>NC_086096.1:18417406-19667406 GCF_948474715.1 Cydia amplana | reverse complement strand
TAACAGTGGCACACGGGCATCCGCTACGAGATCATGCGGCCAACTGACTGACGAACAATATGTTGCATCGGCGGTAGGCGCTATATACCCTCGCTATGTAGCAAAATATAGCTAATCTATTTCTCGCGTCGGTAATGAAGAAATTACTTGAACCATACACATATAAGGCTGTATAGTTTTTATTATTTATTTCTAGCTTCTAATATTATACGATTTAAAACATAACTAAATAAGTCATTTATTGCACAAACAACGAATTTTCTATTTGTAGTATCTTAAGGTTAAAATGTAGGTCAAAGTTATATCTTCACGCGTTACATATAGAGATGAATGAAAAAATTGGGTGTTAATTGTACATATAAAGAAAATACTAACTTTTTTAGAATTGTTCATTGGAGATACATATACGAGGGGTATTCAAAATATTCTCGGTATGAGAATGAAAACAAACAAGTACGAAAAGTTTGATATTTTTATTTTTCAATATACTCCCCCCCTATGTTCATACACTTAAAAGATCGATCAATTATTTTTTTTAATCCCTCGTAAAAATATTTTTTATCTTTCGTGTAAAAATGCTCCTCCACTGCCGCCTTCAATGCTTCATCGTCAGAAAATTTATTTCCACGCAGATCCTTTTTAAGATTGGGGAGCAAAAAGAAGTCGCTGGGGGCTAAGTCCGGACTATACGGTGGGTGAGTAACAGTTTTAAACCCACATTCAACAATAGCTGCCTTGGCAATATGAGCAGTATGGACGGGGGCGTTGTCATGCAGAAGCAGAATACCTTTGGTTAACTTTCCTCGCCTCTTTTCTTTAATTACATCCTTTAATTGACGTAGAATGTTAGCGTAGTACTGTCCTGTGATATTTACACCTTTTTCTTTATAATCGATTAGTAATACTCCTTCACAATCCCAAAATATCGTGGCCATGACCTTGCCAGCTGAAGGGATGACCTTGAACTTCTTGGGATGAGCTGAACCCTTAATGTGCCACTGCATGGACTCTTGTTTACCCTCTGGGTCATAATGATGAACCCAGGTTTCATCTCCAGTAACTATTCTTTGCAGCACCTCATCAGGATTTTCACCGCACAGGTCAATAAAATCGGAACAACAAGCTACACGCATGTCTTTTTGAAGCCGAGTCAGCATTCGCGGAACCCATCTTGCACTTACTTTTGACATATTAAGATGGTCATGTATAATATCATGTACGGTACCAATAGAGAGATTGGTTACTTGTGCTATAGATTTTACCTTCACTCGACCATCTTCCAATATAAGTTTTTCCACTTTATCAATATTTTCTTGTGAAGTAGCTACTACAGGCCGGCCAGGTGTAGGGTCATCTTCAATACTCTCCCTTCCGCGTTTAAACTCGCTTGACCACTTTTGAATGGTAGATAAAGAAGGAGCAGACTCACGGTAAACACAATCCATTTCCTCTTTTATGGTTTTTTGATTTTTACCCTGTTTTGTCAAGAATTTTATCACGCATCGATGTTCTAATTTAGTTAACATTGTCAATTCGCACATGATGTTCATGTTTGTTCAGCAATTGCAGAAAAACAAAAGACCATCTCGGTTCGAATTATACTTTTTTTTAATGTCAATGAATAAACCTTAGCGGCCAGTAACGAAAGAAATTTTAGAAGAGGTCGTAAGATATCAATACCGAGAATATTTTGAACGCCCCTCGTACTTTAGGCCCTATGTTACAACCTTGCATTAACAGATATTCGAAAACGCCACCACATTTTTGGTAAATTTCCGAAAACACCGATTTGCACGAAATGCGAGAACGACCCTTTAACGTTAAGTAACGTTACTTTATAATGTGAATTGGTAACGTTAACAAGCCCTGATCTAAATTATTCATTGACGTCTTTCTGTCAAATAAATTTTATTCAGTAAATACAAAATGCCGAATCAAATGTTTACAGCGGCAGAATTAACTGATATGGTGTTGTTGTACGGGGAAACACAAGGAAATGGAGCCCGAGCTCTCAGACTTTACCAAGAACGGTTTCCCAATCGTAGGCATCCACACAACTCTCGCGTAATTGTAAATGCTGTTCAACGAATAAGAGAGGATCGACCGATTACCGGCAATACGCGGGCGGAAGTGGGCAACAACTCTTTGCTATTACCAGTCCATGACAGAGTTTTAGATTATTTTGCTGACAATCCTCACGCGAGTACAAGGGTCACAGCTAGAATTTTTGGAGTCCACCACTCGGCAATTCTTAAAGTTTTGAAGAAGAACAAATGGCACCTTTTCAAACTAGAAAAAGTGCACGCGTTACTTCCGAGGGTTTGCCAATACGTACAATACAATACAATACAAATACTCTTTATTGCACACCTCATTACAGAAAACAATACGGATAATACAGGAAGAAGAGGTTAAACAACAGGCGGTCTTATCGCTAAAAAGCGATCTCTTCCAGACAACCTTTAGGTAGCGGAAATTAATAAACGAAACGAATAATTATTACGTAGAGCTTATTGTGAATGGTTTTTTTATGACAACATGGTGAAAATGCAGATTTCCTAAAAAGTGTTATCTGGACAGACGAAAGCACATTTTGCCGCAATGGTATGTGGAATCGCAAGCTGCAAGTTTTGAAACAAAGCAAGACAGAGATGCAGATATTTACAACCGAGGGCATGGCATGAGTGGTGGGGATAACTGACAGAACGGGATAGTCTTATGTATCTTTCACTAGGAGTAGCAGAGAAAGCGCTATTATTGTTTGTCTTTGTCAGAGTCTCATATTTTTTTATTCCCCACCGTAGTTTATGGTGGGATACAAACAATGCGTAAACGTCAAATTGGTGTGAAACATATGAACAGTGCAAAGATTATTAGGAAAAATATTGAAATCAGTGTTTCGTGTGCATGTAGTAGTACTTAACAATTCAACAAATATGGTGAATTGCTCAGTTTTGCGCTGTACAAGTGACTGCCAGCAAAAACAAGACAACGTAACATTTCACAGGTAAATACAGTATTTTATACTTCGGTCACATAATCATGCTTAGTAACAGCATCCTACAATCTATATCAATTAAAATCTGAGTAGAAAAAGCATTACAGTAAATAATAACTCGGGTAAAAAAATTAACCTATAAATATTTCCTGATAAATTAACCGACCAAATTACGTACGCATATTGACAGTAAGCCGTCACCCTTTTAATAACGTGTATTCAATTTAGTCGCATTGCTATTATTCGAGGGATACCAGCCCGTGATGCATACAATTACCCCAAAATTCGGGTATTATGAATTTTAATAACATTTTTATAAATAATTTTGCTGTAGAACTGGACATATACGAACAATAAAATTGAACTGTGTTTAAATTAGAATGTAAATTATATTTATTTAAGCATTACGGATTCTTTCTAACGTTATAGGGGGTTTTGCCACGACTCAGAGAATCTAATATGATATGCTGCAGGCACTAATTCTTAATTTTGCAATAAGAGTGACAGATTACAAAATGAATATTTCGTTTATTACCTCCAGATTTCCACAAGATGCAGGCACGCGTGCTAAATGGATTTTAGCAACCGGAAGGAGAAACTGGGCACCGACGCAAAACTGCCGGATATGCTCAAAGCATATTACGAAAACCTACCTTTTCTATTTCTTCCTGTGGCAAACAGTATGCTAAAAATTCTTTCTTTAGGCGTACTTGTAATATGTATAATGAATCGCTTAATGATATAGACATTTTTGTTCATAGTTTGTCCGTTTTCAAGAACGAAGTTCAGCATATTTTGTTTACTAGTAATTGAAAAATTGTTTCAAGTAAATATTTTGCATTGTTTTCTTACTTTATTTGCGTGTTGTACTCACAACTATACCTACGGGTAATTTATAATTAAGTAACCTATTTACTTTTCATTGTATAGGTGAACCAGGATCTATTGAGGGTGCGCCATGTTGCGGAATTTCACTGGAACTAATTTTTTCATACTACACTGAATTGTCACCCTATACATGAGAATAACAGCGCCCTCTTGACAATTATCGTATATTACTGGTCAGGCTATAATAGTCAACTTAGTAACGTATGAAACTTTAGGCCTATTTTTAGTCATTTTTGTAAGACTTATTTGTAAAAGGCTGTTTGTTTTCTAAATAAATTAAAAAAAAAAAGAAAATTGGCCCATTGATATTTTATTTATCGCTGCGTCTTACGTAGGCGAACAACTCGCGAACGTGATTAAAATTACCCCAATATTTGATAATATTGGGGTAATTTTTTACCTATATGGTATCCCCGGGTTTGTGACGTCATCTATGTCTATCCCTTACGGGGGCACGCGGTAGGCCACATCTATAGAAATACTACCATCTATGTTTACAACTCACTCTTACCTGTAGTTGCGTCTTAATACTTGCAGCAATAACTTACAGATGTAAACTCGGCATTAACGATACTTGCAAGTAAATTAGTTTAGAGTCTGTGCGAGGTGCGGAAAGAGAAGAGTCGTGGCAGAAATGGGAACTAACATTTTCAATTTTATATGGCAATCAAACCTTTGACACCTATCTTGTAAAAAGTAACCAAACTTCTGTCATTGTATATTTGTATTAATCACAGACTTGTCATTTTCGCGCTCGCGCTTGACAGACAGCTGAAGTGTGCGAAAGGGAAGCCATCACGTATATTAACATCGCATGAGTGCGAAAGAGTTGAGACTACAAATGAGAAAACGTGACCATTTTTGAGTTTGACGACGGCCGCGGATGGCCAAGAGCGTATCACCGTAATTTTCAATTTGAAAAATATACACAAATTCGGAAGAAAACTATTTGATAAAGTAATACAATGAAGATAGTGTCTTGTAGTGTACCGGATTTCAGTGTCACGGGGCCAAATAAACCTAGCAAATACTCATTTCAGAGGAATAATGATATTCCGAGCGAAATTTTCTTAACGATATTTTGTCAAATTAACAGCATAAAAAGTGTAAGAAGCCGGTTTATACAGTTGATTATAAGTTTTTCTTCCTTTGTGTGCTAATATTTTATCATATTACTCAATAATTTAAAATATATTGTGTAAAAACATAAACTGTTACTTTACGCTAGGGCTTGACATGTTCAGTACGGCTACCATCAGTTTGGCACTGACATAAACGCCGTCGAGAACGTAATTTACAGTACATATGGGGCTACTTTTCCGCACTAGTGCGTAAAATAGCACTTTTCATGCGTATGTCGAAACTTTAAAGTGTCATATGTACTGTAAAACGTTGTTCGATACACGTGCGAATAGGTAATTCGCAACTCGTGTCGATTTAAAACACTCCCTTCGGTCGTGTTTTAATTTATCGCCACTCGTTTCGAATTTCCTCTTTTTCGCACTTGTATCGAAAATAACTATTACTTTCTATGCATCTCGCTCGTACTCGCATATTAGTGCAAACGAGATGTATAGAAAGTAAATTACGTTCTCGATATCGTATATGTCAGTGCCAAACTGATGGTACGGGCTCAGATGACAGTATCGATAACTTGTCGGTATATTAATAGCTATGTAATCATTTCTTCACAAGACATAATTAAGATATTAACCTTTATAACCGACTTCAAATAATAACGATTGTTATACCATTTTGAAGGTGCAGATGTTTAGCAGTAAATTTAAACTTCACTTTCCAACACAGTAAGAGTTAGACTAAAATAAGGCTGTAACGATTTTGATAGCGCACGCAGTGCAGCGGGCTCAGCACGGTTCCATTTTTATCGACTATCACTATGCCCGTCACTTTCGCATTTACATACTTGTTAGAACGTGACAGACATGGTGATAAACGATAAAAATGCGACCGTGCTACTAGGGCAGGTGTTATTTTTAGAGATGCCGCGAATATTCGGCAACTATTCGGTATTCGGCCTATTCGGCTACTTTGCCGAATATTCGGTATTAGGCCGAATGTTGCCTACTATTCGGCCGAATACCGAATATCTGTTGCACCTACTTAAAAAGAAAAATTGCACAACAAAAATAACCAAAAACTATGTAGGAATATTTATAATGTGTTCTTGGAAAGTTGGTAAATACGAGGACCCTTTTTTGAGCATTTCTTGATTAAAAAACATTTCATTTTTATCATGAGTCTGTTTTGTTTGACTCTATTCATTAATGCTTTTCAACAAAAATATATCTTAGCTAAGGTCATCTAACGTTGAGCTTTGTTAGCGATCAGGTTTCATAATAATTGTGACTCAAAATGATCGCATGTCATGCCGAATATTCGGTATTCGGCCGAGAGAGGGGCCGAATACTCGGTATTCGTTATTCGGCCAAAACCACTATTCGGGACATCTCTAGTTTATTTTATACATCATAATGTCGTAGAATTTTAACGTTTAAAATAATACATTTGAAAAAGTAGTCGATAAAGCAATCAAACACCGACAGATTATTAATATGTTGTAACATGACATCACTATTTTTGATCTCACATAGACAATTTACGCACACACTTGCATTTCATTTTTGGTCGCACTTTTGAAGATTGACAGTTGTTCTTGTCTATTCTAATTCTATGGTATTAATAAAAACCGCAAGTTTTGTGTATAAAATATTTTCAAAACACGATAAAACCGTACATAAAACCACAAGGAAAATTATATCTAACATTTTTCGGTTTTGTCAGCGGGAAGAAAACGTCTAAAAGCCGACTATCGACTTACAAAAAGTTGCGGAACGTGTTTCCGCTATTCACGGATATTGATGTTGTATTTAATATTAAATAATTACCGATTTAATAAGCCCCCTAAGTAAGTTTTCTCCAGTACATAAGTAATCGGTAAGTATATTCATTCAAAATATATTCATTTTCATAAATATGCAGGTCATTCATGATCTTTAAAATAACTGTCGAATAGTCTTGATACTTGCCATTTTATGCATATTTATATGTAATTTTTTTTCAGGATTGAGTAAAAGGACCTAAGGTATCTCGTTAAAAGACCGCTATTTAGGTGATATGCAAGAATTTGTAATCTACCTGCCGGATTCAAGCACAGCACATCCAATTCAGATGAAGATAGTTCTATGAGTGTCCCATATGTGACATTGAGTATTTTTAATTCAGACTTCAATTACAAAGAATATAACTTTTTCTAATAAAATATTTCGTTATTTGTAAGTTCGTTTACTAGGTTCTGTTAGTTACGAAATTATATTTCATATTTAGCAGTGACTTTTTGGCGAAGTAAAATATCGTGAGATGAGAGAACCGGACATATCCCAATAAGGCCTACCCACTTATGCACTTAAAGTTAAAGTTAAAGCAAATTGAAGTTATATTGCCCAATTTCTACCCGATCTACCCGGTTTTGTATTAAAATAACTGTTGGACTGCACAGATTAGGCAGTAAATAAATGACTCTGTCTTGTTTGGTATTAAAATGACAGTTGTATTGGGCACATTCTTAACTAGGTTTAGCAGTTTTGTCAATCGCACTGTCACTGTTTAGTATCCGAGACATAAAAACAAGAGTGTGTTTTAAAAAGAAAACTAGTGCCTGCGCTAAATCAGAGGATTGAGTGGACGAGTCGACACCACCACCAGGCTCTGTTTAGTAAGCCGTGGCAAAAAACCGGAACAAAAGGGATTCAAGTATCATGACCTTTAGTGTCGTACTATAATCACGTGACCAGTGTTGTCAGCATAGCATAAACCATAAAATAGCAGTGGCGCGCCCTCAAATCCCACGACTCTTCTCTTTCCGCAAGCGATGTGACGAGTCCACTTTTTAGGGTTCCGTAGCCAAATGGCAAAAAACAGAACCCTTATAGATTCGTCATGTCTGTCTGTCTGTCCGTCTGTCCGTCTGTCCGTCTGTCCGTCTGTCCGTCTGTCTGTCCGTCCGTATGTCACAGCCACTTTTCTCCGAAACTGTAAGAACTATACTGTTGAAACTTGGTAAGTAGATGTATTCTGTGAACCGCATTAAGATTTTCACACAAAAATAGAAAAAAAACAATAAATTTTTGGGGTTCCCCATACTTCGAACTGAAACTCAAAAAATTTTTTTTCATCAATCCTATACGTGTGGGGTATCTATGGATAGGTCTTTAAAAATGATATTGAGGTTTCTAATATCATTTTTTTCTAAACTGAATAGTTTGCGCGAGAGACACTTCCAAAGTGGTAAAATGTGTGTCCCCCCCCCCTGTAACTTCTAAAATAAGAGAATGATAAAACTAAAAAAAATATATGATGTACATTACCATGTAAACTTCCACCGAAAATTGGTTTGAACGAGATCTAGTAAGTAGTTTTTTTTTATACGTCTTAAATCGCCTAAATACGGAACCCTTCATGGGCGAGTCCGACTCGCACTTGGCCGCTTTTTTCAATACGAATTGATTCGGCTGCTGATTCGAATTCAAAATCGAGTTGACTGGACTCGACGATTCGCGTGGTTCGCGACAAGGTCACAGGCACAGAGGGCCTACCGCGAACCACGTTCGACGTGTTGCCTCCCTGTCACACTTACGTACGAATTCACAAGTGCGACAGAGAGGCAACACGTCGAACGTGGTTCGCGGTAGGCCCTCAGGCACGGAGCGAGTTGAGACAGCGAGTTACGCGGCAGTTGTTGTAAAAAGAACCTTAAGGCACGGAAATAAGGTTTATTTTTGAATGGCCATACTAGCAGTGAACTCGAGTTGGGATACTTGGGATGACGAATCAAGCGGCAGTTGTTGTAAAAAGAACCTTCGCGTCACGGAATTAAGGTTTATTTTTGAATGGACATAGTACCAACTCGAGTTGAGATAGCGAATCGAGCGACAGTTGTTGTAAAAAGAGCCTTCGGGCTACGGTATTAAGGTTTATTTTTGAATGGCCTTAGTAGCAGTGTGATAGCGTTGACTCGGCTCGGCGAGTTGGCGAATTGGCGATTCACTCGCCGAGTTAGCTAGTGGTCGAGTTGATTCGAATTGCCAATAGTCTTGATTCGAATTAACTCATCTGTAGGCTGATTCGAATTATTCGAATCAGATAACTCGACTCGCCATCGCTATTTCCGCTCCACTCTTGAATCTAATGAAATTGAAGTGACATTGTTCATTTGACATTTGACGTCTCATAAAGATAAACATTTATCAGTATGATGTCAAGTTAGCATTTTTTTTTTTTTTTCAATTTATTATTTAACAGGACCTTCATACATTTGTATATATCGGCCCTATGGTCCGCTTCCTATGAGTACTTCTAAAAATTACAAAATTCAGTGAATATTTAAAATAATTTAAATGTATAAAATAAAACAAATCTACCTATTTATTCAGTATAACTCCAGCCAATCTAAAAACCATTTGTGCCGTATCTGATGTTGGTTGACTGAGTATGTTTATGAAAGCACCAATGTCATATGGCATTAGATTGGCTGAAGTTATGAGCGCCTCCCTAAGGGCGCGATTTTTACTACACTCTATAAGAATGTGATAGACATCTTCTACTGATCCACAGATGTCGCAGTTAGGAGAGTCGATCTGCTTCATTAGAAACCTAAATTTATTGAGGGGCACGTGACCAGTTCGTAATCTATGCGCTGTTACGACAGTCTTTCGACCCACGTCAGTATTAAGGCACCATGGAATCCGCGGAGGCTCACTTGCAATGGCCTTGTACCAAATCCCTTTTTCTTTAGAGCGTTCGTTGAAGTATTCCTTCCATAGTAAGTGGATTGTGCTCCTATAGCGACTAAAAGCTTCTAAATAACTCGGTCTGATGACCGTTTCATTTCCGTCTACTGCTGCCCGTTTAGCTAGCTGATCAGCTTTCTCATTACCCGTTAATCCTATATGAGAAGGAACCCATTGTAGACGTACTACACTATTATTTTGTGTTAAAAGAAGGATCTTTTCAAGAATTTCATAGACAGTCGGTACCCCTCTGTGTCCACGAATCGATCGTGAAATATGTTGTAATGCACTCTTACTATCTGTACAAATTACTACTTTTCTAATTCGCCTGTTAGAGATATAGGAAAGTGCTTGCGAGATTGCGACCAGTTCTACTGTCATCACACAAACATCTCCTACAACCTTAAACATGTTATCCTGGTTAAGTTAGCATTGGATTGCGTACATTGAAAATATTATTTAGCTTGTATGAAAATTAAACAAATTTCATAAAAACCCGAAGAAGAGGAATCTCTTCTTCGGGATAAACCAACAAACCGATTCGATACCTAATTTGAGTGTGTTAGCGAATGTTTTCATTCCGTATTCTGTCCCACAAGGAGAACCCGAGTAATGACCGCTCCATAACTAACTCGCCGTAGCTACCTCTAGCTGGAGGTCCCTTCCAGCATAGATCATTATCGGGAGGACGTTTTGGTTGTGAACTTTTCAGTGACTGTGGGTGGAATTTTACACTTTAGAATATTATTGCCGTCGTCATATCTCGGCAAGTCAAACAAAACAAATAGGCACGACCGTACCATCCTTTTCTTGAAGGATCACATGTGATTTTTTTTTCGTGTGTTTTTCAAATTAAAATTGGCATTATCCCCACTTTCTAAATTCCCAGTGCCCTTAAACTCTATGATTAAGTGGAGCAAACTAGATTTACTTACCGAAAGGTTCTTTCGTTTCTCAAGTAAGTTTTATAATTTATAACCTTACAATTATTCCTGCGATAAATATGGCACATAAATCTTTTATCCAGACATACATTTATACTGACATAAAATGAAATTGTTACCAGGTAAGCCTTCCCGCGAATAGAAAATTGCTTATACGCGTTATGCTACGTTTACAGTTACAGGCAGAGTAGACTGAGATCAGTAAAAGCGGGAGCGGTATGTTTTCCCCATGTAAATAATAAGCACCAAAATGTATCAATATTTACCAGGTAGGTACAATGTTTGACAGGTTTGCAATCTTATAGTACCTACATAATTGCAGAGGCCGGGAAAGGGCAATTCGTGGATGAGGTCCGATTTTGGTACGTGGACGAGGTAAGAAGACGAATCCACGAATTGCTATTGCGGCCGAGGCATATATTATAGTGCTTTTCACCAAACATGCGGGGAAATAATGTAAAATAATCATTATTTAAGCATCAAACATCACTCAAATCGAACCTTCACATCAAAAACGTGAAAAGTTTTTCCCTCTTTAATATTTTTTTTTAAAGATAAAGGTAAGACGTTGACTGATTGCACTGGTAACACCAGCGGACGATGGGGTCATCACATTTGTTACCTCAGGTCCCCGTCATTTCTCAACCGATATGGGAAATTATTTTTTTATATGTATGTACTTTCATACTTTGACCGTATTTTGTAAAAATCCAGTCTGATGACAAACAATATTACTTAATGGCATTTCAAACTGTTTTGTGAACTCGGTTTTTTTTTTTCTATTAAAGATTATAAATTATAGTTGACAGACAAACAGGCGGACAAAGAAGTGATCCTATAAAAGGGCTCCTTTTTGGTGTTTTAGATATATAACTATAAAAATATTTATCATAAGAACAGCTGTATACTTTAGGAAGGGATTATAAAACTAAAAGTAAGCTACATTATTTTTATTTGGAAGTTGATTTGAATTGAATAGAAAACGCCTTATAAGCTTCTCACAAGAACCGCGTCCTAAAACTAGATTCCCTTGTTGGCACGTGCATTATAAATGCTTTGCGGATATCGCAAAGTGGGCGAGTTCGACGGAATTTTATTTCCCAGTACACGAATATCGATGGACTACTCATTTCTTTTTGTTTTGTGACACTGACAATAAAACAAGCACGAATGTGATTAGTTGATTACCGCAATGTTAATTGCATATAAATAATAGTATTTTATGCAACCGTTGTTTAAGAGGGGTCAAAAAAGGCGAGTGGCAAATTGTTAATAAAGACGCCACGAGTATTTTTTGACTCAGTTAAACAACGTTGCATACAATACTTTTTCTACGACCAAGCACTTACTTTGAAATACAATGAAATAATAATAAAAATGGATGATGATGATTGTTTAATTTCCTAATATGATAGGTTGTTCAGTGCGTGGGATTCTTAAGGGGAACGAAAATTTTATTACTTTTGCGCTACGATGCACGGTTTAGGAGATACAGCCCTATAATTTTTTTTTGTATTTTTTTTTTATTTTTTTTATTAATTAGGGGTTTCTTACAGAGGAATGGACATTTTATTATTTTTGCGCTACGACGCACGGTTTAGGAGATACAACCCATAAACATTTTTCTTTATTTTTTTTATTTTTTTTTTGTTTTTCGTGGTTTTTAAATATTACTTACGGGTTTCAAAGGGGAACGAAAATTTGATTATTTTTGCGCTACGACGCACGGTTTAGGAGATACAGCATTATAAAGTTTTTTTTTTGTTTTTTTTTTTAATTTCTTTTTTGTTTTTTTTTTTAATATTAATTAGGGGTTTCTTACAGAGGAATGAACATTTTATTATTTTTGCGCTACGACGCACGGTTTAGGAGATACAACCCATAAACATTTTTCTTTCTTTTTTTTAATTTTTTTTTTGTTTTTCGTGTTTTTTAAATATTACTTAAGGGTTCCAAAGGGGAACAAAACTTTGATTATTTTTGCGCTACGACGCACGGTTTAGGAGATACAGCATTAAAAAGTTTTTTTTTATTTCTCTTTTGTGTTTTTTTTTTAATATTAATTAGGGGCTTCTTACAGAGGAATGAACATTTTAATATTTTTGCGCTACGACGCACGGTTTAGGAGATACAACCCATAAACATTTTTCTTTCTTTTTTTTAATTTTTTTTTAGTTTTTTGTGTCTTTTAAATATTACTTACGGGTTCCAAAGGGGAACGAAAATTTGATTATTTTTGCGCTACGACGCACGGTTTAGGAGATACAGCATAATAAAGTTTTTTTTTTTATTTCTTTTTTGTTATTTTTTTTAAATATTAATTAGTGGTACCTACAGAGGAATGAACATTTTATTATTTTTGCGCTACGACGCACGGTTTAGGAGATACAACCCATAAACATTTTTCATTCTTTTTTTTAATTTTTTTTAGTTTTTTATGTTTTTTAAATATTACTTACGGGTTTCAAAGGGGAACGAAAATTTGATTATTTTTGCGCTACGACGCACGGTTTAGGAGATACAGCCCTATAAAGATGAAAACTGATGATGATGATGATTAACCAAAACATGTCTATGGTTCACTCATCTGTCAGAAATGACAATTAAAATTAGGTTGGCAACAATGTATTCCATACAATATTTTTTAAGTGGTGATTACACGAAGTATCGTAAAAGTGCCAAAAAGATACTGCGTGTATGCACAAATACTTTTTTGGGGAATAGACTAAAGACTTGTCTTGACAACTATAAGAGAGGGGTTTAAAGGTGTGTGCACGACCCTTTAAATGACAAATAAAAGTACGGGAGTAGAAAAACGAAATAAAGGCTGTATGTGAATGAAGTTAGCAGAATAATAAAAATATGATTTCAGCATATAGTTTTAAAATGCAATTAAAATGATTTACGATCATAGCGCATCTCAAAACAATTACAATTAGCCCCAAGGCTAACATACATCACCATAAGTTCACCTTGACCAATGTGTTCCTTAAAAGTCTTAGAACCTTATCTTGCTAAACGCCAAAATATTATACGCGTTGTTTCGAATTTTCGTTCAGGTCTTCATCAGCAAGTTTTTTGGGATTTCGCATAATATGTAGTTTCGCCACATTCACCGGTCTGACTATCTGTCAGAAGCTTTGCTCCGTGACCGTCAGTGCTAAAAACTGCAATTTGAGATAGATATATAAATCAATCAATTCGACAAAATGGTAAAATAAAATGAAAAATATTTTTTTAAGGTACCTACCTCCTCCCCTTCACCGATCAAGGGCTTTGGGGGGTCTGCCCGAAAGAAGCTGACTGTGCAGACCTCTCAGAAAAGCAGAAAAATGCTCGTGCCAGACCTAAAATTTGCTTGTCCTGCGACGAGAATTTGTATCCGGTCATAAGGTCAGATTTAGCTATAAGCTAGCTATTGAAACTCTGAAATGCCTAAAAAAGGTGTTGCAGATAGCGGCCTATCGAGAAGACTCGCTTTGATATAGTTGGGGTTAGTCTCAGCAGGTTGCCCAGAACGCAATATGACTAGTTGGATTTTTTGCCTACTTTTCGGTATGACTACTGCGTAATAATTTTTTTCTACTCCCGTACTTTTATTTGTCATTTAAAGGGTCGTGCACACATCTTTAAAACCCTACCTTATAATTGTCAAGACATGTATTTAGTCTATTCCCCAAAAAAGCATACACACAGTATCTTTTGGCACTTTTTCGATACTTCGTGTAATGACCACTTAAAAAAATATTGTATGAAATACATTGTTGCCAACCTTATTTTAAATTGTTGTAAAATTAGGTATTTGTAAAAATTAAAGTTAAAACAGATGTTACTGACATGAGTGTTTTATTCGAAGTAAGGTAACTAGGCAAATTTAAAATATACATCAAAATAGAATAAGAAAACTTAAAAAACATTTGTCAGCACAAATAAGGTTACAAACTACAACAGCCGTCCTTAATCGAAGTTGTGCTAGACAAACACAAAAAAAACAAAAACTTAAGTTTCTAATCCTAAGTTAAGTATACACCGTTTATGTACTATAGGTCCTAGAGGCTTCGTAAGTACATCGGCAGGCATATCACTACTTTTAATATATTCTAATTGAACGACATTATTAGACACCTTTTCCCTAATAAAGTAAAACCTGGTATCTATATGCTTCGTCCTGTTGTGGTGTACAGGATTTCGAACGAGGTTGATGGCACTCTGACTGTCAGAAGCTAAGTTAACTATATGCAATTTACCTGTTATCTCATAGATAAACCGACGTAAGTAGCAAGCTTCCTTCGTGGCAGACGCTAGTGCCATAAATTCCGATTCGGCTGAAGATAAAGCCACTGTAGGCTGCTTCTTGGACTCCCAGGATACTGGACCTCCACTTAACTTGAAGGTGTATCCGGTGTACGACCTTCTGTCAATCGGACAATTTGCCCAGTCCGCGTCACTAAAGCCTTTTAAAGGTTCTCCGGTCTTTCTGTAAACCAAGGAATAGTTTAAAGTACCCTTCAGGTACTGCAGAACCCTTTTCGCAGCATTCCAGTGTTCCTTCGTAAAACACGTATTAAACTGGCTTAAATAGCTCGTAGTGTAAGCGATATCTGGTCGTGAGTTCACCGTCAGATACATGAGGCATCCTATTAAGTTCTGATATGGATAAGACTCACCTTCTTGACCATCAGTTCTTCTCTCCATATTCTTTTTAACTAGAGGAGTATTCACGGTCTTACAATCCTTCATGTAAAATTTTTCCAATAAAGAAAGAATATAATTACGCTGATTTAATTTTATACACTCGGAATCATATTCGATTTGCAGTCCTAAATAACATTTTAATATTCCGAGATTTTTCAGTGAAAAATATTTCGACAAATTCCTTTTGACAATGTCAAACGTCGAATCAGATTTAAAGAAGACTATTATGTCATCGACAAAAATACCCAATATCACGAGTTCTTTACCAAAAAGTTTCGTGTATACGCAGGGCTCGGAAGGAGTTCCTGTAAAACCTATCCCACCAAAAACATTTTCATGTAAAATGTTGCCAAGACGAAACCATAAGGCTCGCACTGACAAAAAGTTATCAGATCTCTTGTAGAGCCAAGCTTCTAACTCTACAAGCCCTAACTTCACAAACTCTACACCTTAGTCAAAATATGTGGCTTGACCGTTTCGCTAATGTCACATGGACGTAAGGTGAAAAATGTATTCACTATTCATTATTTTTTATAATACAATAGTTCTTGGAGTAACGAAACGGCCAAGCCACATATTTTGACTAAGGTGTAGAGTTTGTGAAGTTAGGGCTTGTAGAGTTAGAAGCTTGGCTCTACAAGAGATCTGATAACTTTTTGTCAGTGCGAGCCTTATGGTTTCGTCTTGGCAACATTTTACATGAAAATGTTTTTGGTGGGATTTCACTTCTTTTTGTAAGTTGCTTCCATCCCCTAATTTAAACGGTTGCACGTGTGATTTAAGGTACTATTAAAAATCCTGAAATACGTACGAATCGCGGCATCTTTTATACAATCTGCTTTTTACTGATTCCCCATACAAACTTCAACCCACCTTTTCCCCTAACGCCCTTTTTCACCCCCTTTTCACCCTTACGGGGAGATTTTGGGGTTGAAAACTATTCAATGCCATTCCCCATTACAAAAACTATCTACATACTAAATTTCAACTAAATCGGTTCAGCGGTTATTGATTTCCCATACAAAATTCCACCCCCCTTTTCCCCCCCTTAGGGGCAAAAAATTTCAAGTTTTTGAATTATTTTGTTGTTTGTGTACTAATACTATCTTACATACCAAATTTCAGCTTCCTAGGACTTCAGGAAGTACCCTAGAGGTTTTGATGATCAACAGATTTTTTTTCCATGTATCTGTTTTGTTTTTATTTTAATATTATTATTATAGTTTTTTTATGTAATTCGACATTAAGAGACCTTATACATCTCTAAGTAATTGTATTACGTTAGTTTGATTTGGTAGTTGTAGTTGTATTTAATAATTGTTGATGTATAATTATTATTATTTTGCTTTTATGTAAATTCAATGTTGACGTGTAAAAGTGCCCTTGTGGCCTATTTGCTGAATAAATGTTGAAGTTGAAGTTGAAGTTGAAGTGAGTGAGTGAGTCAGTGACGAAATTGGGGTTTTTTAGATATGAATAAAATCTTAAGTATAAGAGCTATGCAATTGAAATTTTTTATGTTTAATAAGTCCACTATTGACATCATATCCCGAGAATTTTGTTTATCTGGTATAATCCAAACCCAAGTTATGAGGGTTCAAAAAAACGACGAAGCGCTTCGAGAAAAGGTAGGTAGTGCCCTTGCGCTTCGCTATGCTCGTCTTGGCGGGGGCACTGCCGTGCCCCCAGATTTTCAAAAGCGTTTCATTTAACTTTTTGTTCCATGCTCGCGGTGCCTGTTTAAGGCCGTAAAGGGATTTCTTCAGCAAACAAACCTTGTTTTCTTTGCCCTTTTCGATGAAACCAAGAAGTTGCTCCATGAAAACTTCTTCTTCTAAATCTCCGTTCAGGAACGCGGTATCAACGTGCTTCATTCTTAACCCCATCTCTGCAGCTAACGCAAATAAAGTGCGGAGGGAAGAATGGCGAATCACTGGTGCAAACGTCTCATCGTAGTCAACTCCCTCGACTTGGTGAAAGCCTTTTACGACGAGTCTCGCTTTATACTTCGTTATATTACCGTATGCGTCCTTTTTAATCTTGTAAACCCATTTACATGGTATGACCTTTTTATTAGGCTTATCAACTAGGTCCCATGTATGGAGTTTCTTCAGTGAGCTATACTCATCAGCCATAGCATGCTGCCACTTATCTGCATCATCGGCATGAGTAGCTTCATAATATGTCGTAGGTTCTCTAGAATCAACGGTTGACACATTGTAAGTTAGGAAATCTGGTGGTTTCCTATCTCTTGAGGGGTATCTCGGCTCAGGGAGAGATTCCTCTTCCACACTTGCTGGCTCTTCATCCGCACTAGGTAGCCGTGGTTCACTGAAGGGCTCTCGCTCTTCCATAGATACTAAATCTTCGGCACTATCTAGATTTGTCGGCGACGGTGGTGGCGCAGGGTCGTTACTCTCGTCACAGTCATAAAATTGACAATCTTGACAGTTTTCAGACTCCTACTCTCTTTTATCTTCGAACAATAAAATTGAGTCTGACTGTACCTCAGGTTCTGATGACCTCTGCTTCAGCTGTGTAAAACAATTTTCAAAAAAGGTTGCATCTCTGGAAATAAATACTTTTCGTGGGTTAGCAGGATCCCTAAATATATATAAGTACCTGGATTTTCTGAATAACCGACGAAAATCGCTTCCTGTGCCTTGACATCTAATTTCCTTCTGTGACACGAGGGTATATGGACAAGTGCTCTACAGCCGAACACTTTCAGGTGACTAAGATCACCTCTACGTCCATACCACCTGTCATAAGGAATTTGTCCACCTAAGGCTCGATGAGGAGACCTATTCTTCAGGTACACGGCAACTTGGAATGCGTCTTCCCAGAATGCTTTCGACAATGAGCTTTCAGCTAGCAGCGTCCGCGCCTTCTCTGTAACCGAACGGTGTGTTCGTTCCGCGACTCCAACCTGTTGAGGACTGTAGGGCGTCGTCGTTTGATGCTCGATACCTTTCGAAGCAAGATAATCAACAAACTCCTTATTAACGAACTCCTTACCTCCGTCAGTCCTAACTGATTTTATTTTATTATCTAATTGATTTTCAACAAAAATTTGAAACAGACAGAACTTATTTTTTATCTCTGTTTTGGAAGAAATAAAATAAGCAAACACCTTTCGCGTATAATCGTCTACTATGGTTAACATATACCTATTTCCTTGAAAAGAGGTTGTAGACACCGGTCCCATGAGATCCATATGGATCAACTCTAACGGGGAAGTAGCCCTATTAAACGCTACCTTCTTGAAAGGTTTCCTAGCTTGTTTACCTTCTACGCAAGCGATGCAACTATTTTTATCTACTACTGAATATTTTACGCCTACCTCGTGATTCTTCAGTTGGTTCATGCCTATGCGACACAAATGTCCTAGTCTCTTATGCCAAAGTTGATAACTATCCTTACAGTCAGAGTGCACATCCTGCGTCATATAATTATCTGCCACATTCTCGGGAACATTGACAGTACCGTCTAGAACGTACAGTCCACCACAGGGCGAGGCATGAGCAACAGATTCACCTGTAAAACGAAAATTATCAGATTTATAAAAGTTACATCCATTAATATCAAAAACACATATAAAACCCTTCTCAACAGTTTTGTACACAGATAACAAATTAGCCTTTAAATCTGGTACAAAATCAACATCACTGATCTTGTTGACCACGTTCTCGGGTGTGTTTATTGATATATTACCAATTCCGCAGCACTTAATCTGTTCTCCGTTTGCGACAGTAACGGTACCTTGATTCTGTATCGTAAGATTCTGAAACCAATCTTGTCTAGAAGTCATGTGTCTAGTACAGCCCGAATCTACATAAAACTTATCATTACGTGAGCTGGCAGAAGTATTAAGAGCTGTAAGTGTAGTGTTACGGCAATACCTAAAGCGCATAGAAACGACGGCGGCCCGTGACCTTCAACCTGGCTCGCGCCTAGCGACCCGCGCGCCCATCCCCGGCTGCGATGCACCTACCACAAGTACCATGACGTCACATACATGTTATCGCGTCATGTCACCAGCAGCCAATGAGAAGCATACATCAGATATGTCGTGATCGACAGCCAATGGTGTAGCGGCTCGTCATCCCTGCGCGCACCAATGACAACACAGGATGACACTTACAATTAGCATATCACTCTCAACTAGCTACCACGTAGCCCATACCTATCTTTTTTGTTGCTCATTTTTATTTATTTAATGTACGTAAAAACAATGTAAAATCCCGAATTAAATGTAGTTAATTCGAAGAACCTGCTGCCTTCGTCATTTCATCAACCTGCCATCCACATCAGCGCAAATCCTGGCCATCAGCCCCAACGTATGTCTATACGCGCAGACATAAATTTGGTACTTCGAGCCCGAATATCAACCAGCCTTGGATCCATGGATTGGGTGTGAGAACGCATTGGCAGAGTGCTGTAACGACCAGAGTCATCGGCAGCGGCGAAGATCTTCGGTGAGACGAGCCAGCTTACCTATCCTACCTTTCCCTTTTACGCTTGCGTCATACCGTGCTTTTCTCAATTCCAGTGCTTGTGCTTTCGTTGTAACCCTATCGCACGTCGTCGAGTCGACCTTCGCAAAAGTCTGCAAGCAGCCCGCGTCAGCTTTGCTGCTGGCTGCCTTGCTGTGCTCGACCTTGGTGGTGATTGCAACTGTGAGTACTTAGCGCCTGCCTTTATTTGATTCGCAAAATGACTGGCAAAGATGACCTATTGTTTCACGCCGCGTTAGGTCCTAATCAAGTAACGGACTCGAAAACGATAAAACATTTAAACCGTAGGCGAGGTTCCGTAAAATGTAGGCTAACTAATTTCAAAAAGTTTGTAAATACATTTGAGGGTTTAACTTTGTCCGATACCCAGCGCACAGAGCTCAATTTACGCATGCAGGGAGCTCAGGGTATTTTCGATGACTATACTGAAATTCATAATCAGTTAGAAGGTTTAATTCCCGATAGCGAAATGGACTCACTTTTTGAAAGCAGAGAGGTGTTTGAAAGCGAATATTACGCGATTTTAGCTCAGACACAATGTATGGTGAAATGCTCGGAGAAAGCTAACGAACCTAAAGTGCAAGCTCCTAATAATTTAGCGCAAACAGTTCGGCTCCCCGTCATTTCTTTACCTACTTTCGACGGATCTTATGAACACTGGTTACAATTCCGTGACACATTTTCGTCCCTAGTGCACAACTCGCAAGAAATAACCAGCATTCAAAAGTTCCATTACTTAAAATCATCGCTCAAAGGTATTAGGTATATGCGCTTCTTGTTATCGATTCGCTTGAATTTTCGGCAGATAATTACGCGATTGCTTGGGAATTGCTACTGAATCGGTATGACAATAGTAGATTGCTAGTGCACAATCACGTAAAGGCATTATTTTCTATACAATCGCTTAACAAAGAATCGCCGGCACTGTTAAGAAAGTTATTAGATACAGTTTTAAAGAATTTACTCGCTTTAAAAATGCTCGGTGAGCCCACAGAAAGTTGGGATACACTAATCATTTATTTAGTTGTCTCTAAATTAGATTCCACTACCGAACGTGAGTGGGAGCAATATAAAAGCACTTTATTACCAGTGTCGAACGAAAACAAACCCGCGCTTAAGGTAGATGATTTGCTAAAATTCATACGTGACCGCGCCGATATGTTGGAAACCTTGTTGGTTACGCACAGCCGGTCTAACTCAAATAGCACTTATCCGCAGCATGATGCTAAAAAATCATACACTCAAAACACGCACACGGCTCCAAAGGTTCACTGCAATGTTGTTACCGAAAAGTCCGTGGACAAATCTCACTCCAAACAAATACCTAACAAAAAATTATGTTTGATGTGTAACGGTAAACATCCTTTGTATTCGTGTCAAGCATTCATTGATTTAACTTTGCAAGATAAATTAAAGTTAGTTCGCGATAAATGTTTGTGTGAGAATTGTTTACGAACAGGACATGCGTCCAGTGAATGCCGATATGGCCCGTGTAGGAAGTGTAACAAAAAACACAATTCCATAATTCACGAGGACGAGAAGGAAGGTGCCAGTGACAAGCGCTCCGTAGCATTGCTGGCAACAGACAACGCATCAAGGTCGCCCTCCTCCTCCTCCTCGATCCCTGATAATAATGTCGCACACGCACAACACGTATTGCAGGTATCGAACGCACACATAGACGAAGACTTATACGCGCGATTGTCTTCGAAGCGTCCTGTAATTTTAGCAACCGCTATTGTCGAAATCCTAGATAGTTACGGTAATTATCATAAAACGCGAGTGATTCTCGATAATGGGAGCGAAGGTTGTCTAATTACCGAAGCGTTGTTTAACAAATTAAACCCGCCATCTATACAGTCCACAGAAGAACTAAATGGTATCATGAATTTAGCTACACATAGTTCGCGAGTATGTGAAATAAAAATAAATTCACTTGTTACCGATTTTAAAACGCGATTACAATGTCGAGTTTTACCGCAGTTAACCTCGTCATTGCCTACGTTTCCGAGCAAACGTAATCAATACCGCATTCCAGACAACGTCCGTCTGTCAGATCCTAACTTTTATGAAAGTCAGCCTGTTGAGGTACTTATAGGAGCTGACCTATTCTGGGAGCTCCTCGAAGGGATAGTTGAGATAAAGCGCTTAACAAACGGATCATTCTTAGTAAATACGAAGCTAGGATGGATCGTTTCGGGTCCCGTCTCCTCTAATACGCGCAACACCAAGCCTATTAATTGTAATTTTATGCAATCTCTTGACGCGCCATCATTAGATAATCAATTACGTAGGTTTTGGGAAATAGAGGAGGTGCAGGTAAACAACAAATCGCACGATTCGCGCAGCGAAGAGGAAATTGCATGCGAAGACCATTTTGTCAAAACGACCACCCGTCTCGAGGATGGTAGGTCTTGCGTGCAACTTCCTCTCAAAGAACCTCCCGAAACTCTCGGTGACTCATTCGCGCAAGCAAAAAGACGCTTTATGTCGTTAGAAAAACGTCTCAATCGCGATCCAGTATATAAAGGCATGTACAGCGACTTTATAAAAGAATATCTCGCGTTAGGTCATATGAAACGAGTATATACCTACGGAACCCCTAATTACTTTCTGGCCCACCATGGTGTATATCGTGCACATGCACAAAAAACACGTCTTAGAGTCGTATACGACGCTAGCGCCCCCACGACCAGTGGCAAATCGCTGAACGACATACAACGCGTAGGCGCGCCTATACAAGGCGATTTGATAGCTATATTGTTAAGATTCCGCGAAAATAGGTTTGTTGCATGCGCCGACATCGAAAAACATTATAGACAAGTCCTAATTGACGAATCTCAACGCGACTTACAACTTATTTTATGGCGCGATAATCCAAGCGACGACCTTGACATATATCAGCTGAGTACCGTTACATACGGCACGGCGGCCGCTGCCTTCCTCAGTTGCAGGTGTCTAAAACAATTGGCGCTAGAATGTACAGATCCTGAAGTAGCCAGAACGATTAGAGACGACTTTTACGTAGACGATCTCATCTCTGGATCGTCTACAATTCCCGAATTACTACGAATTTGTGATGAAACCGCGAAAGTTTTAAGTTCTGGTTGCTTCCCATTACGAAAATGGGTTTTTAACTTCGATTGTACCGACCAACGTTATAATGATGATACGTCGTCAAAAGAATTATCATTAGGCGAACACGCGCATAGTAAGACTTTAGGTCTTGGTTGGTACAACAAAAGTGACGAATTGTTCTACCATACGCGACACGAGCAAGATCCTAAACCAGTCACGAAACGCATAATATTATCCACGGCATCACAGGTTTTTGATCCGCTCGGATTATTAAGTCCAATGATAATTATCGCCAAATGTTTATTACAACGGCTGTTTTTATTAAAGGTTGATTGGGACGCAGCGGTTCCCGATGACGTCACGCAAGCCTGGCACCGCTTCGTAAACAACCTGACTATTTTGTCTAGTATTCGCATACCACGGCATGTTATGTGCAACTATCCTATATGTATAGATTTGCATATATTTTCAGACGCAAGCCAAGTAGCTTATGGCACTTGCGCCTATTTACGCACGATTGATGATAAATCAGCTGTTACCGTCCGGTTGCTGTGCTCGAAAAGTAAAGTGGCCCCAATTTCGCCTCCTTTGAGTACGCCTCGACTGGAGCTGTCTGCGTGTTTGTTAGGCGCTAGGTTATATAATAAAATAAAAGAATCGTTACGCGCGAAATTCGACCGAGTAATATTTCATACCGATTCAACCATTGCATTGAGTTGGCTCCGAATGCAGCCTAATTTACTAAAACCTTTCGTCCAAAATAGGGTTGCGGAAATCCACGAAATCACGAAGGATCATTCGTGGCATCACGTTAGCGGCAAGTGCAACCCGGCCGATTTGGTTTCTAGGGGAGTACAGTTGGACGCACTTCGCACCTCCAGTCTCTGTGGAATGGTCCCGACTTCCTTCACGACATTAATTATAATACTCAGACTGTAGATCCGTCATTGTTGCCAGACGAGTCCCAGATACCCGAACGTAAACCTAATCCTATGACTAGTCTGGTATGCAACGACAATAACAATAATATACTATTTACATTCGACAGGTTTTCTCAGTTCAACCGTATGCAGCGCGCGGCCGGGTACGTACTTCGCTTCATTCATAACTCGCGCAATAAAGATGCACGTCGAACCGGTGCGCTCACTGTAGATGAACTGAGGGAATCTGAGATATTACTCGCGCGCTTATCGCAATTGGAGTCATTATCGGATGTTCACAACGCATTGTCAAAGAACAAATGTATCGCAAAGGGGTTTTTAGCCAAATTAAATTTGTTCATTGACAATAATAAGCTTATTAGAGTCGGAGGAAGACTTACAAATTCTTCGAGGTTTGATTACGATAAGAAACACCCGATATTACTTTCTAGTAAGCACCATTTTACTATTTTATTATTCCGATATGAACATAAAAGATTATTGCACGCGGGACTGCAGCATATATTGTTCTCGCTTCGGGAGGCCTGGTGGCCCATAAGCGGTACGAATCTCGCTAGGAAAGTGGTTCACAGCTGCGTTGTTTGCGTTCGTTTCAAAGGTAAAACGCTAACTCCTGTTAAGGGTAATTTACCTTCAGAGCGATTAGAACCCGGTTTCGCGTTTGTCAATTGCGCTGTGGACTATGCAGGTCCATTTTACATTTTAAACCGCAAAGGTCGGGGAGCCACGACTGTTAAGGCGTATTTGTGTATATTTATATGCTTTGCTACACGCGCAGTTCACTTAGAGTTGGTTACCGATCTCTCTTCGGAAGCTTACCTTCTGGCGTTGAAAAGGTTCATTTCGCGTCGTGGTAAACCTTCAAAAATATTTTCAGACAACGGACGGAACTTTGTAGGTCTTATGAATGATTTTTCAAAGTTTTTAAAATCATGTTCAGGCGAAATAAAAGAATACGCGAACTCGCATAAAATTGAATTTATTATGACGCCACCTTATGCTAGTCATTTTGCCGGCCTGGTCGAGGCTGGTGTTAAGAGTTGCAAGCACCACTTGCGACGTGTGATAGGTGATGTCAAGCTAACTTACGAACATTTTAGCACGATTTTGACGCAATGCGAAGCCATCCTGAATTCCAGGCCTTTGAGTCCTTTGTCCTCAGACCCGCAAGACTACACCCCTTTAACCCCGGCTCATTTCCTGGTTGGACGTCCGCTGACAGCTCCTGCGTGCGCTGACCTCATCGGCGCGCCCGTGCACCGTCTGTCACGATACCAGCGAGTGGAGCAAATGCGACAACATTTCTGGGCCAGGTGGTCGAAGGAGTTCATATCCGAGCTGCAGGTCAGGACAAAGTGGACGCGAAATATGGACGACCTAAAGGTGGACACCCTCGTCTTGATCAAGGAAGACCATGCTCCGCCCCTCAAATGGAGCTTAGGGCGAATCACCAAGACTTTCCCGGGCAAGGACGGCGTCTCCCGAGTAGCCGATATACGCACATCCCGCGGCACTGTACGCCGAGCGTTTTCGAAAATCTGCCCGCTACCTACGCATGATGACTAACTTCATCGTCTTATCTTCACATTGGAAGTTGACTCTTCCAAGGCCGGGAGCTTATGTTACGGCAATACCTAAAGCGCATAGAAACGACGGCGGCCCGTGACCTTCAACCTGGCTCGCGCCTAGCGACCCGCGCGCCCATCCCCGGCTGCGATGCACCTACCACGAGTACCATGACGTCACATACATGTTATCGCGTCATGTCACCAGCAGCCAATGAGAAGCATACATCAGATATGTCGTGATCGACAGCCAATGGTGTAGCGGCTCGTCATCCCTGCGCGCACCAATGACAACACAGGATGACACTTACAATTAGCATATCACTCTCAACTAGCTACCACGTAGCCCATACCTATCTTTTTTGTTGCTCATTTTTATTTATTTAATGTACGTAAAAACAATGTAAAATCCCGAATTAAATGTAGTTAATTCGAAGAACCTGCTGCCTTCGTCATTTCATCAACCTGCCATCCACATCAGCGCAAATCCTGGCCATCAGCCCCAACGTATGTCTATACGCGCAGACATGTAGTATCATTAACAGTTACCGCATTGGCTTTCTCCTTCTTGCCTCTCATCGGACAGTCTGGTCGCTTATGCCCAGGCATCTTGCACTCGTAACAAACTATGTCCTTCTTTTTTGCTTTCGGCTTCTTTTTCGCATGAAAAACAGATTCTGTTGGTGTAGCCGCATCCTTGGACATTTCATTTAGCAATTTTGTCTTAACTAAGTCAGTAGTCACGTCGACATTACAGTTTTCTAAAGCCATAATGAGAGGTTCGTATTTTGGAGTGACACCTCCCAAAAGTATCGCAGCAATAGACTTATCCTCTAAGACTACCTCTATATCCGCCAGATCCTGTGCGGTTGACATAACTGCATTAATGTACAGTTCCATATTCGAAAAGTCCGACAGACTCAACCTGTACAGTTTTCGCTCTAAAGCAAGTCTTCGTCCCATTCCCTTATCCTCAAAAGCTTTCTGCAAAGACTTCCACGCTTCGGCTGCGGTTTTCGCACATCTAACATGAGTGATTGCCGCACCATCTACTGTCAAACATATCTTTGCTAAGGCTTTCGAATCTTTTCGTACCTGTGTCGAGGCAGGGGTCGTGTCACCTTCAGGGTATCCACCGATTGTCTCCCATAGATCCTCGTGCAGTAGGTAATTGCGCATCTTAAATTTCCACGCAGGATATCCATCTTTGCTCCTCAAGCAAAAAGATGGAATAGATGAGCTCGAATGGGAATTAGAAACACTCGAAGCATCTCCGGATTCGTGTGACATGTTTACGATTTTTATTATTTTCATCACACAATCACTATAACTCAGTATTTTTTACGAAATACGCTTTACACTAAACTTTTCATTATAAATATTAGCATTCGTCCTGATAACGTGTTGTAAAATTAGATATTTGTAAAAATTAAAGTTAAAAGAGATGTTACTGACATGAGTGTTTTATTCGAAGTAAGGTAACTAGGCAAATTTAAAATATACATCAAAATAGAATAAGAAAACTTAAAAAACATTTGTCAGCAGTGTCAGCACAAATAAGGTTATAAACTACAACATAAATGTCATCTCTGACAAATGAGTGAACCATAGAAATGTTTTTTTAGTTTCATTCATTTTTTCCCGCCCTACTCTCCATTCTTTGCTACATCTTGAATGTGGTTAGGTATTGTGGTTCTCGAATAAAAACTTAACTTTTGTGTTAAAAAACAGTGTCTTTCAAGTTAAAATTGATGAAGACGAAAACTTAGTGTCTACGCCTGAAGAAATATCAGTGATAGCCCAAGAAGTCACTAAAAATAGGTAGAAGTCCACTAGATGACATGAAAAATATATGTTTTTACAATTTTATTTCAAAGTGCTTGGTCGTAGAAAAAGTATTGTATGCAACGCTGTTTAATGAGTCAAAAAATACTTGTGGCGTCTTTATTAACAATTTTCGGCTTCGCCTCAAACTCACGCCACTCGCCTTTTTTGACCTCTCTTAAACAACGGTTGCAAATACTATAAAAAAATACCTAAATGTTTTCTGGCCAAACATTGTCTATAGAAAAATAGAAAAATATAATATAGTTTTAAAAAGTATAAGTAAATGATAGGCCACCTCTTTGTTTCATATTTAATATGAAATTTTGTCTATTGCAAAACTTATCTAAAGCCTGATCAGGAATATAATTATGATCAAGCGTCGTGTTTTTTCATAGTGAAATGTCACCCTATACGTGGAGCGTCCTCTTGACAATGACCTGCGGAAGCCGCGGTGGCTTTTGTGGTTTAATGGATAAATTTCAACGAATGAATTCTTGATTAAATATTTTACCCATTTTTATATCGTAGCTGTATCTGCCGAAGTCAGCGCCGTTTATGCCTCTATGTTGTTAGGGTTGCCATAAGTGTAGGGACGTCGACCTGGAAAATGGTTTTTTTTTGCATTTTTGAGATAGTGACACGGGGGGGGGGGGGGGGGGTGCAAAATATTGCTCCAGTGAGTATCACCGGACACCAAGCTGCAAACAGGGACGTATGGCAACCCTTAAGCAATTCTGAGCATTAATGGGGACAATTTGCTTAATGGCGGGGACACCGGGACACCAAGCTTCAAACGGGGATATATCCCGGTGTACGTATGGCAACCCAACTCTACGCCAAACATTAAACAAAATGGCGGACGATGTCTGTAATTTTACCGTATTCAGCACATATTCCATTTAAAAATTTAGTTTTTAACACAGGTGGCGTTCAAATTGTAAGTTCAACTTACAAAATTTCAATAAAAAACTTGTTGGAACTAACTTAATTACAACAATGATGTTGGCGTGTATCTAATATAGGTAGGTACCTACATAGATTTCGTATATGTACCAACATAAACTTCTAGTCTTCTATCTGTCTAGATAGAGACAAACCAAAGAAAGTCTGCAGCGCTAGATTAAAAGTAGTTTTTAAAAATCAGTATGCGACAACACCACAGAAAATGGATTAAATAGTCTTGATACTTGTGAAATTTCTACCATATTTACCGTCTATGAAAAAATTAAGCTGTACAGCTTAATTTTTATGGTAAAATAAATTTCATTCCAACAATAGATGTCACTATTAATATGTAGACATATACTAATATTGATAAATAATATTGGGAGAATGTGACATTTGGCTTCATCAAAATTAATAAGCTTTTGTAATATCCGCGACGGCGGTAAATAGGTACAGAGGGCCTACCGCGAACACCGAAGTTCTCAATATGCGAGCATCTTTCTCTTTTACTCCCATTAAGGCGTAATTAGATTGACAGAGAAATTGCCCGCAATTTGCGAACTAAAGTTTTCGGAAAAACGAAATAAACCATTAAAACAATAAACATATATTAAAAATTAATTTTAGCTTTAACTAGTAGGTACCCATGCCGTGAGCATAAGCATGGAGGTTGTGGGTTCGAGCTCAAAACCCGGCTAGTACCAATGAGTTTCTCGAAATGTTAGAGGAAGTTCATAAGTATGCCTATACCTATTAGGTGTGTTCAATTTGCTGTGAAACCTTAGTCTAAACCAATATTATATTATCTAAGTAGGTACATATGGTGAAGTATTAAGATGTTTCATTCCACGTACCCGTCATCAACTCCAAATTTTGTAAACATTGTCGTTTTTCAGCTTGAATCGCCTCGTGCTGACTTTTTACAAGTGTAAAATTATTCGTCATGCGGAAAAGTAACTCCCGCACGCCGGTTTTGTAAGGTTTCACCATGTTTATTCCGTTCATCACAAAACACAATGAATATTTAAACGATTTTGACAAACACATACCATAGTGCATGACGTTTACTGACTGCTTAAAAAAGCGGCCAAGTGCGAGTCGGACTCGCCCATGAAGGGTTCCGTATTTAGGCGATTTATGACGTATTAAAAAAAAACTACTTACTAGATCTCGTTCAAACCAATTTTCGGTGGAAGTTTACATGGTAATGTACATCATATATTTTTTTTAGTTTTATCATTCTCTTATTTTAGAAGTTACAGGGGGGGGGACACACATTTTATCACTTTGGAAGTGTCTCTCGCGCAAACTATTCAGTTTAGAAAAAAATGATATTAGAAACCTCAATATCATTTTTGAAGACCTATCCATAGATACCCCACACGTATGGGTTTGATGAAAAAAAAATTTTTGAGTTTCAGTTCGAAGTATGGGGAACCCCAAAAATTTATTGTTTTTTTTCTATTTTTGTGTGAAAATCTTAATGCGGTTCACAGAATACATCTACTTACCAAGTTTCAACAGTATAGTTCTTATAGTTTCGGAGAAAAGTGGCTGTGACATACGGACGGACAGACAGACGGACAGACGGACAGACAGACAGACAGACATGACGAATCTATAAGGGTTCCGTTTTTTGCCATTTGGCTACGGAACCCTAAAAACATTGCCATATGTAGTTTTTTAATTCGATGTCAAATTATTGCGCTGCAGACTTTCTTTGGTTTGTCTCTATCACGTTTAAAAATATGTCATTGTCTTCTAATCGTTTGCCTGTGCGGATGCACAATATATTTCGTGAACTTATTATGGTATTTCATTGAGTAGTCCACGGAATATCCAACAAAACTTCCGTAATACACATACATATTAACAATATTAACTAGATATAATATATTATGTGACCTAGCCAAATTATGTTACCCCAAAACATATTAATGTAAGTATAATAGTAGTTTATGCAACAGTGATATAATAAGGGTTCTTAAAATTCAAGGGTCGAAGTTACAAAACGAGACGTAGTCGAGTTTTGTAAAATAGACCCGAGAATTTTAAGAACCAATTATGAGCTGTTGCATACATTACTTTTTCTATGACAGCTGCAGCAAAAAAAAAAAAAAAAAAAGAGTTATTATTAAAAAAAAAGAGTTATTATTTAAAAAAAATTGAGTTATTATTTAAAAAAAAAAGAGTTATTATTGTAAATGAAAACATACCTCTTTCAATCAAGATGATCGGAACTTGTATCTTTAAAAAAAATAAAGCAGTTGTATTATACTCATAAGATGACTGCTAGCAGTCATCTTATGAGCCTATAGACAAATCATTCAAATGACATTGCTTTAGATATCACTGTCAGTCATTTAATTGACACATTTAAGTGCTGGAGTAGAAAAATGAAATTTAATGTGCTCTAGATATTCTTTTGTTTTGTAAGCTTTGTAAACGAAATAAACAATTGTGCCTATATCATCTTCCTTCCGTTTCTAAACAACAAAGGCGTAAGAAAAGAATGGAGAACTTTTTAATGGCATTTGGAGTTACGCCAAGAAAAATAAAAAAAGCTGAAATACGGAAAGTCAAATAAATCTAAAAAGATGGTCGAATGTGTAAACCTTTATTGCACTTACGCAGTAACGTAGCAAAAAATTGTGAACATACATGAATCCACGATTATTCAACTTAGAAAAGAAAGATGACAATTTGCCTACAATCAAATAAAAGCAGGACTAGCTAGAGCGAGAAAGGCATTTCTACAAGCACTGATTTTAGTACACTGGAACAAATAAAAAATCCTGAAGTGTTATCAATAGTTATTTGTACAACAAGTGATCAAAGTTTGATATTTCTTCGAGTTCTTATTTTGAGTCCCGTGCAAGCGAAAGACTCTATAATAGATTCACGAGCGTAGCGAGTGAATCTAATTTAGAATCTTGAGCGTAGTAAGGGACTCAAAAGCGCACGAGATGTAAATAACTTTGATCTCGTGTAGTACACAACATTTATCACCTCAGCGCAGTGAGAACATACCTATTAGACAACTTGAAAAATGTAATCCTTGTTCATCACTTAATACCTGCACTCATGTTTTCTTAAGATATACAAACAATTAAGTTTAATTACCGCAATGGAACACAAAAACAAAACGTAATAATAAATTCCATTAAAATAATATAGAAATAACAAACATTAACTAACACTTCAATCGACAATTAAAAAAAAAATCTTTGTAAGATACGGTCCGAATTGCGGATACGTACTATTTGTCAACTATGGTAGAAATTCTTAAAAGTAAAATAATTAATTTTGCGTGATGATCTGTGTATTTTTTGAGTTCGTTATTTTAATTGTACAATAAAATACCTAAAATATAGTATTTTATCAGTTTTTATCAAATCTTAAACTTTATTTTTATTTATTAATTATTAAGAATTCATACTCGTACGTGGTTTGGAACGATGCGGTCTGAAGTTTTTCGGGGGTCTATTATAAACCGTGAATATACTGTTGAATGTTGTTTTAACTTTTTTTTGTCTATTTCTTTTTGCTAACAGTGTGAAAGGGACAGAGATAATAGAACCCAAGTATTTCGAACTTTTATTAGACCCCGCATGTTGAAATGACATTTGACTATAAAGGTCACTTGAATGTCATTTTGTCTCACTCAGTGAGCAAAATCGCATTTTGCTCACTGTTTTTAAGAATCAAAGTACCCTTGTTCGAGCTGCTGAGGTGAAAATTATGTTTTACTTTGCGACAAGACGGATTATCTGACAAAATTTTAATATTTTGCTTTAAAATATCAAAACAAAAAATGATAAAGACATGTTGTTTGTGAAGGGGTACTTAATGTACTTATATAATTTAAACAAAACTGTGCTGTGTAGGTACATTAGAACTAAGAAAAAAAATTACAGATCTTATGCCATATTGAGCAAACAATTTTGTCGAGTTGAGATCTGCGTTGACTCCGGCGCAAATAATACAAGATTGTATTAAAAAATATTCCCTCGGCAAGTGATCCCAGCTTACCAAACGACGATGCAATGCGCATGACGGTACATCGAGCTCGGCCGAGAAATTTACCGGATCATATGCTGTTGTCAAGCATCAACCATTTTTGTTCGGAAAGCACGTGGAAGGTGATGGACGTAGTGCTTGTTTTGGTCAATAATGTGGCTGATGGACGGCACTTTTAAATGCTGTCCTGAGTTATTCTCGCAATCATATACACTTCACGGCGTCGTTGGAAAAGGCTCATCTAAAATAATTGTACCATTATTTTATGTTTTTTTTATCACACAAAAACGATAATTGCTAATTCTACTTATTATGATTTATAATGACTAGACATTATTGTGACATGCCATTGTAATATTAAATTATTGTCCCGAAAGCAAATATTTTTGGGAGATGTATAGGTAATTTTTATATCACCCAGAAAAAGAAATTAGTGTTTACACTGATGACTGCGGTATACTTCATCTAGAAAAAATCAAGATGGCACTACAAGATGTGAAGAGCGAAATGTGTGTAATGCATCTATTATGGTTTATGGTTTAAGACATTTATTTTCTCATTAAGAATTTAAAAAATTCACTTACATGAGATACACTATATAAAACAATTTTTTTTTAGGCTAGCGTACACTAATTAATTTACATGTAAACAATATTATATACACACTATATTTTTTGTCATGCATGGTAAAGTGGGTAGAAATCATTTGTAACAAGTATTAACCAGCGGCTTAGAGAACAAGTTACTTCGACCGTCCTGTTCAGATGCGTTGCAGCGTAGATAACGAACTAGTATGAATGTTCACGAGTTACAATGTAAGGCGACATGGATGGATGCGGCATAGCTGTGCACACTACATATGTGGTAAAATATTTCAATTAAGGGTAATAATATAGAATTTTTAGTTAATTTTTCGTTTTAATTTATTTACTGTTTATAATTTTATTAAAAGTTTTATTATTTTTTATTTTTATTTATCTATTGACCTTATTTACCATTTACCTACTCTAAATGCCTAACGATAATTAATCACGAGACGGTCTGATCATTACGAACAGTTTAATGTTTAAAAAAAGGGGTTATGGAGGAGTATACCCATCCAACAAATTTTTGATGATTGGAATGATTGCATGATACCACTGCTTGACAAAGGAGTTCAATTTGTGCAAAATATAAAAGGGAGGAGGCGAAGCGAGGAAAAAAGGACAGGATTGCATAATTTAAGGAAACGTTCTAACAAGGTAAAGAAACTTTTTTTTTAAAAGGTAAAGAAACTTAATCTGCTTCGATCAACACGGAAGGGATGCGGCATTCGCACTATTTCCCCTCTGCCTAGGGACAAGATCAACTGATCTAGCGCGCGTAATAAAACTAGTTGCGCTCGGATTTTTAACTAGACCGAGTCCAGCCAGTCGCGCGAGTGAACGCAGCAGCAGAAAAAAATCTTAATTGCTCGGTTTTTTGTTGTAAAAAAGAGGTCAGGGACATGAAATTTACAAAAAGGTGTTACATTTCACATGTAATATTTACGTACATATGTATTTATAATACATATCATACGTTTAATTACATTTAAACACAATTATTATATTTTAGTCTCGTGTAATTGCTGGATTTATCGATTTTGCTCGCCCAGTACAAATTGCGGATCGGTCGAGCGACAAATCCGACTTCTCATCTCTCAGAAAACAATAAAATTCTTTGACGAAAAAACAGAACGTCCGTACACAAAAACAGATGTGCAAGATTTTTCTGTGTAGTGTGTTAATTTCTATGTATTTGTGTCGTCATTACAGATTGGATTTTGTACGTAAGTGTGTGAGAAGTCCGACTGTGTGCACGTTCCCCCCCGCGAAAAATGGCAGAATGATTTGTATGTTAAGATATCGCTTGGGCCTATCACTTCCGACGTGTCGGAAGCCCGTGTTGATCGAAGTTAAACTGCAATGAAAGAAATGGAAATACCTGAACAATTTAAACCAAATCTGTTAAATGAGGCGAATGATGGAATTTTAATATTTGTGAGCCGTTATGAGATGTGTTGTTCAAAGGGAAAAATAATATTAGGCGACAGCACTTTCAAAATTGTGCACATTTCACGCCGACTTAGGCAGTACTTCTGAAAGTAATTAATATTATAGTGTATCTAGTTATTGGTATCTCCCCGGACAAAAAACAAAAAATGTATGAAAAGTTTTAACAGATTTTAAAAGATAATTTACGCCTCTGAAATCCATCACGGTTGAAATTAAATTTTAAGATTGCGATGTATAACAGGATATATGCAGACAGCCAAATATATGTCTGCTACTATCATTATGCACAAGCTATTAAAAAGAAGGCTCGCGAATTAAACATTTATAAATCCAAAATGGGGACGAAATTCATAAAAATATTGTAAGGATTTAGCGCAGCGACCTGAGGAACTGATATTAGAAGGATGGTAGTCTGTTAATATGCTGCCGAATAATCGCAATAACTATAAACATATTACTAATTATTTTATGGTTCAGTGATAAATGAATGACTCAATAATCACTTTCAGCTGTTTTACTGTAGTCGCATAAATAAAAAAATCCCTAAGAAGGCCAATATCTTGCGATTTAAGCATGGCATAAACGTCGAAATGAAAATAAACGACATAAAAATAATAAAAACACAACTAAACATGTTAAAGACAAAAAACCAAAAATAAATGGGTGTCGAAATTATTACTAAATGTTAAAATTACTATACAAACATGCTTAAAAAATGGACCATGGTGTAGAAAAATAAGTAGTCTGTGCGGAAAGAGAAGAGTCGTGCATGGTATCATTCCACGAGTCTTTTCTTCCCGAACATAAAAATCTGTACATGCCCTGTGTCTTTTACTCGCCTGTACTGCTCGTAAAATACATCTCGGCACATGCTTTGCGCACGTGCATCAAATGCATTTTCTCCAATATGCTCGGAAATGTTCACCTTATTGTAGCAAAAATAGTACAGGAAGTTCTACGTTATTGTCAAACTCTAATTTAAAAAAATCAAACTATCGCTGTCCTGTTCTAGCGGACGGGAATGAAAAAAACACTACAGTAATAACTTATTACTGTAGTGTTTTTTACTTTTTAAAAATAAAAAACCCAAACAGCCAATTATTAAAGCCGCGAGCCGCGTCTACACGACCCGATCAGCTATCATTTCAAGCTATAGGATAGAGTGAGATAGTAAGATAAACGACCTTACTTGTCTCGTTCTTACAAGACCGTTGTGCTCGTGTATGATCGTGCGAATACTGCTTAATAAAATCAAAGATTATTTTTATATTTTTTTAAGGATCTCATCCGTGTATATAAAGTTTATATAGTTTGTCAAAGGACTTTCTCATTTCAAACATAGACAGAGAGAATCATACTATATTTGTCTTACACTAGTACTAGTACCCAAAAGAAAAGGATGGGTATAGTTTTCCTGGTTCTTACTGACTGACAAATTGGTTTGACCAGTTGGTCAATATAGTTATATTGCACAATTATATTGAATGAACGAATATTGAATGGTACTGAATGGCAGAATAACTTTGTGCCCTTAACTTTTAAAAATTAATTTTAGAGGAAATTGTAATGGAAATTGTTTTTGACATTTTTGATGTGAAGGTTCGATTTGAGTCATGCTTGATGCTTAAATAATTATTATTTTACCTTATTTCCTCGCATGTTTGGAGAAAAGCACTATATATGCCTCGGCAGGAATAGCAATTCGTGGATTCGTCTTCTTTGTCTATCTGCTTCGCGTCGTCCGACAAAATCGAAACTCATCCACGAATTGCCCTTTCCCGGCCTCTGCAATAATGTACTATTTTTATAATCAGGAATATAATTTTATCAAACACATAAATTGCTTTTTGGACAAGACTGATAGTTGTTAACAATGTCTCAGCGGAATTACAGAATAGTATCTCTAATATTCCTCGAATTCATTTCGTCCTTTATCCGCTCAACCGTTAAAGAGGTTTGGGCTTGAAAAAGATTGATGGGCCAACTGTCTTTGCCAAAGTTAGCAACGGAAGTGAGCGAGTCTATTGTCTAATTTTGGAAATAACGAAAACAACTGACTCACTTATTTTGAAAGCGCAATTTTAGAGGTAAAAAATAACTGTTTACACCTGATTATGAGCCTTATAGCTTGTAATTTGAAATGAATTTTATTTTTTATTAATAAGCACTTTTACTGGTAAATTAAATTACTAATTCGACTAAAATGCCGCGGCAAATTACAATTTTACAATTTGCCTTCGGCGTGAAAACGTTTGTAAATTGACGACGCCGTTTGTAAACGGCGGATTCATACAATTTGCCTGCGACATATTTACGGCAGCCGCAGGCTGGAAAGAAGTAAAGACTCGAGTTTGCAATATTTTTACCCTGGAGTTACACACAATGTTTTTCATCACACTTGTAAAGAAAATACTAAATTTTAAGCGAAATAAGTAATTCTTCAACACGGTGATATTCGTCCGCCATATTGTAATAGTTTGACTGGTTAGGCATCAAAGGCACGGACCCGTCCGGCATTTACCGCGATTGAAAATAGTGTAAAAATATTGTAAACGGCTATTAAATATCTTTAAACATGAACAAAATAATAAAAACCTTGACATTTAAAAAGTATTTTACTTAGAACCTACTTGGTTCGTATGAGTTAGGTATAGCTTTTTTTAATTATGTCACTATCTCTCGTGGGAGTAAAATATACTTTAGCTCTCACTGCACTTGCGTGAAATGGCACGCTTACTGCGCAAGTGTTATTGAAAAAGACTTGGCTAAATGGCTAAATGTCTCTTGGACTTAGATGTATGTAGGTAGCTCTAGGTGACCTTCACTGAATTTTACTTTGTTTTTTTTTTGTTTAAAAATATACTTCCAAATTCTCTGAACTGCTAAATTATATCTATTTGTTTCTGATCTTCGAATATAAGGTCACATATGTTATCAGTTATCAACACTATGTTAGAATGTACCTACTGATAACAATATATTATGTAACTTGTTTTAAATCGATTTGAGGATAAACAAAAAGATGAGACAGTTATTATTTTTAGTAACATTCACCTCATAATATTATTTAATAGGCAAGTTTCTAAATATTTTTGTATTATTAATTTTTACTCGATAATCTGTCCGTGATCTGGGTTCTAGCAGAATTATCAGTGCTTCACCCGAAAGAGTGGAGCGTATTACTGAGCCAGAACCCTTTTGTTTTGCTGCAACGCACACAGCACATTTATTGATACATCTTGTTCCTGATTTTAGTTTTAGTTTGATATTGTTATATATTGTTTCTGTTTTTTCTGTCAATGTGTGTATTGTGGCAAGCTAATAAATGGTTTATCTATCTATCTATCTATCTATCATAAGGTGAACTATATCTTGAGTATGCACTATATTAAAGTTTTCGACAATTAAGTATTTTTATTTTGTTTTTAACTACTTGTAAATACAACAAAATCGGTGTACTTATCAAATAAACACTTTAAAAATATACAAAACATTGATAGGTTTGTTAAGATGTAGGTACAACTATTAGGGATATAATATTAAATATGTAATGATTTTTTGAGAACAAATTAAAGTCGATTAATTTACCATCTAACTGCGGTCAGCCCCGTTGCTTTCATAACCTGTCTACATAAATCCCCCATTTCAGACGCACGCGATAGCCGCATAACTTACAAGTTATGGTACGTCTGTGACAAGTGTGACTTGATTTATTTCTGGGCCGGTGCCATTGGCTTCTGCTTGGATTAACTTCGGTTTAAGAAGTTGTGTGTATCAATCAACGTTAAATTATCCAAAGAAATGTAGGTAATATGTAGGTAGTCATATTTTAGGCAGCACAAATTATAAAACCTAAAATATTGGTAGAATCAGTTACGAGTTACGTGAGTGAATCAACTTTTTGTTGTCATTGTCACTCGTTGTCATGGTTACGGTCTCCTGTATCATTAAAAACTGGTTTTATGATTTTTAAAATAACAAAACATGATTATTTGTGATATGCGGTCAAAGAATATGATTCGCATAGTATACCGGGGAAAGTGGTTTTGGGCGAATTTAATAATTCATGAATAGCGTAATAGCACAACAGCTTATTTACATAGTTGTAGACAAATGCCGATTAAATTGAAGGGACAGGTCTATAAGACCATCATTAGACCTGCCCTTCTGTACGGCAGCGAGACTTGGCCTTTACTAGAGCGGCACAAGCAGGAACTGCGTGTCACGGAAATGAAGATGCTGCGGTGGATGTGCGGAGTTTCACGCAAGGATCGCGTCCGAAACGCCCACATCCGGGGTAGTCTTGGCGTCCGAGACATCGCTGACAAACTGCAAGAGTGCCGCCTTCGTTGGTATGGCCACGTCTCGCGCAGACCGGCAAGTTACGTGGGTAACAAATGCCTGGCCATGCCGCCTCCTCCCGGTACGGGAAGAAAAGGCCGGCCCAGGAAGCGATGGCTTGATGTCGTTAAGGAGGACATGCGTGCCAACGGACTCACCACCAGGGACGCCGAAGATCGGGCAAAGTGGACACGAAGGAGTCGGAAGGCGGACCCCGGGTCCTCGCGCCCCGCGCGGGGGCACAGCTGGGATTGACGCCAGGATGATGATGATGAGAGTAAAAGGAGAAGAAGAAGGAAGCACGCTTTCGTAGTTAAATTATTTCTACGCCTATTTATTTAATCGTATGACAAACATATTGTAAAAATAGAAACATACATAATTATAAGTCATACGCCTATGAAGTCGATAGTGCAAATTCAACATTTTTAAGTAGCGTTAATATGTACTAACGACGGTGTATTTGAGCTGTGCTTCAAAATCGCTTTAGTTTTTGCATGTCATGTCGGTAGGTTAGTGCTTGCTATTATTGCAGTTTGCACGCGATTTTTCATGGAATGGATTGGAATATAAACCTGCTTTGACGGGGTTCATACATACATGCATTTTACATTTAGTAGGGCCTTAATGAATTCTTTTTAGGACTCAACATTGTGTTTGGTACTAGTAATATAGTTTAAATACACTAAGTACACGGAATAACTCGTTTAGGTACCTACCTTAACAATTGTGCAAACTTTTTACTACTTGGGACCAAACTATTTTTAAAATACGCGGTCTCCATAGAACTTATGCTTACATCATAATCATTTATATAATAGCATAAAACACAGAGACATGCAAAGAGTGCAAATAATCCAGTAAATTTGTCGAATTTTGTAACACGGCTCTTTTGCGTCAAATCCGTTAAGTAGTTCCGATTTTTTGCATTGAATTTTTTGCGCTCGAAGTCACAAACTTGGATTAGTTTGTGACTTCGAGCGCCGAATGCAACCTTGTCAAAAATCGAAAAAACCGACAAAGTTGGGGTTTTTTCTTAGATTTTGGTTATTATAACCCTAAAGGATAAGTTTGAAGAACGTGGATTCACAATCGAGTAAAATTCACTCTGACACTACATATTAACGAAAATCGACAGTCGATAAATCGAATATCGTCAGTGTTGTGTGTCGACAGTGTTGTGTGTCGACAGAGTATGGATTCACACATATTAACGAATATCGACAGTCGATAAATCGAATATCGTCAGTGTTGTGTGTCGACAGAGTATGGATTCACAATCGAGTAAACTACACTCTGACACTACATATTAACGAGTATCGACAGTCGATAAATCGAATATCGTCAGTGTTGTGTGTCGACAGAGTATGGATTCACAATCGAGTAAACTTCACTCTGACACTACATATTAACGAATATCGACAGTCGATAAATCGAATATCGTCAGTGTTGTGTGTCGACAAAGCTCCCAGTGCGCAAAACGTTCAAACTGATAAACAAGACCAAGTGCGGGCAATTCCATACCTATTCATTTATGTGCCTACGAAGAAATCTGTTATATTTAATTAATTCTCTCATTCCATCCATCTTTGTCACACTTGTTGTTAAACATAAGGTCGTATCTTTCTCTTTCGGTGTGCGGGAGCTCATTAGCAGGCATCGGAGTTTTTGTCGCATGGTAAGACTAATAGCAAGCTATGGAGTCGACATTTGCCATAAATGTAAACTCTTATTCATACTCATACTCATGATTAATTTTATTTAATATGAGAACATATTACTAAATAGTTACTACGTATATAAGTTTAATTTATTAAACCTCATTTGTTGCAATAAATCTATGTTTCAATTGGGCGAGTTGTACTTCACAACTCAAGCACACTATAGCAGATTTTTCATAGTCATATTGTAAATCGTTGTATGGCTCTATCCATGCCAAAATTGCAGCTATTTCTGGGTTAGGTATAATAATTAATTATGGAATATTCCTCAACGTATTTACCACATACCGAGGGCATGGCATGAGTGGTGGGGATAACTGACAGAACGGGATAGTCTTATGTATCTTTCACTAGGAGTAGCAGAGAAAGCGCTATTATTGTTTGTCTTTGTCACAGTCACATATTTTTTTATTCCCCACCGTAGTTTATGGTGGGATACAAACAATGCGTAAACGTCAAATTGGTGTGAAACATATGAACAGTGCAAAGATTATCAGGAAAAATATTGAAATCAGTGTTTCGTGTGCATGTAGTAGTACTTAACAATTCAACAAATATGGTGAATTGCTCAGTTTTGCGCTGTACAAGTGACTGCCGGCAAAAACAGGACAACCTAACATTTCACAGGTAAATACAGTATTTTATACTTCGGTCACATTATCATGCTTAGTAACAGCATCCTACAATCTATATCAATTAAAATCTGAGTAGAAAAAGCATTTACATTAAATAATAACTCGGGTAAAAAAATTAACCTATAAATATTTCCTGATAAATTAACCGACCAAATTACGTACGCATTTTGACAGTAAGCCGTCACCCTTTTAATAACGTGTATTCAATTTAGTCGCATTGCTATTATTCGAGGGATACCAGCCCGTGATGCATACAATTACCCCAAAATTCGGGTATTTTGTATTTTAATAACATTTTTATAAATCATTTTGCTGTAGAACTGGACATAATATACGAACAATAAAATTGAACTGTGTTTAAATTAGAATGTAAATTATATTTATTTAAGCATTACGGATTCTTTTTAACGTTATAGGGGGTTTTGCCACGACTCAGAGAATCTAATTCTATGATATGCTGCAGGCACTAATTCTTAATTTTGCAATAAGATTTGTAAAAGGCTGTTTGTTTTCTAAATAAATAAAAAAAAAAAATTGGCCCATTGATATTTTATTTATCGCTGCGTCTTACGTAGGCGAACAACTCGCGAACGTGATTAAAATTACCCCAATATTTGATAATATTGGGGTAATTTTTACCTATATGGTATCCCCGGGTTTGTGACGTCATCTATGTCTATCCCTTACGGGGGCACGCGGTAGGCCACATCTATAGAAATACTACCATCTATGCCACATACAGATATAAATAACTACTACGTTTGCAATCACCAGTGATTGACACATGACAAATACTAATCAATTTTATCAGCGGTCAGTACCTACATGACATTAGGTCTTTCGTAGCGATGTAGTTTGTATAGTTGTATGTTAAAATAGTTGAAGTTATGGATTCATAATGTAATAGAAAAATATTTTTTTATATAATTCGACTTAGATAATATACACGACCGACCGCTCTAAAGGCATTTTAAGATAAATTAAATAAATGAGTATGAGTATGGATAAGAGTTTACATTTATGGCAAATGTCGACTCCATAGCTTGCTATTAGTCTTACCATGCGACAACAACTCCGATGCCTGCTCATTAGCACGTGCATTTCTCGCTTGTCCAGCCGCGACTACAGGCTACTTGTCCAATTTTTCACAAGGTGAGCGCTTCAATTTTGGAACGCCTATAACCATTGACGTATAATATCTAAGGACGGGCTAATGGGGCACTAAACATCGTACTAGTTCAGCGGTGCTACCCACGAATTCCAGCCAATCGTGCAGTCTAACGCGACTAGTTGCGACCAATAGCGCGCGTAATGCGAACTCGTCAACCAATCGCGCGCGTAATGCGAACTCATCAACCAATCGCGTTGTAGCGATTTCACACCGCTGTACTGGCCCCTGTCATGCCTCATTATTATTGCCCGTAAAGCCAGTCCCTAGATATTATACGTCAATGCCTATAACCTATCTTGAGTTATAAAGCATTGAGTGCGGGTAGTTCGAAAAACTTGCGCGGTTACAAGATGTTGATGTCAACTTTAGCTAGTCTTCTTTGAGACCACGGGGACAACGCCGTCCTCGAAACGTCGGAGGTAAATCTTGAAACTTACATACGCGATTAAGTCCCGTTGTGCAATTTAATAATGTGTAAAAATCGTGAAAGTTTAAATCAGTGTTGTGTGACAGTACATAGTATCAGAGTGTTAACAAGTTTACTCGAAAAAGCTAAAAACGCCGAACACCCCTGTTTGCCGTAAAGGCGCCGGTGCGCTCTCTATTTGCGTATGAAAATTGTCCTTAATCCGTATTTGTACAGCCCGAGCCCGCAAACATCTATCCGTTGGAAAAATGAATATGTAACAGTATTCCGTCGCTTAGAACAGAATATGAATAAATGCTTTTGTCGCTCTGTTTAGATTACCTTAAGACTTACAAATGTATCATTTTTAAAGGTGCGAGTAGCGATGGTAATATTTGGGGTCCCTTAATCAACAATACTCCTGCGTGCTACTCAGGTTTTACCTACAATTTGTTATACCTACTTTCGATAAAACTAACTATAAAATAAAAACAACGCCAAAATATTCTCAGCAATCCCTGGTAAAAGCAGTTTAAGATGTGAAAAATGAATGATTTTATTCAAACCAACATTAGCCATTATTATTAAATACACAAGTAGCACCTTGTCGTGTTTTTCGTCGTAATGACATTAACAACCAGAAATGATCTAAATATTCTTAAATGAAGAGGATTTAACTTTTTAACCACCGGAATCACGTTACACTTTCGGTTTAAACGATTCAATAGTTTTCTTGATTTTAAACAGAAGGCTCCTTCCATCTAAAAACTGTACTATTTACATATTATTATGCAGGTAGCATATTCATTGGTTTTCGATTGAGCCCACTTTACAAATTTTGAAATGTTGCCAATTACGCGACGAAGATACTGGCCGTGCCTAGGCCATGATAATTAAATTGACTACTAATAGAGAAGACAATTAGTGTGAGTGCGTCCACTTCCATCGTCCGCGTTGGTGGCAAGGAAGTACAATTTAACATACTTGCTTACCTAACTTACCTAACGTTGTGTCTTCGTTTAGGTACTATTCGCAAAAATATTAAAACAATTCGTATGACTTTTAATAGGCAAATGTTTATAATATAAAGTTCAAGGCCTTTTTGTAATTGTAAAACTACCAGCACAGAGTTCAGTACTCAGAATTAGCATATTCCGGCGGGTATTCTTATCCGGCAGGAGCATTATCTCCGAAGCCGGCTTTATTCGCGTTAATCCAGCTTCGAGGACTAATACTGACTCAACCTTAAGTAGCTTTCATAATACTAATTCAGAAATAGATATTCATAATTATATAAACAAAAAGAAACCTAACAATCTTTGTGATTTTAATGATTAGATAAGATAGGTAGGTATCTACTTCTAGGTTCCACGTAGGAGTAGATACATATTTATACAAGCGTTCGACAGGCTGGAGGCCATACTGAACTTAATAGGTACGTGACTTAATAGGAGCATACAAATTGTGCATGATTGATAAATTCTGCTGCCCCAATTTTCCCCCGTACAATGAAATGATTGTATGAAACTAAGTCATTTCATACAATACAATACAATTCAAATCCTCTTTATTGCACAACCTCAGAATAAATGTACATGGAAACACAAATAATACAAGAAGACAGAGGTAAACAACAGGCGGTCTTATCGCTAAAGAGCGATCTCTTCCAGACTACCTTTAGGTAGTGGAGAAATGAAAAATGATATAATTAGGAGGTGCAAAAAAACTAAATTTAAACTAGAAAGAATACCTTTAAATTTTAATTCTACAACAATAATACATTACATATACATACATACTACTAAAATTATTTATACCTACATATATATACATATATACACAACACATATACATATAATACATGTATACAATACTATAATTCTTGCCAAAAGTGATAACCAGTAACGCGAACAGGCATACTAAGAAAGGGACAGATAATATGTTTTAAGATTTCATACAAAAATAAAAAAAAGCGGCCAAGTGCGAGTCGGACTCGCCCATGAAGGGTTCCGTATTTAGGCGATTTATGACGTATAAAAAAAAACTACTTACTAGATCTCGTTCAAACCAATTTTCGGTGGAAGTTTACATGGTAATGTACATCATATATTTTTTTTAGTTTTATCATTCTCTTATTTTAAAAGTTACAGGGGGGGGACACACATTTTACCACTTTGGAAGTGTCTCTCGCGCAAACTATTCAGTTTAGAAAAAAATTATATTAGAAACCTCAATATCATTTTTGAAGACCTATCCATAGATACCCCACACGTATGGGTTTGATGAAAAAAAAATTTTTGAGTTTCAGTTCGAAGTGTGGGGAACCCCAAAAATTTATTGTTTTTTTTCTATTTTTGTGTGAAAATCTTAATGCGGTACACAGAATACATCTACTTACCAAGTTTCAACAGTATAGTTCTTATAGTTTAGGAGAAAAGTGGCTGTGACATACGGACGGACAGACAGACGGACAGACGGACAGACGGACAGACAGACAGACAGACAGACATGACGAATCTATAAGGGTTCCGTTTTTTGCCATTTGGCTACGGAACCCTAAAAAAGGAAAACTCATATTTGACCAGAATTTTGATATAAAGACCCAATGTTGGGTAATGCTACGTATGTTTCAAACAACATATTAACAATCCTGCACATTTGGGTCAAAAATCGCGCTACACGTGAAATAAAAATAAAATATATTTCTATGATTTATTTTTTAGAAAAAAATCTAAAACCATTGACAACCTGATCTTAAATTGGGATGTGTCTGAAACGGCCTTAACGTAAGTATACGCGCCTAAAAAAAAGCGAAACTGAATGAATGAATGTAATGACAATATTTTAAACATTATCGTCATTTTATATTGATTGTTAAAAAAAATTTTGTTATAATGCCATTAAAAAATTCACTTTTAATTTCGATTATACTAGGTCTGAAAATGTGGAAGCTAATACTAGAGTATTTAACTGAATAATGTGGCATATACCTATACCTGTTAGCCGTTGCTCAAAGTACAAATAAAAAAACCACGATGGGATATGCAATTTTCAACCCGGCTATCAGCCTATGAAAGGTGAACTTTCCGAATAGGAGAGATGAAAAATAAAATGATGTTGACGTTAAGTAAATATGCATTGAGATTCTCATCGGTTGTCTAATAAGTGTAATTTTCAATTACAATTTTCCATTCAGTATTAAACAAACAACTGATTTGTGATTGCAATAATTGATACGTACCCGCATACTAAATTTAAATTTACATATTACAACAAGAAGAGGTGGTTTTCTATTGGTTCACGATGGACGGCCGGCGATATCTCCGCAGAAAAATATATTTATAAATATGGAGGAAGGCCATTTCGGCTTTGCTATACCAGAAAAAGGGAGTGCCATGTTAAGGAAGTATAAAGAATGAAACTGAACAGTCTCTCTGGTCTTGGTGGCTGTCCGTCGTGAACTGATCTTATTTTGTCGTGTCTTTGTCATGTCTAATTTTGAATTTAAATGTCCGTAGGTCCAAATATGTATGTCAGTAAGTTAGTTGGTCTATGTAAGGTCGCCACGGAGGTTGGAAGCCACGACAAAAACATTAAAACATATGGGCGTGATATGAGTGCTGCAAAGATGTGTATATCAATATATATTTTTCGGAAGAATGGATAAGCAACTACGGTAAACTACGGTTTGTGAACTGAGCGATGACGGTTTCCACTTGCTTAGGTTAGGGCACTGGAAGTCATAAATGGGAGAAAATGTCATCCATACATTAAGTACCTATGCCAATCGTTGTTAATTCATAAGTTAGGAAAGGTTTCTTAAGACCATTTTCGCATAGCAGCACGGAATCAGAGGGTCTATCGCAAAAATAAAAAATCGAAATTTCGTTATCTGTCCTTCCTTTGCTCGAATACGCAAGAGTTATAGAGAAGTAGATAAATTATTTTAGATTTTTTATATTCGCGGTAGACCCTCAGGTAACTGCTCTAAGTACCCCATTTAAAAAGATCCATCCTGTACCTATAGTACATAGCAATAACTATTAAATGATACAGGAAAAGTTTACCGACATCGAATGATATATCATAAACGCAGACAGCAGAACCAGGCAGCCAAAGGTTTTATTTTACTTCGCTACAAATTTATCGTTTCCCAGTTCCGGTACTATATTTGCTGTGTACCGTTATACCGATGATTACCGATGCTTATCGGCAAGAAATTTTACTAAGGCTGTTTGGTACCGAATATTATGTAGATATATCGTAGCGGCCGAGGTGTTAACATAGGCACATTCAATTCCATTACTCAGATATTTTTGAGCACCTTGGTCGCGCGGATAGGTATATCTGAAGGCGATTGTAGGTACATGATAGGTACGCTGTATCAATAAGCTCTCCCGTACTTACTCGTAGGTATTTAGTATAGCAGGACCGGTTATTTTTTTGGTCGAGCACCCTTCACCTCTTGCAGAACTCGTAGGCGGATTCTCGGAAAGGTTGAATCACTGTCCTCATCCATAAATGATTGGTTTTTCAATTAGGTAATCCAGCCAATTCCTTCAGGAGTTCTTTTGGCCATAACGCTTCTTTTGCAGTTTCAGTTAAGGCTATAAGTTCTGATTCGGTTGACAAGATTGCGACGGTTAGCTGCTTCTGATTTTTCCACATTATGGGACCGATAAACAGGAAAACCATCCCTGATGTGAATGTCCCGTAGACGAGTTGCCAGTGTTGCCACCGAAATCAGCGTCACTGAAGCATGTCAACTTCTTGTCCCGGCCTTTTCAAAAAAACAACAATCCTTTGTTTATAGTACCCCTTAGATATAATTTATCAAAGGACTGTCTCATTTCAAACGTAGACAGAGATAGTCATACTATCTTTGTCTTACACTAGTACTAGCACCCAAAAAAAAGGATGAGTATAGTTTTTTTGGTTCTTATTTACTAACAAATTGGTTTGACCAACTATACATAAAAAATAATTATCAAAATCGGACTACTCTGCCAAGTTATGCGTGGTCATACATAAAAATAATCTTTAATAGAAAAAAACCGACTTCTCTAACTACTAGCCTAACCCACTTAACGGTGCTTATACTTTATTTGGTAATATGTATACATTTTATGGTAATCATAGTGGTTGATTTAGTTTAGGTATCATAGTGGTTTTCCGGGTCAAGGTCCGGGTCTGGGTCCGAGTCCGAGTACGGGTCCGAGTCCGGAGTCCGGGGCCCAATCCAAGTCAAAATCGAAATTGAAAATCACAAAACGTGTACTATGCGTCGTTGAGGAGTTCTGTTCTGATCATCATCAGCAGTTCCACTTCATCAAATGCCACAGTTTTTAATGTAAATGCTTGATTTTCTGATGAAAATATATAAAATTCTATACGGATGCCTTTAAGATTTGAGAAGTTCCCTCGATTCCTCATGGATACCATGTTCAGGACTTGAGATTGACATAAATGTGCCTAAAAACCTAACTTACTTAACAAACATAACGAAAAGGACAAATCGCCAAATGCGAGCTATGCGTCGTTGAAGAGTTCCGTTATGATCATCATCAGCAGTTCCACTTCATCAAATGCGACAGTTTTTAATGAAAATGCTCGATTTTCTGATGAAAATACAAAAATCTCTATACGCATGCCTTTAAGATTGGAGGAGTTCCCTCGATTCCTAGTGGATCCCATCATCAGAACTCGAGCTTGACAAAATTGTGGCTTAAAAACTTAACTTGCTTAACAAACATAACGAAGAGGACAAATCGCCAAACGTGAACTATGCGTCGTTGAAGAGTTCTGTTCTGATCATCATCAGCAGTTCCACTTCATCAAATGTCACTTTTTTATGTATATGCTTGATTTGTTGATGAAAATACAAAAATCTCTATACGCATGCCTTTAAGATTTGAGGAGTTCCCTCGATTCCTCATGGATCCCATCATCAGCACTCGAGCTTGACAAAAATGTAGCTTAAAAACTTAACTTGCTTAACAAACATAACGAAGAGGACAAATCGTCAGACGTGTGCTATGCATCGTTGAAGAGTTCCGTTCTGATCATCATCAGCAGTTCCACTTTATCAAATGTCACTTTTTTGAATGTATATGCTTGATTTGTTGATAAAAATACAAAAATCACTATATGTGTGCCTTTAAGATTTGAGGAGTTCCCTCGATTCCTCATGGATTCCATCATCAGAACTGGGTTTTGACAAAAACGGGACCAATCTGTATGCATATACATACAATCAAAAAAATAATTTTCAAAATCGGTCCAGTAATGACGGAGATATGGAGTAACAAACATAAAAAAAATAAAAAATAAAATTAAAAATAATCTTTAATAGAAAATAATTTTTAAGAAAAAAAAACCGACTTCCATGAGGGACACCGGTGAAAGAATAGTACATTACATTACATACATTTTTGAGTTTCATACAATGAAATGACAGCGTGTTACGCCCTTATCTCAACAGTATAAGACTTTCCGGTCGGTGCTACATCTATTGTCAAGTAGCAGTACTGATAGTTCCGCTACTCGATGCTAATAGTCTTTTTCTACTCCAGCACTTAAATGTGTCAATTAAATGACTGACAGTGATATCTAAAGCAATGTCATTTGAATGCTTTGTCTATAGGCTCATAAGATGACTGCTAGCAGTCATCTTATGAGTATAATACAACTGCTTTATTTTTTTTAAAGATACAAGTTCCGATCATCTTGATTGAAAGAGGTATGTTTTCATTTACAATAATAACTCTTTTTTTTTTTTGAAATAATAACTCAATTTTTTTTAAATAATAACTCTTTTTTTTTAATAATAACTCTTTTTTTTTAATAATAACTCTTTTTTTTTAATAATAACTCTTTTTTTAATAATAACTCTCTCTCTTTTTTTTTTTTTTTTTTTTTTTTTTTTTTTTTTTTTTTTTTTTTGCTGCAGCTGTCATAGAAAAAGTAATGTATACAACAGCTCATAATTGGTTCTTAAAATTCTCGGGTCTTTTTGTACAAAACTCGACTTTTTTTTTTTTTTTTTTTGCTGCAGCTGTCATAGAAAAAGTAATGTATGCAACAGCTCATAATTGGTTCTTAAAATTCTCGGGTCTTTTTTTACAAAACTCGACTACGTCTCGTTTTGTAACTTCGACCCTTGAATTTTAAGAACCCTTATTATATCACTGTTGCATAAACTACTATTTTAGTACTAAAACTGATGTATGAAGTGAGCACTCTATGTATTTTTTTCTCTATGATAGTACTTATAATAATAATTTAGCCTATATACGTCCCACTGCTGGGCACAGGCCTCCTCTCAAGCACAAGAGGGTTTAGGCTATAGTCTCCACGCCCTAGGCCTGCCTACGCTATAGTCCAAATAGTACATATTAAAATAAAATTATGTATTACCTTGGTCAAAAGATACACTGCGTCAGGTGCGTCATTGAGAAATTGCTGGATTTCCAATGGTGAAAAAGTTTTTTTTATCTTTATATCCATCCGACTTTCTTTTTAATAAAGCGTGTAGCTTGCCATATTTTGATATATGATCAAAGTTGATTTCAGCATGGAATAGTCAGTCCACAATGTTGATGGGGCTAATTTTGTGCTCATATCTTGAAAATATGCCAGTAACACATTTTCAGAAAACGGAGAAATGCCTTTTTTCATGCACCATTCCATAAAATTGGCATAAGTTTTGTTGTAGTTTCTTCTTCGACTTCTCTGGCAGCAAGTTAAGTACAGCTTCCTCTGCAATATCCAATATTTCCTGAGGAGTAATGGGCAACATATTTTCATCGCTGTCACTCAATTTTTATTCAGTATTTTTCACAGTTTCACTACTTTCACTTACAAAACAAAACTTTAACACTTTTACAAGTTTTCAAATTACAATACAGAGAAAATCTCGTGGACGTCCGTTCATCCGTTGTGAAAAAATCATAAATGTTTGTGTTGGCCTGTTGGCCAACCAATCACAAAGCAGAGACGACGCAGCAGCGTGTTTAAGTACACGGAAGTATGACAGATGCCGCGACGGTATTGTTTCCGAAACGCCATTGTTGGCTAATTTGTATTAAGTCGAGTCTCCTTAAACAAGCAATATGTTATCGAAATATACTTGGTCAAGCAGATCTTGTCAGTAGAAAAAGGCGGCAAATTTGAAAAATGTAGGCGCGAAGGGATATCGTCCCATAGAAAATTTGAACATCACGCCTTTTTTTACTGACAAGATTTGCTTGACCTATATTTGGAGTTCTAATTAAAAAAAAATTATATTGACTAATCGATGATGCAATTATAGTTTGTCAAAGGACTGTCTCATTGCAAACATAGACAGAGAGAATCATACTATCTTTGTCTTACACTTTACACTAGTACTAGCACCAGTAGCACCCAAAAGAAAAGGATGAGTATAGTTTTTTGTTCTTATTTACTGACAAATTTGGTTTGACCAACTATATAAAGGCCCCTATACATATTGGTTATAGAGTTGTATAATGAAGTTGTAATACTCAGATTATAGTCGACGAGTAGAAAAAAATAATTATTATATTCATTACATTATATACTTGGTCAAGCAGATCTTGTCAGTAGAAAAAGGCGGCATATTTGAAAAATGTGTCTATGGGACGATATCCCTTCGCACCTACATTTTTCAAATTTGCCGCCTTTTTCTACTGTCAAGATCTGGTTGACCAAGTATATTTTGTCAAAGGACTGTCTCATTTCCATCATAGACAGAGAGAATCATACTATCTTTGTCTTACACTAGTACTAGCACCCAAAAGAAAAGGACGAGTATAGTTTTCGTGGTTCTTAGTGACTGACACATTGGTTAGACCAACTATTTTTCCCTAAAAAATAATTTGTTTAATTGTATGAATGACATTACCATTGCCACGGCGGCTGTCGATAATCGAAAAAAAAATTTAAAAATAAAAAATAAATTGCGCGCCAACAATTTTTTCATTCGAACTAAATTGTTCCCATTAAATTCTTCGACTCATAATGTTTATGGGTTTTAATTTATTATGAGCTACCGAGATTAGTTCTTTCAATGCATTTAGTTATGCTCGACCTACTACATTTACAATTTCATGTAATTTCAAGGTAAAATTCATAATGGTAGGTCTTTTGTCTTATTTTCTTTTTTCTTGTAGTTGTATTAAAAAACATCATTTTATTTCGACTTTCAGGCACTTGCAAATGTAAATTTGAAGAATAAAAACAAGAAGGTACCATTTGTAAGATGCATAGATGACGTGCCCTTTGTGTCTACTTTTGCGATGAATGTTATTAATAGAGTAGGTATGTATTAAAATAAATTATAATATTGTATCACTACACCTTATAAAATAAAGTTCTCCGTCGCGTTTTCCCCGTTTTGAACGGATTTTCATGCGGTTTTCACTTATCAATGGAGTGCTTCTTGAGAAAGGTTTAGGTGTATAATTTGTTAAGGTTCGAAGGTAGGGTAGTACGAAAGCGGGCAAAAACTAACTGTAGATGCCTATAATAGATAGTGCTGGGCTTGCTTGCTATAGTATCTTTAATTCCTTTCTATCCTTAAACCTTTTATTCTTCTGTTATTAATTAGATTAGACTAAGCTATACAAATATGTAGGTACCTACATTTATTATTACTACTTGATACAAAAACATGTCAAAATCAATACTTACCGTAAAATCAGGTACCTAACTATATGTACTTAGTCCTTAAGTACAACTCTGATCCAGTTTTTAACGTTGATTCTATACGAGTCTTTATGATTTGTATGTATTCGTTACCTACATTTATTTTGGAGGTTAGATACACTAATGCTCTTTCTATATACTTACGCAATATAATTTGAAAAATACCTTATATGTAGTTACATATTTTAGTGGAACTTGAATTTGGACCATAGTTGTAAGTTGTAGACTAAAGTTACCTACCTGATTTTACGGCACATAAAAACAACTTAAAATTACCCTTAATCTAAATACATATACAAAAGCAAAACTACAAAGTTATACAAATAAAAACAAAATTTACAGTTACATTCCTTCTACTTACTTACAGTTCAAGAATTACTATCATGCTAAATCCTTCACATCTTCATTCCCAGATCCTCCAAATCCAGAAAAATCCTACTAATATTTCGGTGATAGTTTGCTGATCTGTAATCCAAGATAGTACGAAAACATGTCTCCTTTTAACCGATGAACATTTGCAAGCAAACACACGAAGAAGCGGACGCACGGTGCGGCATCGGCAGTAAGCTTGGACGACGCAGTGGAGTGTATGGCGATGGGGATGGTTGAAGTGCGCTTTTCGACGCACTAACTTTCTTTAGATGTTTGCAATAACTTTCTTTAGATGTAGGTAGATAATTATTGTCAAATCCTTAAGGCTATACTTATCGATTTAATTACCTTATTCCTTTTATTTCCTCTTTGACTAGACTCACAGTTGTGTATGTATAATGTAATGTACCTATGAGTAGATATTAAGTATAATTAGGTATCACTTGAGTTTCCGTTTGTGAATATGTTTTATTGAGGTACCTCATAGGCACCTAAGTGCTATACCTATATCTAGGTGCTTAAAGTTGCGTATTGGCGGGAACACGGTATCAAAAATACAATAATTGGCTACTCAATTGGTTGTCTATCAGCAGTCTTAGCACATTCACAGCTAGGCGGGGTTTCCATTCGTAGGCGTGTTTTGCTACAAACGGGAAAACCGTGTTATGGACTACGCTCATAGAGACTAGCTCGCGCTCGCAGTGAATGTGTTAAAGTACCTATCTGTCGTACTATTTCAGGTTCCAAGTTTAAGTACGTACCTATATTATGAGTATATATACGTATATTGTGAGTACATATACGTATAGTTTTATTAATATATTGAGCTAACTAAAAAAATAAAAGTTCTTGATTTTACTTTTCATTAATTAAATATTAGGAGTCGGTAATTCTTTTAGGATTTTTTTATATCTGTACAGAACGAACGTAAATAGTACAGTCGTTATCTACAGGTTTATTGATAATTATGGGTAGACCGTCCAAACGCGCTACTCTTATGAGAGAGAAACGTAAAAATGAGACAAGTGAAGAAAAGGAGAAACGTTTGTCTCAAAGTAGAATGTCTAGAGCGAAGGCAATATCAAAAGAAAGTTGTGAACAGCGAAAAACAAGGCTATCGCTAATGAACGCGTACGTTAAAAAAAAATTATATAGTGAAAATACTGAAAGGCGTGCTCACCGATTGGGATTAATCCAAGATCGTCTTTCCAATGAGACAGAAGAACAACGTGCCCACCGCCTCGGTTTAATCCACGAGCGCCTTTCAACCGAGTCGGAGGAGCAACGTGCCCACCGCCTCGGTTTAATGCATGAGCGCCTTTCAAACGAGTCAGAGGAGCAACGTGCCCACCGCCTCGATTTAATCCACGAGCGCCTTTCAAACGAGTCTGAAGAGCAACGTGCCCATCGCCTCGGTTTAATCCACGAGCGCCTTTCAAACGAGTCGGAGGAGCAACGTGCCTACCGCCTCGGTTTAATGCATGAGCGCCTTTCAAACGAGTCAGAGGAGCAACGTGCCCACCGCCTCGATTTAATTCACGAGCGCCTTTCAAACGAGTCTGAAGAGCAACGTCCCCATCGCCTCGGTTTAATCCACGAGCGCCTTTCAAACGAGTCGGAGGAGCAACGTGCCTACCGCCTCGGTTTAATGCATGAGCGCCTTTCAATCGAGTCAGAGGAGCAACGTGCCCACCGCCTCGGTTTGATCCACGAGCGCCTTTCAACCGAGTCAGAGGAGCAACGTGCCCACCGCCTCGGTTTAATCCACGAGCGCCTTTCAAACGAGTCGGAAGAGCAACGTGCCCACCGCCTCGGTTTAATTCACGAGCGCCTTTCAAACGAGTCGGAGGAGCAACGTGCCCACCGCCTTGGTTTAATGCATGAGCGCCTTTCAACCGAGTCAGAGGAGCAACGTGCCCACCGCCTCGGTTTAATCCACGAGCGCCTTTCAAACGAGTCGGAAGAGCAACGTGCCCACCGCCTCGGTTTAATTCACGAGCGCCTTTCAAACGAGTCGGAGGAGCAACGTGCCCACCGCCTTGGTTTAATGCATGAGCGCCTTTCAACCGAGTCAGAGGAGCAACGTGCCCACCGCCTCGGTTTAATCCACGAGCGCCTTTCAAACGAGTCGGAAGAGCAACGTGCCCACCGCCTCGGTTTAATTCACGAGCGCCTTTCAAACGAGTCGGAGGAGCAACGTGCCCACCGACTTGGATTGATCCACAACCGGTTACTAAACGAAACACCTGAATCTCGTTCAGATCGGCTAAGTACAATGCGACATAACATTCAGGTTCGTAGGGACATAATAACAGAAGAATCTTTTGAAGCTGGTATTAATGTTTTCGCCGATGTTTCATGCGCTATTTGTAAAAGAAATATTTATCCACAGCAGCGATTCAATTTACAAGCTGACATGTATAATACACTGTTACCGGAAGAATTGGTGGCTCTACGTACAATAACAACATGCTCCCGATGTAACAATTATATTAAAAAAAGAAAAATTCCTCCAACTGCATTTTGGAATAAAATGTTGCTCACAGAAATACCATCGGAATTAGCCAATTTGACGAGCGTTGAGGAACGGTTAAAACTTAATAACCGTTTTAGCCAAAATTGGTGCAAGGGACAGGTAATTTTATTTGCAAAAGATATTGTTGAAATCGCTGAGCAGCTACCACTGACCCCACAACAAGCCGGCTTAATTTTGGTTGTAGAAAATTTTGAAAATCTTGAACGTTCCAAAGAATTTGTCGTGGACATGCAAAGATTAAATAGAGCGTTAGCTTGGTTAACTTCCAACAACCACCTCTACAGAGATGTCCAAGTGCATTTTGGCACTAACTCAATTAGTCCCTTAATTCAAATTGCTGACAATTTTAATACGGAAGAGATTGGTGGTTCCTCAAAAACTTCAAACCATTACGTCACCTTGAGTGAAAATAAAAGAATTCTACATGGATCATTTCACCAAGGTGACTTACGGTTTGATTCATCTCGGGGTAAACAATGCACTGGCATAGCGGCGGTTGCTTGTGTAGCATTTAATGTACTGGATCCAAACGAATGGGCTAAGAGCGATGTTGATTACATTGTGATGATAGGTGATAAGTACTACAATAACTGCATCGCTGTTAGGGATAATCCTGCGTCCGGCGAAGTAAACCCCGATTACCTTGCTGTAACCGACCTTATGCCAAAACTTGTATATAATAGAGAAAATGTGACGATCACTGTACTCGAAGAATCCAATTATAATGGTCATTTAGACAACGACAACAGTTCCGAAGGCTTCCCTAATTTAAAGAATGCATTAAGAAGTCTCTTCAGAGAACATTCAAATGGCATACTTACAGCAAACGCAATGTCGGTAGCAGTGCATTGTAGAGGTTGCTCTGAAAATGAAACATCCTACTGGTTGTTCGATTCCCATGCCCGTGGTCCTAAGGGTGCCTCTGCTCCCATAAATGGTACAGCTTGTTGCATGCGCTTCAGCAATTTAGACGAATTGCATAGTGTCTTGCGACGCAATTTGTTTATACCATCCAACAATGTGTTAGAAGCAGACCCTCGTCGCGACCTTAACGTGTTTTCGTTAACGTCGTTAATTATAAACCAAGACAACCAAATGCAGACCTTTCGACCTATAATAGAACAGTCGGCAATAGAGAGTCCAACATATACACCTGGCAGCGAGTCTCTCCAAGTGCATTTTGGCACTTACTCAATTAGTCCCTTAATTCCAATTGCTGACAATTTAAATACGGAAGAGATTGGTGGTACCTCAATAACGTCAAAGTATTACGTCACCTTAAGTGAAAATAAAAGAATTCTACATGGATCATTTCACCAAGGTGACTTACGGTTTGATTCATCTCGGGGTAAACAATGCACTGGCATAGCGGCGGTTGCTTGTGTAGCATTTAGGTGATAAGTACTACAATAACTGCATCGCTGTTAGGGATAATCCTGCGTCCGGCGAAGTAAACCCTGATTACCTTGCTGTAACCGATCTTATGCCAAGACTTGTATATAATAGAGAAAATGTGACGATCACTGTACTCGAAGAATCCAATTATAATGGTCATTTAGACAACGACAACAGTTCCGAAGGCTTCCCTAATTTAAAGAATGCATTAAGAAGTCTTTTCAGAGAACATTCAAAAGGCATACTTACAGCAAACGCAATGTCGGTAGCAGTGCATTGTAGAGCTTGCTCTGAAGAAACATCCTACTGGTTGTTCGATTCCCATGCCCGTGGTCCTAAGGGTGCCTCTATTCCCATAAATGGTACAGCTTGTTGCATGCGCTTCAGCAATTTAGACGAATTGCATAGTGTCTTGCGACGCAATTTGTTTATACCATCCAACAATGTGTTAGAAGCAGACCCTCGTCACGACCTTAATGTGTTTTCGTTAACGTCATTAATTATAAATCGAGACAACCAAATGCAGAAGTCTCGACTTATAATAGAACAGCCGGCAATAGAGAGTCCAACATATACACCTGGCAGCGAGCCTCTCCAAATGATCAGTCCAAGATTTACACCTGGCAGCGAGTCGCTCCAAATGTTCAGTCCAACATTTACACCATACAGCAATTCCCAACAATCAACAACACAAGTCATCGAGTCTCTTCAAACAACGATTCAAGCAGAATTAACCCAACCAGATAGACCTTTACCATCACCAGTCCATAATTCATTAGACACAGTTTATATTGAATCAACAAGCATGCTCCAAAACGTAGACGACAATGTACCTAATTTAGATAAGGTTGTAGATAACACAGATGATACATTGAGATTGGCTACTATTTCAAGGAAAACAGCTCCGCCCGTGAATTTGGACCGTGAACGCCGTATGGAGGAATTATGTTGGTACTTTCTTTTCCCAGATGGCAAGAATGGTTTTGGTGAAGAGCGAGAAAATCCAATTACTCCTCTGGATTATTTCCAAACGCGGCTAATGGGTGCTGACAAGAGATTCAACAGGAATGAATATTTATTTTATGCTCTGTCAATAGTCGAATATTATCGGGCTAAATCAAGTGTTTCTGTGTCATGCCGAATGCGACAATGTCACGGAGAGCAAACACCTCAGGGACTTGTGGATAACATGCACCTTACGATGCGAAACATCAGAGGATCAGCATCTTATTGGCAGAAATGTTCCTCTGAGTTAATTGCCATGGTTAAAACTTTGGGGCCGCCAACCTGGTTTTTGACATTTTCGTGTAATGACTTAAATTGGACAGATATGATAAAAGCCTTACTAATAGCTGATGACCGTGATGTCGGCGACGCGGAATGCTTGTCCTTCCCTGAGCGTTTGGAATTAGTGGAAAAACATCCTGTGGTAGTGGCACGACAGTTCACACTTCGTGTTAACGCTATAATGCGATTTTTAAAGCGCAGCGAAGACTGTTTGGGTGGTCCCCTAGAAGATTATTGGTACCGAGTGGAATTTCAGAACCGTGGCAGCCCCCACTTGCATATGTTAGCCTGGTGTCGGAATGTTCCCGAATTTACCACTCCAGAAGGAATCGCTGTAATTGAGAGGGTGATTTCATGCTCTCTGAATCCTGACGATCCTGTGTTAAAAAAATTAGTGAAGGATTTACAGATCCACAAACACACTGCGACATGCAAAAAAAGTCGCCAGGACAATAACTGTCGCTTCGGATTTGCAAAGCCAGCAAGTGACAGCACGGTTTGTTTAGGGTCAGAAGAGGCACTAGCAAATAATGGACGATTCTGTTTACTAAAACGAACCCTCGAGGAAAGTATGGTAAACAATTATAATGCTGTACTTTTACGATTGTGGAAGGGAAATATAGACGTCCAGCCGTGCGGTAGTGTTACTGCTGTAGCATACTATATCGCAAAATATGCTAGTAAATGCGAACCTCATGAAACAGGTGAGGTCATCCGAGAGGCTATACAAAAAGCTAAGCGACAAGGTGGTGATGTTTGGCAACAGCTATTTTCGGTATCAATGGCAATTTTAAACCAACGCTTAGTGAGTGCGCCAGAATGCGCGTATCGATTATGTCATTTGCCATTGAAAATGTCGTCACGTTAGCGATGTGACGAGTCCACTTTTTTTCAATTCGAATCATTCGAATTGATTCGGCCGCTGATTCGAACTCAAAATCGAGTTGACTCGACTCGACGATTCGCGCGGTTCGCGACAAGGTCACAGGCACAGGCGCGGAGCGAGTTGAGACGGCGAGTTACGCGGCAGTTATTGTAAAAAGAACCTTCAGGGCACGGAATTAAGGTTTATTTTTGAATGGCCATACTAGCAGTAAGCTCGAGTTGGGATACTTGGGATGACGAATCAAGCGGCAGTTGTAAAAAGAACCTTCGAGTCACGGAATTAAGGTTTATTTTTGAATAGTCATAGTACCAACTCGAGTTGAGACGGCGAATCGAGCGGCAGTTGTTGTAAAAAGAGCCTTGGGGCTACGGTATTAAGGTTTATTTTTGAATGGCCTTAGTAGCAGTGTGATAGCGTTGACTCGGCTCGGCGAGTTAGCGAATTGGCGATTCATTCGCCGAGTTAGCTAGTGGTCGAGTTGATTCGAATTGCCAATAGTCTTGATTCGAATTAACTCATCTGTAGGCTGATTCGAATTATTCGAATCAGATAACTCGACTCGCCCATCGCTACGTCACGTAAGACTGTTTTTAGGGTTCCGTAGCCAAATGGCAAAAAACGGAACCCTTATAGATTCGTCATGTCTGTCTGTCTGTCCGTCTGTCCGTCTGTCCGTCTGTCTGTCCGTCCGTATGTCACAGCCACTTTTCTCCGAAACTATAAGAGCTATACTGTTGAAACTTGGTAAGTAGATGTATTCTGTGAACCGCATTAAGATTTTCACACAAAAATAGAAAAAAACAATAAATTTTTGGGGTTCCCCATACTTCGAACTGAAACTCAAAAATTTTTTTTTCATCAAACCTATACGTGTGGGGTATCTATGGATAGGTCTTCAAAAATGATATTGAGGTTTCTAATATCATTTTTTTCTAAACTGAATAGTTTGCGCGAGAGACACTTCCAAAGTGGTAAAATGTGTGTCCCCCCCCCCCTGTAACTTCTAAAATAAGAGAATGATAAAACTAAAAAAAATATATGATGTACATTACCATGTAAACTTCCACCGAAAATTGGTTTGAACGAGATCTAGTAAGTAGTTTTTTTTTTATACGTCTTAAATCGCCTAAATACGGAACCCTTCATGGGCGAGTCCGACTCGCACTTGGCCGCTTTTTTTTGTTGTTTGTCGCTTGTTTTTGTAAATAGTTGCAAGCCGGAGGAACGCTATAGGCTTCTTAAATTCGATCAAGACGAGACAACTATTTACAATAACATTTTTGATCGCTACGTCTTACGACCAAACGAGCTGGAACAGTTAAGTCTCGCCGAATTTGCTGTTCGTTTTGAAACGGTATCTAATACGACATGGTCCTAGGAAAATGGTGACGAGGAACTCCGAGAGGATGAAAATGCACCTGCAAGGTACATACAATTGCAAGACAACACGCGAATGCGCATCCGAAACAGTCCAGCAGTTTTACGTACACGCTATTACACCGTCACCGGCGACAAGGAGGCATATTTTTACAGTTTAATTGTATGCCACATACCTTTCAGAAATGAAGGCGAATTACTGTTTCATAATGAAACTGCTGAAGAATGTTTTCTTAGGCGCCAAATGGATCTTCGCCCATTGCAGGGTGATGTCAGCGTAGAGCAATTTGCTCATGATGAGCAAATCATTCAGCAGGCTCTTGCTCAAGCTACCGCACTCAACGCTGCACGAGAAACTAATTCTGACAATTCAGTCACCTCACCTGTAGTCGATGAACGAACTGTCCATGATGATGACAATTATTGTGAAGATGCAGGTGAACAGGTAATGACAGATGAAGTTTTCCTAGGAAGTATGCGAAGGCTAAACGTGCAACAAAAAGATTTGTTTAGAAAAGTTTCAGCAGGCATAGAAAAGGATTTACTTCGAGAGGAAAACCAGCTGCTGCTTTTTATCACAGGTGGTGCAGGTAGCGGTAAATCCTTTCTACTCAAACTGATAGTAGAACATATCAAACGATGCTATGCACCAACAGCAAGCCCCATGCTACAGCCGAATTTTGTTATGGTCGGGGCGTTAACTGGAGTAGCCGCGCGCCAAATTTTGGGAAAAACGCTACACAGTATTTTCGCCTTGCCCATACAAAAAGGAAACACTATGACTTACAAAAAAATGACCGGACAAAAACTAGAAAATGAACGTCGCAAATGGCGAAACATTAATTGGTTAATAGTAGATGAAATTTCGATGGTATCTTACGAGAACCTTAAAATCGTACACCTTAGGCTTCAGGAGTATAAGAACAATGACAAACTATTCGGCGGAGTGAACGTTTTGCTCTTTGGTGACCTATTTCAGCTTCCTCCGGTAAAAGGGCACTGGTGCTTTATACAGCCCTCGTGGCTTTCAGCGGAGATCAATTTATGGCATCAGTTTTCATTTTGTGAATTGACCATAAATATGCGCCAGCAAAATGACTTCCAGTTCATTGATTTATTAAACAATTTACGGGTGGGTGAGCTCACGACGGCTCAGCTAGAGCTACTATGTGAGCGGCGACACGTGCCTTTAAATGGAGAATTTGCTGATGGGGCGGCTGTGCGTATTTTTCCAACGATAAGACAAGTCGATGACTACAACAATAAAATGAGCGAAAAAAATGCCAAGCTGCACCGAACATATCTCATTAACGCAGTGGACGAGTCTCGAGAAGCAACGACATATGGCAGGAAACCACCAGAAACTGTAATCCCAAAAGATGTCAACAACTGTGGTGGATTTATGTCGTCGATAAAGATTGCTATTGAATCTAGAATAATGTTAAGACACAACATTGCTGTCTCTGAAGGTTTGGTTAATGGAGCCATGGGCATAATAAAAAAAATTAAATGGCCGGCTTTAAGGAGAGACCAACTGGAAGATGGGGAGCTACCAAAAGCTGTGTACATAAAATTTGATGATGCAACTATTGGTCCAAGGCTAAAAGATAGTGATGGATTCATACCTATACCTCCATCAAGCACCATATTTCAAGCAGCAAGGGGTTACGGAGATGTAGAGCGTCGTATGCTGCCTATAATATTAAGCTGGGCGGTCACAGTCCACAAACTTCAAGGCACCACTCTGGAAAAAGCTGTTATAGACCTGGGCAAAAAAAATTTTGCAAAAGGGCAAATTTATGTTGCGTTAAGTCGTGTCAAAAGTTTGGAAGGCATTGTTTTATTAGATTTGGACGCCAACAAATTATTAAACCGACCACATGACGATAGATCATTAACAGAAATAAGAAGGTTACGCAATTTATCTTCTGAAAATCGAGATCTTACATAAACACAATTTTTACAACAAAAGTACGAGCCTGACGTTTAACCTATAGGTTCACGGCTGCAGCTTATAGGTAGAGTGCTGGGCTCTGTTTAATGAACCTACGGATACGGCTTAGCTTTGTTATAACTGTGATAAGTATGAACAATAACATGTGTTGTTCTACGTCACCATAACTAGCATTAAGCTTGAAATGTTGTCGTGATATAAAAATAAATCTTGAGAGTTCACTTCTTTTAGGACATACTGCCAATGTTTATTAAGTTATTTATCTGACACCTGAACATTTGCTCTCAGCATAACTTATGATCCTCCTGCCATTTAAATTTTAGTATAAATCAGTAACTCTTGAACTCTTGGTAGGTACTTATATAAATTGTAATACGTATCACTTGAAACGAGAGCCATTTTCCATTTTGTAAATATATTTAACTAGCCTCCGCCCGCGACTTCGTCCACGTAGATGTTAGGTAGTAGGTACCTAGGTTAAATCTCTCCTACCTTCAATGTATATAACTACCGGAGCAGGTAAATACATATTATAGATATTATATGTATAGATTAAGTGACAGACTTCAATTCTTAATTGACAGTTGTGTGTTGTAGTGTGTATGTTCAGAATTGATGCGATGACTGTGTGAAAGTTGATATCATGACTGACTGGTTTAGATGTGTAGAATTTTAATTAGTTAAAATGAAATATGTTTTTTGAATTAACCCTTTGACCGCCAAAAAATGGACGTGGACTGATGCCAGCGGCTACAGCCCAATATCAACTTTCGTGCATTCCGCGCCGCGCTTAATAAGTAAATATATGTTAAGCCCAGAGGAATTTCGATAACAGTAGTCTGGCAAACCAAATTGTCAGTAGCAAGGCGCCAAGTAGGTACCTACGAAAGATGAAGGCGCGAAAATTCGATCTTCTATAGTAATTTTGATTTTCTCGCCGTTTTCTACTGACAAATTGGTTTGCCAGACTATAATTTACTTCCTTCATATATTCAAAGCGTCATAATAATGCTCGATTGAATTGTTTATTTTTCTATTTACTTAAGTAGCTAAGATGATTATTTTATTTGGTCGTAAAGTAAAAATATCATTAATTTTCATACCCCACTATGTTCGTTTTATTTTTGGGTGGCGTGTTTGATAGCACAGGCTGTCGAAGTGTTACTTTAAACGTCATAATTTCACGTTTATGATAACACTTCTAACTCTGCTATCAAATTCGCTGCGGAGTTAGTTTGGTCTAACTCTATGTAACTTGCCATGTTTGTGTCGGTCATCATGTAAGCTAAATTTGACCCACTTCCTGATTTCCGATTAAGCTGATATCGTACCCATTAAGACTACTCAGCAAGCTTCGTAGCCTTAACACGACTGAAAAGCTCTCCATTATATCACTATTGTATACAATGCCTTTTCTACGAGTCAACAAAAATAATACTTTAAACTAGTAGAATCATATAGGTAAACAAACCAAAAGTAAGTACTCGAAGAACCAAAGCTAAGATACTCAAGCAGCCGCGATACCTTCATACTCGTACGCGTCCCGGCCGCCACGGCCCGGCGGGTTGGTCAACGACACCTTCTCGTAACTCATGAGGCCCTGGTACTTGCTCCGCGTTAAATTCAATTTTTAGACAGTTTTTTTTTCTCGATTTTGGCCACCGTAGCTTATGGAGACAAGCAACGCTAAGTGGTTTTCGTAGTCTATGTTGCTATATTAAGGGTGTCACATGCGCGTTTCCGACTTATGAAGCAATTGTTTCTACATACTATACAACCTAAAGTAAATAATTAATTTGAGCTACGGTTTTGTTTCGTCCTCTTGATCGCGTCGAGCTGTGATTGGTGGCTTGTGATTTCATTATAGTTGACTAGACCGTATCTAAATGAATATTATAGTCGAGTTGGGAGCCCATACATTAAAAAGTGCAGTTTGGTATACGAAATCTTAATTCAAGAATTACAGTCGACGAGTAGAAAAAGAACATTTTAAGGTTTAATCTGATGATGGATTTGGATTGGATATTGGATTCCATAAGGGATTTAGGGAACTCCTCAAATCTTATGCATACATACAGCGAATTTTGTATTTTCATCAACAAACTAAGCATTTACAATTAAAAAGTGCCCTTTGATAAAGTGGAAATAAATTCGGTATTTTTTTAAAGATTAATTAGAATAATCGGTTCTGGCCTCGAATGTCCAATTCCTTAAATGTCCATTTTCCTCGAATGTCTAATTTCCCGAATGTCCATTTGCTCGAAGGTCCAATTCCCGGAATGTCCATTTGCTCGAAGGTCCAATTCCCGGAATGTCCATTTGCTCGAAGGTCCAATTCCTTAAATGTCCATTTTCTTCGAATGTCTAATTCCCGAATGTCCGTTTATCGAATGTCCAATTCCCTGAATGTCCATATCACCATGGAAATAGATCTACGGCTACAACAACGGGTACTGGGTTTCACGGAGTCGGATCGGACGTAGTGCGAAACTGCTCTAACGGTACCGTTTCAAAAATATACCTAGTATTGAATTTTATTCATTTGTGTACCATTACCAACGGATACCTTTTTAGTTGATACCTTTATTTTACTTACTTCACGGTCTTATGCGTTGATGGAAATGTACATTTACCACTCATTTAACTTACTTTTTATCTTACTGATCATTAGAATAGCGATAAGAATTGCATGTCGGGTACGACTCTTACCTATTAATATATGTAGGTATAACTCTTTAGATAATAGTGATACTGGCCATTCATTGAAAATAATAAACATGCATTAGAATATGTCATTTAATTTAGTGCTGTCAATGTCAGTAAAATTATCTCTTAGACTGATGGAAAAATTATGGTTTTCCTTCTGATTATTAAAAGTTAAAATGGACGTTAGTTTCATAACCAGCCGTAAAGGTAAGAAACTTTTATTGTGGCGTGGATTTAGATACAATTTAAGCATAACAAATAAAAAAAGTGACACTACGCTATGGATATGCACTAACCGATCAATCTGTAGTGCCACAGTCACGTTAGCGTCAGATAACATGATTATAAGGCAAAAAGAACATACATGCTATCCAGATGTAGCTCAGAACAAAATTGATATCGTGGTTGACAAGATAAAAAAAGATGTGTGCGAAGATTTGGGCCCAATACAAACTATTTACGAGAATAATTTTAACGAGTTTCTCAAGACCGAAGACAACAAGAAATTGGCTATGTATATACCGGAATTTACAGAAAGGAAAAACTCATGTTACAGTGCAAGGAAGAAATTTTTGAGCGTTGATAAACTAACATTTAATAAATTGGAGGACGTACAATTATCTGGCAGCTTGCTAGACAATTTTTTAGTATGTGAAGACGGATCCGAAAATAAAATGTTAATATTTTCATCTCCGTTATGTAAAAACATCATAAAAGGCTGTAAGGGTACATTTCTAGCTGATGGAACTTTTCATTCTGCACCGAAGCCATTCGCTCAATTATATGTGCTACATCTGGATTATAATTCCAGCCCGGAAACCAAAGGTATTTTACCAGTAGTGTATGGGTTATTACCCAACAAAAAGCAGGAAACGTACTGCCGTTTCTTTCGGCTATTAAAAGAAACACTTGGCTTAGATATCACTGTATTTAAATGCGACTACGAAAGAGCCCAAATAAATGCAGTGCGAACTATTTTTCCAAATGCAGATATATCAGGCTGCCAATTTCATTGGAGTAAAGCTATTTGGAAAAGATCTAAAAAGTTCAAATTTAATAAAAGCAAAGTAGGTCGAAATACCACGAGGATGACCGCCTTGTTGCCGCTACTGCCTACAAACAAAATTAATAGAGGGTGGTCTGAAATCCAAGATAGTGCTCCCCGAACAACCGTAGGAAAACGTTTCCTAAAATACGTTAGGGACCATTGGATAAAAAAATTTACGCCCGAAATGTTAAGTTGTGCACATGAACCTCAAACCAGAACAACCAATAGCTTGGAAGGATGGCACCACAGAATCAATTTAAAGTTGCCTAAAACCCCCAACATTTATTTGTTTTTACAATGTCTAAAAAGAGAAGCGACTCACTTTGATAACAAAGTAATGAGAACAATTATTGTCGAGCCCAAAAAAAATAGAAACCGAATTGACATAGCTTTTGACAAGAAGTATTTAAAGCTGTTGAGAAGCATTGACAAAGATAAAATAGAGCCTAAAGCGTTTTTGAAAAAGATTATATATTTACGACTTATATTTAAGAAAAAATGATCAACAAAAATTATCCACTATGGAACTATGTCAAAGTCATGCTGATATATATAGTAAGATGTAATATTTTTGTGAAATGAAGCAGTATGCATATTTATTTTTTATTTACAATAATACTAATTAGTAGATATTTTAGTTGTCCAAAAATGTTAAGTTAATACCTGAAATGTAGTAATAATATTTACTATGATACTTACTAAGGAGTATTTAAGTTGTGAAAAAATGTTACGTACTCAATTAGTAGTTCTTTCCCTAATAAAATATTGTTTGAAGAAGTCGATATATTTGTTTTGCTATAATAAGTTGTCCCACATTTCGTCGAAGTGTCTACAAAATTCGCTATGTGATTTTTCAATCCATTGTGGACTTTATTTCAACCCACAGGCTCAAACAGCGGAAAGTTTATTACAGTATTTCAAGATTTTATCGAAAATAGTTATGTGACGACTATTCAATGCTCCTCCCATAATTGCCACTTGGATTTACATCACATAAATATTTTGTTTTATAAATTATAATACAAGCTATTATTAGTGGGTCTGCTTGAAATGTGATTCTATACACAGCAATATTTTCGTATCAGTTTGAGCCATGCCACAAAATAATGCGACAGTAAGCTGCCCGGGCAGCTTCCGATGGGCCCCACTTTTTTGGGCTGATTGTGTATCCTGTTCTCTTATTCTATATCAATGCTTTGAAAAAATGCAACTACAGTAGTATGTTTATGCCGGTTCTGGCTCAAAACTTTTCCGCCAGGGGGCGCCACTTTGTATGCGCAACGCCTGACTATTTAGTTCGAGCAAAGATCCGCTAGATGGCGCCACTTGTTAGTACCAAAAATGTCCACAGAGGGCGCCACTTGTTAGTTCAGGCAAACATCCGTTAGATGGCGCCACTTTTAGTTTCACACTACTTCCCGCTAGATGGCGCAACTTTGTATGCGAGTAATTGATTTGCTTAAGGTTCCTATATAAAATGTATAGATGTCACTAGTGTCGCCTCGTCAGTGGACACCGCTAGTTAGTTCCAAAAACCCCCACCAGAGACGCCTGACGTTTTAGTTCGGGCAATGATCCCCGCTAGGGGGCGACACTTTGTATGCGCAACGTTAGTTCCAAAAACATGCGCTGTGAAATTGCAAAACGGTCCAATATAAAATATGAGGCATATATTGGTGTTTTCTTTATACCACGTCGGTGGCAAACAAGCAGATGGTGCCGCCTGATAGTAAGCAGTCGCCGTAGCCCATGGACGCCTGCGAATTCTATCGTTACCACGGGCGCACTTTTATTTGCGGTTGGTTTTGTCGCTTGTGCCTATCAAATGTATAGAGTTTGTAGTTTTTCAACCGCAAAAGGGCCCCGTTTTTTTATACGGTGGTAAACAAGCATCCGGCTCGCCTGATGGTAAGCAGCCACTGTAGCCTTTGGACGCTCAGAGTTGTTACATGCGCATTGTCGGACCTATACATCATCATCATCATAGGCCCTCAGGAAAACCTCGACACATATTCTAATATGAAAGAATGTGCAACGTATTCTAGAATGTCATGGAACAGAATAAATATGACGTCATCTGATTTCTCGAGCTTAGTGAGACTAGGCTAGGTCACGCGCCGTCAGTTGGGAATGCTCTGCCATCTTGGCGCCAGCTGACACCTGCGCATGACGTACTCATGGAATGCACCAAGGTCCGCCGGCGAGGCGCGTGGGTGACACGTGCATATTCAAGGTTGATGCCGCGTAATGCGGGGCGGCCCCCAGGCCGTCGCGACATTGAAACGTCGTAAGCGACGTGAAATTCATGGCGCTTACGTCGTTACGGAAGCGGTACGTCAATCTTGTGACCTAAACATGTAAGCGCTGTGGAATTCATGGCGTTTACGACGTTTTGGTCGCGTGGTCCATGTCCCAATGGGTGAGGAGAGGCATAATAAAATAATGTATTTACTCAGTAAATATTTTTATTTCGTCAATAGACTAACTAAATGTATTACAGTACATAATATGTAAAATTAAGAAAGATTCAACTTCAACATTTATTCAGCAAATAGGTCTACAAGGGCATTTTTACACGTCAATATTGAATTTACATACAAGCAAAAAAATAATAATAGAGTAAGACCAAAGAAAGTCTGCAGCGCAATAATTTGACAGCGAATTAAAAATCTATATATGGCAATGTTTTTTAGCAGTCAGTAAACGTCATTCTCTATGGTATGTGTTTGTCAAAATCGTTTAAATATTCGTTGTGTTTTGTGATGAGCGGAAAAAACACGGTGAAACCTTACAAAACCGGCGTGCGGGAGTTACTTTTCCGCATGACGAATAATTTTACACTAGTAAAAAATCAGCACGAGGCGATTCAAGCTCAAAAACGACAATGTTTACAAAATTTTGAGTTGATGACGGGTAAATGGAAGGAAACATCTTAATACTTGCACCATATTATGTACATAATATAATATTGGTTTAGATTAAGGTTTCACTGCAAAGACTATTTAATCCATTTTCTGTGGTGTTGTCACATACTGATTTTTAAAAAGTACTTTTAAATTAGCGCTGCAGACTTTCTTTGGTCGTACTCTAATACATCAACAATTATTAAATACAACTACAACTACCAAATCAAACTAACGTAATACAACGTCTCTGGTGGGGGTTCTTGGAACTAACTAGCGGTGTCCACTGACGAGGCGACACTAGCGACATCTATACATTTTATATAGGAACCTTAAGCAAATCAATTACTCGCATACAAAGTGGCGCCATCTAGCGGGAAGTAGTGTGAAACTAAAAGTGGCGCCATCTAACGGATGTTTGCCTGAACTAACAAGTGGCGCCCTCCGTGGACATTTTTGGTACTAACAAGTGGCGCCATCTAGCGGATCTTTGCTCGAACTAAATAGTGAGGCGTTGCGCATACAAAGTGGCGCCCCCTGGCGGAAAAGTTTTGAGCCGGAACCGGCATAAACATACTACTAACTACTTATTATAAAAATTCAGAAAATAAAGATAAAAGCCATGTTTTATTTTCTTAAAAATATTTTATTTCTTAATTTTCTACAATTTCGTAAATAAACGGTTTTTAGTGTCACCTGAATAGTAGGCCAACAATATGTGGCGAATTTCGTAGGCATACGGACTATTTGTTACTCTACTAGACGTCCAGCCAGGTTCTGATGTTTCATCACAGACGAAACGGTCAATTGAGTCATTAGACATACAAAGATTGGACGTACAGGGAATCAGATATTAGACATTCGGGTAATTGGACGTACGAGGAGGAGGCATTCAAGGAATTGGACATACGGGGATTGGACGTTCAGGTAATTAGACATACAGGGATCGGACGTTCAGGTAATTAGACATACGGGGATTGGTCGTTCAAGGAATTGGACGCACGGGGACTGGGCATTTGGAAAATTGGACATTCGAGGCCAGAACCGAATAATCTAGTAGCTTATCATAGAGGCTTATTTAGTTTAGGTATCAGAGTGGTTTTCCCGGTCAAGGTCTGGGTCCGGGTCCGAATCCGGGTCCGGGTCCGAATCCGGGTCCGAGTCCGGGTCCAAGTCATAAACCAGATCCAGGACCAGGTTCAGGTCGAGGCACAGGTCTAGGTCCAAGTCCAAGTCCAGGTCCGGGTTCAGGTCCAGATAAGATAAGATAAGATTTCTTTATTGTCAAAGCCGTGTAGGTACATAGGTCTTATAAATATTACATAAGTTCATCAGCTTGCCCATTTCGGACGTAAGAGCCCGGATCCAGGTCCAGGTTTTGGTCCAGGTCCGGCTCAGGATTTGAGTCTAGGTCCAGGTCCAAACCGGGCCGGGTCCATGTCCGAGTCTAAGTCCGGGTCCGAGTCCGGTCCCTAGTCTGGGTCCGGGTCCCAGTCCCAGTCCAAGTCGAAATCGCCAAACGTGTACTATGCGTCGTCGAAGAGTTCTGTTCTGATCATCATCAGCAGTTCCACTGCATCAAATGCGACGGTTTTTAATGAAAATGCTTAATTTTTTGATGAAAATACAAAAGTCTCTATACGCATGCCTTTAAGATTTGAGGAGTTCCCTCGATTCCTCATGGATCCCATCATCAGAACTCGAGCTTGACAAAAATGTGGCTTAAAAACTTAACTTGCTTAACAAACATAACGAAGAGGACAAATCGTCAAACGTGTACTATGCGTCGTTGAAGAGTTCCGTTCTGATCATCATCAGCAGTTCCACTTCATCAAATGTCACGTTTTTGAATGTATATACTTGATTTGTTGATAAAAACACAAAAATCACTATATATATGCCTTTAAGATTTGAGGAGTTCCCTCGATTCCTCATGGATCCCATCATCAGAACTGGGTTTTGACAAAAACGGGACCAATCTGTATGCATATACTTACAATCAAAAAAAAAATTTCAAAATCGGTCCAGCAATGACGGAGATATGGAGTAACAAACATAAAAAAAAAATAAAAAACATAAAAAAAATAAAAAAAAAATAAAAAAAATATATAAAAAATAAAATAAAAAAAACAACCGAATTGATAACCTCCTCCTTTTAGATTTGGAAGTCGGTTAAAAACCGACTTCTCTAACTACTAGCCTGGACCCACTTAACGGCGCTCCGGGTCCGAGTCCGAGTACGGGTCCGAGTCCGAGTACGGGTCCGAGTCCGAGTACGGGTCCGAGTCCGGCCGAGGCGGGCCCAGTCCAAGTCAAAGTCGAAATTCAGAATCACAAAACGTGTACTATGCGTCGTTGAAGAGTTCTGTTTTGATCATCATCGGCAGTTCCGCTTCATCAAATGCCACAGTTTGTAATGTAAATGCTTGATTTTCTGATGAAAATATATAAAATTATATACGTATGCCTTTAAGATTTGAGGAGTTCCCTCAATTCCTCATGGATCCCATGTTCAGGACTTGAGATTGACATAAATGTTCCTAAAAACCTAACTTGCTTAACAAACATAACGAAAAGGACAAATCGCCAAATGCGAGCTATGCGTCGTTGAAGAGTTCCGTTATCATCATCAGCAGTTCCACTGCATCAAATGCGACAGTTTTTAATGAAAATGCTTAATTTTTTGATGAAAATACAAAAATCTCTATATGCATGCCTTTAAGATTTGAGGAGTTCCCTCGATTCCTCATGGATCCCATCATCAGAACTCGAGCTTAACAAAAATGTGGCTTAAAAACTTAACTTGCTTAACAAACATAACGAAGAGGACAAATCGTCAAACGTGTACTATGCGTCGTTGAAGAGTTCCGTTCTGATCATCATCAGCAGTTCCACTTCATCAAATGCTACTTTTTTAAATGTATATGCTTGATTTGTTGATAAAAACACAAAAATCACTATATGTATGCCTTTAAGATTTGAGGAGTTCCCTCGATTCCTCATGGATCCCATCATCAGAACTGGGTTTTGACAAAAACGGGACCAATCTGTATGCATATACATACAATCAAAAAAAAATTTTTCAAAATCGGTCCAGTAATGACGGAGATATGGAGTAACAAACATAAAAAAAAATAAAAAAAATAAAAAAAAAATAAAAAAAACATACAACCGAATTGATAACCTCCTCCTTTTAGATTTGGAAGTCGGTTAAAAACATACAACCGAATTGATAACCTCCTCCTTTTAGATTTGGAAGTCGGTTAAAAATATACCTACGCGTCGACTTGAGAAGGAACCTCCTCCGTTTTTATCGTCGGTTAAAATTTCGTTGACTGTCATTACATCGAGATTAGAAGGTTTTTCCAGATTTCTTGATGCAACAGTGACTGCATAGCTTATATCTGGAATTATCCAAAAAACTACGGCGTCATCTTCTTCTTCGTCAGGTGGAATTAGTTTAGGATATAAGTATTAAAAATTGTTTTGCCTTAAAAACACAGAGGGTACATATATTTTTGGCCGGTAAATTGCAAATCTATTTGTTAACTATTAAAAAAAAACCAGATGTTTCATTGGCTGAAGCCAGTAAACCACCATCTACGTAAAGTACAATCAAAACTATATACTGCCTGTACATACGCATATGTACAGGCAGGGATCTTTCTTGCTCTGGGTAATATTTGATTTTATAAGGTAGGTAAGTACCTATTCAGATAGTTATGCAAGCGTTCCAGCGTAGTGGAGCCTGTTTAAATCCGTACCTATTACAAATCATAACCCTTTGTTCATACTAATGGTGACACACATGTACGAGTAAGATACGCATTAATGTTAAACAAAGGTTTAAATTTGTCATAAAAGGGGACCGTAGTACATAGTAGCCTACTTAAGCAGCTTGATTAAGCTAAGTTAATCCAATTGGACGATGCTTAAATCCTTAATGCACACGGGTGGGCCGTGCCTGTGCCGGAGTCAGAGTAACTAAATTTAACTAGAATTAGAAAGTTTAATCAATTATTTCACATATATGCGTACTTTAAATAAGCTGTAGTAATGTTACTCGTACTGTAACTAATGACTTACTTTATACGCTGTACTCGTATCTACATATAGTGTAGTCACTGGTAGGTACGGTAGCTGTAGCGAAAAAATACAATCTGACCGTAATTAAATCTTTCTTGTATAGTCACTTATTTCACTAGTGTTTCTTAGGATATTATAATACCGCCTCGAGCCCAGAATACCGCATGATGACGCTGGCTGTTGGATTTTGTACAAAATGGGGGGATTCCCAGTAGTCAGCCGCCTTAAAAATGTTACTTTGATATGGATTTATATTTATTTTTTACCTTTTTCCGATAGATTACTGGTGCATGGCTGAGCACTGGTGCCTTTACCCTATCTATCTACCTACCTGTCTAAACTAATAAGGATTTTTACATTCGTCTCTGTGAAGGCATGCAACAGATTTTAACAATACACACGCTCAGACAATATATCTTACAGTCTATAAATAAATAGGTAGGTATGCATATTATTGAAAAGGAAATTTTAAATAACTTATCGGGCGGTGGCTACCAAGTAGCAACATATCAAGTATAAAACAAACTTATACATTATTTATTAGAACACTTTACGATGTTAAACTTCGAACATAATAGTTAATTTGGTAATGTTAGCTTGCAAGCTCAAAGCGGCAGCTGTCAGAGAAGTTGTCGTCGACACAACCTCTTAACAGCAAACTCTGTGTGGGACCGACAGTCTGGTTAAAATGCACTGCCTCTGAGCTTAATATTGGATTAATTTTGCAACAAAAACCAATACATAACATACACACGTGGTGTACCTACAGTACACAGTCTTGTTCGTGTAGGTATTGTCACAGTATAACGATTCGAGTAAAAAGACTCCTCAATAGTCGCGCGCCGCAGACCCTTATGTATGTACCTAAGTACTTAGGTACCGTATTTTCAACTTCAAGTGAGGTCACTGTTAAACTGGCAACGCAGTGCGTTTGATTTAGATTTAGATTTAGATTTATTTATTTCAAGATGAAAATTACACTATAAATTTGCTACATTCGTCAAAATTATGTTTATCTTCTCATCATGATCGATTTGTATTGTGTGTCTGTGTTGGCACCTGCTACGTGATATAAAAATCTCCAAACGAGTCCTATAACTTAACTTCAAAGTCGGATAAATCCAATTTTGAGATTTTTTAAGATGCTGGTAAGCTGAATTAACGTAAGTAGTATGAGGTAGGTTTGGTGTAGTTGAATTTATCGGAGTTTGAAGTTTAACGCCTAACTATGTATAGTAACGGCACCAGTCATGGGACATTTAAGAGGAAATTTTGAGTATTTGTGATATTTCCCTGATACATGTAAAAGTTCTACCGCTTAGCTTGTTAAAAGATGAATATCCTATCCTTCTTTCATGTTTCAGGCGTGTTGTATCAAAGATACTGCAGTTAGTTTCCACATAATTAATAAATTAAAAGTATGGTTTTTTTCTCCAGTCATGGACACCAAAGCTCCAGTAATGGAACCCCGGTAATGGACGTGGATCCAGTAATGGGCCCCCTATAATGGGCTAGTTATTAGTCATTTTTGTCACCCGATTGCATTGTCATCCGATTTGCATACGTATCCAAAATTTCAACTCAATCGGAAATACGAAAGTGGCTCAAATGCCATTTCCAAGATTTGAACCACACTAACTAATACAGGATGGATTTTCTTTTTGGGTCAGTGAGGGCAGCTACCAGATCCCGTGCTGCTACGAGAAAACGGTCTTAGAAGACCTTCCCTCGATTTCAAATTAATGAAGATTGGCTTTTACAGATTTTGGAAAAAACATACAGGGTGCGAGGAAAAGGTAATTTTTGACAAACTTTTTTTTTGATGCCAATCGATCCCATTCCTATTGAGGATCAAAAGCTTGTATGGAACAAAAAAAAATTCCGGCTAGAAAAGCCACAAATCGAGGAAAACATTTCCCATACAATTTGTATGAAAATGAAAACTTATATTTTTCACATGCTATTTTTGTATGCCAATCGATTCCATTCCTATCCAGTATCAATAGTTTTTTTGGGGTCAATGGAAAAAGTTTTTATTAATTTGTGGCTTTTTAGTACATTATCGTAAGTTGACCCCAAAGAAACTATTGATACTAGATAAGAATGGAATCAATTGTCATAGAAAAATAGCATGTGAAAAATAAAAGTTTTGATTTTCATACAAATTGTATGGGAAAAGTTTTCCTCGATTTGTGGCTTTTCTAGCCGGAATTTTTTTTTGTTCCATACAAGCTTTTGATCCTCAATAGGAATGGGATCGATTGGCATCAAAAAAAAAGTTTGTCAAAAATTACCTTTTCCTCGCACCCTGTATGTTTTTTCCAAAATCTGTAAAAGCCAATCTTCATTAATTTGAAATCGAGGGAAGGTCTTCTAAGACCGTTTTCTCGTAGCAGCACGGGATCTGGTAGCTGCCCTCACTGACCCAAAAAGAAAATCCACCCTGTATACAAACTAACAGGGCAAGTTAAATAAAATTTTGTAAAAACGATATTAATTTATCCGAAGTCCGAGAAGACCTCCTGACATAGTTCGTACGAGTAACTACATTATACTTCTGTATTGTTTAAACATGAAATTACGCCATGGCAAGCATCATTATGTAAATTATCCCATCATAGGAGGTATGCAGTTTTACAGCTCCTATAATGGGATTGGGCAAAATACTACTATTTTTTATACATCTCTAGAGTCACAACATAATGTGTTGTATACCTTATCTCATGGTAAATGCAATTAACAAAACACATTCTAGTTTACACCAAGTAATAATTAATTACAATTTAATATATGAACTCACCTCTCTTAGCGAAGTTGTTAAGAATTCTTACTGGTTATTTTTTCCAGTGACACGACAACTTTTGGGTTGGCGCCAATTTCTTAAAAATTAACCGAAATTAATAAAAAGTCAAACTTAAATAGCTCTATGACTCTTATTTATGGTAAAATATTGCCAGTGTTTATAAACTACTTTTACATACTTATTTTAGAGGATTTGTGGTTTTATGTCCCATTACCGGTTCCACGTCCATTATAGGGTCCATTACGTTATGTACCCTATCAACATTTTAGAGTCAAACAACAAATAAAACCAAATAATGCTTTAATACCAAAATAACTACCTAAATGACTACTTTGTACATTTACAAAGTGTGTACCTTCTCTTTGAATGCAAAGATTTAATCGGCGCTCAATGTTACGGCGTAGGGTTAGTTGTTGATCAATGAAACACTAAAAGTTTAAGCCTTCCTATCTCTGGTGTTTTTAAAGTTATGAGTGTGATGTTTCGTACGAAGATAAACAATTTATTTGGTTATCATATGACGTTCTTGGTTTCTACTTATTTTTAACAGTTTCTGTATTATAAAGCTTTTTTTGAAAAATGAGTTTTGTTTCATTGTGTACTTGTGCATGTTTTCAATGAAACACTCTAATTTTTACAGTGAAACAGATGTAATATATATAGTCTACCATGAAACATCCTTAATAAACATTGAAACGTTGTAATAAATAAGTTACATTAATACATACATCCTTTCAATCAATTAATGAGAAAGGAAAGGAGAAAATAGTGGTAGGCTGAAATTTGTTATTTAAAAGGTTTCCGAAATATGGAATCGTTATAAGATTGCTGAAATATCTAAAAGCGAAAGACTTGTTTCATTGTACGCACACCTAAGTTTCATTGTGAATCGAAAATCTGGTCGGCACTTACGGCATGCTGCGATAAAGGCGCCTTTTATGTCCACGGAGCATGATTGCCAACTAGGTGGACGCGGGAGGGTTTTAAGCATCTCCATGCTTGATATCATACACTTTCTTGCAACATAGTGTTTATAAACGACTGTTTCAATGTTAGACATGTGACCTTAACCTTGCCATCAATGAAACATTCAACATATAAACTATCCTATCTCAGCCATTTCTAAAGTTAAGTATCTTATATTTTGTCATATGATAGACAAATTATTATCAATTTTCATGGTATTTTAGTTTCACAAAATTCGCACATGGTCTTTAATTAATTAAAAAAATAATGAGTTTGTTTCATTGTGTACTGATACTGGTGTTGAGTGAACATCATGTTTCATTGTTTACTACATAAAAATGTTTCATTGTGAGACTAGGGGGTGTTTTTTGAAACAATTAAAAAAAACTGCACCAAAGAGTGAAAGAAATTTAAAAATATTTAGCTCCAAAGTAACTTTAATACACATAGAACACAACAAAAAATGATATAACGCTAAACTAGACTCTATATCTTGGTAAAAAATTGCGAAACATAAATGAAAAATATTACTTTTGTCGCACGAATTCACAATAACGCTCGTAGCAACGTGCTCCTTCTCCGAGGCGCGCTCGCGTATTGGGGAGGTGCTGGGGGTCCCTGAGCCTGCCCTTGCTTGACAGATGGCACTAGCTGATAATACCTAGTTTCCGAGATATCGCAAAGTTTCACTGTGTACGATTGTTTCAATGTTCGACAAGTGACCCTACTCTGCGTAATAAACAACACTGATGACTGTCCGAGTGCCGAGTGTCCACTAGGGTGGGTCGATTTTGTAAAAATAATATTTTTAATGCTGGGTACGTTTAAAAAGTTGCGTTTTGGTCTGTTTAGCATCAGAAAAATAATCAAAAAAAAAACCTATATAACTTTTAGCCCTCTACCATGGCTTCAATATTTCTAAATTATATATTTTTCGACGTTTTTATTTTTGTATCTAAAATGTGTCCGAAAGCTTTTTTATTTAATTTTATAGTTTATTCATTCATTGCGAGTATCGGAACGTACATTACAATGGTCTTTTTTTTAAATCATAGACAAAAGTAAGCTTTCTTGCGTCAAAACTGTCAACTCAATTTTCGCGTTACCCGCCAATTTGTTCATAAATTTGTCAAATAGTTGTTTTCATAACTCATTAATAGTTTTTAAGTAAAAATAAATAAAACCAAGTGAAAATCTTATTAAACATTTAGAAAACCCTATAATAATTCAACTTTATTCAAGTTTTGTTCATAAATATGAGTGCTAAGCAATCTACCGTCAAAACACGAAGTGAAGTTACTTGCCCTTTGTTTGGACCACCTTCAGATCTTAACGTGAAACTTTTACCGACGATATCAGACACTATTAAGTATATACTTATCGTAAGACACCGTATGCAAGATCTTAATTCCGGAAAACAACCGTCAATAACCCATGTTTTTGCTTGTGTGAGCTGCGACATCGAGAAGATCTGGGCTTCCGCTTCTATTCCTACTGTAAGTCCCAAGAGAATAAAGGAGTTGTTAAAAAAGTATTACGACGAATACTTAAAGGTAATACGGTACCCTAAAAGTAAAATAAACGACAACTATAGGGATAAGTTGACGAGCTTTAAAAACGGCTGTTTAACGCAACTTTTCGACATTGCAGCTTGCAAGTGCACGATTGTACTGAGGACCGATTATTGTTCCTGTGCTAAACAAAATAAAGTACCAGTCATCGAACAAAAATTTCTACTAGATCAACGATCTCACAGACAAATGATTATAGCTGGTGTAGACAAAATTCAGACTCAAAAAAATTGCTCAAAAATTGAAAGACAGAAAAAGTTGCAGAACCGTATGATGGATTTTTATAACTCTCAACCAGGTCTAAGCTCCAACCGAAAAATAGCACGTACTTCGCTTGCTTCACATACTGATTCGAATGCCATCATAGATACTCCATCTGTAATATCACTGCCGAAGACTGATACACCTTATAACACCCTAAGATTGCCAGAACTGGCGAAGACGTGTGATCGGTACGGAATTTCAAATCGATCCGGAGCTGCAATCGCAACTGCTGTGCTGCAAGACGTAGGACTTATATCTCACGACGACAAAAACTTAGTAGTGGATAAAAACAAACTATGGCGGGCTCGAAATAACGAAAGATGTAACTTGCAGGAGAATATGAGTCATGATCAATTGGAAGCGATTTATTTTGACGGCAGGAAGGACAAAACCTTGCTTATCGAAAATTCGAATGGTCGCTCCTATCGTAGACTTACTGTGGAAGAACATATATCGCTTATAAGTGAACCAGGCTCTTTATACTTAGGACACACGACACCACGAACAGGAACTGGCAAAGAAATTTGCAATTCAATCGTTGAATACTGTCAAAGCCACGAAATCGACTTAAATGAATTAAAATGTATAGGTTGTGATGGGACTGCCACGAATACTGGGTGGAAAGCAGGAGTTATTAGATTAACTGAGTTGAAGTTGCAAAAACCATTACAGTGGCTTGTATGCCAACTCCATGCCAATGAGTTGCCTTTACGACACTTATTTTGTCAGCTGGATGGAGGCACAAGTGGACCTAGAGAGTACTCGGGGCCCATAGGAAAAGCTCTAGAAACCTGTGATAAACTGCGTGTAAAAAAGTACGCAGCTATTACTAGTGGTATTACTGATATAGACCAAAATGTCCTAAAATCTTTAAGTACGGACCAAAAGTATTTGTACGAAATGTGTTGTGCTGTGTCGACGGGAACTTGTAGTGCAGAACTCGCAAATAGACAACCTGGAAAGATGGCTCATTCTCGTTGGCTTACCACAGCAAATCGTATATTACGATATTATATTGGATGTGAGAAACCGTCGAATAAATTGAAAATTCTAACAGAATACATTGTCAAAGTGTACGCACCGGTCTGGTTTGAAATAAAGAAAAAATCGTCGTGTATTTATGGAGCCCACCACGTATTTAATTTAATACGTTTAACTAGATCATTCGGTGACGATGTGAGGTCTATTATTGATCCAGTAATCCAGAGGAATGCTTTTTTTGCTCATCCTGAAAACATACTGGTGGCTATGATATCGGATGAGAGAAAATCTGTGAGAGAACTTGCTCTAAGAAAAATTTTACAAGCAAGACGACAGCCAATCACTGGTTCTGTCAGAGTGTTTAAATTGCCTCAGCTCAATTTTAATGCAACTGATTATATAGACATGATAATCTGGGCTGAGTGTCAAGTTACACCTCCGCCGATTATGAGCCATGTGTCTGAGGAGGATTTGCAGAAGATGATAGATGACGTCTCGCTAGCTCGAGATGTCGTTTTCTCTAAGTTTCCCTGTCACACGCAAGCAGTAGAACGGTGCATAAAACTTGTAACGGAAGCATCGATTACGGTGGCTTCAAAAAATGCACGGGATGGACTTATTCGGACCAAACTGAAATCCAGATCTGTAATGCCATCTTTTGACAATAAGGCACAATACAACTGCTAATTTAGTTAAAATTCAAGTTTTTCAACACTAAAACTTTCGACATTATGCATTTATTTTGTAACAAAAATGGCTTATTTATAAATAATTAGACTATGTTTTATACAATACATGTGGTTTTTAGGGTTCCGTAGCCAAATGGCAAAAAACGGAACCCTTATAGATTCGTCATGTCTGTCTGTCTGTCCGTCTGTCCGTCCGTATGTCACAGCCACTTTTCTCCGAAACTATAAGAACTATACTGTTGAAACTTGGTAAGTAGATGTCTTCTGTGAACCGCATTAAGATTTTCACACAAAAATAGAAAAAAAACAATAAATTTTTGGGGTTCCCCATACTTCGAACTGAAACTCAAAAATTTTTTTTTCATCAAACCCATACGTGTGGGGTATCTATGGATAGGTCTTCAAAAATGATATTGAGGTTTCTAATATCATTTTTTTCTAAACTGAATAGTTTGCGCGAGAGACACTTCCAAAGTGGTAAAATGTGTGTCCCCCCCCCTGTAACTTCTAAAATAAGAGAATGATAAAACTAAAAAAAATATATGATGTACATTACCATGTAAACTTCCACCAAAAATTGGTTTGAACGAGATCTAGTAAGTAGTTTTTTTTTTAATACGTCATAAATCGCCTAAATACGGAACCCTTCATGGGCGAGTCCGACTCGCACTTGGCCGCTTTTTATTATTTAGTACTACAAAAAAATATAAATAATCATACACGAAACTGACGTCGAATATTTCAATAATTTAAAACTTTGAGCAGCTGTAGAGGGCTAAATCATATAACGAATCAACATTTTTTTAACTGAATATAAGAGCTTAAACAAAATAGCAACTTTTTAGACCCCCCCAGGTACGATTTACGCAAAAAAATATCTTTTCATACAATATCGGCCCACCCTAGTGTCCACACTCCACACTTACCGTAAAATGGTCCTACTTTTGCTCCTTGGCGGGTAACTATTATGCTCCAATTAAAAAAAATTACTTAACGTTTATTATATCCAACCATGATATTTCTATTATTATTCTCTTATATTATATTATTATTCTCTATTTATTTATCTTCTCTAAGTTATGTTATTTTATAATATGGATATAAAAATAAAATACAAAAACATTTACAAAAACAATACAAAATACTTATACTTACTTAGCGGGGCAAGGCCCAAGCTGCCGGTGGTCAGGGCTGCAGAGAGAGGAACCGGCGGACTATCCGCGCCGTGTCCAAGATCACCGCCTTCTGCATCTGACCCTTGATCCAACCACCTAGCGAGAGTCTCTCGAGATGTTGGTCGAGACTCTTCGCCATTAGACCGTTCGCTGATACAACTATCGGGACAATGATCGTCGAATCAACATCCCACATGGCGGTTATCTCGTGAGCCAAGTCTAGGTACTTACTGGACTTGTCCTTCTCGGCTTTCACGAGATTCTCATCATGGGGGATGGTGATGTCAACGAGCACGGCCCGGCGTTGCGATTAGCGATTCGAATCATTCGAATTGATTCGGCCGCTGATTCGAATTCAAAATCGAGTTGACTCGACTCGACGATTCGCGTGGTTCGCGACAAGGTCACATGCACAGGCGCGGAGCGAGTTGAGACGGCGAGTTACGCGGCAGTTGTTGTAAAAAGAACCTTCAGGGCACGGAATTAAGGTTTATTTTTGAATGGCCATACTAGCAGTGAACTCGAGTTGGGATACTTGGAATGGCGAATCAAGCGGCAGTTGTTGTAAAATGAACCTTCGGGTCACGGAATTAAGGTTTATTTTTGAATGGTCATAGTACCAACTCGAGTTGAGACGGCGAATCGAGCGGCAGTTGTTGTAAAAAGAGCCTTCGGGCTACAGTATTAAGGTTTATTTTTGAATGGCCTTAGTAGCAGTGTGATAGCGTTGACTCGGCTCGGCGAGTTGTTCGCCGAGTTAGCTAGTGGTCGAGTTGATTCGAATTGCCCATAGTCTTGATTCGAATTATTCGAATCAGATAACTCGACTCGCCCATCGCTAGTTGCGATCGATCTATTATTATTATTTATATACTTACTCAGATAAACGAAATTGTATTTTTTTTTAATTTATTTAGAAAACAAACAGCCTTTTACAAATAAGTCTTACAAAAATTACTAAAAATACTTAGGTCTAAAGTTTCATACGTCACTAAGTTGACTATTACAATGAAAAGTAAATGGGTTACTTAATTATACATTACCAGAGTAGGTATAGTTGTGAGTACAACACGCAAATAAAGTAAGAAAACAATGTAAAATATTTACTAGAAACATTTTTTCAATTACTAGTAAACAAAATATGCCGAACTTTGTTCTTGAAAACGGACAAAGTATGAACAAAATATATATTTTATGAATTGCTACTTTAATCATAAAATTAATCTCTTTTCTTGGCGGGTCTATTAATTTGGCGCACAATAGGGTGACTTTTCACCTCTAAGTGAACTACCCCCAACAATGAGTATATTATGCCCCGTATTAAAAGATTCGTTTTATATAAAACAACATTTCATAAAGTTGATTTACCGATGAAATATGTCACATGAGATGTTCTTCTTCATGTTCAATTTATCTGAATATTTAAATGAAGAATAGTTTAAAAAATATTCAAAATTTCCTTAAAGTGGAGCCAATTTTAGAGCAAAGTAGGACCATTTTAAGGTACCTAATTTGTAGGTAGTAGTGTTGAGTCGCTCACTCGTGAGGCACCTCATTTGTACCAGTCATTTTGTTAATTTGTCGCAGTACTTCGTACCGCAAAAATGTCTTACTTCACTCCTCTATTCATTTTACTCATTTACTCGCGCGCATCACAAACACCTCTTGCCACACAAATCATTCACACACTTCAAATTTCAAAAAACTCTTATCCGTTCAAATTCACTCGCGAGTCTCGGGACCCTCAAATCTCATACACTCCTCCTCACAACTCGCAACAGAGTCCCTGGATCGCGCGAGGCGCTAGGTGCTCGCCTGCTCGCCGACACTCAAAACTCAAATGTCTCAAATGGAGAAACGAGTAATGATCCACACTGTCAACTGCCGAACTACAAACCTTATTGCAACGACAAAAGATCCACTAACCGCCTCTCTGTGACATGAACCCCTCAAAAATCCTTTCAAAATGAAAAAATGAATTAGTTATACCCAAATAGGGAGTGAGACCGACACGCGACGTACTTCAATATCGCTTTGCGTCACCACCGAAAATACGTTAACAATTACACACGAAAGACAACAAGCGTAAGCGCTGCAAGCTTTCATACATCTTAAAAAAATTGTCGCTGTTGGAATTAATGGAATAGTTGACGCTGAAAATATACTAGTACCTCACCTCATCTGAAGTAAGACATTGTAACATCTCATTTTAGAAAATGAGGTACTCATACAAAATCATTTTAAATTGATGTCCTACCCATCACTAGTAGGTAGGATAGATAAAATTTTACTTTATCAATATATATTTAGTCTAAGATTTGTGAATGGCTACTATGGCTAGCTTTGTATTTAGTTATATCTTATCGTAGTAAGTATAGTAAGCGTACATTGTGTATTACGGCGGTAAACAAGAATTCACGAACGAGTCTGAATTGAAGCCCGAAGCCGAAGGCAAGTGCTTAATTAACAAGAATTAATATTGCCTGTACCGCCCGTGGCACACAGACAAAATGTTATTGATGACTCTTCTGAAGAAAAACAACTTCTGCCTAATTTTGGACGTAAGTACAATACAACCCTAGGTCAAAATTTAGGATTTATGGACCGCCTCGCTTAACACCTTTTTTTTACGAGCAAGTGTGATGAAAAAATATTGTGTTAGTTTGCCCACCCACCCATTATGCCCACTTTATTCGCTTCGCCTTCGACCAATGTGCCTTGGTCAACTCCTGCATTGCTTTGATTATAGGTAGGTACATGTCAACTTTATGATGAAATCATTCTGACGAAGACAAAATTATTCATTTTATTTTCCTTTGTATATTTGCGTCTTAAGACAAAACAAAACCAAACCATGTTTGGGTACCGCACTCCGCCAAAGAGGCCCTGATATGTCCCACGGGCATTTTATGTAAAAATAAAATAAATTGTTACTCAAACCGTGTGTCGTGATTTATGTCGCCGCATGAGCCTGGTTGATTCATCATTTTCATACGATAAACCACGTTATTTTTTTATTCTAATTCAAAGGCGAATGAGTAATGATTATATGACGTTACAATAAAGATGTACGTAATAAAAACCTAGTTGGAGTAAGAATCAAGAATTTGACGATATGGATAATTGCCATCATAATTTAAATGAACCCTTAACTTCGTTAAAGCTAAACTTTATGGCATAGCCTTTGACGTAGCTTGTAAAGTATTTTAATATCCTTGTTTCCTGCTCACTCAATTTTCCATTACTTAGAAGAGTTTCTCATTCGTAATTCTATTTGAGTACCTAATTATTATTTTTAACGGTTTATATTCTACCTAGTTTATATTAACTTAGATATGGATTCAGAATTGAAAATATTATTTTGATTCAAAAGGTACACTGAAATAATTTCTCCTGTGTGAACGAATCGCAATAAAATGACATACATAGATTTATTTGTTTGTATCTTACAAAGTCTAACTTCACAACCTTTTGACCTGCAACATCTGGCAGAACCATAAAATTTCAAGTACCTACTTACTTCATAGTGTCTTAATGAAATTTAAATATTTGTCTAGTTTCAGTCTAACTTACATAATAAAATAACTGTATCTATTAGTGACCATAATCACCTTAAATATAAAAGGACGTTGCATTTATAAATGACCGATTTCACACATATAGCATTGGCCACTTCCTTTGGCCATAAAACTTCTGATCCGGACACCGAGCCCGCCCATCTCTCATTACGTCGTAAATTCCATTTAAATAACCGTTGCCGCTTTGGCATAAGCCTTCCTTTTGGCTGCTTTTCGGTAAGATTTAGATAAATACCTACATACGCTACGCTATTTACGCTATTTTATTTCATGAGTAACTATCGCGGTAATCGAAGACAATATTATGCGTGCCTTAAAGTTTATAAAAAAAAAAAAACAATTACATTATTTAATTTTATAGCTATTTATTTAGATCATAACTTTATGCACGAAAAGTGAAATCAAGTTAGATTAAGAGTCCTTACTCCTACAACGAGCGAGGTACGAGCGTATTTTGCAAAATGCTTCCTTTTTCATTCAAGATTACGACGTAACTAATAGTAGTTTATGCAACAGTGATATAATAAGGGTTCTTAAAATTCTCGGGTCTTTTTTTACAAAACTCGACTACGTCTCGTTTTGTAACTTCGACCCTTGAATTTTAAGAACCAATTATGAGCTGTTGCATACATTACTTTTTCTATGACAAATGCAGCAAAAAAAAAAGAGTTATTATTAAAAAAAAAGAGTTATTATTAAAAAAAAATTGAGTTATTATTAAAAAAAAAGAGTTATTATTGTAAATGATAACATACCTCTTTCAATCAAGATGATCGGAAGTTGTATCTTTAAAAAAAATAAAGCAGTTGTATTATACTCATAAGATGACTGCTAGCAGTCATCTTGAGCCTATAGACAAATCATTCAAATGACATTGCTTTAGATATCACTGTCAGTCATTTAATTGACACATTTAAGTGCTGGAGTAGAAAAAAGTAATTAATACACCCCGTTATCTAATGCTCAGTTTGGGGGCAAGTGATGGGGCAGTTCGATAAAAAATTAAGTTGATTTACTCACTTAATAACATATAAATAGATTTGATTCATATTTAACAGAGCTGCTAAAGTGTTTTTCTACTCCAGCACTTAAATGTGTCAATTAAATGACTGACAGTGATATCTAAAGCAATGTCATTTGAATGCTTTGTCTATAGGCTCATAAGATGACTGCTAGCAGTCATCTTATGAGTATAATACAACTGCTTTATTTTTTTTAAAGATACAAGTTCCGATCATCTTGATTGAAAGAGGTATGTTTTCATTTACAATAATAACTCTTTTTTTTTTTAAATAATAACTCAATTTTTTTTAAATAATAACTCTTTTTTTTTTAATAATAACTCTTTTTTTTTTAATAATAACTCTTTTTTTAATAATAACTCTTTTTTTTTAATAATAACGCTGTCATAGAAAAAGTAATGTATGCAACAGCTCATAATTGGTTCTTAAAATTCTCGGGTCTTTTTTTACAAAACTCGACTACGTCTCGTTTTGTAACTTCGACCCTTGAATTTTAAGAACCCTTATTATATCACTGTTGCATAAACTACTATTTTTAAATTTTTATGAAATAAAAAACTTTTATTTATTTATTATTTATTATACGTTTCATAATAAATTAACAATATTTTTTCCATATTGCATTGACGTCAAACTTCGTCGCTTGCTTGTGATAATCCATTTCAAAAATGAAAATTATTTTTCGACCTCGACAGATGTAACTGGCAAAAACTGTAGTTTTTTGTAATGCTCTATGCAACTTTTGTTTACAACGCTGTTATCAATTTGAACTTCCTTATTTTCTAACAAGTGATTTATAATATTTACAGATTTAAAGCCCGGATTTTTATTTAAAAATTATGTTTGTTAATTTTGCATATATCAGTTTCCCTTTATGGTGCTGCCTCACTAATGAAATTTTATCTTCAATATCATGCACAATAGACAATGACTGTTTCAACGACAGCTCTTCTAATTTTGTAATGCGTATAGATAAAATTGTGAAATGGGTGTGTATAAAATTAATTTCGTCTCTTAAAAATCATTGTTCGTCGACAGCAGTCGCTGTGCTTCAGATATAGCGGCGGCGTCAGTGGCATTGAAGCTTAAAACGACGTCTTTTACTTTGCTGAAATTCTCGTGGTAATAATTGACTGCGTCAAGCCACGTACCCCACCGTGTAATAACTGGCTTTGGAGGAAGAGCGGTATTTGGATATTTATCTTGAAATTTGCTAATTCTTTTAGGGGCCTTTAAAAAAAATGTCATTTACCGTAGAAATCAAGTTATTTACATTTGGATACGACGCTCTCACTGCTTCGGCCACCTTGTTTAAACCGTGAGCCAAGCAAGTCATTGGGTCATGTTTACATAAATTTTACTTAAATTTTTACCTGCTTTAACCATATAGGACCCTGCGTCGGTTATAAAAAATAATAATTTATTTAGTTTTTTTTTTTCGTATTCCGTACCCCAAATGCCCTTAAGTGTTTTATTTACAAGCTCAGTTATTGTTTCATTGTTAGTAGAATCCAGAGGCTTAGAAGCAATTATGTGAGGCTGAGAAATTGTCTCCTTCAGAGCACCAACGATTACATGCGCTACTTTTCTACCAATTCCATCTGTAGTTTCGTCAATACTTAAATAGATGTAATCATTCTTCAACTCTTCAATTATTGCATCTTTCTTCGTTTTGTATAATTTAGGTAAATACATAACGGGGGCCGAATTGATGCTGCTGCCGATGTGTCACCTGAAACAAAAAGACCAATAATCCTAGATGGAAAAGATTACATAACTAGATTGATTGTGAAGTCTTACCATGTTAGCGCCGCTCATCAGAATCAAGAGACTGTGGTGAATAACCTTAAACAAAAATATTGGGTTATTAAACTTCGCCCGACGGTTAAAAATATTGCATCTAAATGTATGGTCTGCAGAATAAAGAAAAGCCGACCTGAGATCCCCAGAATGGGTAACTTACCTGAAGCACGGATGGCTCATCACCAGCGACCGTTCACCTTCTGCGGAATAGACCTGTTCGGTCCACAAGAAGTGGCCATTGGGAGAAGACGAGAGAAGAGATACGGGGTGATTTTCACATGCCTGACCGTTAGGGCTATTCATTTGGAAACCGTTGCTTCCTTGACGACTGATGCCTTAATTATGGCCCTCCGCCGTATGGCCGCGAGGAGGGGATGGCCTCAACAAATATTTTCTGACAACGGTACGAATCTTCGTGGCGCCGACGTCGAGCTGAAAAGGGCACTTCAGGAACTGAAAAATAATGACGAGATTCGCAACGTTGCCATAAATAATGGGACCAAATGGACGTTCATTCCAGCCGCTAGCCCACACTGGGGTGGGGCATGGGAGCGCCTTATAAAAAGCGTAAAGAGCTCGCTGAAAATCGTCCTGAAAGAACGTGCACCCAGGGAAGAGGCATATAACACGTTACTCGCTGAGGTGGAAAATATGGTTAATAGTCGACCTCTTACACACGTCTCTGTAGAAGCCGGAAGTGAAGTGACCTTGACACCAAACCATTTTCTTTTGGGCTCATCGTCAAACTTACCTCAAATGGGCGTTTTCGATAACTCTGAGTTTTTCCTTAGAAAACAATGGCGAATTGCACAGAGGCTTGCCGATCTGTATTGGAAACGTTGGGTCAGAGAAGTGTTACCCGATTTGTTGCCGCGACCAAAATGGAATAAGGAGCAGAGGCCCTTGCAAGTGGGAGACCTAGTCCTTATTGTCGACCCTGATGGGCCTCGTAACATCTGGCCACGAGGCAATATCGAACAGACTTTACCTGGACGAGACGGACGAACCAGAATGGTTCGAATAAGGACGAAGACGGGTGTCTTAACCCGTTCCGCCGCACGCGTCGCTCGAATACCTATAGGAGAAGAGTGCTGCTAGGGCAGCACTGGGGTGGGGCATGTGCGCGACGCAATTAGATTTAAGTTTTTAAATACCAGTTTTACGTTTGACAAAGCTAGGGGACGCACGGGGAAGCGGCCCTGATAGTTTACCTCACTAGAGCAAAATTAAACCAGTCGATATAAGCTGTTGCACTCTCCGCACGTCCCTTAACGCTAGTATTTTGTGGATACCGCTGTGTGTACCGCCCTCTTAAAAATATAAGTAGTTTCCATAATTTTGGCTATTTTTTCACCGTGAAAAGAACCTACAAACCGTACAAGTACCATCTACTTCTTTAAGAGGGGCTGTTTTCTTAGGCACAGGACCTAGAACCTGCTTGATACCCGAGTAAACACCGCCGAAGTTACCGGCGTCAACGCACTTTTGGATATTTGCGCACACATTCGTCCAGTACTCATTTGCGAAGTGTCGTGCATTACGCTGCAACGTCGACGTGGCCTCCTTAAGGTTTTCCCGTGTTTCTGGTGTGGGCTTCATGCGATGTTTCAGTGCAGCTTCACGCTTGGAGTCAAGAAGAGGTTTTAAATGCTTTGAGTTTTCAGCGAACCAATCCTGGGTCTTAGTTTCCTGGTAACTGAGCTACCTATGCTAACAGAGCAGGCAGTGTCTGTTAGCATCGTTCTGACACATGTCGTCTACTTGTGCATTCTCACTCCAGGTTGATTGCGCGCTCTTTACCAACTCCCCAAATTCACTGACCATTTCGTCATTCCTGGTATTAAGAATATTGACTTTCTTCTTACCAGGAGGTCTGGACGAATGGATTTTCTTCTGAGTGAAAGCAACGCGCGCTACCACCAAGGAGTGATCGGTGTCGCATTCTGCACTATGAAAGGTTCTGGTGTGGAGTGTTTCGCGTAGGTCTTTCTTTCTGGAGAGGATCATGTCCAGCTGATGCCAATGACCCGAGCGAGGGTGTTTCCATGAAACTTTGCGAGATAATTTGCCCTTAAAATATGTATTGGTGACGCACAGTAGGTTTCTAGAACAAAACTCTAGCAGACGCTGACCATTTTCGTTTTGTTTACCGATACCATGTTCACCAATAAAGTTCAGCCACGCATCACGGTCTTGACCGATTCTAGCGTTAAAATCGCCTAGAATATATAGGCGATCGGAAGATTTTACACCGCGCACTGTTTCATGGAGTTGGTCGTAAAATTGGTCCGTTGATGGTAGTGTTGGAGCGTACGCGGAGATAACTGTAACTCGCAACACCATTATACGCTCGGAGACGCCACGAGGCTTTTCGATTGCTTTAAGCAAATCGTTACGAACGGCGAAGCCAACACCGTGCTCACGAACAGCATCAGCCCCCTTACCCCTCCAGAAGAACGTGTATTGCGCCTCGCGCAGTGAGCCTTCATCAGGTAGCCTGGTTTCTTGTAAGGCTGCTATTGATATGTTAAGCCTATCTAATTCCATGCTGATTACAGCCGTCTTACGCAGGTCGCATGCGCTGCTGTTACTTGAGCCCCCCACGGTGTCCGGGAGGCCTGTCCTCATAGTACGGACATTCCATGTCGCAATGCGCATGGATAAGCGGGTTGTATTATTTCTTTTTGACTGGTTTTCAGCAGGTGAAGTACGTTACGACGCCGGTCGTCTAGTTGAAGGCTAGTGCTCCCTACACCCAAAAGGAACAGACCGACACCGAGGCGGATCAGTACCTAACTGACCGGGGGCTGCCCGGCTTAAGCGGGCGGTAACTGATCAGTGGGCCTACGATGGACCCTCCCACTGCCAGGAGTGACCCCTAGCGTCCTAACTTACGCCTATCTGTTTGGACTTATTACTGGTCACTGCCACTCCCCGTGTTGTTTTCCACGCGGCAAACCATCGTGGGTGAAGTTTCCTCTCCACAGACACTGTATCGCCTGGGACGCAAACGAAGAGACACAGGGTTGCCCAAGACCTGTGGCTCTCTCTCGGCCTCACCGACTAGATCCGCGGGAAAGACAAGTCAATACGCGCGGAGTCGGATCGGCTGCAGGTGCATAACGGCTGGCACCGAGCCGGGTTTGTTTCAAGTTTTCCCTCTCTCTTGCTATCTCTTCCGTTAAACAGCAGGAGGACCACGTGCAGGTGAGATTAGCCGGGACACAAACATGTTATTCGTGTCCCTCCCTCCTACTCAGGTGAGTATATACTCGTATTATTACGTAAAATGAATGCCATACGGTGAGTAGGCAGGTGCCTACTCACCGTATGGCATTAATTTTTCGAGCATTATTTTTTGCTCGTCATCAAATGCCCGATCCCATTTCGTTTTTATATTTCCCATGATTAAAAATTATTAGCGCGCTGCTTTTATGGTGATAGATACTCCCCGAACGCATCTCGATGAGCACTGAGGCGAGGACTTATCGCGAAACACGAAAATCGAAACTTCGTTTTCTGTCTCTCTATCACTCTTACAAATTGGAGCGATATAGAAAGGTAGATCACAAAATTTCGATCTTCGTGTTTCGCGTATTATTTATTAAAGATTGAAACAAGTAATATGTAACAAATAATAAAAACCCTTAAAATAAAAATGATAACTAAAATTAACAACTAAGCTTATTTAAACTAAGCCTATGCTATAAACTATACTTAAATTTTATTTATTGTGCATTGTTGATTGTATTATTTAATATGAGTTCCGGCTAAAATGTGAAATGAATATTAATTTTTATACTCCTACGGAATTGAGAGCGGAAGCAGAATTGACTTAAAATCATGGCTGCGTGCTTCAGTAACTACTTGTTACTGGCGTAGCTTACATGCGTCTCTGAACTCTCTGAAACTGAGACCTTCATTTATATTCATTTAAAAAATTTGATGCATGCAGAAGGCGGCATCGTGCGTGACTTCGCAAGATGACTGAAAACATTAGCTCCTTATGCGAGCTTGCTAGTGTAGTACCCCAAACATAAGAGGTCAGTGGCTTTCCATGCCTAAGGAGTCTTTATAATGCGGCATTGAGCAAAGCTCTGGTCCAAAATCTATACGTTATGGATGTCGAATACAAAAAAATCATGACCTAAGCGCCAAATTATTTCAATCGTCAAATGCATGGTAAAATTGATATTGTTCTTTGAAATACTTACAATTATAGTCTTTTCAATGTGACACAGTTAGTTAAATAGATTTTCGTGTAGTGTACTTTAACTTACATGTGATCAGTCTTAGCAGTATCACACAGCCCACACAGGTGCCTTTTTTTTTAAGGGTCAGAATCACGTTTAATTATCAAAAATGTAAAATTATAAAAAAACAGAATAAGCAACAACAAAAACATGGCGCTAGTGCAGGGTGGAGGTAGACGGGCTAGGTATGGCTGCACCGTCATTGAGACCGAAGAAATGTTGGATGGGTTTGAATTTGTGCCGTGTCCCACGGATACACATGCTGGTGGCTCGGATTATCGAAATCATAATTTTGGATCTTAGCCAACCGATTACTACGCTAAGGGATCTGTCCCAACGGTCAGCGATGGCTAAACCGAGATGTTTGATGAAGGTGGACATTTGCGGAGCGAAGACTCCATCGACGGATGTGACGAGGGGAGTGAAAGTTGCGTGACGCTTTTCACAGGCGTCCGAGTATTTTCTTTTTTCTCTTCTTCGGCGGATTTTAGGACGGATGCTACGGGACGTGAGATATAAGAAGGAGCGTCGGTGTCTACGAAACGGATATCAAATAACGCCTCCCTCTGTGCATCCCAGACGCCGCGTCAGCAGAGATCCCCGCGAAGTCCACCGTCGTCTTCGGTGATGATGGGTTCTTTGACCACGTTCCCCCAAGCGTGCTGACATAGCTCACAAAACAGACCTCTTTTTTCGTTATGGCGACGTGTTATTAAACCACCCGTTTTGCAGCAGAGGGCGTGGTCGACGTTGAAGTCATTGCCGCAGCCATCACATGATTTGGGCATGGAGACAGGTGTTCTGTGGTATCGCAGTGCCAGTGCGTCTCTAAATTCTAGTGGCGATAAGTCGAAATGGTCTTTCCTTGTTGGTATGACTGAGAGCCAAATGGAAGATTTTGTTTTAGTTTTCGTGAAAATTGAACGCTCGATTGCACGTTTTTTTGTAGGAGAAAGTTTTTCTAGAATAGATTCCATTAGGTCATCGTCTTGAGCATCCCTCTTTTTCATGCATTCTTTTCTAGCTTCTCTGAAGGTTGTGTGATGTTGAGTGAGGTCCAGAGGTTTATTTTCAATTAAGGTGCCTTTCTTTTTATGTCAACTTTTTTACGAAGTACTTATAGGGTGTCATTTGCCTTTTTACAAAGCCGAAACGGTTATTTATTATGACTTGTTTAAAATGGGATACTCTTAGTGCTGATGATCACCTAAATATGATTTTAATAACGGAGATTAAACGTGGTGTATGCAATAAATGCAAACACCGTCTAAATTGGTGATGCTAGTGATGATGCTTGAAAGTTTTAACACAGTGCCGATGAAAAGGCGGTATATTTTTAAAATACGTTTAACAGTTGCTGAGTTTTATGTCGTGTGATTTTTATGTGAGATGGTAGAAGCAAAATCTCTTTTCCCCCATCCCCTTTCCACACTACTATTTGTCGATTGTTTGGATTAATTTTTGTTTAGGTAAGCAACAGTAATTTCCTTATTCTCATAAAAAAAATACATTAAAACATTCCTGATCATTTTTTGTCCAGAGGACACGAAGTATAAACGATTGACATTATATCAAGAGAACTCCAGTCCTTAAACAACCCTACCTCATTGGATAGCAAGATTCAGCATATATGTACCTACTTAATGGATGTATAATTAGTAATTTACTGAGCTTAAGCTGGAGCATTCGGAATGCAGCCTACTTTACTACATACTATGACAAAAAAAAATTAATTCATTTCTTAAAATGAAATGTTTGGTAATTTAGTCAATTTTGATGGTCATATCTACTTTTAAGCTAGCTTTAATCTAAAATAGGCCCTTGAGGCATTGTACCAAGGATGCTGGCGACATTTCCTCGCTGTATCGCAATGCTGATACGTTGTGCGAGGTAGCCGCCAGCTCTTCGGTCACCATGCAGTTACGTCAACCAGACGCTTCGCGATTTCTGCGAACAACTTATGCGCGCTGGGACCCCATGGACCTAGAGTTTCAACTCCAAATGGTACAAAATGGTACTCTCTACCGAGGCTCTTATATTTGTTACGTTTTAAAATTTCGGCGCTTTCCGCCGCCCCGCCCGCTTTTACATTAGTCCGTTGGAGGTGAGACGGTGCCAGTGTGTCTACGCAGGTAGCATCCCACACTAACATCCGTCCCAAGCTCCAAGGAACTAAGGACACCCCATCGGGCCTCTTGCCATCGTCTCTGAAAATGCCAGTCGGCTCAAGAAGAGCAGGCACATTGATGGTGGCAAGAGACCGACGGATTATGTCATTAAGCGACGCATGTCTCGAAAAGCGTCCTGCACTTTTTTGACAAGATAATCCATGGTGTCCCAGTCGGTCCACGTCCGTGCCACAAGAGCATATGTGTGGCGTACACACCGAAACCCCAAGTCGCAAACCAGTCGCCAGTCTAAGGGAGGTCGGATCCAAGAAAGTACCAGTATTGGGCGAAGGATGGGCATGTAGCCAGTAACCGGCTTCCCGGGTTCCGACCGCCAAAAGCCTCGCGCGATCTGGACCTGTACAGATGTTTAGCAGAGTATTGTAAGCTAAATCACATCAATCAGCATCCTTGGTACAATGCCTCAAGGGCCTATTTTAGATTTAAGCTAGTTTTTAATTTCTTTTAGTAATACACTGTAGGAAATTAAACTAATAAAACTTATTAAGACTTTTAAGCTTTATTAGACAATTTTATTTATTTCATACAGTTAGGCGTCAATGTGCTGTACAAAAATTAATATTACGGATAGGATTCGCAAAGTCGTAAATATTACGTGAAGTTTTTGTACGCTGGGTTTATTCACAAAAAAAACTGGGTCGTCTAGGAAAGTACTGGTGAATGGCGGCTTGAAGAAAACGTTAAAGACGATTAATTGTTTAAGCCCTCTCTAGGGGCACTCAGTAGGCTTTAAACGCTCGTCCCTCCGGGTCTGTCTGAAGCGTCCTATAATCAAAGGTCTGTCTGATTTTAGGGAGGTAGGTATTTATAAAATGGAGGCTGTAAAAAGGAAATTTCTTCTACAGAATCTTCAAACATTATATTTACATAGTTAGTCATGTCAAATATTATATTTACATAGATAGTCGTTTATTTCGTATTCTAGAATTATAATATGTACATTTAATAACCTTTCGTTTGATGCAGCACACGTGTATGTGTGACTCGTGGTATAGTTATAATTTTTTAGCTTACGCGTTTTATTACATATGCATTAACTCACATTTATAGGTATAAATATGAGTTAATCAATACATAAGGTGCTACTTTATTAGTTGCAGATATTTTAACACATGATACTTTACTTTAAAATAATTAACTTTAAATAGAAATTAAGAATATTTTTTTTTTGTTTTAATTTACCGAATTTAAAAATAATTAATAATTTCGCCTAAAAATAATCACCATCTGCATTTAACTGACAAGACGTTTAACACTGTCATATCACTCATGTCAACAATTGTTTGTCTTAAATGTCATTATGGTTCGGCGGGAAAACTGCAAAAGGGTATTGGGATGGATTTTTTATTTTGTTCTCATTTTTTTTTGCGTCAGATTTGAATGAAATTTTGTGGGTACGGAGAGTTCCTTATTCTACGCTGGATAGATACATAATCCCAATTAGTCCAAAAAAATTGTACTGAATTTCCCACTGAGTTACGAAAATCCCATGCAATTTAGTAACTCAGTGGAAGAAGTTGAAGGACATAGGTACTGGGGAATTGGACCTGCGTGTTAAAAATCGACAAGAAAATAAAAATCCAGCCATTAGGGTAGTTAACTAATACTAGCCTTTGATAAGTGAGTGAAAGGAATTTTAAAAGCAAACATGAACAAAAGAAATCTTTTATTAACATAAAATTTTACAAAAATTGTTGAAAATGGCGACCCTGGTTTTCAATACACAATACTTCTCGCTTTCGGATGTTTCTATTCACACGCAACAAGATCTCTCTTTCCCTTTTCATGATTTCAAAAGCGTTGGTAATGCGAGCCCGTAATTCTTCTGATGTTCTGATCGAGTGACCGTCGTCTCCATACACCAAATCTTTGGCTCGTCCCCAAATATGGAAATCGAGCGGGGTTAAATCAGGTGAGCGGGCTGGCCAGTTCAATGCACCTGCTTGAGCACCACCGCGGCCTATCCATCGCAATTGAAATTGTTCCGTTAAGTACCTTCTTACATTACGATCGTAATGGGCGGGGGCACCGTCCCGTCCTGTTGAAAGTACATATTCCCCTACGAAGATCGACTGGTACGTCCTCTAGCAATTCCGGTAGGTCTTCTTGTAAGAATTGTAGGTACGTCCGGAAGGACGAAGGAGGAGGAAGGAAATGGAAATTTAGGCACTTAAGAAATACTGGATCCAACAAACAGTCTCCAAGTAACCCTGCCCACACATTGACGCCGAAGCGAGTGTGGAAGTGATCAGGGCGAGCTAAGTGGGGATTCACTTCCGACCAAAAGTGTGAATTGTGCAGGTTAAACAATCCCACTCTTGTAAATGTACACTCGTCGGTCCACAGTATGTTACGTCTGAAGTTTCTCCTAAGCCACTGGCAAAATAATACACGTGGTTCATAATCCTGAGGCTGCAGTTCTTCGACACGTGTGAAATGATACGGGTGCATTCCTTCACGTTTCAGTAGTCTCCATACGTAAATGGCACTGACACCAAACACGTTCGCTGCGTCTCTTGTACTGCTCATGGGATGGCGATCAAAAAAATACAAAATTAAAACTTCTAGACGGGGTGGGTTCCTAGGCCTACCGGCGTCACCTCTTGACATGAATTCTCCTACGCGACGAAATCTTCGCAATGCTCCATAGATAGTACGAGGACATTCACATTGAATCGTTGTAGATAAAGCCTTGCAGCTCTCGCCCCATTGTAGTTTGCATCGTGATAACATGTTACCATGTGAAAATAATCATCGTCTGTGTAGCGGTAAGGCATTTCAGAATTTTTTTTTTTTTTGCAAACGACACAATCAGACGGCAAATAACATGACATTGACAACCAAGTATTTGATTTATAGACGTGAAGTGGCCAGACAGTTAGGTGTTAGGTAAAATAGGTTCTAGAATCTGTTCAATGAGTTCACATTTAATAATCACATTAACAGGGTGTTTTTACGTAGCAAATTTGTTTTTCAGTTTTCTCCATAAAACATCGTATAAGCTATAATGTTTCATACTTAAATATACTCTAGGAACCGAGTACTAAATATCAGCTGTATAAATATCTGCAACTAATAAAGTAGCACCTAATATAATATAATAAAAGAAAGTGTACAATGTGCGTGCCGCAAAAACTCAGAAATTAGTCCCGATACGATTAACAAAGTTATATGGGGCGGTAGCCCTCTACCTCCCGTCCGTGAAGAAGTTTCCTGTTTTTACCTGAAGGGTGTGCGTTTGAAGATATAAAGGGCTGAATGTTTCGCCCAGACCCAGAAGCAGTTGTTTTGTTTTTGAATTTTGAACCTTAACTTAATAAACGAAAGTTCAGAATAGATCGTGAAATATATACGTACCTACAAACATTTGTACCTGGTGTGGTGTCTCGGGTGTCGGACGCTAGACATTTCTAGAACTTTCCAGAACATTCGAGAGTATTCGAGAGCATTCCACAGCATTTCAGAACCTTCTGGAATGTTTTCGAATGTTCGAGAGCATCCTAGATCACTGTGGAACATTCCAGAACACTTTCGAATGTTCTGGAATATTCTGGACCATTCCATTTTTTTAAAAGGGTGGTTGTGGAGCTACTTATTGTTCTTCTTCTTCCTTGTCGTAACCTCATGACTGAGGGACGTGACGATTGTGGGCACTCTTCAGCTGGGCGCTCTCCAGGCCGCTCTGTCCTGGGCCCAGTGCATGCTAGCCTGCACTGTGGCGTTTGTCACCAACGTTATTCTGTCCGCCCAACGTGTGGATATGCGTCCATCCCTACGCTTGCATACTTATTGTTAGGGGTATATAAAGCCAGAATATTCTGGAATGTTGTCGAATAGTCGGAAATGGCCTATAGAATCCAGGATCCCAGATAATTGTGGAACGTTCCAGAACACACTGAAATGTAATACAAAAAAGGCTTGAAATAATCCATAATATTCTAGAACATTCCACTACAGTGGAATGTTCTAGAATATTATGGACTATTCCAAGCCTTTTTTGTATTTCCATGAAGAAGTTTTTTTTTAGTTTTTACCTGAAGGACGCGCTTTTGAAGATATAAGGGCAGATAATTTCGCCCTCTAGACATTTTCTAGAACAGTCCAGAGCATTCGAGAGTATTCGAGAGCCTTCCACAAAATTTTAGAACATTCTGGAATGTTGTCGAATGTTCGAGAACATCTCATATCATTATGGAATATTCCAGAACACTCTGGAATGTTTTGGAATACACTGGAATAATGTGGGCGATTTGATTTTTTTTACAACTACCACACACTCACATGTCAACTCTCTGAGCGAAGCCGGGTACATCAGCTAGTATAATTATAATTTATTTATATTTTGCAAATTCCGGCAGTGATCACCGGTATGACGTCATTATTTGTTACTCTGGCACGATTTATGATCCGAGTTATATCAGGTGATCGAGTTACGTCAATTAAAGGTAGGTATCTTTTAATACAGCTCGTATTAAACGGGACATTCGCGTTGCCGAAATAGCATTCAGGTGCTTTCTTCCGCACGGTTAAATAATTCGGCGCTCCCGTATATTTTATTTATTTTATTTTGAGTTATTGTGTGTAATGGTGTAAAGGACACTTGAGTACTTTATGAAGACATCCTATATTTTGGAGCTCAAAGCAAAATGGAGTGTTAGACAACAGTACATTGAAAAGTTGTTAAAAACTGCCAGTTTCTAACGTGAATACATCTACTTACCAAGTTTCAACAGTATAGTTCTTATAGTTTCGGAAAAAAGTGGCTATGACATACGGACGGCCAGGCAGACGGACAAACAGACAGACCTGACGAATAAATAAGGGTTCCGTTTTTAGCCATTTGGCTACAGAAGCCTAAAAAGGGACTTTATTGTCGATGGCGCTTACGCCATTATTAACGATGCTCCGATAGTAATACAATCTCGCGTGACGCTGTGCGGCGTAAGCGCCATCGACAATAAGGTCCCTTTTCATAGATAATGCCCCAATTGAAAAAATGAAAGCGTGGAGATCTCCGTTGTCGAGCAACCATTTTATTCTGACCAAATACACAGCGTCCCAAACGAATTAATATCACCTTTAAATTGAATTACGCGATCGACAACACAAACGCAATTCTTCCTATTCGCGATTCCCATACAATATGGATTTCACACAACTGCAGTTTACTACATTCGTGATTCCACACAGTTGTTTTTTTTACGCAATCGAGATTCTTCCTATTCGCGATTATACACAATATTTTTTCGAAGCAACCGCAGTTTACTACATTCGTAATTGCACTCAGTTGTTATTTTTACACAATAATATAGCGTTCATCTTAATCAATAAATTCATATTTTTAACTCTGCCGCAATCAAGAGGCGCTGGTAGACTTTCAACCCGGAGTCGCGGGTTCAAACCCCGGCTCGTACCAATGAGTTTTTCGGAACTTATGTCCGATAGGTAGGTATATGATTTTTTGATATTTACTAGTCGCTTTTCGGTGAAGGAAAACATCGTGAGGAAACCGGACTAATCCCAATAAGGTCTAGTTTACCCTCTGGGTTGGAAGGTCAGAAGGCAGTCGCCTTTGTAAAAACGAATGCCTATGCCAATTCTCGGGACTAGCTGCCAAGCGGACCCCAGGCGGGAGCCGTGACAAATCCGGGACAAACGCGAGGAAGATGATGATATTATGATTCTAAAATATCGTTAGTACAACATTATTTATTATTAACTAGCTGTTGCCCGCGACTTCGTAAGCCTGCATGGATTTATAATATGTTGGTGGTTATATTAATATATTCTACATGAGCTTACAACATTATGCAGCAAAAGATAGCAGTAGGAATAGTCGAGGGTGCAGGTCCTCAAATACGGCATTGCATGAGTAAAAGATTTCCTTTGGTAGGATTGGGCCTTAGGATTAATTCTGCCAAAGGAAATCTTTTATTCAAAGAATACGGCGTTTTGACCTTTTTATGGCTTGAACACAGGCGACTATAGTATTTTTCCAAGTCGATGGGTAGGATCTGTCATTTCAATACAATTTTGCGAGATTGGTTAAATCGGTCCAGCGGTTCTCGAGTTTATGCGCGACTAAGAAACAAATTTCATTGTTATTTATATAGAAGGAATAAGCAAGGAAGCTTATTTGACATTGACACTTCATGTCAGTAAGGTGGGGCCTCCTATAGCGCACGCTTCTTGCACGTTTGAGGGTGTGCCATCTTGTGGCTTACTTTGGAAACTTAATAACCAATAAATAACGACTATTAACCTATTTACTTTCGTCTAAACTATCACCAACGCCTGGAAGTGAAGAATCACTTTTGTCCAAACATTCACCAACGTCTTGGTCTGAAGAATTACTTTTGTCCAAACGACCAGCAACGTCTTGAAGTAAAGAATCACTTTTGTCCACAAGACCAGCAACGCTTTGAAGTAAAGAATCGCTATTGTCTAAACGATCACCAACGTGTTGGTCTGACCTGAGATTTGTGTCCGGATCAATATTTTCTGTTTCTGGTTCAGAACTATCATAATCTACAAAGCTGAAATTATCGTTCTCACTCAGTTTTCAAAACTTCTTCTATAGTTACACCTCCGTTTTCATAATTTTGGATTATATCAAGCTTCTCAAAAAACAGTTTAAGGTATAGTATGTATTACTCTATGGTATACTTACATCGCTAGTGCTGCACGCTGGCGGCAAAACATTGCAGTAATACACACTATTCAGTATATTTCTTTAATATAAACCGCACGACCTTTGATCTCGAGTGACATGAGAATAGGGACTTAATTCGTTGGCAATAAATGGATTTTCTGTTTATAAAAAAATTAAATAAAAAGAAGAACCCAAAATCCGCAAAACTCATTGGTCCGAGCCGGGGTTTGAACCCGCGACTCCGGGTTGAAAGTCTACCAGCGCCTCTTGATTGCGGCCGAGTTAAAAATATGAATTTATTTATTAAGATGAAACACTATATTATTGTGTAAAAATAACAACCGAGTGCAATTACGAATGTAGTAAACTGCGGTTGCGTCGAAAAAATATTGTGTAGAATCGCGAATAGCAAGAATCTCGATTGCGTAAATAAAACAACTGTGTGGAATCACGAATGTAGTAAACTGCAGTTGTGTGGAATCCTATTGTATGGGAATCGCGAATAGGAAGAATTGCGTTTGTGTTGTCGATCGCATAATCCTTTAAATTATGGTGGTAAACTAATGAGAATATACGCATACTATAATAACTACGAGTAACGATAGTTGACATTAACTTTTATTGTTGATTAGAATTAGATAATTGCGGATTATATACTCCTTGAGTCGCGGTGTAGCTTTCTTGTACCGATGATCAATCTCGATTCTCATGGGTGTCGTCTAGGGATTGCAGAACCGGTACTGTTTAAAAGAACCGGGATTTTCGGTACCGGGCAAAAATGGAACCGGGATTTCCCGGTATTTTCGGTACTTTCGGGACTGCCTTCAAAAATCAGTTTTCAGATCAATTTTCAGTAAAAAAAGCGTAAAACTACCACGAATATTTCTTAAAACAATAAAAAAGTAGCACAGTGAAAGTACACACTTCTTTTGTACCATAATATGTGTCTTTAAGTCACACAATCATTAATATAATTTGTTTTTTTTTTCCTAAACTACATGATATTTTTAAATATACTTGGTCAACCAGATATTGACTACTGTCTGTACTGTTTTCTACTGAAAAAGGCGACAAATTTGAAAAATGTAGGAGCGAATAGATATCGTCCCATAGAAAATATGAATATGTAAGACGTTTTGTGAAAAAGGATAAAAAAATTGATAATTTTCGCAAGCGTTCAAAATGGGCTGTGGACTAGGGCGTCCAATACCAGGATCCCGGTATTTCGGGATCCCGGGATCCCGTCTTTTTAAACGCATTTTTCAATACCGGTATTTTTAAAGGCAATACCGGGATCCCGGTATTCAAAAAAATTAGGGAAATGCGCAGTATAAACCCTTTAAATCCATTATATTCGGCTGTATCAAAAAGCTTACTAAAGGTCAGACGCATCTAGAGTTAGACCAAGAAAAGTCTGCAACGATTTTGATAGTACGCGCAGTGCAAGTGTTATATTAAACGTCAAACTTCTATGAAATTATGACTGTAAAGTATGACGTACTGCGTATGCTATCAAAATCGTTGCAGACTTTACTTGGTCTAACTCTAACTGGTCTCTAGCCCGCATTTTATTATTGAAACAAGATCGTTGCCTAATGCGTCAGATAAATATTTGGTGGTGGGTGGTGGATGAATCCTGAAGTTATGTGAATGATGAATATGATGATAGTGACATTAACATTAACATAATTAGTTCTTATAACTTTATCAAAAAATAAAACGAAAGAGCAAGTATAACTGTAATAATGGCAAAGCAATTTTGACGGAAATTTGAAAAAATGTTGTCTGGTTGGTTAAGTTGGACTACAAATGTGACTGGTGAGGTGAAGTCAACAAAGTGGATAAAATTATTGCCAACCTGGAGTGTGAAATAAAATTATTGCAGATGGCGGCATTGATTGTTTATTGTTGTAATAGCTTTTAGAACATATCTGGTATTCCAGTGAGCCTTTCCAATTCCCCTTTTTAATAAAACTATATATTTTTAAGCGATTCATATCCAATACCGGGATCCCGGTATTGATGAAGACAGTTTCGGTATTAATACCGGTAGTGTGAGAAGTCCGGTATTTGGAAGCCCTACTGTAGACCTTCGAACATATAATAACAGAACTATCAATACGACAAATCAAGAAGTTATTTAGCCAGAATTATTAATTCATTTACAATATCATTATCATATGTGAGTTTCTTATACCGTGTTTGAATTTCAAATAAAAGTAGTATTTTATTAGTTACAAAATTGTCTCTATTTTTGCTTCTAGTTAGTATACAAATATGAAATAACTAATTGTTCGTATAAAATTATTTATCGTACAAACATTTATGCCCTTAAGGTATGAAATTACGCAATTTTATATTGTCGGCTTTGTCAAACCCATTGACTTTTTTTTTATTTATTTTAATGTAGTGGTCAGCCGTAAAAGTATTACCATCAGCCATAGATTGATAAAATATATTTATTTTCCTTATAAAACATGACATTTCATGCTAAGTAACAGAAAGCAGCCAAATATTGTACCGGAAATTTTAGTCCCGAAAATCCCGGGAGTACCGGGATTTTAAATTTGAAATCCCGGTTCTTTGCTTGGCTCTAAATCCCCGGAATTCCCGGTACTTTCGGTACCGGTATTTGCCGGGAGCAAACCCTAGTGTCGTCGATCCCGTTCTTGATAACCTCTAAAAATGGTATGACAGTTACCTTGCTTTGCCTACTATGATCATTAATTAATATATCTTGGCGTCTGGCAGTTGTTTATCGACGGAAATCTAGGCTAGATCTATTAATGATGTTAGTATAGCAAGGTAACTGTCATACTCATACCATTATCTAGCCCTCTATCAATGAGACAGCTTCGGGAATCTTCCCGTACTTTGGCAGTACATATTTTTCAACTGAAAAGTTTTGTTGGTCTTTTGGAAACAGTTCATGTTCGTCAAATGTGATTTTAAGTCAAAATTTTTTAGTGATGATATTGCTGCTAATTAAATTAGGATTATTTATTAATTATGGTAGAAACGTTTAAGAATAGGTACATCGTTTTCGGACTATCATTACATTTATGCAAATAAGTGTTATGACTACTGTGCTTTAGGGCTTTTACCGATAAGGGCAAGTGATTATAAGACAAACGTTAATAAGGGATTGCGAGGGAGACCCTTTCTTGAGGCATGCAAAAAAGTTTAGAAATTATCAGATGAGTAACGATGATTAAGAAATAATACCAGTGAAACATACTAATTAATGTCAAGAAGACTGTTGGTTCTCTGTTCGATCGATTTCAAATACTTTTTTGTGTTGTCATTTCGCCTCCATTTTCGTATTCCTTTGCCATGTTTTTTATTCCCTTGCATTTTATTTATTTCATTCTCTTGTTTTTTTTTCATTGCCCTTGTGCTCGTTGAATACGAAGTCGGAGTCGAATACGAAAAGCAATATAGCATTATCTGGTTTTCTAGATAGAAATTTAGAAAAATTTCGGATTATGATCTACGAAGGTTACTTGCCGGACCCCGTACGGGATTACAAGTATTGCGCCTTAATGTTACAACCCGAGTTGAAACCTTATTACCTGCTATTGAGAGCAGTGCCGGGATACACAATTACTCATGGCTTAAGTTACTAGGAATAAGCGTATTTGTACTTCATTTTAGATATTATTCCTATCACACATGTATTAAACCTTTATTAGATATAACTTGAATAACGTTTGTTATTAACTTAATTATTACGAAGGAACTATATACTAAAACAGTGAGTACTCGTATAAGATATATTTTGGTTTACGATTGATTGGTTGATCCGCTATTTATATTTAGCCATGTCCGATGTGTCCGTCTATCATACTGTCTATCCGCCTGCCCGCTCAGTCTCACTGGCTCAACTCAGTGATCGTTAGTACTAGAAAGCTTAAATTTGGCATGGTATATCGATCACTCCGACAAAGTGGTAAAAAAAGTAGACATTTTTTTTGCGTACGAGGGTAGTCCCAGAAGTGACCGACCTGACAAAGAAAACAAAAGAAAATCTAAACTTTTTTTTATTATTTTTCTACATAATCTCCTTTTAGTTCCATGCACTTAGCCCAGCGATGTTCGAGAGCTTCAACACCTTGTTTGTAGTGAGATTTGTCGAGGTCTTCAAAATACCCATCAACCGCAGCCTCCACTTCATCATTGCTGGCAAATCTTTTACCACCAAGCCATTTTTTTAAATTAGGGAACAAAAAATAATCGGAAGGGGCCAAATCAGGCGAATAGGGTGCATGAGGAAGTAATTCGAACTTTAACTCGCGGATTTTGGTCATGGCCTTGGCACACGTGTGTACTGGTGCATTGTCTTGGTGAAACAAAATTTTTTTTTTCGCCAGATGTGGTCGATTTTGACAGATTTTTTCACTCAATTGATGCAAAAGGTTGGCATAATACTCGCCATTGATAGTCTTTCCTTTCTGAAGATAATCTATGAAGATTATCCCACGGCAATCCCAAAAAACGGAGGCCATGACCTTTCCTGCTGATGGAACTGTTTTAGCCTTCTTTGGGGCCGGTTCTCCTCTTCGAGTCCATTGCTTCGACTGTTCTTTCGTCTCTGGTGTGAAATAATGCACCCACGTTTCATCCATAGTAATATAACGCCGCAAAAACTCCGCTTTATTGTTGTGAAATTTTGCCAAACACTCGGTCGAAATATCTTCGCGATGTATTTTTTGTTCGTCTGTGAGCAATCGCGGCACCCACCTTGCGCACATCTTTTTCATATCCAAATTTTCAGTTAATATGCGATGTACAGCACTTTTTGAAATACCTGCCATGTCTGCTAGCTCGCGTACTTTCAATCGACGGTCATCTAATACCATTTTCTGGATTTTTTTTACAGTTTCTGGCGTAGTCACTTCATTTGGTCGACCACATCGATGTTCATCTTCACAACTAGAGCGACCTCGTTTAAACTCTGCCACCCAATATTTTACTGTTGTAAACGATGGAGCAGACTCCCCCAAAGTAGAATCTAGCTCCGTTTTAATACTAGTTGGACTAAAACCTTTCAAATGAAAGTATTGTATCACATAACGATGGCCAATTTTCTCCATGTCGGAAAATTTGTTCACAGCGTTCACTATTGATGGCTACTAAACAAAAGACAAACGACGCTATGTGTTCGAATTTCAAATTTAAACTTTATAAAGAGGTATTCTGTTTTAAAAAAGTATTTACTCAAAATAAAAACCTCTTTAAGTGTGTCAGGTCGGTCACTTCTGGGACCACCCTCGTATGTGCTAGTAGTAACATAGTGGCACCAGTGACCGCCAGGAACCTATAACCGATACTATTAATTTTAAAATAAGGGTGGGAAGCCGATTTCTTCAAAGTTTTAGGTATAGATTCCTGTCGGTCACTGGTGCCACTACGCTGTTTACCTTCCGTACACGCAGTGTTTTTTTTTTCTTTTAATCCTAAAACTTGAACACGCCAAATTGTGGGCACAAGTAACTACTTCTTTATTTTTATTCAGACACTATGGAAACGTCTTAGTGTTATAAATATAAACTATTTGGTATGACAAATAAAAAATATTATGACAGCTTACAACTTCATTCATTTGTTTTCACGATGGCGAGCTCTGAATACAATACATCGTGAATTTATTTTGCTCAAACATACTGAAAAACTGCCAATTAAGTTATAGAGCACTAGCAAAACTTTTAAAATTGCCGCAATCTACCGTGTGTTCGGTTTTAAAAAGGTTCAGAGAAAGTTTGACATTAGATCGAAAGCCGGGCAGTGGAGGAAAGCAAGGCGTAAAGGATAAAAAAAGAAGCCCGTGTCTTGCAGCTTTTTACAGCGAATCCGAAGTTATCGTCACGTGATGTTACTAAAAAGGTACAAATGTCGCAGTCTTATGTACAGAAAGTCAAGTCTAGAGCTGGATTAAAATCGTACAAAGCTCAAGCTGCACCCAATAGCGATGCTAAGCCAGGGACCGGAAAACCCCTCTTTACGCTTAATCCTATCCATTCGGTAACCCAATCAATTCGGTTACCTTATCATTCGGTAACCCTATCATACTGTTACCTGATTGTAACGGTAAGCTTATTGAAACGGTAACCTTAACCGTTAACCGAGTTAATCTCAAAACCCCATCGCGTTAGGGTTTTTGTTAGGGGTTTTTAACCGGTTTTTATTCAGTTATGGTAACCTTTATTATCGGTTGCTTATTGGTTTGCTACATTCGTATTTAGTGATGTGCCGTCAGTCAAATACTAAGAAAAATTTGTAATAATAAATTAACTATTTTATAATAGTTTATTTTGTTATTTTTGTCAATTTTCTTAATTTTGCTTATTTTAATGTTTTTGTTTATTTTACTTATTTTGTTTATTTTTTTATTTTGTTTATTTTACTTATTTCATTTATTTTATTTATTTCTGATCTTAGGTTAGGTTATTTTATAATATGGATATAAAAATAAAATACAAAAACACTTACAAAAACAATACAAAATACATATAAACACATTATAAAAAACCTAACCTAGGGTGCCGCCAGCAGCGGGGCAAGGCCCAAGCTACCGGTGGTCAGGGCTGCAGAGACAGGAACCGGCGGACTATCCGCGCCGTGTCCAAGATCACCGCCTTCTGCATCTGGCCCTTGATCCAACCACCTAGCGAGAGTCTCTCAAGATGTTGGTCGAGACTCTTCGCTATTAGACCGTTCGCTGAAACAACTATCGGAACAATTATTTTATTTGTTATTAATTTTGTTAATTTTATTAATTTTATTTATTGTATTTATTGTATTAATTTTATTTATTGTATTAATTCTATTTACTTTATTTACTTTATTTACTTTATTTATTTTATTTATTTTATTTATTTTATTTATTTTATTTATTTTATTTATTTTATTTATTTTATTTATTTTATTTATTTTATTTATTTTATTTATTTTATTTATTTTATTTATTTTATTTATTTTATTTATTTTATTTATTTTATTTATTTTATTTATTTTATTTATTTTATTTATTTTATTTATTTTATTTATTTTATTTATTTTATTTATTTTATTTATTTTATTTATTTTATTTATTTTATTTATTTTATTTATTTTATTTATTTTATTTATTTTATTTATTTTATTTATTTTATTTATTTTATTTATTTTATTTATTTTATTTATTTTATTTATTTTATTTATTTTATTTATTTTATTTATTTTATTTATTTTATTTATTTTATTTATTTTATTTATTTTATTTATTTTATTTATTTTATTTATTTTATTTATTTTATTTATTTTATTTATTTTATTTATTTTATTTATTTTATTTATTTTATTTATTTTATTTATTTTATTTATTTTATTTATTTTATTTATTTTATTTATTTTATTTATTTTATTTATTTTATTTATTTTATTTATTTTATTTATTTTATTTATTTTATTTATTTTATTTATTTTATTTATTTTATTTATTTTATTTATTTTATTTATTTTATTTATTTTATTTATTTTATTTATTTTATTTATTTTATTTATTTTATTTATTTTATTTATTTTATTTATTTTATTTATTTTATTTATTTTATTTATTTTATTTATTTTACTTTATTTACTTTATTTACTTTATTTACTTTATTTACTTTATTTACTTTATTTACTTTATTTACTTTATTTACTTTATTTACTTTATTTACTTTATTTACTTTATTTACTTTATTTACTTTATTTACTTTATTTACTTTATTTACTTTATTTACTTTATTTACTTTATTTACTTTATTTACTTTATTTACTTTATTTACTTTATTTACTTTATTTACTTTATTTACTTTATTTACTTTATTTACTTTATTTACTTTATTTACGTTATTTACTTTATTTACTTTATTTTATTTATTTTATTTATTTTATTTATAGTTAAATGTTCCCAAGTTTTAATTCAAGCGTTCTGGGTTTCTGGCTTATATTTATATAGCTTGCACTTTTATACTACATACATTACTACTTAATTCCTTTTACTCTTTCGGGTTTAAAAAAATCCCGTGAATTGGAGAAGAAAGTTTTGTTGGAATGTAAAAAGCATACTAAGTCTCAAGTCTCAGAGTTGGACTAAAAATAACTTGAATAAGAAGAACATACATTTTATTCTTATTCCAATCGATTTGAATAAGAATAATTCTTACACTCGTTATTTTAGAATAAAATAAAAGCGAATAAATCATGTCACTTTTATTTTATTAAATGAAAAATAAAAAACGGAATATTTATTCCAGGTGTAGGATTATTCTAAATAACGTTTTATTCAATTAGAATGTTAATTTTTGTAGTACAATGTATATAGATAGTAAAATGAATGTTCGGTATTAAAACCTTCTCCGTTTAGTTATATTGATTTTATACATTTAAAACATTGACATATTAAAAGAGTGTGAGTTTTCTATTTAGATTTGCACCAAAAACATGTATTCTTTATTAATAAATAAGAAATAACGATGATACGTGTTTAAATATACAATACATAATTACATAATACATAATCCACTTCAATGAATTTCACCCCTCTTTTCAATGGTCGGATTGATTTGAATTTTTTTTAGCGTAAAAGATTTTATTGTGATAGATAGATACATTTTTTGAAGTCTTCGAAACGGTGATGATAATTTTATAATGAAGCTACATATAAAGTAAACTGCGAAATTATAATTATGATGGTTCAATGTATATTTCTTTGCGTATTAAGTATGTATTTTGTTTATTATTCCTATCAGCCTTGAGGTCATACGTATGCTATCTCTTTCACACCTACGGAAAGTGAATGAGATAGTAAATTACTGCAGGTAAGAAAAGAGTCCTACGCTTATCACTAGATTTGCAGAAAGTTGCAGGCGTGTTTCCACTTGAGACCGTCATTTATTACTCATTGGCAATAACAATAAGATTAAGTCGTGGCGTGGTGAATTCTTTGTCAACATTTACTAAACACATGCGGCAAGCGTTGTGTCAAACGATATTAATATCTGTTAATTTCCGTCTAAATAATAAATGCAAATTTTAAATATCAGAAGAACTTTTAAAAACACCATAAGTCTTGGTAGTAACTCGGACACTGAAACCACATACTAAACATAATTCGAAAACAGAAAATAAACATGAGTATTTTCCCCATTTGTTCCTGCCCAACGTGACCGACGCGATACATGAGGCGGGGACATATGGGAATGATTTAAATGAAGCGCCTATTCCCATCTGTGCCCGGCGGGGAGAAATAGGAATACACCATATCGAGCCATTCCTTATCCTACCTTTAAAAACATCTTTCTTAGGGTTCCGTACCCAAAGGGTATAAACGGGACCCTATTACTAAGACTCCGCTGTCCATCTGTCTGTCACCAGGCTGTATCTCATGAACCATGATAGCTAGGCAGTTGAAATTTTCACAAATAATGAATTTCTATTGTTGCTATTACAACAAATACTAAAAACAGCATATAATAAATATCTAAGTGGGGCTCCCATACAACAAACGTTATTTTTTTGCTGGTTTTTTGCGTAATGGTGCGGAACCCTTCCTGCGCTAGTCAGACTCGCACATGGCCGGTTTTTTTATTCATAGCAGCTGAATTGTACCTGATGATATGGATCACATTAAAAGAAATACGGGTATCGTCCAATACCAAGACTATGCGGCAGTAAATTAAATTTGTAAGATTTTATTGCATAAAATCAGGTATAAATTAGACAAGAAACATAGTAGTTTCTTGTCTAATTTACTTCTATCTATACGTAACGCCTATACGGCACCCAGACTGCATGTTTAATCCAGGAATATTATTTAGAATATAAAATCATGATCTTGGGGCACGGCAGTGCCCCCGCCAAGTCGAGCGCGAAGCAAACACTGCCGTACCATCCTTTACTGGAACCATTTCGCCGCATTTTCAGGCCCCTATTTGAGAACCTCTGAATAAGACCAGAACGCAGAAATTTTCGTCATCCAGTAAGCTATAATCACATACTTAAAATCCAATTTCAAGTCTGTAGGTCATTTAGTTCCGAAGTTAAGCGAAAGCAAAGTTTCGCATTTATGACACTCATTCACTCATGATCATCAGAATAGAACTAGTACTTCCCATAAACTCAGAGAGCTGAAATTTGGTACAGAGTTAGGGTTTAATGGCCACATAAAGGGTACACCTAAAAATATTGCAATATCACTCACGTTTTAAAGATCTAAGAACTGCATAAGTAAGTTTGTAATCCCATATAAATATATGATATTACAAATTTACTGTTGCAGTTCATAAATGAAGATATACAGTGTGTAAATCCAATACGGGCGAATATTTAAACGGTGGTTAGCATAGGACCTAAAAAGTATATTGAGATAGATTTTACTTAGAAATGCATTGAAAATTTTAACCATACAAAAGATTCGGCCCGCAATGTAATACACCACACACGTTACGGGATACGAGCTTTTTAAAGTAACTGTCAACGCTTGTTGGCAGTTACTATGAAAAGCTCGTATCTCGTAATGTCATTATCATCTTCTGTTTCTTAATGTTTACAGTACATTGCTGCTCGGTAATGTGGAAAAAATTAATCACGGGGTCATAATTAAGTGTAACTTAAAAAAACATCTTAATTAATGATAAGACGGGTAAATTCTATATCTGGTTTAATTTATTGCCCGTATTTGACTTACACACTGTATTTAGTTATGATATGTGTATACATAGTATGGGTATGAGTACCCGAAAAGAAGGACTGCCTACAAAAAGAGATGAGATCCCTTAAAAAAACATTACATGTAAAAAGGTGCAAGTCTCGCAACGCTTTTACTACAAAAAAGTTTTGAGATGTAATGTGAAACCAAGTCGGTTATTTCAATCAGTGCCAGGGGGTATTAAAACCGTATCAATAAGATATCTTTAATTTGTAATACATATAATGACTTGGCCATCGCACGGCTGCATAATGGCAATCGCACATAATGCTTTACTCGTACCGTACTCGTAAATATGTGTAATGCTCAAACTGCAATTAGCGCTAGCGTTATGTTCAATTAGAATGATTTTTAATAGGTGACGATGATCCTTTTGCCTTTATGCAGCCGTGCGATAGCCAAGTCATTATACGTATTACAAATTAAAGATATCTTATTGATACGGTTTTAACACCCCCTGGCACTGATTAAAATAACCGACTTGGTTTCACACGTTTCACATTACATCTCAAAACTTTTTTGTAGTAAAAGCGTTGCGAGACTTGCACCTTTTTACATGTAATGTTTTTGATGGGATTACATTTATTTGATTAAGAATTATTCTTATTCAATTTTTTCACATACTAATTATTTCCGATCAAATTTATTTAAATAATTTTGACGGGAATAAAGTCAACATGATTTTATTCATAGGAATTCTTATTTAAATAATGATTTTATTCTTGAATGACCAACACTGCTTACTAAGTATGTATGTATCTATTTAATTTAATCAAAACTATTTCACCTACCAATGTTATAGATACCCAATAAATATAATGAATTCTGGTATTAATGAACGATTTGAAGTATTAAAATAAGTTTATTTATCACTGCTATAGATATATATTTTCTGATCGCTGCATTAAGCGGTACAAGGTAAATTACGGCTTTTAGCTCATACAAACTCACCGCATATGAAAACATTTTAAACTAAAGTCTATTTTTTATTCGGTAGACTAAAATGACATTTCATAGTATGAATGAACATCATGTGTCATTTCATTTCATACTGTGAAATGTCATTTTAGTCTACCGGATAAAGAATAGACTTTAATTGCTTATTATAAAATAAAATAAGCTCGTAATAACTAGTACATATGTCATTTGTTAACAATGGTAAAATATCTACCACAATCCACTAGCGCATGTATCTTTATCACAAAGTGATTTTTTTTAATCACTCTATCTCTATTCTCTGGAATCTAAAGATAAATTATACCTAACTATGTACCAGTAAAATTACTAGTTGGGTAAAAATTTTTCTTTAAATCAGTTTTAATCTGTAGGTACATACCAAGTGTGAACCCGAAAATAAAAATAATAATCTAAGTAGCATAAAATATAACTATGTCAATAATAGCAGATATTACTAGGATAGGATGTTGTTTACTTGCAACCCCTTTTCTAAACATTTCTAAACTAGAATTGCTCCGAAACACAACAATAGGAACACACAGGTATAAAGATAAACAAAGGAATAACCACGCTGCGGCTGTCGCTCCAAAATAATACTGTAATCGCTCACTTATGTTTTCAACTTTAGCTTAAGGACTCAAAGTGCAATATTGTTTGAATTGACAATAAGCGAAGTTACCGGCAAAAAAACTTGTTTGTGCTGGAGGCTTCATAGACCGCCCATGCCAACCACGGTTATTCAATAATAAGTTGAATTTAAGTCTGCGTAAAGATTACAATCGTTTGAACTGGTTCAAAACCTTATTATGAGGTAACAGAATCGACTGGGTTTTTATTTCGGTTACCGGTAACAGGGGTTAACTCGATCTGATACGGTTACCGAATCAAAGTGTTACCTTATCAGACGGTTACCGTTATGGTAGGGGTTTTTATAACCACTTCTAAAATAACCCTATGAAAAACCCCGGTTAAGGTAACCGGTTCCGGTCCCTGTGCTAAGCAGAATTTGTCCGCAAAACGAAGATCACGAAAGTTGTACGATGATTACTTGACAAAATTTTGATGCATTGTATTGGATGATGAAAGTACATAAAAGCAGACTTCAAGCAGATACCGGGGCAAGAATTTTAGACTTTTATGAATCGTAAGGATACCCCGGAAGATTGCAAGATAAAAAAATATCAAAGTTTCCAAAAAAGTTCCTATTATGGCAAGCTATTTGTAGTTGTGGTAAAAGAAGTCGTTCATTCATCACTACAGGCACAGTAAAAGGAGAAATCTACAAAAAAGAATGTTTGCAAAAGCGTCTATTGCCCTTTTTACGCAGTCATAGCTCACAGTCATTATTTTGGCCAGATCTTGCGACTTGTCACTACTCTAAAGCAGTAGCTGAATAGTATAAACATAATGGTGTCGTTGTGGTACCTAAACAGTGCAATCCTCCGAATGGTCCTGAACTGAGGCCGATCGAAGAATATTGGTCAATAATGAAAGGGGTTCTAAAAAACCGGCCAAGTGCGAGTCGGACTCGCGCACGGAGGGTTCCGCACCATCAACAAAAAATAGAGCAAAACAAGCAAAAAAACGGTCACCCATCCAAGTACTGACCCCGCCCGACGTTGCTTAACTTCGGTCAAAAATCACATTTGTTGTATGGGGGCCCACTTCAATCTTTATTTTATTCTGTTTTTAGTATTTGTTGTTATAGCGGCAACAGAAATACATCATCTGTAAAAATTTCAACTGTCTAGCTATCACGGTTCGTGAGATACAGCCTGGTGACAGACGGACGGACGGACGGACGGACGGACAGCGGAGTCTTAGTAATAGGGTCCTGTTTTTACCCTTTGGGTACGAAACCCTAAAAAGAAAGATGGACAAGTTAAATCGGCAGCTGAATTGCATAAGAAATGGACTTGGGCTTGCAAAAAATATCCATAGTGCTGTGTAGGACTTACTGAGCCGGATTCGATGCAAAGCACGCTCTATGGCATATTCAAAGCAAATTGAATAATTGTATATATTTATAAAAATGTTTAATGGCCTTGTAAATAAATGCAATAAAATTTTAATTAAAATACGTTTCATAGCACTTTTTATTTGTTACTACTTTATATGCCCACGTTTTGGCGTCTTCAAGCTTTATGTAGGGTTATCGTTGGATAGGTCTTTAAAAAACAGGCCAATTGCGTGTCGGGCCATGCATAATCGATGGTTACGTATACCTATGAACCTTCCTACTATACAAAAAGCTATACAAGCAGAAGATTGTATCTTCGTCGTTTTAATAAGAAAACATGTTTTTTTTGTTTAATCGTTTTGAAAAATGATGCCAAGACGAAACCATAAGGCTCGCGCTGTCAAAAAGTTATCAGACTTAGATACCTATTAATAAAAGCTTAAGTATAAAAGCTATGCCATTGAAACGTTTTATGTTTAATAAGTCTACTATTGACATCATATCCCGAGAATTTTGTTTGTCTGGTATAGGTAATTCAAACCCAAGATGGGTTAAAAAAAACGACGAAGGGCTTCGAGAAAAGGTAGGTAGGTATTGGTGCCCTTGCACTTCGCTTGGCTCGTCCCCAGATACCACAGTCACCTAATGATAAAAACAATGCGCTATTATTTAATTACAGTTACGTTAAAATTAAATTTTGATCGGATCGTCATACCTATACGTCATGGTATTCGAGGCAATAACTATATAATTAGTGTCCGACCGAAGTTTCGGTTTCGGTTTCGGTTTCGGCCAATTTCGGCCAAAAAAGTGATTTCGGCCGAAGTTTCGGTTTCGGCCAGAATCCGGCCGAAACCTTCAGCCGGGCCGAAATTACTTCGCGGCCTCTCGCGGCTCTCGCATCGGGAGCGCTCGGCTTAATTCGAGCGCGCTCGGCCGGGTAGGTATAGGTAAGGTAATGCATCGGCGGCCGGCCCAGCTGGGACCAGCGACAGTAGTATGCATGCAGTTTGTGACGTTTGTTTGTGAACCACGTGGCGCGCGACAAAATATGGTGAGTGTTGTTTATTTATTAAATTATTATTTACTTTTTTAGAATCTGTTACTGCATTTTATGCTGTGATAATGAACAATACGTTTGATATTAGGATTGTGAATTTAGTTTAGACGTGATAAGAATAGGTTGTTTTTTTTGAATAATATAATACCTATGCCACGAATTAGTGAAGTCTTGATAACTGCAGTAAAAGAATACCTTATTAACCCTATTACTATCCCTTACATATGTAGGTAGGTATGTAAAAGTTGATTAGTGTTTAAGTAGCATGACTACTGTATCGATCTTGGTAAAATTTTTTCAAGATCGCTGGTTGAAGTGATAATTTCATAATTATGTAGAGAAAGAGAGTTGATTAAAATTTAATTATTTCATATTTTTTGACAAAGTTGATTTATGTTAAAGTAGCATGAATGCTGTGATTTCTCTTGCAATGTTTGACTTTGTCACACGAGGTATTATTCTAAAGCTTTGTTTAAAGATCTCTGATTACAGTGATAATACTATAATTTATGTAAAAGTTGCCTTATGTTTAAGCTGTAATTTATCTTGCGATTGACTTTGTCCAGGTATTATATTAATTAGGTAACTTTGTTTAAAAGTTTAAAGACTTGATTTTATTTGGTTTAAAATTTCATAATTTACCTCTAATTATATCTATTTTCATTAAAAATAAACGTTTTTTATTTTGTTTAACAAAAAAAGTAACTGTTCTCATATAAGAAATTCTTGCAATAACCTTTTCCTTACGATTTGTACAGTATTTTTGAATATTTTGATACGTCTTCAAAAATTTCGGTTTCGGTTTCGGCCGAAATCAGAAAAAAACCGAATATTCGGTTTCGGTTTCGGCTAAAAATCGTGTTTCGGTCGGACACTATATATAATTAAATTGTTTTTTTTTTTTTTATCTCAGTGAAAATTAATCTCATAACTTACGGCACAACTCAAAGCCCCTCAAGATGGTTGCAAGAGGATATGCTAGTCGTTTATGGAATTATTTAGTGTTCTCTCTTAATGTGAGGACATTTAAAATGATAGCGGTTTAAGCGGAGAAAGGTCTGAGCAATACATTTCACGTCTACTTGTCTGCGCACTTTGTGTTGATGTACGAGTTGGTTTTGGTAATTTAATAGACCTATCTCGTTGTAAACTCATATATAACATACTCAATATAATAAAAAAGCACGCGTGTTTAATATCTAGGATTATGGACCTAAAAGCGGTTCAATAACTACCACGTCACGAGCATGTGTGCTGAAATATACATACCTAGTATAAATCAATAAACAGGTTATGATCATTTTGTAATTTTAGTGCAGGACTGGTCAAATACGACTTGTGCCCACCGGTCAGCCTTGCCTTGTTTAGAATTAGGGAATGCAAATCGGTTATTTTCGGTTATTTTTTGTATGGAAATAATCGGTTATTAACCGAAACCGCGGTTATTTCCATACAAAAAATAACTGATTTGCATTCCCTATTTAGAATATAACACTTCCATGTGAGAACAAAATGCACTTGGGCTAGGTATTTCAATAGGTACAAAAAAGTTGTTTTATTTGAGACCGGATTCAAAGCTTCTCGCTCTTGTCTTGTATTTAGAGGTCTGAGGCTCCTAGTATAATTTAGGATTTTACTGTAAAGTTATACTATTAGGACGAAGAGAATAGTTTTTACTTTTTAACTAGGCAGTGTTTGGCAAACCACGATATCGTAACTAGTGCGTGAAAGCTAAGGAACTCGGTCGAAGCACACCTGAATTTGGGTCACGTTAGTTAACTATGAGGAACTTAACGTTACTTACCTATACAGTTATGCCCAATATGAGGGGAAGGCAAAATTTTAGTATATTTAGTTACTAGGTCAATTGAGGTACCATTGGAAAGAGCGTAAATTGTAGGTACATTCTAAAACTACCTTTGCGTGTAGGTATTTATTATATTATACTTGTGATTTCTATGAGATTATACTAAAAGAAAAATCAAATTTTAATAAAAGATTTTTTTTTAAATCACTTTATTTAATAAAAAAAAATACCCAAAAAACCAACATTCATATGGGGTATAACAAATAGTCCATGCAGCTTAGCCGATTTGCCAATGGATGACGCTGTATACAATTATACTTGATTTACTTCTGGTCAAAAGTATTTTGTGTTTATACGTACATGAGATAGGTAGGTAATTGAAAGTTGTCGGTGCGCGACTTAATAGATTTTTTCGGTTCTTGCAATTTTTGAAATTAGGGCCTACTCTGGCTACATTAAGTTGAACGTTTCCTTTCCGAGTAGGTACATAGGGGAAAAACTTTCTTTAATCTCATAGGTATGTACCCCAGCCCCACGTGATGTTTGTTTGACTTTTTTTTATTATTGGAAAATGCAATTTTAACGATATTGCATATGCAAATTAAAATAGAGGTAATAGACAATGCTACCAAGCCAATGCCTGTCCGCAACCAAACTCTACGCACATATTTATCCCCTTTACCCAACGAAAGATAACCGGAAAAAATACCGATAAGACCATCACGGTCCGATTCTCTCCAAACTCACAAGCTAAGCAGAGGTAAAGAGAAAGCAAAGTAGACCTTAATGCCACGACATATAGCAAAACACGTTCGCAAGCTTACTTTGGTTGGCGTATGTTACGTACAGTCGTAAATAGCGTCCCGTTTACAGCTAGCCGATGATAGACGAAGATTGCCGAATTCGAACGAATCCTATATAACTCTACGTCTTTGAATGCTTGTCATGATTTGTGACAACACTGACTTAATATAAAAGAAATAGACACACAAAGCAGAACAAAAACGTCAAGAAATGTGGATCCCAATGACGTTTCGCACCATTTGCATTGATGATAAAAACGCTTACGTAAATTTTGAGTCAAGATAAATGTTTCGTACAGAAAAGAGCTTAATGTCGTAAGCATTAAGTGTCAAATTTGCAAACATAAGTACCAACACTGTTAAAAAATGTAGTCCGATGGCACTAAACGTAACGTATTTACGTCAAACAACGTCAAACGAGAATAATGAACGAATGGAGTCACTTTGGTACACTTTAATATGTATTACTGTACAGGAAAACCAATTGAAGTAATAAATAAAACAAATTTAATTTAATCGGGAGCTCAAATAATATTAATTCCTGGTTCAAATTCAAACAAATTAAATTTTTAATTCGTAAGTATACGTCTTTAAATACTAATTTCCTTGAAATAAATTCTACTTATTAAATAACTGTGTATTTAAGATCTACATTTACTCATAGCGCGGGTGCACGGGGACATTTAGATACTGATTGGATTTTTTTTATAAAGTCTACCTATACTTTATAAAAAAAATCCTGTGGTTGTCACTGTGTTCCGACAGGTTTAGCATTTACAGTTAGTCGATATAAGCCCTTATTGGTGGTGTATATGTCGGAAACAGGGAAATGGGCCGAACACACAAGTGCCGTTTTGCCTTGTTTAAAACTGCATCACACCTATCTCTTGCTATAATTAAATAGCAGTCCACTTTGCACGTCGCATAGGTTTTCTTGGAAATCTTGAATTTAAACATAATATTATTTCTTATGAATTCCATATAAAAATATAAAAAAATATTGACCTCACATCGACTCATTAGATTTTTGTTCCTTAACATCCCTTCTTTGGTACTAACAAATTAATTTATTCAAAACCATAAAATTACCACCAGATTACATAAATTATGTAATGCTATCCAAAGAACTAACCGAAAGAAATACATTCCATCCTTTTTCCTTGTTTTATCATTGTTATTTTTACATATTTTAACGGCACATTTCGTAATTGTTTACAACTTCACATTTGAGCGTTTCAAACAAGACTAAACGAAAAAGTAATGCATGATCTGTTTTGACATCACTTTTGTGGGGCCATTTTTGGCGGCTGATTGGGTATCCAGTTCTTTATACTTATATATCAATGCTAAAACATATTATAATCAAAGTGGCATGAGTCAGCTTTTCATTTAAATGGTGATAAAATATGCAAGATTTTTTAGGGTTCCGTAGTCAACTAGGAACTCTTATATTTTCGCCATATCCTACATATCCCAGTCTGTCAAAAGCTTCATGATCGTTTGTGCTAAAAAGCTACAATTTGGCATAAAGTGCCGATAAAGTAGTAAAATAAAAACTGTAAATAAGATATTTTTCGTCCCTAATACACGTAATTTGGAGATGAAATTTTAAGGCAGCCCATGGTGACGGAGGACGGGTAACTACGGAACCCTACACTGAGCATGGTCTGACGTACTCTTGGCCGGTTATTAAGGGTCACATCCATTATTATTATTTTTTTACTAAAACATTAGAAACCTAAATAGTATTTTATGCAACCGTTGTTTAAGAGGGGTCAAAAAAGGCGAGTGGCGTGAGTAACAATTGGAGGCGAAGCCGAAAATGTTAATAAAGACATTAAAGACGCCACGAGTATTTTTTGACTCAGTTAAACAACGTTGCATACAATACTTTTTCTATGACCAAACACTTACTTTGAAATAAAATTGTAAATTTAACAAATATTTTTCATGTCATCTAGTGGACTTCTACCTACGGTATCTACCTGTTTTTAGTGATTCTTGTGCTATTACTGATATTTCTTCAGGCATAGACACTAAGTTTTATGTCTTCATCCATTTTAACTTGAAAGACACACTGTTTTTTAACACAAAAGTTAAGTTTTCATTCGACAGGCACAATAGTATTCATATTCAAGATTCACAATATTCAAGAAGTAGCAAATAATGGAGGGTACGAGCGGGAAAAGAATGAATGAAATTAAAAAAAAACATGTCTATGGTTCACTTATTTGTCAGATTTGACATTCACACCCATAAGCGAGAGCGAGAAAGATATATTTCTTTCTCGCTCTTACTTATGGGAGCGACGAACCACGGTCGCGTTGCGGTGCGACAGTGTGTTACGTCTATAAGGTTGGCAACAATGTATTTTTTAAGTGGCCATTAGACGAAGTATTGTAAAAGAGCCAAAAAGATACTGCGTGTATGCACAAATGCTTTTTTAGGGAATAGACTAAAGACTTGTCTTGACAACTTTAAGATAGGGTTTTAAAGATGTGTGCACGACCCTTTAAATGACAAATAAAAGTACGGGAGTAGAAAAAAGTAGTTACGACTCGGAAAACGATTTAAGGGGACGGTATATGACGTTTTCGATTTAGAGCTCACTTTGTGCAATCAATTTGTTCAAGAAATGTTTAATAACTGCATTAAATTATATGTAAATTTGATCACGAAGAAGCCGTGTACCGGCTCTTCACGCCATAATATTTTTTATTTGCTGTAATTCTCTACAAATCGACACTAAAAGTATCCAAAAATCAAAATATGGAGTTCCGTTTGAGCAACACGCATTACAGTTTTGTCTTTGACAGTAATTGAGTTGTTGTGTGATTTTGAAAGCTAGATAACTAAACTAGCAAATTATTATCTACTTATATTTTTACTCACAAATACAACACAGAAATTCAATCCCAAATGTAAACTTTCGTACAATTTCCATACATTGACGACATCACTCAAAATTCTTCTTAGAGTCAGATGGCCGCTGGCCTTGGATCGAAGCAGACGTGTACGTCGTCGTAGCTCGTTTTTTGACATTATTAATATTATTTTAGACATTTAGTCATATACGCATACGAAAATGTATACCAGTAGATAAACTGTATTTCAAAAAATAGGGTAAATAAAAATAATTAAAATTTGATTTGTTGTTATTTACAGGTCGTAACGATCGAAAACAGCAGTAAACTATCCTAAAACAATACGATTACAATCGAATTTAAGTAACTTGTTCCTTCAAAACCCGCTTAAAATAAAAAAAGTTTAAAGACTCGTTTTACTGATTGGGATTGATTTTCATTATGCTGGTATCAATTTTGCGTCATTAAAAAAAATATAACTTCTGTACGTCAATGACTTTTGATGTCAATTGTAATCTTGTATTTACGTTAGAGAATATTATATATTCATTTAAATATTACTTACCTATTAATACGAAGCGTAATACGTTTAATACCTGAAAGCTCGGAGTAATAATCCAATATGGAGTGGTGACACGCACTAATTTCTATGTGAAAAATTCTGCAGTTTTCGGCGCGGGGAGCGAAGAACGCACACAAATAATGTAAACACTAATGCATTTTTGCATGCGTCGCTACACACGCACACGACAAAATTATCAAACACTAGCATAAACTATATTCACACAAATACAAGAACAAACACAGATAACCCTGTCCGTGAACGAGATGATGTCAGTTCTAAGTAAACGTAGAAGTGCGAGGGACTTGTCGATAATATTGTCGATATTTTATTGACTGAATTTTAACTGTCTGCTTTAGTCAATTATAACCATCAAAAACATTACATGTAAAAAGGTGCAAGTCTCGCAACGCTTCTACTACAAAAAAGTTTTGAGATGTAATTCTAATGTGAAACCAAGTCGGTTATTTTAATCAGTGCCAGGGGGTATTAAAACCGTATCAATAAGATATCTTTAATTTGTAATACGTATAATGACTTGGCCATCGCACGGCTGACATAAGGATCATCGTCACCTATTGAAAAATAATTCTAATTGGACATAACGCTAGCGCTAATCGCACTTTGAGCATTACCATAGGCATTACACATATTTACGAGTACGGTACGAGTAAAGCATTATGTGCGATTGCCAAGTCATTATATGTATTACAAATTAAAGATATCTTATTGATACGGTTTTAACACCCCCTGGCACTGATTAAAATAAACGACTTGGTTTCACATTAGCATTACATGTCAAAACTTTTTTGTAGTAGAAGCGTTGCGAGACTTGAACCTTTTTACATGTAATGTTTTTGATGGGATCTCGTCTCTTTTTGTAGGCAGTCCTTCTTTTCGGGTACTCATACCCATACTATGTATATACATATCATAACTAAACACATCTTTATTCATACTCACATCTACATACATCGTAGTGTACCTTTACCTACTATTTGTAGGAACTGCAACAGTAATTTTGTAATAGCATATATTTATATGGAATTACAAACTTACTTATGCAGTTCTTAGATCTTTAAAACTTGACTGATATTGCAATATTTTTAGGTTTTCGATGGCTTGATAAGCTGAAAACTACTTATGTTTAAAATTTATAGCATCTTTTGGAAATCTAAAAAATAAATCATATACATATTTCAAATGTTCATATAGATTTTATCGATATTGGTTTTTATGGTGTCCCATCACTAACTATGGTAGAGTGATACCAGAGTAATAAATTAAAAGTGCCTATTTATGGAAAATGACGGCAGTAAATACCTTTAAATAAATAAAATACAATACAAATATTGGACATGTCAAATAAATAATATACGATAGAAACTAAGAGAAAAATGAATTTTCAAACAGTAGTAGGGTAGGTGCGTTAGTTTTCGTCCAGCTCTAATTCTCGTCCACTTGACGAAATTGAATATAAATCTACATTGCTACACAAATTTGGACTTAATGCAATCCTTAATGTCGAGACAATATATCTATCTACATAAAAAATGTATTTGGCAAGTAGCAAATTAAATATCAAATATGTTATTTGCTAATCTGTCATGTGGTCGAAAACTAGAGACTAGAGCATGGACGGAAACTAGCACAATGGCCCTATATCGGTAATATCACGTTATTTATGATTTATACTATTTATTTCATTGACTGGATTATGTTGATATAAAAATAAGGTGTTATATAAAAATAATGTGTTATATAAATTATATAATAATAAGCAACGCAAATTAGAAGTTAGGTATACCTAATGAATATTTAGAAAGTCTTCTTTAAATATTACCCTAAATTAGATCTAGTACCATGAAGTGGTATCACTTTCAGATTGACAATGTTTTTTATTTTTTTTTGCTAAATTAGTGCACTATTTGATCATATTTACATGTATAGTACTTACATATGAAAAGAAACGTGTTCTTTAAGTACGCTAGATGTTTCCGATCGGTTTTTACAGGAGAAAACGCTACAATTCGGCATTTTCTGCTCCTAACATTCCGCTTAGACTGACGTTTGCTGAATGGCGTATGACGTATGGCAACTAGTTTTATATAACCTCCTTGACCGGCGGCCGCCGACTTTTGGCAGAGGGGAACGCCTGTTAATGGCGGTTCCTGTTGGTTTATTATTCCGAGCCTGAAAGTCTTACAGTGTCTACACCTACTTACTTTGTGGCCGTTTGTTCCGTCTATATGTATGCGATTACGTGCTGTTCTGATAATCTTCAAGAAATAACGACAAGACCAGCATTTAGTACTAACTAGTTTTTGCGGATTTGGAGACAGAGATTAAGCTTCGGCCAATACCGCTGCGGCCTGGTTATTGTTATGTGTATATCGAGTATTATATATATTTACTATAAAAAAACAATGTTTTATTTCAATGACATTATGTGCGTAGGTACTTATGTATGTTTCGGTGATTATAAGAATTTTGTCCACACAATAATTGTGCAAAGCAGAGACTGCATGCTTTCTTTACGGTATATGCGGTATGGTACCGTTATTATTTATCAATACCGGTTCGTTTTGAAGGTTATACCGGTTAAATTGAAAACTATACCGGTTGAAATATAAAGTACGGTACCGGTATAAAATTACAGCAGGGACAACTATTTTTATAGTCAGCTGCAGAGAAAAGGTACCACCCTTGCATAGATGATTGTATGTAGGGGTGGTACCTTTTCTCTGCAGCTGGCTGTACCTAAACCATCATTGACCGAGCGTTAGCGAAGGTCTCCGTTTCAACTTGGGCAAAAATGCTTTCGTATGTCCGAATTCTTCTCCTTTGCATATCACATTTCTCAACTGATTCTGGTGAAAATTTGTAAGGAGGTTCGGTACTCGGTAGTGCGATATAATTATTCGGTTTCTTTTTTTTGAATAATTTAAAATAGGCAGAAATTGTCATAAAGGACTTAAGCGCCAGTAGGGTCTGTCACAACCCCTCGTTTCCCAGGACCTCTCAAATCCATACAATTCCGACTCATATTGGAGCCACTGGGAACTGACAGGTTAAGACCACTGTTATTATTAGGTACTTACTGGCCCCTATTTCACCACGACCACGGTGACAGGTGCGACAATTGTCGACATCACTGTTGCTGATGTCACAGGCCTCCATAGGCTACGGTAACCGCTTACCATCGGACGGGCGATGTGCTTGTTTGCCACCAACATTTTAATAAATAAATAAACTCCATTATATTGCCACTAAAAAAATCTTATTTTGCGAAGCTAATGACAATTGTCACAAGAAACACGACAATTGTCACGAAATTTCGACACAGAACTCATTTCCTGTCAAGCTTACTGAAAATTCTTTGAAAAATCTTGTGACAATTGTCACAAGATTTTTTCCCAAGAGAAATGTCTGTTTTATCCGATATAATAAAGTTTTTTTTAATAATACACTGACGGTGGCAAACACGAATACGGCCCGCCCGATGGTAAGCGGTAACTATAGTCCATGGATGCCTGTGGCGTCAATAACAGTGATGTTTTATAATTGTCGTACCTGTCACCGTGGTGAAATAGGGGCCAGATTACGCCGCGCCGCGTGGAATGTGAAGTGCATAGGGGTAAGTGCATACCGTTCACTCAAGGAAAAAATTATCCCTTATAAGATCACTCATGTGTCTGCCATTTTGTTAAAGCCAATTTTCACCGTAACTACTTACTAGTTCAATTGAAATTTGGTACACATATGTCAAGTAAGGAAGTAGTAAGTCGGTGATCCAAAGATGGGCTAGTAACGTAAATAAATGAACTTTTAACTTTGCGGCGATTTTGGAATCATGTAACATATCGGATATAATACATAATTATAAGTAGGTAAGCAAAAGTGTACCATAACGTATCTCAGAACTGTATTACATATACAAAAAATAGTTCAACGCCAAAAGATTAATGGAAGACCCATGTCCTTGGTGAGTTGGTCTTAAACAAAAAATATGCAATAAAAATGTGTAACTGTGGAACCCATAGTGAATACTACTTGTAGGTACATGATCGGTTTTTTTATATTATGTACCTATAAGGTATTTGCTACTTTATACTTTATAAGTGTACCTACATAATATTTACTTATAAGCAGTTGTCACGTAAAATATTTGTAGATTTTTTTGGAAGTATGTGTCACATCATCATCATCTTCCTCGCGTTGTCCCGGCATTTTGACACGGCTCATGGGAGCCTGGGGTCCGCTTGGCAATTAATCCCGGAAATTGGCGTGGGCACTAGTTTTTATGAAAGCGACTGCCATATGACCTTCCAACCCACAAAGGGTAAACTAGGCTCTTATTGGGATTAGTCCGGTTTTTTCACGATGTTTTCCTTCACCGAAAAGCGACTGGTAAATATCAAATGATATTTCGTACATAAGTTCCGAAAAACTCATTGGTACGAGTCGGAGTTTGAACCCGCGATCTCCGAATTGCAATTCGCACGCTCTTACCGCTAGACTACCAGCGGTTCCTAGGCCTCCAGCGATTTTTTTGAAGTATGTATAGCACAAAAAAATATTTAGAAATGTAACATTTAAGGTAGGTAATTAAAAAAAGGTATAAACATTATTGAAGAAGACTTGGAGGAAGTGTCATAGGGATCTACATTCGATGCGTGAAAAACATGTTCTTTTGTCTAATTATAATCGATCGGCAATCACGCGAGCGCATAAAACGAAAAATCATTTTTTTTTTTCACTCCCTAAAAGTCCTTTAACCTAATAACAGTAAAACAAAAAATAAAATATATAGGGTTACCAACCAGCCAAAGAATTATAAGTAGATATATGCACTTATCCCAACGCACCTCACGTTCTACTCTGCACGGGGTTCATTGCCGCTCCTACCGCCGTAAGTACCTAACTATCAACACCTACATTATCAAGGCAACGATCGAAGATAATCGGTTCAGCACTGAAATCTTACCGGTGGAATACCGGTATAATATTTTTTATTTTCATTTTATTAATTTAATAGCGAAACAAAAGGCGAATATACCACATAAAAGTAAATCGGTAAAGTGTTACCATATATTTTCAAATTTTATTTTGTCCGCCTTAATGAAATTTTGTACCCTGCCGGAACTTTATTTATTTAAATTCACATTGAATTGATTTTGCGCCTTATGAAAAGTCGTATAGAGTAGTAAATAAAATTTTACATATAACTTAATGACATCTGGATCTGGTTTTATTCAGTTTAACTTTACAAAACGCGTATCTCGACAAAGTCATAATGTAGAAAATTGTCAACAATCAAATGAATGATTCGAATTTAAATAGGTACGTCACGTGTGACATGAACAGACAAGGAAAACAAGATTAAATGTATTGTTTCTCTTTCTTCTTTCAATGGAACGCTTTTACAGTTTCTGTTCCTAAAAGGAGGTCAGTGGTTAACACTAAACTCAAAACGCTATCTTAAAAAAACTTGATGGGTCAATGACCTATCCCAGTAAAGTGAGGTAGTGTGCGTGAAGTGCGCTTGTGTGTGAAATGGGGTAAATTGACAGAATCTGAAAATTTACCCACCGCTACCGTCACCTTAAGATACACTTGGAGACCATATACATCTCTAAGTAATTATTTATTTTATTTTTAATGATTCTGACACTTGGAGACCTTTACATCCCTAAGTATTTATTCATTTTATTATTTTTATTTTATTGTACATACTTATATTTTTAATGATTCGGACACTTAGAGACCTTTACATCTCTAAGTCAATTTAGGCTAGTAATTATGTGAAGCTATACCGTCTTTTATGTAACATACGAGCACAAAATGCTGTGTCTCACAGCTAAGTGTCATCACTATTTTAATATTAATATAGGCCGGTAGCTTGAACATGTCATGCTCGCTTAAAAGTCTTTGCTTACGGTGGCGTCGTTGATCGGGTCGCCACTTTCCCGAATGAAGGTTGAGGGAGGCGATGGCTGAGATACGCGTCGTACTCGTGAACGGGTGCTGTTTGTGGAGACGGGTCTGTTTAAGCTAACACGAATATATTTAGTAACTTTATTTTTTAATTTAATTGCAGTGAGACGCCTCATTCGGTTCTCGTATGTTTTTTTTTTCTCGTAATGTGTTAATCATACAGGATTGTGACTCTTGGAGACCCTATACATCTCTAAGGATAATTTGATAAACTATGTTATTTTTTAGTTCTGACACTTAGAGACATTTACACCTCTAAATAAGTTTAGATTTTTTTTTCCATGTATCTGTTTTGTTTTTATTTTAATATTATTATTATAGTTTTTTTATGTAATTCGACATTAAGAGACCTTATACATCTCTATGTAATTGTATTACGTTAGTTTGATTTGGTAGTTGTAGTTGTATTTAATAATTGTTGATGTATAATTATTATTATTTTGCTTTTATGTAAATTCAATGTTGACGTGTAAAAGTGCCCTTGTGGCCTATTTGCTGAATAAATGTTGAAGTCGAAGAAGTTGAACAGTACCAATTTGATTACCGAAATAGGTAGGTACTATGCGTACCTACTTTGTGTAAGCATTATTAATATTCCTGTATCAAGCAATGAAACAATAACAGCATTTCTTAGATACAATTTATCGTTCTGCACGACATTCCCGAGAAACCGTTAACGAGGCCTGCGTCACAGCTGAGAATATTCGTCACTCTTCGGCATCCACCGTGGATCGTGGAAACAATCGGAACGCGCCATTTTCATCTCTTTTCAGACGGGGTTGCGCGAGCAGGCATGCGCAGAAACAACACCCCGTCAAACGCCGCCAGTGAAGCGGCGCGCCCTGCCGCACCGCGTAACCGCGCCCTTTCTACTCGAGCTGAAAAACCATTTTCATAATCAGAAGCTCCTGTGAAACTCAATAATCAGTTGATATTCTGCAAGCCAAAATGGACACTGTTGTTTTTAAAGTATTTATTTTCAATTTTTTGCCATTTTTACCTTGCCGACGTATACGATATAACCGAATTTCGTGCTGAGTGTGAGTTACTGTGTATCTATATACTTTTAGTAAATTAAGTGTGCTTGTGTGTATTTAAGACTGAGATTGCCACATCGCTCGTTCAGTGAAAATATTGGTAAGAAATCGTTTGAATCGCTGACTCTTACTTTAGATTCCTATTTTGAGTTTTGGTGGTACAGTCAGCAGCAGAAGTTGCTAAGCGGGCGAGGTATCCAAAATTACCTTGATGCGCTCTTATTCTCTTAACAATAAAGTCGCGTCAAGATCATTTTAAACACCTCGCCCGCTTAGCAACTATTGCTGCTGACTGTATTCAATCAAATCTTTATGAATAAGTGTATGTCAACTGCAAACAGGACCTTTATGATAACCAATAGTTGCAGCGAATTGATGGATTACCTGATTGACTGATTAGTTCGCATTTAATCCCGATTTTATTCATTCATTCCTTTCGTTTAAGTACCTACCTAGTTTTTTTTTCTTGAACGACAACCAATTTTATACGATCAAATATCAAAACTCATTATTTATTTTTAATGAATACAATATTGCTTTTCAATTGTTATTGATTGAAAATGGTTTCACACTTCGGTTTTTATATTTTACATACATCACCTTCAAGTATATGTTTAAATCAATTTTAAGGCTCAAGCAAACTTTCATAATTGTAGTGTCAGTACCAATTAATCCATACTAACATAATTAATGCAAGAGTAACTCTTTTTGCCTGTTACCTTTTTGTACCGCTAGCGTACAGTCAGCATCAAAAGTAACTGATGAAACAACGCGACAATAGTATCAGCCACCCTGAAAGTAATTTTTAAATACAGATCAATCTTTACAGTTCGCGTTCAAAAGCATTTGTTACAGTCTAATTGTTCTACATATCTCTTTTTGTTAAGGTGTTATAGAATGGTATATAATTTTGACGCATAGTCTTAACCGCTCGGCTACTTTAAATTTTGATGCTGACTGTAAAAAAAACGATTATGTGTGTATACTTCTCTGCTAAGAGAACAGCTTTTCTACAGCTTGGATTGGGTTACCCAACACTTGTAGCGATGAACAACACGAACTCATTATGTCCACTGTAGTGTCACAACACGATTTTGCGCGCACGTCCACCACGTTCGTCTTAGTAAATTAATAAACAATAATGTAGGTACCTATACGTATTATGTTGCTTGTTCTCTGAAGACAAATACCAAGAGCGATATGCAGTTTTTATTAAATCTGTTGCGGTTTTGATATGGGTATGATATGATCGCTCGCGCTTATTTGTACGCAGGAAATGTACAGGGAGTCGTATCAAGGTCGTGCATTAAAAATAACAATGGAATTTAAGTTTCGAATCGGCCGCCTAACCATTTCTGTGATTTTACCGAGAAGGGACACTTATCGTGACATAGCTTTGCTAATGGAGTGTCGCCGTGCGTTGCGGGTGCATAACTGTTAACGCAAATAAGTGACGCGATACATCGATGACTTTTTTTTCTTTTTCCATTGTTTTAGAAACCTTAACTACTATATATTTTTTTTTAATCTTTATTATTTAAGTATGTAGTATTAATCATCATTAACTTAAGAGTTATTTACTCTTGTCGGTGGAGTATTTTCCACCTTTCCCTATCTTGCGCCAGCTCTTTGACTTTTTGATACGACACGACCCCTACTTTTTTCATTCACTTGCTCTAAAAAGCTGCGTCTGGATTTTCCTCTACCCCGCTTGCGTCCTATCGTGAGTGAGTGAGTGGTTATTAAGTGTCCAATCATTTTTCCCTGATGGTCAATCGTGGGCAAAGCTTCTTCTTTAAGCTTGTTTCGTATTGTAGGAATCTAGGAATGAATATAAAATGTTTATACAGCTTTATATTTTCCTCTTTAAAATGAAGATGAGAAATATGTATTGGTTTATTGAACAACATCAATTAAGAGGAAAGGGGACGGTCGCTTCTCCATACAGACGTAGTCCCAATTTTCCTCTCTGGATATTGACATTATGGAAAATATTTAAACATAATTTGATGATATTAACCATAGTTATGCCCCTACATTTTGATATACAACATATTGTGTCAAAATATTTTCAATAATGTTAAAATCCAGAAAGAAAAATGAGGACTACGTTTGTATGAAAAGGCGATTTCGCGCGGGTCCTCCACTTTCGTCTTAATGTTGTACTTTGTAGGTATAATTTCAATGTACTTACTTTGCCTCTTATATGTCCACCTGAAGAATCACTAATTTCCCAACATGTTACGGTAATTGATGTGACGAACCATATAAATATCTCATAAATCATGGTCCGCTATGGGTCGTTACTCGCACATTTCCTGCCAATCGATATTTACGATCTCAACCAGTTTCCTTTAGTTGCGCTACAGGAACATAGCGGTTTCCTTCGTGCATAGATTTTACTATGTATGCTTGTCAGTTAGGTACTAAGTAAACAATTGTCAAATTTAAAATGTTTTGGTAGAGTCGATACCAAAAATAAAGATACAATTTAAAGTTACAAAAACATGTATCGAAGAAAATGAATTTTTCATATACTGTAACAAATACATAAACATATGACAGCTACCAGTATAATGTACTCTCTCTAGGTGCCTTAAATAATGTATGTATATGAAATTTTCAGCCGTAAAACGAGCCAAATATGATGCCAAAAATAAGTTCATATAACAAAATTTCAGACTTAAGTCTCCTTTTCGTTTGGCACCATTTTTTTAAATATACTTATGTAATTGTTATAGAAATATCAAATCTATTAATACGAAATTCAAAATAGGATCTTTAAACATTAACCCCCTTTACGGATCTGATTTTATTCAAAGTTGTACACAGTGTTTTCGGGTTGTCCCATACTTTTGATATAATGTTTTGCATATTTATAGGGCTCAATTTAATCAAGATTTTTTTAAATCAAATCCACATTTAGTTTTTAGTTATTTAGTGTACTCATTTAGTCATGTTGTATAATAATACATTAAATAATAAATATTTTGTGGTAAAAAAACGTCATGTTTTTTGCTGTCCCAACTCGAATGCTGAACTTCTAAAGTATTTTATTTTTCAAAAACTATTCGTATAAAAACTTTACGACGTCAAAATATATATAGACTGATATATGTGCTATTATGTTATTAAAACATATTATTTTAAAAACTAACGCACCCTTTTAAAATTATTAAAATTTGTTGAGACGGAATCTGAACATTGCGTTATTTTCCGTTCCGAAACCGCTATTTGATTGTGTAATTTAAAATATTATTGGTACTATTTGGTATCATTTTACTCTGCCTGGCAAAAGTAATCAAAAATTTTATATATCCGCAATTTTTCATTCAATACTTGCCCGACAAACACGAAAGTGCATGTCAGTGGTAACATTTTATCGTTCCACCTGACTGGCACTAATGGCCAAGTCATATACGTATTAAAAATTAAAGATATCTTATGGATACGGTTTAACACCTCCTGGCACTGACTAAAATAACCGACTTGGTTTCACATAACATCTCAAAACTTTTTTGTAGTAGAAAAATTGCGTTACGAGACTTACATCTTTTTACATGTAATATTTTTGATGGGATTTCGTTATCGGCATAACTATGCCTTACAAAGCACTTGCATATACATATCTTGCACATACATAGGTCTTGAATGACTTCTTTCGGAAGTTCCAAGTTTGTAAGTTCTTTTACCACACACTCCTTCTGTAAAAATAATTACAATGTTAGAAACAACTAAAAAAAAAACAAATAACAGAAAAAAAGAGTAAATAAAGAGATAAGATAAAACATAAACAAACTTTTCATCGCGAGAGCTTTAATAATTTTATTCATAGTAGTAGGTGACGATGGTGTTTATTGAAATTTTGGCTGATAACATTTTGGCTATCGCCAAATGTTATAAATCGCGACACATGTTTGTGTATCAAGCACAGCAAAATGAAAATGCTATTTACAGCATTGGTGAAAAATGGAGTTCTCCCAAATATATATAAAATCTCTCTGTGATGTGATGTCTAAACTCATGCAAAAACAGGGTCATAGAGTATGTAATTGAAGAACACTGTCTTGAAAAAACGGTACAGTCGTGTCAGTGGGAGCGAGCAGACCAATTCAATTCGACACACGTCGAGTGAGCTCCATCGTCGCGGCGGATTCCCGCCAGATTCATGTAGAAATAAAAATATTTAAAAAAATATGACTCAAGTTAACCGAGTGTTCTATTTTTTTATTTATACCTGAATAACCAGCCTTTCCGTTGAAGTATTCTCAACATCAAAAAGAAAGACAAAATAATACTAAGCACCATAAGAAAAAACACAAAATTAATGGATGTATCCTATGTAACAGATAGCCTTAAATGGAAATGGACTGGACACATGCTCAGAGAGCCAGGACAAAAATGGTCAAAAATTGTTACAACCTGGTACCCCAAAGACGGGAAAAAGAAAAGAGGCAGACCTTACCGCAGATGGGAAAACGATATTCGGTTTTTTTCTGATTTCGGCCGAAACCGAAACCGAAATTTTTGAAGACGTATCAAAATATTCAAAATTACTGTACAAATCGTAAGGAAATAGTTATTTGTACAACAAGTGATCAAAGTTTGATATTTCTTCGAGTGCTTATTTTGAGTCCCGTGCAAGCGAAAGATACTATAATAGATTCACGAGCGTAGCGAGTGAATCTAATTTAGAATCTTGAGCGTAGTAAGGGACTCAAAAGCGCACGAGATGTAAATAACTTTGATCTCGTGTAGTACACAACATTTTTCACCTCAGCGCAGTGAGAACATACCTATTAGACAACTTGAAAAAAGTAATCCTTCTTCATCACTTAATACCTGCACTCATGTTTTTTAAGATATACAAACAATTAAGTTTAATTACCACAATGGAACACAAAAACAAAACGTAATAATAAATTCCAGTAAAATAATATAGAAATAACAAACATTAACTGAAACTTCAATCGACAACTTTTTTTTGTAAAAAAAATCTTTGTAAGATACGGTCCGAATTGCGGATACGTACTATTTGTCAACTATGGTAGAAATTCTTAAAAGTAAAATAATTAATTTTGCATGATGATCTATTTTTTGAATTCGTTATTTAAATTGTACAATAAAATACCTAAAATATAGTATTTTATCAGTTTTTATCAAATCTTAAACTTTATTTTTATTAATTAATTAATAAGAATTCATACTCGTACTTGGTTTGGAACGATGCGGTCTGAAGTTTTTCGGGGGTCTATTATAAACTGTGAATATACTGTTGAATGTCGTTTTAACTTTTTTTTTGTCTGTTTCTTTTTGCTAACAGTGTGAAAGGGACAGAGATAATAGAACCCAAGTATTTCGAACTTTTATTAGACCCCGCATGTTAAATGACATTTGACTATAAAGGTCACTTGAATGTCATTTTGTCTCACTCAGTGAGCAAAATCGTATTTTGCTCACTGTTTTTAAGAATCAAAGTACCCTTGTTCGAGCTGCTGAGGTGAAAAGGTTATTGCAAGGATTTCTTATGAGAACAGTTACTTTTTTTGTTAAACAAAATAAAAAACGTTTATTTTTAATGAAAATAGATATAATTAGAGGTAAATTATGAAATTTTAAACCAAATAAAATCAAGTCTTTAAACTTTTAAACAAAGTTACCTAATTAATATAATACCTGGACAAAGTCAATTGCAAGATAAATCACAGCTTAAACATAAGTCAACTTTTACATAAATTATAGTATTATCACTGTAATCAGAGATCTTTAAACAAAGCTTTAGAATAATAGCTCGTGTGACAAAGTCAAACATTGCAAGAGAAATCACAGCATTCATGCTACTTTAACATAAATCAACTTTGTCAAAAAATATGAAATAATTAAATTTTAATCAACTCTCTTTCTCTACATAATTATGAAATTATCACTTCAACCAGCGATCTTGAAAAAAATTTACCAAGATCGATACAGTAGTCATGCTACTTAAACACTAATCAACTTTTACATACCTACCTACATATGTAAGGGATAGTAATAGGGTTAATAAGGTATTCTTTTACTGCAGTTATCAAGACTTCACTAATTCGTGGCATAGGTATTATATTATTCAAAACAAACAACCTATTCTTATCACGTCTAAACTAAATTCACAATCTTAATATCAAACGTATTGTTCATTAATCACAGCATAAAATGCAGTAACAGATTCTAAAAAAGTAAATAATAATTTAATAAATAAACAACACTCACCATATTTTGTCGCGCGACACGTGGTTCACAAACAAACGTCACAAACTGCATGCATACTACTGTCGCTGGTCCCAGCTTCGGTGCGTAAGCTTAGTATGGATATACCTAACCAACCGCTTACTATGACGTAATTACTGTGCGAAGTTTGGTTTTCATATACAATTCTTTGTGACAAATTCGGATAAGATGACTTCGCTTATAGTGACAAATCGCTACCTAAAAATCCTATTTCCATGAAATTATGGCCGGTTATGGGCGATTTTATTGAAAGTTGTCTCAACACTTTTTTTTCAATTTGGATTTCTGTATCATGAGCTCTTTTGATCCTAATAGGAGAAAAAAAGTGTCCCATAATTTCCATACATTTTTCGATCTTTGCATTCCGTGACCTATACAAATACCTATATACAAAGTGGGAAAAAACCTTGGGACACTAATAAGATAGAAAGAGCTCGTAATTCTGAGTAGAAATAACATAGAAATTAACAAATTTAAAAAAAGTGTAGGGGACAACTTTAAATAACATGGCCCTTATACTGACACTTCGCTGGTTTTCGTGGCCGTCCCCACATCTTTCCCTGCGAAGACGTTGGGTGCGTTTGTGGCGTGTAAGGTAGGTAGGTATATTAGTTTTGAGTTTCAGTCACAAGTTGATATTTGTTACAAGTTTAATAAAACTCATCTCTCATAAAGGAATTTAGGATTAATTTGGAAAACTTAACAAAAATAAGAAGTTGTACAACTATGTTTTATATTATGACATCCGCTTAGTATGACGTGTTTGAAACTCCCCTTCGATGTCATTAAAAACGGATTCTACTGTAGTTCAATTAAAGACATGCCAAGAAATATATTCGTGAAAAAATAAGAGTCTTGGAATCCCGAGCCTTATCCATGTTAAGTACAATGTTTGAGGTCATTCACCCCAAATGGCACTACCTATTCCGATCATTGTTTATAACCAGCCTTTCCGATGGTGTACTTATAACATGCCAGTATCAAACAAATGAGCATAGAGTATTAAATCTATTTTTTTTTGGCATGACCCTCGTATTATAACGGTCTAAAGTTAACCTAACCTAACCTTTTCGTGTCAAACACAAAAGCTGGGACTCGGACGCCACGTCACCGAAATTGAACTTTATGTATATGCACGTAGGTCTGTGTTGCTTTGTGGTCTGTGACAGATCCGTCTTTGGCGTTGGACCTACTAATTCATTGTGTGCTTTGAGTTACCAGTCTTCACATTAATTACTTTTGAGGTTGCTTCAATAGAATCTTTTCCGTAGGTACCTTCCAAACATGTGGTTAACGAGGTACCTACAAAGGGAGAGTTATTTTTTCAAGCTTTTTGGTACGGTATTTATGCACTGCGACTCTTCAAAATTTCAATTGCACTTTCTAAAATATTATGTTCCTTTATTTTTTAGAGTAAATAATTTTGATCAATGAAGGAACAGGTAAACAATCTAAAAATATTACCGGACTAAGTACCTATCTAAAAAGAGTAAACGAGTGTTTAATAATCCATAATAAAATAAAACGTAACTGATGTAAATAGGATAGTGGCGTTCACTGTTACGCACTGTTAGTGCTAAAAGGAGACCTAGGCTCTCCGAAACATGTCGCGAGTGACTTAAAACAAGTGAGTCTAAACCATAAATTTATTCAATATTGTCTGTAAGTATGTCTCACAACAGTTTAAATTCGAAAATGGAAATCCGTGTTGGCGTCGATTCAGCTATGTTTATTGGCTTTAAGGCGCTCTCGGTTGTCAGCCGCCCCGCACCAGCGCACGGCCCATCCTCTAAGGGCGTCCCGTCTGAGCGCTTGCTGTCGTTCCGCACAATATGAGGCTCCAGAGCTGCGAGGATGTTAACGCTGTCGAGAGCCCTTCTGAGGATATCGTCGAGGGCGGCGTAGCGAGACGGGAAGCTGACGCCTGAAGAGCAGGAAAGGCCGTGGTGACCAAGTCGGTCTACCGGAATACCGGGTGGCAATCGAGACTATTGTATCGCAAGCTCTTTGTCGTTTGAGTCTGGGTGGCAAATTTGGAGTCGGTCAAGCTAGCCAAGAATTCCTAGCCCCACACGCGATCTCGCAGCTTGTCGCATTAGAGGCTTTTTTAAGGATCTTAATACCTGCGAGATTAGACCTACTGTGGATGGAAAATTGGTATGCCGGAAAAGCTACACCGGATATTACGGGGTCCCAATTTTATACCAAAAATGAATTCTACGTTATTGATTTATCCGAAATTGATACCAAACCGAACGGGGACTGTTAGAATTTTTAGAATGAGGCCGAGCGGAGCGGTAGTAAACTTTGGAGAAGAGCACTACCTAACGGTTGTCTCAATGTGGGGGCCGTTTGCCGGATATTTTATTCCATATTTATAATCGGAACATGTATTTTTTTATAATTCAACATACCTAATAAATATCACAACTTACTCAAAAAATACGTGTTTTTATTTTTAAACGAAATAGTGCACTCTTGTAGGAATAGCAATTTATGGATACGTCTTCTTTGTCGATAATCGAATCTCATTCACGAATTGCTACTTCCCAGTCTCTGCAATAATATATTAATATCTGGGTGACCGAGCTTCGCTCGGAAAACATATAAAAACTCGAAAATGCGCGTTTTCCCAGAGATAAGACCTAGCTAGATCGATTTTTCGCCCCCAAAAACTCCCGTATAGCAAATTTCATCGAAATCGTTAGAGCCGTTTTCGAGATCCCCGAAATATATAAATAAATAAATAAACAAGAATTGCTCGTTTAAAGGTATTAGATTATTAAAAAATATATATAAGACAAAGTAACAATTCAGAGATGTTGTTCCGTTACCATCGTATTTAATTTGTCAAGTACCTAGGGTAGATCGAGGCGAATCGGTTCAGACTAAAAATCTGTTGATGTTTAAAATAATAATTTTATATTATTTCTTACGCCTGACGTCGCAGGCTAAGAAAACAGACGTACGGTGAAATATTAGTGCTGAGATCAACGCAATATTTCAGATACTAACGGATCTGATTCGACTCGGCGTACCCTACTTTCTAATGTAAACTCATTACCACACACACCTAATTTCACGCTTGCACTAGACTGGACTGGAGTAGATAGGTCAATCAATTAATTCAAACCACAGTTTTCACTTTAGCAACTATATTTGAAACACTTGTTCACACCTTGAAATTCAAGCACAGAATGAATCGGACCTGGTATCGGTGACCAGTTTTTAACAACTCAACCCTCCCACTCTGTTCAATAAAAGAGCGCGAACCGGAACTGGTAACCAATCCCAAGTCAGTGACATTACTTTATTTTCATTAGCAATATTAACTATTGTATTTATACATTGAATATTTCTAAATTAGAACGACTATTATTTTTAATTAATTGGATTCGTTATTTAATATGTTTATACAATATATTTAAACATAGAACAATATTTTGGTTCCATATTTTCACACTAGGGGATTCCACTCGAGTTTCGTTTAGTCAAAATATGACTATTAATAACCAGTAGCTTACAGATTCGTCCATCCTGACAAATCATGTCACGACCTCGTGTAAGCCCCCCCACGTGTGACAAAATGTACCAATCAATAATGATTGATTCTTGATTCGGGAAACATTAGCATCTCATATTTAATCATTAATTGTTTAACCTATTATATAATTTATTTGACTAATTATACAATATCTTTTCAACTCTTACTAAGTTTCAACAGCGAATCCTCTTTTTTTATTTACATTAATTGATTTAATAACCTCAGGTATTAATTTATCTTCCAGTTCCTTTACTACTATATACAAAAATCTTCTTTATTTTTCTATTCATTCAAAATACCCAATTTTTGTTATATTACTAGCCAATATCCTTCCATACTTTATTAGTAAATGACGTTATTAGCAAATACCATCAATTACATCGATATCTCATCACATAATATTTAATCATCCTTTCTAAGAAAACAAAAGATTAACATCCTTCTATCATCCCTCTGAAAATAATTAACATCCTTCCTTTCGTCATCCCTCTGAAATAAAAAGGTTAACATCCTTCCAGTATCTCTCTGACAAAAAAAAAGATTAACATCCTTCCAATAAACATTTTAATTTATATCCAATTATCCTTCCATCCATTATACTATTTACGTGATTTTTATCTCATTTTACAGCTGCTTACATGTATATATATTAATATTTCTTTTTACACTATGTTCCCTTGGATCCTGATTCCTGAATGTCATCTACCTCTAATCCATCATTCGCTATATTTATTGTTGTGTTGCTATTATTAACATCATCCTCTTCCATCTCTTCAGCGCTCGTATCGTCTTCTGACCTTTTGAAATGTAACCATGGGTGTATCTTTTCTACAGGATATACACCCCTATAGATAGCCTTTCCTTTACGCCTAGTAATCTGAGTATCTTCTACCGAATATCTGTCATTACTCATCACCCCAACGATTTTGTACGGACCCAAACATTTTGGCATTAGCTTCTTACTCTTTCCCGGACATAAAACGGACCTCTCTACTCTAACCAAATCTCCTATTTTAAATTTTCGTGGTTCGCATCTAGTTTTATCAAATCGGGTTTTCTGTTTTTGTTGTGCTAACTCTGTGTCTATCAACGTCAGCCCTAATTTCTGTAAGTTTATTTGTAGCAACATTTTGCTCTTGATCATTATTTATCGTTGACCGCAATTTGCCCTCTGCCATGCTTGTCAGATTGAACCCGAATAATACTTCCGCCGGTGTACGACCTATACCTTTATTTTTTGTATTGTTTAATCCCCATTGGACATCCAAAACTTTACTACCCCAATCGTCCTCATCCCGTCCATGGTTCATTGCGGTCAAAGAATCTAAAATCGTGCGATTGTACCTCTCCACTTGGCCGTTGGCCCGTGGCAACCGCGTTCATTATATGTTTCACCCCTACACTTTTTAAGAAATTGGCTAATTTCTTACCCGTGAAGGAAGAATACCTGTCGGTAATTAATCTTGTGGGGCAGCCAAACATAGCAAAGTATTCTTTAAACGCTTTTATAGTTGTAAACGACTTCGTACTCTTTACAGCTTTTAAAATTATAAACTTGCTGTAAGAGTCTATAATCACCAGCAGATATTTATTTTTACGTTTACTCGCATTAAATGGCCCCAAATGGACGGCGTGTAAAGTATGAAAAGGTTGAGCAACCTTAGGTATCGGGTGTAAATAGCCCGACTTCTTTCCCGATGGCGTTTTGCTATGAGCGCACTCCAAACAAGATTGGACATATTTCCTTGTGAACTTATTCATGCCAGGAAACCAATAAGTTTCTTTAATTTTTTCTAACGTCTTCTATACGGAAAAATGTCCAATCTCATGATGGCACGCTTTCAACACATGCCATCGTACTCCTTTAGGTACCAACCATTTGTTACCATCCTCAGTCATCCTATACACACAATTGTTTTTTATGCAAAAGTTATTCTTTATGTCTACTACATCATTAATTTTGGGGTCTTGTAATATATTTTTTATTCTTTCAATTTCACTATCACCAGATTGTACCGTTTTTAACCAATCGTCAGAAATTGCAAAAACAGTTGGTAACTCTGGATTAGATATGAGCGCCGATAGGCAGTTAGCCGGCGGCGGCGCGCCGGTCAAAATTGGTCGGCGGCGGCGGCGAATCGGCGGCGTGGCCTTGAAATACCTTCGATGAATGAAAAAAGAATTCAAACCAAAATTTTACCGAAAAAACATGTTTTTGCTGTAGGAAAGTTATGAAATAAATGCATTTTTTATTTTCAATGATAATTTATTGAATAATGGTACGAAAAAAAATGATATCGTATAAACTGTGGATAAGCGGTATCGCGCGGCATCAGAGGCGGTCTTAATCTTGGTGAGGCTCTGGCCGTAAGATCTTAGCGAGGCCCTTATCTTTTGAGCTAAGTTAAAAATTGTGAAATGACTGTATCAGGGAAACGTCTTGTCGACAGTCCAAAGAAAATCGAGCTCCGTCATTAACCAATATCGATTCAACAAAACCGATTTATGTCAAAAAGTGAGGCCCAACGCCGAGCTCCATGTAACACCGAAGACTTGATTTCGACGCCTCCCAATGCGAGGCCAGAGGATGAGCTGCAGGTAAGCATACAGCTAAGAATCGAACGCCAAGTGTAAGCTTGGCTGACGGCCGAACGCCTGGAGCGCCGATTGCGGCGCGCTTCTGTGCAAGGCCGAGCTGTAAGAGAGCAGAGCGAGGGCGCAGGCCGATAAAGACTGAAGCCATAGTGTTAAAGATCTGGAGCTTTCCTGCGGGCGCATTCGTGCGACGCCAAAGGCCGAGCTGCAATGGAGCTAAGATCGGATAAGGACCAATGCTCAAGCGTTTTAAAACAGGCCGAAAGTTGAGCTCCAAACAGGGCCAAAAACTTGCAGGTTCAGATAGCGGCTTAATTCCATGCGAGCGATGCAAGGCCAAAGATTGAGCTGCGAGAGAGCAAAGCTTGAAATTTAAACAGTGGCCAAGTTTAATTGAGACCGGATTCCGACGCCCTTCCGTGCGAAGCCAACGGCTGGACATTTGGACGTGGAAACGCTTAATATCTCAAAATTAAGCCCCTTTTATGCCTTTTAAAGACTTTTAACCATGCTTGCAATGGTTAAATTCGCGGTAAATGACGGATGGTTAGCTGGCAAAATTAGTTAAGCATTGGATCGGTTAATCGGTAATCCAAAGATGTGGGTTCGAGTCTCACGTTAGCCAGAGTTGATCACAGTTAATTTTTTAATTGTGATTGACATATGTGTAGTGTATATTATATACAATCTATAAATTGTAATGTGGAACGTTCCACAATAAAATGGAAGGAAATCAGTATGTTTATTACAAGCATATTGATGTTAAAATTGATATTAAATCATTTCGTTTCCCCAAGACTAGTAGCGCGGTTACTAGACAGATAAGTTTGCATTTGCCTTCGATATTTTTGAATTATATGGGCCTAAAATACCTTGTGAATGCCTATAAACTGTTTGAAGTGGCGCCGTTAATGATCTCAACTCGATTAAAAATATATTAACTGATTCCGAAAGTAGTAGTAACTACCAAGGTCACGCCGATGCCACGCCGATAGCGCAGCGTCGGCGGCGGCGGCGCGAAAATTTTGTCGGCGGCGGCGGCGCGCCGGCGCGGCGCTCATATCTACTCTGGATCCGTTAACGGGGTGTCATCAGATGAACTAGCAATCGGGTTTCGGCTCAATGCGTCTACGTGACACATCTTCTGACCGGATTTGTATTTTACTTCGCAATCAAACTCCTGTATCAAACTCCACCAACGAGCAACCCTAGGAATCATGTCCCTCTTCATGAAAGTAGCCCTGAGTGAATTACAATCCGTTACTATAGTGAACGGCATACCAATGAGATAAAGTCTGAACTTTACTAAAGACGATACAACCGCCAAGGTTTCCAATTCGTATGACGAAAAATGCTGTTCAACAGATGACGTTTGGCGGCTGAAGTATGCCACAGGCTTTAAATCTCCGTTATATTGCTTCTGAAGTAATATGCCCCCAACACCCCACTTACTTGCATCGGTATGCAGCTCAGTCTTTAGCAACGGATTGTACAGTGCTAAAATAGGCCGAGAAACCAGTCTTTCTTTTAATTCATTAAACGCCTCGTCCTGTTCACGACTCCAAACCCAGGGTGCATTATTCTTTAACAAGCTCGTTAGTGGTTTTGCTATAATTGCGAAGTTTTTAATAAACTTCCTAAAAAAACTTGCCAAACCAATGAATTGGCGCACGTTATGTACATTCTTAGGTAACGGAAAAGATTGTACTGCCTGTATCTTTTTGTTGCCCGGTTTGATACCTTCAGCCGTCACTTGAAATCCGAGGAAATCAACAGATGTTTGAAAGAAAAAGCATTTACTTGGTTTTAAAGTTAAATTGAACTCCCTTAATCTCTTGAAAATCAACTCTAGCTTTGTTAAACCCTCCTCAACCGTAGCCGAAGGTACTAAAACGTCGTCCATGTAGGCTACAGCCGTATTAAAACGAAGCGAACCCAAAGCCTTGTTCACAGTTCTTTGAAACACTGCAGGCGCGTTGGCTAGGCCACAGGGCATTCTATTGAATTCCCATTGGCCATCTGGTGTTATGAACGCAGTCTTTGGTTTCGCTTCTTCCGCTAGCTCAATTTGATAGTAGCCGCTAGCTAGGTCCAACGTGGTGTAAAAAGAATGACCCGACAGTCTATTCATTTGGTCCTCCATACATGGAAGAGGGTAATGCTGTTTAATGGTTTTTCTATTTAATGCCCAATAATCCACGCAAAGGCGTTTATCACCCGTTTTCTTTCGAACTAATATGATCGGGCTAGCATACTGTGAACTGGATTCCCTAACTATTCCATTGGCACTCAATTCGTCTACCATACATTGTACCTCTTCTCTTTCTTTCTGCGAGAGCCTATACGGTCTATATACTACCGGTTGATCATCGCTCAAATCAATGTAAATCTTCTCTACTTCTGTACAGCCTAATTCATTCAACGATGTTGCGAAACAATCTCTGTAAGAATTAACCAAATCCAATAAACGTACTTTTTGTGACTCGGGAATGTTGCCGACATTTAATTGTTCCAACGTGAAGGGTTCGAGTGATTCCTTAATTTCGATTCTATTAATTTCGCTAAGATTAGGGGAATCTATGACTATTTCTACTCTTGCGATCAGTTCGTTTTTCTTAAATGTAATGGGATTTTTGCTTAACGGAGTCACAAATACATGACCTACCCCATTCTTAATAGCGTATATACCTTCTTCAATCTGGTATTCCCTACCAGGTTGCCCTCGGTAATTGTTACGGGCATATACGCTTCCTGTCAATTCCGAATCACCTTTTACCTCTAACAAATCTACCCCTTTGATAGTGACATCGCTAGATTTCACTAACTTTTGAACTAACTCATCAGCTTCATAATAGCTTGTAAAAATCAACTCTTTATTAGTTTTTACTATTTGAATGTGAGGTTGTTCGGTGAAGGTCTGACCGATTAACAAAGGGTACTTAATAAGATGATCTGTTACAATCATACATTCTACATAAGCGCTTACATTCTGGATCTGTACGTTAGCCATACATGAACCTAAAGATTCAACAACCGCACCTCCAAATCCTACCATTCTACTAACTTCATCGTCCAACTTGCCAAATAACCGTTTAGCATCACTATTTCGAACTAGGGTTAATTCACTCCCAAGATCTATAAAGCATGTTGTATCTTGTCCATTTACGAGAATTTGTTGTACACATTTATTTGACCTTTTATTAATCTGCGATTGTCCAATCATCATCACCGATTTATCTTTTTTATCATTTGGCCCGGGGCGAAAACATTCAGAGTCGGTATGACCAACTAAAGAGCATTTACTGCATTTTTTTATAGGTTTAGGACACCTTGACAAGGGGTGCCCATCTTCTTTGCAATTATAACAACGGATATTAGTATTAACCTTGTTTGTAGAACCTACAGTAGTATTAGACTTTAGCTCTCGAGTCTTTTTATTTGAATTATTAAAGTTTCTAACAGGCCCTGTTTTAACATTTCGTAAATACGCCAAAAGCTTGTCTGTATCTGTGAATTGTGCTGCCTCCGCACCAAGGCGCACCGACCTGTCGTCTATACCAAATAGGATGCATTCAACCGCTCTTTTCCCTACTATGCCGCAACGATTTAATAAGGCAACTTTTTCATAATAATATTCTTCGAGTGACTCTCCAAACCTAGCCCGCTTGGCCAACATGTCCGTCAACATTTGACCATAATTTTCTTCCGAAGGGAAAGCAGATTTAAGTTTGGCTTGCCACTCGGACCATGAATATAACAAAGTTGGTAGACCTTCGTACCACTTTTTTGCAACGCCTACCAACTTTGGTAATGCATAATGTATCGTTTGACGTTCTGACCATTCGTATAACTCGGCGCATTCATTAACCTTTGTTAACCAGTTCTTAATTGTTTGGTTCTTCAATGAAAGATCAAATTCTGGCACTACATTAATATTTGAAAAAGTTTCCTTATTGCTTTTACGAGAGGATCCAAGGTTGTCTAACAGCTTTGTAAAGTGAGACAAAAAATCACGTGAGGTGTCCTCTGTGGCTGAAGACCGCTGATGCCGAGGGGACTCCCTGGATCTGCCTCGTAGTCGCGATGGTTCTCTGGATCGGTCATAGCGTCGTAGTGGTTCCCTGGATCTACTGCGACGCCGAGGTTCCCGTCGATCGGCGTGGTCCCCGCTTCCTCGTTCATTAACAAAGGAAGGAGACTCCCTGGATCTACTGAGATGCCGTGGTTCCCGTTGATCGGCGTGGTCTTCGCTTCCTCGTTCATCAACAAAGGAACGGCTCCGGCTTCGAGTACGGTTTCGGCGTAAATGGGAGCGTGACCTCGCTGATGGTGAGCGTTGACGCCGTACCCTCCGTAGTGAAGGGCTCCGCAGCACTCGTCTTCGTGGGGTTCGTCTTATGCTACGTCCGCGAGCATCGTCGAGCCTCGGGTTGTCATTGACTGCATCGACTTGGGCCTCCGCCGGCAGTGGTGCTTGATCTCGGTCACTCATTTGTAGCTGTAAACAAAATACTCAAGGACATAATGTGCTCATACTTTATTTTAGATTTTGTTTACATTTTACTACTGTTTACATTTCACTACTGTTTACATTTCACTACTGTTTAAATTCACTACTGTAAACATGTCACTACTGTAAACATTTCACTACTGTAAACATTTCTCTACTGTAAACATTTCACCATTGTAAACATTTCACCATTGTAAACATTTCACTATTGTAAACATTCTACTATGGTAATCATTTCACTACGGTAAACATTTCACTACGGTAAACATGTCACTAATGTAAACATTTCACTACTGTAAACATTTCACTACTGTTTACATTTCACTACTATTTACTTTACTATAATTTAGTATATAGAAAAGGAAAAAAAAACTTACGTCATTATTTAGAGAAAATAAAATGAAGCTCTAACCGACTACACACCAGGGACCGGAACCGCTTACCCTGAAGAGGGTTTTACCCCGGGTTAATGATAGAGTGGTTTTTAAAAACCCTATCAATTCGGAAAGCACATCATTGACTTACCCAAACGAAAAAATTACCAAATTGAATACAGTTAACTCGGGTAAGCGCTTACCAAAACCAAAAACCCTTTATTAAAGTTTCCCTATGAAGTGGGTTTCAAATGCGATCAAGCTATTTTAATCTCTGTGACCAAGGCTTTCGGCTGATTATTGCAGCAACATACAAGCGCATGGTTGACAATAGGTACAAGTATGGCGGCACGAGCGAGCCTACACACTAGATATGAGCGCCGCGCCGGCGCGCCGCCGCCGCCGACAAAATTTTCGCGCCGCCGCCGCCGACGCTGCGCTATCGGCGTGGCATCGGCGTGACCTTGGTAGTTACTACTACTTTCGGAATCAGTTAATATATTTTTAATCGAGTTGAGATCATTAACGGCGCCACTTCAAACAGTTTATAGGCATTCACAAGGTATTTTAGGCCCATATAATTCAAAAATATCGAAGGCAAATGCAAACTTATCTGTCTAGTAACCGCGCTACTAGTCTTGGGGAAACGAAATGATTTAATATCAATTTTAACATCAATATGCTTGTAATAAACATACTGATTTCCTTCCATTTTATTGTGGAACGTTCCACATTACAATTTATAGATTGTATATAATATACACTACACATATGTCAATCACAATTAAAAAATTAACTGTGATCAACTCTGGCTAACGTGAGACTCGAACCCACATCTTTGGATTACCGATTAACCGATCCAATGCTTAACTAATTTTGCCAGCTAACCATCCGTCATTTACCGCGAATTTAACCATTGCAAGCATGGTTAAAAGTCTTTAAAAGGCATAAAAGGGGCTTAATTTTGAGATATTAAGCGTTTCCACGTCCAAATGTCCAGCCGTTGGCTTCGCACGGAAGGGCGTCGGAATCCGGTCTCAATTAAACTTGGCCACTGTTTAAATTTCAAGCTTTGCTCTCTCGCAGCTCAATCTTTGGCCTTGCATCGCTCGCATGGAATTAAGCCGCTATCTGAACCTGCAAGTTTTTGGCCCTGTTTGGAGCTCAACTTTCGGCCTGTTTTAAAACGCTTGAGCATTGGTCCTTATCCGATCTTAGCTCCATTGCAGCTCGGCCTTTGGCGTCGCACGAATGCGCCCGCAGGAAAGCTCCAGATCTTTAACACTATGGCTTCAGTCTTTATCGGCCTGCGCCCTCGCTCTGCTCTCTTACAGCTCGGCCTTGCACAGAAGCGCGCCGCAATCGGCGCTCCAGGCGTTCGGCCGTCAGCCAAGCTTACACTTGGCGTTCGATTCTTAGCTGTATGCTTACCTGCAGCTCATCCTCTGGCCTCGCATTGGGAGGCGTCGAAATCAAGTCTTCGGTGTTACATGGAGCTCGGCGTTGGGCCTCACTTTTTGACATAAATCGGTTTTGTTGAATCGATATTGGTTAATGACGGAGCTCGATTTTCTTTGGACTGTCGACAAGACGTTTCCCTGATACAGTCATTTCACAATTTTTAACTTAGCTCAAAAGATAAGGGCCTCGCTAAGATCTTACGGCCAGAGCCTCACCAAGATTAAGACCGCCTCTGATGCCGCGCGATACCGCTTATCCACAGTTTATACGATATCATTTTTTTTCGTACCATTATTCAATAAATTATCATTGAAAATAAAAAATGCATTTATTTCATAACTTTCCTACAGCAAAAACATGTTTTTTCGGTAAAATTTTGGTTTGAATTCTTTTTTCATTCATCGAAGGTATTTCAAGGCCACGCCGCCGATTCGCCGCCGCCGCCGACCAATTTTGACCGGCGCGCCGCCGCCGGCTAACTGCCTATCGGCGCTCATATCTACTACACACACAAATAAACAGACTTTATGCATTAGCCGTAGCGCTTACGCTTTTGATCAAGATGCTATTATTGCTTGTCCGTGCGCGAAAATATCGTTGTGATTTGCCGGGCGGCGGCGGCGAACAAGTCCGAGCTCGCTGTTTGTGTTTATAGAATTGTTCGGACGGAGCTCGTAATAGTGCGTTGCGGTCGGCGGAATTTTAAATTGCAAAATATTGTGAATACTTACTTCACTTGGTGGTTATATATATTATATTCTACGTTAGCTTAGAACATTATGCAGCAAAAGATTGCAGTAGGACGGTTAATCAGTTGTTAATTATTAATATTATACAACGCATGAGACTTGTCTTTCACAAGTATTCACAACCTACGAAGTTTCAAGCCCCTAAGGTAGGGTTGCCATACGTCCCGGTTCGCCGGGACATGTCCCGGTTTGAAGCACGGTGTCCCGGCGTCCCGGCCGATAAGGAAATTTTCCCGGTTTAAAAATCATAGTTATTTAGTAGGGGGCTGGACTTGGTAAATAATAATATACCTACATTTCTACGTTTCATATGGCCAAAATTAAAAAAAAATGTTTTTTCTACTCCCGTACTTTTATTTGTCATTTAAAGGGTCGTGCCTTACCTTTAAACCCCTCTCTTATAGTTGTCAAGACAAGTCTTTAGTCTATTCCCCAAAAAAGTATTTGTGCATACACGCAGTATCTTTTTGGCACTTTTACGATACTTCGTGTCAGGGATGTAACGGATGTGGTTTTATCGGAACCGAAAGCGGAACCAGATGTTTTAAATTTAGTTTATCGGAACCAGAAACGGAATCGGAACCGAAAACGGAACCGGAACCAGAACCGGAGCCTGAGTCAGTACTATCAGTAGGTATACATTACACAACACAACACATACGAATACGTACTTTAAATTCAAAAACACGGATAAACCAGAACATCTAATTACTGCAGCACGTGGCAAGCGGGGCTATGAGCGAATGACTGGTATAAACCTGTTTGTTTTTGATGTACACCGCTCATGTCCCGCTGCCGCGCTAAGCATTGACATCCGATATAACTTCCGTTTCAAAAGTAACGGAACCGGAACAGAAACGGATGTGTAATACCAAACGGAAGTTCCGACTTAACGGAAACGGAAACGGAGCTCCGTAACATCCCTGCTTCGTGTAATCACCACTTAAAAAATATTGTATGGAATACATTGTTGCCAACCTAATTTTAATTGTCATTTCTGACAGATGAGTGAACCATAGACATGTTTTGGTTAAGCATCATCATCATCATCAGTTTTCATCTTTATAGGGCTGTATCTCCTAAACCGTGCGTCGTAGCGCAAAAATAATAAAATGTTCATTCCTCTGTAAGAAACCCCTAATTAATATAAAAAAAAAACAAAAAAAAAATTATAAAAAACAAAAAAAAACTTTATAATGCTGTATCTCCTAAACCGTGCGTCGTAGCGCAAAAATAATCAAATTTTCGTTCCCCTTTGGATCCCGTAAGTAATATTTAAAAAACACGAAAAACAAAAAAAAAATTAAAAAAAGAAAGAAAAATGTTTATGGGTTGTATCTCCTAAACCGTGCGTCGTAGCGCAAAAATATTAAAATGTTCATTCCTCTGTAAGAAGCCCCTAATTAATATAAAAAAAAACACAAAAGAGAAATAAAAAAAAAAAAACAAAAAAAAACTTTATAATGCTGTATCTCCTAAACCGTGCGTCGTAGCGCAAAAATAATCAAATTTTCGTTCCGCTTAGAAACCTGTAAGTAATATTTAAAAAACACGAAAAACAAAAAAAAAAATTCAACCCCGTTTTCACCACCTCGGGGGATGAATTATCAAAAACTCTGAAATTAGTTTTATTTTGATAAAATACCTTTTTACGAAATTTCAACTTTGTAGCTTTAAATAAAATTTGAACCCTATAAAATTTTCAACCCCCCTTCGACCCTTTAAGAGACGAATTTTTAAAAACGCTGACATGACTTTTCTCGTATTTTAATAATATGCCATTTTACAAAGATTCAAGTCGCGCACTTAAAAAAATGTCTGACTTCCATACAAATCTTCAACCCCTTTTTCATCACCTTAACTTAAAGGATGAATTTTAGAAAAACGCTGAGATAGGTTTTCTTCTTTTTTAATGAAATAACTTTTTACGAAGTTACAAATTCATAGCTTAAAATAAAATTTGAACCCCAAACAAACTTTCAACCCCGGCCTTTTTAACCCTTTTTAACCGACGAAAAAACGGAGGAGGTTCTCAAGTCGACGCGTATTTTTTTATGTATGATCACATATTTTTTTTTACAGAGTAGTTTTTATTGGATTTGGTATACCCCGAAGTTGGTCCCATATAAATTTGGAAAAAAAATCCAACCTTAAGGGTAGGAAAATAGGGGTGATTGATTTTTCACTCACCGATTGTAACGTATGACCACGCATAACTTTTTACAGAGTAGTCCGATTTTTTTCATTCACGTGTCGCGCTATTAACAATGCGTTAAAACTAAAAATGGAAAAATAAAAACTTTTTACAAAAAAAATAAAACCGACTTCAAAAAGGTTGAAATAAAATATTATCCTTTTTGAAGTATGTATATGCGTTACCAACTGATATGTTTGAAGTCGGTGCCAAGCCAAGTAGTAACAATACCATACCAGTCAAAAATAATCAGCTTTACGGCTATAAATCCCATTTTTGACTGGTATTGTTACTACTTGGCTTGGCACCGACTTCAAACATATCAGTTGGTAACGCATAGACTTCAAAAAGGATAATATTTTATTTCATCCTTTTTGAAGTCGGTTTTATTTTTTTTGTAAAAAGTTTTTAAAGGATGAATTTTTAAAAACGCTGAAATTGCTTTTCTTGTTATCTAATAATATGCCTTTATACAAGGATTCAAGCCCCGCAGTCACAAAAATGTTTGATCTCCATACAAACTTTCAACCCCTTTTTAACCCTTATAAAGGAAGAATTTTTTAAAAACGCTGAAATTACTTTTCTTGTACTCTAATAATATGCCTCTGTACAAAGATTCAAGCCCCGCTCTCACAAAAATGTTTGGTCTTCATACAAACTTTCAACCCCTTTTTCACCACCTTAGGGGATGAATTTTCAAAAACGCTGAAATTCGTTTTTTGCCGTTTTGAAATAATACCCTTTTAGGAAGTTTCAAGTTCCTCGCTTAAAATAAAATTTAAACCCCATACAAACTTTCAAAACCTTTTTAACCCTGTTAGGGGATGAATTTTACAAAACGTTGAAATTACTTTTCCTGTCTTCTAATAATATCCCCAATACAAAGTGAATGAGCCACGGGCTCGTAAAAGTACTGCCACTCTTGGTCTCACGAAATTTGACTTGAAAAAAATAAGTATTTGTAAGTTTTCAAAAAGAAAGCTACAAAAGCGGAGTATGAAGGCGGGGCGGGTTTGCTATAATTTCGCCGATCAAAAACTTATGACTTTGCCTTATTCTAGGGGCTTACTTGGTGGGTCCTTGTTCTTCTCTCAGGCGTAGTCCGAAGAAAATCTGGCCTTTGCTGATGGGAGCACCTCGTGGCTCGCTGAATGGCGAAAACACTGTCACTTCTCGATCTTGATCACAAAATCCGATGTTGTCTTCAAAGTTAACAACCCCGGGGCGAAATACAACACAAAAAAACACTAAAAAGTTAGTAAATGCGGTGCTACGACGGCGATGCAATTATTTGCTTGCAGGACGTAGGAGTTTCGAGCGAAAACTGATTTTAATCATGGCCGCGGGCGTTTACCCCGTGTCGCCCCTAGGTGGCGCTGTCATAGTCTTAATGGCGGGTATAGCATTGGCTCAAACATAGCCCCAGCCTTGAAAGGTTCCCTTTTCAAAACTAGGAAATGATTCTTACTAATCAAGTATAGGTACACATACAGTTACAGTTAAAGCTAGAAAGAAAGGCCGCTTAAACAGCCGAAGAAATTAAGCAAACTATTAGTTCTCTATATTAACCTATTTTACTTACAAATATATATATATATATAGATATAGATATTTTTTTAATAATAACAGCCTAAGGGATATTAGAAGGAAGTGGACACAAGCGCACTACCGGACGCCTGTACGTGCCGTTCTTTGTTTTTACTAAGACTACTCTTATCGCGCCGTCTTTTCCTGGATACGTCTCAGTAACTATGCCCATTGGCCAGTGTAACGGCGGGGCGTTGTCAGTGATAATAAGAACTACAGTTCCAACAGTGATGGGTCGCGAATCGGTGTTCCATTTTTCCCGTGCTTGTAATGTATGCAAGAACTCTAATGACCAACGGCGCCAATACGATTGTACCAAGTTCTCGAGTAAGCTATAACGAGATAATCGATTAATACGTTCTTCAGTTATTTCCGCGGCGGGTAAGGACCTTAAAGGTACGGTATTCAAAAAATGGGCCGGCGTGAGCGGCGTAGGCTCTGCGGGATCGGCGCTTAAGAGGCCCAAAGGCCTACTGTTTAAGACAGCTTCTATCTGGCACAAAAGTGTGAACAATTCGTCGTATGACAATATTTGAGCGCCAATCACCCGAAACAGGTGAGTCTTAAATGATTTTACAGCTGCTTCCCAGCTGCCTCCCCAGTGTGGGGCGTTTGGCGGGATAAAACTCCACTTTACTCGATTTTCTAGAAGCTCCCTTCGAAAGATGTCCGAAAAGCCCTGGTTAATGAGATTTTTCAGATGAGAATCAGCGCCCACAAAATTCGTTGCATTATCCGAATACATAGTGTCTACCGGACCTCGACGGGATATAAACCGTTTCAGCGCGTTAAGAAACGTTTCTGAGCTTAAGTCTGCGCATATCTCTACATGAGTGCCGCGCGTGGTCAGGCAAATGAAGACACAAACGTACATTTTCTGACTCTTAGCACCCCGTCTTCGCACCAACGTAACGTTGAGCGGTCCGCATAGATCCACTCCAGTATGAGCGAAAGCCTTGGAGACTTGTAGTCTGCATTCTGGCAGATTTGCCATTGCAGGTGGTGTTATTACTCTTGGACGTGTCTTGAAACACCGCACACATTTATCAACTCTGGAGCGCACGATCATCCTAGCAGACAATATCCAATACCGCAGCCTTAACAATGAAAACAAATGCTTTTCACCTGCATGACAATTTTTCCAGTGTGTATAATCTATAATCAGATCAACGATATGATCCTTCCGTGGCAGCAGAAACGGATGTTTGTGATCAAAGGTGAGATTAGCGTTGTCCAATCTACCTCCCACTCGTAGCACTCCATCTACTAGGATGGGCCTGAGCTTCCGAATAGCCTTCGAGGCTGGGGCTTTGCCAGCCTGACTGGCCTCCAAATATTCCGGAAAGTGCACAGTCTGAAGAGCCTTGATAGCGGCTAACTCCGCCGCTTCCGTGTCTTCCACCGTAACAGCGCCTTTAGATGACAGTAATTTCACAAATCGTAACACGTAAACTATAACGCGCAGGTATCTGAACCAAGATGAGATCCTTTTGGACAATACGTACAACACAGGTTCCTCTGCTGGGGGGGCTACAGTCACCACAGTAGGTAGGGCTATTACCTTTTGTTCCGGCATTTCACTCTCAGAGCTCGCCGCGAAAGGTTTTATAGGCCACTTCGAGCGCTCCAGTCGGGCCCACGGTGGACCTTGCAACCACAGAGGATGTTCCAACAATTGGGAGGCTGTAAGGCCACGCGACAGGCAATCACTGGGATTCTCCTTCCCTGACACGTGAAAGAAACAATCCGATGGCAAATTCTTCTGGATCTTCGCCACCCTATTCGCGACAAAGATTTTCCATCGGTGAGGGCTGGAATGAATCCAGTGCAGGGTCACGGTCGAATCCGAAAACGCATAGATTTGAGAGAGTGAGACGCGCGTGCTATAATGATCCATAACAACTCGAACCAATTTTGACATAAGCCATGCCGCACATAATTCCAAACGGGCCAAGGACACAACCCTCATTGGGGCCACCTTCGACTTCGCGCACAAAAATCGCACTGATATGCTTCGGTTAGTAACCACATGTAAGTACAGCACCGCACCATAGGCCTTCTCGCTCGCATCTGCGAAGGCTAAAAGTGTAACCGTGCAGGAAGACGTTACACCTACGTGACGCGGTATTGTCATTTGGCTAAGCAGCGGTAAATCTCTACCGAAATTAGTCCACGCGTCAATAACAGCTGTGGGTGGGGTTTGATCCCATTCGATGTGTTCTAACCATAGCTGTTTTATCATGAGCTTAGCATATAAGATTACCGGAGCCGCAAACCCTAAAATGTCCCACAGTCTTGCCACTACCGATAATATGTTGCGCTTGGTGCATCGTTCTGTATTTGAGTTTACTTCAAATGAAAATAAATCGGATCGCGGCTCCCACTTTATGCCTAAAACCTTTTGATACGAGCCGTCACCAAACTCAACCCAACTCGGGTGTAGGTACTCTTTAGGTATGGCCTTGAGGAGTTCTGGTGAATTACTCGACCATTTCATCAGGTCAAAACCACCAGCCTTAAACATATCTATAAGCTGGGCCGCCGTTTCGGCGGCTATTTTTTCAGACGGTGTACTGGATGCAACATCGTCCATGTAGTAATCTCCTCGCTTGATAAGTTCGGCCGCGCGTGGATACCGGGGTCCCTCGTCGACCGCCAATTGTTGAATGGTTCGTAACGCCAGATACGGACTCACAGATAAACCGAAACAAACCCGCTCAAACTCGAATAATTGCAAAGGGTCGGCGGGGTTGAATCTATACAAGATTCGTTGGTATTTCCTAAACTCGGGGTGCACCTGAATTTGCAGGTACATTTGTCTAACGTCGGCACAAAAGGCGACGGGAAATAATCTGAAATTTAAGAGTACTAGAAATAAATCCGACTGTAAATTAGGGCCTGGATTTAAAATTGAATTCAGCGACACGTTCTTGTCGGTCGGCGCGCTAGCGTTCAGGACCAGACGAAGTTTGGTCGAAACTTTGTCGTTTCGCACCACTCCATGGTGGGCAATTACATAACCTTCCTCTCTGCTGTCCCCTGTCACCGGGTTCAAATAACCCTTCTCCAAATACTCGCGTACAATGCCGTCGTAAGCGGCTCGCAAGGCAGGCGTAGAATTAAACTTCCGTTCCAGCGATAAAAAACGTTTCTCGGCATGTACCAGCGAATTTCCAAGTTGCTCCGGACTGCTCTTAAAGGGTAAAGCTACCGAATATCGCCCCAAATCATCCCGAGTGGTAGTATTCTTATAATTTTCCTCACAAGCTTGTTCATCGGCACTCATGAAGGTGGAAGTACAGGTAGGTACTTCTTCTAACTCAAAAAAGTTTTCTACTAATTTATTTATCGGTGCCTCCGTGAACGCACATAATGCTACGGATCTTGGCTTAGACTGTGGTAGTGCTACGGGAGTCTTCCCCATTACTAAAAACCCAAGTGTGGATTCCAACACGTCAGGTGAGCCGGGTGGGCCGTGAACGCGGCCGCTCATGAGCAAGGTCCCAAATAGTTCGACTCCAATAAGTAGATCGATGTCTCCGGTAACATGGAACTCCCCATCAGCGAGCGGCACTCCAGATAAGAAAGTCAGCGCGGCACGGTCAACTCGAGCGGTAGGTACGGGGAGCGCTATGCGGTCCGCTACTAACGCCGTTAGGTCGTAAGTTACATCCTTTTTATAGCAAGACCGGATCGTAAGTTGGGCTTTACCCTTAGTAGCATTAGAAGCCCCTCCAAATCCACTGACCGTCGTCGGCAATTCTTTATTTAAATAACTTAATGACAGCTTATTAAAGGCAGCGGTAGTTATGAAATGATCTTGGGAGCCGTTGTCAATCATACAACGCAGAGAATGTGTTTTCCCGTATTTGTCTACTGCGGTCACCCGGGCGGTAGCTAACATTGCTGTCGTTAATTCGGGCGCGATGTTTGCTTGTAAATAATTATACGACACATGTACGTTATTTGTAGTATCCGCCGCCGAGGCGGTCGCAGAAACGGGCGAGTCCATTATCGCGGACGAATCCACGTGCACGGGTATCTCGGCTGGTGTGGGAGACAGAGAGAGCATGGGGAGCGCGTTGCGCGCGCGCGCCCCGCCGCAATGACAAACTGCACGATCTCCTATCACTGCGTCACTCGGTGTCACAGCCAACGGAGGGACAGCTACCTCAGTTGTGGTTAGCGATGTCGATATATTTTCCACGAAATGTAATAACGAATGGTGAGTATTAGCGTTACAGCTATCGCATACTTGATTTGAACGACAGTTCCCACTCTTATGTCTGTGGCTAAGGCACCTTACACACGCACCATATTTCTTAATTGTATTGTAACCGTTCACGCGGATTTAACTTTTTAAACTCTTTACATTGATAAAAATGATCGTGTTTTTCGTTGCACAATTCGCACGTAGCCGTGTTTTCCAAGGTTGTTACAAATGACTGAGTGCGCTTCGCGATCGGCTGTTTACCCTGTGGCTTTCCCGCACGCTGGGTCGTGTTCGCACCGGCTACATTAGAGGCGGGACCCGGGTCTCCGCGACGTTCCAATATTTTGGCTTGTTCCTTAATGAACGTAAGAAAGCTAGCGTATTTAGGCAGCTTCTCTGAACGCACGGAATTTTCGAACATACGGCCGGTTTCGGGATCGATTTTCTTTAACGCTAGGTATAAGAAAATGAACTCTTTCTTATCCGATATTTCCAGTTTATCGAAGGCCGCGGCAGAGGTTACGAAACAATCTACAAAGTCGTTTAAACCTTTCGCGGACGGCGATTCTAACGCTTTAAAATTAAACAATTCGTCCAAATACGACGTACCTAACAACCTCACATCTTCATATTTGTCCACCAGCGTATCGTAAATCAATTTATAGTTTTCACCACAAGGAACAATTCCGGCTATTGTTGCTAATGCCTTACCCGAGAGTTGACCACACAGGTAAAATACTCTTTCCGCATCCGTAAGGGCCGCATTACGATGCACCGTACTATTGAAGCACTCGAGAAATGAAGCGAATTTCTTTTGATCGCCATCAAACGTCTGAAGAACAATGGGAGGGAGCTTTAAATTTGGTTTAAAATGCGCCGGCGAGGCCACTGGCGCCAGCGCCCCATCGGACTTGCCGGGCGTCAATTGTTTTATGACATGTTGAATATGCGAAAACATTTCCTCAAAAGCTTCCCATGTTTGAAACGACGGTACGTACTCTTCATCAGCTTGCATACGAGCAGCATTAAGGGCCTACTGCAGCCGCGTCTGGCGCTTCGTAAACCACGCCCGCTAGTTCTTCCCTCCCCGCTAACACGCACACATGGAAACGCTTCGCGCCGCACGTGAAGTTTGTGTGACCTTTTAGCACCATCTAACGTTACAGAAGTTAACTACCATTATACGCGGTCGCTGCGGTCGGCCAGAAACTTAAATTCGGAAAAAATTTAAACAGATGGCGTTGTTACTTGTTCATAATAGCAAACAATAAAATAATTAATTAATAAACCTGAATATTTATTGTTGTTTTGGAAGATGTTAACAGCATAGAAGCAGCAGCGTATATAGCATATAAGTTAAGAGTATTGATAATAAGAAAATAGCACAAGAACAGAAAAGAGATTATTTTTGATAAAATATGATGAAAACAGATTTACCTACTTGATTACGCTCACCTGACTTTGCGGTCACTAAATGCAAATTTCAACCTTATTGTTATGGGGTTACAATACCCCTGGGGTTGCAGGCGTCCATAGTCGTTATTATTATAAATGCTTTGGTTGAAATGCTTTTTAACCCTCGAATTTTTCATAGGTACAGTCATCTGCAATAATATGTTACTCTTCGACGGCCGCAAAAATATGTGACACGCTCTTATGGCTCTACAAATAAGATGTAACATGATCTACCGCAAAACGGCCTTCGGTTTGTAACATATTATTGCAGCTGACTGTACTCGTATTCATTGTTGTATAGGTAGGTATTAATATCTTTTATCCGATCGATTTGCATTTATTTGAAATAAAGCAGTGTTTAGTAATTATATGTTTTATTGAATAAGAGATTATTTAGGTATGTAATGAATACAGGGTGCCTTTTTGAAACACTCATTTTTAGGGTTCCGTAGCCAAATGGCAAAAAACGGAACCCTTATAGATTCGTCATGTCTGTCTGTCTGTCTGTCCGTCTGTCCGTCCGTATGTCACAGCCACTTTTTTCCGAAACTATAAGAACTATACTGTTGAAACTTGGTAAGTAGATGTATTCTGTGAACCGCATTATATTTTCACACAAAAATAGAAAAAAAAAATTTTTTTTGGGGGTTCCCCATACTTAGAACTGAAACTCATTTTTTTCATCAAACCCATACGTGTGGGGTATCTATGGATAGGTCTTCAAAAATGGTATTGAGGTTTCTAACATCATTTTTTTCTAAACTGAATAGTTTGCGCGAGAGACACTTCCAAAGTGGTAAAATGTGTGTGTGTGTCCCCCCCCCCCCTGTAACTTCTAAAATAAGAGAATGATAAAACTAAAAAAAATATATGATGTACATTACCATGCAAACTTCCACCGAAAATTGGTTTGAACAAGATCTAGTAAGTAGTTTTTTTTAATACGTCATAAATCCCCTAAATACGGAACCCTTCATGGGCGAGTCCGACTCGCACTTGGCCGCTTTTTCTGGATAATTTTGAATTTCAATTGTCAGGGGTGCCTACATTATTTTTTAATACATTTTACAACGACAACAAACAAAAGTTCAAATTCGCCGTATTTTTATTACCCGGGTCGATCGTAACAAAATAGAAAATCATGTTTTTCAAATCTAAGCGTTATTGTAATTTATCTCAAATAACCAAAAAGTCAATCTGACTAGAACTTAAAAACGAACTGAATTATTTTAATATGTCGATTTTTCTTGGTGACCCAGGAGAATTTTTTTTTGTATCCCATACAAAAAGAGCGTATCCCAATCGCGTATCGGTTTTGGTTTTTACTTATAAGTGTGAAAAATATATTCTACCATATACGAAGGATGTGTGTTTTTTCATGTTTTATGTGTCTTTTTGTACAATAAAGTGTTTTACTGCTACTAATATATCATATTAACGATTAACTAAAAAGGTATTTACATCTAATTTAACTGGTAAATTATTAAAGTCCGCTAAAATTAATATATACCTATTAAAAAAAATATTTGTTAATATGTCCCAAAATCATGGCTCATTTTTTAAGTCTCCTGACTTACCAAACATATCGCAACGAAGGCAAGGGTACAACTAATAACGTAACGTTTCAGTTACTTTTTTAGTCGCCGACCATTTTATCCGGGGTACGAAAAGAGGTATTAGATCTATCCTGGGTCTAATATGTTATAAAAACATAGTTTTTTGAAAAATGTTCGTAGGTAGTACACAAAATTTACATTTTCTTTTGAATGTGATTTGGGTCATCGTTCTCCCTGGTGACTTTTCTGGTGACCCAAGAGACATCAATTTTATTACGACTCAGGAGACTTTTTTTCTATGCACTTTGATTTTTTTGATGCGCTAATTTTGTAATCTAAAATAACTTTAAACTGCTGATATACTTATATCTCTTTGCTGATGAGTGGAAGTGGAATTGAAACTTAATTTATTGTTCTCTCCCTTGACATTTTGGCATACATTTGACATGCTGCAGTGCACTCCTAACGTTAATAAAGACATATTTTTTAGAAAAAGCTTTAGGAAAACTCACTCTTGAGCTTAAAACGATTAAGTCCTTATCATATTATGTTAGATTTTTAGTACAGACCCCAAATCAGTAAAAATGTCTCTTAGCCAACTAAATTTGTCTCTGGGAAAAGTACGATATCCCTAAAAATTGTACGTACATTTCGCATTTTTCTGAAGGAACGGAATTCATAAATTGGGTTATTATAATTTTTTCAGATTATTTGATTGCATTGACATATCACCAAGATAGATAGAACATTTAAGTTAACAGAAGAAAATCATTTGTGTTCTTTTATACAGTGTGGAAAAAGTAGGTTCGATTCCCGGGCGCGACTAAGCGAATTTAGAAAAAACAACGTGTTGCATTCCGGGAGTGCCGACAGAAGTGAAAACTCAATGACTAGTCCAAAATGTCTGCAGCACTATGTATAATTGACCCATCCTCCTTTCTATTGAAAACTTTTGGTTCCGATATTGCTGGTCAGTGAGCTTGTGTAAAATTCGAAATTCAAATTTATAGCGTTAATTGTTACAATTCGAATAGAAATTGTAAAGTTACCTTGCAGACCTCGCATCTAAATATATTTGGTCATGATATTTTGAGTTTTATTCACCAGTACTAGAGTTCACTTTTATTAGCGATTTCATCAAGATGTAGCTTTATTTAATTATATTTGAGTGATATAAAGTTATAATACTGTGAGATCCTCGTATTTCAGCCCGTACAAGATTATAACCTTTTTCATGTAATGTCATTGAGTTTTTCTTTATTGATTTAAATGCCATCTAAATGATTGGCCATCTAAACCTTACGGTCACATGATCGCCTTACGCTGTCTCGAGTTTATCATTTTTTCCCCACCTCAAAAAGTGCCTAGCGCCGCTAAAAGATTTCACTTCAAAAATCTTTGAATGCAGTTGTTTCTTTAAAAAACAATAATGTTTCATTTAAGTAAAATGAGCAAACTTAAGGTTTTAAGGCACTTTCCCTCCAGGGCCCATAATTTTTTTCCACCCGGTAGTAGACAACTATTTTTTTCGACTAAATGAAGTTTTATTAGATAAATCGTTGATCACATGGTTCGTTTCACACATCACATCAAATCGTTTGTCATCACAATCAAAATTTGTCAAAAGTAATGAAATTTATGCCAAAAAAAACATAAATAAAACATATAAATTCAACACATTTTTTTAATAAAAATCTTTCTCGATGATATAAAAAAGAACATCGACAAATTATGTTCAAAAAATTAATATCAAAACAGATGTCATAATTAGGATTGGCTACTTTAAGAAAGGGACAGAGAGATTTAATCCTCTCGCTCTGCACATTTTTCTCATTCCTCCTTGTCAAGCCAAAATAAACTATAAAATGATAGTAACACAGTACATTGTAATATTCACTTTTTCCACGGTATCATGTCATTGTAAATTACTTATGTGAAATTGTAGTGGCGTGCGACTTTCAAACCGGAGGTCACGGGTTCGAACCCCGGCCCGTGCAAGTGAGTTTTTGTAAGTAGGGACCTTTTTTTAGTGGTACTTAAATATAATAACTTTTCGTATTATTGAAATAAAATATTTTATTCAAACAAACTTAATAATATAATAATTAAAACGAATAATATCAATTAGTTTTTAATATTTATTCAATTATTTTAAATTATTTGAGCATGAAACATACTAGATTTATTTTTATCATTACAATAGAAAAAAAGCAAAAAATATATTCTTATAGATATTTTATTTTCAAATAAAAATAAAGCAAAAAGTTACGGTTAGATTCTGATGGCTAAATACCAAACAGCTACCGATACATTTCAATATCTGTCGAAATTTCCTAACCCGTTGTAACTGACAAAGAGTATAGATTTCGACGTAGCATGACGTAACCTAGCAAACACGCACACATGCGTAACGTATAGGCCTGTAAGAAGGCACCATCATAGGCTTACCTCCGATTCCGTTACTACTCAATGGAGTTACGACTCAACGTTTATTGGATATTAAAATTTTACGTAATTCGGAGCGCTGCGCGAAGTGACATAGGTCTTACCTCTTTGAGGCACGACGGCCATCTAACATTACTGGCATAAAGGATGCATTTATGACTTTGACGCATGACAGAAAGAGAAACCGAACTGCGTAAAATGGGCGTTTGCTGTTGAATTCATAAAATCAAAAATCGATAATAAATCCATCGGTAAAGGATAATAAGTTAATATTTAGTTCTTTGAAAGTTAAGACGAGATGAAAACCTTTGCTGTAAGGTGGGTTGTGCTGGATATGGATGTGTTTTCTAGTTGCACGAAGCTAAAACCGAAAAATGAACACGTAAGTTTGGATTTATTTTCTATCGAGAAAATTTTAAGCATTCGTGTTTCGACTACTACGAAATCTCTTATCATATAGTCAAGAAACATATATCCGAAAATCACTACTGTTTGTTTCCGGGGCTAGCCACTGCCACCTTTCTAAGATCCTGTTATTTTTCGATGCACGGCCTTAAGCTGTTCTACCAGGTTATTAAATTCCGAACGTAGTACATCTACGTTCGCCGATTGCGACATAAACCGTTCTTGCGTCTTGGCTGTCCCGACGTGCGACGACAAGTCATAGACTCCTTGTAATCTACCGAAATACGCCTGAATTTTAGCTTCTAATAACTTAATATTAGGCCCTATTTTTTCTTCGGTAAGCGACATTTTTAACCAGCACGCAAAAGTAGTATATAAGTAGACTGCGTATACAATAATAACGTAAAATGATACCCAATTTTGATCTGCAATGATTTCAGACAACGGATATACGCGACTCGTAAATCAATAAGTACCTACGGTCGACAATAATAACCTAAGAAACAGCTGACCGCGCAATTGTACCGGCCAGCGGAGTATTCACTGCCTATAGCGCCTATAAATCTATACCTACTCACAACGGAATGTTTACTAGACGACCGCTTAAACGTATCGAAATCGAATGTACCTATTCTTTATAAAGTATTTAACCGTCTCCTATTTAGACGTGGGATAATTTATAAATATTTCTATTAAGTACCTACCACTACCTACGCGTAAGAACGGCGGATAAGATGGAACACTAAATTCGCAGACCATACAGACGTACCTAGGTAAATAACTGTAAACTGAGGAAGTACTTAGAACTAAAATGCATACGTTTTATCGTGAATAGGCGCTTACTTTACTTTTATATAGGTAAGACCGTCTAGGAAGCACGTACAGAACGTCCGATAGATATGTAGTTTATAGGTTAGTTTGGTATGGAAGAAATATACCTACTTATGTGTATTTAAAAACACTGAACTGATAATCCAAGGGCGAAGGACCAATAAATGAATGAGCCACGGGCTCGTAAAAGTACTGCCACTCTTGGTCTCACGAAATTTGACTTGAAAAAAATAAGTATTTGTAAGTTTTCAAAAAGAAAGCTACAAAAGCGGAGTATGAAGGCGGGGCGGGTTTGCTATAATTTCGCCGATCAAAAACTTATGACTTTGCCTTATTCTAGGGGCTTACTTGGTGGGTCCTTGTTCTTCTCTCAGGCGTAGTCCGAAGAAAATCTGGCCTTTGCTGATGGGAGCACCTCGTGGCTCGCTGAATGGCGAAAACACTGTCACTTCTCGATCTTGATCACAAAATCCGATGTTGTCTTCAAAGTTAACAACCCCGGGGCGAAATACAACACAAAAAAACACTAAAAAGTTAGTAAATGCGGTGCTACGACGGCGATGCAATTATTTGCTTGCAGGACGTAGGAGTTTCGAGCGAAAACTGATTTTAATCATGGCCGCGGGCGTTTACCCCGTGTCGCCCCTAGGTGGCGCTGTCATAGTCTTAATGGCGGGTATAGCATTGGCTCAAACACAAAGGTTCAAGTCCCGCACTCAAACAAATGTTTGATATCCATACAAATTTTCAACCCCTTCCTCACCACCTTAGGGGATGAATTTTCAAAAACGCTGAAACAAGTTTTCTTGTATTTTAATTTAATACCTTTTTGCGAAGTTTCAAGTTCCTAGCTTAAAATAAAATTCGCACCCCAAGACGAATTTTCATCCCCTTTTTAACCCCCTTAGGGGTTGAATTTCCAAAACCGTTGCAATTACTTTTTTTTTGTAATGGGCAATTATGCCTTTCTAAGAAGTTTCAAAGCATTTGTAATGGATTCAAACTTTCAACCCCTTTTTAACCCTGTTAGGGCATGAATTTTACAAAACGCTGAAATTGCTTTTCCTGTCTTTTATTATATCCCCAAATACAAAGATTCAAGTCCCGCGTTCGAAAAAATGTTTGATATCCATACAAACTCTCAACCCCTTTTTCACCACCTTAGGGGATAAATTTTCAAAACCGCTGAAATTAGTTTTCTTGTATTATAATAATATATCTTTTTACGAAGTTTCAAATTCTTAGCTTAAAATAAAACTTGAACCCCATACAAACATTCCTCCCCTTTTTAACCCCCTTAGGGGTTGAATTTCTCAAAATCGCTTCTTATCTCTTGTACACTTTATAAATGTAATCTGGTGTGTAAATTTCAACTTTCTATCTTTTGTAGTTTCGGCTCTTCGTTGATGAATCAGTCAGTCCGTCCGGACACTTGCATTTATACAGGTTGGATTTTCTTTTTGGGTCAGTGAGGGCAGCTACCAGATCCCGTCCTGCTACGAGAAAACGGTCTAAGAAGACCTTCCCTCGATTTCAAATTAATGAAGATTGGCTTTTACAGATTTTGGAAAAAACATACAGGGTGTGAGAAAAAGATCATTTTTGACAAACTTTTTTTTTGATGCCAATCGATCCCATTCCTATTGAGGATCAAAAGCTTGTATGGAACCAAAAAAAATATCTATAGTAAATACAAATACAAATACAAATACAAATACAAATAATTTATTGAGAAAAGTATAGTACAGTGGTTGGTAAATGTATGGAAAAAGTATTTATTAATTTGTGGCTTTTTTAGTACATTACCGTAAGTTGACCCCTAGGAAACGAATGATACTGGATAGGAATGGAATCGATTGGCATACAAAAATAGCATCTGAAAAATAAAAGTTTTCATTTTCATACAAATTGTATGGGAAAAGTTTTCTCCAATTTGTGGCTTTTCTAGCCGGAAATTTTTTTTGGTTCCATACAAGCTTTTGATCCTTAATCTGTCAGCTCCCACGGCTCATATATGAGCCAGAACGCTTATGGTGACGTCATATCGTGGGATTCGACAGGTTAATGGGAATTGGATCGATTGGCATCAAAAAAAAGTTTGTCAAAAATGACCTTTTCCTCTCACCCTGTATGTTTTTTCCAAAACCTGTAAAAGCCAATCTTCATTAATTTGAAATCGAGGGAAGGTCTTCTTAGACCGTTTTCTCGTAGCAGCACGGGATCTGGTAGCTGCCCTCACTGACCCAAAAAGAAAATCCATCCTGTATATTCCATGACGTCGTGTCACCAAACTCAGGACGCGAGTAACACGAGTAATTAGAGAGGACTCCAGAATGTGATGTGACTGCTCCAATTCACTCCACTTGTTTCGCTTTTGCGGCTGCCGCCCCCCCCCCCCCCCCGCCCTCGCCTACCTATCTCTATCTATCCTGTTCTGTTCAATGAGAAAGGTAGAATCGCCGCCTACGTAGAAAAGAGACGGGAAAAGGGTTACCCTATGAAGGGGTAAGCGGTAAATATTATAGGCTTAACTACCTTATCTACACCCTATTTGATTTGGTAACCACATCTAATATGATTAATCATATTCAAAATGGTTTCCATAACGATAGGGTAAGTCAAACGATAGGGTAACCATGACCTCTGGGTAAGCATTTAATAGGGTTACTTTATCGATACGATTAATCTTTAAAAGGGGTTTTCCGGTCCCTGCTACACACATAATATCAAATAAAGTAAGGTACAAGTCTATAACTGTCTCTCAAACAATCGCTCATTGAGTCATCACTTGTCCGTTACGATTTGAAATTTTCTTCCTTTTCTCACACGTGGAATTGAAGGTTGTAATTTCTACGATATTCGTTTTTGGTACTGCATTCAGATTCAAAAATAAAGATTCAAACTAATAATGTAACTACCACCACCGATAAGCGGTAGTAAATAAATCGGTAGGTAATTAGTAACCGAAACGACATTATTAACTAAATCACCATAGGTCAAAATTTATAACGCAAAACAAAATGGAAGCATTATGAAGAAATGAAAGTAACACGTACCTTTAAATTATCCGACTTCTGAAATATGTAAACTCATTACCACACACACCTAATTTCACGCTTGCACTAGACTGGACTGGAGTAGATAGGTCAATCAATTAATTCAAACCACAGTTTTCACTTTAGCAACTATATTTGAAACACTTGTTCACACCTTGAAATTCAAGCACAGAATGAATCGGACCTGGTGTCGGTGACCAGTTTTTAACAACTCAACCCTCCCACTCTGTTCAATAAAAGAGCGCGAACCGGAACTGGTAACCAATCCCAAGTCAGTGACATTACTTTATTTTCATTAGCAATATTAACTATTGTATTTATACATTGAATATTTCTAAATTAGAACGACTATTATTTTTAATTAATTGGATTCGTTATTTAATATGTTTATACAATATATTTAAACATAGAACAATATTTTGGTTCCATATTTTCACACTAGGGGATTCCACTCGAGTTTCGTTTAGTCAAAATATGACTATTAATAACCAGTAGCTTACACTAATGTTTCAATTTGGTCATGCATACCAAAATCACGCTGTATGTTACCAGGTCGTGCTTATGAAGTAAAGGTATTTAATAATTAAGGTATTATCGTTTTACGTAATAACTAGTACATTCTTATTTTACAATTAATACCTACGTTCGTAGGAATATTACATGTATTAAGTACTTGCATAGAGCAAGCATGCATAGAGTAGGGGGTATGGGGAAGATGACAAAAGGCCTTTCGTGTCGAGCTACGAAATCATACGCGGCAGAGGCAGCAATTTCCTGGCCCTGAAGCCGTTGAACGCGACCGCATCCTGTTACTTTATACAATACGTCGGTGGTTGACATTTTAACCAGCAATTTACGGAACGCTAACCGTGGCTTTCAGATCGCTCTTCTTTGTGCTGTTACGATAGGTGACAGTTCAAAAATATTATTTTCACCTCAGCAGCTCGAACAAGGGTACTTTGCTACTGCTGAGCAAAATCGCATTTTGCTCACTGAGTGAGACAAAATGAGCAAATTGCGATTTTGCTCACTCAGTGAGCAAAATGCGATTTTGCTCACTGTTTTTAAGTAGCAAAGTACCCTTGTTCGAGCTGCTGAGGTGAAAACTTAATTGTTGGTATATCTTAAGAAAACAGTACGGATATGATGGTCGTTCTTGTCTACGTGACAGCGTGATAAAACGGTGTCCGTCACTTTCTTTCCCACGGTGTTAAACAGTGACAGTTATTTTATCACGTGGATAAAGATGGATAAAGCTATCCATAATAGGCTGGCAGGAGTGAATAGAGGTAAGTGATATATGATATAGAAGGAATACATTTTTCGGGTTCTCTAATATGTTCTCACTGCTGAGGTGAAAAGTTTTGTGAACTACACGAGATCAAAGTTATTTACATCTCGTGCGCTTTTGAGTCCCTTACTACGCTCAAGATTCTAAATTAGATTCACTCGCTACGCTCGTGAATCTAGTATAGAATCTTTCGCTTGCACGGGACTCAAAATAAGCACTCGAAGAAATATCAAACTTTGATCTCTTGTTGTACAAATAACTATTTCACCTCAGCAGCTCGAACAAGGGTACTTTGCTACTTAAAAACAGTGAGCAAAATCGCAATTTGCTCATTTTGTCTCACTCAGTGAGCAAAATGCGATTTTGCTCACTGTTTTTAAGTAGCAAAGTACCCTTGTTCGAGCTGCTGAGGTGAAATAGTTATTTGTACAACAAGAGATCAAAGTTTGATATTTCTTCGAGTGCTTATTTTGAGTCCCGTGCAAGCGAAAGATTCTATACTAGATTCACGAGCGTAGCGAGTGAATCTAATTTAGAATCTTGAGCGTAGTAAGGGACTCAAAAGCGCACGAGATGTAAATAACTTTGATCTCGTGTAGTTCACAAAACTTTTCACCTCAGCAGTGAGAACATATTAGAGAACCCGAAAAATGTATTCCTTCTATATCATATATCACTTACCTCTATTCACTCCTGCCAGCCTATTATGGATAGCTTTATCCATCTTTATCCACGTGATAAAATAACTGTCACTGTTTAACACCGTGGGAAAGAAAGTGACGGACACCGTTTTATCACGCTGTCACGTAGACAAGAACGACCATCATATCCGTACTGTTTTCTTAAGATATACCAACAATTAAGTTTTCACCTCAGCAGCTCGAACAAGGGTACTTTGCTACTTAAAAACAGTGAGCAAAATCGCATTTTGCTCACTGAGTGAGACAAAATGAGCAAATTGCGATTTTGCTCACTCAGTGATATGATGGTCGTTCTTGTCTACGTGACAGCGTGATAAAACGGTGTCCGTCACTTTCTTTCCCACGGTGTTAAACAGTGACAGTTATTTTATCACGTGGATAAAGATGGATAAAGCTATCCATAATAGGCTGGCAGGAGTGAATAGAGGTAAGTGATATATGATATAGAAGGAATACATTTTTCGGGTTCTCTAATATGTTCTCACTGCTGAGGTGAAAAGTTTTGTGAACTACACGAGATCAAAGTTATTTACATCTCGTGCGCTTTTGAGTCCCTTACTACGCTCAAGATTCTAAATTAGATTCACTCGCTACGCTCGTGAATCTAGTATAGAATCTTTCGCTTGCACGGGACTCAAAATAAGCACTCGAAGAAATATCAAACATTGATCTCTTGTTGTACAAATAACTATTAAATTGATTTACTAGAGTCTGTGCGAAAAGAGAAGCGTCGTGGAATTTATTTATTTTAAACTTTATTTCAGAATATCTAATACCTTTAAACGAGCAATTATTGTTTATTTATTTATATATATTTCGGGGATCTCTGAAACGGCTGTAACGATTTCGATGAAATATACTATATGGGGGTTTTCGGAGGCGAAAAATCGATCTAGCTAGGTTTTATCTCTGGGAAAACGCGCATTTTTGAGTTTTTATATGTTTTCAGAGCAAAGCTTGGTCTCCCAGATATTAACAAATAAAGTACAAATGGCGGCCACCACCAATGTATGGGGTCCAATACATTCCACGACTCTTCTAGTTATTTCCGAACAGACTAATCTATATAGATATAACTTTTTTTATGTGTTTCGAGTTTTCATCGGAATTAATCTCTGACCTTTAAGTAAATGCACACTCCTCCCCCCACCTCCGCTCACCGACGACGCAGAAAGAAAATTAAATTCGCGAGTTAAACAGGCTATGAATAGTACATTATTGCAGAGGCCGGGAAAGGGCAATTCGTGGATGAGTTTCGATTTTGTCGGACGACGCGTAGCGGAGTCCGACAAAGAAGACGAATCCACGAATTGCTATTCCTGCCGAGGCATATATAGTGCTTTTCTCCAAAACATGCGAGGAAATAAAGTAAAATAATAATTATTTAAGCATCGAGCATCACTCAAATCGAAACTTCACATCAAAAACGTCAAAAACAATTTCCCTCTTTAATTTATTATTAAAAGTTAAAGGCACAAACTTATTCTGCCATTCAGTACCATTCACAATATTCGTTCATTGAAAATATAGTTGGTCAAACCAAATTGTCAGTAAATAAGAACAAAAAAAACTATACTCATCCTTTTCTTTTGGGTTCTAGTACTGGTGTAAGACAAAGATAGTATGATTCTCTCTGTCTATGTCAAACTATAATAAAATTGTGCAATATAAGCTTTATGAACACGGATGAGATCCTTAAAAAAATATAAAAATAATCTTTGATTTTATTAAGCAGTATTCGCACGATCATACACGAGCACAACGGTCTTGTAAGAACGAGACATGTAAGGTCGTTTATATTACTATCTCACTCTATCCTATAGCTTGAAAGTGCAATGTAGGCTGTCTAGGAATAGAAAAATAAACTGGCTGTCAATCGGTAGTCGTCAATATATTCACATGTGCTATTTGCATTCGTGCTTATTTCAGTAGTTAAATCCCTATTTTACACTGGCGACGAAAGGAAATAAGGAAAAGCGTGTCTGCGGTAATTTATTCTCACCATACCTATACAAAATAGGGCAAGAAAATGCCGATTGGTAAAATAAAAGAGTTTGACGTTAAAAACGGAACATGGTCGGCTTACATTGAAAGAATGGAAATGTATTTTAAGGTAAATGATATCAAACCGGAGAATCAACTGCCTACATTGATAGCTACAGTCGGGGACGAGGCGTATGAGCTGATAACGAACCTCGCGAGCCCGAAGAAACCATCGGAGCTGACATACGATGCAGTTGTCAAATTAGTCAAAGATCATTTACAACCGACTCCGTCAGTTTTAGCGGAACGTTACAGATTTAGGCAAAAGAGACAGGGCACGGAATGTATCAGCGATTATGTGGCGGAGTTGAAGAAGGCAGCCCGATTTTGTAATTTTGCGACTAATCTAAACACTGATCTGCGAGACCAGTTCGTATGTGGTATCAGAAGCGATCAGATTAGAGAACGTTTGTTTGCCGAAGACGAAGGTTTGACCTTCTCGGACGCGGTTAAGAAAGCGACGACTTTAGAGGCCGCAATCAAAGATTCGGCTGCGGTTGACGGTTCGGCGGGAGCGGTTAACGGCGAGGGTGCTGCGGCGGGAGCGGACCCAGTACACGCTATAACCGCGGCATACGGTCGGCGTATCAACGCTGGCGGCCACGGAGGACGTGGCGGGACGCGCGGATCGCGCGGACATGGTGGTTCACCAGGGCGGAGTTCGGGCGGAGGCACCCACCACTGCGGCGGGTGCGGTGCGAACAGCCATACTTACCAGACTTGCAGGTTCCGGAGTTACGAGTGCAGCCGGTGCCGGCGCATTGGCCATTTGCGTCGCGTCTGTCCAGAACTGACAGCGGAGGGGTCGCGCGATAGACGGACTAATCTACATCAACTTGGCGGGAAAACGGAAGATGACGGAGTAGAGCATCGCACGTTGGAGACCCTGCAGGAGGAAGATTTTCATCACTTATGCTTGAGTGATTACCCGCCGGTGAGATTGCCTGTTTTCGTAAACAATCATTCACTCACTATGGAAGTCGACACGGGTTCGGCTGCGTCCTGCATAAGTAGTGAGACATACCACACCTATTTCAAGAATATTCCTTTACAACCACCAGGTGCTTCCTTTACGTTTTACAACGGAACACCACTGACTTCTTCCGGAATGATAAAGCCCAAGGTTCGTTATGGTGCTACAGAGAAAGAGTTAGAGTTGTTTGTGATTGAGGGTGGTAAAACTCCATTAATAGGACGACATTGGTTAGTGGAATTAAAAACAGGCATTCCGATGTTTGATAGCTGTCATCATGTAGGTGGAAATAATGAAAATCCTAAAGTAAATGCTAATATTAAAACTTTATGTGACAGGTATAAGGAGTTGTTTCAAGGCGGTTTGGGGCGGTACTCGGGCGGTAAAGCGACGTTGCAGTTGCGGCCCGGCGCGGTGCCTGTATTCCACCGTGCGCGTCCGCTGCCGTACGCGCTACGCGCACGCGTCGACGCCGAGCTGGACGCCATGCTACGCGACGGCATCATCGAGCCCGTCGACTGTTCCGACTGGAATTGGTGGAGTTTTGTCGCAACCAAACCAGAGTGGAGGGGGTGAACGTCCAGTCGCTTACATTTCTAGGACGCTAACGGACGCAGAGAAAAATTACTCTCAAATACACCGTGAAGCGTTGGCAATAATTTTTTGCGTCAATAAGTTCCATCAGTACCTATATGGTAGGCATTTCACACTTAGGACTGATCACAAACCGTTGGTATCCATTTTCGGGCCGCACACAGGAATACCAGCTATGGCCGCTAGTCGCATGGAACGCTGGGCTCTGATTTTATCAGCATATACGTACACTATCGAGTATGTTCGTACAAACGAAAATGGAGCAGACGGGTTGTCTCGGTTACCGATAGTCCAGTGCGGAGAAACGAGCCCGACAGCGCCCGAGCAGACATACTTGCATTTTATTCAGCAGGCTTTGTTGCTCAACTATGGTGAGGTTTGTTCACAGACTGCTCGGGATCCCATAATGGCACGGGTTTTAAGGTACATTAGAGAGGGTTGGCCCGCAGATTGTGACATAATTGGGTTACAACCATTTTTTAATAGGAAGGCCGAATTATACGAAGAGCTGGGTTGCGTTATGTGGGGTTACAGGTTAGTGATTCCGGAGTCATGCAGGGAGCGGGTATTACGGATGCTCCACGAGCCTCACATGGGTATAGTGAAGTCTAAAGCTTTAGCTAGGAGTTATGTCTGGTGGCCCGGGGTCGACGAGGCAGTAGAACGCATGTGCCGCGAGTGCGACGCGTGTGCAGTACAAGCGGATGCTCCACCAAAGCAAGCGCCTTGCATGTGGCCTTGGCCGGATCGGCAATGGTCTAGAATTCATCTCGACTTTATGGGTCCAATTGCCGGAAAGACTTATCTTGTAGTAATTGACGCGATGTCCAAATGGGTGGAAATATTCCACATGATTAGTACCACAGCTACCGCTGTAATTGCCATTTTGTGTGAATTATTTAGCAGGTGGGGGTTACCCAAACAAATAGTTTCAGATAATGGGCCACCTTTCTCTAGTACCGAAATGCGAAATTTCAGCCAGGGACTCGGTATCGAACATATCTTTTCTGCACCTTATCATCCAGCTTCAAACGGTTTGGCTGAAGTTACGGTAAAAACTCTAAAGAGAGTAATCAAAAAAGCAATTTATGAAAAAAATGATGTAAATAAGGCTCTATGGACTTATTTGTTATATTATAGAAATACGGTTCACCCCACTACCGGCCAGAGTCCAGCCACATTACTTCAGGGTAGGAGTCTTCGTACCAAGCTCGAAACTTTGAAGCCCGACACTAGGGCCGTGGTGCGTCAGGCGCAGCAACGGCAGAAGTTAGCTGCGGGAGGAGCACATAGGGAACTAGGGTTACAAGAAGAGGTTTGGTATAGGCAATACCTTAAGGGGGAAAAATGGGCTCCAGGGCAAATAGTGCATAGAACCGGGTCGGGTGATTACAGCGTCAAGGGGGCTGATGGGTCAGTGGTACATAGACATGTCGATCAATTGAAGCGGCGATCGGGTAGACAGTCTCTTGTATATCCCGTTCCAGAAACTTTGGAACCTGATATCCGTACAAATCCTGATAATGACAGAGTTCGTAAACTTAATGTAACAAATGACCCTGACGGACTTGAAATGGAGACCCGGACGGACTCAGTCGGGCGGTCAGCGGGATCGACGTCAGACATGGTGGTGTCTCCGGAGCATGCGTCTCAACCGAGCGTTTCTCTCTCTAAATCACCACCTGGGTCGCCTATTTTTCAAGATGCTTTACCTAGCGCACCTCCATCGTCAAATGTTTCTTTACCGAACACACCGTCACCGCCCCAGGCTCGTCCTTTTAGGCAATGCCGCCTTAAGGGAATTACTAGGTTAGATCTATAGTTTTGTTGTTGTACTCTTTAAGGGAGTCCTTTTAGTTTGATGTGTATTTAATAATTTATTGTGGAGGAGTGCAATGTAGGCTGTCTAGGAATAGAAAAATAAACTGGCTGTCAATCGGTAGTCGTCAATATATTCACATGTGCTATTTGCATTCGTGCTTATTTCAGTAGTTAAATCCCTATTTTACAGAAATGATAGCTGATCGAGTCGTGTAGACGTGGCCCGCGGCTATAATAATTGGCTGTTTGCGTTTTTTATTTTTAAAAAGTAAAAAACACTACAGTAATAAGTTATTACTGTAGTGTTTTTTTACTTCCCGTCTGCTAGAACAGGACTGCGATAGTTTTATTTTTTTAAATTAGAGTTTGACAATAAAGAAGTACTTCCGGTACTATTTTTGCTACAATAAGGTGAACATTTCCGAGCATATTGGAGAAAACAAACTTAAATTTGCATATCTGAATCTATTAGTTAGAGGCCTGTAAAAGCGAAGCGGTATAGGCATTTATAGTGTCGATTATTCTTATGTGGTATATATTAGGTAGTATTTTTATTTTATTTTTCACTAATAAATGTTCAAACGACAAACGGCTCTCTCTTATTTAATAATAAAGCAACTAAGTATAATATAAATCTTAAAATGTCTCGTAGACCTGTGCATTTAATGTTTTCGCAGTGAAGAAAGGTGTTGACAAATGACAAATAGCTTGCGAAACTAAGATTTTTTTTTTCCATAATTTTCGCAAAAAGTCGCTTTTTCGGTATTACTAACTTCTGTTCCTTCTTTCACCGTATATACTACTATTCAGAACTGTTTCAATAAAATACCAACTTAAGTATGTATAAAGAAAACATCCATTAACGTGCTGTTATAGGGCAGCCTCCGTTGGAGTTTTGAAGAAAACTCTTGAATTCAACCCAAACAGTTTATTCAACCAAAATACACTGCACAAACTTCCACACTAAAAGATTTAGAATTAGAATGTTATTAGATCTATGTTAAAGAGTAAATTACGAATGACGATGTTTTTACTATTATTCGAATTTTTATACAGTAATATTGCTGTCAATGCTTCACCTACATTTTAGTTTTACCTGGTAAGCAAAATAATTATGAGTGTATATAACAGGCCCCCCGATAAGACGAGGCTTTATCTTGAATAGATGAAGCTGAGTGAGAAAATTACATTAAAAGGGCTTAATAGTAAATGGTTAGTGAATATACATTACAATGACTTATTATACTTATACATAGTTAATCTTATTCTATTATATACTAAAGCTAGTTATGTTCAGCAGAAGCGCTTGGTACATTTGACAACTAAATAAATTATAATAAAAGCAAGTGAAGTTAGTGTTAGTAATTTTTATATTCTATGAAGTAAGATTGAGAATTCCTGTACCGACACAAAATAGTCTTTGATGTTGTCATTACATTTTACAGCTAAGTGACAGGGTTTTTATTGAACAAAAACATTTATTGAACAAAAGTACTTACTAAATAACAGTAAGTACATGCCAAATATCGACATCACAAGAAATCAATTTGTTACATACTTTTGGTACAGATTTGAGAATTTCGGTGAAAAGAAGAGTTTTACAACATGGGTTACTGATGCTGAAATAAATAGGTAGTTAAAAGAGGACAGATGGAATATTCACTATTCACTGTGGTGCAAATGTTTAGGTTATCTAATAAAGTAGGTATAACGCAGTTAGTTCGTGATAGGTATAACGGTGAAGGATGGTTTTATTTAGAAAATAAAATAGCATTTAAAATAGAATCTAAGTAATTGGAGATCGTGAGTAATGAGCTCTCAATTACATTTACAAGGTGGTTGACACGCGACATGTAGGTTAGTTGTTAATTTACTTTTGTAACTTGAGATAGGGCCTGAGTCATGTGTTCTAGATGTGAGTTTATTTTATTCTATTAGAATTTAATATGGAAATGGTTGAGTTGAAATGATCTATGCAGGAGAGGTTGAGAATTAGGTTGTATTCAAGTATGGGCAGGCTTTATCTCATTTACGTGATATTTAGTATGGCGGCGGTTAATACAGAGAGTGACGTTATTTTTATTATGAACTTTAGCTATTTTGTACGGCCCTTTCCAAATAGGGGATAAGGCTTTTCGAAGCCTGTGGTGTTGTTTTAGATAAACAAGGTCGCCAACTTTGTAAGAAGTTTCACGAGAGGGTGAGTCGTAGTATCGCTTAGAGGTTTCCTTGCTTTTAAGAATGTATTCGAGGGCCTTTTCTCGACTACATCGCATACGGTACTGTAGCGCTCGGACATATTCGTCGTAAGTGAGACTGTCACTGGTATCGTATAGGGAATTAGGAATATGAGGTTTGTGGCCATACAGAAGTTCATATGGAGTGTATTGAGTGGTACTGTGTGGGGTAGTATTATAACAGAGGATAGCCGTAAATAGATAGCTGTGCCAATCGGAATGGTTTTCATTCACAAATGATTTTAAATATTCCTTCAAGGTCGAATGGCTGCGTTCAAGGGCACCATTTGTCATTGGGTGATAAGGGGTGGAAAATAAGGGCTTTATTTTAAAAATATTGGTTATTTGTTTAAATAATTCTGAGGTAAAACACGTGCCAAGGTCAGTTAGGATCATTTTTGGGATTCCAAATAGAGCCATGAAATGAACTAGATTACGAGCAACTTCCTCGCTCGTGGCGGTGACCTGTGGGTACGCGCATGAAAATTTGGTAAGGTCATCTTGGAGAGTCAGGATATACCTAAATTTTTCAACACCAGCTTCTGGAAGGGTGCCAACTATATCTAGAGCTAGTCGTTCAAATGGTTTGGTGCTCGAGGATGTTATTACCATTGGGGCTACATTACATTTTCTTAAGGGTTTATTAATTTGGCATAGCTTGCATGACTTAACATAGTCTTCGATATCTTTGCGCATTGTTTTCCAATAGTAAGAAGCCTTAATCCGATTAAACATTCTATTGATTCCGGGGTGTCCAGCGACTGTGGAGTTATGGTTTTCTTTAAGGATTTGAGGAATTTCTGCAGGTGTAGGATAGATTATTTTGTTTTTGTAAATGTGTATAGTTATGTTAGTATTGTGAAACACATATGCAATCATATTATAGATTTTAGCATAAGAAATGTTTGTAAATGGCTCCGTAAAGTCCGACACCGCCAAGTCTGTGAGTGTCGGGTTGTTTTGTAATATGATATCTCGTAGCGATTGTAGTAAGTTAAAAATAGTTTTGTAATTTGTCTCATCATAGTGATGGACTTTAGTCAATAGGAAGTAATACATCTTATTACTACTGGGAAATGGTAGGACGGTGTCAGGTTGACGTTCAGTATTTTGGAGGTCTTCTTGATTCGGGATTTCAGATAAAATTTCTTCGATATAAGGCATAGAAGAGTCAAAATCAAGAGAAGCAGGGCATGCGATTGAGTTCAATTTAGTTTTGACTAAGGTTTCGGAATATTCTTTTATGTTTGTATTATACCTTTCCGTGGATTTGTTAGACTGGGCTTTGATGAACTGTTCATAGGGACATTGGAATGTAGTATTAGGAATTTGACTTTGATTTCGGCTCTGACTGCGAGTTAAGGCATGAATTGGGATTCTGGAAAGAGCGTCGGCATTAGAATTAAGTTTCCCTGGTTTATAAACGACTTCATAGTCGTATTCCTCCAATTTTAATCTCCATCGAATAAGTCTACTGCCAGGGTCTTTTACGTTGAAAAGCCAAGTTAGTGGGCGATGGTCGGTGACAATTTGAAATTTATTACCATACAAATAAGGACGGAAACATTTTACAGCGAAGATAATGCCTAAAAGCTCTTTTTCTGTGGTGGAGTAGTTACATTCGGCTTTGTTCATAGTACGAGACGCGTAGGCGATTGGAAGATCTCGTCCTATGGGACCTTGCGAGAGTACAGCTCCAAGGGCACTGTTACTAGCATCTGAAGTCACAACGAAAGATTTGGAGAAATCGGGGTACTGAAGTAGAGGTGCCGTGGTAAGTTTTTCTTTCAGGTTGTTGAAAGCTAAATCTTGTTCAGAGGACCAATTAAATACGGCGTCCTTTTTTAAGAGAGAGGTGAGGGGTTTTGTTATTTTGGAAAAGCCATCTATGAATCTGCGGTAGTAACCTGCTAGGCCGAGAAATGATTTGATCTCTTTAGAATTGCGAGGGACTGGGAACTCAGTGACGGCTTTTACTTTGTCGGGATTAGGATGTACGCCTTTGTCAGTGATTACGTGACCTAAATAAGTCACTTCGCGACGTAGAAATTCACATTTGTCAGGTTGGAGCTTTAAATTAAATTCACGGAATCTATCAAATACAAGTTGCAATTTTTTGACGTGACTTTCAAGATCATGGGAGTATATTATGCAGTCATCCAAGTATATATAACAATGTAGGCCTTGTAGACCTGAAAGGGCTAGATTCATGAGACGCTGGAAGGTGGAAGGTGCATTTTTCAGGCCGAACGGCATTCTTAAAAACTCGAAGTGGCCTGAAATTCCATTAGGATTAAGAACAGTAAAACCAGTTTTAGCTGAGTCAGAGGGGTCCATCTTAATTTGATGAAATCCAGACACCAGGTCCAAAGTTGAGAAATATTTAGAGTTGCCTAGTTGATCCAAGATATCGGTTATGAGGGGTATTGGATAGATTTCAGTTATAGTGACGTCATTAAGGCGCCTGTAATCGATAACCAATCGCCACTTTTTTTGGCCTGATGCATCAGCCTTTTTTGGTACAATCCAGACTGGTGCACTCCAAGGGGATATGGAAGGTTGAATTATATTTTGGTCAAGCATTTTTTTGATTTGTTTATCAACTTCTTGACGGTGACATTCGGGGAATCTGTAAGACTTAGCATTAATTGGCGGGGCGTTGCCTGTATTTATTGAATGCTGTAGGGCGTTAGTATGAGTCAAAGGGTCTCCTTCGAGATAAAAAATATCAGCGTATCTACTGCAGCAATCAAGCAAAGATTTCTTTTCTTCTGAATTTAGATGAGTGTGACGAATGAGATCTAATACACGTTGGACGCGGTTAGTTGGCGTTGACGGTGCATGATTTAGGTTCATGACAGATTCAGCGGGGTTTTCTATAAAGACGGAGTAGTCGATTGGAGTAATCTTTACCTTGAGGTCCTTTATCTCGACCGGGGAATCAGTGGTATTTAAAATAGATACATTAACGCGTTTATTCTGTTTTATGGCGACTAGGCAGTTGGCTAAATACACACCCTCACAAAACATATGGTCTAATACTAATCCTTCATTTTTTCCATTTAATTCTAAGACAGAGTTGGAAATACCGCATTCAATTACACTTTCCGATCTAGCAGGAATTATGTAAGAAGGCTGACTGAAATAAATTTGTAATTGCTGACCATTTAAAGAAATAGAGTCTGTTTTGTAATCTATATTTGCGTCATAAAATTTAAAGAAATCGTTACCTATGATACCGTCGTATTTGAGATTTATCTCGTCTTTAATAGCGTGAAATTCGTAGTGAATTGTTTGATTTGTAAGACAGAGTCCTAATTGTAGGGAACCTAGAGTCTCACAGTAGGAGTCAGAGTCGTTAATACCTTTCAATTTAATAATTTCAGACGAGAGTGGGGGTTTCTGTTCTAAACTGGAGTATTTAACAATACTTACACTAGATCCTGTGTCCAACAGAAAGCAGAGAGTTTTATTGGAGTAGGGAGTATTTAAATAAGTATGTGGTAAGGATATTTTTCCTTTTAATGACTTAATTTCATAGCAGGGTATAGGACGGCTAATACTATTGGCTTCCAATTTATTTTCAGACAATGGCAAGGGTTGAGGAGGAAAAGATTCCGCTGTAAGTTCTTTTTTACAGGATTTGGAATTAGAGACAACATCAGAGTATGTCCTGGTAATCGTTTCTGCACAAGGATCAGCGAAAGAATTGGTAGGTTGTTCGTGATTAACTGGATCATGGGGTGCATTCAACTCTTGATAGGAATGAGAGCAGTCCGTTTTGACCACCTTATGGCTAGATTCAGTGGAAGAATTAGTTCGAGAAATAACGGGAGATTTGGCACAAGATGCAGTGGGGAAGTTATTATAAGATTCAGTGACGGATTTAGGACAAGATATAGTGGGAGAATTAGTAAAAGATTCAGTGAGAGGTTTCGTACAAGATACAGTGGGAGAGTTGGTATAAGATTCAGTGAGAGATTTGGTACAAGATACAGTGGGAGAGTTGGTATAAGATTCAGTGAGAGATTTGGTACGAGATACAGTGGGAGAGTTAGTATAAGATTCAGTGAGAGATTTGGTACAAGATACAGTGGGAGAATTAGTATAAGATGCAGTGAGAGATTTGGTACAAGATACAGTGGGAGATTTAGTATAAGATTCAGTGAGAGATTTGGTACAAAATACAGTGCGAGATTTAGTATGAGATTCAGTGTGGCTTCGATTGGGCGATGTATAGGTAATGGGTGGCAAACGTTTTTGATGCTGGGAACCGGCGTGGGAGACAGTGAACGTGTCATGAGAAGTACGCGATTCCGGTAGACACGAAACCGGAATCGTATTTAGTTTAAATGATCATAACATGTTTCGCATGGATATGTGTTTACTTGAGTGTTACGTGAACTTACACTGGAAATCTGAGGCCGTGAGTCAGCTATTTGCGGTGAATCAGCTGAGTTGCTTAGGCGAAGGTTATTATTGTATTGTCTTTTACGACATTCACTAATGTGATGACCTATATTTTTGCAATAGGCGCAAATTTTTGGTTCGTTTGGAAATTGAAAATGAGATTGAGTCTGTGAACTAGTAGAGGGCTGACCGGTTGGATTTGGAGGGAGTTGAGGTCGGACATGGAAAGAATTTCGCTCCTTTCTAGCGCGAAAACATTCAGATGATGAGTGCCCTGATTTGTGGCAAACATCACATATTTTGACCGCCTTAGTATTAGTTCGCTTGAGATTAAATATTTTTTCTTCCTCAACTGCAAATGAAATTCCATCGTTAAGATTTGAGGGGTTGTGACACCTAACTATAGATGAAAAGTTGGGATTTAATCCGAGCAGGAATGTGTTAAGCGCAAGATCTTCCATGGCAGCTACGCGTCCTGGAAGTTCCTTGGCAACCGTGCAAGAGTATTGTATATGGGCGAGAATTCGAGTCAAGCACGATTCTATGCGTAGTGAATATTCCGTTACTGATTCCGAAATATTTTGTTTACAATTCTGAAGCTCTAGAAGAAGATGTGTAGAATGTTTCTTTTCACCGAATGTTGTTTTGAGAAATTGTTTAATTTCAGCCCATGTATTGAAGGTCTTCAGGCAGCAGGCCATTTGGGCCTTACCTTCGAGTTGTGACAAAATAAATTTACATAGAACATTCTGCTGTTCTGAACTGGCTAAGCTTATAGCATTTTCGCAATTTGTCAAGAATGCCGGTAGGGACTCGCGATCTCCGTTGTAGGGTTTAATGAATTTAGTTAAGAAGGATAGAGTAATTTTGTCACTCATTTTGGGTTTTTGGAGCTTCGGAGAAGTTTGATTTACTTTTAATTCAAGCGCGGTAGAATTCGGATCGGTACGCTCAGCACCCGATTGATATTCGTCAGATTCCTCGGTTATGTCCTCTATTTTAAGATTACTCATTAATTATGCCGTTCAGAACATCAGTAAATGTTAAAAATAGAATTAATTATCATACTAAGAGTAAAAATAGTAACTAATTGTCCATAGAAATTGTTGAAATAATCACTTGAATGCACTTTTAGTTTGAATTTAAAGGAATTATGTAGTTACTTTCACGAATAATTGAATTAAACTCACAGAATGCTGACGATGCGCAGACACTCGGCAACGAACGGGTTGATGACCGGCCACACGATGCGTCGTATTGAGGTTGCACACGGCGAACTACGTAGGTAGTAGAGGTGTCACGTTGTCTCGAAACGTGCAGGTGTCCAAGATGGGATAAGTGCGGGCTAGTGAATCCAACAGAGACAACTAGACTGATCGTCGACCTGGAGCAGTGCGAGTGGGGTTGATATGTTGTTTGTGTTCCGAATGCGGGCTCGGCTAGGTTGCCGAGGCTGATCGTCGATCCGGGGTTGCGATGCGGGCTCAGCGACAGTGCTGAGACTAACCGTTGATCTGGAAGCTGTCCTTTGAGTTCGGAATGACGAGACCTCTGTCAGTCTCTTATGTCATCCCACCGCTGCCACCAATTTGTTATAGGGCAGCCTCCGTTGGAGTTTTGAAGAAAACTCTTGAATTCAACCCAAACAGTTTATTCAACCAAAATACACTGCACAAACTTACACACTAAAAGATTTAGAATTAGAATGTTATTAGATCTATGTTAAAGAGTAAATTACGAATGACGATGTTTTTACTATTATTCGAATTTTTATACAGTAATATTGCTGTCAATGCTTCACCTACATTTTAGTTTTACCTGGTAAGCAAAATAATTATGAGTGTATATAACAGTGCGCCACGGACCGTGCCGAACTTTTTGGTTATAACTATAGGTTTTTAGGTTGTATTACCGGCCTTGTGTTTATGAAATGTCACACATAGAAGTAGGTACTTTTATTATTATTAGGAGCCTATAATGTCCCACTGCTGGGCAAAGACCTCCCCCCACTTTTTCCAGTCTTCCCGATCCTGTGCAGTCTCTGGCCATTCCTTTAAAAAGTAGGTACTTACTTAAAACAAACATCACACACTGCCATCAATACCCTATGTACCTACTATTAATGAGACGTTCTACGAGAATGTACTTTTGCTGTGTAGGTATGGCAGCTACCTCAATCAAGTGGGTAAAGCTCGAGAATACCTAATGTCAATTTGTTAGCCAAGTCATGAAACTCATGAAATATTACCACACGAAAGCATTTTCAGGAGTAATTAGATAGAGGTATAGCAAATCTAACTAAACATTTATTTACAATCAGTTTTCAAAATAGCATTAGGATTAAGTAATTTACAAGGTTGACATATTCAAATCCGCAACGTAGGTTTCGTCAGGTCAGGACTGAGAACTGATAGCAAATGTTAAGCGACATTCTCGTGGAATGGCCCTATAAGCAACGGCTTTACTATATGTAAAGAAGGTAATGACAGCCTGGGATAGTAATATATGAGTTCCTATCCTATACCTTCCTTACCTGTTTCTTGTAACAAACGAAGCAGCGCTTGAAGCAACATATTCCTTTACATTATTTTTTTGTTTCAGGTTCCGATGTCTTTTCCATCCGGCAGTGTCTTTTGGACATTTACAACAATACTACGCACCTAAGCATGGTACCTACATCAGCCGTTAATCTTTAAAAGTTATCGATAAAATACTAAAGTAGGTATAGGTTACTCAATAAAAAAAATGTTATTACTTATTGTTTTCCTTGGAAAATAATTGGCGGACCTACATTCACATTTATTTTTGTACCTATTAAAATATTCTACGTGAATTCAATACTCCGACGGTTAAAATATATATGAAACTTACCTATAAATACGAAGTAGGGTCAGGTGGGGTAAATAATAATATAAGTTTTTAACACTCAAAAACTTATTCTACTTCATTCCTATTCCATATAAAAATAAACCTGTGTAGACTTCTTTTCACGTGGAATCGGAATGAATATAATACGTCTTTGATCTACCCCACCAGACCCTACCTATAGACTTAAGGATGATGAAACCTGCATCCAAAAATATATACCAAAAGTATGGTACCTAATTGCAATTGGTTCCAAAGTAAAATGTAAATTATGTTGTAGGTGATCAGATAATGAAGTATTTTAGAAATATTTCTATAAAACGTTCGATTCGAGTATGCTGATTAAAAGAAAAATTACTCTATGGACTAAACTAAAATCCAAGCTTGTTAATGAGAAGCAAGGACATCTTGCCCAGACTGAATTACAAAACATGTGATACAAAATTAAAGTGACTTTGACATGAAGGTATATGCCACCAGAAATGAAGGTACGTTTGGTTCTTTAAGATTGCATTGCGAAATGAACATTAATTATGAACTGAGCGAATAGCGAATTGGTATTACATTCACAGATTTCTGTTTAAAAGCTGACGTAATATTGGTACGTCATTGTAGCCAACTTTGCCCGCTTTTTTCGAAAAAAGACGAATTTCTCCAAAAAAATATATGACATCATATGACTTTTTTTGCTCAGCACGTCCATTGTGATCGAACCCGTCAGTTTATTCCAAGAATTTTTTTTAAATCTTGCTTTTATCCACTTTTTTGGCGTTTTAGAGGGCGGGCAAAGATATCCGGGGTTATGGCCAACGCCAACATTGCCCACGTCAATTTGGTGCTCAAATATTGCTCTTATGACGATGATGTACAAGGATCACAAAAAGTTTTTGGGCAATCCTACCATTCCCTGTTAATAACTCAGCGATAAGTATATAAACTTTTGAATAAATTGGGTGGGCAATGTTACCTACCCGTTTTTGCCCTTTTCCATACAAGACTCGCCTAAGCATTTTACAAATGCTAGGGTTGTCACTTTTGAGAAAATCTGTTACAATAGTTTAATGGCCATAAATATGATTTTTGCTGTATTTTACCAGCGTTAATGGGATAAAACATCTAAATAAAGGATAATAAGACAAATTAAATTCAGTATGTATTTATGAACTTACTTTAGTGTATAAACATAACCTTCTTTTACTTGCGAAGTTAGGTAAGTTAGTCGAAAGTGACAACCCTAAGCCGTTTTTGTTGGTGGGCAATGTTGGCATTCATAGGTCTGTACATCACTGGATTACATTGCCCACCGCCAAAACTCTTGTGTCTTTAGGTCTTTTTAGTTTAAACCTCAATAGACATAATCTATGCTTCATGTTTTATAACTGAAACCCGGAAATATTTGTCAGAAGGTTCTCAATTTTTTTCTACGAGCATTTATTTTTCAACAAAATTTGGCCCGCAGTAATATACCCTATATTTGACAACTCGCTGAAAATTCCCAAGTCAAGTTATGCACATTTTCGGTATATAGTATTGTCACAAATATAACCTATTTTCTACTAAAAATACCAGGGTCGCCAGAACTATTTTAAATTTTTCTACATTAACGAATTTGTTTAAAATTGTCGTTTTGGGCAAAGTTTCCCCTGGAGGCAAAGTTGGCTACAATGACGGTAACCCATTTTTTCGTTGAAGTGTAATAAATATATTAAATATTTATTTAGGAGTAGTACTTTTAATGCGTTTAAAGTTGTATGTTAAAAGTTTCTTCACAAGGTCTTAGACTAATAAAATATGAATAGGTAGCGATTTTATTAAATTTGTTAATATGGTTTAAAAGCTAATATTCCAAAAAAATTATTTCACGGCACTTGTTTTTAGTTATTTTACGTTGCACAATTCCTTCAAATACAATATAATAAAAAATAACTGGGTACCTACATCACGTTTTTCATTTGACGTGATTTATTTATTATTGGTAAGTTTACTTATGGCTAGATCTAAAATTACAATTTCTATAACCCAAGATACAAGTAGATATGGGTATCCATGGGACACGGCACAGATTTAGGTTAACCAAATATTCCCTTAGCTTCAGCGACGGGACAGCTCTACCGAACTTAAAACCTCATTAACCACGTGCCCACTTAATTCCTAATTCCTAAGTGAAAATTAATCTCAACCATGTTTGCCGTATTTCCCGCCTGAAACACAGGGAATCCTACTTCTGGTACCTACATGTAATGTAAGCCGTCACTAATTTTTAAGTCTTTGTTTTATATAAATAAATGTAACAACGCAATACGGGTTATATATATATATACGAGGGGCGTTCAAAATATTCTCGGTATTGATATCTTACAACCTCTTCTAAAATTTCTTTCGTTACTGGCCGCTAAGGTTTATTCATTGACATTAAAAAAAAGTATAATTCGAACCGAGATGTTCTTTTGTTTTTCTGCAATTGCTGAACAAACATGAACATCATGTGGGAATTGACAATGTTAACTAAATTAGAACATCGATGCGTGATAAAATTCTTGACAAAACAGGGTAAAAATCAAAAAACCATAAAAGAGGAAATGGATTGTGTTTACCGTGAGTCTGCTCCTTCTTTATCTACCATTCAAAAGTGGTCAAGCGAGTTTAAACGTGGAAGGGAGAGTGTTGAAGACGACCCTAGACCTGGCCGGCCTGTAGTAGCTACTTCACAAGAAAATATTGATAAAGTGGAAAAACTTATATTGGAAGATGGTCGAGTGAAGGTAAAATCTATAGCACAAGTAACCAATCTCTCTATTGGTACCGTACATGATATTATCCATGACCATCTTAATATGTCAAAAGTAAGTGCAAGATGGGTTCCGCGAATGCTGACTCGGGTTCAAAAAGACATGCGTGTAGCTTGTTGTTCCGATTTTATTGACCTGTGCGGTAAAATCCTGATGAGGTGCTGCAAAGAATAGTTACTGGAGATGAAACCTGGGTTCATCATTATGACCCAGAGAGTAAACAAGAGTCCATGCAGTGGCACATTAAGGGTTCAGCTCATCCCAAGAAGTTCAAGGTCATCCCTTCAGCTGGCAAGGTCATGGCCACGATATTTTGGGATTGTGAAGGAGTATTACTGATCGATTATAAAGAAAAAGGTGTAAATATCACAGGACAGTACTACGCTAACATTCTACGTCAATTAAAGGATGTAATCAAAGAAAAGAGGCGAGGAAAGTTAACCAAAGGTGTTATGCTTCTGCATGACAACGCCCCCGTCCATACTGCTCATATTGCCAAGGCAGCTATTGTTGAATGTGGGTTTGAAACTGTTACTCACCCACCGTATAGTCCGGACTTAGCCCCCAGCGACTTCTTTTTGTTCCCCAATCTTAAAAAGGATCTGCGTGGAAATAAATTTTCCGATGATAAAGCATTGAAGGCGGCAGTGGAGGAGCATTTTTACACCAAAGATAAAAAATATTTTTATGCAGGATTAAAAAAAATAATTGATCGATCTTTTAAGTGTATGAACATAGGGGGGGAGTATATTGAAAAATAAAAATATCAAACTTTTCGTACTTGTTTGTTTTCATTCTCATACCGAGAATATTTTGAATACCCCTCGTACATTGTTTGTTTAGTTACTAATTTTTAAAAAGCGTTGTTAAATGATGTTAAGATTTGAGAAAATTAATAATACTTAATGGTATTGCTTCCTGTTTTTTTTACGTTCATGTCGTTTTTTGAATAATATGTACTCGTATATTTTTGGTCTCCCCGATTATTTAATTTTGTGTAATAACTAATAAGTATTTAGTAAACGTCTACGCTGATGCATCACTGTACTGTTATGTACATACACATATGTTGCGGGTAATGTTAGAAGGTTGATTAAACTCAAGTTTACCCTGGTATAACTATTATGACGGCTGATCGGTGTTCACGTGGTGTTTTCCATAGAAAAAAAAGCGCCGGAAGTTCCGGCCCGGTCTAGCGTGAGTCATCCTTTAATGTACTCGGTGTTTACTCGTACCTACACATCTAGGTCTACCCAACACTGGCTGGGTAATGTTAGGTGTTGCATCATCACTTCTGACATTAATACCCTCCCAGTGTTGGCTCGGGTAATACTAGTTATACCAGGGTAAACTTGAGTTTAATTAACCTTCTAACACGAATACCCGTAACATAGGTATACAATATAATACTAAAAAATATATAAGGAAAGTTTATGCACACCTGGGATTGCGCAAACTCGTATGGTTTTCTGGGTGTAGTTTAAATGATTAATAGCGGCTGTAAAACTCTACATTTTCTAAGCAAATTTTTAGAGTTATCTTTTGTGGTTATATACTGCTGCTGCCTAAAATCTGCCTAAAATATTTTCAGATGTTTGTTGTGACATTATATTTTGTTGTTTTGTTACAGATAAACCAGCTCTAGTGCCAACATCCTCGACTGAGAAACTAAAATGGTCGACTCATAGCATTGGTTTTTCACGTGTGATACTAGTATCCGAAAAGGTGGCTTTAGGCGCAGAAAAATGTTAATGTTGATAATATTATATTTCTTTTCGTTTCCCGTGCTGACTACCAGATTAGTCAAAGGTGAAACAACCATGGATTCTAAGTCACCACAACCTATTATCAGCTCCAGAGTTGTACGCACCAAATATGGTGACATCAGGGGGTTCATAGTTACACCTGAGTCCAGGTTTTTAGAACCAGTAGAAGTATTTAGGGGAATTCCATACGCATCTCCGCCCGTAGGCTCCTTAAGGTTTATGCCACCTGTGTCAGGAGCTCAATGGTCGGGAGTTAAAATTGCAGAAGAATTCAGCCCGGTTTGCCCTCAAGTTCTTCCTGACATAAGAAACGAGACAGCGGTACTGAAGAGAATATCAAAGGGGAGGTTGGAATACTTGAAACGGATACTTCCCTTTTTAACAAATCAGGCCGAGGACTGTTTATACTTGAATATCTACGCGCCAGCACAAGGTAATTTACTTACTTTAATGTCCATTTATTATTATAATTATACTTTATATTTATCATATGTATATGTCAGGGTACTTGACATATAAGGCTAAGTACCTACTAAAAAATAGTTCGGCGTGTTGCCGCTAGGCAGCAGTAAGTAAACGACCAAGGTATCGAGTATCGACCGAACGATTAAATTTCGGTAGTCGGTCTGTTTTAACAACTTTCGAAGTGTGATAAAAAAATATAATATGTATATGGTAACAGTTAAACTGTGCATTATTGAAAGGTACGAGTAAGTTTAATTTTGCAGTTAGGTAACGTCGAGCAATATTTTTCAAACGTTCCCGATATGGTACCTACAGCATTCCATCAGATTATAATCCATTTTATTTTTGAAATGGTTCATGTTCCAAATAAACACCAATAAAAATTAAAGTATCCTAAACTTTTTCATCAATTAAAAAAGATCGAATACATAGCTAGAAGCAAACATAGCAAAATAAAGTGTGTTCAACGGAAAAAGTACGCTTAAACCCGGCGACAATAAAACGAAATATATAAAAAACTTTTTAACTTCCACGGGCGTTTAAACTGAAACATTTAACAAAAAGCTTGATTTATAATTTCAGCTAAAAGGGCAAAATGCTCAGCTGAGGTAACTTCTAAACGAGTAATGTTCTTGCCGAGGGACCTCGCTTTCATTTCGCTGTTGGCCGGAATAATGAGAATGCGCAGCGGACGGAATCAAAAATAGGCATTACAATATTTTGTACTAAAACAGTCATAATTATATGAAGCCCACACGTTACCATTGTATCTCATAAATCCTAAGAGCTACGTACTTGCTATTCTCGAACAGAAAGCTCGCAATTGGCAAAAAATTAAACAGATGTAAACACTAATCTAATAAGATATGTATTATGTACGAACCAATAGAAACTTAAATCAAATAGCACTATAGAAAACAAAAAATATCTACCTGTTTAGACTTTCTTTAAATTTTTGTGTCAGTTTTAATTTGTGGATAAAATGCAACTTTCTTATTAGTTTTTGAACATTCAATAGAGCCTTTACCAGCTGGTGTGGTGAAAAAAAAGGCTCTGATTTGCCTCCTTCAGAAGTAAATCCCATTAGCCTTAAAAATTATGACAGTACGAGACACCACCATACCATACCAGATCATATGCTAAAATTTTACAAAAACAAAGCACATAAATTTGCTCATACTAAGCAGCGTTAAAGTGTCGCCATTACTGTCAAATTTGTATGAAAATATGACAACGAAATCAGTGCAGAGTTAGCTTAGACGGACTATTACTCATGCCTCTCGAAATACTTGTGTTCTACCTGTGTTTTCTCTTTTAGGTACTAGATAAACTGACTGTGGACAATGCACTTCGGTAGGAAGTGAACTAGAGCATGCTAAGCCTACGTATTTTGTACCCATAAAACGTAGAGGCATAATCCGGAATTCCCGAAAACCAACTCTCTCTTGAATATTGCTGTCGCAAAATCTTACGAACACGTTTTTCTATGGCCGTCCTGGTATTGTTGGTTTCAGCTTTGTTAAAAGCGCAAGAGCACGAATACTTTTTAACTTTGCAGTTTTTTGTGCAATGCTATGCAATGGTAAATAATATCAAGATCATGTAGGCATACATAAATATACTAGGTAAAGTTGTGGCTCCGGTCTTTAGAATGTAGTTAGCATTTGTTTAAGGCCCTGTTTTTGCTCTGTTTGTTTTGACTGTCACCCGACAACAACTTTCGTTGTAAACAGGTCATGTAAAAATGTATAATAATATAAGTAGGCATGTAGGTACCTATATTAAATATTACACTTATTTCCAACTGCGTTTATCATTCGACTCCGCATGAAATCTAATAGAAATTCCAACAGAGAAGGGGCATAGAGTTCTGATGATCTACGATTACTGATGATATGTGTTGGCTATTAGTGAAGTATTTTAGAATTATTCGGTTCACGTAGAGATCGACGAGATCGTGTCTTTGTCATCCTTGCTAACAAAAGTGAGATCCTCCAGCGAGCGAACGGAAGGTGCCTCTATCTTTAGAGCATCAGGCACAAGAAACAGATAGTGCGTTTCAGCCCACTGTACCAGAATTGGTGTCGTCTGCAGCGTAACGACATTGTGTGTGGTGCCTATTGAAGTCGCCGGTGTAGATGATGATGCATGGGTGCTCAAAAATAGGAGGTCCATTATTCGCCTAACTAGCCAGCAGGAGCTAGAATATATCATTTATTCCGGCTTCCTGAGCGACGATCATGAAATTGCGAGTGGAAGCTTCCGAAAAAATCACGCTAGTACCTATCCTTTAGGTCGGGTCGGACCGAATGTAGGTGGCACCCGCCACTTAATTTAATCAATTATACAATAATGAAAACTGGGGACGATTAATTTTGTCGCTAGACTGGATATTATATAAGTAAGATAGTTCATGGGAATTGAGGAAAACTTTGAGCGCCCAGCTGGGATCGACAAGAGTAAACAGTGGTTCGGTTTAAAGAAACTTTATTGTCTAAGAAATTACAGAAATTTCACTTATAAGATAACTTATAAATAGATAACTTACAGTACTACTTTACTAGGGAAACCGAATTACTAGCGCACAGCTTGCTTAAGTAGGTAAGTATATAAATACATACATAAGTAGACCCTCACTACATTTTTCAGCAAAACAAACGGATTAATTTGAATTTTTATATGTATACGAAAGCGTCATGCAAATTTTACGCCGCCGCCGCCATTTTTTTGGAAACCGCCGCCGCCGATTATTTTTAAACCGGCCCATACGCGTGTCTGGTTATAAATTAAGATACCTGAGCCAAAGAAGGCCCACCGTTTTATTTTATGTTATATTATTCTACGTTTAATATAAACTTACAGGAAGTCTATGGTTTAACTACTAACGAACATCGACGTAAAATTGGAACACATTCACACTTACAAAATTATGAAATTTTGAAAGTAGGCAAGCTTAACATTCAGGCCATCTTTACTCAAGTACCTACCAAACTTGATTATGATATAAATAACACGTATAAGATTCATGTATTAATACTAAAACAAGGATTATCAAAGCCAGAATCGCTCAAGCTTCTCACTTAACGCACTTAGCGCCATAAGCGTCGGAACAAAAAACTTGATTTATCCGTTTCTTCCCGATCCATCATGTTTCAGATAAGGCGAGGGATATCTCCCGCCCGAGAATTGGAAATTTACGCTGTATCCGTACGAGTGCTATACTTTTCTTCTTATTGTTCTGAATTGGAAAAGACTTATGATGCATACAGATGATAATTCCAGCCAAGGAAAATATTTCTGTTTCAAATGTAGGTATTTAAATAATAGGTACTAAAAAGAAGCCGTAAGGAATCAGTATGAGTTCATTTATCTTTTATGTTTTCAACAGAACACATTGAACAGACCGAAATTAAGTAAACGTCGAACTTCAGCAGCTCTATGACTCTTTTTTATGGTAAAATGTAACCAGTATTTAAAAACTGGGCTTTACAAGATTTTGTACTTTACGTTTCATTATTGGTGCCACGACGATTAAAGGGACCATAGGATTCATAAACCTCGTTATGGGTACCATTTCTTAAAATAACTATAACCACCCCCGCTTGTGGTACCCCTTTATTACCAGTTCGCTGCCTGGCTCACATAAAAATAATATATCGATATTACTTTGCGAAGTCGATAGTCCATCTGTTAGTACGTACTTGAGAAGGAGCATATTAGTTTTCTAATAGCCACCTTAATAGTACTTGGGGGAAATAAAACTAGTTTAGTTATTATATAGTTTTTGATGTTGTATTATTATCACAGTATTTTTCTTTCTTCATACAAAAGCAGGGTGTAGTACATATGTGAAATAAACAGGTTGTTTTTTAAGTGCGATTTTAAGTGGAAATCCGAAACTATTGGTTCGATATATCTGGTGGCGACTGTTCAAGAAACTAGTGCAAAATTTGAAACATTTTAGACTTCCGTGCCCCACCCTTATGGTGCGACTCTGTCCGTCCGTCGGCCACGTCTCTAAATAATTCGAGAACTACTTTTTAAGCAAACGATATTAAATTTTGAATAGTTATGAACAAAGCTCAATGTATCTTTCTGAAACAAGATTGATCTGTATTAATACGTAGTTACTGTAGGGCAAAACTACTTACGACGCGGTTAAGGCCTTATCTAAGATAATCGATAGCCTTATCTAAGACAAACGTGATTATGTCGTAAATTGGTGTGACATTACACAAGTATCAATGTATTTATTAATTTCCGCTACCTAAATTTCCGCTACCTAAAGGTTGACTGGAAGAGATCGCTTTTTAGCGATAAGACCGCCTGTTGTTTAATCTCTTCTTTTCTGTATTATTTGTATTGTTTTCTGTAGTGAGGGGTGCAATAAAGAGTATTGTATTGTATTGTATCACAGATCGTCAGTTGGTTTTGGTTTGATTTCAGCGTAACTCAGTTTACCTAATAAGTGTGTGACCTGTCGTCACTGGCTAGGATTGTTTCATGTTACTGACTTAAACATAATATGGCAAATGAGAATAGACAGATAAAACGTTTATCTGTGATAGTGTCTAGCAAAAGGTACCACTTTCAGGATTCTAGATTTCGAATTACGTACAGTTTCTTAAAAAAAATGAAATATACGAAAATTATCCATAATCGGTTTAGTTACAATTCGTGTACCTACTAGGACCTAGCCTTAATAACAGTGTGTAAACTATACACTATAAATTATTATATTTTGGTTTAATATAAGGTCACAAAGTTTAGAACTTTCAATTGCCACGATCGTTATCATGTGGAGGAAAGCGGAGGAATTCCCTAGCGTCACATAATAAATAATAGTACTACGTACAGAAGGTTCTCTGAAAACCCCGTAAAAACTAAAATATAAACTAATAAAAAATATACTATTATTCCTTAAGTATGTATTCTTTGGGATAAATCGAATTTCAAACTCTAAAAATAGCGAAATCTACCAGTGCATCTATAACTATCAATACAACTAACAAGGTGCTCAGGCAGAGCGTTCATGCGTGCAACCCAAATGCGTTAAAAAATAAAATTGATGTTTGTATAGATAACTGCAGATCAAAAGGCACTAAGACAATGAAACCGGTACAAAAAGTTTTCGAAAAACAGTTTGAGAAGTTGCGGGAACAAGCATCCGTGAGTGAATCGAAACTGATTCCAAATTTTGTAACGGTCAGAGACTCGATATATAGGGGACGTTACAAAGCAGCAAAGGTTCAGTCCTTAAGAAGAGTGTATTTGACAAAAAAAAAGATATTTCACTGCCTGAGATCATTTCTGAAGGTTTTTTGGTTAGTAGCGAACACAATATTCTTGTGTTTGCTACACCTCGAGCTAGAGAAACTATTAAGACGACAACGAGTTATTTGGGAGACGGTACTTTCAAGGTTACTATACTATACCGTTTTATCAATTGTACACGCTCCACGCAGACTTGAGAAAATTTAACGATGAAGTAACGACAATGTCATTATTATTTGGGCTTTGATCTCCAATTTTATATTGTTAGTTAGGTACTTGTTAAAACTAAATGTTTTCCCTGTGTGTTTGGTGGCGCGCGCGGACATCGATGGTTCAACCAGAGACAGGCCCAAGTGGCTTGCAAAATAGGTCGCCTCGTTCTCCTCCCAATGTTTTACCTTCAGCACAAACGAAAAGACAAAAGCAACAGAGTCCTTAAACAACAAATGAGAAACATATTAATATTTATCCCGAGCACAAAAGGTTAATTTACACTATTAATTTATTTACCGAATTTCTAATTTAAAAAAAAAAACAGAACAACGTTTACATTACAAACGTTACAGCGCAAGACGACAATATGAAATACTTAGTTCCTGTTACTTGTCCCGTGTATCACGAGTGTGAAACACGTCGCTTTGAATGCTTAATAAGATACGTGTCAGATAGAATAAGGCCTAAGTTGCATCGCTACCGTTGCTTTGCTAACCATGAACATGAACGGGTAGTAATAAGGTACAAGTAGTTGTAAGTTATACCTATAAGTATATATACTGTAACATGAATGAAATTTCAGCCGGCGTACGCGATGCTGTAGCCAGATACCCGGTGCTGGTGTTCGTGCATGGTGAGAGCTACGAATGGAGCTCGGGAAACGCCTACGATGGCTCTGTGCTGGCGTCGCACGCCGGCCTCGTCGTTGTCACCATCAACTACCGCCTAGGAATTCTAGGTAACAATGATTTGTAGTAACAATACACACTGTCTTGCATGGACACTATGTACCAGAGATTACAGGTCACCTATAACCGGTGTCACGAAAAAATAGAATTTATAATACCATATAAATTAATTTAGAGACTGTGGAGACTTCAGGTTGCTGGTGCGCGGAGGGTAAGACCTTCCTTCGCGAGCTGGGTCGTCGTCTGAGTGAAAGGGGCCTTGACCCCCGCTCCGGGTTTTTCCTGATGCAAAGGCTGTCCATCGCAATAAAACGCGGCAACGCAGCGAGCGTGATGGGCACCTTTGCGTCAGGGACAGCCCGGGACAGGTTTTAGTAAGTATGTAGTTATTTTTTATATTTTTAGTTTGTATTTATATTTAAGTTTTTGCAATAAATGTATATGTTTATGATTTATACTTAATAGAATTTATTTAGGTTTTTGGAATACCTAATTACGAATAAATTATGTCTATGTCTATTTTTGGCATGTGACACCGGTTATAGGTGACCAGTAATATCTGGTTCGCATGTTTACCGCCGTAACCTACGCTCTACGATCCCTTCAAGATGATTCAGCTTTATTAAGGTAGTGTTTTTGCGTTTAGATACACGTTAACGATGTTTGTTAATGACCACGCGTTTACGACACAGGCGCGGTTTATGAAGGTTTTATAATATTACAATTTGGCATTTATAGTATGAGATTTTGCATGATGCTTCGTACACGCATAATTATTGTAAATACCCAGCCACGCATATTATAAAAAACCGGTCAAGTATTAGTCTAGCTCGTGCCCTACGGATTCCGTACATCCACATTATTTTACAAAGTAAGTAGGTATGTATTTATTTTAGGTTCAAGCGACTCACGGTTGAACTTTTTATAGGTTTAACTTTATTTAAGAGGGCGTAAAGCAAGGAAATTAGAAGAAAACAAAAGAAGATATGGTCATCGCGAGGGTTTTTACCTTTTATCTCGATATTAAAAATATTTATATCTAAGTATCAAACTAACTTCTTTGTTTGGAGTCTGCCCTTGCAATTATAGTCACATTTGCCCGTGGTTAAAACGTGTATAAAATTTACAAGTTTGCATCAGTGCCCTCTTAAGTTCAGGCACAGCCTTATTTGTATCTTATTGTATGATGTTGGTGTTATGTTATAATTCGTGTCCGACCGAAGATTCAGTTTCGGTTTCGGTTTCGGCCAGTTTCGGCCATAAAATCATGTTTCGGCTGTAGTTTTGGTTTCGGCCAAAAAAAGGCCGAACCCTTCGGCCGGGCCGAAACATACGAAACTAAACTATGTGACAAAGACCAAGAGTTGGGGAGCAAGTAGGACAACAATAATTTATGTATACACTAGCTGTTGCCAGCGACTTCGTCCGCGTGGATTTGTATGTTGGTGGTAATATATTCTATATGAGCATAGAGCATTAATGCGGCAAAATATCGGCGACCACCTAAAGAAGATAGCAGTAGGGACTGTTAATAATTATACAAAGCATGAAATTTGTCTGTCACAAACTACTCATGAAGTTTCAAGCTCCCTAACTGAAAAAAAAAAAAATCTCGATAGAATCCCTCTTGCGTGGCCCTTAGAAGATTTTCAACTCCACTATTTAAAAAAAAATCGCGCCCGATGCATACTTTCAACCCTTTTTCACCACCTTGAGGAATGAATTTTCAAAAACGCTGAAATGAGTTTTCTTCTCTTTTAATAAAATACATTTTTACGAAGTTTCAAGTTCCTGGCTAAACTTGAACCCCATACAAACTTTCAACCCCTTTTTAACCCTTTTAACTCATGACCCGCACCGCACTCACAAAAAATGTTTGATCTCCATACAAACTTTCAACCCCTTTTTCACCACCTTGAGAGATGAATTTTCAAAAACGCTGAAATTAGTTTTCTTCTCTTTTAATTAAATATCTTTATACGAAGATTCAAGTTCCTAGCTTAAAATAAAATTTGAACCCCATACAAACTTTCAACCCCTTTTTAACCCTTTTATAGGATTATTTATATAAAACGCTGAAATTACTTTTCTTGTATTCTAATAATATGCTTTTGTACAAAGATTCAAGCCCCGCACTCACAAAAATGTTTGTTTTCCATACAAAATTTCAACCTCTTTTTCACCACCTTGAGAGATGAATTTTCAAAAACGCTGAAATTACTTTTCTTGTATTCTAATAATATGCCTTCATACAAAGATTCAAGTCCCGCATTAAAAATTTTTTTTAATCTCCATACAAACTTTCAACCCCTTTTTAACCCTTTTAAGGGATGAATTTTTAAAAACGCTGAAATTACTTTTCCTGTCTTTTAATAATATCCCCAAATACAAAGATTCAAGTTCCGCGCTCGAAAAAATGTTTGATATCCATACAAACTTTCAACCCTTTTTTCACCTCCTTAGGAGATGAATTTTCGAAAACGCTGAAATTAGTTTTCTTGTATTTTAATTTAATACCTTTTTGCAAAGTTTCGAACTCCTAGCTTAAACAAAATTTGCACCTCAAGACGAACTTTCATCCCCTTTTTAACCCCCTTAGGGATTGAATTCCCGAAAACCTTGCAATAACTTTTTTTTCTAATCGGCTATTATGCCTTTCTAAGAAGTTTCAAAGCATTTGTAATGGATTCAAACTTTCAACCCCTTTTTAACCCTGTTAAGGGATGAATTCTCAAAAACGCTGAAATTACTTTTCCTGTCTTATAAAAATATCCCCATATACAAAGTTTCAAGTCCCGCGCTCGAATTTTTTTTTAATTTCCATACAATCTTTCAACCCCTTTTTCACCACCTTAGGGGATGAATTTTCCAAAACGCTGAAATTAGTATTCTTGTATTTTAATAATATATCTTTTTACGAACTTTCAAATTCCTAGCTAAAAATAAAACTTGTACCCCATACAACCTTTCATCCCCTTTTTAACCCCCTTAGGGGTTGAATTTTTCAAAATCGCTTCTTATCTCTTGTACACTTTATAAATACAACCTGGTGTGCAAATTTCAACTTTCTAGCTTTTGTAGTTTCGGCTGTGCGTTGATGAATCAGTCAGTCAGTCAGGACACTTGCATTTATATATATGTCGGCGGCAGATCGTAAAATCGGGCATATCGAGATATTCCTAGGCATATCATGAAACGCCGCCATTTCATGATCTGACTAAGATTAACCCAGGCATATCACGATCTGTCTGATAAAAGAGGCGGCAGATCGATAGGGGCAATGTATTCGTCAAATTCCTAGTTTCCAGGTGCAGATATACCAATCGCATCGTAAAATAATTGCATTTTTTGTCACTGGCGGCGCTGCATTCTATGTGGCGCTGCGTCCGCCAGTGTTGCCAGATCGTAGGTACATTTTAATACAAGTTTACGTTCATTTTGAACAGCATGCGTATTTACAAAAATTACACCTTGAGTTTTGCACGATATAGCTGGTGGTCGCTAGGCAGATCATGAAATTCCGGCGTTTCATGATCTGCCTAGGAATATCATATCACCCATTGAGGTTTGCACGATATGGCTGGTGGTCGCGCTAGGCAGATCGTGAAATGCCGGCGTTTCACGATCTGCCTAGGAATATCATGAAATTCCGGCGTTTCATGAACTGTCTAGGAATATCACCCATTGAGTTTTGCACGATTTGGCTGGTGGTCGCTAGGCAGATCATGAAATGCCGGCGTTTCATGATCTGCCTAGGAATACCCATTGAGGTTTGCACGATATGGCTGATGGTCGCGCTAGGCAGATCATGAAATGCCGGCGTTTCATGATCTGCCTAGGAATATCACCCATTGAGGTTTGCACGATATGGCTGATGGTCGCTAGTCAGATCATGAAATGCCGGCGTTTCACGATATGCCTAGGAATATCATGAAATGCCGGCGTTTCATGATCTGCCTAGGAATATCACCCATTGAGGTTTGCACGATATGGCTGGTGGTCGCTAGGCAGATCATGAAATGCCGGCGTTTCATGATCTGCCTAGGAATATCACTCATTGAGGTTTGCACGATATGGCTGGTGGTCGCTAGTCAGATCATGAAATGCCGGCGTTTCACGATCTGCCTAGGAATATCATGAAATGCCGGCGTTTCATGATCTGCCTAGGAATATCACCCATTGAGGTTTGCACGATTTGGCTGGTGGTCGCGCTAGGCAGATCATGAAATGCCGGCGTATCATGATCTGCCTAGGAATATCACCCTTTGAGGTTTACACGATATGGCTGGTGGTCGCGCTAGGTAGATCATAAAATGCCGGCGTTTCATGATGTGCCTAGGAATATCACACCCTCCTTTTTTTGATATGCCTAAACGTCGCCAGGCAAATCGTCAAACGTTGATGTTTGAACGATATGGCTGGTAGTCGCTAGTCAGATCATGAAATGGCGGCGTTTCATGATATGCCTAGGAATATCTCGATATGCCCGAGTTTACGATCTGCCGCCGACATATGTAGATAAATTAATTGGTTTAATAGAAAACACAATTCCCCTAATAATGGCGCCACTGGACGGTCGACGCAGTCTTAATATGTATATAAAAGCGGTTTAATGAAATTTATTCAACGATTTTAATAAATCTGCAAAGTTTCGGTTTCGGCAAAAAAACATGTTTCGGTCGGACACTAGTTATAATATAAACTTGATATATTTTTTTGATTTAAACACATAGTAATTTAAAAAAATAGTTAAATTTAAAAGATGTACCTACCAAGTTATGAAAGCAGAGATAAGATTATATTTTTCCTGTAATGTTTATGATAATATAAAAGTAATGTACAGATTTTTTTAATTTTTCTTCAAAATTCGTTTTTTTACTACTATAAAAAATTGTTATAGAATGTACATTTTGAGATCTTTCTAACGATACCCCACTTGACCTAGTAACTAGATTTTGAAATTTTGCCCCCGTTTCATATTGGGAATTTTTCATAGTTAATAATAAAAACACTTTTAATACGTCTGGTTAGTCTTATTCATGATTATTCGAAATTTCAAATTGATAGCTTAAGTAGTTCTCCAGACCATTTAGACGGACAGAGTCACACCATAAGGGTTCATTTAGTACCTTTTTAGTACGGAACCCTAAAAAGCTTTTTTGTTAAACTTAGGTTACGATTGTATTTGATGAAATGTGATTCATGTCTAACCAACACAGATATATATTATAAAGGTATGACTAATGTACTTTATTTTAGCTTAAGCAAACATGTTATGCTGGAGAAATTGTCTACTTGAGTCTTGTATTACACGTAATAAAAACAAAGTTGACGTACTCCGTCAAGAATCCTTTTGTACACGAGAGATTGTTTTGCCTCAACTTCAGGACATTGTTGTAAAATTTCTACAAAACGCTTACATAACTTCGCAGTCCTGGTAGATAGAATTTGACGTACGAGATGAGATGACAAAATGAAGTGGTTTGCCTTATTTTGAAAAGAGAAATTAATGAATTTAAATTCGTAAATTATTATGTACGGTCACAGACAGTAATTGTTGAGCAATTTAGATTTTACATTGGAAATGTCATAGCGTTATTATTGACAACTAGGGTTTGCAATCCGGATCCGAAATGTATGAAATTATCCGGATCTGGATCCGGATCCGCGGATATTCCCATACATTTCGGATCCGTCGTGCAAACCCTATTGACAACCAAATTAGCTTGAACCCTAAATGACTCAACAATTAAAGTCCGTGACTCTACATAAGACAAACAAACATACGATTACACACTAAATTTATTAACATGCTAATTTATTTTTATTTTATTTTTTATTTAGAAATTTAATTCAGGCAACAAGGCCCATATTACAAAGACTCACATTCATACACACGTAACCCGTTTTAAAACATAGCCCCACACGTATTGAGGTACAAAAAAATTACATAAAATTCAAAAGGCATATTCACTTTGCGATTTAAACGATTAAAGGCGTAGGTAGTAGTTAATCCTATTTATGAAAAGGATAATACTTAATAATGTAAATTGGGAAACCTTTAAGCTAAAGTCTATCTTAATTTTCAGGATTCCTCAACCCACGTTCAGACGAGTACCCACGCTCGCCAGCAAATTACGGATTAATGGACCAAATCGCAGCTTTGCACTGGATCAAAGAGAACGTAGCTGTTTTCGGCGGTGATCCCACTAACGTCACGCTCATGGGGCATGGGACGGGCGCAGCCTGCGTGCATTTCCTACTAACATCACTGGCTGTTCCGGAAGGTAAGTAACGATACTCTTTAACCCTTACACAATCATGTCATTAAACGTAAAATAATACCAGTCCGGACGTCGAGACTGATTGGCGACCATAATTAATTCATGTTTGGGATTCCGGACCCGCATCGTGACAAACGGAATCCTATTACTAAGCCACCGTTGTCCTTCCGTCTGCCTGTCAGCGGGCTATTATAGGTATTTTAAGAGGTAGACAACTGTTTTTTATTAAATAGGTTTTTTTGCATTTATAACTACGAATAATAAAAACAAAGGTAAAAATTAACTAACCCCTCTTAGTAACGTAATTTATTGGTGTTTTTACGATCAGACCTGACCGTGTCACTTGGCTTTACCTATCTCAATACAAGACCCGTAACAGGTAAAGGATTTAAACTGACAGAGGATGAGTATTTCTCGTATTGCTGATTTAACTAAAAATAATAGATGCATAACAAACACTAAACAATTCCCTGTTAATAAACAGCAAAAAATGAAAACATTCTAAATAGGTACTCTTTAACTGAAAAAATAATAAACTCAAGCTCTACTTAAGCATTAAGCAAGTCAACCTAATCTGTTTACAGACGAATGACTCTTGATCGAGGATATAGTAAAGTTTTTACAGCCTTTCGAAAAAAACACCACTATATTAACGGGGAAACGTCCCCTACATTGTCTAGTGTCAATCTCATGGCGGTAGGCTAAGATAAAACCGTTGCCGATAAAAGCTTTTGGCGTCGAGACATTCGTGCCGTGGGGCAAAGGAGCTAGGGAAGCGCTTGAATGCTGCCTGCGTGAGGGGCACCTTACCGAGGGGCCATGCAATGCACCGCAGTTTTATTTGTACACAAATTGCAAGTTTACATTGTTCAGAATCAGAATCAGAATCAGAATCAGATCATTTATTTGCTTTTCACATATAAATACATGCAAATATAGTTATAAAATATACTCTAAGGTATTTACATGCTAAAATTGCTTATTCTTAGGATATGCGTAAGGATATGCGTAAAATTATTATGTACATATATGTCATTCAGTAACAGTAAATTAAAATCATTACATTAATTTCAATAGTAATTAATCTAGTGCATTCGCGAAAAATTCATTAATTGTGTAGTACGGTCTATTAGTAAAGTAGTCTTTTGCTTTTTTGTTAAATATTCTAAAATCTTTACAATTTTTTATGTCCTGAGTTAACTTGTTAAAAATTTTGATTGCCATGTTATTAACACTATTATTAAAATTGACAAAACTTGATTTTGTACATGCTAGTCTGTCATTGTTCCTCAGATTGAAGTTATGACTTTCACCAGATGTGGGATACTTATTCCTATTTATGTAAACATAAACACATATGCGATAGAGGTACATTGAGGTGATTGTCATGATTTTTTGGTCTTTGAACATATCTCTGTGGGTAATTGGTATATGTTTGGATCCAGTAATGAGGCGTAGAGCCTTTTTCTGCAGGAGTAACACCGAATTAATATTTGAGCCATTACCCCAAACTTCCACACAATATCTAATTATACTTTCAAAATATGAGAAGTAAACAGTTTTTAAAATATTAGTGTCTGCAATTTTTGAAATGCTTTTCAATGAGTAACACGCACTAGCCAATCTTTTGCATACCGTTTCTATTTGATTATGCCACCTCAGATATGGATCAAGATCTACTCCCAAAAATCGAATACAATCAGATTTTTCTATAGGCAAATTACAGCTTAAATCTTTACTTCTAGAGCTCCGGCGAAAGATGGTGTAAAAACTTTTCCCACAATTTATTTTCAACCCATTGCAAGTAAACCAACTTTCAAGTTCCTTCCAGCACGTTTCGATTTGTAAACAGAACTCTTGAGCGGTATTCGCTTTTATTATTATGCTGGTGTCATCGGCGTACAAGTAGGGTGAGCCGTGAGTAAGATTTGCTGGTAAATCGTTAATAAATATAAGAAATAATAAGGGCCCAAGCACTGAACCCTGTGGCACCCCGTATTTAATTACACCTTCATCAGAACGACATGTATCAACATTATCTCCACACGAAATCTCTACGTATTGTGAACGATCAGTCAGATAAGATTCAAAAAGACTAAGGGCTGTACCACGAACTCCGTAGTACTCAAGTTTGTTAAGGAGTATTTTGTGACTGACACAGTCGAAAGCTTTAGTCAAGTCACAGAACACTCCTCCACATTGGTTCCCTTTGTTCAGGTTGGACATTACCTCAGTTACTAGATCTATTACAGCATGGGAAGTATTCCTCCCTTTCCTGAAACCGTACTGACATGAAGTGAACAGGTTATGTTTCTCAAAATGCTTTTCCAATCTTACAGCTAGGCATTTCTCAAATATTTTGGAGACTACTGACAGAAGAGATATAGGTCTGTAATTGTTCAGTTCAGCACGACTTCCTTTTTTAAATATCGTAACGACTTTGGCTTTTTTCAGTATATTAGGGAAAATACCCTTTTCTAAACATTCATTAAAAATTATACATAACGGTGTACATAAAAAGCTTATGTTATTTTTTACAAATTTTGTATTGAGGTTATCTGGTCCAATTGAGTTGCTGTTTTTGAGGTTCTTTGCTGTTTTGACTATTTCTAATTCAGTTACGGGACTTAAGAAGATGGAGTTACAGTTTTCAATCTTTAGGTTATGCATATTTCTCATGTGTTTGTTGCATAAAGTGTCATCGGATGCCTTCCCTACGCTTAAGAAATGTCGATTAAAGGCATTTGCAATGGTGTTTACATCATTTGTTTGGCCATTTTCAAGTTGTATCACTAGTTTAGGCAGGGTTTTAGTACCCTTACCCGTACTCTCTTTAACTAACTCCCAAATAGTTTTGACCTTGTTTTTAGAAGTAGAAATGGTCCTATGCAAATGCATTTTTTTGGCGTAGGTTATGACTGTTTTAAGGGTGTTTTTATACTGTTTAAAATATTCGACAAAATGGTCATCGTTAGTCTTCTTCTTTTTGTTTCTTTCTTGTTTTGTTTCTTGTTGTTTATTACGCCTAGGCTCTGTATGTTTTTGAGTACTATTTTGTGTCGTCGGAGAGGAGTGTTGTCGTACCATATTAGTTTCGGGACTAGTGTTCGTGTGAGAGGTCTGTTCTATAGTGTGTTTTAGTTTATCCGTGCTTTTCGAAAGACATTTTATTGTTTTCTGAATTGTGGTGAGAGACATCTCTTTAGTTTTTAGTTCTTCATATTCTCTTTTGAGGATTGAGTGCTTTTTTATAAGAGCGCGTAATCTAGAGGACAGGGATTTAATCTTTCGCCTAAAACCGCAGGTTTTTTGTTCCAAGTCTTTTATTTTATCTATGTTGATAGTCATTTGTTCTTGAGCGGTATACGAAGGCGGGTCATTTGTTTTAATCAAATCGCATAAGGTTCTGTTCTCATTTTCTAACTCAGTGATTCTCATAGCCAAAGAGAGGTTTTCTTTTTCTTTTTTTTCAATTTTGAATTTTAGTGGGGTTAAAATTTCTATGTCATCTGTGCTTAGTGATCCTACGTCCGGTGGTGTGCTATTAGGTATATCCTTAGTAATAAGTCTATCTTCAAGCATGTCATACTGCCGTTCTTTGTCTGCTAGCAGTTGTTTTAATATCTTGTTTTCATTAGCAACGTCCGAGAGCTGCTTTAGTTCTTGTTTCAATTTTTGAATAGTCTTGTCGCCTTCAGTGATTTTTCTTAGGCATGCTCGGTGATCATGTGAACTCTCTTCATCGCTATTAGGAGTTTGTGATGAATCTACAATTTTTCGCTGCCTCAAGGCTGTCCTTCTTAGGCTTTCCATTTTCTTATTCATATTTTGAATGTATTTGTGTCAAAATTATAAAACTATTGATTGTATAAAATGCCAATTGAATAAATTATATTAAAAATTAAAATTGAGTCGAACAATAATGTGCACTTGTGCTGCCCTCTATAGTATGTTGGTTGTTATGATAAATTTATTTGGTTTCTGAACGCACCCTTCCGTTGACCGCCCGCGATGGATGATGTTGGCAGGCGTGGACATATGTCAATTGAATTCGTGTGTCACTGTCAAGTGTCAACGACAGTTTGCTCAATCAGCTGTGCACGTCACTGTTATCCCGTTATCTTTTGCGAAATATTGAGTTTTTGAATAATAAACGGTTTTCTGTGATCCTTACCGTGGTGTAAAACGTTGAAATGTAGTGCAGCGCAGTCAATTCGATGTGTCTTCGGCCGCGGGGCGACCCACATCACTTGTGTTAACTCAATATTCGTAAGGTTTAAACACTTATTAATAATTAAAATTCAGCGAGCTTTCTCTTTTATCTGGCCGGGGTTGCCAGTGCGAATGGTAATGTAAGTAATGTAAAACAGCCAGTTTAAATAATATAATATTATTTATTAATATAAATTACTAAAAGACATAGACAAGAATATTAAACTAAAACTAACTACAATTAAAATAACAGTATTAAAATAAACAGTAAATACCATCATATTTAATAATGAACGCTGGGTACCTATATTAGTATTTTATTTATTTATTTAAACTTTCTTGCACATAAAAAAGAGTACTACAGGCGGACTTAATGCCGCTATAGGCATTCTCTACCAGTCAACCATAGGCCATAGGGCCAAACAGAAAAGCGTAAAAAATATAATATATGGAAATAATACAAAAATACAGCACCTGAATGTTTCAAAATTAAAGTTTTTTTTTTTACTTTCAAAAATGAAATAAGAAAAGATACCATTCGTTTCCTCACATTTTATCCAAAAAAAGATTGTATGGCAACTATATACATAAACGTAATATTTCACAGACAAAAAAAATCTTGTTTTGTTCATACTTCAAGATGCGCTCTCAGTGTCACGTCACGTTCACATAGCGATTTGTTAGGGGCGTTTCGCGAGTGAAGTACGACTGTCGGACTTTGATTATCATTTCTGACTTTTGTTTTGCTTTAATGCAATGGGTCCCATAGAGACATTTGCTCCTAAAAACAAACCTGATTGATTGATACCATACTCGTAAATGAAAATTTGTCATCTAGCCTATTACATAATAAGATGTTACAGTTAAATTAGTCAATTCATGACACCCCGTTAGGACACAGCAAAATTTAACTTACTATCTAATACCTGTTAAAACATTTCATCATAGTATATCTACCGTAATTAGTGTGTATAATAAAATCGAATAATATTAACATTGTTGCTCTATTGAGCAACTTTAATTTAGTTATACATACCGAACTTGATTATATATTGTTCGTACAAAAAAAATCACGTCCAATGCTTACTTAACCCTCCCAACCAATTTATCACGTTTGGAAATCTCGTTGGTATGAATATGCAAACTCGTTTACGGCCGTCTCCTATCGTGATGTAGACGAAGTCATTTCGGGTACCAAACGCATGACGTGGAAGCCAGCCGCATACTTGATGAAGGGCTTGGAACAAAGCTTAGTGGAGCGTGAAGATATGCTCTGCATGCAAAGGCCTATCATCTGTCACTGAAACTATCTAAGTAGGTATACCAATGTTACACGATTATGGGCCCTATAATAGCGAGTCAATAAAACCAATTTTAGACTTAAATAAAAAAAACAAAGAAAGAGAGGTTATCAATTCGGCAATCCATTCAATGTTTTTGTATGTTAGTTACGCGTTTTCTCTGCCAATCGTGGAAATTTTGACGATTCTTTATTTACTTATCACATTTATGAAATATTAACACCACTTGTAATAAACAATATACTTAATAAAATTCACCTTAATTAATATTATTTTTAAAAACGGTTTTAACCTACCTACATAGTAATTTTTATTGATCAAAAACATGACAAAAAAAACAATAGTTATCTTAATGTATACATTTTCAACATTTTATTTAATTTGTGTTCAGTACGGATATGATGGTCGTTCTTGTCTACGTGACAGCGTGATAAAACGGTGTCCGTCACTTTCTTTCCCACGGTGTTAAACAGTGACAGTTATTTTATCACGTGGATAAAGATGGATAAAGCTATCCATAATAGGCTGGCTGTTTGATTACCTATTTGTAGAGCTCCGCACAAAACTGTTCGCGGAGCTCTTATGAGATCACTTGGTGTTGCAATTCGGTTATTTATCTTCTGTACTACTTATATAAAAGAGTGTACCTATGTACGTATTTATAAACATGTTGCCACGCCTACTACTACAAGGTTACTTGAAAAGCGCTATTAACGGCCAAATAAATGATCCGTAAACAGACGCCTAGCATACAAAATCGGCAACAATAAACGCCGAAACCAAAACTGTCAGACACAGATAATTTCTTTCTCATTCCATACCCAAAATTTCGTTAGGTACCTACTATTGGTTAAGTTTTGGACGAGGAAAATGTCGAGAACAACACCACTACATACGAGGGGCGTTCAAAATATTTTCGGTATTGATATCTTACGACCTCTTCTAAAATTTCTTTCGTTACTGGCCGCTAAGGTTTATTCATTGACATTAAAAAAAAGTATAATTCGAACCGAGATGGTCTTTTGTTTTTCTGCAATTGCTGAACAAACATGAACATCATGTGCGAATTGACAATGTTAACTAAATTAGAACATCGATGCGTGATAAAATTCTTGACAAAACAGGGTAAAAATCAAAAAACCATAAAAGAGGAAATGGATTGTGTTTACCGTGAGTCTGCTCCTTCTTTATCTACCATTCAAAAGTGGTCAAGCGAGTTTAAACGCGGAAGGGAGAGTATTGAAGATGACCCTAGACCTGGCCGGCCTGTAGTAGCTACTTCACAAGAAAATATTGATAAAGTGGAAAAACTTATATTGGAAGATGGTCGAGTGAAGGTAAAATCTATAGCACAAGTAACCAATCTCTCTATTGGTACCGTACATGATATTATACATGACCATCTTAATATGTCAAAAGTAAGTGCAAGATGGGTTCCGCGAATGCTGACTCGGCTTCAAAAAGACATGCGTGTAGCTTGTTGTTCCGATTTTATTGACCTGTGCGGTGAAAATCCTGATGAGGTGCTGCAAAGAATAGTTACTGGAGATGAAACCTGGGTTCATCATTATGACCCAGAGAGTAAACAAGAGTCCATGCAGTGGCACATTAAGGGTTCAGCTCATCCCAAGAAGTTCAAGGTCATCCCTTCAGCTGGCAAGGTCATGGCCACGATATTTTGGGATTGTGAAGGAGTATTACTAATCGATTATAAAGAAAAAGGTGTAAATATCACAGGACAGTACTACGCTAACATTCTACGTCAATTAAAGGATGTAATTAAAGAAAAGAGGCGAGGAAAGTTAACCAAAGGTATTCTGCTTCTGCATGACAACGCCCCCGTCCATACTGCTCATATTGCCAAGGCAGCTATTGTTGAATGTGGGTTTAAAACTGTTACTCACCCACCGTATAGTCCGGACTTAGCCCCCAGCGACTTCTTTTTGCTCCCCAATCTTAAAAAGTATCTGCGTGGAAATAAATTTTCTGACGATGAAGCATTGAAGGCGGCAGTGGAGGAGCATTTTTACACGAAAGATAAAAAATATTTTTACGAGGGATTAAAAAAAATAATTGATCGATCTTTTAAGTGTATGAACATAGGGGGGGAGTATATTGAAAAATAAAAATATCAAACTTTTCATACTTGTTTGTTTTCATTCTCATACCGAGAATATTTGGAACACCCCTCGTATTTTAGAGATTTATACGCAGGATTTTTCGCCAAGTGGTCCTTATCGCACTAATTTTAACAACCGCCCCTTCAGCGCGACGAAGATATTTACCTAAAATTCTCAAATCTGAGAATGGTCTCAGCTGGTATTTCCTCTTTACGGCTTCAACATAGCTGTCTCAAACATTGTATATAGGTATAATTAAATGTAAAAACAAGCAATTGTTTTTTAGGTTAGTATTCAGTCTTTTAACTTACCTAACAACTTTATTTATACATATGTATGAAAACACAACAGATAGTTGAAGTGGTAGTGGCGGACATTACATTGATGCTACTTAACTAAAAGGAGCAGTAAATGATCCTAAAATATAACACTAATTAAGCAGTATATAAAGCAATATTTTATGTCTGCAATATTTAAACATCCTCGTCGTTGACACACAAAGTTGTAATGATGTAGAAACATTAACCTAAAAACTTTTGTTTTTGCTCGGTTGCAGATGCGAAAAACGCTAGGAAAGTTGGTTTGGCCACGTCAAAATAAATGCGAGGAGATTTGCTTAACGATGTAGGGTGAACCGCGTATAGACTTCTTATATTATGTGGAAGGTCCAAAAAAATCCTAGATTTCAAAGACTTTCTTTTTGGTTGGCGTCTTAATTACTTATTTTATAAAATTGCCCTCTGTCTATTAGGTTACTTGTTTAAGAACAAACTAATGGCAGTAGCTAGGTTCTAGGTTCGCGAAAAGGTCACAGGCACAGGCGCGGAGCGAGTTGAGACGACGAGTTACGCGGCAGTTGTTGTAAAAAGAACCTTCAGGGCACGGAATTAAGGTTTATTTTTGAATGGCCATACTAGCAGTGAACTCGAGTTGGGATACTTGAAATGGCGAATCAAGCGGCAGTTGTTGTAAAATGAACCTTCGGGTCACGGAATTAAGGTTTATTTTTGAATGGTCATAGTACCAACTCGAGTTGAGACGGCGAATCGAGCGGCAGTTGTTGTAAAAAGAGCCTTCGGGCTACAGTATTAAGGTTTATTTTTGAATGGCCTTAGTAGCAGTGTGATAGCGTTGACTCGGCTCGGCGAGTTGTTCGCCGAGTTAGCTAGTGGTCGAGTTGATTCGAATTGCCCATAGTCTTGATTCGAATTAACTCATCTGTAGGCTGATTCGAATTATTCGAATCAGATAACTCGACTCGCCCATCGCTAATGCATAGGTTTACGAGATTACAGTGAAGAAAGAAAAAAATATTGAAAGTGCCGCTGAATTCAACAGTCACACATGATGCAGATGACAAATATACCTACATATTTAGGTCATTTTACTTAGTGATATAACAATGCGGTGTATTTTTTCAGATATAGAGATTAAATTTCGATTATCGAGTTAAAATAAACGCACTGGACAGGTAAACAGTATTACTATGTGTGCGGAATTGGGACATCCAATGGGTAACTTCGCCCTAATGAAATGATTTATGACTAAAATGTTGTGTACTGCAGGTTTTGGGCAAGCAGAAAACGAGTGTAGCATTTTTTTCGTATTTTAAAATAACCTAAACCTCTTTAATCACTTGCTAAGGCGAAATTGTTGGACTTATTTGTTGAACATCATGTCATCATGCTTTTTTTTCATATCATACGAGGGGTGTTCAAAATATTCTCGGTATGAGAATGAAAACAAACAAGTACGAAAAGTTTGATATTTTTATTTTTCAATATACTCCCCCCCTATGTTCATACACTTAAAAGATCGATCAATTATTTTTTTTAATCCTGCATAAAAATACTTTTTATCTTTGGTGTAAAAATGCTCCTCCACTGCCGCCTTCAATGCTTCATCATCGGAAAATTTATTTCCACGCAGATCCTTTTTAAGATTGGGGAACAAAAAGAAGTCGCTGGGGGCTAAGTCCGGACTATACGGTGGGTGAGTAACAGTTTCAAACCCACATTCAACAATAGCTGCCTTGGCAATATGAGCAGTATGGACGGGGGCGTTGTCATGCAGAAGCATAACACCTTTGGTTAACTTTCCTCGCCTCTTTTCTTTGATTGCATCCTTTAATTGACGTAGAATGTTAGCGTAGTACTGTCCTGTGATATTTACACCTTTTTCTTTATAATCGATCAGTAATACTCCTTCACAATCCCAAAATATCGTGGCCATGACCTTGCCAGCTGAAGGGATGACCTTGAACTTCTTGGGATGAGCTGAACCCTTAATGTGCCACTGCATGGACTCTTGTTTACTCTCTGGGTCATAATGATGAACCCAGGTTTCATCTCCAGTAACTATTCTTTGCAGCACCACATCAGGATTTTCACCGCACAGGTCAATAAAATCGGAACAACAAGCTACACGCATGTCTTTTTGAAGCCGAGTCAGCATTCGCGGAACCCATCTTGCACTTACTTTTGACATATTAAGATGGTCATGGATAATATCGTGTACGGTACCAATAGAGAGATTGGTTACTTGTGCTATAGATTTTACCTTCACTCGACCATCTTCCAATATAAGTTTTTCCACTTTATCAATATTTTCTTGTGAAGTAGCTACTACAGGCCGGCCAGGTCTAGGGTCGTCTTCAACACTCTCCCTTCCACGTTTAAACTCGCTTGACCACTTTTGAATGGTAGATAAAGAAGGAGCAGACTCACGGTAAACACAATCCATTTCCTCTTTTATGGTTTTTTGATTTTTACCCTGTTTTGTCAAGAATTTTATCACGCATCGATGTTCTAATTTAGTTAACATTGTCAATTCCCACATGATGTTCATGTTTGTTCAGCAATTGCAGAAAAACAAAAGAACATCTCGCTTCGAATTATACTTTTTTTTAATGTCAATGAATAAACCTTAGCGGCCAGTAACGAAAGAAATTTTAGAAGAGGTTGTAAGATATCAATACCGAGAATATTTTGAACGCCCCTCGTATCAATCATAAACTGACTTTGTAGAAAATTTTTATAATATAATAAAAATAGATGTATATGATATTTGTATTATATTATAAAACTTTTCTGATATAATAAAAGTTTTATAATATATTATTTATATATTTATTTTTTAATAAAATAATTTTCATTCGCCTCCTATATACTATTCCAAATTTCAAGTTAGGTAGTAGTTCCCAAGATATTTAGCAATTATTATAGTGAGGGTGTTAAGTGAAATGACCTTTTTTTGCTTGATTAAAGCATGAAACTTGGCACAGTTGTTCCTTATATCAAAATAAGCCGATTAAGATCGGTAGCCCGAGGGACCCCCCGCTTAAGCCCGAGAGGGGGGGGGATCAAGTAGCGCCCCGCCCGGCTTCATTCTAAAAATTCTAACAGGCCCCGTTTAGCTAATAAGTCATATTTGGTATCAATTTCGGATAAATAAATAACGTAGAATTCATTTCTGGTATAAAAAATTGCAATTTGTTGAAAAAAAAAATAAAAAAAACACAAAAAATCTAATTTTTCAAGTGTAATTTTTGTTTTTTATTTATTGTCAAAATTAAACTGCTTAGTTTTTCTACATACAAAAAATATGACAATAAAGCCTATTTAATGCAGATTTTAAAAACATAACTTTTACTAACCTTTATTAAAAGGAAATTGCATAAAAAAAACTTATATCGTCTCGCGCCGGTGAATATCTTTTTACCGACATCGGCATTGATATAGACAACATCCGAAGTGCACACTCTGGAGACCGATTAAATGTATTGTTTATTGTTGTAGATTCTATTATAAAGATAGAAAACGTACAATTTTTTTAAATGTGTCGTTCAGTGAAAAAGGGACCAAAAAAAAATTATCACAGCCAGCCTCGTGTTTGTATAGAAGCATACTCGTATTTAGTTAATGCTAACCACTCCATGGACTCCATGGTCCCTGTTCTCAATTAATAAGAAGTAAACTGTAAGTATTCTTTAATATACTTGCTTATTACATTATACCACACTTAAATTTTGCGTCTTGTGTATTAATACAGTTCCTTCCCCCGACACATGAATGGGTAAATTTCGTCATTCACGTATATATGTCAGTTTCAACTTCAACCATATTCTGGCCACAGCAGGGTTGTCAGAACAGTTTGGAAACAGTCGTCTGCTCCTTGCTTTCATTCCCAAGAAGACGGACTGAGCAAGTTTAAAGAGGAACTAAAGTCTGACCCCAAACATATAATCCTATCCTGATAAGGCTGCTTCTATTTCAGTAGTCGATTCATGTAAAGAATTATTTCGGGCATTTTTTAATTATTTTGCAACGGCTTTATCTGTAAGTATCACTTTACTTTGCTTTACAAGGTTATTTCACCTATATCATCATATAAAGGTATAATAAAGTTTTGGCGAATGCTATTTATTTACTGCTATTGCTCCATCCTGTAGGAGCTTGAATCCTTGTATCGGCCAGGCTAAAAAGGGTCCATGCTTAGATCTCACTTTTATACACCTTATATTAAATGGGGAACCCGGGTTCAAATTCTAGAAGGCATTTATTTGTCTGTTTATCGTGAATACTTGTTCCTGAATTACCTATGGATGTTTTGAGTGTATGTATCAAATATATATGATATATATCACGTAGTACCCACATCACAAGTCTTATTGAGCTTACAGTATTACAAGGTCGATCGAGAGAATGCTTGGAATACGAGTACGACTCCTGGTTTTTCAGGGCCCGATAGAAATAAATTAGAGTTTAATTTACCATGACGGTAAGCTTCACTTATAACCACTGATCTTTTAGTGAAACTCATTTCTTTACCACTAGGTAAATCATTTTGAGACACTGTGTTGACAAAACTTCGAAGAGTTAAAAGTCCTTATTTATGCCATCGCGAAATTGTGTAGAGAAACATGTCACAAGTAATGTTCCTCGTGAGATTCCGAATAGTCCAAGAACCATGAAAAGTCCGATTCATTTAATATGATGGCCCTAGTTGCAGATGCTGTAAAACAGTCATACGCACAGTAGACACGAACGTAGTCATAGCAGCTAGACTAGATTCATGCGTACGAATATTTCCCCAACTACAGGAATTGTGGGCTCACGTTGACACAGTGGAAAACACAATTATATCATATGACACACCATTGCATCCAGGTCAGGGAATTATATTTTAAGCTAATAAAATTATCTATTCTATAAGCTAAGTAAACTATCTTTTATTTACCCTAAAAGAGCGGAAGTCTTAGCCCTGTTTCGAGCATTCAGTGGAAAGGGGAGAAAAAGTGAATTCGAAGCATGGAATCTGTTCAGAGTTCAACCAAACCACTACAAGGATTCAAGCCCTTACAAGATGGAGCAATAGCAGTGGCTAAAAGCATTCCCCTAAAATACTAAAATGTTATTATATGATCGGTAATAAGTGCAATATTGAAGAAGGCAAGTTACACCGGGATATTGAAATGAAGAGTTGTATAATGTTATACCTGTTCTATGAGATTAAGTCACTGCTAAGTTATTTTATTATTAAATTCCATAATGTATACCTACTTCTAACAAAAGGGAGCCATATAAATGCCCTATTACGCGCAGTGTACCGAGGGGTTGATGTTTAGGTTCAGTTCAGACGTTAGTTCGTCGTCAAACTTGCTCAGTCCGTCAGACTTCTTGAGAATGGAAGCAAGAAGCAGACGACGGGTTCGACACTGGTCTGACACCTGCTTTGGTCAGAATATGGTTGGAACTGACCAGAAGTAAATGCAAACCGGAATAAAAAACGCGATGCAACTACATGAATGATGAAATGTACGCATTTATGTGTCTGGGGAAGGAACTGTATTACGACACAAGACGCAAAATTAAAGTGTGGTAGGGTAATTCGCCAGTAACTGGCCACTTTTAGTAACTGGCCACCCAAAACCAAAAATTCATTTTAGGCTAGCCAGTGGCCAGTTATTGAAAGCTGGCCAGTTTTTGGAACCTTATACTAAAATGAATTCTGTTTATAGGTGAATAGAATTCATTTTTAGTTTAGAGCGGCTAGTTATTAAAGCGGCCAGTTACTGGCAAATTATTCTATAATGTAATAAGTAAGTAGATTAAATAATACTTACAGTTTACTTCTTATTCATTGAGAACAGGGACCATGGAGTCCATGGAGTAGTCGGAATTAACTATGCTTCTATACAAAAGAGAGGCTCTATGATAAATTTTTCCAAGGTCCCTTTTTTCACTGAACGACACATTTTTTTTCTAATCAAATATTATGTACGCCTTTCTATCTTTAATATATGATCTACAATAATAAACAACACATTTAGTCGGTCTCCAGAGTGTGTACTTCGGATGTTGTTTATATCGATGCCTATGTCGGTAACAAGATATTCACCGGCGCGGGACGATATATGTTTTTTTAATGCAATTTCTTTTTCATAAAGGTTAGTAAAAGTTATGTTTTTAAAATCTGCATTAAATAGGCTTTATTGTCATATTTTTTGTATGCAGAAAAACCAAGCAGTTTAATTTTGACAATAAATAAAAAACAAAAATGACACTTGAAAAATTAGATTTTTTGTGTTTTTTTAAAATTTTTTTCAACAAATTGCAATTTTTTATACCAGAAATGAATTCTACGTTATTTATTTATCCGAAATTGATACCAAATATGACCTATTAGCTAAACGGGGCCTGTTAGAATTTTTAGAATGAAGCCGGGCGGGGCGCTACTTGATCCCCCCCCCTCTCGGGCTTAAGCGGGGGGTCCCTCGGGCTACCGATCTTAATCGGCTTATTTTGATATAAGGAACAACTGTGCCAAGTTTCATGCTTTAATCAAGCAAAAAAAGGTTCGACCTTTTTTTGTTACTTAAAACCTTAACTATTACACAAAGAAAGACATATACGGACCTCTTTGGTACGGAACCCTAAAAACGACCTGATATTTACTCTTGTTTTGCGACAACCAATACAACCAACAAACATATTCTTTCCATTGTTTCAGGTCTACTTTTTCATCGAGCCGTACTTATGTCAGGGTCTGGCCTTAGTCCATGGTCGCTTGTGGCTGACCCGAACAAATACGCTGCCATAGTAGCAACACACGCAAACTGCTCGCCAGGTAAACCATGTTAAACTTGAAACTGCTATGCAAAGTAATATTATAAGCAAGCTAATCTAAGCAAAGCTAACTAGTAAGATGGAACCTTATACTCGTATGATAGATGGAATATCCGGCTAGATTTTTTTTTACGATTAATTACGGATTAATCATCCGTACGTGTAATTTCAAAAAAATCGTTAACCTACCCACTCGTAGTTTATGTGCTACATAATGAAAGGCAAATAAAATACGACAGTGGGCTTTCGCTCGTTTCATAAGTAATTGACGGTAATCGGTTTATTTAGTAACACTGGCTGAAAATAATTTCAATTGTTTTCTTCTGTATAGAACTCACTCCTCCGGCACTTCTAAGATGTTTACGGGAGCGTCCGCTCGAGTCACTTATGTCAGCACCAGCGCAAGCACCGGACTTTTCTTATGCATTTGGACCTAGTGTTGATGGGGTCGTTATTGGTAAGTCATCATTTTAAATTAAGATAATAGTATAACCTATCGTTAATTCGTTATTGTTTACTAAGGTAATTCAGGAGAGCTAAACAATAATCATGTAGACGTTAAACTCCTCCCCCCTTATGTACGTCCATGGTTTCGGAGCCAATTGACTGTCTGGAAAAGGCAAAATATTTTAAATTAAAGTTTCCGTTTTTCCTTTTGAGGTACGGAACCCTAACAATGGTTAAGGGCTAAGGATTATAAAGTCGGTCAGTATACGTGATGTACGTATTTAATATAAATAAAAGTCAGAGGCTTTAATACATTGAAAATTATTCAAAGTTTAACAACAAATCATGTCAAAAGTGTGTTGACATCCCTAAGTAACGCTGTAACTCGGCTCGGCCGAGGATAGCTGCCGAGTTATTTTGTGCCGATAGCTCGGTTGTTGTTTTCACTTTGGCACCATTCTTCCGGTTGCCAAGCAGAGCGCGTCCGAGGCGCGTTATTAAATTGTCCCCGAGAAGTTTTCTCATCTCGTCCTCTCGCGGAGCGTGTGCGCTTCCCGTTAGGTCGGGCTGTTGTTCAACAACGGTTTTTTTGATTCCTCGTCGCAGCCCCTTTTATTACAAAAGCTAACATTCTCGGATTTCCAGAAAAAATAATGCGAGCTTTTGTGATACATTGTTTATCAATAAGACGTAAAGACTATTTTTAAAGCTTTAATGGATGTAAGATGAAACGGAACGGAATCACGTGATCGCTTTGCAATAATATCGTAGTCCCTATTTTGCTCTCGGGATATTAAAATTAAAGAAAATATTTTTACGCAATTTGTTGTATATTAACCGCAGTTATGCCCTTTCGTTTGATTTTTAATTAAGTTTATTTTATATACTATAACATTTTATATAAATAGGTACAAAATTATCTTTGTGTTTTCAAGCCCGTGGTCTCGGAGAAAGCTTGACTAAAGTTGGTATCAAATCAACGACTTTTTATGCCGCACGGAGTGGCATGAATAACATCTCTGTATTTGCATTATTACTTTTATCGTGACACTCCTTAAAGATACTAGGAAACCTGCACTTTTCCCTTTACTCTACTCTTAAACACGAGAGAAGGAAGTGTTTTAAGTCGACACCGCGACACGAGTTGCGAATTACCTTTTTTTATATGGTACTACTTTCCCTTACTACTACTACTGGTGGTACTACTTTGCGGGAATAAGCACTTTCCGCAACTATGACGAAAATGTAAAGGGTCATGCTTATCATTCAAAATCATCACACAAAAGTAAATTCCACTTATCACCATGAGGTAACTCAAACTTTGCATCAAATTACTTTGCCACTCTTGTAGATAAAATAGCGCTAAATAAAAGATTACGAACTAGTGTGGTGTAAAGACATTTTTTGTATACAGATACTGGCGATCTTCTGATTAACCCAGAAAATGGGTATGATTGGGGAGGACAACTTAGACAACCAGTAGGCAAGCAAACGCAGAACGCGATTAACATCATCAACGCTGTCTTGATGCGCAAGAGTGCCATTGCTCAACTAACCAAGTAAATATTATAATTTATTAAATATTAATAGATAATATTGTTACATTATTACACACATATTACCTACCCTGCCTATGGTTTGTAACGCAATTGCTTAATTACTTAATTTTATCTAGGTACACACATGTCAATGAGTAACAATCCCTGTAGTTATATATTTTTTCTTTTATTCCTAGTACCTGAATATATGTAATATAATAAAATAGTGAAATTGAATGACGTCCAACTATAGGTACGACCTAATGCTGGGGGTCACAAAGGCCGAGGCCTACTTCGCATTCAGCGGCGACGACGTCCAATACGGTATAGAGGCTGACAGGAGATCCAAAATATTGAGGTCTTTTGTTAGAAATACATATAGCTACCACTTATCGGAAATTCTGGCTACAATTATTAATGAATACACGGATTGGGAGCGTCCAGTGCAACATCCTATCAATATAAGGTAAATTCAATATTAATTAAAACGAATTAAGTAATTAGAATATAAATTGATCACAGTGACACAGATCAATTTGTGAAATATGCCTAGAATTTAATTTTAGATATGATTACAACTCAGGATAGTTAAAATTTAAATAAGATTAGTGTTTCAAACCTATTATTATTTTGTTTGCAGGGATGAAACGTTAGAGGCGCTGAGTGACGCCCAAGTAGTGGCTCCGATAGTTTTGACTGCGGACACACATTCTGCATTGAGACGTAATTCATATTTGTATGTATTTGACTATCAAACGAAATACGGAGACTACCCACAGGTGAGTAGTAACTTGGTTTGTGAGTTCTTAGTTTTTCCATAGTTCCATGGGTAATTTGTAAACATTTATCAATCAGATACTTTATTTTAATACAATGGTACCTATTTTACGCGGTAAGACGTTTAGCGTTCACAGAGTTCGTTTTTGCGAATACGTCCATAGTAGGTAAAGGGTTTGGATGTTTGAAAACTTAATAATAAATTATTTATTAAACTAACTGAAAAAAAACATATTGCCTTTAACTAACGCAATTTTCGTAACAATGCAATTTCCATTACGATCAGCTAACTTAATTTCGAGGAAACGAATTATTCATTCGCCACGTAACTAATATCCGTTTAGTATTAACGCCAGACAGAAATCGGAGCTCTACGTTAATTGGTTAGCATGTAGTTAGCAAATCTTATTATACGATGTTCACTCTCAAGTGGCCTCGTTTGTCTGCAAGGATGCCGAGGTTAACGAGTTCGTAACCAATATGGGGTAGGTGCTTTGTAAACGTGGATGAACATGTAATTAAATAATGATTCTTTCCGAACTTATAATGATGTCGCCTAAAGCAAATATCCGGCGGACATTTTTTCTACTCGCCTGAAATTAATATAAACGTGTGTCAGTACCTATGTGATTAATATTGTGGTCCAACTTTGTATGGAGAAAAAAAGTGGCATAAATTTTATTTCATTATGAAATAGTATTTTATGTGCCAAACTTAAACTCATTTGATAATCATTTAGTGGTCGCTATGATTTTGTGATTTGCAATAAACTCATACAAACAAAAAAACACAAACTAAACCGAAATTAAAATAAAAACAAGTGCGAATCGGACTCACCCACCGTACAAATTTAACTTATTTTTTTACAAATTTATAGTTTTCTAATAAATACTTATTTCGTTGTTATAGGGTAATGTTATTTATATCTTGTGAACGTTACTAATATAAAATCACATAGGTATAATGTTGTTATATCTCGTCAGACAGCCAATTTTAGGCATTCATAAAGTCACACAAATGCCTTTTGATATTCATAATGTGACGATTTTCCGGCACAGCGGCAAGGCTGCATCCACGGTGAAGAGCTGCCCTACATTTTCGGCGCTCCGCTTGTGGGCGGGCTGGCTCACTTCCCTCGGAATTACACTAAAGCTGAAGTTGCATTATCCGAATCAGTTATGCTATATTGGGGGAACTTCGCCAAAACTGGGTAAGAAATAAAAAACTTTTTAGGCTATTAAACTGTACGAAATAACTGCATTAGATATATTTGATGATGTCTGTATCGTACAACAACAACATAAGTTGCATCAGGAAACTCAGATTTTTTTTTAATTTTCATCTTGGTAGTGACATTGAATGGCTGCTATAGGTATTTCCACGAGAGTTGAGGCCTCGCACACAACAACACTGTCATGTAATGACAGCGAGGTTTTGAAATTACTGTTCTTATATTGTACCGATAGCAAGTTCAACAGTGAGTTATAAGAAAGACCAAAAAATTTCTTTAAACTATTTTGTTAAGTATTATATCGAATCGATCGATCGAAATTTATAGTAGTAGGTATGGTTTGCGAATCAGATATAACAGATCACAAGATGGTTGCCGTTGGTATCACCTTAACCCGACCCAGGCCAGTAGTCAAGAATAAGCTCCGATCACTTATGGACTTTGGTGGCATCGCTGCTGAACTTTCATTGGTCAACTGGGCCCCGGTCTTGGAGGCAAACGACATGAATCTGGCTCTTGGTTTATTTATGTCAACCTTCAGATCTGCAGTTGCAAATAACACGCGGGAAGTAACTATAAGTAGAACGAAGTTTACATTAAAACCATGGATGACGCCAGGCCTGCTTCGATGTGCTCGGCATCGAGACAGATTACACCTAAAGGCAAGGCAAAATCCGAATGACGAAATTGCAAAAGTAACTTACAACCGGTACAAAAATTTCTTTAACAACCTTCTAAGGAAACTAAAGCACGAACACGAACAAAGCCTTCTCTTGACCCATAACAAAAACCCCAAGAAGCTGTGGAGTACGATAAGAAACATATGCAACATCCCAAAGAAACCGACTCAACACGCTGACTTAATTGATCCTAGTGACCCCAAGCAGTCTTTGAATAGGTGTAATAACTTCTTTTCGTCGGCGGGTAAAAAGCTTGCAGATACATTTTTGGCTCAAACTGGGGATTGTGAGAAGACTTTAGCCGCCAAGGTAAATATAAGAGAAAGTCCCTCCGAATCCTTCTTCATGCACCCTACAAATGTCAATGAAATCAGGAATATTATTTCGCAGCTTAAAAATAATAGTGCGCCGGGCCTGGATGGTCTCAGCGGCGATCTGATCAAATCTGTTGGCCACTTATTATTGCAACCATTAGTACATATTTATAACCTAAGTTTAAGTACGGGTCACTTTCCAGAACAGTGGAAAATAGCATCTATCACCCCCATATATAAGGACGGCCCTAAGAATGAACCTTGTAACTATAGACCTATATCCCTACTCAGTGTACTCTCGAAGATTCTGGAAAAACTGGTCAATAACAGACTCATCAGGTTCCTAGAAAGGAGTGGAGTACTGTCTGAGAGACAATTCGGCTTTAGGGCACATAGGTCCACTGAGGATGCCATCTCGCTCTTGGCCAATCTAATTTCTGCCAACTTGGACAATAACATAAACTGTATCGGCGTCTTCTTGGACCTGGCCAAGGCCTTTGACACTGTGTCTAGACCAATACTCCTTAAAAAGCTTGAGAAATTGGGGATACGGGGCGTGTCACTGGCCTGGTTCGAAAGCTATCTATTGGACAGAAGGCAACTGGTTAAAGTGGATTGCCACAAGAGCGAGCTGGATAAAGTGGAATTTGGGGTCCCACAGGGGAGCGTGCTTGGTCCTACATTATTCTTAATCTACATTAATGACATTCACAACATTTCCCTTTCCCAAGCTGAAATAATCTGCTATGCTGATGACACAGTGATCCTGTTTAAAGGTGATACTTGGGAGGGTGTTTTTGCTGCAGCAGAAAAGGGTATGAGTAACGTCGCCTGCTGGCTACGAGATAACCTTCTAACCCTAAATAGCAAAAAGACTAAATTCCTGTGTTTTCATAAATCTGCCGCTTCCAGCCCCTCTAAATCTAAACAATTAATCAAAATTCATAATTGCAATAATGTCAATAGCTTATTATCGTGTTCTTGTGAAGTAATATGTCGTACCGACTCTATCAAATATCTCGGCTTACTTATAGACGAAAACTTAAATTTCAAAGCCCAAATAAAATGTCTCTCTAACAGAATTAGGAAAACGATGTACATATTTAAGAAACTAAGACATTCCGCAGACTTGAGACTCTTAAAAAATATATATATCTCCCTATGTCAGTCTCTAATCACATACGCTATCTCAGTATGGGGCAGTGCCGCCAAGACGTCAATATTAATGGCTGAAAGAGCTCAACGTTCGGTCTTAAAGGTAATGCTCAAAAAGCCCTTCCGATATCCGACAAGCAGCCTCTACCAAGAAGCTAAAGTACTCACAGTCCGCCAGCTCTACATACATAAAGTCTGTCTTTCGATACATAAAAACGCGGCTAAGTCTGAAAATTATGCAGAATTACTTTCTAAACGCGTATTTAAATTACCTATCCCGAGGGTAAATTCCGCTTTTGGGAGACGATTTGGCGGCGTCCTTAGTTCTTTGATCTACAATACGGCCGTAAAGTTCCAGAGCGAATTAATTAATTGCACTGTGCATGTAGCTAAAAGGTTACTTTTTAATTGGTTATTATCACTTGATTATAATGAGACTGAGACATTACTTCTAAAAATTGTTTAACACAATTCTCGAATAAAGGTAAAACTAACTAAACTAGACTAAAATTGTATAACTCTAAAAACTTTTTAACTGAAAACTTTAATAGATATAAAAATAACTGATTAGACTGAGATATTATAACTGATACTAAAGGTGAACCTAGAAACAAAAATTAGTAGTAATGTAATAACAGATAGACTTACATAGTTTACACAATTGTTAAAATTAGAATTAGGTATCTTTCTCCTCTTAAGTTAACTTGCATGACATACAATGTACATCTGGTCTCCCGCGATACAGGCCTAGCCTAGTGCGGGGACTCCTGGAATCTCGGCATGTCAATTTAGTTATGCACAACTCTTACCAGTAACTCGTGTTGTAACCACTGTTGTATCCTTTCCGTGCAATAAAATATATTTTTATCTTTTATCTTTTATCTTATATAGAACACTTCATCGACTTCAAACGAAACAGAAATAAAATATCTTGACAGATTTTATTTAAATAATGGGTTATATGAATAAATAAAGGTCAGATATGCGCAAGTATGTGAATATAATATTAATACCAAAGAGAATAAGTAATAAATTGCCTTGTTTTTATCAATGTAGTTGTTAAAAAAGTGTTTACAGTCGACTCTCGTTAATTCTAAACTCGAAGGACTTTTAAAATATTTTGAATTATCGATAGTTTGAAATATCAAATGGTTCGAATTTTTTGAGAGAAAAAATATGAAAGTACGAATTATTGAGTAGGTATGTACATGCATATTCTCTCCCTCCTGTATGCCACACTGTTTCATCCCAATACTCCCTGTTATCTCAAAACCCGGTTTAAATATCTTTCCTCCATTAGAGGCTCTCAAAATCTGCTACTTGTTCCTCCTCCTTCTTCGTCAAAATTTTACATTAACTCTTTCAGTTTTCGCTCTGTCCGGCTGTGGAATGCTCTGCCTGTTGATATCAAATGTGCTAAATCACTATCTATTTTTAAAAGCCTATTAAAAAATCATTATTTATCTCTTTCATAATTTTTTCAAAAGTTTTCTTATAACTCCTCGCCGTTGTCCTTTAGCCTCCTTTGTCATTTACATATTTATTTGTTATTTATATAATGTTTATATAGTAATAAATGTAGTATATTTTCTCATATTTGTAGTGTATGTATTTTATTTTATTTTTTTTATTTGTTTTATTTTCGCGCCACCCGTTAACTTGAATCTGTTTCGCCGTCTCACTATCTGAAGGTTGTCTGGAAGAGATCGCTATTTAGCGATAAGACCGCCTGTTGTTACCTACATTTTTGTACCTGTTCATACTTTTGTACTATTTCATTTGTAGTGTGCAATAAAGCATTTTATTATTATTATTCTTTTATTTATTTCTCTTCTTAGGTTGGTTTTTTACAATATGGATATAAAAATAAAATACAAAAACACTTACAAAAACAATACAAAATACTTATAAACATATTATAAAAAACCTAACCTAGGGTGCCGCCAGCAGCGGGGCAAGACCCAAGCTGCCGGTGGTCAGGGCTGCAGAGAGAGGAACCGGCGGACTATCCGCGCCGTGTCCAAGATCACCGCCTTCTGCATTCGGCCCTTGATCCAACCACCTAGCGAGAGTCTCTCAAGATGTTGGTCGAGACTCTTCGCTATTAGACCGTTCGCTGAAACAACTATCGGGACAATGATCGTCGAATCAACATCCCACATGGCGGTTATCTCGTGAGCCAAGTCTAGGTACTTACTGGACTTGTCCTTCTCGGCTTTCACGAGATTCTCATCATGGGGGATGGTGATGTCAACGAGCACGGCCCGGCGTTGCGCTCGATCTATTATCACAATGTCAGGCTTATTGGCTACAATAGTCCTGTCAGTGATGATAGATCGATCCCAATAGAGCGTGGCACGACCATTCTCGAAAACTGGTGCAGGTGAATACTTGTAGTACGGTACTTCGCGGTCCACAAGGCCGTATAGAAGAGCAAGCTGCTGGTGAATAATCCTGGCTACGAGATTATGTCTGTGCAAGTACTCTCCGTTAGCAAGATGAGAGCAACCGGAAATGATATGCCTGAGTGACTCTCCGGGACGGCGGCATGCCCGACAAATGTCGACCGTACCGTCCTTCAGGATATATTTCCGATAGTTGTTCGTCATCATTACTTCGTCCGCAATTGCACAGGCAAAACCCTCGGTTTCTCCAAAGAGGTCCCCGAATCGTAACCAGTTCACCGACGCGAGCAAGTCCACATCGGGTCCCGTGAGGGCCTTGTAGAACCGCCCGTGTAGCACCTTACTCTCCCATGCCGCCTTGCGATCCGCAGTACTTAGTACCACAGGTTTGCGCCAGTTCTCGTTTGCCAAGGAGAGCGGCGTGAGGTTCCTGTCTACTGCCACCACATCACGATGCATCCCACACTCGTTGTTAAGGAAATAATTCCTGTGATTGTACACCTCGCGGTTGTGGAGATCCTTGGCGTTTAGGAAGCCTCGGCCTCCACATTTCCGTGGGATGTACAATCTCATAACTGACGAGCGTGGGTGTAGCATGCGATGTGCGGTGAGCAGGGATCGGACCCTCCGATCCAGGGCGTCCAGCTCGGTCTGAGTCCACCTTAGTATGCCAAAGGAGTATGTGAGTAGGGGCATTACCCAGGCGTTGAAGGCGCGCACTTTGTTGCCTCCTGACAAAAGACTGTTAAGGACTTTTGTGAGCCGACTGAAAAAGCGCTCCTTCACCGACCGTCTAATGCCCTCGTCCTCAATACCTGACGACTGTGACATACCAAGGTATTTGTAGGTTTCTGATTCAGAGATAGATCTGAAAGACATTGTCTCAGAAGGTTGTAAATTTGTTGAATTTACAACCCTCCCCCGCTGTACATGCATAACCGCACATTTATCGACACCAAACTCCATGTTGATGGCACTACTGAAAACTTCGGTGGTGTTCAGTAGCTCCTTCAAGTCTTGGTTATATGGTGCAAACAATTTGAGGTCATCCATGTACAGAAGGTGAGAAATGACTTCACCCTCTCTCCGAAGCCGGCAACCTAGTCCCAAATCCTTCAGCAGGGTGCTGAGGGGATTCAGAGCTAGGCAGAACCATAGGGGACTCAGACTATCACCCTGAAATATTCCTCGCTCAATCCTTATGAAATCCTGCGGGCCAGGGCGGTCATCCCCGCCTCCTGGTTGACGAAGGACTGTGGTCCACTGCCTCATACACGCGCTTAGAAAGGCTCTCAAAGCTGCATCAACTTTATACAGCACTAAGACCCTCCCCAGCCATGAATGAGGCACCGAATCATAGGCCTTCTTATAGTCAATCCAAGCGACCGAGAGGGCCTCCTTGTTCCGCCGGATTTGTTGGCAAATGGTCATGTCTATGAGGAGGAGCTCTTTAGTACCACGGGACCCAACCCTACATCCATTTTGAGCGGGGGCCAAAATATTGTTAGAGTCAAACCAAAAAAAGTCTGCAGCGCAATAATTTGACAGCGAATTAAAAAACTACATATGGCAATGTTTTTTAGCAGTCAGTAAACGTCATGCACTATGGTATGTGTTTGTCAAAATCGTTTAAATATTCGTTGTGTTTTGTGATGAACGGAATAAACATGGTGAAACCTTACAAAACCGGCGTGCGGGAGTTACTTTTCCACATGACGAATAATTTTACACTTGTAAAAAGTCAGCACGAGGCGATTCAAGCTGAAAAACGACAATGTTTACAAAATTTTGAGTTGATGACGGGTAAGTGGAATGAAACATCGTAATACTTCACCATATGTACCTACTTAGATAATATAATATTGGTTTAGACTAAGGTTTCACAGCAAATTGAACACACCTAATAGGTATAGGCATACTTATGAACTTCCTCTAACATTTCGTGAAACTCATTGGTAATACTAGCCGGGTTTTGAACTCGAACCCACAACCTCCATGCTTCTGCTCACGGCATGGATACCTACTAATTAAAGCTACAATTTATTTTTAATAATATGTTTATTGTTTTATAATGGTTTATTTCGTTTTTCCGAAAACTTTAGTTCGCAAATTGCGGGCAATTTCTCTGTCAATCTAATTACGCCTTAATGGGAGTAAAAGAGAAAGATGCCCGCATATTGAGAACTTCGGTGTTCGCGGTAGGCCCTCTGTACCTATTTACCGCCGTCGCGGATATTACAAAAGCTTATTAATTTTGATGAAGCCAAATGTCACATTCTCCCAATATTATTTATCAATATTAGTATATGTCTAGGTACATATGAATAGTGACATTGTTGGAATGAAATTTATTTTACCATAAAAATTAAGCTGTGCATACAGCTAAATTTTTTCATAGACGGTAAATATGGTAGAAATTTCACAATTATCAAGACTATTTAATCCATTTTCTGTGGTGTTGTCGCATACTGATTTTTAAAAACTACTTTTAATCTAGCGCTGCAGACTTTCTTTGGTCTTACTCTAGCGACAATGTGCGCGTTGATTTTTGTCCTCAAAATGGATGTAAGGAGCTTATAGAGTGTAGGTAAGCACGTGATGGGTCTGTAATTCTTCGCTTCCGTGGTACTACCGGACTTATAGAGCAGGAAGGTGACACCAGTTGTTAAGGAAGGTGGGAGAGAACCAATCTCGAGGGCTTGTTGAAATTGTGCTGCCAAGCACGAGTGCGAGCATCGGAACCATTTTAGCCAGAAGTTGTGCAATCCGTCCGGCCCAGGACTTTTCCAGTTCTGGGCCGTGCGAATGGCACAACTTACGTCATCGGGGGTGATAGTGACTACCCCCATAGGTTCGATGGACTCGCATTCACGCTCGACAACATTCATCCAACCCCCCTCGGTGTGTCCGACAGGCACCGACCAGATACTACGCCAAAAGTCAGTCATGACAGTAGGATCCGGCGGCTGCGTGTCGGACTCACGAAGGTTAGTTTCCTCCCACTTTCGGTACACCTTCCTTTGGTCACTCTGGAAAAGACGATTCTGCTGGAATCGGTCCACACGCTCTCTGTAGCGGCGAATACGGTTTGCCCATGCATAGATTTTCTGCTTAAGAAAGTCGATGCGCTCCGTGATATTGGCAATATAGTCGCGGGGCTCAATACCCGTCCCCACGAACGCCTGATTCACAAAGCGCATTACTCGGGGGCGGTTGTTGCCCCCCCTAAAGCAGATCAGCTTTGCAATAAGAGTCCTAAAAGAGCCGATACGTCGCTCGATCCGTATTTGCCATGCGGGGGCACCTCCGTCGGTCCTAGGTGCACGTTCAGAGTCCGGAAACTTGACTCGTGCAACACGGCACGCCACGATGGCTCCGCAATACATGATCGCGTGCGTATCATCTAAATCTTTACTAGTCCGCAGGTATGGCTCTAGTAAAGCATTTAGGGCTCCCATTATCGCTAGATTGCGTCTATTCATAGGCAAACGTGGTAATCGCGGCCTAGTGTTGAGTGTGGAGCGATACTGCGTAATCACCTCATCCAGAGTCCTCCTCAGTTGCTCATTGGCTGTACTACTCACGCCCTGCGCGATCTCCTCCTCGTCGGCGTTGAGATCCACCCGCGGTGCCTCCGGTGCCTGGTCGGGTGCCGGCACCGAATCCGGCAACGTCGCGGGCGGGTCCCGCGCCGGGGTAGACGCCGCGCGAGCAGTGAGAGCCTCCAGGCGAAGCCGATCAAGTGTCAAGTCATCCAACCGCTTTAGCCGCTGGATGACTCGCACTTGATCCGATAGCCGTTGCGCAGTCACGTCGATGGTTGGTTCAAGTGCCTGAAACAGTGGAAGCATTCGGACACGATACGCGCATAAGTTGGTTCCCCCCTCTGTAGCCCCATAGTAGGCGCGCATGACGTTCTCATTATTGGTTTGAGACCATCGCATGCGACGCACTACACCACCGGCAGCGGGAGCCGTGGGCGGGGCAGGATGTCCCGCAGGCCCCAAGCGTGCCGGCAGCGGTGGCCGCCCTCGTCGCGCAGGTGGTCATGGCGGCGGCGGCGGCGGCCCGCACTCGTCGCTCGACTCGCTGGTGTCGGGCGCGGTGGCGAATTCATCGCCCGACGACGGTTGCGAGGAGACTGACGAGGCGGGCGAGGGTGGTGGATGTGCGTTTCGTGGAGACGCTAGTTGAGCTCGTGTTTTGCTTCTCGTTTGCATTTTCTTTCAGTTTGAGAGTTTTGTCGTACATGTTAGAACATCATATTCTATGGGCAATTATAACCCTTATACAGGGTGGATTTTCTTTTTGGGTCAGTGAGGGCAGCTACCAGATCCCGTGCTGCTACGAGAAAACGGTCTTAGAAAACCTTCCCTCGATTTCAAATTAATGAAGATTGGCTTTTACAGATTTTGGAAAAAAGATACAGGGTGCGAGAAAAAGGCAATTTTTGACAAACTTTTTTTTTGATGCCAATCGATCCCATTCCTATTGAGGATCAAAAGCTTGTATGGAAGCAAAAAAAAATTTCCGGCTAGAAAAGCCACAAATCGAGGAAAACTTTTCCCATACAATTTGTATGAAAATGAAAACTTTTATTTTTCACATGCTATTTTTGTATGCCAATCGATTCCATTCCTATCCAGTATCAATTGTTTCCTAGGGGTCAACTTACGGTAATGTACTAAAAAGCCACAAATTAAAGAAAACTTTTTCCATACATTTACTTTTTTTTATACCACATAGGTGGCAAACAAGCATACGGGCCGCCTGATGGTAAGCAGTCACCGTCTCCGATTGCGAGGAGACGGATGATGATGCGGACGGGGGTGGTGGGCGTGCGTTTCGTGGGGACGCTAGTTGAGCTCGTGTTTTGCTTCTTGTTTGCATTTTCGTTCGCTTAGAGAGTTTTGTCGTACATGTTGAACATTATTTTCCATGGTCGATTATAACCCGTAACCGTATATATATATATATATATAATAGTACGTAGTAGTCTTGGGTTATATTTTTCATAAAAATAATGTAGAAAGCAACATGTAAAAAACAAAATCTAGAAAATAATTTGAGAAAATTTATAAAAACACGACTGACGTTGACAGCGTCATTTTTTTTTTTTATTATTATTATTATATTATCCTTTATTTATCTTTTCTCTTAAGTTAGGGTTTTTATAATATGAATATAAAAGTAAAATATAAAAACACTTACAAAACAATAAACATATAAACACATTATAAAAAACCTAACCTAGAATGCCGCCGGCAGCGGGGCAGGGCCCAAGCTACCGGTGGTCAGGGCCGCAGAGATAGGAACCGGCGGACTATCCGCGCCGTGTCCAAGATCACCGCCTTCTGCATTCGGCCCTTGATCCAACCACCTAGCGAGAGTCTCTCAAGATGTTGGTCGAGACTCTTCGCTATTAGACCGTTCGCTGAAACAACTATCGGGACAATGATCGTCGAATCAACATCCCACATGGCGGTTATCTCGTGAGCCAAGTCTAGGTACTTACTGGACTTGTCCTTCTCGGCTTTCACGAGATTCTCATCATGGGGGATGGTGATGTCAACGAGCACGGCCCGGCGTTGCGCTCGATCTATTATCACAATGTCAGGCTTATTGGCTACAATAGTCCTGTCAGTGATAATAGATCGATCCCAATAGAGCGTGGCACGACCATTCTCGAGAACTGGCACAGGTGAATACTTGTAGTACGGTACTTCGCGGTCCACAAGACCGTATAGAAGAGCAAGCTGCTGGTGAATAATCCTGGCTACGAGATTATGTCTGTGCAAGTACTCGCCGTTAGCAAGATGAGAACAACCGGAAATGATATGCCTGAGTGACTCTCCGGGACGGCGGCATGCCCGACAAATGTCGACCGTACCGTCCTTCAGGATATATTTCCGATAGTTGTTCGTCATCATTACTTCGTCTGCAATTGCACAGGCAAAACCCTCGGTTTCTCCGAAGAGGTCCCCGAATCGTAACCAGTTCACCGACGCGAGCAGGTCCACATCGGGTCCCGTGAGGGCCTTGTAGAACCGCCCGTGTAGCACCTTACTCTCCCATGCCGCCTTGCGATCCGCAGTACTTAGTACCACAGGTTTGCGCCAGTTCTCGTTTGCCAAGGAGAGCGGCGTGAGGTTCCTGTCTACTGCCACCACATCACGATGCATCCCACACTCGTTGTTAAGGAAATAATTCCTGAGATTGTACACCTCGCGGTTGTGGAGATCCTTGGCGTTTAGGAAGCCTCGGCCTCCATATTTCCGTGGGATGTACAATCTCATAACTGACGAGCGAGGGTGTTTCATGCGATGTGCGGTGAGCAGTGATCGGACCCTCCGATCCAGGGCGTCCAGCTCGGTCTGAGTCCACCTTAGTATGCCAAAGGAGTATGTGAGTAGGGGCATTACCCAGGCGTTGAAGGCGCGCACTTTGTTGCCTCCTGACAAAAGACTGTTAAGGACTTTTGTGAGCCGACTGAAAAAGCGCTCCTTCACCGACCGTCTAATACCCTCGTCCTCAATACCCAACGACTGTGACATACCAAGGTATTTATAGGTTTCTGATTCAGAGATAGATCTGAAAGACATTGTCTCAGAAGGTTGTAAATTTGTTGAATTTACAACCCTCCCCCGCTGTACATGCATAACCGCACATTTATCGACACCAAACTCCATGTTGATGGCACTACTGAAGACTTCTGTGGTTTTCAGTAGCTCCTTCAAGTCTTGGTTATTTGGTGCAAATAATTTGAGGTCATCCATGTACGAGGGCTGTTTGATAAGTACCCGTTTATGAAAAAAATTATCAGTTGTTTTGGTTTATATGCATTTATTTTTCTTCATAGTCTCCTTTTAGCTCTATACACTTGTTCCACCTATATTCAAGCTTCAATAAACCATCCAAAAAGTATGATTTCGGAAAGTCATTAAAATAGGCCTCTGTGACGGCAATGACTTCGTCATTTGATCCAAATCACTTACCACCGAGCCATTTTTTCAGGTTGGGAAACAAAAATAAATCGCATGGGGTCAAATCTGGAGAATACGGGGGGTGAGGCAATAGGGCATAGCGTAATTGTGTTAATTTAGCCATCACAACTCTAGACGAATGAGCTGGTGCGTTGTCGTGATGAAACAGTACTTTTTATTTTTTAAATGGGGTCGTTTGTCCTTCAACACAGCGTCAAATTCATCCAATAAATTGGCATAGTACTGCCCTGTTATCGTTTTCCCCTTTTCTAAGAACTCAATATGTATAATACCCTGCGAATCCCAAAAAACGGTCGCCATGACCTTTCCAGCCGTTGGGACGATTTTTGCTATCTTTCGAGCAGGTTCACCCGGTAAAATCCACTGCTTCGACTCCCCTTTCATTTCCGGGGTGTAGTGGTGAACTCACGTTTCGTCTACGGTCACGAAACGACGCAGAAACTCTTTCGGGTTACGTTTGAACACGGCCAAACACTGCTTCGAAGTAGTCAGTCGGTTCCGTTTTTGCTCCTCCGTGAGTAAACGCGGCACCCACCTCGCCGATACTGTCTTCATACCCAATGTTTCTTCTAATATGTTTTGTACCCGCTCGATTGGAACATTTACAGCATCAACGATTTCTCGAAGTTTAATTCGGCGGTCGGCTAAAACGATATTTTCAATTTTCTTAACCATATCGTCTGTAGTCACCTCAATTGGGCGGCCTGGGCGATCCTCATCAAAGACGGTTGTTCTCCCCCGCTTTAACTCGTTAAACCAGTATCTGACGGTTGTCATAGAAGGAGCACATTCATGGTAAACAACTTGCATTCTTACTTTTATTTCATCACATGTTTTTCCTTCCAAAAACAAGAATCTAATTACAGACCGATACTGCTCTTTCTCCATTTTCACAATTTTAAGTTCACGCTTTCACTGAATCGCTGTCAAATGAGAAAAAAACAAAAGAATGCTGTTTTTTTAAAAAAACTCCCACCTCTGAAAAATGGCTTAAAACGGTTGTATAGATATTTTCGGCCCGTGATATTAATACATTTGGAAAACGGGTACTTATCAAACAGCCCTCGTACAGAAGGTGAGAAATGACTTCACCCTCTCTCCGAAGCCGACAACCTAGTCCCAAATCCTTCAGCAGGGTGCTGAGGGGATTCAGAGCTAGGCAGAACCATAGGGGACTCAGACTATCACCCTGAAATATTCCTCGCTCAATCCTTATAAAATCCTGCGGGCCAGGCCGGTCATCCCCGCCTCCTGGTTGACGAAGGACTGTGGTCCACTGCCTCATACACGCGCTTAGAAAGGCTCTCAAAGCTGCATCAACTTTATACAGCTCTAAGACCCTCCCCAGCCATGAATGAGGCACCGAATCATAGGCCTTCTTATAGTCAATCCAAGCAGCTGAGAGGGCACCTCTGTTCCGCCGGATTTGTTGGCAGATGGTCATGTCTATGAGGAGGAGCTCTTTAGTACCACGGGACCCAACCCTACATCCATTTTGAGCGGGGGCCAAAATATTGTTAGCGACAATGTGCGCGTTGATTTTTGTTCTCAAAATGGATGTAAGGAGCTTATAGAGTGTAGGTAAGCACGTGATGGGTCTGTAATTCTTCGCTTCCGTGGTACTACCGGACTTATAGAGCAGGAAAGTGACACCAGTTGTTAAGGAAGGTGGGAGAGAACCAAGCTCGACGGCTTGTTGAAATTGTGCTGCCAAGCACGAGTGCGAGCATCGGAACCATTTTAGCCAAAAGTTGTGCAATCCATCCGGCCCAGGCTCGGAGGAATAATCATATGGAGTGGTGACACGCACTAATTTCTATGTGAAAAATTCTGCCGTTTTCGGCGCGGGGAGCGAGGAACGCACACAAATAATGTAAACACTAATGCATTTTTCGCATGCGTCGCTACACACGCACACGACAAAATTATCAAACACTAGCATAAACTATATTCACACAAATACAAGAACAAACACAGACAACCCCGTCCGTGAACGAGATGATGTCAGTTCTAAGTAAACGTAGAAGTGCGAGGGACTTGTCGATAATATTGTCGATATTTTATTGACTGAATTTTAACTGTCTGCTTTAGTCAATTATAACCATCAAAAACATTACATGTAAAAAGGTGCAAGTCTCGCAACGCTTCTACTACAAAAAAGTTTTGAGATTTAATGCTAATGTGAAACCAAGTCGGTTATTTTAATCAGTGCCAGGGGGTGTTAAAACCGTATCAATAAGATATCTTTAATTTGTAATAAGTATAATGACTTGGCCATCGCACGGCTGCATAATGACCTAGGATCATCGTCACCTACTAAAAATAGTTCTAATTGAACATAACGCTAGCACAGCTAGCGCTAATTGCAGTTTGAGCATTACACATATTTACGAGTACGGTACGGTACGTACGTGCGATACATTATGTGCGATTGTCAAGTCATTATATCTTATTGATACGGTTTTAACACCCCCTGGCACTGATTAAAATAACCGACTTGGTTTCACGTTACATCTCAGAACTTTTTGTAATAAAAGCGTTGCGAGACTTGCACCTTTTTACATGTAATGTTTTTGATGGGATCTCAACTCTTTTTGTAGACAGTCCTTCTTTTCGGGTACTCATACCCATACTATGTATACACATATTATCATAACTAAACACATCTTTATTCATACTCACATCGTACATACATCGTAGTGTACCTTTACCTACTATTTGTAGGAACTGCAACAGTAACTTTGTAATAGCATATATTTATATGAAATTACAATCTTACTTATGCAGTTCTTAGATTTTTAAAACGTGACTGATATTGCAATATTTTTAGGTTTTCGATGGCTTGATAAGCTGAAAACTACTTATGTTTAAAATTTATTGCATCTTTTGGAAATCTAAAAAAGTAAATCGAAATAACAATATATTTATAATGTTCATATAGATTTTATCGATATTGGTTTTTATGGTGTCCCATCGCTAACTACGGTAGAGTGATACCAGAGTAATAAATTAAAAGTGCCTATTTATGGAAAATGACGGCAGTAAATACCTTAAAATAAATAAAATACAATACAAATATTGGACATGTCAAATAAAAAATATAGATTAGATTAGATTTTAGATTAGATTAGATAGATAGATATACGATAGAAACTAAGAGAAAAATGAATTTTCAATAGGGTAGGTGCGTTAGTTTTCGTCCAGCTCTAGTTTTCGTCCACTTGACGAAATTGAATATAAATCTACATTGCTGCACAAATTTGGACTTAATGCAATCCTTAATGTCGAGACAATATATCTATCTACATAAAAAATGTATTTGGCAAGTAGCAAATTAAATATCAAATATGTTGTTTGCTAATCTGTCATGTGGTCGAAAACTAGAGACTAGAGCATGGACGGACACTAGCACAATGGCCCTATATCGGTAATATCACGTTATTTATGATTTATACTATTTATTTCATTGACTGGATTATGTTGATATAAAAATAAGGTGTTATATAAAAATAAAGTGTTATATAAATTATATAATAATAAGCAACGCAAATTAGAAGTTAGGTATACCTAATGAATATTTAGAAAGTCTTCTTTAAATATTACCCTAAATTAGATCTAGTACCATGAAGTGGTATCACTTTCAGATTGACAATGTTTTTTAGTTTTTTGCTAAATTAGTGCACTATTTGATAATATTGTACTTACATATGAAAAGAAACGTGTTCTTTAAGTACGCTAGATGTTTCCGATCGGTTTTTACAGGAGAAAACGCTACAATTCGGCATTTTCTGCTCCTAACATTCCACTTAGACTGACGTTTACTGAATGGCGTATGACGTATGGCAACTAGTTTTATATAACCTCCTTGACCGGCGGCCGCCGACTTTTGGCAGAGGGGAACGCCTGTTAATGGCGGTTCCTGTTGGTTTATTATTCCGAGGGCCCAGGACTTTTCCAGTTCTGGGCCGTGCGGATGGCACAACTTACGTCATCGCGGGTGATAGTGACTACCCCCATAGGTTCGATGGACTCGCATTCACGCTCGACAACATTCATCCAACCCCCCTCGGTGTGTCCGACAGGCACTGACCAGATGCTACGCCAGAAGTCAGTCATGACAGTAGGATCCGGCGGCTGCGTGTCGGACTCACGAAGGTTGGTTTCCTCCCACTTTCGGTACACCTTCCTTTGGTCACTCTGGAAAAGACGATTCTGCTGGAATCGATCCACACGCTCTCTGTAGCGGCGAATACGGTTTGCCCATGCATAGACTTTCTGCTTTAGAAAGTCGATGCGCTCCATAACGTTGGCCATGTAGTCGCGGGGCCTGATATCCGTCCCCGCGAACGCCTGGTTTACAAAGCGCATTACTCGGGGGCGATTGTTGCCCCCCCTGAAGCAGATCAGCTTTGCGATAAGAGTCCTAAAGGAGCTGATACGTCGCTCGATCCGTATTTGCCATGCGGGGGCACCTCCGGCGGTCCTAGGTGCACGTTCAGAGTCCGGAAACTTGACTCGTGCAACACGGCACGCCGCGATGGCTCCGCAATACATGATCGCGTGCGTATCATCTAAATCTTTACTAGTCCGTAGATATGGCTCTAGTAAAGCATTTAAGGCTCCCATTAGCGCTAGATTGCGTCTATTCATAGGCAAACGTGGTAATCGTGGCCTAGTGTTGGGAGTGGAGCGATACTGCGTAATCGCCTCATCCAGAGTCCTCCTCAGTTGCTCATTGGCTGTACTACTCACACTCTGCGCGATCTCCTCCTCGTCGGCGTTGAGATCCACCCGCGGTACCCTCGGTGCCCGGTCGGGTGCGGGCACCGGATTCGGCGACGTCGCGGGCGGGTCTTGCGCCGAGGTGGAGGCCGCGCAAGCAGAGAGAGCCTCCAGGCGAAGCCGATCAAGTGTCGTGTCATCCAGCCGCTTTAGCCGCTGAATGACGCGCACCTGATCCGATAATCGCTGCTCCGACACGGTGATGGTGGGTTCAAGAGCCTGAAACAGAGGCAGTATTCTTGAACGATAGGCGGATAGTTGTGTTCCCCCCTCTGTAGCCCCATAATAGGCGCGCATGACATTCTCGTTCATTTGCCGAGTCCATCGCATGCGTCGCATTATACCACCGGCAGTGGGAGCCGTGGGCGGGGCAGGATGTCCCGCAGGCCCCAAGCGTGCCGGCAGCGGTGGCCGCCCTCGTCGCGCAGGTGGTCGTGGCGGCGGCAGCGGCGGCCCGCACTCGTCGCTCGACTCGCTGGTATCGGGCGCAGTGGCGAAATCATCGCCCGATTGCGAGGAGACGGATGATGATGCGGACGGGGGTGGTGGGCGTGCGTTTCGTGGGGACGCTAGTTGAGCTCGTGTTTTGCTTCTTGTTTGCATTTTCGTTCGCTTAGAGAGTTTTGTCGTACATGTTGAACATTATTTTCCATGGTCGATTATAACCCGTAACCGTATATATATATATATATAATAGTATGTAGCAGTCTGGGGTTATATTTTTTGCAAAATTAATGTAGAAAGCAACATGTAAATACAAAATCTAGAAAATATCTTAAGAGATTTTACAAACACACGACTGACGTTGACAGCGTCATTTTTTATTATTATTCTCTTTATTTATTTTAACTCTTAGGCTAGGTTATTTTATAATATGGATATAAAAATAAAATACAAAAACACTTACAAAAACAATACAAAATACGTATAAACATATTATAAAAAACCTAACCTAGGGTGCCGCCAGCAGCGGGGCAAGGCCCAAGCTGCCGGTGGTCAGGGCTGCAGAGAGAGGAACCGGCGGACTATCCGCGCCGTGTCCAAGATCACCGCCTTCTGCATCTGACCCTTGATCCAACCACCTAGCGAGAGTCTCTCAAGATGTTGGTCGAGACTCTTCGCTATTAGACCGTTCGCTGAAACAACTATCGGGACAATGATCGTCGAATCAACATCCCACATGGCGGTTATCTCGTGAGCCAAGTCTAGGTACTTACTAGACTTGTCCTTCTCGGCTTTCACGAGATTCTCATCATGGGGGATGGTGATGTCAACGAGCACGGCCCGGCGCTGCGATCGATCTATTATCACAATGTCAGGCTTATTGGCTACAATAGTCCTGTCAGTGATGATAGATCGATCCCAATAGAGCGTGGCACGACCATTCTCGAGAACTTGCGCAGGTGAATACTTGTAGTACGGTACTTCGCGGTCCACAAGGCCGTATAGAAGAGCAAGCTGCTGGTGAATAATCCTGGCTACGAGATTATGTCTGTGCAAGTACTCGCCGTTAGCAAGATGAGAGCAACCGGAAATGATATGCCTGAGTGACTCTCCGGGACGGCGGCATGCCCGACAAATGTCGACCGTACCGTCCTTCAGGATATATTTCCGATAGTTGTTCGTCATCATAACTTCGTCCGCAATTGCACAGGCAAAACCCTCGGTTTCTCCGAAGAGATCCCCGAATCGTAACCAGTTCACCGACGCGAGCAGGTCCACATCGGGTCCCGTGAGGGCCTTGTAGAACCGCCCGTGTAGCACCTTACTCTCCCATGCCGTCTTGCGATCCGCAGTACTTAGTACCACAGGTTTGCGCCAGTTCTCGTTTGCCAAGGAGAGCGGCGTGAGGTTCCTGTCTACTGCCACCACATCACGATGCATCCCACACTGGTTGTTAAGGAAATAATTCCTGAGATTGTACACCTCGCGGTTGTGGAGATCCTTGGCGTTTAGGAAGCCTCGGCCACCACATTTCCGTGGGATGTACAATCTCATAACTGACGAGCGTGGGTGTAGCATGCGATGCGCGGTGAGCAGTGATCGGACCCTCCGATCCAGGGCATCCAGCTATTATTTATTATTATTATTATTGTTCTCTTTATTTATTTGAACTCTTAGGCTAGGTTATTTTATAATATGGATATAAAAATAAAATACAAAAACACTTACAAAGACAATACAAAATACGTATAAACATATTATAAAAAACCTAACCTAGGGCGCCGCCAGCAGCGGGGCAAGGCCCAAGCTGCCGGTGGTCAGGGCTGCAGAGAGAGGAACCGGCGGACTATCCGCGACGTGTCCAAGATCACCGCCTTCTGTATCTGACCCTTATTATTATTCTCTTTATTTATTTTTGGTCTTAAGTTAGGTTATTTTATAATATGGATATAAAAATAAAATACAAAAACACTTACAAAAACAATACAAAATACTTATAAACATATTATAAAAAACCTAACCTAGGGTGCCGCCAGCAGCGGGGCAAGGCCCAAGCTGCCGGTGGTCAGGGCTGCAGAGAGAGGAACCGGCGGACTATCCGCGCCGTGTCCAAGATCACCGCCTTCTGCATCTGACCCTTGATCCAACCACCTAGCGAGAGTCTCTCAAGATGTTGGTCGAGACTCTTCGCTATTAGACCGTTCACTGAAACGATATATCATATTATTATTATTTATGGTTGATATTTTATATATCTCCTTTTACAAGGGTTGTTTGTTTATTATGCGGGCCATGGCCAAGCATAATAAAATTAATAATTATAGGGTATCATTTATGGTCGACGAGGTTAAAAACTTCCTAGTTAACCGGCATGTATTTAAGATTGTGGCTTTTTGTATTGTGTATATGAAGTAAGAGGGGATCTGTAGGGTTTTTAGGCTATTGTTTATGGTTTTGGGGACTACTCCAGTTGTGGAAATTATAATTGGTACTATATGAACTGTATTAGCATGCCATTGACGTCTGAGCTCTATTGCCAAATCCTTATATTTTGTTAATTTTTCATTGGCTGTTGACTGCAGATTGTGTGTATTTGGATTATTATTATTATGTAGGTAATAATCAAATATTGATTAACTGCTAATTTTTTTACAATATCAAAAGGTTAGTTTCGGAAGAAGTCTGAAACATGAGTTTTCTTCAATGCACATTGCTGAGAGTGATCTGAAAATTCTTTTGCAACATCATGCACTTGTCTTCTCACCTATCACCTTCGATTAACTCCTTCTTTTCAGCAATAGTCAAGCATTTATACTTTTTAGGAGTCGTAACTAACACTAACTTTTAATCTGTACACATAACCAACGAAAAATACCCAACCAACCAAATAACCAACGACGAACTTGTACTTGTCCCAAAATGTGCGGTCTATTATTACCTCTGTGAGGTCTGCAATCTGATAACTTTGAATTGTAGAGTGTTTGACGCCTATGAGTTCGAATTAACGCGTCGTTTTGCTACTTAGCGATGATTATTTTTGTTCGAATTACCAAGTGCTTAAAAATGTATTGATTTATTTCGAAATATAAAGAGATGTTCTAGGGAACTCGTGATAACTTCGAATTATAGAGAGGTTCGAATTATCGCAGGTTTAAATTAACAAGAGTCGACTGTACCTATAATTTCATTACTTTGTCATTTCGTTAGAATCAAACCTCTTCAAAGATGACTGAAGTACCTATTGACAACTGCATTTTCCAAGAGATTTAAATCTACACATGCTTATTTGAATAACTACGGAAACATGGCTTTTTCTAGTGAAACAATAGGTCGTGGAAAAACTTTAAATAGACAAAGTCGGGAAATTATATTGTGAACGTATTCTGTCATATTCGATATAACTTACGAAATGACGGTCAACAGTAGTGATTTAATTCTCTTTGGGTCAACATTTAAGTACCTATGACGGAAATATACGATGTGACGGCTGAAGTACCTAACTGGTGTATCAAAATCAACAATTCAACGAATCGTAACTGGAGTGCTAAAAGAAACTGGTACTAAAAACTGTCCATCATCAACTGAACAATCCACCTCGTCATTACCTAAACTATCCACGTTCATGACACCGGGACTGAAGCGACCAAGATTACCACCAAAAACCAATTTAGATAAATTCGATTACGATGTCATAAGAAGATGCATATATAAATTTCATTTGGTACACAAAAAATTGCCGACGTTAAAAGGAATAGATGAAGTTTTAAAACGTAACAATAAACTTTACAGGTTCTATTTAAAACTTCATTATGGACAATCGTACGTAAGTTAGGCTGTCGCTGGAATAAAACACAATCAAACAGACAGGTTGTCTCATCGAAACTAATGACATTAGATTAAAACGGACGCAATATCTTAATAAATTAGAAGAATATAATAATCAGGCGCGGCCTCTATCGTGTACACCGATGAATCCTACATTGATAGGTCGCATTCAACACCAAAGGCTTAGATTGATAATTCAAATAAAGGATGTAAAGTGCAGCATTCATTCACTTTTTTTGCAATCAGTACTTAATGTAGCTGTGTGTGTAACCTTTCACCTCAGCTCTCGTGGAACTACCAATACATACTTCTCCACTACATCTATGTATAGTCAGCATACATAAATATGTATGTGCTAAGCTAATAGTATTGCTGACTGAACTACCCAAAGAATATTTTGTAATTGTTAAAAGAGTTTCCACCTGTGAATGTATTCTTATAACTATAAAAACAATGTCTTATTCAGGAATCCTAATGAAGCTCAAGAAAGTGATCCCATACGCGCAGGAAGACAGGAACGGGCAAGGATGAAGAATATTGAATGGACGGCTTATGAGGCTGTACACAAGAAGTATATTAGCATCGATACTAAGTCCAAATTGAAAAATCACTACCGAGCTCATAGGTTTGTTATTATTATTTACTAAATAGAAAATAAACGATTCCAAATGGAGATAAAAACATTGCTTTTCGTCCACAGGCTTTCATTCTGGTTGAATCTAGTACCAGACCTTCACCGGCCGGGGGGAGAAGATGTTCCGTCGTCTCATCATCAGCTTGATAATGACGATCCGTCTCTACAACCCACTATAAAAACGTATAGCCCGCCGCTTAAGAAAACGACTGATTTAGTCCTAATAGATACAGCAGTTCCGACTAAGTTACCTATCCTCAACCTAAATAATATAACTTCTCCATTAAATTTTAATATTATTGGAGTAAATGCTCCAACCCAAAGTACTGTAGGAGGTACAGATGTTCATAAATCAGAATCACCTACAAACTCCCCGCCAGAAGACGGATTTGCAGCATATTCAACTGCATTAAGCGTGACTATAGCTATAGGGTGCTCATTATTAATTCTTAATGTTCTCATATTTGCGGGCGTGTACTACCAAAGGGACAAAACAAGAATGAATGGTCAAGATGCTCACACGAATGGCTCACATTTAAAGAAACGGGTTGAAAATGGTCAAATGCCTAATAATATTTGCGGAGATCTTGAAGGAGCTCTTACTTATCAAACGAGCCTCAAAAACGACCCGGCAACAATACTAAGTCACCACCATACACATTCTCATCACCAATTGCCTCCGCCCGAATTTGCAGATTTGCCGAGTAATAATGTTACAAGTATGGCTACATTGCCCCGCGCACCACCTCCACCCAAATTGGGAAAAAGCAATATAAATACATTAGCCAGTGGCCAGTTGCCTGAGAATCAGCCTTTGCTGTCTGCACATCAAATGCAAATGATTAACACCAGTACTTTGACTAAAAAAAACACCCAGTTGAACTCCAAGTCAAACGTGACGATGGAGGAGCTGCGTGTGTGACGCCAGCGCGCCTGACTGCACCGGGCTGGGAGTTGCAGCGATGTGGTTCACCACGACGAGATCGTGTGACTTGAGCCGGACCTTCTCAAGGGTCTTACAGATTACATATAGTCTGACGAGATTATCTCGGTGCCACTTTGAAGGTGAATCATTTAACTTGACTGACTGTAAAACGATGGTGACATAGCGTAGTGTAAATCAATGCATCGTGGAGTATATTTATTACTGTAAAAAAAAACACATAAGACGTAGTAAAACTACAGTGAAATAATAGTGCTAAGGCACTGGTGTAGTTAAGTTAAAATTCATATTTTAATGTTTGTAAATATATGTAAATACTAAGCCCTATTGGTGTGTAAATATATATGTCGTAGACAGTTCAGTGGCATATCCATCCTTATAACAACTATTTTAATTATAATAGGGTGAGTTAGTACTAATGATTCTATGGCGTGTGTAATAGTGTTAATTTCAGTCTTTTATTAAAATAATTCCTTAAATTACGTTTTAATTAACGAATTTTACATATTAAGGCAAACATTTAATAGTAGACTGAAATAACGACTAAGTGAATTTAATAAAATAACATAGTTTTAATAGAGTCGATCATAAATATTTAAATGTTACAGAACACCAACTTATTGCTGCTATAAACTAATTAGTAGAAGCTGTAATCGATTTGTCACTACTAAGTTAATGTAATAGTTGTGTAATCGTTATCATATTTATATGAGCTGAATTAGATATTAACCGTAGAAACAGAATTTCCAGATAATTACTTTTTTAATTATCGGGCGTATCTACATCATGTTAATTTATTTGGACGGATTTATAGTAATGACAACAACTTAAGAATTAATTGATTGCATACATTTTGCCTAATATTTTAATATTTCTTAATAGTTTTGTAGCTTATATACCCCCTGAAGGTTTGTTTACTTATTATTATAATAATTAAAAGAAAAGTGAATAGGCATGATGCAAATGAAGTGTAGAAGCTGGCCCGTTATTGATATTTTAGTGATATCGGGGTGTCTCGTTAATTAGTTCTTATATTGATGCGAAAGTAATGCACACGTGTCTATAACAGATTATGATGGGCATTAGGGTGGCCTATAAATTGATGTACGTGGTCCAATAAATCTGTCGTAACCCGGGCATCTATTTTAAGAGAATTGATGTCGATTTGTGCAATGTAGTAATGATAATATGTATGTCAAATTATACTCTACGAAAGCCCCACAAACAGGACATCTCCGGAGCGCAGTCGGAGAGGCTCGGCGGTGTTTGAAGCGAGAATGTGTGTATACATAATTATGTAGCTACCGTTTAATACTCCCAACAGCTTGTGACTCGCAATTGGATACTTTACTGCAAGGGCCTGCCATCTGGTTTAACGTTGAAATTACCCGCAACGGACATAGTACCCGCGGATATTTTAGCGCCACCTTGCACCACTTTGATAAATGTGATATCATTGTGTTGGGGATTGTCCATTTATCACGTCATACTAAAATGTAGGGGTTAGGGAGTCAGAAAAAAGGCACGAATGATCACTATGTGGTAAGCAAGGTCTAGACAAATAACACGCGTATTTTTTATCGGCGGGTTGTATAATGTATATATACAGGATGTTTGGTTGGTACATCGTTTGCCAAATTAAAATGGCGGATAGGTTGAGTCACTTTCTATCCTCTCATGCCTAAAAAAAATTTCTAACTTTTTTTCACCTCTACGCACGTAACTATTTGTAATTTACGAAAAATATGCGTAAATTCCTGATTATTAACTAGGTACTTACTAATGTAATTGTTGGGTTGCAAGTTATATACCTTTTTAAGTATCAGGGTTTGTACTTTTGTAGTTTGTACAATCATTAATTAATGACGTACAGTCAACAAATATATCGCATTAAACTGTCCATGGAGTGTATCTTCGGCGCATAAAAGAGTATTTTCACAAAAACATGCATATTTTGTTTCTACGGTTAATAACAATTTTTCTTTGTTTCTGAGATAGACGGACCAATAGCTGTAAATATGTAAATAATTTAAGATAATCCTGTATCAGGCAGTAGAAGTTCCCGTTTTATTTTACATTTAAGTATTTAAATTGTGACTGAATTGAAGTATCTCATCGTAGTACTTAATAATAAAAATAAAAGACAGAGTTCAATATAAATGCACTATTATTTATTATAATTTTTCTTAGCGCCACTTGCACCATTCTACTAACCCGGGGTTACCCGTTTAAACCTGGACTTACCATGGTTACCGGTACAATTTGACACTGAGTTAACAGTTTAACCGCTTAACCTCGGGTTAGTGGAATGGTGCAAGTGGGCCTTAGTAGGTAAATCATTTTCACACAGCAGAAAATTTATGTTCGGTATCTTGTTGCGTTACTGCCTTGCTAACTGAGTTCAAAGAAATGTAACTTTTTTACGCGTCTGTTCTAAACACGCAAATTCATCATTCTTTTTATGCGGTTATAACGCTAAATTCATTTAAGTAACATATTTATACGGAAAAAGGACGCTTAATTTTCCATCTACCGGGTCTTTACAGAGGTACCTATTACGCGTAAATATAAAGGCACAGTTCGTGTTAAATCGCAATCTTACTAAAATACTTTATGGAAAAAAAAGAAATTTCAAAGAGAAATAGATAGAGAGAGAGGTGTGCGGGAGATGACGAAATTTAGAATTATGGCTATAATTGCAAACCACTTCATTCTTTCATAAGTAATTTTACTTCTCTATCATAGCGCCTCATCACTTGCGATATTTTAGAAAAACATAAAATTAAGTCAACTCAACTCAACAACAACAATTAATCTCAACAACAAAATCATATTTACAAGCTTTCTTGATCAATGATGTCGTAGTTATCAACATCAAGTGCACTGGTGCCAATATCTTCTTATATATCCGCATTTTTAACTTTTTCGAAAACTTACATCTTATACATTCAACATTTCTACTCAGAATCACGAGGACCTTATTGGCCTTCTCGGGTAAATTTGTCTGTGATGTCAATTGCATCAAGGGTCCTCTCTGTGATGACAATTAAATGAGAGATTGAACAAACCAAAATATCATAATATGTGCACACTTTTCTAAACGCGCTTAAGGTTCCTAAAAATTTTAAACAGCACTACCCTACCAAACAAAAAAAGAATCATCGAAATCAGTTCATGATTGGTGGAGTACTCGCGTAACAAACACAAAAACATAGTCTAATTAATAAGGGCTTGTGCTCGAATCACGCGAGGTTCGATAGCCCTCCCCTAAGCGAAGGGGGAGTCACGAAAAAATCACGACAGATCAGGTTGGGGTATAAGGAGACCTCAGGACCTCACGTGTATTTTTCTACAGTAAAGGAAACGGAAACTAAGAAAAAATATGTACCACATGAGGAGATGCTTTTTCTCGGTTTCGTTAAACATAAATCTTCACTCCGCACTTCAAAATAGCGAGTCTATTTTACGTCAAAAAGTAGCCGAAAACACCTCGCGTGGTTTGTGCACAATACCTAACCTTATGTCATTAAGTCAGTGATTTTTATAATTTTCGGCATATAGATCAGCTTTTAAGTTTACAAATGTACCTGTGCAGATATTGAAGATTGAGCAATATTGATGGGACCTACTACTGATCAAGTCTGTAAAGCGTGTTATTGGGCGACAGAGAGATCTACGTAATTATACATCGGTTACGGTTATATGGCAACCTTCCGTACCTATTCACAGTTGTGACCTCATATTATTTAGCCCGCGATGGAAAATGTATAGTCTGTGCGAAAAGAGAAGAGTCGTGGGTGGAATTTATTTATTTATGTGTGTCCCATACTTTCCACGACTCTTCTCTTTCCGCACAGACTCTACCTACTCGTATCTCTATGTGTACGTAATTATTCTTGATTCCTTTACAGTGTTACATTGCTGCATGTATAAATATTACTAAGCAAAGCCAATTAACTTACACTAATACACATCATAATTACTATACTAGTTTCAAAATCACAAATGTTTAATTTTAAAGATTCTTCCCAGAGTGCTGATATTATACGAATAAGGATTTTAGATTGTACACATATAAATGGATTTTACATTATTTACATAGTCATTGGAATAATTTTCTTCGATAGTAAACACAGTAATTTTTAAAAGAGGGGCAAATAAGGTTATCAATTTATCATGCCGGGAATTGTACTTACTAAATGTCTTCAAAAATGATATTGAGAGTTTCTAATAACATTTTATTCTAAACTGAATAGTTTGCGCGAGAGACACTTCCAAAGTGGTAAAATGTGTCCCCCCCCCCCTGTAACTTCTAAAATAAGAGAATGATAAAACTAAAAAAATATATGATATACATTACCATGCAAACTTCCACCGAAAATTGGTTTGAACGAGATCTAGTAAGTAGTTTTTTAATACGTCATAAATCCCCTAAATACGGAACCCTTCATGGGCGAGTCCGACTCGCACTTGGCCGCTTTTTTAAATTAATTATACAGTTTGGTCGACATAGTGACCAGCGACTGCTTTTTTGTGAAAAGATTGGTGTCATGGCCGAAAGGGTCACGTCACCACCAAGGACGAAAGGGAAAGGAAATTTACAGAAATAACGATTAAGAAAACAAGAATACAGAAGTTAACTTGCAGCAAAACAATAACGCTATTACAGAATGTTTTGAGTTTATTGCAGGAGTTACCTACTTTTTAATAATCGAACGAGCGAGCGAAGCGAAGCGAAGTTCTTACATTCGACTTGGGACACGCGGCTGGCTAGGGGCACGTCCCGGCATTTCGATGTTTTTAAGCTGAACTATCAGAGGATAGTTCGATACACAATAACTTAAGCAAATCTGTTCTAATTTAAATGAAATTGGGTAAACGTGTAGTCGAGGGTATTATATTTTAGTCATTAAATTATGAGCAGGCTCGATCAAGGGGTTATTGAGCTAGAAGAGCTTAGAAGGCTAAAAAGCAATTTGAGAGGGGTTTTGCTATTCTGGTCATCGTTTTTGCAAGACAGTATGGTCGAGTTTGGTATCAAATGAAAGTGCTCGGCTTACACATGCGAATCGCGAGTTCTTAGTTCGGGGCGAACTAATACTAGTAGTAGGTATTTAACTCCTGCAGGGTCTGTTCTTTTCCCAATGGGGGCGGCTAGAGTAGTACCCCACAGGTCTGCGGGCGTTTTTTTTTTGTTGTCCCCTAGACTTTTTTTTCAAATTTGGGATTTTTTATGTTATTTCTACTCAGAATCACGAGCTCTTTCTATCCTAATAGGAGAAAAAAAGTGTCCCAAAATTTCCATACATTTTTCGATCTTTCCATTCCGCGACCGCCATACAAAGTCTATGAAAAATGGTGAAGTAATGGAAATAAAAACCTTAGGACACTTTTTTTCTCCTATTAGGATAGAAAGAGCTCGTGATTCTGAGTAGAAAACACATAAAAAATCCCAAATTTGAAAAAAAAAGTGTAGGGGACAACAAAAAAAAAACGCCCCTGCGCGGGTTAGGTTTGTAGCGAATAGTAGGAGAATTATTCCCACTATTCGCCACAAACCCGCCTTTGTCAATTTCTGCCGTGTATTCCGAGGCATGACTTATGAGATTGTTGATGTGATTGGACGCTTTAAATTTTCTCTCCTGTGGACAATAGTTAACAGCTTGTGGGCATGTAGGTAATCATTTTATCATACTATCCAAATAAAAGGAGTACCTTTTCATGTGGATAAGGGTTAAGTCTTGTGTTTGTCAATTTCCACTGTTCGATTCACTAATATTGATCTCATTATAAAAAACCAGCCGAACTTTACTTTATGCAAAACCCAAGAGCTTATTTGCCACGATTTCAATAAGAATGAATTTAGATGTTAAACAAAATATTAGGTATATTTACATAAGTTATTCTTTCTCGTTAGTCTTATGACCAGCTCTACAATGTTCAGGAGTCAAAGACTAAAACCCCCTTATTCATAAACGTCTGCTAAGTTAATCAGCTGATGATTATCATTTTTCCCTCCCTATGACATAACGACGGATAGGGACAAACGACGATCATCAACTGATTAAGTTAGCAGCCGTTTATGAATAACGCCATAAATATATTGCAATATAAAAGATCCTTTTGGGCATGTCATAGTTTTTCTCCAATAAGAACACAGTTGATCAACACAACCTCACCATACGGTACTTCAAATGGTATTTCATCGGGGAAATGTGAAACTGGAAATCCTTACTCGTATAAAATCTTATTTACTTACAAAGCATTGTCAATTTTTTTAGAGGGCTGGCAGCTACTTCGGCCAGAGACTAAGTCTGGCCATTCAAAGAGGTAACGCTGCCAGTCTTCTGGGCACCATAACTCAGGACAGCGAGCTAGGGAGCATTTTTAGGGTTCCGTAGCCAAATGGCAAAAAACGGAACCCTTATAGATTCGTCATGTCTGTCTGTCTGTCTGTCTGTCCGTCTGTCCGTCTGTCCGTCTGTCCGTCTGTCCGTCTGTCTGTCCGTCCGTATGTCACAGCCACTTTTCTCCGAAACTATAAGAACTATACTGTTGAAACTTGGTAAGTAGATGTATTCTGTGAACCGCATTAAGATTTTCACACAAAAATAGAAAAAAAAACAATAAATTTTTGGGGTTCCCCATACTTCGAACTGAAACTCAAAAATTTTTTTTTCATCAAACCCATACGTGTGGGGTATCTATGGATAGGTCTTCAAAAATGATATTGAGGTTTCTAATATTATTTTTTTCTAAACTGAATAGTTTGCACGAGAGACACTTCCAAAGTGGTAAAATGTGTGTCCCCCCCCCCCTGTAACTTCTAAAATAAGAGAATGATAAAACTAAAAAAAATATATGATGTACATTACCATGTAAACTTCCACCGAAAATTGGTTTGAACGAGATCTAGTAAGTAGTTTTTTTTTATACGTCATAAATCGCCTAAATACGGAACCCTTCATGGGCGAGTCCGACTCGCACTTGGCCGCTTTTTTTATTTATAAGTTTATTTATAAGTTTATTTCTAAGATTATTTTTAGTTTTATAATGCATGTACTTATAGTTTAGTTTGTTTTTTTATGTCTCAAATAAATTTACAAAGTACATTTTTTTAACGCAAATGATTGTAAGTATACGTAAATATCTACAATATCGATACCTACTTAGCCTGTACAAAGACTTCACATTAATAAAATACTGAGATACAGACTCAAAATTACTTAATAAAACGAAGTAAGAACGTAATCAATCTTGTTTCATTACATAGATATACCCAACTAGTACCTACGACACCTACGTGTCTTTCCCCCAAAAAAGTATTCAAAAGTATATAATAGTCCCATCCGAAAGAAAGCATGAAACTGTGCACGCAAGTAGCTTATGAAAATGGAAGTCGCCTAAAATTTTAAATCTTGTTTGCCAGTTTTTAATTTTAATAGTTACAACAAAACTGCCAATTAACAAAATACCTATATTGTGGAAGTCCGGTTGAGTTTCTGTTTGCTGTGACGTTGATGGTGTAGTTGGCATGATCGCTGGTAGCCTGTGGCATGGACCGAAGCTCAAAGAGTCTTGCTAACAGAAATTACATCGTTAGGCTTAATGGTTTTACTGGGTATAATAGTTTTAGTATTCGTCAAAGAAATTATAACTAACGTCTTTCCAACGTATAGCTGCCTATATATTTAAAGGTCAGTGGACAAGTTTTTACAGGAGTTCATTCTGACGCTTGGAGAGCCTTTACATCTGCAAATCTTAGGTATTAGTATTTTATCTGATACTCGTATTGAGAACCTTAGAATCTCTGTTAAATTATAGTAATTATTTGGTTAAAGATTATTATAATTTAATTTCTAACTACCCAGGGTTTAGCTATTGCTACGTATTTTTCAGGCCTACTTACAGATTTTTTTTTGTATTTGAAATTTTTAAGGAGGTTTTCCGTCGTAGCTCTGTAAGGAAAACCTTTTTTTGTTGTTGAGGAGGGTGAAAATGCGTTTTGCATACTCCTGGATGCGGCGGTGACTCGAATGGTAATGTGGGACTCCCGAACGAAACGTTACCTTTACAGGCAGTATAAATGCATATTCGGTAGGTATACCTATACATTTGATCCGTCTACGGACCATGACATAATATGCACAGGGCCACGAAACATCACCACCACGAAAAGTAATGTTACAGTCAGAAGGGGACACCGCGAACCACAACCAATTTAGTTTCATCAGACAGGTCTCAAGGGGAAATTGTTATACCTACAGGCATCTAAGGTAAACGTACTCGTGCTCGACATTATTATTATTATTTTATTATTAACATACAGTACAAGGCTTAAATCTATACAGATCCCTGCAAGACTGTATTTACAGTTTGCCTGCAGGTAAGAATCTCTACTTACACAATGACATATTATATTTTTAAGTATGTACGTATATTATAGTTATTATATTTTATCTAAACACTTAAATGACACTTGCACGTGTGCAATTATCACTAAGTGTTTGCAGTAAGTACAGTTTTAATTTACTTTTAATTTTTTTCTTATTTGGCTCATGCCGTATATTCTCAGGTAGACTATTCAGACATGCTAATGCCCAATAGATGACACCCTGCTGTCACCTCTATTGACAATGACTTAAGTTTCAAGATGACATGTACGCGTCAAGCACCAGTACGTTTACCGTACATTCAGCAATAAATGCGTGTATTAAAAAGAACGACGGGAGCCCCTTATAAGTACATTTTTGCACTATTTATCACGCCGGGACAAAGTTAATGACAAAGGACAGTACCATTTATTACCTTTTGTTTAAAATTACGCGTACCTAAGCTGCAGTTGACATGACCAATTAATATTGCAAAGTGTCCTTTTGAATAGCGAAAATGATTTATTATTTTTGGAAAACCAACAACAGTGTTACATAGGTACAGATGTAGTGCATATTTTTTTTTCATTGTATTTTCTCGGAAACGTTCGTATTTGTCATGCTACTTCGGTCAACGTCAGTACTTTTTGTACCGAGACTGACTGAAATAGCAAGACACGTTCGTATGCTTCCGTGAAAATACGATGGAAAATAATTATACAATACATCTGCATTTACAAAATGGCTTATTATTTTTCGGGTGTCTAACTAAAGTATCAAACAACAGCATCTACAAGGCATATACTCGTATGATAGGTAGTAATGTCTTTTGGATGCATATTAATATTTCAGTGCCAATTAATTTCGATAAGCCCCAAATATTGGCTATCATACTATATTAAACAGAGTCGCACACTCGCACCATAAGGGTTTGGTACGGAACCCTAAAAATGGCTGCGAAATCAAACCTACCAAAGAAATTACAAGGTACTTAAATCTATGTCTAAATTAATGACTGCATTTATTATTTTAAACCGATTTTTCTCAAAAATGGACGGCAAAGTCGACGTTGCCGGTTAAAAAATAGGTCGCGAAGTGCGTAGTTTATGGTCATTCAAAAAATTAAAAAGTTAAAAACATTGCAGTCTCGATTTCGGGACTGCAATGTCGCATACAAATTCCATTATTTAACGAGTTCCAAACTTTTTAAAACTTCAAATGGCCATATCAAATGAAGGCATAGGTCCCTTAAACAGCCAAACAGATGATCAGCACTTATTATTATAAAGCCTATAACAGACTATCGCACCGCACCGCGACCTTGGAGCGTCGCACCCATAAGTGAGAGCGAGAAAGAGATATCTGTTTCTCGCTCTCACTTATGGGTGCGACGCTCCAAGGTCGCGGTGCGGTGCGATAGTCTGTTATAGGCTTAATGTTGGTACCGCGACTATTTAGGTGTCTCAAATAGGTTGGCGTATTTTCAGCAGAAAAATACACTTCTTTTTTTTTAAAAGGCGGCAAGCTAATTTTTTTAATGGTTGTATTTTTTTCTGTGAAAATTAATGGAAAATTAGAACGTTGCTTCTGTAAGTTCTGTAAAATATTTCTATTTCTTGCACCATTTTTGAGAAAAGCACTATATATGACTCGGCTGGAAGGCTACTTGCTGGCTTCGGATTCAATTAAACGGACTCCCAAGGTCGTCCGTTTAAAACGAATCCTCAGCCTGCAAGTAGCTACTTCCGAACCTCGACAATAATGTACTATTAAAGCGCTGGGGGCCGTGCCTTCTTAAAATTGTCTCCCACTTACCTATTTTGGTGCCTTCCCTGCCGATACTAAAGCACCCAGTGTCGGAATTATGTGACAATTGTCGTGTTTATTGTGACAATTGTCAGAAACTTGGTAAGAGAAATATCTGTTTTTTTTTCCGATATAATATTTTTTTTTAATGATACACTGATGGTGGCAAACAGGAATACGGCCCACCCGATGGTAAGCGGTAACCGTAGCCCATGGATGCCAGTGACGTCAGCAACAGTGATGTTTTACAATTGTCGCACCTGTCACCGTGGTGAAATTGGGGCAATCACATTAAAATGCAAATATTGAAAAATTATGAGGCTCCGAATTTGATACCAACCTATTATTATGTAATTTACGTTTCCATGTCTTCGTTACCCGAATTCGGTTATTCAGCTGTCCGGTTAAATACAGGGTGGCCAAATAAGAGGTATACACTTTATTTTTGAAATTTTATTCTATAAAACATAAAAAATATTAAGTATTCCTTGTTAAATATAATATGTAGGGTCAGCAATTACACATGGAAAATAATGTCAGACAAATGTCCACCTCTAGCAGCATGGCAGATGCGAACCCTTTTCATCGCGTTTTTCATCACTTTTTCACACATTTCAGGCGTTATCTCAGCGACAGTGTTTCGAATATTTTGTTTTAATTGCTGAAGGTTCAAATACAAATACAAATATTTATTGATAACACCAATGTTACATGTCAGAAGAATTAGGTATACATTGTATAACTATAACCTTTGAGTATATAGCCTAAGGAGATGTGATACACGGGCGACCCCCTCCGGCAAAGTACATTGGTCAACTGTTCAAACACGTTATATAAAACTACTTGAAGTCGCTTCACCGCCATTTTGCATCGTTCCGTGTCGCGAGACGTTTCTCTTAAAAAATGGTGACTTGTTCAGTATTATCGTGTAAAAGGTGATCTGATAGCTCAAATTCGCAACAAGATTGCGTTTCCTATCATAAATAAGTATTTATACTAACTATTAAATGTATATTGAAGTACAATCTCCATTTAAAGAAAAAACCGTTGCGATACATAAACGACAGAAAAATGTAAACATGAATACAGTGGTACGGGGACGAATCGGTCTTAAGGGATGTGACAAAGTCAAAAAAGCGGCCAAGTGCGAGTCGGACTCGCCCATGAAGGGTTCCGTATTTAGGCGATTTATGACGTATTAAAAAAAACTACTTGCTAGATCTCGTTCAAACCAATTTTCGGTGGAAGTTTACATGGTAATGTACATCATATATTTTTTTTAGTTTTATCATTATCTTATTTTAGAAGTTAGGGGAGGGGGGGGGACACACATTTTACCACTTTGGAAGTGTCTCTCGCGCAAACTATTCAGTTTAGAAAAAAATGATATTAGAAACCTCAATATCATTTTTGAAGACCTATCCATAGATACCCCACACGTATGGGTTTGATGAAAAAAAAAAATTTCAGTTTCAGTTCGAAGTATGGGGAACCCCAAAAATTTATTGTTTTTTTCTATTTTTGTGTGAAAATCTTAATGCGGTTCACAGAATACATCTACTTACCAAGTTTCAACAGTATAGTTCTTATAGTTTCGGAGAAAAGTGGCTGTGACATACGGACGGACAGACAGACGGACAGACGGACAGACAGACAGACATGACGAATCTATAAGGGTTCCGTTTTTTGCCATTTGGCTACGGAACCCTAAAAAGCGACTCACCATTTGAATGATTCATTCAATCATTCACTGCAGTTTGTTTAATCAAGCAAATAATGTCAGTAAAAAAAAGGCGCGAAATTCAAATCTATATCTATAAACGTGAAAGACCTGACTGACTTAAATCAACGCCCAGCCCAAACCGCTGGGACTAGAAAGTCCAAATTTGGCAAGTAGGTTCCTTATAAGGTCTAGGGGTCCACTAAGAAAGGATTTTTCAAAATTCATCCCCTAAAGGGGTGAAATGGGGGTCCAAAATTAAAAAAAACTCCTGCGCGTGTGAAGCCGCGGGCAAAAGCTAGTTTTCTATAAACCCGGAAAACCCGCGGGCGACAGTTCATTCCACAGTTTAGCTGTGCGTGCGGGCTAAGACACAAAGACACATAAATACAGACAACCATACATACAAACAATCATTTTATTGGCTACCTAATATCTTCAATGTACAGAATTTTCACTTTTACAATTTTATAATAAATAGTATAAGACAATTCAGTTCATTCATCAAACTGATTTGACTCATTCTTCAGATGTGACCCATCACTATTATGTACGTATGTATGCTGCATAGTTATGTGAAAACTCTGTCTGTGTGCGTGTAATTTTTGATGTGTTGAATTTTATTGTAGTGTGCGTTTGTCGCAACAGCAAAATCTGTGTCTGTTGAGTTACTTATCTTTTGGTGGTGTGCTGTAGGTGTTTACCTCGCCCCCCGCTTAAAGTGGTGAAAAAATTTGTTCGAAGAGTTTACGTTATCACATCTCCTTAGGCTATATAGACAAAGAGGGGGGGAGGAGAGAGTAGGTACGCTCAGGTATGCGACGCTGGGCTATTGGCCGACACCTCAAGTCCACCATACACGTCCCCGTCGTCCCTGTATCTGCCGTCGCGGATCAGGGCCGAACCCACCCAGGGTCCCATTGGTGGGTGGGTCGTCCCTCCTGGGCAATGCTAGTGGTCGGATCGGGCGTCGCTACATTTACCAACTTACCCCGGACCACTAGTAGCAAAGTATGGGGGCCCCGCCTGGCGTGGGCCACGCATAGTGATGTGGCATCCCCACCCGCCAGGTGTTCCTTTCCTTACCCTAGAATCCCATCTTTAATCCCATGATCCAAATCGTCAATTCCTGTCTTTATTCCCGTCTCTACATTCCTTCTCCTGGGGTTTGCAGTCCGGAGCCTGAATGTGCGGAATAATTTTTCCGCACATTTGGGACCCGGAATGCAAACCCCAGATTCTCCTCTCCCAACACCATCCCTACTCCACTCCAAGAGGAGAAAACCTCTTTAAAAAACCCCAATCTAAGGTGGACCAATCGTGCCGAGAGATGCGTGGCTGAGGGGGAGCTCAGTCGCTAACGATGACCCTCGATACCGGGCGACCTCGAGGTGTATTTAGCCTTGTACCGGCAAGCGGGGCTCTGCTGGATACTGACCACATGTTTCCCTAGCTTCTCGTGGGATTTGTATGGAGAACATTAACAAAATAACTGAAGGTACCCTGGAAGACCTATGCCAGGAACTAATGCCCCTGATGGTAGGTGCGGAAGATTCTGTCCAAACATCGGAGCAAGCAATGGAGGGAGTGGAGAGCGCCGACACGGTTGAAAGGAGCGATATTCATTGCCCAAACAACCCAACGGAGGCTCCCAACCCTGACACACGCAAGTCCGTCAAGAAATTGGCGGGCTCTGCGAAGGGCCGCTACAAAGCTCTTAGAGGACTTGGAGTTGCGCACGAGGAAGCGCTACAACTGTCCGCAAAGAGCTTTGCGGAACTTAAAAAGATGGGGCACAAGTTCGGGTCCTCACGCTCCAAACCTGAGCCGAAATCGGCCAAACGGCCGCGCTCGGAGGAGAAATCGCCGCAGGGTAACGCCAGCAAAAACCCAAAGGTGAGTGAGAGCCCTCCAACCCAAACCCAACCCCCACAACCGTACAACGAGGTCCTTAGCCAAGTCCGGGTCGGAATCAAGGACTCCAAGCCGATGAATGTCGCGCAAATGGGGTCCCTATGCAACACCATCTTGCAAAAGATTGCGACTCTGGAGATGGATGAGGGACCAAAGTTTAAGGGTTACGCATACAAGCCAGGCTGGTTACTCATTACATGCAGTGACCAAAGATCCAAAGCCTGGCTTGAGGAAATAACACCAACCCTAAAACCATGGCCGGAAGCCAACCTCGGGGTCATCCCTGAAAATGAGCTTCCTAAGCCTAATATAGGGATGGTGTTCATTCCTGAGATAGACGACTCCAAGGTCAAGCAGTCGCTATCTCTACTCTATGCGCAGAACCAGGGGCTGCACACAGAGTTATGGAAGATTCTCCACACCAAAGTCGAGAAGGGCGGGGTTATGGCAACCCTGTCTCTGGACGACGTGTCGGTGGAGAACCTTCAAAAAAAGGGCCTCAAGGCAAACCTAGGTTTCCGGGAGGTCCAGTTTCGGCTAAAGGGCCAACCTAAGACCCAACAGCCAGGAACGCAACCCACCCAAAACCCAACACCGCAGCCTGCAAACCCTGTCCCACCCACCACCCTAACCCCAACACCCGCCCCAAAGGTGCCTTCCGGTCCAAAGCGGGCGGCTCCTTCCACTTCCAATCCCACTCCAGGATCTTCGGGGTTGCAGCGGTTTCTCGCCAACAGGGGAGGCTACAGGGGCAAAAACCGCCCAAGGGGTAGAGGGGACGGAGGAGGCCACCAAGGGCACAGCAGTGCCCACCGCCGTGGCAAATAAAGACGCTACCAGGGGTAGGGGGATGATGTTCCTCCAGGCCAATCTACACCACGCCATAGCGGCCACAGCGGTCGTAGAAAAACTCTTCGGCGAAAATGGCCTGGACATCGCCCTCATACAAGAACCATGGATAAACACCAAGTCCATGGTAACAGGACTCAACAGAGCAGGAAAGGTACTAAACTACGAAAAAGGTGCTAAACCGAGAGCCTGCATCGTATTTAACAAAAATATTAACTTCTTGCCTGTTACAGAGCTATGCAGTGAAGATACAGTAGCTGCCTATGTCGATCTCAAAGGGAGAGGAGCACTGAAGGTAATAGTTTGCTCCGCCTACCTGCCCGGAGAGAAGCAAGACCCCACAGAAGAACTGACTAAAGTGCTAGAGTACGCTCAGGCACAAAAGGCGGAACTTATTGTGGGATGTGATGCCAACGCCCACCACACTATCTGGGGGAGCACTGGAATCAATAAAAGAGGTGAGTTACTATCCCAATTTATCTTTACCAATTGTCTGCACTTGTTGAATAAGGGAAACACGCCCACTTTCGTAACCAGAGCTAGGCAAGAAGTATTAGATATAACCTTCGCTACTGAAAAGGCGGCCAGCTGCCTAGCCGACTGGCGTGTCAGTAGTGAAAACTCAATGTCGGACCATAGACATATTTTGTTCAGTGTTAAAGGATCTCTAGATAGGGAACCACTAACGCGTAGAAATCCAAAAGAAACGTCATGGGAAGCCTATAAGGCTGACCTTGAAAACCGTCTAAAGGATGTACCAAAATATGTCAAAACACCAGACTCTCTCAACGTAGCAGTTAACCTAATATCTGAAGGCATACTTAGGGCCTACGAACAAAGCTGTCCGTTGAAAGAGACTAAAACTACTAACACAACAACGTGGTGGAACAAAAGGCTAGAAAACCTCCGTAGGTCCACACGTCGCATATTCAATCACTCGACCACGCCGAATGAGTGGAAAAGGTATGGTAGAGCGCTGACTGAATATAATAAACAAATCAGGAAGGCAAAAAGGAGGTCATGGAGAAGGTTTTGTGAAGAGATTGCCCAAACTCACAAAGGAGCACGAATTCACAAAATACTCTCAAAGACACCGACGAACTATCTCGGTCTTCTTAAAAGACCAGATGGCACTTTTACGAACACAGAAGAGGAAACTCTAGACTTGCTCAGAGGCACCCACTTCCCCGGTTCGTACACAACCAGTAACACACAGTTATGCGCCCAAAGGAATAATCAAATCCACAGGGCACGCAATATCGACTGGAATTTGGCAACTAATATCTTCAGACCAAACAAAATTAAATGGGCATTGGAAAAATTTAAACCATTTAAATCAGCGGGAGAAGACGGAGTGTTTCCAGCGCTTTTACAGCAAGGACAAGACCTCCTCCTCCCGCATCTGGTCAGAATATTCCGAGCAAGTTTCGCGTGGGGAATCATACCAGATCAATGGACTAGGGTCAAGGTACGCTTCATACCAAAAGCAGGGAAAAAGGACTATTCACAACCTAAATCCTTCAGACCTATTAGTCTAACATCGTTTTTACTTAAAACGATGGAAAGAATCATTGACCAGCACATTAGAGCGAAATACCTGGTGGAAAGACCACTTAGTGTAAACCAACATGCTTACCAAAAGGGTAAATCTACGGAGACTGCCCTACTTGACCTGGTTGACAAGGTGCAGAAAACCCTAGAGGAAAAGCAAACCGCTCTATGTGCGTTCCTTGATGTTGAAGGTGCTTTCGACAATACGCCCACAGAGACCATACTCAACGGTATGAAGTCAAAGGGAGTAGACGAAACCACCACCAGATGGGTACATAGCATGCTCTCTAACAGAGTAGCCACTCTGACCCTCCATACTACAGAACATGAATTTTATACCACAAAAGGGTGCCCACAAGGAGGAGTTTTATCCCCACTATTATGGACCCTAGTAGTGGACCAACTTCTTGCAATTATGTCAGGCCAAGACTTTGACACACAAGGATATGCCGACGACCTTGTAGTCATCGTCAAAGGCCCTTGCCTCCACACAATATCCAACTTAATGCAAGGAGCTCTAAACACAATATTCAAATGGTGTAGAGAAAATGAATTGTCCATTAATCCGAGCAAGACTGTACTAGTACCATTCACAAGGAAACGAAAGCTCGAAAAGCTTAAAGAACCAAGACTTAATGGACAAATAATACCATTCTCAGAAGAGGTCAAGTATCTAGGGGTTATTTTCGACCAAAAGTTAACTTGGAACCCTCACCTGAGAAATATTATACAAAAAGCGAAAATGGCCATGTGGTCTTGCTGTCGAATGGCAGGAGCAAGATGGGGCATAAGACCCAATATTGCTATGTGGTTATACACAGCGGTAGTGAGGCCAATTATCACCTACGCCTCCGCAGTCTGGTGTAACAAAACCAACCAAAAGACGGCAATAGAAACTCTAAACAGCCTGCAACGCACGGCTTGTTTAACAGCGACAGGCGCCTTCTCCTCGACTCCGGGGGCGGCCCTAGATGCACTGCTGGACATTATACCACTCCATCTGCAGGTGCAAAAGGAGGCCAAGCAGTGCGTCTACAGAATATGCACGCTAAATAGGCCAAAATGGCGCTCCCAAGCATTAGCCAAACTAAAGGCCTGGGTTTTTGCAAATAAAACCCTTAACATGCCCACTGATGACACGCACACCGAATGTCATTTCACCAAACTGTACACAGTAGAAATACCTCCTAGAGACAAATGGACTAACAACCAAATGTACGTTGAAGAGGGAAGCCACATCTGGTACACGGATGGTTCAAAGAAAGGAAATGATGTAGGATGTGGGATCTATGGTGAGAGACCTAAGCTCAGAGCTAGCGTCAGCATGGGCACAAAGGCCTCAATCTTCCAGGCAGAAGTCTTCGCCATCAACAAATGTGCGGAGATTAACCTGGACAGAAACCTAAGACACCAACATATCTACATCAACTCAGACAGCCAGGCTGCTCTGCTGGCACTAGAATCCCTTGAGTCAAACTCAAAACTAGTCCAGAACTGTAAAACAAACCTAAATGCACTGGCTAACTCCAACAAAGTCACACTTAGATGGGTACCAGGGCACTCCGACATTAACGGAAACGAAGAAGCAGACGAACTTGCAAGAAAGGGCGCAGACACACCCCTGGTCGGCCCAGAACCGTTCTGTGGAATCACAAAACGGGATGCATATTCTCTGCTCAGCGACTTAGAAAAAAAGAGAGCAATCGATTGGTGGAAGTTCGCTAAAGGACAAGTACACTCGAAAGCTCTAATCAAAGGGTTCAACAGCAAAATCGCTAAGGAGCTTCTGGGGCTCAAAAGGCACAAAACTTGCGCGGTGACTAGAATACTGACTGGACACTGTAAGTTGAACAAGCACATGTTTCAAATTGGCAAGAAACAAGATGCGACATGCAGGTTCTGCCAGGAGTCAGAGGAGACTGCAATGCACATTCTCTGTTCCTGTGGACCACTAATGTCAAAAAGAAGTACCTACTTAGGGCGGCATGTATTGCAACCCTATGAGGTACAGAACGTTACGGCCCAAAGCATCTGTAATTTTCTGGATGCAACGGGCATTAGTAATGAACTTTAAAGGGCCGTCACAATAGATCAATACTTGGTCGACGTGACACTCAAAGGCCCGATACCACCCCAATAATAATAATAATACTCAAAGACTATAACTTATGTTGTTACATAATATAAAATTAATCATTCATTAATTTCATTATCAGAAAAAAAAAGTCAATTGTCAATAGCAATTTCTTGCATCATTTATGTGCATGGCAACTCAAAAAGCGGCCAAGTGCGAGTCGGACTCGCCCATGAAGGGTTCCGTATTTAGGCGATTTATGACGTATTAAAAAAAAACTACTTGCTAGATCTCGTTCAAACCAATTTTCGGTGGAAGTTTACATGGTAATGTACATCATATATTTTTTTTAGTTTTATCATTCTCTTATTTTAGAAGTTACAGGGGGAGGGACACACATTTTACCACTTTGGAAGTGTCTCTCGCGCAAACTATTCAGTTTAGAAAAAAATGATATTACAAACCTCAATATCATTTTTGAAGACCTATCCATAGATACCCCACACGTATGGGTTTGATGAAAAAAAAAATTTTGAGTTTCAGTTCGATGTATGGGGAACCCCAAAAATGTATTGTTTTTTTTCTATTTTTGTGTGAAAATCTTAATGCGGTTCACAGAATACATCTACTTACCAAGTTTCAACAGTATAGTTCTTATAGTTTCGGAGAAAAGTGGCTGTGACATACGGACGGACAGACAGACGGACAGACGGACAGACGGACAGACGGACAGACAGACAGACAGACAGACAGACATGACGAATCTATAAGGGTTCCGTTTTTTGCCATTTGGCTACGGAACCCTAAAAAGTCCCCCACGCTGTACAAAGTTAAATCAAGCAGCCACTTGCATAGTCTACCTCTAAATGCTGCGGTGGAAGCTGCATCCCGGATATACTGAGGTAGCCTATTGTACACCGGCGGGCCCATTATGTAGACAGACCGTATGGACTTCGATAGTTTGTGATTCGGCGTTATGAGGCGGTAATGGTACTTGTCTTTACGGAGAGGACGGTTAGCATTTCGGCCCTGACGCTTAAATAAATGAATATTCAAGTGTGCGAATAATGCCACTTGGTATATGAGCTCGCTAGGCAATGTTAGGATCCCTAGGTCCCTAAAAACGCTCTTACAAGAGGTGTCGCTGGATATTCCCACTACTGGTCTTATTGCCCGCTTTTGCATACGGAACACGCGTTGAGAGTCAGCGGCACGGGCCCATAGTTCCGCACCATGTCAGTAGGCTGTGGACGGTCGCGAAATAGCAGGATCGCACTACACTGCGCGTTGCAGTCTTTGCTAGCCTGCCTAACGCGTAGCACGCTCGTCCTAGCTTCGAGCTAATCTCCTCTATGTGGTCGTCCCAGGTCAGAGAACTGTCTATATAAAAACCCAGCAGCTTAGTGCATCGTACCTGTTGTAGTAAGATACCACCGGCACTGACCTTGAGTGGTGTCTGCATCCTTCCGTTTAGAGCGAAGGTCATAAACATGTTTTTTCTCTATTTAGCGCTAGACCGTTTGATGCAAACCACCACTCGAGTTGCTGGACCACAGAGTTCAGATTATGCTCAAGGATGGCGTCTGAGGGGGCCGTTATAACCGCGGCCACGTCGTCAGCGTACATGAAAATATCTGCGCCAGTGACGGCAGTGGGCAGGTCGTTCAATAGGAGACTGAATAGCGAGTTGGACAAACACGAGCCCTGCGGAACACCTAGGATATTCTGCATCTCCGTTGAAGTGACCTGTCCCGCTTCCCTTACCACGACTTGTGCTCTATTCGCCATGAACGACGAAAATAGGGAAAGTACCGGTCCGCGTATTCCATGAAATTGGAGCTTATCTGCTATAAGAGCGTGGTCGGCGGTGTCGAATGCGCGCGAGAGGTCGCAGCACAATAGCGCCACGCATAACCCAGCTTCACAGACGACTACAGACCTGGTGCGCGAAGTGGTATGGCGCGTGCTGAGTGCGCGCGGCCCGCGCGGTAAGCGTATTGCCTATCTGATAATATGTCGCGGTCCGCTATGAATTTTAATAGTCTAGTGTTGAGTCCTACTTCGAAGATTTTGCTGATCGCTGGCACAAGTGATATTGGACGGTAGGATTTCGCGTCAGGTCTCTTCCCTTTACCTTTGTACAGGGGGCTTATCTTAACCCTTTTTAGGGCGGTTGGGTAAGTCCCCTGTCGGGCGCTAGCGTAGCATAGGTAGGAGATCGTGCCGGCTAACGGTTTAATAATAGACTTTAGTGCATTCGCGGACAGACCGTAGTCATCCGCACTAGTTTTGGGCGCAACGCGTTTTATCATAATATTTATGACCTCTGAAGGTGTGAATGGCACTAACCTTAGTGATACATCACTGGCGAGCGCTTCGACCACGAGCGCGGCGCGGGCGTGCGGCAGGCTGGCTGCCGGGGCGCCGCATCTGCTCGCAGCGGTTATAAACTCAGCGTTTAGCGCGTTTACTAGCATTTGTTTACTAGTGAACGGTTTACCATCGGCGTCTTTGATGTGGTCGGTGTAGTCTACTCGCTCGCGGGTTCTGCGGCCCAGTTCCAAATTAATGACTTTCCACATTCGCTTCGACTTGTTAGGGTCGTTGCGAATTTGTTCAGAATAAAACAGGGTCCGCTTCTGTTTCAATAACAGGTCATATCGAGTGGAAAGGCCTGCGGCGAAATTACTTAACTCGGTATTAGTTGGGAACGTCGATTTCAAGTGAAAAGTATCGTATAAAAGATGTTTTAAGTTTTTTATCTCTTCGTCTACCCAATTATTTGAAAGGGTGGGGTTTGGCAGTTTTTTTATCGGGAAACAAATGTTCAGTTTGCTCACAATAATGTTCAGGAGGGCTTCCGCTAGCAAGTTACAGTCGTGTTTGGACTTGTCTAAGACCTCTAGCCAATCAACGGACTCGATAGCGGCTTGAAAATTCATCCTACTAGCAGCATTAAAACTGCGTCGGTAAGAGAACGCATCTGGGCGCTCGGACCCGTGCCAGATGGTCAGGCGCTGGGCGTCGTGATCGCTCAGGTGCGTCCTCACGCCAGACACGCTCGCGACTTGCTCAGTGGGGATGTTTGTGTACGCGTGGTCGATCAGCGTGCTGCTCTCACCGTCAACACGGGTAGGGAAGTCTATCAACTGTTTGAAGTTATATACTGCTAGGAGATCTATTAGCTGTTTTTTAGATGATGAATTGTCAAACAGGTTGATGTTGGTATCTCCCATGATGACGGCGTTAAGCCTATCGCGAGTTATTTTATCTAAGAGTTTTTCGAGCAGACTCAAATACTCAACATGGCTAGTTTGATTGGAATGGTAGATTCCAACGATTAGCAAATTCTCGTTAGACAAATGCACCGCGCAAATATCGAATATCTGTTCGTGGGCTAGGTCACAATAATCTTGTTTGTTGCTACACTTAACGCCGGCGCGAACGTAGATGCAGCTACCACCGTGCGCGATGTTCGGTCTACAATACGAAGAAATTAAATCATAGTTATGTAAAGTCACAGAAGTTATTTGATTTTTACGCAACCAATGCTCCGTCAGGACAAGTATATCGCACTTTAACTCTTTTTTTAATAATACTTCGAGCCTACTTGTTTTATTATTTAGACATCGAATATTTTGATGACAAATGGTGAGTCCGGTCTTCTTGGCTGCACACTTCGTGGCAAGGCTTTTATTTTCGGGGCGCTGTGACCTATTATCGAGCGCGCGTATATTTCTGTGGCATATGTTTGACTCGCGCGGTGCATCGGGGCCATAAAAAGCACTGCGCGCGGGTAGATAAACTGCGCTGCGCTTACGCATCGGTGGTGGCCGGTAGCGGTGCGTCAGGGTGACGTCGTTGTTGTCCCCGCGCGGCGCGGGGGCGGCCACGAAACCACTCCGTGAATCTTACGCGCGGGGGCCACACAGCGGGCGAGTTGAACTTGTCGAATAAATTATCTGGAATGCCGATCAAAAACGACGAATGTCTGTTTGTTTTTATTTCTCTTTTCTCTACTACATAGTCGTCTGAATACACCGTGTCTTTTAGAAAATTTATTATATTTTCTGTAGTCGTTTCAGGTCTGAACGACGGCTTGAATATACTTTAGCTGTTCGACGGCTTTAATACTTTCGTGATTTGAGCCTGACCCAATCACGATATTGCTTTTCCACTTGTTTTTGCGTTTTCTAGAACTAACAGTCTCCCATTTGTCTCCATCTGTAGCTGCCAAAGTTGTCGGAGTTTGTGCGTCGGGTTGTTCCGCGGATTGCGTGGCCACACCTGACAGCGCATTCGGCGTGGACTCGGGATCGTTCGTTCGCGGATACGGCGCTGGTGCAGCTACCTGGGGGCCTACCGCGAATCACGTTCGACGTGTTGGCTCTCTGTCGCACTTGTGAATTCGTACGTAAGTGTGACAGGGAGGCAACACGTCGAACGTGGTTCGCGGTAGGCGCTCTGTTTACTCGCAGGTGTGACGGCGACGGGTGCAGCGATCGGGGGCGGCGGGTGCGAGATTTGTATAACTATAACCTTTGAGTATATAGCCTAAGGAGATGTGATACACGGGCGACCCCCTCCGGCAAAGTACATTGGTCAACTGTTCAAACACGTTATATAAAACTACTTGAAGTCGCTTCACCGCCATTTTGCATCGTTCCGTGTCGCGAGACGTTTCTCTTAAAAAATGGTGACTTGTTCAGTATTATCGTGTAAAAGGTGATCTGATAGCTCAAATTCGCAACAAGATTGCGTTTCCTATCATAAATAAGTATTTATACTAACTATTAAATGTATATTGAAGTACAATCTCCATTTAAAGAAAAAACCGTTGCGATACATAAACGACAGAAAAATGTAAACATGAATACAGTGGTACGGGGACGAATCGGTCTTAAGGGATGTGACAAAGTCAAAAAAGCGGCCAAGTGCGAGTCGGACTCGCCCATGAAGGGTTCCGTATTTAGGCGATTTATGACGTATTAAAAAAAACTACTTGCTAGATCTCGTTCAAACCAATTTTCGGTGGAAGTTTACATGGTAATGTACATCATATATTTTTTTTAGTTTTATCATTATCTTATTTTAGAAGTTAGGGGAGGGGGGGGGACACACATTTTACCACTTTGGAAGTGTCTCTCGCGCAAACTATTCAGTTTAGAAAAAAATGATATTAGAAACCTCAATATCATTTTTGAAGACCTATCCATAGATACCCCACACGTATGGGTTTGATGAAAAAAAAAAATTTCAGTTTCAGTTCGAAGTATGGGGAACCCCAAAAATTTATTGTTTTTTTCTATTTTTGTGTGAAAATCTTAATGCGGTTCACAGAATACATCTACTTACCAAGTTTCAACAGTATAGTTCTTATAGTTTCGGAGAAAAGTGGCTGTGACATACGGACGGACAGACAGACGGACAGACGGACAGACAGACAGACATGACGAATCTATAAGGGTTCCGTTTTTTGCCATTTGGCTACGGAACCCTAAAAAGCGACTCACCATTTGAATGATTCATTCAATCATTCACTGCAGTTTGTTTAATCAAGCAAATAATGTCAGTAAAAAAAAGGCGCGAAATTCAAATCTATATCTATAAACGTGAAAGACCTGACTGACTTAAATCAACGCCCAGCCCAAACCGCTGGGACTAGAAAGTCCAAATTTGGCAAGTAGGTTCCTTATAAGGTCTAGGGGTCCACTAAGAAAGGATTTTTCAAAATTCATCCCCTAAAGGGGTGAAATGGGGGTCCAAAATTAAAAAAAACTCCTGCGCGTGTGAAGCCGCGGGCAAAAGCTAGTTTTCTATAAACCCGGAAAACCCGCGGGCGACAGTTCATTCCACAGTTTAGCTGTGCGTGCGGGCTAAGACACAAAGACACATAAATACAGACAACCATACATACAAACAATCATTTTATTGGCTACCTAATATCTTCAATGTACAGAATTTTCACTTTTACAATTTTATAATAAATAGTATAAGACAATTCAGTTCATTCATCAAACTGATTTGACTCATTCTTCAGATGTGACCCATCACTATTATGTACGTATGTATGCTGCATAGTTATGTGAAAACTCTGTCTGTGTGCGTGTAATTTTTGATGTGTTGAATTTTATTGTAGTGTGCGTTTGTCGCAACAGCAAAATCTGTGTCTGTTGAGTTACTTATCTTTTGGTGGTGTGCTGTAGGTGTTTACCTCGCCCCCCGCTTAAAGTGGTGAAAAAATTTGTTCGAAGAGTTTACGTTATCACATCTCCTTAGGCTATATAGACAAAGAGGGGGGGAGGAGAGAGTAGGTACGCTCAGGTATGCGACGCTGGGCTATTGGCCGACACCTCAAGTCCACCATACACGTCCCCGTCGTCCCTGTATCTGCCGTCGCGGATCAGGGCCGAACCCACCCAGGGTCCCATTGGTGGGTGGGTCGTCCCTCCTGGGCAATGCTAGTGGTCGGATCGGGCGTCGCTACATTTACCAACTTACCCCGGACCACTAGTAGCAAAGTATGGGGGCCCCGCCTGGCGTGGGCCACGCATAGTGATGTGGCATCCCCACCCGCCAGGTGTTCCTTTCCTTACCCTAGAATCCCATCTTTAATCCCATGATCCAAATCGTCAATTCCTGTCTTTATTCCCGTCTCTACATTCCTTCTCCTGGGGTTTGCAGTCCGGAGCCTGAATGTGCGGAATAATTTTTCCGCACATTTGGGACCCGGAATGCAAACCCCAGATTCTCCTCTCCCAACACCATCCCTACTCCACTCCAAGAGGAGAAAACCTCTTTAAAAAACCCCAATCTAAGGTGGACCAATCGTGCCGAGAGATGCGTGGCTGAGGGGGAGCTCAGTCGCTAACGATGACCCTCGATACCGGGCGACCTCGAGGTGTATTTAGCCTTGTACCGGCAAGCGGGGCTCTGCTGGATACTGACCACATGTTTCCCTAGCTTCTCGTGGGATTTGTATGGAGAACATTAACAAAATAACTGAAGGTACCCTGGAAGACCTATGCCAGGAACTAATGCCCCTGATGGTAGGTGCGGAAGATTCTGTCCAAACATCGGAGCAAGCAATGGAGGGAGTGGAGAGCGCCGACACGGTTGAAAGGAGCGATATTCATTGCCCAAACAACCCAACGGAGGCTCCCAACCCTGACACACGCAAGTCCGTCAAGAAATTGGCGGGCTCTGCGAAGGGCCGCTACAAAGCTCTTAGAGGACTTGGAGTTGCGCACGAGGAAGCGCTACAACTGTCCGCAAAGAGCTTTGCGGAACTTAAAAAGATGGGGCACAAGTTCGGGTCCTCACGCTCCAAACCTGAGCCGAAATCGGCCAAACGGCCGCGCTCGGAGGAGAAATCGCCGCAGGGTAACGCCAGCAAAAACCCAAAGGTGAGTGAGAGCCCTCCAACCCAAACCCAACCCCCACAACCGTACAACGAGGTCCTTAGCCAAGTCCGGGTCGGAATCAAGGACTCCAAGCCGATGAATGTCGCGCAAATGGGGTCCCTATGCAACACCATCTTGCAAAAGATTGCGACTCTGGAGATGGATGAGGGACCAAAGTTTAAGGGTTACGCATACAAGCCAGGCTGGTTACTCATTACATGCAGTGACCAAAGATCCAAAGCCTGGCTTGAGGAAATAACACCAACCCTAAAACCATGGCCGGAAGCCAACCTCGGGGTCATCCCTGAAAATGAGCTTCCTAAGCCTAATATAGGGATGGTGTTCATTCCTGAGATAGACGACTCCAAGGTCAAGCAGTCGCTATCTCTACTCTATGCGCAGAACCAGGGGCTGCACACAGAGTTATGGAAGATTCTCCACACCAAAGTCGAGAAGGGCGGGGTTATGGCAACCCTGTCTCTGGACGACGTGTCGGTGGAGAACCTTCAAAAAAAGGGCCTCAAGGCAAACCTAGGTTTCCGGGAGGTCCAGTTTCGGCTAAAGGGCCAACCTAAGACCCAACAGCCAGGAACGCAACCCACCCAAAACCCAACACCGCAGCCTGCAAACCCTGTCCCACCCACCACCCTAACCCCAACACCCGCCCCAAAGGTGCCTTCCGGTCCAAAGCGGGCGGCTCCTTCCACTTCCAATCCCACTCCAGGATCTTCGGGGTTGCAGCGGTTTCTCGCCAACAGGGGAGGCTACAGGGGCAAAAACCGCCCAAGGGGTAGAGGGGACGGAGGAGGCCACCAAGGGCACAGCAGTGCCCACCGCCGTGGCAAATAAAGACGCTACCAGGGGTAGGGGGATGATGTTCCTCCAGGCCAATCTACACCACGCCATAGCGGCCACAGCGGTCGTAGAAAAACTCTTCGGCGAAAATGGCCTGGACATCGCCCTCATACAAGAACCATGGATAAACACCAAGTCCATGGTAACAGGACTCAACAGAGCAGGAAAGGTACTAAACTACGAAAAAGGTGCTAAACCGAGAGCCTGCATCGTATTTAACAAAAATATTAACTTCTTGCCTGTTACAGAGCTATGCAGTGAAGATACAGTAGCTGCCTATGTCGATCTCAAAGGGAGAGGAGCACTGAAGGTAATAGTTTGCTCCGCCTACCTGCCCGGAGAGAAGCAAGACCCCACAGAAGAACTGACTAAAGTGCTAGAGTACGCTCAGGCACAAAAGGCGGAACTTATTGTGGGATGTGATGCCAACGCCCACCACACTATCTGGGGGAGCACTGGAATCAATAAAAGAGGTGAGTTACTATCCCAATTTATCTTTACCAATTGTCTGCACTTGTTGAATAAGGGAAACACGCCCACTTTCGTAACCAGAGCTAGGCAAGAAGTATTAGATATAACCTTCGCTACTGAAAAGGCGGCCAGCTGCCTAGCCGACTGGCGTGTCAGTAGTGAAAACTCAATGTCGGACCATAGACATATTTTGTTCAGTGTTAAAGGATCTCTAGATAGGGAACCACTAACGCGTAGAAATCCAAAAGAAACGTCATGGGAAGCCTATAAGGCTGACCTTGAAAACCGTCTAAAGGATGTACCAAAATATGTCAAAACACCAGACTCTCTCAACGTAGCAGTTAACCTAATATCTGAAGGCATACTTAGGGCCTACGAACAAAGCTGTCCGTTGAAAGAGACTAAAACTACTAACACAACAACGTGGTGGAACAAAAGGCTAGAAAACCTCCGTAGGTCCACACGTCGCATATTCAATCACTCGACCACGCCGAATGAGTGGAAAAGGTATGGTAGAGCGCTGACTGAATATAATAAACAAATCAGGAAGGCAAAAAGGAGGTCATGGAGAAGGTTTTGTGAAGAGATTGCCCAAACTCACAAAGGAGCACGAATTCACAAAATACTCTCAAAGACACCGACGAACTATCTCGGTCTTCTTAAAAGACCAGATGGCACTTTTACGAACACAGAAGAGGAAACTCTAGACTTGCTCAGAGGCACCCACTTCCCCGGTTCGTACACAACCAGTAACACACAGTTATGCGCCCAAAGGAATAATCAAATCCACAGGGCACGCAATATCGACTGGAATTTGGCAACTAATATCTTCAGACCAAACAAAATTAAATGGGCATTGGAAAAATTTAAACCATTTAAATCAGCGGGAGAAGACGGAGTGTTTCCAGCGCTTTTACAGCAAGGACAAGACCTCCTCCTCCCGCATCTGGTCAGAATATTCCGAGCAAGTTTCGCGTGGGGAATCATACCAGATCAATGGACTAGGGTCAAGGTACGCTTCATACCAAAAGCAGGGAAAAAGGACTATTCACAACCTAAATCCTTCAGACCTATTAGTCTAACATCGTTTTTACTTAAAACGATGGAAAGAATCATTGACCAGCACATTAGAGCGAAATACCTGGTGGAAAGACCACTTAGTGTAAACCAACATGCTTACCAAAAGGGTAAATCTACGGAGACTGCCCTACTTGACCTGGTTGACAAGGTGCAGAAAACCCTAGAGGAAAAGCAAACCGCTCTATGTGCGTTCCTTGATGTTGAAGGTGCTTTCGACAATACGCCCACAGAGACCATACTCAACGGTATGAAGTCAAAGGGAGTAGACGAAACCACCACCAGATGGGTACATAGCATGCTCTCTAACAGAGTAGCCACTCTGACCCTCCATACTACAGAACATGAATTTTATACCACAAAAGGGTGCCCACAAGGAGGAGTTTTATCCCCACTATTATGGACCCTAGTAGTGGACCAACTTCTTGCAATTATGTCAGGCCAAGACTTTGACACACAAGGATATGCCGACGACCTTGTAGTCATCGTCAAAGGCCCTTGCCTCCACACAATATCCAACTTAATGCAAGGAGCTCTAAACACAATATTCAAATGGTGTAGAGAAAATGAATTGTCCATTAATCCGAGCAAGACTGTACTAGTACCATTCACAAGGAAACGAAAGCTCGAAAAGCTTAAAGAACCAAGACTTAATGGACAAATAATACCATTCTCAGAAGAGGTCAAGTATCTAGGGGTTATTTTCGACCAAAAGTTAACTTGGAACCCTCACCTGAGAAATATTATACAAAAAGCGAAAATGGCCATGTGGTCTTGCTGTCGAATGGCAGGAGCAAGATGGGGCATAAGACCCAATATTGCTATGTGGTTATACACAGCGGTAGTGAGGCCAATTATCACCTACGCCTCCGCAGTCTGGTGTAACAAAACCAACCAAAAGACGGCAATAGAAACTCTAAACAGCCTGCAACGCACGGCTTGTTTAACAGCGACAGGCGCCTTCTCCTCGACTCCGGGGGCGGCCCTAGATGCACTGCTGGACATTATACCACTCCATCTGCAGGTGCAAAAGGAGGCCAAGCAGTGCGTCTACAGAATATGCACGCTAAATAGGCCAAAATGGCGCTCCCAAGCATTAGCCAAACTAAAGGCCTGGGTTTTTGCAAATAAAACCCTTAACATGCCCACTGATGACACGCACACCGAATGTCATTTCACCAAACTGTACACAGTAGAAATACCTCCTAGAGACAAATGGACTAACAACCAAATGTACGTTGAAGAGGGAAGCCACATCTGGTACACGGATGGTTCAAAGAAAGGAAATGATGTAGGATGTGGGATCTATGGTGAGAGACCTAAGCTCAGAGCTAGCGTCAGCATGGGCACAAAGGCCTCAATCTTCCAGGCAGAAGTCTTCGCCATCAACAAATGTGCGGAGATTAACCTGGACAGAAACCTAAGACACCAACATATCTACATCAACTCAGACAGCCAGGCTGCTCTGCTGGCACTAGAATCCCTTGAGTCAAACTCAAAACTAGTCCAGAACTGTAAAACAAACCTAAATGCACTGGCTAACTCCAACAAAGTCACACTTAGATGGGTACCAGGGCACTCCGACATTAACGGAAACGAAGAAGCAGACGAACTTGCAAGAAAGGGCGCAGACACACCCCTGGTCGGCCCAGAACCGTTCTGTGGAATCACAAAACGGGATGCATATTCTCTGCTCAGCGACTTAGAAAAAAAGAGAGCAATCGATTGGTGGAAGTTCGCTAAAGGACAAGTACACTCGAAAGCTCTAATCAAAGGGTTCAACAGCAAAATCGCTAAGGAGCTTCTGGGGCTCAAAAGGCACAAAACTTGCGCGGTGACTAGAATACTGACTGGACACTGTAAGTTGAACAAGCACATGTTTCAAATTGGCAAGAAACAAGATGCGACATGCAGGTTCTGCCAGGAGTCAGAGGAGACTGCAATGCACATTCTCTGTTCCTGTGGACCACTAATGTCAAAAAGAAGTACCTACTTAGGGCGGCATGTATTGCAACCCTATGAGGTACAGAACGTTACGGCCCAAAGCATCTGTAATTTTCTGGATGCAACGGGCATTAGTAATGAACTTTAAAGGGCCGTCACAATAGATCAATACTTGGTCGACGTGACACTCAAAGGCCCGATACCACCCCAATAATAATAATAATACTCAAAGACTATAACTTATGTTGTTACATAATATAAAATTAATCATTCATTAATTTCATTATCAGAAAAAAAAAGTCAATTGTCAATAGCAATTTCTTGCATCATTTATGTGCATGGCAACTCAAAAAGCGGCCAAGTGCGAGTCGGACTCGCCCATGAAGGGTTCCGTATTTAGGCGATTTATGACGTATTAAAAAAAAACTACTTGCTAGATCTCGTTCAAACCAATTTTCGGTGGAAGTTTACATGGTAATGTACATCATATATTTTTTTTAGTTTTATCATTCTCTTATTTTAGAAGTTACAGGGGGAGGGACACACATTTTACCACTTTGGAAGTGTCTCTCGCGCAAACTATTCAGTTTAGAAAAAAATGATATTACAAACCTCAATATCATTTTTGAAGACCTATCCATAGATACCCCACACGTATGGGTTTGATGAAAAAAAAAATTTTGAGTTTCAGTTCGATGTATGGGGAACCCCAAAAATTTATTGTTTTTTTTCTATTTTTGTGTGAAAATCTTAATGCGGTTCACAGAATACATCTACTTACCAAGTTTCAACAGTATAGTTCTTATAGTTTCGGAGAAAAGTGGCTGTGACATACGGACGGACAGACAGACGGACAGACGGACAGACGGACAGACGGACAGACAGACAGACAGACAGACAGACATGACGAATCTATAAGGGTTCCGTTTTTTGCCATTTGGCTACGGAACCCTAAAAAGTCCCCCACGCTGTACAAAGTTAAATCAAGCAGCCACTTGCATAGTCTACCTCTAAATGCTGCGGTGGAAGCTGCATCCCGGATATACTGAGGTAGCCTATTGTACACCGGCGGGCCCATTATGTAGACAGACCGTATGGACTTCGATAGTTTGTGATTCGGCGTTATGAGGCGGTAATGGTACTTGTCTTTACGGAGAGGACGGTTAGCATTTCGGCCCTGACGCTTAAATAAATGAATATTCAAGTGTGCGAATAATGCCACTTGGTATATGAGCTCGCTAGGCAATGTTAGGATCCCTAGGTCCCTAAAAACGCTCTTACAAGAGGTGTCGCTGGATATTCCCACTACTGGTCTTATTGCCCGCTTTTGCATACGGAACACGCGTTGAGAGTCAGCGGCACGGGCCCATAGTTCCGCACCATGTCAGTAGGCTGTGGACGGTCGCGAAATAGCAGGATCGCACTACACTGCGCGTTGCAGTCTTTGCTAGCCTGCCTAACGCGTAGCACGCTCGTCCTAGCTTCGAGCTAATCTCCTCTATGTGGTCGTCCCAGGTCAGAGAACTGTCTATATAAAAACCCAGCAGCTTAGTGCATCGTACCTGTTGTAGTAAGATACCACCGGCACTGACCTTGAGTGGTGTCTGCATCCTTCCGTTTAGAGCGAAGGTCATAAACATGTTTTTTCTCTATTTAGCGCTAGACCGTTTGATGCAAACCACCACTCGAGTTGCTGGACCACAGAGTTCAGATTATGCTCAAGGATGGCGTCTGAGGGGGCCGTTATAACCGCGGCCACGTCGTCAGCGTACATGAAAATATCTGCGCCAGTGACGGCAGTGGGCAGGTCGTTCAATAGGAGACTGAATAGCGAGTTGGACAAACACGAGCCCTGCGGAACACCTAGGATATTCTGCATCTCCGTTGAAGTGACCTGTCCCGCTTCCCTTACCACGACTTGTGCTCTATTCGCCATGAACGACGAAAATAGGGAAAGTACCGGTCCGCGTATTCCATGAAATTGGAGCTTATCTGCTATAAGAGCGTGGTCGGCGGTGTCGAATGCGCGCGAGAGGTCGCAGCACAATAGCGCCACGCATAACCCAGCTTCACAGACGACTACAGACCTGGTGCGCGAAGTGGTATGGCGCGTGCTGAGTGCGCGCGGCCCGCGCGGTAAGCGTATTGCCTATCTGATAATATGTCGCGGTCCGCTATGAATTTTAATAGTCTAGTGTTGAGTCCTACTTCGAAGATTTTGCTGATCGCTGGCACAAGTGATATTGGACGGTAGGATTTCGCGTCAGGTCTCTTCCCTTTACCTTTGTACAGGGGGCTTATCTTAACCCTTTTTAGGGCGGTTGGGTAAGTCCCCTGTCGGGCGCTAGCGTAGCATAGGTAGGAGATCGTGCCGGCTAACGGTTTAATAATAGACTTTAGTGCATTCGCGGACAGACCGTAGTCATCCGCACTAGTTTTGGGCGCAACGCGTTTTATCATAATATTTATGACCTCTGAAGGTGTGAATGGCACTAACCTTAGTGATACATCACTGGCGAGCGCTTCGACCACGAGCGCGGCGCGGGCGTGCGGCAGGCTGGCTGCCGGGGCGCCGCATCTGCTCGCAGCGGTTATAAACTCAGCGTTTAGCGCGTTTACTAGCATTTGTTTACTAGTGAACGGTTTACCATCGGCGTCTTTGATGTGGTCGGTGTAGTCTACTCGCTCGCGGGTTCTGCGGCCCAGTTCCAAATTAATGACTTTCCACATTCGCTTCGACTTGTTAGGGTCGTTGCGAATTTGTTCAGAATAAAACAGGGTCCGCTTCTGTTTCAATAACAGGTCATATCGAGTGGAAAGGCCTGCGGCGAAATTACTTAACTCGGTATTAGTTGGGAACGTCGATTTCAAGTGAAAAGTATCGTATAAAAGATGTTTTAAGTTTTTTATCTCTTCGTCTACCCAATTATTTGAAAGGGTGGGGTTTGGCAGTTTTTTTATCGGGAAACAAATGTTCAGTTTGCTCACAATAATGTTCAGGAGGGCTTCCGCTAGCAAGTTACAGTCGTGTTTGGACTTGTCTAAGACCTCTAGCCAATCAACGGACTCGATAGCGGCTTGAAAATTCATCCTACTAGCAGCATTAAAACTGCGTCGGTAAGAGAACGCATCTGGGCGCTCGGACCCGTGCCAGATGGTCAGGCGCTGGGCGTCGTGATCGCTCAGGTGCGTCCTCACGCCAGACACGCTCGCGACTTGCTCAGTGGGGATGTTTGTGTACGCGTGGTCGATCAGCGTGCTGCTCTCACCGTCAACACGGGTAGGGAAGTCTATCAACTGTTTGAAGTTATATACTGCTAGGAGATCTATTAGCTGTTTTTTAGATGATGAATTGTCAAACAGGTTGATGTTGGTATCTCCCATGATGACGGCGTTAAGCCTATCGCGAGTTATTTTATCTAAGAGTTTTTCGAGCAGACTCAAATACTCAACATGGCTAGTTTGATTGGAATGGTAGATTCCAACGATTAGCAAATTCTCGTTAGACAAATGCACCGCGCAAATATCGAATATCTGTTCGTGGGCTAGGTCACAATAATCTTGTTTGTTGCTACACTTAACGCCGGCGCGAACGTAGATGCAGCTACCACCGTGCGCGATGTTCGGTCTACAATACGAAGAAATTAAATCATAGTTATGTAAAGTCACAGAACTTATTTGATTTTTACGCAACCAATGCTCCGTCAGGACAAGTATATCGCACTTTAACTCTTTTTTTAATAATACTTCGAGCCTACTTGTTTTATTATTTAGACATCGAATATTTTGATGACAAATGGTGAGTCCGGTCTTCTTGGCTGCACACTTCGTGGCAAGGCTTTTATTTTCGGGGCGCTGTGACCTATTATCGAGCGCGCGTATATTTCTGTGGCATATGTTTGACTCGCGCGGTGCATCGGGGCCATAAAAAGCACTGCGCGCGGGTAGATAAACTGCGCTGCGCTTACGCATCGGTGGTGGCCGGTAGCGGTGCGTCAGGGTGACGTCGTTGTTGTCCCCGCGCGGCGCGGGGGCGGCCACGAAACCACTCCGTGAATCTTACGCGCGGGGGCCACACAGCGGGCGAGTTGAACTTGTCGAATAAATTATCTGGAATGCCGATCAAAAACGACGAATGTCTGTTTGTTTTTATTTCTCTTTTCTCTACTACATAGTCGTCTGAATACACCGTGTCTTTTAGAAAATTTATTATATTTTCTGTAGTCGTTTCAGGTCTGAACGACGGCTTGAATATACTTTAGCTGTTCGACGGCTTTAATACTTTCGTGATTTGAGCCTGACCCAATCACGATATTGCTTTTCCACTTGTTTTTGCGTTTTCTAGAACTAACAGTCTCCCATTTGTCTCCATCTGTAGCTGCCAAAGTTGTCGGAGTTTGTGCGTCGGGTTGTTCCGCGGATTGCGTGGCCACACCTGACAGCGCATTCGGCGTGGACTCGGGATCGTTCGTTCGCGGATACGGCGCTGGTGCAGCTACCTGGGGGCCTACCGCGAATCACGTTCGACGTGTTGGCTCTCTGTCGCACTTGTGAATTCGTACGTAAGTGTGACAGGGAGGCAACACGTCGAACGTGGTTCGCGGTAGGCGCTCTGTTTACTCGCAGGTGTGACGGCGACGGGTGCAGCGATCGGGGGCGGCGGGTGCGAGAGAGACTTAGGCGTTGCATTGGATTGTAAGTGCTGGTTCCTCGCATTCGCACGCGCAGTGCGCGCCGATGTTGTGGTCGCAGCCGCAGCTGACGCTGGTGTCGTACCTGGCGGGCGGCTTCGTGCTGTCTTCGGAGCCGGGTCGTTCAACTTCGGGACCTGCAGTGTGCGTTCTTGTTCGGCAGCTTTGTCGCCATCTTTGCCGTTTGTCAGTTTGGATGTTGGGATTTCCGGATTTAATTTGGCTAAAACCGCTTCGAATTTAAGGTTTAATTCCGATATTTTTTGCTCAATAGGCTCTACAGCTTTTTGGATGAGTTTTTCACTTTACTCGCCATAATTACTCGAAAATTAAAAATAATTAACGAGAGCTCTTTAAGACGACCGTTCGCGGTAGAGGCGCGGGGGGCGTTCGTTGGCCTATTAGCATAGACACGTCCCTTTAGATAGCCCCACAGAAAAAAGTCAGGAGCTGTTAAATCAGGCGATCTTGGGGGCCAGTCAATGTCACCGTTTCTCGAAATTAATCGACCGGGAAACGTTATTTTTAATGTTTCTATTGTTTTTAATAATTAAAACACGTTGTTCCGTCGTAAAACGCTCCATAATAAATTTGCCGTATCTACACAAACTAATTTTCATGCAATAACTGTCATATTTACCGCCAAAATAAAATGGCGGCAAAAAAAAGTTGTATACCTCTAAGTTGGCCACCCTGTATATCGATTACCGTAGGCTCAAAGGGCTTAACGGACAAAACGCGATTTTTCAGAAGAGCCAAAAAACAGTTTTTTTTTTTGAGAATAAAAAATCATAACTTTTTTCTTTGTTTCAGTAAACTGATGCTTGTGTGGCTTATTCTTAACTTTTTGAGCTCTTTTAAACTGATTGTTTGAACTTATAATACAATGCTTAGTTACGAAAATAGCATGTCCGTTACGCCAAAAAACACGACTGTTTTTAAGAAGGGCATCTCTTACGCCTCTTTTTTTATGGATTATCTTATTCGAAAAAGGGCGTAATGTACAAAAAAAAACTATTTCAGTACCATTTGGCGTAAATCCAACAATTTGCAATATGGCAACTTGCATTTAAGGAACACTATACTTCTAAGTACTATAATTTACAATTTTTTTTTCAAAAACTTTTAGAGATGTATTCATTGTTAAGTTTTTCCCCATTTTTGTTACTTTGGATACTTAAACGTGAAAAAGGTAGTTTTTTTAGCCACAAAACCAATGTTTTATTTGTTATTTGTTTATATTACTTCAACAGAATCACTTCTGTCCTACCATCTGTATCTATTTATGTATATCAAAACAATTTATAACAAATACTTTTACTATAGAAAGTATGTATGCGTTATTTCTGTTTGTAATGATCATAAATTTTACTTTTACATACCATAATACTATAAGGTACAATAGTAGTTTTGACATCTCGTATGTCTGTTCAGTAAAACTTAATGAATAAGTATGTGATTATTTATGATATAACATCAGAGTAGGTAGCAAAAAATACAAATGGCCAGGCCTACGTACTTCTATGTAAACGTTTATAGACAGTAACTTTCATAAGGTTAATCCTATAAATTAGGGTTTAAACAAAAAAGTATTAATATTACGTCTTATCAAAATTGCAAATGGCCCATTGCAAATTCACATACAAAACGTTATCAGTCTAATCTTAATCAATCGCCATAATTATCATTTGAATATAGTCGTGTTTTATTATTTTCATAAAACTGATGAAAAAAGTACCCACTAGTTCAGTTTAAATTGTCAAATTTTAGTAACCCTATAAATAAAGCATTAATGAGCACATGAGCAGGCACTGCAAGTACCTACTTAATAAAAAAGACAAGGAAAGTACTAGGTCATCCCGCTTAATAAACTCGAAATTGTACATAGTAAGTTGGCGTATCTCTTACATTTAATTTTCTAATACTCTTATAAATATCCACTAGTTAGCTAGTGGGCGTAACGTACATTTAGCACTCAAAAATCTACTGCAAATAGGCGTAACTATCAATAAATTAGCACAAATTTAATAAAAATTCCGCTGCAAAAGGGCGCATCGTACAAAAAGTTGGGAGTTACGCCAAAATGTCTCACAACATTTATTTGAATTGGCAGATACGGCAAAATGCGTTGGAAAATTGTGTTCACGCATTGATTTTTCATAGGGCTTAACGGACATTTTTTTTCAAGTTATGGAGACGTTAAATATACCAATCGATAGAGAAAAAAATACTGAGTATAACCTACATTCATAACTCATTTTCGTCATTTTGTCCCTTACGCCCTTTGAGCCTACGGTAGTCGATATGCCTTTACAAATTAACGTTTTAATAGCTAAAACAGGGTAACAATTAACTTATCGCCACTTTGCAGCTTTGCACCAATAGAAAGTATCATTATTAACGTCATATTTTAAAATAAAATTTAATGATGACATTCTCACACTTTTTGATTGCAAATGCCATGCATAGTTAGCTTGGTCCGACTCTGCTCAGTTTTGATAAACGATCGCTTTAACTCATAACAAAGAGTATACCTAGTAAGTAGAGGTATATTTGACTCATAAGCTTACATAATACTTCAAGTTAGTTGCAGGCGAAAAATAACATTTGATATAGTGCCAGCCGACACTGACAAGGGTCTTATGCGGCTATCTCTATAATATTAGGGAGTACGACAAGAACAACAATATATAAGGTGGAGCAAAATTGTATTAAGACGTAACAACGGTAAATGATTTTGTCTTAGAATCGGCTTAAGTAAGTGATTTCTGATGCTCGACGCAAAATCAATTAGGAACACCCTTAACTGTCTTTGTAGGTAGTGAACAAACTCGTATGATTCGAAGGTGGGGCATGGGAAGGTTGGGAACTGCTTACTACGGTACCATTAAAATGTTGTTTGGGCTTATGATGAATTACATTCTACTTGTTGAAATAAAATACTAATTATGAATTATAAGTAAATAGTGAAGTACCTACACATGTACCGTTTCTTGAGATCGTATAACTATTTAGTTACCGCGTTTTAAATTTGTTTACTGGATACACAATATTTTATTATTTATAATACCTATCTTATTTGTATTAAAATCCGGTCCGGTGCTCCCGATATACGATAGATTGAGCATCTTCGGCATTTAAAAAATAAGCTCACATGCATTACGATAATCATTTTTTTTTCAGTCAATCATATCCGTACCAGAATCAACCTTTCAAAGATAGTTAGGCACAGAGAGACCAAATTTTCGTAAGAACTGTAATGTAATATAAGGGGTAAACCAAGCAGATTCTGCCTTTGCCCGGGTCATGGGACGCACGCAGAGGCAGCACCCGCCAGGGTGTAAGGACTATTAGGAGTTGAGTTGATGGAATCTAAAAATTAACTATGCAAAGGTGAAAGCGATGCATGGACTAAGCACCAGTACTTGAGGCCAGGCTATGGGATAAAAAACCGGACGCCTGCCTAATAAAACTGTACGCAATTTTATTTCCGGCAGACGGTCACTCACCCCCACAACACGCCCACGAAAAATGACATCTAGGATGGCTCAACGGTAACACCGGTGTGAGGACTGAGGGTAGAGAGGTGTCACTGGACTTAAAACATATAGCCAACTCGCCACTTATGTTTCCACATCTAGCCTCGAGAACACAGCTCTTGCGACTCCAGAGGGCCGGGCAGGTAAGGCAAGCCAGAGGCAGAGAATCCTCACAATAAGCGCGTAGGTATGTTTTAGGTTTATGATTCTTTATTCTCATTAAGAATTTGACAATTCACTTATATGAGAACTTCAAACTACACAAATACATTTATTTTGCATGAAATTAGCGAAAGAACTAATAACATGGAGGGTATTTAAACATACAGTAAAATAAAATAAAATCTGCCGACACACAAAACACGGTGATTAGTGGTGCATTGTACGGTTAACATTCCATCTACTTGAGATGTCCACAAAACGATTTGTAGTTGACAGTAAGCTAAGGCCCAGTTTAACTTGTTTTCGAGGTTCGTGATAACTATGCGCCAGCGGGGATCATCCCTGTACTGGTCGGTATAATGCATAAGTAGACAGTAGGTGTCACGAATATCGGGACTGGTTTTTAGTTGCTATGAGCTTATTAAATATTAAAATATGCAAATATCGATCTTATTATCTATTAAAGTTAGGGTCTCTTTTGTAATGGTCATGTATTTTATTTATGGCATAAATGGTATAATGCAGTGCAGCAAGTGCGCTAACTTACAGATACTGGAAGTGGCATTATTTTTAGGGTTCCGTAGCCAAATGGCAAAAAACGGAACCCTTATAGATTCGTCATGTCTGTCTGTCTGTCTGTCCGTCTGTCCGTCTGTCTGTCCGTCCGTATGTCACAGCCACTTTTCTCCGAAACTATAAGAACTATACTGTTGAAACTTGGTAAGTAGATGTATTCTGTGAACCGCATTAAGATTTTCACACAAAAATAGAAAAAAAACAATAAATTTTTGGGGTTCCCCATACTTCGAACTGAAACTCAAAAATTTTTTTTTCATCAAACCCATACGTGTGGGGTATCTATGGATAGGTCTTCAAAAATGATATTGAGGTTTCTAATATCATTTTTTTCTAAACTGAATAGTTTGCGCGAGAGACACTTCCAAAGTGGTAAAATGTGTGTCCCCCCCCCCCTCTAACTTCTAAAATAAGAGAATGATAAAACTAAAAAAAATATATGATGTACATTACCATGTAAACTTCCACCGAAAATTGGTTTGAACGAGATCTAGTAAGTAGTTTTTTTTTTATACGTCATAAATCGCCTAAATACGGAACCCTTCATGAGCGAGTCCGACTCGCACTTGTTATTATAAGTATTAAGTTGTTTTTATTTCATTTATTATACAGGACGTCCCACGGCGATGCCACATGGAGGGAAAGTACCTTAAATATCATAGATAGCATATTTTGCTGAAAGAAGACTTCATTTTATTTTTAAAACTTAGTAAAGTTGCATTCATACTTTTTAATTTTTTTTGAAAAAAAAAATGTATGGAAAAAAATTTATCGCGTCATTGGAGGAAAAGTACCTTAATTATTGTAAATGAACATCTTACTGAAAGAAGACATTATTTCGATTTAAAAAAACAAGTTGAATTGCATTTTAAATAATTTCATGGTTAAACCGGGAATCGAACCCGCTACACGAGAAAAAAAAATACCTTGTAGCTTTGTCATACTGATCGAAAGGCTTCAATGTGAGAATTATTTTTTTGCCAAATAACATAGTGTTGGAAACAAAAGGAAGACCATTATTTTTTACCCCGTTAGATTTTTTTTTATGGGGTTATGTAAAAAATGTAGTTTACAAGAACCAGTATGAAAATGTCCACGAGCTACAAGCAGAACTTAGGCGTATTATTTTAAATATCCACCACACCATAATTAAAAAATCGACAGGGAGTGAAATAATGAAAAGAGTGAGACTTTGTATTGAACAGGATGGAAAACATTTTGAGCATTTGATAAATTGATTTAATTTTGTATTAAAAATATTAAAATGCATGGCCTTTATTTTTATTTCGTTATTTAGCAAAAAAGTAATTCTCACATTGAAGCCTTTCGATCGATATGACAAAGCTACAGGGTATTTTTTTTTTCTCGTGTAGCGGGTTCGATTCCCGGTTTAAACATGAAATTATTTAAAATGCAATTCAACTTATTTTTTTAAATTGAAATAATGTCTTCCTTCAGTAAGATGTTCATTTACAACAATTAAGGTACTTTTCCTGCAATGACGCGATATTTTTTTTCCATAAAATTTATAAAAAAAAGTATGAATGCAACTTTACTAAGTTTTAAAAATAAAATGAAGTCTTCTTTCAGCAAAATATGCTATCTATGATATTTAAGGTACTTTCCCTCCATGTGGCATCGCCGTGGGACGCCCTGTATACCTTTATTTATTATATTATATTATATATTATTTATTATAGTGCTACGATTTATATTAGATAAACGAGCTAGATCTAAAATGGTTTTTATTTATTTTTTGTTAATGTTATTTTCTATTTATTTAATGTATATTTCTGTGCGCATTCATTTTAACCCTTAAATGCATAGTGATGCATTTATACACACAACATAAACATCAAATGTTATGCATTATTAAACAAATTCTATTTGTTCTTGTATATTATTTCAATAGTAAAACTAATAAATTTTCCGAATTATTACATAAATTTACGCAGTATTTTAATTTATAAAAGTTACATTTGTTTATAGACAAAATGTCGGAAAACTTGGAAAAACCTGGAAGCTGATGATTTTTAGTATGTGATTTTGGGCAGATTTTTCGGGGTTTGTAATTATTTTATATTTACAAACTTTATCATAGAAACATCACAAATAGTGTACCTTTCTGTTGGCAGTTAAGATTTTTCCTATACCCCTTACTAATAGCTTTATATTTCCAAAAATATGATTTAGACTATGCAACTTTTAACACTGATTTCGCAGTGAAAATCGATGATATCATTTTTTTTACTATTTTTCCTAGAAACGGCAAACAATTATGTGATACATATATTAATTTCGGGCAAAAAGAAAAAATCATGTATTTAAGGGTTAAAACAGCTGCTGTTTATGAGTGATATTTACTTTCAAAATATTCAAATTTTATTCTATGGCAAATCATTGTTTACGTGTTTTTTCAATTGTTTTTTAAAGCTGTACATAGACTTTGTTTCTTTAATATTTTTAGGCAGTTTATTATACAGCTGAGCGCCTTCATATAGTATACATTTTTGTCCGAATTTTGTTCTGGTTTGCCGTAGAATTAGGTCATCGGCATTTCTCAGTTTCATTTTTTGTCTAGTATTCTTTTTCGAAAAACCTAATTGAGTGTGTATATTTTTATTGATTATTTTTCGTACTAATAAACATGTATTGTATGTATATGTCTGTTTGATATTTAGTATCCGAGTTTCTTTATAAATTTTTGTTGTTGGTGTTGAGAAGTCATAATGAAATAATGCTTTTATTCGTTTGTTTTGGGCTACTTGTAGTATCTGTAGATTTGTTACGGCTGCCGAGCCCCAGACTTCAATCAAATAATCAATATGTGGCTTAATGAGGGCGTTATAAATCATATACCGCGTTATTTTGGGCAGAAAACGTGCAATTCCGCGTATGGCTCCTGTCAAGGAAACTATTCGGGTTCTTACTTTTTCAATGTGTGGTTTCCAACTTAAGCTTTTGTCTAAAATTAGGCCAAGATATTTTTCTTTGTCCACTTGTTCGATTAATTGGTTATTTATTGTAAGCGGATCAAATTCGTCAATTTTTTTGTTTTTTTTTTTTGTTTTGTATATGATATAGTTAGTCTTTGTAGTGTTGATAGTAAGTAAATTACTCTGAAACCACGCATTGAGAAGATCCAGGTCACTTTGTGCTTTCGTTATAACATTGTGTATAGTGTCTCCAAAGTAAAATAAGGCTGTATCGTCAGCGTAAAGTGTTATATCGTCGCCCCCATGGAAAACTCACCTATCTGCAAAAAACACATTTTTGAGGGGAAGGATTTTAAGCTGTAAAATTAGTTTAACTTTTTTTTTACAAGTCAATGTTGCGGTTGAACTGGTATTTTAAATACATAAGGGTTCCAAAATGTATGCATTATATTATCCATTTGTGAGATATACATTACGCTATTGTAATCAGAAGTAAACGCATTTTCGCAACTTTGTAACTCCATAGACAGTAAAAAAAGGTCAACTTATACACCGTGGTAAACTAATGAAAATGCCACTTTCGTAAGTAAAAAATACATTCCAAACATTTTGAACCAATGTAAAGTTACGGAAATGTCATTTTCGTAAGTTTCTTATGGTGCATGTGAAGTTGTGAATACGTTTTTATTCCTCTATATTTAGCTGTAAAGTTGCGAATGAGTAGGTATTTACTTTTGATCCCAGTAATATCTTATAATATATTATATGCGATTGTATCACAGAATTCACAGAATACAAAAGCAGTATTTTATGACACTTTTAGTTAAATTATGTTTTTTTTTATTTAAAATTTGCTATCACTTATTACATAGGCCAATTCGAACGTGCTCTGTCTGACATAAAACCGATATAAAAATGATATTGGAATCTTATCAGTTAGCTGTCATGCATTCTCACGGGCGTCTCGCTCTCACTGATATTTCTAATAGGTATCGGTTTCATGTCAGTGCACGACTGCACGTTTGAATAGGCCTGACAGTTAGGCCAATAAAAAACATTATAAAATATAGTGTAAGTATTTAATAAACAAAAGAAGTATGGAACAAGTGTTCATTACATAAAAAAAAAATCTTCTTCCTGATCGGGTTCCGGCAAACGATCTATTACTTCTTCAGAAACTGGAAGGTTTGCAAAATATGAGTGATAGTATTTAGGTATTTGATTATCACGGCATAGTTTCATGAGATCACCTTTTTTTGCTTTTGAAATAGACATTCCTTTATCATAAGCAGGAATAGGTAATAATGTGGCACATTTTCCCCTTTTTGCTTTTAATTTTAACTCTGTGAAGTGTTTGTCATCATAATCACTTTTAATGAAAATTGATTTGGGACTTTCTTTACGATATTGAATCCATACTGCATCATAGAAATTAGTCATAACTTTTTGTCCTGTTTCGTCCTGTGATCCATTCTCAATGGTTTCGTTATTTTTAGTTCTCTTCTTCTTTTTCTGTTGTTTCGAATTGGTATCCTTTGCAAATTGCACCTCATTACTGTTAAAGTCTAAAAACTCATCATGAACCAAGACGTTTACATTAAATGGACGGGGATTCGTTCTAGCCAATCTCATTATTTGAGTCCATCCATCTGGTGTATATACTGGTACGTTTTTAGCCTTTTGTTCAATTTTAGAGTGAACTGAATCACATTCCATGTGGCTGTGCTCGGATTCAAAGAAGACGTGATCTACTATTTCAATCGTTTCATGTGTCGAAACGAGGTGCAGAAGCATGCAACAGAAGTGGTAATTTTTCTGCTCCCCACCGCAATTGTCTGACATCATTCTGACATGTGTGATACCTTCTTTGTCTAAAATATATTTGTATACGCAGGTTGCGACTTCGACACTACCCCACTTACCTTCAGTTTCGTCCCACGTATAACAGTCAACATCTTGATCATCAAACTTATAAAAAATTAAGTTATAGACAGCTAACTTCCGAAAATAAAAAAGGGCCCAGCTGCCCCTTTAGGTGTTTGGAGAACTGCTTCTAAATCAAAGTTGAATGCCAAAGTTTTCACATCATTCACTGCTGCTTGTCTGTCAGCGTCTCGACGCAAAAAAGCGTCATCTCTTCATTTTAGGTGCTGAAGATAATCACCCTCTTCACACTCTCCATTTCCATATGACACGCACTTTTTGCAAAGATCTTTTTTTGGCACATGAAATTTTAATTTATATGATATGTCTCTATACATGCTGGAATAGTGCCTTTTTCTGAACACTGTATTTAACAAGTTACATTCCTCACAAAACTTATTATATTATAACGATTATTCTAAATTTTTTACCTTAACTAAAATGCGATTCAAGTATATTCGCAAAAATGTGAAATGTGATTTCATTACTAAATTATAAATTACTACCATAAACTTGCCAAAATGCCTGATTCGCGTATTTACTTTGGATAACATTACGAACACAAACACACTTGCCACCATAACAGATTAACGAATTAGCCAGATTCGCAAATTTGCTGTAGGCTACTCATGTTACTAGGTAATAATCGCCACCATAGCAAATTGGCGAATATTTCAAATTCGCAGTTTTGCTATAGGCTTTTTATTATATCTTCACCATAGCAAACTGACGAATATACCACATTCGCAAATATACTGCAGGCCAGTCATGTTGCTGGGTAATAATCACCACCATAGCAAAGTAACGAAACAACTAGATTCGTTTATTTGCTATAGGCTACTTTCTTCATATATATATAATATTTGACACAGTGAATATGCGAATTTGCCCGATCAGTAAGTTTACTATGGGACAAAATCTTTCATGATCCATATAATAGTCCACGGAAAAATATCTTAACTACAAGTTGTAAGTTTACCATGGGTGCAAACATATAAACATTCAGATTTGTACAAATGTAACTCTGGAACCATGAATGTTAGATCTATGAAAATTTGTGAGAAGGTGTATTCTCCTATTTGGTGCAGATTTATATCAAAAAGTCAATTTTGTAAAAATAGCAGATACGTGAGTTTTCCATGGGGGCGACGACTCCCGTCAGACCGATCTGTTTAATACCATTAATATAGACCAGAAACAGAAGTGGCCCTAAAATTGATCCTTGCGGCACGCCACAATTTATTTGTTTAGGAGTACTCGTGTGATCTCCTATTTTAACAACCTGATAACGATTTGTTAAGTATGATTCGATAATATTGTACGCCGGCCCATCAATGCCTATGTTAGTTAGTTTATTTAGTATCATATCATGACTAATCGTATCAAAGGCTTTTTTTAAATCTATAAACACTCCGAGTACTATTTTCCTTTGATCAATATGAACTTTAATATTCGTTATAAGATCTATTGTAGCTGACAATGTATTAGATTGTTTTCTGAACCCATATTGCTTTTCATATAGAAAGTTTATAGAATTTAAGTAGTTTATTAGGCGATTATATATTATTTTCTCAAAAATTTTGGAAATAGTAGGTAGTACCGAGATGGGTCTATAGTTGCTTGGATCACTCCTATTTCCTGATTTATATATGGGAGCTACCTTTGCTAATTTAAGACTATCTGGAAACATTCCCGCTTCAAGACACTTACATGACACAATTTCATCAACAATTATATCCCTTACACATAGTATACATTTGGTGTTAATGCTATCTATCCCAGAACTCGTGTTTAATTTTAAGTTATTTATCACATTATTTACTTCATCACTCGTTGTTGGAGTCAACTCAGAAAGGTTGTAGCTTGCTCCCATAGGTTGAGTAGGGTGGTTGGTCTCTCGAACAAAGTCCACGTTAGGAATTTCTGCAGCCAGCTTTGAAACAATTGTTGAAAAAAAGTCATTGAAGCATTCACATATATCATTTGGGTCTGTAATCGTCAGGTTATTATTTATCAATTTGGCAGGTGGAATATCTATCCTTAGTTTGTTAATAGCTAGGCTATTTATTAGAGTCCACATTATTCCAGAGTTATTTTTACATTCTATGAACTTCTTGTAGTAGTACTCTTTCTTAGTTTGCTGTATTTTTGTTGCTACGTAATTTCTTTTCTTTCTAAATTGCTCTTCCATTTCCTTATCTGTAGGGTTTTGCTTCAGTTTTTTCCATAACTGATTTCTTTCATTTATTTCTTGAATAATTTATTTATTTATCCAGTCCCGTTTTGGTAAATTAAGGGTCTTGACTTTAGTAGTTTTACTTTGCCGGATGCTTGCTAGTAGTTTGTTTTCCAATAGAGTATAATCATGGAGTTCGTTTTTGTTTTCAGCGTCTGCAACTGTCTTGTATAATATGTTGTAATTTATTGCTTCATATTTAAATTTTTGATGAAGGTTAGGTTTATACTTTTTTATCTCAAAAGTATGTATTTAAAGAATCATTCTGCTAAGCTTACATCGATTAAATAAAAAATACACACAGCTCAACAACATCCTACTTATTATAGAGTTGTCAAGCTTACATCCCATAACTCGAGTGTGGTTCATAAAAAATTCACTTTCAGTAAATTTCCCGGGGGCGCTCTAGATTGTGATTATTATGTTCTATGAAACTTTCAGTTGCCTGTTTTTAATAAAACTTTATTAACACGTTTTCGATTTTCCTGTTTAATGATATTTAAGTTTAGATGATATACTATTAACTAAACTATTATTAATAAACGAATTTATTATATGTTAGTGACATACTGAAGGATAATTAATATTCTCTACTCTTACGTGTTTTCTAAATAACATGGTATACAAAAATGTATACCTACCTAATACTTTAGTTTGAATTCATATTAAATTTGCAGTTATTTATATTTTATAATTGTTGAATGTGTTTTTTTTTAGCTTGTACTTATGTAAATTCCATGTTGACGTGTAAAAGTGCCCTTTGTAGCCTATTTGTTTTATAAATGTTAAAGTTTGAAGTCCTGACATTAATGTAATAGTTCAGTTTGTTCTGAGGTGCAACAATTTGTTCATTGTCAACGACATAACTTATATTAAGTAACAAAGTAAGCTATAAGGACTTTTATTTAAAAACCAAAATGTTCCTGTCTCATAAATCACGATACCACCTTTATTAAAACTAAGCCCCCTGGTTCAACAAAGTAGGCGAGCAAGCGGAGTCCTGGTGCCCAGAAATTCGTTGCGTTATGGTTCATTTTTACATGTATTGTTACTTACTACAAGAGAAAGACAGCATGATAAAAAATATAACAAAATGAAATGAATACCTGGATAAAAATGATATGGAAAACTCGATCGTTCCGCAACGTAGGTTGCGGTGCGCGTAAAATATTATTAATATGTAAATTCGGCGTCGCATACATCAATCTGCCTGATAAGTTACTACCATATCCATATTACAAAACGTAGGTATCTAACTACATTCTGTCATTGCATATAATGCCTGACACACACAGGTACTTGCTGTTCTCAAGGTTACGTACTTTCTGCGTACTGTACCTGCCTGGCTACACCCCGGCCCACATGGAACTCGTTCGACCTTGTGGTGAAGGAATATCAGCATATTCCTATTATTCCTCATAATTCAAAGAGACATTAGACTGAGCGTGTGGGCTTGTCTCTTTGGATTCGGACCAGTGGGACTTGGCTTCCTTGCCTATACGAAGTGGCGTAATTGGTTGTGGAACTTGACAGGCTTTTAAATAACGCTTCTGGTGCTATAAGCTATAAGTTCGCCTTTGTACTTCCATTACTGTAATGGGTACAGAATAAATCAACTGTGACTACCTACATTAGGATGTCCCAGTTTTTTGACTGCGAGAGTTGCAGTTTTTTACGTGTTACATTTTGATGGCATACGTACCTACGTATACTATAATGTATGTATATATCATAAGATTTTACGTTTCCACAGATTCTAATGTCAACAGAATAAGATAAAGGAAACGCGTATTTCGTATTTGTTTAACCATTAGGGCGGGGCGTTTGGAAAGTGCGTGAAAGCTTTCTCTCCCTGAATCTTTTTGTATTATGAAGTAAACTTGTGTGTTATTTTGTCTCCTAAAATTATGCATTTCGCCCAAATGTTTTACGCAAATGTTTTATTTTTAGATATAGTTACTACAGTCTTTAAAGACTGACAATGATTAAAGAATATAAATTATGAATGATGATGATGATTCAGTATTGTCAATAGCTATTTGTACAACAAGAGATCAATGTTTGATATTTTTTTGAGTGCTTATTTTGAGTCCCGCGCAAGCAAAAAATTCTATATTAGATTCACGAGCGTAGCGAGTGAATCTAATTTAGAATCTTGAGCGTAGTAAGGGACTCAAAAGCGCACGAGATGTAAATAACTTTGATCTCGTGTAGTACACAACATTTTTCACCTGAGCAGTGAAAACATACCTATTAGACAACTTCAAAAATGTAATCCTTCTTCATCACTTAATACCCGCACTCATGTTTTCTTAAGATATACAAACAATTAAGTTTAATTATCGCAATGGAACACAAAAACAAAACGTAATAATAAATTTCAGTAAAATAATATGGAAATAACAAACATCAACTAAACTTCAATCAACAACTTTTTTTTGTAAAAAAAATCTTTGTAAGATACGGTCCTAATTGCGGATACGTAAATATTTGTCAACTATGGTAAAAATTCTTAAAAGTAAAATAATTAATTTTGCGTGATGATCTGTGTATTTTTTGAGTTCATTATTTTAATTGTACAATAAAATCTTAAACTTTTATTTTTATTAATTAATTATTAAGAATTCATACTCGTACGTGGTTTGGAACGATGCGGTCTGAAGTTTTACGGGGGTCTATTATAAACTGTGAATACCGTTGAATGTCATTTTAACATTTTTTTGTCTGTTTCTTTTTGTTAAAAGTGTGAAAGGGACAGAGATAATAGAACCCAAGTATTTCGAACTTGTATTAGACCCCGCATGTTGAAATGACATTTGACTATAAAGGTCACTTGAATGTCATTTTGTCTCACTCAGTGAGCAAAATCGCATTTTGCTCACTGTTTTTAAGAATCAAAGTACCCTTGTTCGAGCTGCAGAGGTGAAAAAACTATTCTACGTCCTTCTCCGAGCCTCAAACTATTTTCATATCAAATTTCATCTAAAAGGTAACAGAGAGAATTACTTTCGTTGTTATATTAGTAGAGATCAACCATATTGTTGAAATATGCAATTCGTAGGTACATAAATATATTGAAGGTTGCATTACTGTGTGTGTATGCTGGTTATAATTACTTAGTACCTAATTACTACTAATTATGGCACTGATTAAAATATGTACCTATGTATAGAAGAGGTGGTTTATATTTTTGTACAGTTGTGTCAGTAACGAATAATGTTCACACTTAAACTAGTGTGTTTTACTTAATTAGGTTCCACTGACTCTACTGGAGCCTCCAGTTCCTTTTACCTAGTAATAACGTAACTGTTATTAATTTTTCGCAAATCTACAAAGTAATGATGTAAAATGTGCCCTAATTTACTATTCAGATTAGAGTTAATTGTTTGATAAGTCACTTGTTTGCTCGTCTGATTCTGTTTCATCTGCTCTAACACAAAAAAAGTCATTTCCCAACAATCCTTTCCCTGCGGTATAGAAAGAAACTAATTTCCTCGGACAATGAAGCGAGCCGGTTATTGACGGTAACAATGGCTTGAGCCCTGGTAAAAATACACGATTTCCAATCTCATTCTGTTTATTTACTTATTGTGCTTTCGCTTCTTTTTCCGTTGCGTCTATAAGTACTTTTATTATTTTCAAGTACCTACTGACTCCACACACTTTGTGGGCAATTGATGGCAAAAACAGTGTAAAGTAATAAATGCCAATAGTAAGGAACGTGCTCTAACTGTATTAATAACGACATTGGTTTGCCAAGAATATACGCGAGTATAATAATTATTACATAACGTAGTTTAGAAAGACTTCGACCCTTACAAGTTTAAAATAATTCAACTTCACTTTGAGGCGGGCTTCTTCTAGCTTCAAAGAGAGAGACAGAAGATATACTAAATAAAATATAGTTATATGCTTGGGAGCGAGGCGACCACCGCGGCGCGGCGAGCTGGGTAGCTATTTCGTTGATTTTGGGTAAAAAAATACTTGACAATACGAGTAGGTACTTACAATATTACGCTCGAATTCGATTGCACATTTAAGTTTATATATATTTAACCCTTAAATACATGATTTTTTCGTTTTGCCCGAAATTAATATATATATCACATAATTGTTTGCCGTTTCTAGGAAAAATAGTAAAAAAAAATATATCATCGATTTTCACTGGGAAATCAGTGTTAAAAGTTGCATAGTCTAAATCATATTTTTGGAAATATATAGCTATTAGTAAGGGGTATAGGAAAAATCTTAACTGCCAACAGAAAGGTACACTATTTGTGATGTTCCTATGATAAAATTTGTAAATATAAAATAATTACAAACCCCGAAAAATCTGCCCAAAATCACATACTAAAAATCATCAACTTCCAGGTTTTTCCAAGTTTTCCGACATTTCGTCTATAAACAAATGTAACTTTTATAAATTATAATACTGCGTAAATTTATGTAATAATTCGGAAAATTTATTAGTTTTACTATTGAAATAATATACAAGAACAAATAGAATTTGTTTAATAATGCATAACATTTGATGTTTATGTTGTGTGTATAAATGCATCACTATGCATTTAAGGGTTAAGTAATTTCTTCTTTCCCAAGTCATTAATTTATTGTATAATATTTACATGGTAACTTTGAATAACAAAATGATTACTTCAAAAATCTAGCCCTAAACTTGCCTGGGGCATTGTGCCCAGGACACTTGCCGCGTTCCCCCTCTGCACAGTGAGGCTGAGTTTTTGTGCAAAGAATACGCCAGCTCGTAGGTCGCCAGACACCCAGACTAGTTTGGTAGAACTTTCTTTTACTAGTTTTTTGGTGTCTGACGACCAAGGACCGAGAGTTTCAATTGCAAGTGCCGAAAATACATAATTCGTTTTCAAGAATGCATATTTGCGACACTTGGCAATTTGGGCGTCGTCTGCTGCCATCCCAAGTTGTATATGATTGAAATAAAAATCGCAGAAAAAATCGCTCGACAAAACTCCAAAACAAAAAACAAACACTGACAAAAATCGAGATTTCTATCCGCCCGCGACTTTGCTTCGCGATCATTAGTGCTAGTGTAACGGTTTGCTAATTTTGCTATAAAACCTCGTTTGCACTTGGCGCTTTGTGCTGGCCGGTTGTAAAATTTTAAAACAAAATAAAATCGTTTTCGGAAATCTGTCACATGGAAGAAAATTTATGAACATCTACGACATTTTTTTACAAATAAGATACCTATTAAATACCTCTCATATAATATAATTACTTACCTTGATACTATTTGGATCGTTCCTTATTGTTAATATGCTGTGAACATTTCCCCGGATCGGGTAAGTGTTGTGAATCTTTAAGTTGCTAATAGGAAAATATTACTTTAATTTCTTTTATACTGTTAACTAATATTTTCCTTTCTGGCTGCTTCATCCGTGAACACTAAAAAAAATGCTAAAGGATCACTCACCTAATATGTCTTCCTCTGTGGTAAATGTGATGTAGCAGATTTTCCGTTCGCAAGAATACGGTTTTGTCAAATTTCGATTTTAAGGATAACAGCATAGTCTGAGACTTAGAAAGACTATCCTTGACACCATCTAGATCAATCGCAAATGTGACGTATACGATGTAGAGTCTCAGGAAAGTGCCTCCTATTAAGGACTCTTATTAAGGCCGTGACTTCTTTATAACTGAGCCGACACAGATTAACGTAAAATCGAAACAAGTCCTTAATTTAGGAGGCACTTTCCTGAGGCTCTACATCGCATACGTCACACTAGAAAGCTGCAATTTAGCATGAAAGTATAAATCAATCATACCATTTAACCCTAACGTGTGGATTTCGTTGGATAGGTCTTTCAAAACGAATATGAGTTTATTTTACGATTTTTGATACAATTTACTTCTTAGGAAATAATCACTCCAAAAGAAAAAAAATTGGCGTCCCTCTCTTTATAACTTCTGAACCATTGGGCCACAACGCCCACACTCCACAGCCAACATGCTCTTGGCCGGTTTAGTTCTAATAGGTAAAATCCGTCGCACGCATTCGCGCTAGTTAGCGTCGCTCATTACTATTATTCGTTTTATTTTTAAAATAGGTACCTACATATTTGAGTTTATACAAATTTAATAAACGCTACTACGCACTTAAGTCCATTTTCCTCGAATCTCTATATGAACGACAGTTTGCGTGGTGCCTGCTTATTGGGTCACCATAAACTGCCATGTGTTCACATAAAAGTTGATTACCTCCTGACCTTGCGAGATAAATGGCTCATCGATCGACATAAAATACAGTGACGTTTCGAGGGACGAATAATAATCACCGACTATGAATTGTTTTTCAATATAATCTCAATAATTAGGTACATTATTTAGAACCGGTCTTGCAATATTACAATGCGCTTATGAACGTCAAATAAAGCTACACCGGCTCTAGCCCTCACCCTACACCTCTGACCCGAGAAAATTTAAATCCCCCTGCGACCGAGTTCTGTCTCAGACGTCTATTAGACAAATTTAGCAGAAAATGCCATTATAGTTTTTATTCAGACTTCGTTGAATTTTGACGGTGATATGCCCCTTAAAAGTATAAAGGAAAAGTTGGCAACTGACGTACTCCTTACGTAGATCTTGTTGCAATAATTATGGTTTATGAAAGGTCACTTAACTGTGTCGACCCTCGGGTTAATGACTGCTGCCGGTCGGACTATTAGTTTGAGGTTTTTCAGATAACTTTATTAGTATATTTCTTAAAAAAAACTAGATGATAATAAAATATAGAATAAGGTCATTGTAGTCAATTCCGTCAGAGGGGCTATTCCGCCCATGAGCGTTTGATAATTTCATCGATAACGCAGGGTTTGCTTTTAGTTTCGGCAATCAAATGGCTAGTTTAGCATATTCTGACAGAATGGTAACTACGGAACCCTACACTGAGCATGGCCCGACATGCTCTTGGCCAATTATTTAAAAGGTAAAGCAGCACCAGACTGAATCACTGTCAAACAGACTGAATAGTCATTGTAAATAATTAATAAAAGAACAAGTTTTAATAAACAGCGCCAAATTAAAAATAAATGTCTTGATAAAATTACCATTTTGACATTCCCTGCAGCAATGTATACTTACAGTATTTCAGTGCAATAAGTAGGTACTGCAGCAGTAACGCTGGTGCAGTCTGATTCCGAATGTTACCTTTTACTTAACATGCTTACCCCATTTTATCGGTACTTCGTCTTTGATCGGGGATCTTCGGCTGTCGGAGCTGGTACGGGATATCAATGCGATGTTATCTCCGAGACGAAGGTTGACTGCCAATTAGGTTAGTTTAATGTTAAAGCAGTAATATCTACTTTATTGCCATACTAACTGTTCAATGTATACTGGATGAGATAAGTTGTGGTTATTCCAGAACGGAGAAATTAAATATTGGAACGGTGTGATGCATTCGTATGATTTCCAAGGGAATCTTTAATAGGTATATACTTACTTTTTTTTACTATTCCTTTCCTACCCGGCCTTACTTCACAAACTACCTACTTGTTCATCCTTATTTATGTTTTCTTCTTTAGCCTCCTGAGTCCCGTTAAAATAAAATAAAGTTGTCATAAATAAAAGCCGAGAGTCCTTTATAAAGAAATTAGCGTTGAGTCCTGAACTTTCTATCCCTTGCATTAAGGTCTAAAATTAAGTTATCGGTTCTCCACTGCAACAAAGTTGATTTTATATTCTATGGGGAACATTTAAAGCTTATTTTTAATTGAAAATTATTTGACCTCTCGGCGTTTATGCGACTAAAATTCTTCACTTTGATTGCCAAAATGTGTCATTTTGTATGGGATCAATCAGGTATCTTTTTGATTAAGAAAATAAAACCAAAGGGCTTATAAAGATGGTTTTATTTTTGAAAATAACAAAAGTTACAGAACTCCTCTCTTAAAAAAACATCAAATGCTTTCTTTTAGTACCTACTTACTTCAGTAGATAACTTAAGTAGTAAAATTAGACTTTGTCTCGCATTATAAAATAATATCTGGGTGACCGAGCTCGGAAAACATAAAAAAAACTCGAAAATGCGCGTTTTCCCAGAGATAAGACCTAGATCGATTTTTCGCCCCCAAAAACCCCCATATACCAAATTTCATCGAAATCATTAGAGCCGTTTCCGAGATCCCCGAAATATATATATAAATAAACAAGAATTGCTCGTTTAAAGGTATTAGATTAAATTAGATAGGTAATATTTTTCACAAGGTACCGTCAACTGGGGCGAATAGGAACGGCTGCGGCGTACAGGGACAAAAATCAAGGAGCATTCCACGGTTCATACGGGACTAATCGTACGGATTTTTAAAGATAAAATAAAAAATCCCATCAAAAACATTACATGTAAAAAGGTGCAAGTCTCGCAACGCTTTTACTACAAAAAAGTTTTTAGATGTAATGTGAAACCAAGTCGGTTATTTTAATCAGTTCCAGGGGATGTTTAAAACCGTATCAATAAGATATCTTTAATTTGTAATACGTATAATGACTTGGCCATCGCACGGCTGCATAATGACAAAAGGATCATCGTCACCTATTAAAAATAATTTTAATTGAACATAACGTTTGAGCATTACACATATTTACGAGTACGGTACGAGTAAAGCATTACAAATATGTGCGATTGCCAAGTCATTATATGTATTACAAATTAAAGATATCTTATTGATACGGTTTTAAACACCCCCTGGAACTGATTAAATAACCGACTTGGTTTCACATTACATCTAAAAACTTTTTTGTAGTAAAAGCGTTGCGAGACTTGCACCTTCTTATATGTAATGTTTTTGATGGGATCTCATCTCTTTTTGTAGGCAGTCCTTCTTTTCGGGTACTCATACCCATACTATGTATACACATATCATAACTAAACATATCTTCATTCATACTCACATCGTACATCGTAGTGTACCTTTACTTTACCTACTATTTGTAGGAACTGCAACAGTAACTTTGTAATATCATATATTTATATGGGATTACAAACTTACTTATGCAGTTCTTAGATCTTTAAAACGTGACTGATATTGCAATATTTTTAGGTTTTCCCTTTATGTGGCCATTAAACCCTAACTCTGTACCAAATTTCAGCTCTCTGAGTTTATGGGAAGTACTAGTTCTATTCTGATGATCATGAGTGAGTGAGTGAGTGTCATAAATGCGAAACTTTGCTTTCGCTTAACTTCGGAACTAAATGACCTACAGACTTGAAATTTTAGATTTTAAGTATGTGATTATAGCTTACTGGATGACAAAAATTTCTACGTTCTGGTCTTATCCAGAGGTTCTCAAATAGGGGCCTGAAAATGCGGCGAAATGGTTTCAGTAAAGGATGGTACGGCAGTGTTTACTTCGAGCTCGACTTGGCGGGGGCACTGCCGTGCCCCCAGATATGTAGGAAACCAATTGTTATCCTGCACAACAAGCTACAAATATGAATATAGGAACCAGGGATGTATACTAAACAATTATTTATTCTTCTAAACAGTAACACATTCCTGAGTAAATCCAAAAAATAATTTGTACGGGACATACCCAGTCCACCATATTTCCAGTTTTATTCAATCTTGCATTAGTTTTAGTATAATTGGATTATTTGATCGATAAATAAAAATACACTATGATAGACACATATACATGTTAAATGACACGAAAAAGATGTGATGAAATATTTATTAAATAACAACAAAAAAAAAACTTAACTGTTTGTACGGGACAAAAATGTTTGACGGGACTTAGTACGAAATTTAGTTTTTGAAAACAAAGTTATATATATCTACTTTAAACTAAAAAACTTAGTCTACACCCAAAGCGTGTATTTTACATTCTATTTCACTGTCATTGACAAATATATCATGAAATTTCGATATTCCTGGTATAGCTTTTCCAGCTTCCCAAGGATGAAAACTCTGAATTATTATCAGCGATTTCGGCAGCAGATATATAGGAAATTGTTGTAGCCGGTACTAAATTGGATGCTAATGCAGAAAATTCTTCTTCAATATTACCAACAATAGGTAGAGTGGTAGCAACCATAACGGGACTTGTTATTAAGTAAATGTGAAAATGTTCTGTTAGCTAGTTTTTTTACCAAAATAATATTCAAAAGAGATAACTTGAGTGTCTTAAGAATACTTCTGCATTAAAGAAATATTTATTGGACTATTTTTTTTTTGCACTTAAAATGACCATTTTCTGTGGAATGCTCGTCAAAATGAAATTTACATGACAATCTCTTAGAAAATACCCACACAAATGGTATTATACAAAATCTACAATTTTTTCAATCGAATGATACAATTTGTTTAGGCATCCTTCAAGAAACTGTCAGGCAAATCACTCTCCAAGCCCCGTCCCTACCCGCCCCAGCCGTCCCCACCCCTGGTTGACGATATATCTTTGTTTTATAATATTTTGCAATAATAAGTATCCTTAGTATTACAATTAATATCACATGAATAATAATGAGATCAACAAGTATGAGATCCTTAGTATTGAGAAATATCCTTTTCTCCAATATGCTCGGAAATGTTCACCTTATTGTAGCAAAAATAGTACGGGAAGTTCTTCGTTATTGTCAAACTCTAATTAAAAAAATCAATCTATCGCTGTCCTGTTCTAGCGGACGGGAATGAAAAAAACACTACAGTAATAACTTATTACTGTAGTGTTTTTTACTTTTTAAAAATAAATAACACAAACAGCCAATTATTATAGCCGCGAGCCGCGTCTACACGACCCGATCAGCTATCATTTCAAGCTATAGGATAGAGTGAGATAGTAAGATAAACGACCTTACTTGTCTCTTTCTTACAAGAGTTACAAGACCGTTGTGCTCGTGTATGATCGTGCGAATACTGCTTAATAAAATCAAAGATTATTTTTATATTTTTTAAGGATCTCATCCATGTTCATAAAAGCTTATATAGTTTGTCAAAGGACTTTCTCATTTCAAACATAGACAGAGAGAATCTGAGAATCATACTATTTTTGTCTTACACTAGTACTAGCACCCAAAAGAAAAGGATGGGTATAGTTTTCCTGGTTCTTACTGACTGACAAATTGGTTTGACCAACTATATTGCACAATTATATTGAATGAACGAATACTGAATGGTACTGACTGGCAGAATAAGTTTGTACCCTTAACTTTTAAAAATTAATTAAAGAGGGAAATTGTTTTTGACATTTTTGATGTGAAGGTTCGATTTGAGTGATGCTTGATGCTTAAATAATTATTATTTTACCTTATTTCCTCGCATGTTTGGAGAAAAGCACTATATATGCCTCGGCAGGAATAGCAATTCGTGGATTCGTCTTCTTTGTCGGACTCCGCTTCGCGTCGTCCGACAAAATCGAAACTCATCCACGAATTGCCCTTTCCCGGCCTCTGCAATAATGTACTATAATAAGAGTACGCGTAACTATATCAGAAAATTAAATATCATATGTATATGAAATACTGTTGGCAATACAATCTATTTTTAGAAGCATGTCTCAGTATGAAATTTTTTGAAACAATTTCTCTTTGGCGTAATGCACAGATATATATTACAACCTAAGCACATTACACAAGTTTTTTTGTCACAGCCTTTATTTCTGCAACGACGCTGAACAGTCACCATAATATCTGGGAGATGATCAGTTCCATGAATTCGTCGTGCTTTTGATGGGATTGGTGCTATTGGCGGCCTGCCTCTTTTATGGACGGTCTTAGGATCCTCAGTCACTTCTTCACTAACATCTGAAGTATTATTATTCAAGCTACTTTCTATTTAATACTCACCTAATCTTCGCTTAAACTCTCTCATTTGCAATATTTTGTGCGTGGCTGTCTGTAGCGATTTCATCTCATTTTTGTATTTTATCCAGGAATTCGTTATGGCCAAATCCACGAATGTATGAATCGCACAGTCCACTTATTTGTCCTCATCCGTGCCGGACATATCGCTAACATTCTATCGGTGAGGTCCACTCTTCCCATGTGAGAGTTATACTCTTTAACTCAAGGCAGTTTCACTTGAACGTATTGCCGAAGTTTTCTATCATAACGCCGGCATTGATCAGTCTGTTCAGCAGCACACTGAGTTGATAATAACAGTATAGGCTTATTGTCAAACCATTTTGTTATCGCTATTTCACCATTTGAACCTACCAAAACATCATGACTTCCACGTCCTTCTCGAGCCAACGTTTTATCACTTTGCAGGGCTGACCCCATTGGTATGCGATTTTTCATAATGGTCCCGACGCACTTAAATCCCTTATCGATAAGTAATTTAGCCAATCGAAGTGTTGTAAAGTGCCGATCAAAAAAAAGTACATGACCGGGGACAAGAGTTCTGGTCAAAGTAATTCCATTGATTCATTTAACAAAGGAACCTCTTTGTCCTACAGCACCACGTATTCTAACTCGACCTAAGCGACGTGCGCCTCCTCTAGTGCGAGCTCTACGTCTGCAAGGGCCTCCTATTACCCGTGGTCGACTTCGTTCCTGCTGCACGTGCTGTTCAACTTGGTGGTCTTGATCGTCATCCTCCTCCTCCTCTGAGCTCGAAAACTCCTTGTCTGACAAAAACAAGCGAGGCTCCATGTAGTCGGGGTCTTCATCTTCCGAATCGTCTTCATAATCAGAGTTATTTAGTATTTGACTTATGTCTTCTGGCCGTAGAGCTAAAAATAAAATTACTTAAACTTAAGTTTAAACTTTTACACACACTTCGTTAACTTAAGTTTATGCAACTAATCAAAACGCGTATAATGTAATAGTAAGTATCGGCCTGTGCACGCCGGGCGCGCGCGGACTGCACGTGCGCGTTGTAATATACAGATCCTTACGAGAGACGGCACACCGCTTGCGTGACGTGTGCGGCTCAAATATTTTAGCTCCGGCAAACGTCCGCGCGCGCGCAGCCGGCGGGATTCGGCCTTTAAATTTATCTATTTCTAGCATATCGTCAACCTAGGTGTGTATTTTGTGGTATTTTCCAAGCAATGTGGGTATTTTCAATGACACTGTCATACAAATCTCACTCTAAGCTCCATCCCCATTCACCCCAGCCGCCCCCACTAACCCCGGTTAACGGTATTTCATGGAACCAATGCTATAAAAAAACTTTAGTATATTGACCGACTATCCGGTAAAACGACAAAATATGGCGGCTTAATTTATTAACATAGTCCGAAAGGACTTTATAAAGTACCTACATATAAATTTTAAACGTAATTGTACTTAAGATATCAAACTCGCAACAAAAATGATAACATCATTAGAAATAACACACAAAATACTAACTAAAAACATAAAACATTAGCCAAAAACAAACAGGATTGAGTAGTAAATTTGCGATTAAACTTACCTCCACTTGCGCGATGAGCCATCTTGCTGAGTAACTTACGGCGAACTGACGAGAATATCTGGGGGCACGGTAGTTCCCCCGCCAAGACGAGCAAAGCGAAGCGCAAGGGCACTACCTACCTTTTCTCGAAGCGCTTCGTCGTTTTTTTGAACCCTCTTAACTTGGGTTTGGATTATACCAGATAAACAAAACTCTCGGGATATGATGTCAATAGTGGACTTATTAAGCATAAAAAGTTTCAATTGCATAGCTCTTATACTTTGGATTTTATTAATGTCTAAAAAACCCCGATTTCGTCACTGACTCATTCACTCACTGTTGATCATCAAAACCTCTAGGGTACTTCCTGAAGTCCTAGGAAGCTGAAATTTGGTATGTGAGATAGTATTAGTCCACAAACAACAAAACAATTCAAAAACTTGAAATTATTAGCCCCTAAGGGGGTGAAAAGGGGGGTGGAATTTTGTATGGGAAATCGATAACCGCGGAACCGATTTCGTTGAAATTTGGTATGTAGATAGTTATTGTTATGGGGAAGGATATAAAATAGTTTCAACCCCGAAATCACCCCGTAAGGGCGAAATGGGGTGGAAAAAGGCGTTAGGGGAAAAAGGGGGTTGAAGTTTGTATGGGGAATCAGTAAAAAGCAGATTGTATATAAAAGATGCCCCCCAAGTACGTATTTCAGGATTTTTAATAGTATTTCACCCGCAACCCTTTAAATCAGAAGATTGTCATAAGCAACTTACAAAAAGATGTGAAATCCCACCAAAAACATTTTCATGTAAAATGTTGCCAAGACGAAACCATAAGGCTCGCACTGGCAAAAAGTTATCAGATATCTTGTAGAGCCAAGCTTCTAACTCTACAGGCCCTACCTTCACAGACTCTACACCTTAGTCCAAATATGTGGCTTGGCCGTTTCATTATTACAAGAACTATTTTATAATAAAAAATAATGAATAGTGAATACATATTTCACCTTACGCCCATGTGACGAAGCGGCCAAGCCACATATTTTGACTAAGGTGTAGAGTCTGTGAAGGTAGGGCCTGTAGAGTTAGAAGCTTGGCTCTACAAGATATCTGATAACTTTTTGCCAGTGCGAGCCTTATGGTTTCGTCTTGGCAACATTTTACATGAAAATGTTTTTGGTGGGCTTCGTTGTTTACTATGAATGGCGTTTGTAAAAGGGCGACAGGTATATTTCGAATTGGCGGTCAGCGATTGGCTCTCCGGATCAAGCCACCATCGCGTGATTTTTAACCGCAAAATATTAAACCTTCCTAAAGGACTCTCGGCTCTTATGAATAAATTATTCCTTTAATTTTCGGTCTTTACACATGTCAACATAAAATCCTTTATAAAAGACTCAGGGACTCAGGAGGTTAGACCCTGAGTCAAAAATCAGAGATGAGCGGGGAAGGGTAATTTTTTTGTTTGAATTCGTTGTCCCGGCATTTTGCCACGGCTCATGGGAGCCTGGGGTCCGCTTGGCAACTAATCCCAGGAATTGGCGTGGGCACTTATTTTTGGCTTATTATTAACCGGGCAACTAAAATATTAAACAGGAACTTTCATTGGGCATATAATAATATAATTTGGCTGTGCATTAATATTTTGGCACCAAAATAGTAGTTTTCGATACAAGTGCGAGAAGTATGTCATTTTGCACGAGTACCGAGGTTTCTTGACCCGAGCCGAGAGGCGAGGGTCAAGACTCGGGACGAGTGAAAATGACACTTCCGCTCGTGTGTCGAACAACGTTTTTTAATACAATTGCGAAAAAACTACAATGAAATAAAAAACACAGTTTTATTTATTTTTTACCATTGTTTTTAACATTGAGTATTTTGACCACATAGTTGGTGCCTGATATCAGTGAAAGCATATAACTGGAAACCGCCTTTGGGAACATTACCGTTCAAATTCTCGGGCCAAATTAGCACACATACACAATTACGCCTACATTTAAATAAGACGATACGTTTACAGAGCCTGTCTCTATTACACTAACGTACACAGCTAAGTGTAGATGAAATGCATATAATGTCAATAACTACCAATCAGCGACATTAATCCGCTAATAACCTTCTTGCTGTACGTACTGGCCGCTGAGAGTTCGCGGTTCATATTTGATTAGAATATGACTTGGACAGGGATAGGTTTATGCCATACATTGAAGAACCAGTCAAATAATTCACGTATAATAATTTAATGCAGATTAAAAGATAACTACTTAGTTAAAATGTTGATATGAAATTAAATGACAGACTAACTCAACATAATTAAATATTCATTGTTGTATAAATGTATTCCGCTATAATAAGTATTTTGTATATTTTATTATCAATCTGTATGGCAGTGCGAAGTCACGTTCAGAGCCCGTACCATGAGTCACTGACAGTGTCAAAACTGACATTTACGCTATCGAGAACGTAATTTACTTTCTATACATCTCGTTTGCACTAATATGCGAGTACGAGCGAGATGTATAGAAAGTAAATTACGTTCTCGACGGCGTTTGTCAGTGCCAAACTGATGGTAGCCGTACTGGTATAGTCTGTCCGTTTTTCTAAGATCAAGTACGCCATAGTAAATGTATGGCGAACTTGATCTTAGAAATCGGACAGGCTATACAGCCTGCAAAATTTACATGGGTAGGTACACGAATCGGGTCAAAAACATTTGAACAGGCGGAGTCACAATAAATCCCCACTTTCAGTTCCAATGGAAATATTTTATATGTATATAGCCGGTCAAGCAAGTTTGTCAGTAGAAAAAGGCGCATAATTACAATTTTGTATGGGACCATAACCGTTCGCGCGCTTACATTTTCTAAATTCGCCGCTCTTTTCTACTGACGGAAATGGCTTGAGAGAGAACCTACATATATGTGACAGTAGAGGGTGGATTAAAATGATCAACATTTTGAGATAATGTGTGTATTTGTTAAATTAATTCAGTGAAAGCGTGATAGAAAAAAATGTATCTACATATAGGAGACCGGATATGATTATCTCACGGGTTATCTCATGAATAGAACATTATATATCTTGCCAGGCATCCACTCAATTTCATGTCTCTCTAATTGGACAGCTTTTTTCCATAGTTCTCTGCGAATAGCATATTGTGGGAATTTGAATGGAAAGTAATGTAAAATGACAATACCAAATTTGATTATTAATTTGAAATAACTAGGTAGTTTTTTTATAGCTCCATCTCATGAAATAAAAAAGGAAAATACAAATCTGTAAGAAGGAATTTATTACTACATTTATAATTACAGTGGAATCCGTTTATTATGACTCCGCTTATACTGACCAACCGCTTACTATGACGCAATTACTGTGCGAAGTTTGGTTTTCATATGAAATTCTTTGTGACAAAGTCGGATAAGATAACTTGGACCTATAAATACTATTTTTATGAAATTATGTCCGGTTATACTGACAAAGTCGCTGGTTTTCGTGGCCGGCCCCACATCTTTCCCTGCGAGGACGTCTGTGGCGTTTAAATTGTTTTAGTTTTTACTCTCGGTGAAAGTTGATAATTGGTATAAGGTTAATAAAACTCATCTCTCACAAAATTGTTTGAGATTAATTTGGAAAAAATAAAATAAAAAGTTTATCAACTATGCTTTATATGACATCCGCTTAGTATGACATGTTTGTTACTTCCCTTCAATGTCATTATAAGCGGATTCTACTGTATATAGAAAATACCTAAACCAATCATAAGTTAATAAAATAGTCTACTTCATTTGGCATAAAACCATCCCTATTATCCTCGCAATTTAAAAAGTCGTATGTTGTTATGAAAGTCGTATGCAGTTGTTACGTTTTAGCTTAGCACGGTAGTATTGAAAAAATGTCGTCATGTTTATTCCAAATTTTACTGAAGTTATCTGTTTACTACAAGTGAAAAGTGATTCCACTGTCCTTGATATGAACTAAAACAACTTCTGCACCACTTCACGACACATGAAGACATTTTTAATTACAAAAAAACCTAGTTTTTATAAACCAATTTAGCCATCCGTCACTGACTGTCATCTCGGCCGCACTGAAGTTGCCAATCGAACACTCTGTAAGCACCGCCTACAATCGAATACTTTACGTTGGGTCATAATTGAGCGGACAGAATACTTCCATGGTTTATATGCGTTCACTGCCTGATATTTTTCAGATAATTCAAGAAAGTACGCCAACAATACGTTTTCCGAGAATGATACAGTTTGCTTTTCTCGTTTCCAGTTGACGAAATGTTCATAGGCAGCAATGTATAATGCTTTCGATTTTTCCGGTAATATACTGTCACTTGCAACGGATGCCTTTGCTTTGATATCTGGTGGCGTTAAATTAACTCCAAAATCGTCTGAATCACTCATTTTTATTTAATAACTTATGATACGTTCGTGGCAATTACAAACATAAATCACTTAAATGTTGAATAAAAATGGCGGGAAGGGAATAAAAAAGTTTTACTTTTAATTGCCATTTTTTTTTTCAATGTGGATTCTGTTGTCAGCATTATGCCAATTAAAGAGAAATTGTATTATTATTTCAGAACATATAATTATGTAAAAAACATGAATCTATTGTTATTTCTTTATATTTATATGTCGGAGCGAGACACCAGAAAGACGTATTGCAGCATTACAGTTCATAGTTAGACGCCTGTAAAAGTCGATTAGCAATGTTTGGCTGCGTATTGTTTGCTTGTGACGAAATAGTAAAGTTGCGTAGTGAGTGGCGCCACCATCTATTGGCGTATTATTGAACTAAGATGACAGGTAGAAGGCTTTGGAACGTCAAGAGGAGTATCTTGAGTGAACGTAGGCACGAGCAGGCATTTTTGTCGTTATGTTGGTAGACTGGTCAGGCAGGTTTACCAACTTGAATTGGAGGCGGGAGCCGTTGGCTCCGCCGCTGGAACTGGCTTGAGTCTTCTTGATCGGACCGCGCTAGAGATCGGACGTTAGCCAAGCTCGTGCCTAATTCGCTACGTTCCTGAAGGCTTACACCTGAAGGATTATTCTGAAAGCTTATAGATTCTCACGTTGTTTAACCGTTTAGCTAAGTGTTTTATTCCAAGTGTTATTTTGATTTCTTATGTGCCATTAGAAGCTTACTTTTGTAAAATAAAGAAACTATGTGTTGTTTTGAAAAGATGTGTCCCGCCGAGTTTGTTGCCGGGTTAAATCTTCTCGGGTCAGAGGTGTAGGGTTGGAGCCGGTGTAGTTTGACTTATTTAAATAAAGATTTGAACGATTTCATGTGATCTTTTTATTTTTATTGAATACGATTCCATCGTAAGATCGTTTATTTAGTACTGAAATAATAGTAGGCACTAGTATGGTTAATGAGTCCGAATGTTTATTTCATGCGTTGGTAGCATACCTACTATTTTGGCTGTGAAGTAATACATCTAGGTACTACCCCCACGCGCCCACCGCCATCGGGACCATCCGTCGCCGACATCAGCAAGTGGGATACATGCGGAGTTTCATGTATTGCTTACACAGCCACCTGGGAGCGTGGTGTATTTCTGGTGACCTACATTCCATAATCTGGACACTTTGTAATGGTAAGCTCACGTGTCTAACCTTGATTGAATGGTGAGTGTAATTCATTGTTATTTGGTGAGAATTATTGTGAAATTGTGAATTATGATTGAGGCAGTCGAGCATAGCGGTCGTTACGTGACGTCATCTCTGGTATCGCCACGTTTCTTTATAATTAATTTTTGTAATCCATTTAAATCGAAGCGATCTTGAGTTATTTTGATTTGAAATCCATACTGTTAATTAAAACCAAGTATTAGCTATCACGACGTGATATTATTTCATCGCTCACTTGTGAATCTACCTTCAATAATTGATTTTTCATGAAAATACAATTAATTTTTAAAATCCATTTAAATCTAAGTGATCTTAACTTATTTTGATGTGAAATCCATATTGTTAATTAAAATCAAATATTGGCTGTCGCGACGTGATATTATTTCATCGCTCACTTGCGAATCTACCCTCAATAATTGATTTGAAAATACAATTAATTTTTAAAATCCATTTAAATCTAAGTGATCTTAAGTTATTTTGGTATGAAATCCATATTGTTAATTAAAATCAAATATTGGCTGTCGCGACGTGATATTATTTCATCGCTCACTTGTGCATCTACCCTCAAAAAATATTTTTTTCATGAAAATACAATGCACCGTTAGAAATTGATCCTGCTGATTTGCCAATGCATAGGATTATGTAATCTTTACCCTGTAACGTTTAGTAATTAATAAAATTGCGACAAATTATTGCTCGTAATGCCGTGATAGATCACAAATCGTGCATACTATGGAAACATGAGCTACGCATATGAAAATTAATGTTACAGTGTCCTGCAGCCGGAGCCGAGCGAGCTTGCGGACGCCATTGCGCCCGTGATACAGAGGCGGCTATGCAGTATCTTCTGTGCTGGAGATTTGGAAATAAAAGGACAGGTTTCGTTCTGATTGTTTATTAGTGAATTTTATTTTGAGTGTAATGGCGAAGCATAACAGTCGAACGTAACTAATAAGCTGTCACTTTTCGTATTGGCCCATTTTTACCTTGTTACTTATTTTTGGAACACGTGTTTGTTTGTTCATAGAATGAAAGAAAACGCACTCATTGAAGTTTAAATTTTATTCTGAGATTTTTGAAGTCCCGTATACATTGGAAACATGTTTTTTTGTGTCCGCTACCTTGCATTTCCTAAACCTTTTGAGTTTAGCCTGCATACATGATAAACCTGATACCGTGCAAATGATGATTTCAGTGGCAGCCGGCTGTGTTGAGCCGCATAGTGTCTCTTGCAGTCTGCCGCAGCGGCGGCAGCGGCGGGCGGAAGGGATCGGCCTCCGTGCATGGGTTGGACCTCACCACCACCACCTTTGACTTGGTCGCGTGCATCATACTTTATTAAGCTGGTGAGCAGTTCCCATTTCGTTGGGATTATTTTGAGATGTTTTACTTCTGCATAGAAGTCTTGAGCGAGTTTCTGTTGTTAAAGCTAAGGAAGAAAGCTATCTTTAGTGATTTTGATCAGTAATGTTCAGTTTCAGTTGATCAGTTGACGCTGATAGTACCAATGGTTCTGAGTAACATGATTTAAAGACCTGTTCTTGTTTTCTTTTTTTGGAATTCACTGTTAACATTGTTTTGCTTTCGACGGACTGAAAGCTTGTACTTTCGAAGGACTGAGAGTACGCCCGATGGACTGGGTACTACTGTTTTGCTTTCGATGGACCGAAGGCACGCCCGATGTATTGGGCAATACTGTTTTGCTTTCGATGGACTGAAAGTATGCCCGATGGACTGGGTATTGTTTAGTGACCGCATCAGAAGTGCCGGAGCATGTAAGAGGTGCACGTGGTCTGCTTTTTATGTGCAGAATGCTCTTTGCGAGGAGTAGCACTTACGCAGCTGAGATGGTTACTTCTGACGAGGGTCTGGTATCTGCCGAAGGACTGGCAATGCACCGAAGGACTGGTGTTGTTTTGTTAAAAAATGAATTCCCGTTTATGTACTGTGTTCATATGAGTAAAATTGGAACTATCAATTCAGAATCTTATTTATTTTAAGATGTCTTACAAAAATTTAGATCACATAGGACCAATTTTTTTTATGCCAGATAATTTCCCCGTAAATTTATATTTACGACAATAGTAGTGATACTGTCGAGCAATGAATTAGAGCTGTTGTGATTTGTGTTTTTGATGTTTGGGATTGTTCTGTTTTCACATAAATTTGAGAGTATCCGCCAGATGGAGGCGATGATTATTGGAGTGTATCCGTTAGATAGCGGCGATGATTACCTACTGATGATTATTTTTATTTAGTCGTTGCTCGATTTTTGATTATAGAATTGAGGATTGTTAAAGTAATTTTGAACAATTTTTTTTTTTTTCTGGTTTGATTGATAACAAAGTTTGATTTTAATAGTAATTTGAGTGAGACCCAAATTGTTGGTCAGGAATGACCGAGCGATGAGATACTGTGCTGAGTATTTTGTTTCAGTATCAAATGCATACACCCACACACGAGGACGTGTGTAGCGCAGGACGGCCGTGTCGGAGCGAGACACCAGAAAGACGTATTGCAGCATTACAGTTCATAGTTAGACGCCTGTAAAAGTCGATTAGCAATGTTTGGCTGCGTATTGTTTGCTTGTGACGAAATAGTAAAGTTGCGTAGTGAGTGGCGCCACCATCTATTGGCGTATTATTGAACTAAGATGACAGGTAGAAGGCTTTGGAACGTCAAGAGTTGTATCTTGAGTGAACGTAGGCACGAGCAGGCATTTTTGTCGTTATGTTGGTAGACTGGTCAGGCAGGTTTACCAACTTGAATTGGAGGCGGGAGCGGTTGACTCCGCCGCTGGAACTGGCTTCCTTCTTCTTGATCGGACCGCGCTAGAGATCGGACGTTAGCCAAGCTCGTGCCTAATTCGCTACGTTCCTGAAGGCTTACACCTGAAGGATTATTCTGAAAGCTTATAGATTCTCACGTTGTTTAACCGTTTAGCTAAGTGTTTTATTCCAAGTGTTATTTTGATTTCTTATGTGCCATTAGAAGCTTACTTTTGTAAAATAAAGAAACTATGTGTTGTTTTGAAAAGATGTGTCCCGCCGAGTTTGTTGCCGGGTTAAATCTTCTCGGGTCAGAGGTGTAGGGTTGGAGCCGGTGTAGTTTGACTTAAATAAAGATTTGAACGATTTCATGTGATCTTTTTATTTTTATTGAATACGATTCCATCGTAAGATCGTTTATTTAGTACTGAAATAATAGTAGGCACTAGTATGGTTAATGAGTCCGAATGTTTATTTCATGCGTTGGTAGCATACCTACTATTTTGGCTGTGAAGTAATACATCTAGGTACTACCCCCACGCGCCCACCGCCATCGGGACCATCCGTCCCCGACATATATATATATATATATCTAATTAATTACATTTATATTATTAAGTGCAGTGTACGAAAGACAGCTTCATTCAATCGCGCATTGTTCAAGTAATACTATTGGGTCTCGAATAATACTCCTTTATGCCCAATCGCGCGTTGTTCAGGTGGGTCATTTATAAGCGGGTCTCGAATAATACTAATTTATTTAAAAAGTATCAATTAGATTACTTTTTAGCACTAGTGTGAAAAAACAAACTTTACGCACGATTTGCAGCTACGTAAACTAAACTTGAGCAATTGTAAATTAAAAAAAATATTATAGCCTCAAATATAAGCATCATATTAATAAAAAAACTGGCAGCAAAATCAAGCCACCTAAAAAAAATATAGGGAACTTAAAGTGATAGGTTGGTATCTAAAATAATAAATTGGCAACTAATATTGTAAAGCGATCATAAAATTTAGTTGTCATCTAGTTGTTCACACCTAAGTAATCAACTAATCATAACTGAGCATATCGTTTTCACTTTTCAGCTAGGTAGTATTTTAACACGAAAGCAGTTAAATTTTATGAATATCGGTCACTTTTTACACAAAACACCTCAAATTAATTTACCAATACGCAATGGTCAGTATACTTATAGTCGAAATTTCTAATCATGAAACGCCTAACGGCCATTATACCATTAGATCTTTAAATTTTTAATTACTAATTTCAATACTTACCACTGTGTCTTGCTAGAGTCAACAGATAGGTGCGACGACGAGCGAAGCGAGGAGGAGCGTGTTAGGTAGACCGTGTAATGAGCAATCAAAATATTTTAAAAGTGCTTCATTTTTGAATTAATAGATAGCCGTTTTCTTTTTAAAATGTGCTTCATAAATAGTCTCCAATATATTAATTCAGTTGCCAAATAAATACTTGGTACCTGCCTAAAAATATTCAAACGCTGTAACGGCTTTAAAATACAGCTTATATTGATATATTTTAAGACTCCGTTTTTGTTGCCAAACTATTAATTTTAGTAGCCATTTCAATTTTTTTAAACTACCCAAAATCGATTAATTAGTTGACCGGTTAAATACGTGCCCTTATTTTTTACTAAAGCGACTGCCATCTAACCTTCCAACCCAGAGGGTAAACTAGGCCTTTTTGGGTTTAGTCTGGTTTCCTCACGATGTTTTCCTTTACCGAAAAGCGATTGTTAAATATCAATTGATATTTCGTAGGTAATAAGTACATAAGTATGTTCCTAGTTCCCTTACCCTAAGGGTGAAATCAGATCTGTCAGCATCGAGCCGCATTTTATGTATGAGAAATCGCTCGTTACTATGAAGATGCGTACGCATCGGAAAGCTGAAAGCATGCGTACGCATCTTCATACTAACGAGCAATTTCTCATATATAAACTGCGGCTCGATGCTGACAGATGTGATTCCACCCTTAAGGTGCGTTTCAACCAGTGAAGTGCGAGGATGCGTTGCGAGGGATGTGTTTTTAAAAACCAATATAATCACTGCACGCTGATCGAGGAAAACAACGCAAATGAAGTGATTCTGTTGGTTCTTTAACAAACATATCCCTCGCAAAGCATCCTCGCAAATCTCTGTTCGAAACGCGGCCGGGCCGGTCCTGGGTCGGAGCATACGACATGTCATTTTCTATGATGGCTGATCGGTGATCACATGGTGCTTTCCATAGAAGACGAAGCGCCGAAAGTTTCGTCCCGTTCCCGGCCCGGTCTAGCGTGAGTCAACCTTTAAAACTTTCCTCTACACAACATTGCTTCACTGTGAGTATTTGTGAATGGTATGGCTTTGCAGGTAAGTAACAGGTAACCTAGGTCATTGTTGATATTGAGAAATAACATATCCACAAATTCAGAACATCTGGGGGCACGGCAGTGCCCCCGCCAAGTCGAGCGCGAAGAAAACACTGCCATACCATCCTTTACTGGAACCATTTCGCCGCATTTTCAGGCCCCTATTTGAGAATCTCTGGATAAGACCAGAACGCAGAAATTTTCGTCATCCAGTAAGCTATAATCACATACTTAAAATCCAAAATTTCAAGTCTGTAGGTCATTTAGTTCCGAAGTTAAGCGAAAGGAAAGTTTCGCATTTATGACACTCATTCACTCATTCACTCATGATCATCAGAATAGAACTAGTACTTCCCATAAACTCAGAGAGCTGAAATTTGGTACAGAGTTAGGGTTTAATGGCCACAGAAAGGGTAAACCTAAAAATATAGCAATATCAGTCACGTTTTAATGATCTAAGAACTGCATAAGTAAGTTTGTAATCCCATATAAATATATGATATTACAAAGTTACTGTTGCAGTTCCTACAAATAGTAGGTAAAGTAAAGGTACACTACAATGTACGATGTGAGTATGAATGAAGATATGTTTAGTTATGATATGTGTGGGTATTATGAATACCCGAAAAGAAGGACTGCCTACAAAAAGAGATGAGATCCCATCAAAAACATTACATGTAAAAAGGTGCAAGTCTCGCAACGCTTTTACTACAAAAAAGTTTTGAGATGTAATGTGAGACCAAGTCGGTTATTTTAATCAGTGCCAGGGGGTGTTAAAACCGTATCAATAAGATATCTTTAATTTGTAATACATATAATGACTTGGCAATCGCACATAATGCTTTACTCGTACTGTACTCATAAATATGTGTAATGCTCAAACTGCAATTAGCGCTAGCGTTATGTTCAATTAGAATTATTTTTAACAGGTGACGATGATCCTTTTGTCATTATGCAGCCGTGCGATGGCCAAGTCATTATACGTATTACAAATTAAAGATATCTCATTGATACGGTTTCAACACCCCCTGGCACTGATTAAAATAACCGACTTGGTTTCACATTACATCTCAAAACTTTTTTGTAGTAAAAGCGTTGCGAGACTTGCACCTTTTTACATGTAATGTTTTTGATGAGTCCTTATTTACTTGAAGTCGGTTAAAATCACAGCGTCAAACTCACAAATGAAAATGATTTTTCATTCAATGTACCAATGTACTTATTCGATTGATGTACCTAAAATCCACGGCAGGCAAGTGAGAGCAGAACAGTTGGCATTCACCTCTCACCCTCTACTAAAACTAGGTCATAGGAAACCAAGACGAAGTTAGTGGTGAGAGAAATGACGTTATCGTAACGTGCAATCAGACCGTCGCCTGTAACTTAGCTGCTTGGTTTCTTTAATTTAATTTTGATGAAAATCTCGAGTATCCCTATCTACAGAACTGGTTCAAGCTTGAAAGTTCTAGTGTTCTCGCTTAAGTTACATTGTCACTTTGTTCAGAAACTGCATGCTAGTTAAGATCATTGTGTTAGATCATGCGCCCATTTTATTTCATCATATTATTAGTTGAGACAATATAATAATGGTAGCGACTTTGAATCCTTGACAGTTAATTAACTCAAGTTACAACCATTTTGATAAAATGGCGTTTAAGAATAAATTAACATTTACGTGACCAACCTTAAACGTGACCTGTTCATCATTCACCTGAGCTTACTTAGTACTGGTGGTACTTACTTAGTAAATTTTTGTGATAATGTCCTATAGTATTTATTTATTTATTTAACCACCCTTTTTTCGGAAGTCCATTTTTAGGAATAATATCGTAAAAATAAATTACTGCATACATCAATCGATACCTATATAATATACTTACCTACAAATTACCTTTTAAGAAATTTAAATGTTCCATAATGTTTTCACATTATCCGTCCTAAATAATAATATTAACCAAGGAGGGTTGCTAAATTTAACGAAGTTGTTTATGTGTTAGGTAGGTTAGGTTACTTAAGATGCTATTGGTAGGACGGAAAGTGTAAAAATTGTGCTTTATAGTAAAAACCCGGGGTCCTTATGCACAGCTCGACAATCGCGTGTATATTTCAACACAGCAAACACAGTTTCCTCATAAATATGCGAAGTTGCCGAGGTGGGACACATATCGGGACCTGTGAATAAAATCTCAAAGCCTTTCACGCTTCATGAAGTTTCACTTATTCGCCATGTAATTTTATGAGCTTTTGTGCCGAACAAAGATATTTACTTATACATACATATTTCCTTTGACAAAAGGTAGGTAAATAAGACAGGTATACATGTATAATATGTATATGTATGTATAAGCTTCTATTATCATTACATCGTGCTAGCATCAGTTTCATCTCACACTTTTAAATATGATTCCGGTTCGCTACAGTCAAATATCATAATAGCATATTCCTAGGATGTCGCAATGTCAAAATAGAGTAGTTCTAATATGATAAAAAATCTCAAATAAGTAAATAGTCACGATGACGTTCACACAATATGTTTATGAATTTTATGATCCGTCATTTTGTCCGTTTTTCCAGCAACGCTCATTTACATTGACTGAATAGTCCCAGAAATACTTGCTATGAAACTGAAGTAGCTGATGGTTATATCGCCGTAAATACTGGCTATGACTAAGGAATAGAGTTCCCTTTTCCGTATAATGTAAGCGTAATTTCACATAGGTATATGGTGAAACTGCACTACTCTTTGTTACGAAAACTTACGTCGGATTATTATTGGGACTAATTGTTATTCCGTATTCATTCCGCCTAGAATGAGTAGCTCCTCAAAATAACCAAATTTTATAAAAATCATGTGATAATAATAGCCTTCATTGCCACTAATATCATCTTGTTTAAAGGGTAGGTAGCTATTTTAAATACCAAACGTTCGACTAAATAGTAAATGGCAGAATTTGTTAAACAAACCGCAATCACAAATCTACTAATTTCCATAACTACGTCACAATTCATCGCCACAATAAACAGTGAAACAATGAAATTAACAGCGCCCACCAAAGTTTCCGTAGAACGAATTCGTGTTCCTCCTGTCGAGTTTATAGAACAAGTTTTATCTGGTGTAAACTAGCGAGATTAAGTTTTGTTGAGTTCAGTACGCGAGTTGTAATTTAATAATATATAGGTCAACTGCAAAAGCATGTAGGTACCTACGACATGCCATGCCGGAGATGCTTGGAAAAAAATTGAGCCCCAAAAATTCAATAAGTGTATTTTCTTTGTTTCGTTCCTATGTTTTAAAGGCTAGAATGTCTTTCTAATAAATACATAAATAATTTAATACACTCGCAAACAAAGAAACGGAATCACTTCACGTGTTAATTGGTTTTTCATCGATTTCATTAATTTTCTTAGTACCAGTTTCTTAGTTACAACAAACATTTAACTTTAAGTAGAGTTAAAAAAAAGTTAGCTGAGGTCCCTCTTGCACACAGAACAAGTTAGAATGGCGATGCGAGCAGGGTACGTGTCGCCGCCGGTTTTGAGCAAACGCTCGCATGCTACTCGCCCGCGCTGACCGAAAACGTAGTAAATATGCCTTTTTGCGCCACAATAACCTTCAGATTAAGAAGTCAGACATCAAATCTGTCTAAAGGAGGCGTATCCATTCACCAGGCACACAAGTTTTTACTACCGTTGCGCGAGTGCTAGTAAATGTGGAGAGGAACGAGCGGCGACACCGGTTCCGCTTCCGATACTAACTCCGCGCGATAACCATTCTAACCTCTTTAATATGTTCTGTGCTCTTGCATATACTTAGTTGTGTAGACTTACGAAAACGCGCTAAATAGATTACTTAGCAATGACAACATTTCTTTCGAGATAAGATTCGATTAGGGAACACTAACTTCACCAACGGGTGCCGGGTGCCCAACGTTGCACAAATATTAAAATACTGATTTTACCAAGAAAATATATTTATGTACTTAGGTATTATATTGGAATCACAATGAATAAATAAAGCTGCGTAAAACAAGTTTTTAAGTTAGTTAAGGCGAGTTTAAGGTAAGTACATACTTTTGCCATCCCTTATTTTCAATGAACTGCAACATTGATAACGGAGTTGCATTATGCACAACGGGGTTGGGGTAAAGGATTGCATTTCCCCATCAAAAAAATAAATAAAATTAAAATTAAAATTTAATCTGTTTATTTTCAAACAACAGGTTAGTTGTACAATCTCAGTTACAATCTCTATATTTGGAGATTATTTAAACTAAGCATAGCCTTAATTATATGTAAACTTATATTGTTTTGTTACAGTTAGTTAGTGCTTACATGTTAATACTAGTTATATCTTACATTAATTCATGTTAATCAGTGTTGTTTTGTTTTAAATATTTGCTGTGCCTACTAACCCCTTAGTTTGTAAGCTTTACTAATAAAAATGTGTCTATGTGTTACACGAAATAAATATTCATTTATAAAACTTCTTAGCCAAGTAGTAATAATGAATCTGGAATCCTTAGGTAGGTATGTAATAACACCACACCACGCCTAACAAAATATAACTCTTTAGTCAATTTCATTCGGTTATGATTAGTATTTCAGGATTGTTTGTAACTTTAAAATTGGAAGTCGAGCGTTATTCCAATTTTATCCCGAAACACTTTTCATGTCGTCGTTTTATACGATTTTCAATGTGAACTCAGCCAACAACAATTTGAAAATTTTCTGTAACTGTGAAACAATACTTGCGTTTTTATTTCATGATGGGTTTGCGGTGATTTATTCTAAAAACTTTCAGTATTACTTTTGTAAAACTAACATACATAATTTATGTACCATTAATTTATCTTGTATTGCAATCAATTATAGTGCAGTACCAAATTAAAGCAGAGTCTGAATCTACATTCAGTGGGTGACATATTCATAGAATGTGTGCTCCATAATTAAATGTATTCATGAGTCCGGGCACTAAATGAATTAAAATTGAGGCATGTAGTGTAATTAATACATTTCTAAATGTTACTGACCTGCAGGTTGGTAGTTACTAGGTTTCTAAATTTTAGGGGAATTGCCTTTACTTATTGTCTTCAAATACTTATTAGAATTTTAACGATCTTGGGAGCCTAGTCGGTACGGGCATTCATTTGTTTAAGTAAGTATAATTTATCACAAATGTTTGTTCCTGAGTTATGTATGTTTTCCATGTATACGAGTAGTATTAGTAGTATTTGCATATAGCTACCTATTTATATTAAATGTATTCATGTGTTCTAGTACGTGCTATGACTTACTTACTTACTGGCCTAGGTTACTGGCCGGTTTGTGTAAGATTGTCAATTAATATTTATTTATGTACCTATAAATAAAAAGAAAACCATTTTTAAATAGGTCGCGGTTCGTATTAATGATATCATCAAATATTCCTAAATTACACTAACCCTATAATAATGAATTGAATTTTGGTCTACCCGCACACCACAGCGATCCCTCTTTCCCTGCCGTTCCCTTTCTTTTTCTTACTTTTATACATGGGAAATACCCCGTTTTCAATACTATTTTTAATTGTATAACTAACTTCGATTTATTAATTTAGTTTTATTATTTCGGAAAAACAGTCATTAATATAATTTACCGTGTAACATTTCGTTTGTTATACCTACTAATTTTAGTTTGAAGGGTTATTTAATACTTACATATTTATAATAATATTTAACACAACGCAGAGAGGGTTATCTTACATAGCTAGACGATTACAAGTATTTTATAGGCAAGTACTTCAGATTAACTGATTGTCAAATTGTCACATTGACTCTTAATAAAATCGGTTATCGATAGGAATTCGTGAATCGGGTAGATATGCACGAAAGATGACCCAAATACATTTTTGTCGACATTTGTACGGCTAATTTGACCATAAAAATTCGGTACCGCCATATAAATGTCGAAAAGGTGCCATACTAATGTCTACAGTGCCTTATAAATATCGATGTTTAAGCGTCCATATCAAGCCAACAAAATAGAGTGGTACGAGTGCCTTGTACACATTCTTTGGGATGTAATTTCCTCTCCCAAAAAAGCCATACAAATATCGAAAAACACACTTCAAAAATTAATCCATCAATTTTTTTTTAGATAGGTACCTAACACTTAATAACTGACACAATTTGTATTTATATTTTATAATCCTCATTGTTACTTGAAAAACAGTGCTCGAAGCGTTTTTATGAAAAGTTCTAATTGTCTTAATTACTTATGTTTTGTTGTAGGTACACATTTGATAATTACTAGTCTCGTTACGTAAAACACGAGCCTCACTGTGTACAAGGCTTTAATTAACGGGAACGCCTACAAATTGGCGTGATAATTGTAAATTACTTATGGCGTTATTTTAGTGAATTTATATCATACACAACTCATCGAAACAGTTATAAATGGTGAAGATTTTGCATGCATCGGAATAATTTATTGTTTCAGAATAAATATAGAATTAAGTATCCTAAATAAATTGATTGAAATATGCTTCTTTCATCTATTTATGACCTTTTGGTCACTCAGTAGAATTCAGGGTAAGAAATTTAGAGTTGAAATGCATACATACTGATACAATTTTTCCATGTACAATTTAGCTAATAATATTTTTTTGTGTTACAATCTCATACATTTATTCTACAACGCAACGTCCGACAAAATCGATACCTACTCATTCACCAATTGCCATTTCCCGGCCTCTGCAATAATGTACTATTTAACCTTTTAATTTTTTATTGCGAGACTACTAATATACCTTAAAATTACGTGTTTGCCGTTTTAGCTACGGAATCCTGCAAACTACATATTTAACCTGAACTCAAAATTCGACATCAGATGAGAACTACCCGTAGGTAGATCTTAAGTCGCTCAGCTGTAGGTGTGACAACTTCAAAACGTTGTGCTCATTAGTTTTAATGAGTGTGGCCTGCCTACGCTATTTACACGATTCAATTGAGGTAAATACCTAACTAAAGGTATACGACCAATATTTAGGTTCCGCAGGGGTTATATGACATTAAAAATATTTCATCTTTCGAAAAGTTTACGTGTAGATGGGTCATAATGAAAGTTCGTATAATGAGCCACTTAAATAGAGATGACGCAGTGAAATAAAACCTTATACAGTCGCCTCTTGTTAATTCAAACTTGCGATAATTCGAACCTCTCTATAATTCGAAGTTATCACGAGTTCCCTAGAACATCTCTTCATATTTCGAAATAAATCAATACATTTTAAGCACTTGGTAATTCGAACAAAAATAATCATCGGTAAGTAACAAAACGACGCGTTAATTCGAACTCATAGGCGTCAAACGCTCTACAATTCAAAGTTATCATTATTAGATTGCAGACCTCACAGAGGTAATAATAAACCGCACATTTTGAGACAAGTTCAAGTTCGTCGTTGCACTCTTTCGTTGGTTATGTGTACAGATTAAAAGTTAGTGTTAGTTATGAGTCCTAAAAAGTATAAATTCTTGATGATTGCTGAAAAGCAGGAGTTAATCGTAAAAATGGAGGTAGGTGGGAAGACAAGTGATGTTGCAAAAGTATTTTCAGATCAGTCTCAGCAATGTGCACTTTTTGATATTGTAAAAAAATTAGCAGTTAATCAATATTTGATTATTACCTACCTACCCACTCAATAATTCGAACTTTCATATTTTTTCTCTCAAAAATTTTGAACCATTTGGTATTTCAAACCCTCGATAATTCGTAATATTTTAAAAGTCCTTCGAGTTTCGAATTAACGAGAGTCGACTGTAACTGTTTATAAATGTATTGAGGTACAATTTATTTAGGTGTGATGTGTACTGTACTTTTGAATGCTGTCAGTTTGAAAATTGTATGACGACCGTTTATTTGAATTTCAACTGGAAAAAATGTTAGTGCTAGAATTTTAAAGGACTTTCTTTGTACCCTCAGTATAGACAACAAGTTTATATCAGGTTTTGAATACCCATTATATAGTGAAGCCCAGTTCTTGTGCGTCTATTTGTGGTACTAAGTTTTATAAAAAATTGCTTTCATATTAATGGTACGGATGAGAATCTAGAAAAAAGTCTTTCAATAGTTGTGACGGTTACACAATAAACAGTACGACGCAGCTACCCGCTAGCTTCACTCCATGGGGAAGTGTCATGGCGTGCGCGTGGCTGGCGGAGTGCACAAGCGATAACAGTTGTTTCATTTGGTCACCCAGTACACAACGGCGCCTGGACGTCACAAATGGCGACGAGGATAAAACATCACCAAAAAAAAATTACGAAAAGGAAAGGTAACGGTGGCGAAAAAAAATACAAAATACCTAAGGTATGGAAATCCTAACCTAATAGCTACCGTAGTTGTCCATTTGCTCCCGAGCTCCCGATTGTATTCAGGCAATACAAAAGTTTGGGCGAGGTGATATTCGGTGTAACGAGTGACGTACGGTTGTACATAATACGGAAATATTAAAATTGCAACGACTTTGTTACGTAACTAGGTTATGAAATTCCAAACTCACGTCAGAGGAGTATTAAAGAAACTAGTGCAGAATTTAAATATTAGTGCAAAACTGTAAAAAGGTAGATCTTGTACCTATACCTAATTTTATAGTTTTGTTTACAATCAATGTTAATAAAAACAATTATGTATATGCACAGTTGATTTTGTCGACTGTTTACATAAGAACAGTAGTTAACTTTACAACTATTTAGTGAGTAATTGATGGTAGGTAGCTCGGGAGGAATGTTTACCAAGCAAAGAAGAAATATGCGCTTGCTTATTACACTAACTCTTTGACAGTAGCTACTGTTCGTGAGCCTGGTTACCAATTGTAAATTCAAAAGTGCAATCAATGCAAGATAGATCAATAATTGGGAAAATCCTACAAAAAATAATGTACTCATGTTGCATTATTAGAATGATGTGGCACCGGTGTATTAATTTTTCCATGAAGTGACAGAAATGAATATGCTGATGGTTTGCGTGTTACAAATACAGTTGGTACATGGTTTATTTTCTGAACAAAATCGTATATTAACAAATTCATATGATATAAAGGGTAAATAATCAAACTATCTTCGCGGAAATCACGATTATTATGAGTTGTTGTGTATTTGCCGTTCATACTTAAGATATACCTACCTACTTAGTTGTGTAATTACTAAGATATTTTTACATAAGGAAACCTATTGAGAAACCTGCATATTAAGTCGGTATAGTTGTATAAATTTTTATGGACCTTATGTCCTAAAAGAAATATTGTTCGATTAAAATAACCTGTTATAATACTTATAATCAAATCAATTGAAATGGTATGAATCGCTGTTACCTAACTTGGTGTCGACTTAACATGTATTTATATATACATAGGTATGTTATGACAATAAAGAATGCTAGCAGGTAACGGATCAGTAAAATTATCAAGGACCGTTACGATGTCAAGTGAGTCAAGAACTATAGATATGTACTTAGACTGATGAATGCCGAGGGCTTTGTTATTGTTTTACTGTAGGAGTAAACACGTAAACACAGCATCAAATGAATTGAGTAGTAAGTCGGAGTCGGACTAACAAGAAAAATAAATTACAGGAAGTAAACTGTACATCACATCTATGCTGCAGTTGGTATAATTAACTACTAATGACGCAAAACAAATAATTAGTAGGATGGAACGTTCAACTAGTACTAGCAAAACAAATAAGTAGTAGGTTGAAGTGTTCAACTGGTACTAGCAAAACAAATAAGTAGTAGGTTGATATGTTCAACTGGTACTAGCAAAACAAATAAGTAGTAGGTTGAAATTGTTCAATTGGTACTAGCAAAACAAATAATTAGTAGGTTGAATTGAACGTTCAACTGGTACTGGCAAAATAAATAAGTAGTAGGTTGAATGTTCCACTGGTACTAGCAAAATAAAATAAATGATACAGCGAAATCATAACGCTTACCTACGATATAAACAACGTATAATTAGTATTATGTTCAACTACCCAGTACTAACAAGCCAAAAGGGTCAAATGTACCTAGTAACAAGTCTAGTAGACGCGATATAGAGTTGGTTGGTACTAACGATAGGATCTTGTCATAGGTCATCCAAAATGTCCCAGATACCACCATTAGACTTAATAGGGAGGCAAAATAGTAATAAACTGACATAATGTTAGTAGAGTAACCTGCTATGTATTTATTTAATTCAAAATTATATAATAAGCAGCGAAAATTATATAATTGGTGCCTCTGCCTACTGTTTCAGTTCACTTAAGGCGTAAGGTAAACGCAGCTATTAACGACCCCTCGAAAAACTGCAGGTATTACCGATCTATTTAGGTAATTAGATGTATTTTCGATACCAGAACCATTTCAGCAGTAGGTAGGTAGACTTCTACAAGCGTTTGTTCCTTGGGTATCGGGTAGGTTAACGTTATTTTGAGTGGTGGTTCGAAAAAAAGATAAATTACGTCAATTACGGCGCGGGTAGCGTGGACGCAGGTTATGTAGTACTGGCGCTTGTACTTTCAAGTAAGTACGTGACTTTTCTGCTTAAGACATTTCTTGAAATAATTGACTACTGTACTTTACCTTTTATTACTAAATGTATCAATTCAATTATAAATTCTTGTTTTAACATCACAATTTTTAGGTATAGATGGATGGCCTCGGGAATAGGCATACCTACTAATATAGATTCAGGTAGATTTTCAATTTGACAAATATATTTGAAAAAATATTTCCTGTAAAGTACTACAATTTAACCTTCCTCTAACTTGTACCTGTATCGTAAATTTACTGCATTTTGCAGATGTTCGTATAGGTAAGTACTCAATGTATCAGGTTAAATAAAAACGAACAAAGCAAGTATATAAAGTATACGACGACTTAATAGACGGCATTCCGATTAAAGATTGTTGTAGCCATCCTGTTGGAACAGTTAGAGGACGCGTTAAATTATAGTTTAAGAGAAAGAAGCAGGTGACCAGGATAATAATGCATTTTGCGCAGCCGTGGAAACTGTGGAACACAGAGGCATGCCTAAACTGCCCAAATAAAATCTATAAATAGATGAGGATATACAATTCCTTCAAAATCGTATATGACCCAGATTTCATATTATAAATTCCAATCCCAATCTATTTTAAAGCCGGAATACATGATTCTATTGAATAATAATCAGGACAAAGCTCAATCACAAACCCAAGTACAAAAGGTACGTAAATAGATGCGCTGGCCCTGTCATAATACATCATGTCATGTAGTACCGAAAGTCAATGCTGTAAAAACGGGAGTGGCGATGCGTGGAGCCTTGCACGGTGAGGAAGCACAGCTTACTAACTATACTACGAAACTATACCCAAGGCAAACATGACTTAGGTACTAACAGCAAAACTCTAGTGAACAGCGGTTAACCTAATGCCTTGTAAATAGACATACGACTTTTGTCGGTTGACAAGTAGATGACGAAGTACCTTTTAAGTACCTAGGTAGTAGGTACACCTACTCAGATTAAGACGAGTGATATGTATGACTAATTATAATTAGGTGTGTAATGAGACGACAACGAAGAAGATAGAAAATATTTTATTTTATGAATTTATCACAAGCTAAACCTTATAATACTTTAGAGTCGAGGCGTCCACACGGATGGCCGTGGTAGGTTGCCTGAGTATGTACTGTCGCGGGTGCCGCGGTAGTACCTATGGGAGAGCTCTGTCCGTCACGGGTGGCCGCGGTGGACTGAATGCCGGGCGTTGCGTCGATCGCGTTTACATAGGGGCGCGGCGCGGGAGTGTGTGCCGTGTCGATGTTCCTATGGCTGTGTGCGTGAGTTGTTTACGTTTTCCTGACGCGGCGCGTTGCTAGGGTCTTTGGTACTACATCCTCCCCCTCTGGATCCGATGGCGGCCCGACGAGGATACAGTATCATAGCTACTTTCGGCTTTGGAGCTTTCTGGTAACAGGCGCAGAGGCAGCAGTCTTCCTTGGGCGCCCTCGTTTGCGTATCGCCTGTACAGGGTTTGGCAGGTCATCGTTTGAACCATGATAGGGCTCCAGAGCGGATGCATGGTATATCCCCACTACAGTATCAGGGTTGTTGGTTGCGGCAAGCTGGTAAGATGATGGTCCGTGTTGCTTACTGACGACATACGGGCCATCTCGACGTGGTGCAAATTTTGCGCTTATACCTTGAGCAGCTCGGCTGATTGGATGAGTTTTTACCAGCACCAGGGAACCCGCGGTGTATGGTATCCCGCGTCTTCGAGTTTTATCCCCATAAACCTTCCTGGATTCCTCCTTCTGTTCTTGTATGTCTCGTGCTCTCTTAAGCGTTTCCGACAAGAGAATCAATTTTGGTGTGATCTCAGCAACAAAATTGTCATTGAGGATGATTTCTCTTAGATCCTTGGACGTATCATCAACCGTTCTAAGTTCTCGGCCGAAGGTTAAGTAAGCCGGAGAGTATCCGGTAGACGTCTGCTGAGCTGTGTTCATGGCGAAACAGATTATTGGGAGTTTCTCGGCCCATTTACTGTGATCATCTTGCACTAGAATGCTAAGCTGGGTTTTTAGATCACGGTTTCTTCTTTCGACCGGGTTTGTCTCAGGGTGATAAACGGGGGTAAAGTTGTGTTTGATTCCGAGACAGTAAACGACTTGTTGCATCACAGAGCCCACGAACTGAGGGCCATTGTCGCTAATTAATCTCCTCGGCATGCCATATCTCAGAAAGATCTCATTTATTAGTGTGAGTGCACACGCTTCAGCAGTCGCTGTTTTTAGGGCAAAAAGTTCAACCCATCTGCTCGCTATGTCTTCCATTATAAATATCCATGTTTCCCCATCAGGAGTGGGGACTCCTGATGGGGAAACATGGATATTTATAATGGAAGACATAGCGAGCAGATGGGTTGAACTTTTTGCCCTAGTGGGGGTGGGTTTTTGGGTAGTGGTCCGAAAAGATCAAAGGAAATAGCTTCAAACCTCTTCGCGGGTGCGGTAGTCTGAAGCAATCCGGCTGGCTTCATATTAGAGGGTTTGAACCGCTGACACTGGATACAATTTCGAACGTAACTCTCGATGTACTTGCGCATTCCCTTCCAATAGTAGCGCTGTGATATTCTTTGGAATGTTTTGTCGGATCCGTAATGTCCTGAAGTCGGTTCATCGTGATAAACAGCCAGGAGGTTAGCCCATTCGTGTTCAGGAACTACTAGTTGAGCGTTTTCAGCGTCTGAACTGGGACTGTGCCGGTAGAGGATGGCGTTATTCAACAGATACCCTTTGTTGCTCCAATATGCTGCGTCTTCATATAGCTTTGGGTCTTCCATGGACGCAATTATTTTCCGTAAGAATGGGTCCTTTAATTGCTCCTCCCTGATATCCTTTGGATCTCGAGTTGGCATGTCTACAGCGATCGAACATATGCCACACGTTTCATTCGTTTCTTCGCTACACGTCGGCCTTGATAAAGTATCTGCGACTACGTTAGTCTTTCCGGGAGTGTACTTGATTGTAATGTCAAAAGCCTGTATCTGTAGTGCCCATCTGGCCAGTCTGCCTGTTGGTGATTTTAGCTGCATCAACCAACGTAAGGCCTGGTGGTCGGTGACGACGGTAATGGGTAATCCTTCTATGTAACCCCGATATTTCTGTAGGGCCCATACTACAGCCAGCGCTTCCTTCTCCGTGGTTGAGTAATTGCGTTCCGCAGAAGTGAGCAGTCGACTAGCATACTCTACCACATATTCTTCGCTTCCCTCCCCCTGGACCAAAGCCGCTCCGAGCGCATAGTTACTGGCATCAGTCTTCAGTATATAGGGCCTAGTATGGTCAGCTTGACGTAATATTGGGGAGGAAGTCAACCGGTGTTTAAGTTCTGTAAAGGCATTTTCCTGCTCTTCAGTCCAAGTCCAAACAGCTGATTTCTTTGTCAATCTTGTGAGCGGTTCAGCGACTGTCGCAAAATTTTCTATAAAACGTCGATACCAGGAACACGTCTGTAGAAATGTGACCAGGTGTGTCAAGTTCTTTGGAGATGGCAGACTAGTAATAGTGGCAACTTTCTCAGGATCTGCCTTCAGGCCCTCAGGTGTGATCAAATGCCCTAAATACTTGATTGAGGAAGCGAAGAATCTACACTTTCCCTTGTTGATAGTGACATTATATTCTCTCATTCGCTGGAATATTCTCCTCAGGTCTGCCAGGTGGGTCTCGAACGTTGTAGAGAAGACTATTAGATCGTCTAGGTACCCAAGCATCTTAATTTCTTCTAGACTCACTCTGAACCTGTCTATCATCCTCTGGAAGGTGGCAGGCGCGTTGCGTAGGCCAAATGGCATACGAATGTACCTATATATGCCAAAGGGCGTTATGAAGCTCGTCTTGTCTCTATCCGCTTCAGCGACCAAAACTTGCCAGTATCCAGCCTTTAGGTCTAGAGCAGTCATGTACGGTGTGGGCTTGGCTTCATGGAGTAAGTCATCGATGCGGGGTATTGGATATGAATCGTGTACCGTAATAGCATTTAAGCGCCGGTAATCCACGCAGACCCTGACTTCGCCATTCTTTTTCGGTACCATGACAACTGGTGACGCCCATGGAGATGAACTTGGTTCTATGATGCCTCCTTGAAGCATTTTATCTATTTCTGTTTTAAGGATTTCCCTACGTGGTGGAGACAATCTGTATGGAGGTGACGCTATGGGTGGGTGTTCACTAGTAATGATGCGATGCTCCACGTCGACTACAGCTTCACCCTTTGAAGAGAAGACGTCTTCGTATTCCAGTAGAAGGTCCTCAAATGCTCCTTGCTGATCTTCAGATAGGCTTTCAGATATGTTTACATCGATTGCGTCAATTCCCACGTCCCAGTCGAGTTCTCCGTCGAACAAGCCTTGCTCGTGTAGAGTCAGCTCAACGGCCTGAGAATGAACATTCATCTGTGCGTCACGAATCATGTAGTCCAGATCTGGGGAGCTGATTTCGAAGAACCGCCTCTTCTTGGGTGACGGGCTTTTTATGGGAATCAAGTTCCAAGCGGGTGTGTTCGGGGCTATAATGGTCTCTTCTACGGGTGCTTCGGTTGTCATCTCAAAGCCTGATATCTCTGTTCCATGATCTGCAGGCTCTGGTAATGATGGCGATGAGCACGATGGCAAGGACGGTGAAGCCAAAACGTTCCCTGGCATCGTAGATGATGAATCCCAAGTCAAAACGGATATGGGTGAAGGTAACTGGAACTCTTCCATTGAAGACTGTTTGAAGGTGGCAAACCCCTCGTCGTATAGGTCGTAGTCCTCTTCTGGCCGCTCAATGAAGGACATCGTGAACTGAGGTAAGTTAATCAGTATCCCTGCATCTTGGATGTAGCCAACGTCGAGTAACGTTCGATTTTTCTTGCAACCAGGTAGTACGACGAAAGTAGTGTTTGTTGTCTTTCCATAAAGTTCTACGGGAGCCCTGACGATTTCCACGTTCTGACGTTTGCCGATGCCGTCCGCGAGAGTAATCTTCGCTCTTTGTTGTTGAAATACGTACCCCTTTTCCCGTAATTTAGTGGCCAGTTGGTATGACGCAATACTGGACTTGGCGCAGCAGTCGAGCTTAGCGCACTCTTCAACGTTGCCAATCTTCGTGAATACCATAGGTCTGGGCCTTACATCCAGCTGAATGTCTACGGAACATGCACCAATTTCTACCGGTCTCTTTTTGTTGCAAGTGGAGCACTTGGATCGGACCACTCCCGGAGCTCCGCATCCGTAGCAATAGAATCGTGGCTGCGAAGGTGATGGAGCCTGAGTCACTGCTTCTTGCTTCGGTACGGCAATTGCTCCGAGTGCCTTTTGTCTCCGCCTGCATGATTCCATGTCGTGCCCTATAGCACGGCAAAATTCACATCGCTCTTTTCCCCGAGCGAATGTTTGACGCTTCGATTCGCTCGCACTGCTGGCCAGAGGTTCATTTCTCTCCTTGATGATATTTTCTGCGGTTCTCGCCAGCTTTATTAGGCTATCACAGGAGCTGACAGCTGACCTGGGTACGGCAGATCTTATTTCCAGGCGGAGAAGTCCGTACACCATGTCCAGTTGACGGATCTCAGGTATTTTCGGGGGCGGCAGCTGGGCAAATAACACTCGTTTCTGGGCCACAAATGTTTCTGTGAGCATAGATTTGGTTGTTCATTGCTCGTTATCTCACGCAGTAGCTGGTAAGCCTCTTTTTGGGGAGCAAAAGCAGCGTGCAGCCTCTCCTTGAAGTCTGCCCATGTCTCGACCTCGTGCTTGATACCTTGCCACCAGATGCCTGCTTCCCCCACCAGAACTAAAGGTAATCCCATTATTGCTTCTTTCTCCGGGATCTTCTCCACCATTATGTACGTGTCTACTGCCGACAGGAATCTGGTCACTACATTAACATCCTTCGCTCCATCATAGTGGTGAATGCAACTCGCCAATGTGGCGTGGCGCGATGATGATGATGAAGATAGTGTAGCCATCAGGCGAGTGAACTGGTCTTCGTTGAAGGATGCCATGGTTTCTCTCTTCTTTTTCGCGTATCTACTCGTCGTGACACGCCCCGCCTTTGTGATGAATCTTGGTCGCGGTGAAACGTGCCGCTCGTTGGACGCCAGTGTAATGAGACGACAACGAAGAAGATAGAAAATATTTTATTTTATGAATTTATCACAAGCTAAACCTTATAATACTTTAGAGTCGAGGCGTCCACACGGATGGCCGTGGTAGGTTGCCTGAGTATGTACTGTCGCGGTGTAACGTTGCACGTACATATTTTAATTATAAGCTTTAATTATTTTATTTTTACACCTTAAACTCATATAATTTTAACGAATTAACTTATTTATAATCAATTTTTAAATTATTACTGCATGAATTATTATTTTACTTTTTAATCTTAATTAATTATTATTTTAAATTTTACTAATTATTTATTTATACACTTTTATTAATCAATTTTATATTTACATTAATTGTCTTATTATACTTTACTATAGTAAAGTAAGACTAAACAAATATTATGATGTATAGTTATAATCAAATTATATTAGGTATTGCATGTATATTCGGACGTTCACACTTTATTCATACCGACTGTACTCGCGACCGGCCTATTGGCTGACGTCATGGAAAGATCTAGAAGCCGGTTGCGCGAGCGCAGCCCTCCCGCCGCTGTCCGCGGAGCCGTCAGTCCGCGCCAGCCACCTTTGCATACGCACGTACCGCCGCGCACACGGAGCCTATCCGTGTCGTCTCGCGCGCCGTACGAATTTTAATTTAATTCAGGTGTGCGCGGACACCTTATTAATTTATAAATTTGCTCAGCGACGTTTTCGCATATTACGATTCCCGCACCCACGTATTGGTAAGTGCAAAGTGTTGAACGTTTCATTAGAATAAGTAGCTTTAGTGTTAAAGTAGTTTGTTATTCGATTCATATTAATCGCAAAACCTAAATTTAATCTTACGTTCCATTCCATCTTTTGCTAAATGCTTTTAGCTCCAGAATGATCTAGCAATTTCCTTTGTTCTCGTAGTGGCGGGTACGAGTAAGTATGTGTACGTACCCTCCTACTTATTTAAATTCACTTCTTTGTTCTTTGTTCTTCTTTCTTTCTTTACTCTGTGCTTTTCCTTCGTTTTGTAACTCCGCTCTGCTTGTGAACACAAACACGCTTTCTGCTTATGGTGCACCGGCTTCCCCATGGTCCCATCATCATCATCACAGGGTGTTCACAAAAGCAGAGCGAGCAGGAACACCTTACTAAGACATCTGGAAATCCACAGGGTGCGTCGGAACATTTTAAATTCAAGACCGTCGGCCGACAAACACCATCACCACCTCGACGGCAGGGTTGGAGCCATAGCCGTTCGCCCGCCGTCGCCCCTGCTCCTCTTCAGCGCTGTCGAGTGACACCCACCTGCTGCGGACCCTCGACCAGCCAGGGCAGTACCGGATCTCGGGTGCAAATTTAGACGGGCCTTGACCACCCACGACCCTATTCCAAACTTAGTTTTTTTATTTTAATAAATACTTAATTTGTTAACGAGTTGGTAGTACTTCTTTTACCTCCCCTACCAACAGGGACGTACTTCCCCCTTAACGTTACAGCGGGTGCCGCGGTAGTACCTATGGGAGAGCTCTGTCCGTCACGGGTGGCCGCGGTGGACTGAATGCCGGGCGTAGTAGTGGATGTCGTTCGGCACCCTTTTGAGGGGGTGCGAGTGGCTTCTTCCGCCTTCCGGCTGCGGAGGCTGCTTCGGATCGCGCCCCACCTTGTGGGGCGGTCGCTTCGCTCGTCATTTGAGGACGGCTGTGTCGCTGGTGTAGGCCAGCTTTTTCACTACCGGCCGTTTATCCAACCCCGCGACCCCTAGCCTGGTGATACCGTTTGAGCGGGGCCAGGTTCGGGACCGCAGGGAAGGCGACCGGCAGCTTAGGCTGGCGTGTGCTTCGTGCCTATATGGCGTCATCCGAGTGTGCCGGGCGCTGCGTCGATCGCGTTTATATAGGGGCGCGGCGCGGGAGTGTGTGCCGTGTCGATGTTCCTATGGCTGTGTGCGTGAGTTGTTTACGTTTTCCTGACGCGGCGCGTTGCTAGGGTCTTTGGTACTACAGGTGTAATTAAAAAGGCAATTTACTGGAAAATATATTTCCCTATTTCAGTCAAATGCATAAAACTACAATAATTAAGGATGCCAAAACGCTTAGGTATGCGGTAGAGACAATACATACATTGGAAATTATACATAGTCTCAGAACCGATACATTAAAACAAAACAGAAACAATCAAATAAGTAAATAGTGTGTCTGTGTAGGTATACATTAGAAAATAAAAACAATAAGTATTCGAATTAACCGTGATCTTGATCGCCCTCAATGACAGTGCCTGATTGATGTTTAATTAGTTGAGACTAACTAATTTAGTAAAACTAATAGAATAAAATTGCATCTAGAGCCACTTCATGGATCTACCCAAGAGTACACATATATGGTACTAATCTACACTAAGACCCAAAAGACCAAAACCCTAGATCATATCAAACAGAACCGTTAAACGTAACGCTAAAATGGTAAAGTAAACATTCGAACAGTGTATTCTTGTGTACCGACTTACTCTGTATTTCATGGGATCATGGTTAGGATAATGGAGTTCCATTGGTTCGTTGTAAGATGTTTATTGAAGTTAAATGACATGCTTACCAATGACAGGACATAGGAAACAGACATACAAGGTGTGTATGTTTCAGGTTTATAAAATATGTTGCAACTGTTGCAAGTAATTGAAATAAACCGAAGAAAAAGTGTATACAAATATTAATATTTATGTTATAGTCTGACAGTAATTGTTGTGGAAATAATAATACAATACTTGTGAGAGTCAGAATGGCGGGTGTATGTAAATAAAATTAAACAAAAAGCATACCATATTTTAGTACCTAATTTGTACTATTTGGTACCTCATATAAAAAAATTAGTACCTCACGGTATTTAAAGTTATCAGCAAAAAACGTTACACCCGCCAACCTGACAGTCAGAATGGCGGGTGTATTTTATTACGCTATGATCCCGCGATTATTGATAAATTCTATAAAAGCCAAATTTTAGTACCTTTTTAGTACTTTCATATTCAGTTATAAATTGAGCCATTTTATTTGTGGTTTCCGAGTTATACTCATTTTACACTTTGCGTTGCTATTAAAAAAATTCAGGCGCTTTAATTCTTCACCGTATCGATATCGTTTTTAAGAAAAAACGCTACGCTACAACTATTTTTATTACGCCAGGATTTAGTACCTTTCATGATTAATCTGTTACCCTTTCACGGTTAATCTATTAGGTTCAATTAACTATGAAAATTACGTCTTACAAATGGCCAGGCGCCATGTCAAAGAATTCTTCCTAAGAAGAAATTCCGCTCTTCGTTGTGCATGTAATTGTGTACATAATACCTACTCTTAAGTAGGTACATGGTGATTAATCAAATAAGAAGAGTGGAGATCGAGGGGGGAGGCCTTTGCCCAGCAGTGGGACACTGTAATTGTATAGGCTTATAATAATAAAAATAATAGGCCCATCTAGTGCGCGGCAAGTCCCCACTTGCCTCGATAACTTGTGAACACATTGTTATGGCAGGTGTCCGTACGTCTTTGTAATAACCCAGTCTCATAGTCCACCCAAACTTCAATCCATAGATCGGTATACTGTTCTCTTTTTCTACAATAGTCCCAATGCCTCTGTCTATTGTTGCATCTGTGAACGGGTTCCAGCAGGCGTTCTACATGACATAAAAGCTCTCCAAGGGGCCTCTACGTGTTGGATCTGTGTCCCCACGCAAGCCTATCAAAAAACCGGGATTATAGGCCCGTGATATCCAAGGAGATACAAAAATAATAATATTTATAATAATACACTAACTATCCGTCCTGAGCAATTTCTATTTCGTTAATGTCTGCCCTATTATTGGGCACATTAATGTGCAATTGTTTTACAAGGGGCAAAGTTGTTGTTTAATATCCTCGTGCTAATATTGATACACGAGTAAGTGAAAGTTTCAAAAATAGAACCATGAGCGTAGCGCGTGGTTCTAAAGTACAGGAATCTTGAAAGTTGCGAGGGTTTCAACAACAACGCATGAGGCTTAAAAAAACTTTGCTACCAAATGAAACACAATTTCTTTCCACACCAACGCGAGGAAAATACTTAAACAATTTGAAATCAAATTAAATAAACGAATGCTGTAATTATTAGTGGCTTTTGTTCACTAAGTATTATACATTAATTAAATTTACAGAAATAGGCATGCACGTCATGCTCGGCGTTTTGGCACTTTTATATGCAATTATGATTATGGTAAGTCAGGATTATGATAATCATATTGATCATATGACCAGTCGATAGAGTCTGTGCAGAAGAGTCGTGGAATGTAAGGCATATAATTATACGAGTATAAATATTTTTTTCATTTTCATTTTCAAGGCAGCCCATACATTTCACGACTCTTCTCTTTCCGCACAGACTCTATTAATCTTTACAAGAAATTATAATTTTCACACTCGACTTAAAATAATAATTATTGTTGAACTTTTTTAAGGATGCACATGTTTAGCGGTATTTTTTTAACACCATTTCATGATAAAAACAAAGTTGTGTTACTAGTAGATTGTTAACCAAGGGATGAAAGGCACTCATTTCTGCCGAGGTAGTTTGGTGCTCGAACGCAGTGAGAGCGCCAATAGTCCGAGGCTGATATGATGCCTTTCACTCGAGTTAAACACTCTACTTTTCATTTCGAATACGAGGAAAGTAAAATACGTGTTTTATTAAGTATAAAATTATATATTTACTTATTACAATTACCTCACAATTTAGGCAAAAGTATCGTTATTTATGGAATGGGGAGTTAAATATCAGAATGAAAATTTTATAACAAATCCATTTAAACTCAAATTTCAATTGCTTATCGTTAAAACTTTAACATAGTCTTATTTGCAACTTAACGTAACATGCTCTACGTAGTACGTAGTGCAGAAACGTATCATCAACACCTTTTAGAACAACATTCTATCAGAGCATAAGAAATATATTTCCATCCATTTTGATCCTGATTTCGGTTTTAAGTTTCGTTATTTAGATATTTACTTATTTCCATCCGCTCTAAAGGAAAATTAAAGACACAAAAGGCGCTAATAGGGTTCAGTAATGAAATTTATAATGGTACATTACGAAAATCTTGCACAAACACGGCTTGCACGTTTTTATTTAGATAAAATAACGACATTTGAAAAAGTAGTCGATATAAAACAGTCAAACACCGATAGGTTATTAATCTAATATCTATACTTAATATACCTCCCTACGGAAATGCACTTATTTTTTGGCCAACCTGTATACCTAGCTAGTGTGAATCATTAAGTTGACGAAGAAGAAAGTTTGTCAAGGAAATGCTTGCGCAGCATAGGTACGCTTGAATGTGAATTTGGTCTGCGCTTACCTGATAGAGAGTGGGAGAACGTTCCAAAGTCTGATAGCCTATGCCTGTACATGTACCTACATACTATGCCTTAAACAGTTTTTTGAAAAAAAAAACACTATAGCCTAGTTCGGACTATATTAGTCGAGTGGCGAGTATTTTAGTTGACTAAAATCGGTCAGCTAAACTAAAATCGTTCGCACTACAGATGAGGCCACAATGAAGAGCGGAATTTCTTAGGAAGAATCCTTTGACATGGCGCCTGGCCATTTGTAAGACGTAATTTTCATAGTTAATTGAACCTAACAGATTAACCGTGAAAGGGTAACAGATTAATCATGAAAGGTACTAAATCCTGGCGTAATAAAAATAGTTGTAGCGTAGCGTTTTTTCTTAAAAACGATATCGATACGGTGAAAAATTAAAGCGCCTGAATTTTTTTAATAGCAATGCAAAGTGTAAAATGAGTATAACTCGGAAACCACAAATAAAATGGCTCAATTTATAATTGAATATGAAAGTACTAAAAAGGTACTAAAATTTGGCTTTTATAGAATTTATCAATAATCGCGGGATCATAGCGTAATAAAATACACCCGCCATTCTGACTGTCAGGTTGGCGGGTGTAACGTTTTTTGCTGATAACTTTAAATACCGTGAGGTACTAATTTTTTTATATGAGGTACCAAATAGTACAAATTAGGTACTAAAATATGGTATGCTTTTTGTTTAATTTTATTTACATACACCCGCCATTCTGACTCTCACCAATACTTACTGGCTTACTAGTTGAAAAATCAGCTTCCGATTAGTAAAAAGGTGTTACGTTATTTTCATAACATAAATTGTAATTATGATTCTTCGCAAAAGTTGTTAGATTAATATTACATTCGATATTATATTTGCTGTGTTACTTTTTGAGTAATAGAATGAATAAAATAAATATTTGGATTAATTGATGTCAATATTATATTATCCAAGTATTACATATAATTAAAAAACGATAATTAGATATGATTATGATTAGATAATAACAATGGTCAAATAGGCAGGTAAATCTTAGTAGGTACCTAACAAATTAATTATATATAAATATATTTATATAGATTATTGTTTGCTTAACCTATTCACAAGTAAAACTAAACATACTTGACGTGGTACCTCTACTATGAATAGAGTAACATTGCTACTTTATTTGACATTGGATTATCTATAAGTATTATAAATTGCATCATATATATTAACATCATACAAGACAAGTAAAACTGAGTCAATCAGTAAGTAACTAATGTCCAAGACGCTTGGCAAGCTTACAATTTTATTGTACCTAAATCATGAAATAGGTATTAATTTAGTAAAATATTATATTGTATGCTAATGTTAATACCTGGAAATGTGTAAGCATCAAAAGGAAAATGTACTAATTAAGGCTTTTAAAATAATTCTTTGAATTATATTCAAGTTAATAAAAGGACTTAGACTCAAAACTGCAAATAGGAGAAGGAGAGGGACTGACACATAAGAAATTGTAAAAGTAAAATAGAGATAGAGATCTTTATTTTGCATCCAATGTACATATTTATATTACATACGAGTAAACTACATAGTAACATACAGGCACATGGACCCTGGTAGGGTAGGTATCGCAAGAAATATTTGTAACAAATCAAATTATAAGTTTTATGTGACAAGCATAACATGACTTAAAGTAAATTAAAAGTAAGTAACAATTAAGAATAATCAAATAACAGTTTTACAGGTTTAAAGGCTTGCTAGTGTTGGAAAATATTTATTATTTAACAGTTGTAAAATGGATCCACACTTCGCCGAGTTTCTTACGCCGGTTCTTCTCGGGTCTGAGGTTAACTTTTCCGAACCGGTGGTAGTATACCTAGATTGGAAAAATAAATCAACGTAGCGAGTATAAGATAATAAGATAAACTGAATTATTGTTGCATGGTTAATATATAAAGTAAAATAAATAAATTGTTATAAAAAGGGAGAGATGTGACGGTTACACAATAAACAGTACGACGCAGCTACCCGCTAGCTTCACTCCATGGGGAAGTGTCATGGCGTGCGCGTGGCTGGCGGAGTGCACAAGCGATAACAGTTGTTTCATTTGGTCACCCAGTACACAACGGCGCCTGGACGTCACAATAGTGACTCACCAAACTAAATCGCAGGTGTGTGTTTAATATATAATAATAAGATAGACATACGCGTACCTACACTAAAACCGTATACCTACACAAAAGTATAGGCACACGTTCATGAAGACCTTATCAGATAAAAAATATAAAATGATAATTGATTATCTCCCAAATTGAATTAATTAGCATACCGGTGACTTTGACAAATTAACATACTTTAAAACACTTAGCGCTACTTGGACCACCCCCTAGCGCGGGGTTAACCGGTTAAACCGTTAACCCAGTGACAAATTGTACTGGTAACTCCAGGTTTAACCGGTTAACCCCGGGTTAGTGAAGTGGGTAGATAAAAAAATAATAAAGGGAGCTCTTAATAGCTGAGAAGCAGGGGTTTCGCTACCTTTTGATTGACAGTGATATAGCAATGACTAACAAAATAATAGTTCGTCGTAATAGTCGTTCCCATTTCGATACAAGTTATCAACTTAAATATAAGCCATATCCCAAATATAATTATAGGAATAGGATGACTAAATACTGAGTTTGAAGGAAAGTCGCGACCCACCGCGACCTTGCCAAGAGCCGGGAAGTTTGCCAATTTATAAAACTGAGTTATGTACTAAATTAAATAACGCTATATCGATGGAAACTTTGGTAATAATTTCTTGAACACCCCAAAGTTAGCCCACGGCCCCCGGTCCCACTTCCCGTAATTAATAGGATTGGTTTTGATTAAGCAAATAAATGATTCCTTTACGATTTTAAACATTAAAGTTGGGACTGTTTCGGACAAGCAATTAAATGGTCTGTGTGACTTGACTAATGGATCTTAGCGAGAAAACGCTCTCAACCCGCTATGATTTTTGAATAGCCATAGCTTTCTTGAGGGCATAAGGGAGGGGAAGGGGAGGGCAGAAAATTTTAGGTACCTATATAAATTTTTTCTCAAAAGTGGACGGCAAAGTCGACGTTGCCGGTTAAAAAATAGGTCGCGAAGTGCGTAGTTTATGGTCATTCAAAAAATTAAAAAGTTAAAAACATTGCAGTCTCGATTTCGGGACTGCAATGTCGCATACAAATTCCATTATTTAACGAGTTCCAAACTTTTTAAAACTTTAAATGGCCATATCAAATGAAGGCATAGGTCCCTTAAACAGCCAAACAGATGATCAGCACTTATTATTATAAAGCCTATAACAGACTATCGCACCGCACCGGACTATCTCACTTATGGGTGCTTGGAGGATACAACTAAACGGAGTAGCCATTAACAGGCTTTCCCCTCTGTCGAAAATAGGCGGCCAACGGTCATACACAATGTATGGACTGACGTTTATCTGACATGGCTATTTTTACGTTACGCATACATTTGACGTTCCCCTCCCCCGCAAAAATCGGCAGACTGTTTTGTACAGAAAATTACAGACATGGCGTCTCCGTTTGATTATATCCTCCAAGTATGGGTGCGACGCTCCAAGGTCGCGGTGCGGTGCGATAGTCTGTTACAGGCTTAATGTTGGTGCCGCGACTATTTAGGTGTCTCAAATAGGTTGGCGTATTTTCAGCAGAAAAATACACTTCTTTTTTTTTAAAGGCGGCAAGAATTTTTTTTTAATAGTTGTATTTTTTTCTGTGATAATTAGAACGTTGCTTCTGTAAGTTCTGTAAAATATTTCTATTTCTTGCACCATTTTTGAGAAAAGCACTATATATGACTCGGCTGGAAGGCTACTTGCTGGCTTCGGATTCAATTAAACGGACTCCCAAGGTCGTCCGTTTAAAACGAATCCTCAGCCTGCAAGTAGCTACTTCCGAACCTCGACAATAATGTACTATTGTCAAATCCTGCCGAAAAACAAATATTTTTTTCGCGATTTCTGCACAGGACACGTTATTTCCTTTTACATCTTGGCGAAATAAAAAACATTACAACGAATAAGTCAAGCGTTTTTTTATTTAGAGATACCACACCATGCGGTCTGTAATCCGCCAAGTTCATCGAAAATGGGTTAAAAGTAATTAGCAATTTTTATCAAAAAATAAATCCTCGCGTGGTGTAATCGTAATTAGCATTTTAATAAGCAACGCCGGCAGCGCTCTCCATTACAACCCTGTCACTGATAGCTGACCGCTTAGTTGAGGCGGTTTTTTAATGCTTTCGCAACTAACTGGAACATGTAAAGTACCTACCTACCTACCTACATCTTATTTTTATTTTACGTCACCCTAGGCCCGTAAGTGGGATTTTCTCCCCGCTACGCGAGTAGAAAATCTCACTTCCTGGCCAAGGCAAGACGTGAATCTTTAGACAAACCACGGGCGGTAATTTGTAAAGCCCCTGATCGCAGGGTTTCAAGGCACGAGGGTTAAACAAATTTTGCCACCGAGTGAAACACCATTTTTCACCACACCAACGCGAGGAAAATACTTACTGTGAAATATCAAACCAAATCAAATCCAACTGAACGTTAATAAATATTTATCATTCAAATTCATCATTTTAAATTCAATTCTACCAGCCGACATAAGGAAACAACTCAAAATTTGCATTCGGTTTTGTTCTTTCTCTTAAGTTATTGAACCTTTACCAGCTGATGTGGGCCCATAACCTGATGGAATTAAATAAAGAAAACAGTATATATTGAATATGTGAGTTTTATTTTATATGAGAATCGCCATTACATATTACTCATATTAGCAAGAATTAGACGCGAGTGACATCAGAGTCGAATGCCGGAAGCCGGAAGTCTATTTTAAAAACTACATGTCAACGACACAAATAATCAACCACCACAAAGGTGCAATTACATTGCTATATTTCTAACAACATATATTTGAGATTCTCACAATGAGCCCTTTGATTTGATATGTCACACGATTGAATTTGCAAAACTTTGTTTTTAAAAGTTCTCATTTACCCCCAAAATGCCCGATGGAAATATATATTGGTCCAGTAGTTTTGGAGCAAAAAGGCTGTGTCAGACGGACAGTCAGACGAGTCCTATAAGGGCTCTGTTTTTACATTTGAGGTACGGAACCCTAAAAAGTAGTCAGGCGCAAAATGTGTCACAAAAAAGAAAAGATTGATATGCATCTTTCGTACGCTCTGAAGTACTTCACTCCTTTAGTTCACTAGTTCAGTTTAGTTCAGTAGCTCAACAGATCCATCTATATCAACAGTACTGGTTTCATTTCTCTCATTTGCAGATATATTGAGTTGAGTGAAGAATTTGATAGATAATTTCATTCAATATGAATCACTCAAAAAAATTAATTTATGAATTTTAGGTTTAACATGGCGTTCTTGTCACTCTCTAAGCAAATGAGCAAGTACCTAAATGAAAAGGTTTTTAAACTGAACTGCTGAAGTAAAGAACTAAATGAATCCGAACTGTACTAGTGAATGAACGAGTGACATCAAGTGAAGTACTTCAATTGAATCTTTCATTCGCGAACTATCCATGTACCCATGTCTACTAAAAAGAGGAAAACGGACTTCAAATACGTATAATCCCGTCATCGGATAATAATAACATCTTGACACGTTCCTTATTAGCTACTGCGATGTGCCCAACAAAAATGATACGAAAGGGCATTTCGTCCGGACGATAATCGAATTTATAACGCGTAATAACGATATTTTATTTTTTATGACGATTTGAAAGCATTCACGTCGGACCCCAAAGACATATTTCACGACAACTGGTCTACTATCATTTACCTTTTTCTCACCGAATTCTCGATCAATGTGAAATGCCTATGTTATTACAATGTTACAAGTAAAACACAATTTCTATTCAATACAATATCTTAGTTGGTTATGGAAAAGGTCGCTGAAAAAAGGAAAGATGGCGGTCGAAGGAAATTTGGGTACGTAACATCCGAGAATGGACCGGGATTAAAGGGGTGGCCGAACTCTTTCGCCTCGCCAAGTCACTAATTGGAGAGGCATCTGATCAAGAAGAAATAGAAGAAATGCCTGTCAGTAGGTATGTCTAAACCAAGTCACATAGTGGCATCGTCGCAACCAAAAAGGGGTTTTTCACCGACTTATTGCACAAACAAATTATCTGTAAAACAAGAACGATTTCAGAAAACTTTGTATGACCTTTTAGTCTCTAAATATGGTCAAAATCTGTCATGCTATTTGAGCCCACGGTGTATACATGTCTGAGAAGGGTTGATCTTGTTGGATTGGATAACCAATTGATAATGAAAACGTTGTGACTTTCACATGAGACGATTTACTAGAGTAGTCCGAAATGGATGAGATGACACCTTTTCTGGGGACGTTTTGTCTATTTGAAATATACATTGGATCGGAAAGGGATTTGTTCGCACTATAAATGTTCAGGTGATGTTATGCTATTTGGGCTGCAAATGAAAAGCTTAAGCACGTACATTTTTAACATTAATACAAAAACGAAACAAACAAAGACATGAAAAAGAAAGTGTTTATTCTTCAATTGAGGAATATTAAAAAATACTGTCTTTACTGATTCCTTCTTTTACTTCTCCCTATACGACGTCCATATGATTCGCAATTAAGTGTTGTACTTAGATCCTATTAAAAATCACTGTACGGTAAATAAAACAATAAAAATTTTCGCTGTACCTACAGTTTATAATATACACATGTATACATATTTAGACACGGAAAAATAAAGGATATTTACAAAGAAAAGCTATTTGCACATATAATTTACAAAAGATGTGCATAATAAACATTTGGAATTCATTGACAACACATTCATTGAACTAGAAAAAATAACACACACGCGCACGCGCTGACAGCTTCATGCGTACTTACCGGCCAGGCTGCCAGCACGCGTGCAGCATACAGGTTGGTACCTAGTTCCGTCGCCTATAATCAGTTCATCGGGATATTTTTATTGCCTCACTAAGATTTTAGCCATAAACATATGTTATCCTTAGTGTGACTAACTAGAAAGCATTTGACTAATTGGGACACTCCGTCCATTTACGTCACTGTTTAATAGCTTCATTATGTTATTTTTCTCGATAATGGAGGAAGCCTAATCAAAGAGTCTGAACTCTTTGATTAGGCTTCCTGCAGCATCAACACTCAATATAACTTTATCAGCCGGGTTAGCACATGATTGGCGCGACAGTATCTCGTCGCGAGACAGACTAATACCCGTAGTACCCGTCCCTCTTCAATTAATACAGTTCTTAGGAAAAGACAGGAAAATCGTGTGCTAGGCATACAGAATGACTTCTTTTAAAATATAACTACCTTCTTAAACTAAATTATATAGAAACAGATGCACTCTTTGTTACCCGACTAAAACAAGGCCAAAAGGAAGGGTCATTTATAGTTAATGTTTACATGGAATAATTCACATACAAATTTCCCGTAACTTTTTGGACGTTTTAAATGAACTGTCACGAATGATTATAATTACTCACTATTTATCGTTATGGTTTTTAGTGTTCCGTACAAAACTTTGTTTTTGTAATAATACTCGATTTCTGTAGTAGAAATTCTGACCTCTGCATTAATTGACAGCGTTACCCTAAATATGTAAAAATTAGAAAGTCAAACTACTTTCATCAACCCTGTAGGTAATCGGTGAAGTTTAGTACGCGTAAGGCACTACGATAAATTGAACCCTCCTAAGGTTGTTTCGCCATAAAGTGTAGTGGGTCGGTCGGACCCCCGACTGCTATCTAGATTGGTTTTATCGAATATTGCCTATGGAAATGTGTACCTATATTCTATTTATATTTTTTTTATATTTGATGCGCGTCCGGTAGATAATAGGGTAAATGGGATAATAAATAGTTGAACCTTACCATGAGCTTGCGTTTATTACAAGATGCAGATTCTTGTTTGGTAACAAAAACCTAAATCAGATTCTAAGAAATAAAATTGTCATAATTCCATTTCTATATTATGGTCTACCTCTTCTTGATAGTCTTCGAGTATTTTACTTAGTTCTCGACTGGCTTATTGTGATAAGCTCTGCCCTATAGGTAGGCTTTTATAAAAGACTAGCCTCCAACCGCGACATCATTCGTGTAGAATTTGTTAAAACATTTAACCCCATTTTCAGTCTTAAATATTTATTGCACCAGTAATAAAATCATTAAGAACTAAATAAACCTAAAAAAAACAAATATAAATCTAAAAGCTTACATAAATCTAAAATTATACATATTAATCATAGAATATTAAAAAAAAACTATTCAAAGAGGCCTTCCGCGCAACACCCGGCGCAAAGGTGCCCATTACACTCGCTGCGTTACCACGTTGTATTGCAATGGACAGTCTTCTAAATCTATTCTATGAATAACTTTTATAGCCTACACACACGACATAAAGACGAACTTTACGAGCATGAGAAGTGAAAATTTTATTTTATACTGGCATGCATCATTTTATATCATTTTAACAAAATATAAAATCGATTTGTATTCGTCGCAAAATATATATTTTTTCTTATTTTAATCTACCTAAGGGATAAGATCTACGCAGAATACATTATTTTGGTCTACCAAGCATGACGCCTTTAGAAGCTTCAAGAATACAAATTAGAAGGCGAATCTCGGTGTCTACACTAAATATATTACAGACTCTACAGGAATACAATTAAGGTCTAAAATGTTCTGTATTTAGGGACACACATTTGGAGGGAAGTCATCATCGTTAAAACGTAATCGAGCACAGGACCTCATTATGCAAAACTCGACATCTCCATTAAAAATACAAACCGTCATTTTAGTTTGAGGAAGCTAACACTTGATTAGTAAACTAGTTTAACAAGTCAGTGAATGACAATATCGTTTGGAGTACAAATATTTGATCCAGGCCTTAACTCACATCATCATGCCCCTAAGGCGCTAATTTCAACCAAGACAGCGGCTGGGCTGTGGCGCCAGCAAGCAGGAAGCCTGTAAACCAGGGCCGAAACTCCGGTGCGTGTTGTGACAGTGCAGTGGACATAGTGAGTTCGTGTTGTTCATCGCTACAAGTGTTGGGTGACCCAATCCCGCCACCGCGCCCAGATTGAGAACATGAAAGAAACAAAATAGCAGTTCATGAGATTGCAAGATAATGGATCTTAATGTGAAAACATCATTACTACTGTCCTGTATCATGCTATAAAATATAATAGGTACTTTAAAAATATTTTTGCCGAAAAATATAACAACACAAACTTACCATAATTTCGGATCTGTAGATATTTTTGGTAGATATCAATATATATTAGTATAAGTAAAATAAAAAGCTATCTTCAGCTAAGATAATTGTAAGTTTTTTTTTATTTGAATACTTTTTGTACTCGTGGTACAGCTTCTTTCAAACGTGGTACAACTTCTTTATCAGCCTTAACGGAGCTTTTTTTAACTTTTCTGGCTGCAGCATTCCATTTCTTGCGGAAGTCGTCTATATTTTTGGCCTCTTTACCCGTCTTTCTTAAAATTCCCTTGACTTGAGCCCAATAATGCTCGATTGGGCGGCATTGTGGGACGTTTGGTGGGTCCAGTTCCTTGGGTACAAAATGGATATGATTTTCCTTGAGGAAATTCATCGTGTCCTTAGCGTACTGGGCTGGGGCTAGATGAGGCCAGAATAACGTATTAGGGATATAATGCTTCTTCACAAATGGCAGCAACCGCTTTTTAAGGCATTCTTTTACCTATGTAAATTTCTCTGTTGACGGTACCTTTTGTGACAAAAATGGAGCTTTTGTCGCCACATTCACAGATAGCTTGCCATACGAGAAATTTTTCGTCGAATTTCCCAATTTTAACAGTAGTTTCAGACTCGGGAAGAGTTTCTACTTTACCCGCCGTGTAGTATTGTGGACCAGGAAGCGATGTAAAATCAGTTTTGCTATACGTTTTTGTTGTGCCAAGGAAATCGTATAATTTTCGAGCTCGGCTTTTAATTACAGAACGCTGCTTTTCGGTCACTTTTGCCGTCTTAACTTTCTTCCGGGTCTGCATACCTACCTGCTCTTTTCTTAGCTCGTTTCACCATGGATGCATTTGTGCCACATTTTTTGGCAATATCTCTGACAGACATACTTCGATTCCGGTTTATGCAATTGACTATCTTTTTGTCAAGCCTAGGGTCACTTGGCCCTTGAAGTCTACCACTTCCGGGCTTCTGTTCGAGAGACAATGTATTAAAATAGTTCGTCAAAATAAAATTCACAGAACTTCGCGGTAAGATTAGGTCTTTGGCGATAAGACTCGTAGGACGTTGCGGATTTTCACGCCATTTGACGACCATTTCTCGGCGTTGTTTTCTATTCATTGTGGAAAGTAAGTTTTTCCAGATATCGGAGTAATTTCTATAGCAATGACTAAGGTAAGAATTGCACTTATTTATGACAGCGAGAAAATAGTAGCTATCTTGTTTGGAATGAAAATGACAGTCGTTTGAAATTTACAGTTTTTTTTTCGGTACAGGCTTTAAGGAACAATTTATCTCCTAAGGCTTACAAAATTTAGGCAGACCTCCAGGGATTGCGCAAACTTGAATTACACGTAAATATTTAGAACAAATGGAGATTTGAAAATTAAAACGGTTTGCAGCTTGCTGGGAATTAATGTCTCAAAACGCTTTTTATGGATCTAATTTGATTGGCCTATAAAAGGGTACAGTGAATTTATCCGAATTTGAAATTAAGCTGCTACCACTGTGCTAATAATGGAAATTTTGGAAAGGTGTCGGCCGGTTTCTTTTTAGTTGTCTCTTTAATATATCATTTTTTAATTTTTGGTTTGCGACCAGCTCCTGAAACAAATTTCATATACATAATTAACCAAATAAATGGCTTTCATATAATTGATTTCTAAAAACAATACCTATACAAGAGTAAGAGTATTGGTAAGAACCAATAATACCCAATATTCGTTGGGAGAGTGCTGAGGGTTCAGGAACCAACGCTGCATTTCCTGTTTTGGCTCTTGCCACACGAGCTCGAGCCGCTTCGCCTTTTTTTAAATTTTTTGTTCTGCGACCAGCTCCTGAAACAAATTTCATATACATAATTAACCAAATAAATAGCTTTCATATTATAATTGATTTCTAAAAACAATACCTATACTAATTTTAATTTTTAACAAGCAGAAACGCCTTGACCCATAATATGGTGGAAAGATTTGCTGGCTATGGATGAGGTCTTGGTGGCTCAGATGGCAGAGCGCTGGAGTATCGATCCAGAGGCCGTGAGTTCACGTCTCACCCAAGACAGTAATTTTTCCACTTTTAAATTTATTCTAAGCTTAATACCTATACTCTTACCCATAAATCCCAATATTTGTTGGGAGAGTGCTGAGGGTTCAGGAACCAACGCCGCATTTCCTGTTTTGGCTCTTGCCACCCGAGCTCGAGCAGCTTCGTCGCGGGCCTCTTATAAAATCACGCCATGTCTATAAAAAGTGAAAATATTGTAACTTGGCTATCATTGATTCTTGATATTTCAAATGGTAATATAATAGAAAAAAGTAAAGGAAAACTACTTTTGTATTTAGTCCTTACGTGTTTCTATTGCTCCACACTATTAAGGGGGCCGATTTCTGCCAATAACCCCTGCAGTTTGGCCCAATCAGCGTCCATTTTTTGGGCGCCAAGTGGGCAGGTATACTCACCTACGGCGAATAACGGGTTCGCTGCCATGTAGTCTACCAGACTTTTTAATTGTAGTACTCCGAACTCTAAAACAGCATTCATAAAATTCAATGAAAGTCTAACATTATGAATCTAGGAAAAAAATCTCTTTAAAACAATACAATGGGTTAAACACTATTAGACTAAAATATTAAGTTTGAGATTAGACTTACACTTTTCGCTTGGTGGAAGTGGAACTCTCCATTGTAATTTTTTATTAATATTATTAATATTTATTCCGGGACGTAGACTTTACGTAGGTAAAGTACCTGCAGTACAGAGTTGTGAGGGACCTCTATTTCTTTAATTAGCCAACTTACGAAGTTAAAATTGAATAAATATTACATAAGCAAGAGAAAAAATAATGTCTGAAAACAGATCTAATAAAGCTAAATAAAAAAAACGTATGCGTGATTTTAATACTCCAAAAAAACTTTGACGGAAGCTCCTGAAAAATCGTATTTTCGCGCTTACCTTAATTGAACCTACGGTCGATAATATTATTGGAGAATGTTATTCTCAAACATTATTTATGTCACATAAAGTTGTACCTATTAAATTTACTCTGTGATAGCAAAAACAGAATATTCTAGAAATTATAACGACATTTTCAACGTTGAAAAGGTTCCTAACTTGTGTCTAACTTATCAAATTTTAAATGTGCAACGCTTTGCAACTGAGCCCGAAGAATTTTTAACTAGGCTGAGATTCAGGGGCTACACTTTGAATTAAATTTTACGGCGAGGTTCAAAAGTTTCCTCGTATATTTAGCAGACATGGATTTAAAATTATAACTGTTGACTTAGGTATAAGCACAAAATACAAATTGCCATCATTATTGATTTATTACGCCGATTATTTAAATAACATATTTAACGCAAACGGTTTTAATGTAGGTTATTTAAGATTAATTAAGTTATTATTACTCCCCAATTGACTTAGGTACACTGCCGCAACAAAGTTTGACTTGCCTTACATGCTGCAACTATTATTTATTTTATTTAATTACAATTTTATATAATCAGGCGTTACCTTGCGGAAATCCATATTAATGAAAACAAAAATATTACTTTGCTACTACGAGTTAAAAACGCGCTACTCGTAGTCAATCAGTGCTCAGTAATCAACCTTAGGTGCGTATTTTTAAATGCAATTTACCTCCCTCCCACCGCCAACATCTTCAGTATCTGAAGATGCCTCGTATAGTAGAGGCGAGAGGCGAAACTGAAGAATTATTATTACCAATACCAAAAATAATTCTTACAGATATTATTACGGATTTATTTTTAGTAGAAACTTCGATTTCTGTTTAACTTATACCTGGGCGTTTTTTTTTTAAGTTGTCCCCTACACTTTTTTTTTCAAATTTGGGATTTTTTATGTTATATCTACTCAGAATCACGAACTCTTTCTATCCTAATAGGAGAAAAAAGTGTCCTAAGGTTTTTATTTCCATCCCGTCACCATTTTTCATACACTTTGTATGGAGGTCGCGGAATGGAAAGATCGAAAAATGTATGGAAATTTAGGAACACTTTTTTTCTCTTATTTGGATCAAAAGAGCTCATGATTCTGAGTAGAAATAACATAAAAAAATCCGAAAGAAAAGTGTAAGGGACAATTTAAAAAAAAAAGGCCCACCTACACTTGTAACAGACGCTGCATTCCAATAAAACTTTTTTTCTGTTGATAACAAGACAATACAACCTTTATAGTTTAGGTCTCAACAATCAGTCCTTGGTTTCATGAAAGGAATACTGGCTTAAGCTAGAATATTCTAATGAATTGCATATCTCCGCGTATATATTGGAAAACTTACGTCTGCGGGGATAACTCGTCTCAGTTGGCGGAATTTCACGGCGGAATACACCTACATATATGACGAATGCAATAGCTAAACGATACTACCACAAATCTATATAACACATTTTATTAATACAATCAATGGCTTCTTATTCAATCCAAATTCGAATTTAGGATCGAACGTGTAGTGTTGTATTACTTATGTTGTTATTCGCATTCAACTTCAATTCTTCCTCGACGAAAGTTAAAATACTTTGTACGAAGTCGTAACTATTCATCTTCACCCCATTTATTTAAAAATCCTTTCTTAGTGGAGCTCTGCAACATTTGAAGAATACGTATATAAGTAACTATTACCTATTTGTGTAGATAACGGATATCTAAGCAATGTTTAACTACCTACCTATTAAGCATCAATAAATTGTGTTAAGAGTAGCCTAGCTGAGCAATGATGAATGGATGACAAAAGCATTAGAACGTCAAGTGGTTTTACTTGAGTCTAGTTAATTAAAAGGTGCTAGTTTTGAAACAATTAACAACATGCATTTTTTCCCACTTAATTGGGTAAATGATGCATGGATTTTTCGAAAGATGTTAGTTAATTTTACTTCCGTTTGAAATTCAAACGAGTCTAATAATCCTGCTATTATTTTACCTAAGTACCTACTTACCTCAAAACTTCTCAAATTCGTAAATAAAATTGTAGCGCGTGGACCGCAAGTAAAGACGGCACGCATAAAAGCGCACGGCCTATCACGACACAGGCCACACGCCTGGGCCAAAATATATGGATAGAATGAGGAAAAATAAGTTTTCGTTTTTATTATTATTTTATCCCACCAAAAACATTTACATCTAAAATGTTGCCAAGACGAAACCATAAGGCTCGCACTGACAAAAAGTTATCAGATATCTTGTAGAGCCAAGCTTCTAACTCTACAGGCCCTACCTTCACAGACTCTACACCTTAGTCAAAATATGTGGCTTGGCCGTTTCGTGACAAGGGCGTAAGGTGAAAAATGTATTCACTATTCATTATTTTTTATTATAAAATAGTTCTTGTAATGAAACGGCCAAGCCACATATTTTGACTAAGGTGTAGTCTGTGAAGGTAGGGCCTGTAGAGTTAGAAGCTTGGCTCTACAAGATATCTGATAACTTTTTGTCAGTGCGAGCCTTATGGTTTCGTCTTGGCAACATTTTACATGTAAATGTTTTTGGTGGGATTTCACATCTTTTTGTAAGTTGCTTATGACAATCTTCCGATTTAGAGGGTTGCGGGTGATTTACTATTAAAAATCCTGAAATACGTACTTGGGGGGTATCTTTTATATAAAATCTGCTTTTTTACTGATTCCCCATACAAACTTCAACCCCCTTTTTCCCCTAACGCCTTTTTCCGCCCCTTTTCACCCTTACGGGGTGATTTTGGGGTTGAAACTATTTTATATCCTTCCCCATAACAATAACTACCAAATTTCAACTAAATCGGTTCCGCGCGGTTATCAATTTCCCATACAAAATTCCACCCCCCTTTGCACCCCCTTAGGGGCTAATAATTTCAAGTTTTTGAATTATTTTGTTGTTTGTGGACTAATACTATCTCACATACCAAATTTCAGCTTCCTAGGACTTCAGGAAGTACCCTAGAGGTTTTGATGATCAACAGTGAGTGAATGAGTCAGTGACGAAATCGGGGTTTTTTATACATTAAAAAAATCCAAAGTATAAGAGCTATGCAATTGAAATTTTTTATGCTTAATAAGTCTACTATTGACATCATATCCCGATTGTTCTGTTTATCTGGTATAATCCAAACCCAAGTTAAGAGGGTTCAAAAAAACGACGAAGTGCTTCGAGAAAAGGTAGGTAGTGCCCTTGCGCTTCGCTTTGCTGTGCCCCCAGATGTATGTGATGTGTTCTATTATTAGTATTTCGGTATTAGCATGTTTAATCTGCTTTAATACGTTAAATGTTGCATAGTTTAGGAGCCATTTTGATGACGTCATTATGCTGAAGTATATGGCCTCGCCGCCACTGTCTCCCGGCAGTTTTGGGGTTCCAATACCATGCCCTGTTGGGCCTGTCGTTACCAACTTTTATTATGTTGTTACATACTAAAAGTCGGTAACGAATTCCGGCTCTATAATAGCCTCTAGCTTCACAAATATACTTCGGTGACGTGTTCTGTGTAGGTACATCACAATAACACATCGAAGTGAACTACTTTTTGATATAACCAAAATAGTTATTTGTACAACAAGAGATCAAAGTTTGATATTTCTTCGAGTGCTTATTTTGAGTCCCGTGCAAGCGAAAGATTCTACAGTAATTTAGAATCTTGAGCGTAGTAAGGGACTCAAAAGCGCACGAGATGTAAATAACTTTGATCTCGTGTAGTTCACAAAACATTTTACCTCAGCAGTAAGAACATATTAGACAACCTGAAAAATGTAATCCTCCTTCATCACTTACCTATTCACGCATGCTTTCTTAAGATATACTAACAATTAAGTTGAATTACCACAATCAAACACAAAAACAAAACGTAGTAAATTTCAGTTAAATAGGTAATATATGGAAACAACGACCATCAATTGATTGACACTTCAATCGACAACTTGTTTTTGTAAAAAAAAAAACATTGTAAGATACGGTCCGATTTGCGGATACTTACTATTTGTAAACTATAGTAGAGATTCTTAAAACTATAATTATTTATTTTACGTGATATTCTGTGTATTTTTTGAGTTCATTATTTTAATCGTACAATAAATAACGTAAAATATAGTGGTTTTATCAGTTTTTATGAAATCTTAAATTTTATTTTCATTAATTAATTATTAAGAATCCATACTCGTATGTATTTTGGAACGATGCGTTCTGACGTTTTTCGGGGGTCTATTATAAACCGTCAATGTACCGTTGAATATAGTTTGAACTTTTTTTGTGTCTTTCTTTTTGCTAAAGACGTGAAAGGGACAGAGATAATAGAATCTAAGTATTTCGAACTTGTATTAGACCCCGCATGTTGAAATGACATTTGAATATTAAGGTCACTTGAATGTCATTTTGTCTCACTCAGTGAGCAAAATGCGATTTTGCTCACTGTTTTTAAGTAGCAAAGTACCCTTGTTCGAGCTGCTGAGGTGAAAAATTAATTACGCGTTGTATAAGAGAAGTACTTAACTAGCTTTAATTCATTGAAAAGGGGTCAAGTGTCCCAATACCAGTCCCGCCATGTCAGCAAATATTTTCGTGTAGAAACAAGAGTTAGCTCAGGGTGTTTTAGTTAGTTACTTAATTCAAAGGCTGGCGTCGAGTGGCGGAACTGCAATAAATTAAACATGTGCAATTTACCTGCGCGGGTGATGTTTAGTCTGGATTTATTAGCTCGTTTGTCTTGCAAATGCGTAAAAGACACACTGACACACTGACTTTCACGTTTACACGATTAAAAGATACCATAAGTAAATTTTATAAAAATTAGGAACGTTTTTACATTTATATGGCTGTGAAATCACTAAAACTACGCCTCTAATTAACCACACTAGAAAGGGGCGGCAAATGTCAACATCACTCTTTACTAAACAGGCGCCCATATGCTGTGGTAGTCGCTTACCATCGACTATCAACGTAGCACATCGACCAGTATAGAATGCACAGACGAATAGTTGTAGGACCAAATCGTATTATTCAGTCAAAGAGTCAGTGCGAGTTCTCCGTCATATTCCTAAAGGGGCGAGAAGTATGGCAGTAAGTAAGTTGTGCGATATTATTGACTAGAGGCTCTGTGAGCTGGTAGACCTCGTCGCAATATATAAATATATAAATTATAGTCCGTCAACCAAATCTTGTCAGTAGCAATGTAAAGCAAACTAAAGTAGGGCAACACTCAAAGAGCAGTATTGCGTTAAGAAAAGCAGCAATGTACATCGAACCAACAGATTTTTTTATTCCGCTGAGCGCGCCCTGCGTAGGTCAATTCAAATTGTCACTCGCGGTTTATTGAAAAAAATTGAAACATGGACGGGCAATTTAAAAGCGATGTTAAAACAATGTTAATTAAAATGATGAACAAATTTGAAGATATCAAAAACAACTGCTTATATTCTCTTTGTTCCCTATCTATGTCTTCTAAGTTTACTAAAATAAAATCATATCAAAATGCAGATAATTAGATAGTGCATATATTTGTTATTTACAATATAATATATATGCCATTTGTTAATGTAAATTAGTGTACTGTTCTGGATGAATATGACATACCTGTGTAATTTTTTTGATTGGTATATATTGTACAATATACATATTAAAAATAAAACAACTGATATTTAAGTGTTTATTTAATTTAAAGGTAAATAAGATAAGGGTCACTTTTCGACTTGGTTGCGTTGTACACGTACATAAACCGCCATAGGTAAGTATTGTCTGAAAAGATACTACCTACTACGAACGCCTTATATTGGGCAAGATTTAATCCTGCAACAAACATGTATAGATTAGGTAGATATTGCGAAAGAACGGCGATATAATAATGGCTCTTAATACTGTTTAAAAGGTTTACCTTTGTAAATAGTCACAACTGATTGCTGAAAATATTTGACATGTGGGCCTATGGACGATTTCCAGGACACAATTTATGGTCTTGTTGGATAGATTTAGGCATACGTTTTAATTTTATTTATGCCTTTTAACCCTAAAACAAAAAAAACTGAACATAATCTTAAAAGTTCGAAAGAGTTCTTCCAATACTTGTCATAACCTCAATTTTTAGTAATGTTTACCATCAACGAGCATGATTGTACATTGTAGGCCCTAAGGGGCTTTGCTTAATCTTATTTAATGTATTGGTATTTAATGGTGACAGCAGAAATATCTCTTGAAACAGAAACGATTCAGAATGAAAACCAAATGAAAACAAATAAGGTGACGGCTGTCATTCACGATCCACATTCCACAGATAAAACACAGATGACACGCGTTTTGGAATTATTTGAACACAGTGTTGCTAACCCGCGATTTTTCAAATTTGCCGCCTTTTACTACTGACAAGATTTAGTTGACGGACTTTACTTACGTTGAGTCGTTTTCACAGTGTTATTTTGAACTTCTTTTCAATTACTATTGATTTTACAAAAAAAAAATACGAATACAGTTTGTTACAAATATACAGTGTTTAAATCTTATTCGCATAGCGGATCGAATTATATCAGTCATTATTGCCTTATTTTATTAAAAGTCCATCATGTATGTAAATAGCTACTGAAAAATTGTTTTTTTTCTGCTCTACCATTTAGTACAGCTATGGCTTTTCTATATATTGGAAGCGGCGTGGGAAAGGTTGCTCTCGACTCATGACCGCATTACTAAACCGATTAGTAACTTGGTGCCTACACTTACTAATAACTTAAGTGCACACCGCCTTCCTAGTAAACCAACTCGGGTTTGCTCCAAAGCGATTAAATTCTATGAACACGTATGTGTATTTAATTAAATAACGTTTAGTTCTAGGTAAACTGAATCCATATGCTATTAACTCCGAGATATGAGGTAGACAGGCTAAGTAAAAGATTGGTAACAAAGGGCATTATAAAAATAAACACACTTAAGTACACCAAAAGTTACGTGTTTTTTATTATAACGGTTATGGGCGAACCATTACTTAAGATGGATAAATAAATAACGGGCAATAATAAATAATTGGTATACCTACTTCAGTGCGGAACACTAACTATACAATGGAAGTTTAATATTATTACTGCCACGAAGTCCAGATCTAAATCCAATAGACAATTGACTACCTAAATGGTTCCGGATTGGGGTACCAGCGGGCTCAGCACGGTTCCATTTTTTATCCACTATCACTAAGCCCGTCACTTTCGCACTTACATACTTGTTAGAACGTGACAGGCATGGTGATAAATGATAAAAATGCGACCGTGCTACTAGGGCTGGGTACAAATGTCTGCGTAAGGGTCATGTGTGGGTCAAGTCGGGTAACTTTTTTTAATGAGTTGGCATGCGGTACGTGGTATTAGTTCAAAATATGAATAAACTAGTAGTTCGCCCCGAACTGAGAACTCGCGGTTCGCCAAAAATATCAATTGAATGCAGTCGTCAAAGGATCGAAAACCGCGTAAGATTTATTGCAAGGTCTGTGGAGCCCTTAACTGTTACTGTATCTGTGGTAAGCCGAAATATTTCCTGTCAAATGTCAAATACCTATATTAATGTTTATTTTATTTTATTTTTATCTTGCTAATTATTTCAAAATGGTAAATTTAAAAACGATATTATAAAAGTGTAAGCCGAGCACTTTCATTTGATATCAAACTCGACCATACTTTCTTGCAAATAAAATGACCAGAATAGCAAGACACTTCACAAACAGCTTTTTGGCCTTCTAAGCTCTTCTAGCTCAATAACCCCTTGATCGAGCCTGCTCATAATTTAATGACTAAAATATAATGCCCTCAACTACACGTTTACCCAATTTCATTTAATTTAGAACAAATTTACTTAAGTTATTGTGTATCAAACTATCTTCTGACAGTTCAGCTTAAAAACATCGAAATGCCGGGACGTGCCGCTAGCCAGCCGCGTGTTCAAAGTTGAATGTAAGAACTTCGCTTCGCTTCGCTCGTTCGTTCGATAAGTGTAAGTATCAGAGACGCCGTTAAATTATTTAGTTACCTGCAAAGCTGGCAATTACAAACGTAGCCTCATAAATTTGGCACTAGAGGTGAGTTCATGCATTACGTACACGTGTCCTTATTTATTGCGAGGCTTTCTTGGCTCTTGCTGTATACGTATGCAGAAACTAGGAAATAAGTAGGTAATATGTCACTAAATATAGGTACTAATGCCTGTTAATTTATTTGCAGACTATGCATTTACAATACTGTACGATAAACCCTATAATAAAAACAGCGTTAGACCGGGACGTGCCCGGACCGGACCTCCCGGTGCTTACTTTTCTATGACAGATGACGGTGATCACATGATGCTTCCCAAAAAAACGAAGCTACGGAAGCTCCGGCCCGGACACGGCCCGGTCTAACGTGAGTCATCCTTTATGTGCCTTCTTAACAGCGGCGGCTGGTAGCTATGTATTATGGGTGTTCTCTCACAATAAAAAACAAAAACTAAACCTACACATTCAATTAACCGTCGCAAAGTACCTAGATGTCGGTTTCCGTCCACCCTGTCATTGAACTCTCTCATAGATTTTCGGTATTACGAATATCTTGACGACCGATAGACGCCAACTGCAGTTCATTTTACAAATGGATATAATGTTTTTATTTAAATTTTATGGAAAGATGTACTAAATTGTTAACACACCTACTTACTTATTTCGCTCCAAACAAACTCACTGCACGTCGCCCGCGCCCGAGCCAAACACAAAACATATACTTTAAGACCTTTAAGTAACACGAAAAACATAATAAGCTAGTTACTTTTATCACATTCACACAACACAACCACGGTGTTTTTGCATATTGATCTGAATAGTAAATATATAAGTTTTTGTTTTTGACTAACATTGTTACGAAAGTTTAAGGTCGTCCATAATTGAACTCGAGTCGATTTTGTAAACTTTTTCACATTCTCACGTTAAATTCATTAATTTTTAAACACCTCACAACAAACAAATTATGTGCTTTCGCTGTTTAAACTCTTGTTTCATTATTTATAATGAAAAAATGGCCAAAATTGCATTCCCGCCTTTAAAATTGACTAAGGTCTGTTTAGAAACAAGTGACAACAACAACATCAACATGGCGCGCGGGATGCGCGCGCAAGGTCAACCGGGCTCGGAGCGCCGCACCGATTTTGCCTGTTCCCTCATAGAAAATGTTCTGTTTCACGTGCGTAGCTATGTCGAAACTTTTCTTTCGCTCTTATTGAATTTCCTATTGATCGAATGTACTAAATCTTTTTCCATAGGAGCGCAATCGAAAGCGCTCCACTTCGCGCGTTACCTTTGATTTCTATGAAATTACGCCGAGTAGGTAGTGGTGAGCTGTCTAAAACTTATAATTAGGGCTTGCAATTCCTGATGAACGACCTGTTTTGATATTCGAATATTCGGCCGCTCAGGTTTCGAATATTCGAATATTTTTTATTACTATAAAAAAATCTATGTCATCCGCTGTAGTTACAGTTTCTGTGTGTTTTACGGGTATTTACAGTGAATGAGGAAGGGTAGGTACCCAAATACGAAGGAAATAATGAAACAGTGAAACCTAACTCAATTTAAAAGAAAACGAAATCAAAAAGTATGTTATTTTTACGGTGCGTAAGTTTTAAGTTAAAGGGTCATTCTGTTTATTCAGTATAAGCGTACGTTAAGCGAATTTTTGAAGTCTAATCCTTGCCACTTATCGCAATTCTCAAATTTAATCATACCAAACTTGCCCAACTTGGTAATCTAACCATGCACCTTTAGCTGACGAATAATCCACCCAGTACTCAACTAACTTTTTCCCTTAAATATTCCAATATTATATAATTAGCCGACCATTCGGAATAATAACTTGCCAAAACAAATAAAGTCAATAAAGATTCAAAATACAATGAAATTAAAGGCCTTTTTACAGGCCTCTGAGTGATTACAAGTTAATTTAAATCGGAAAATAATTAGGTACCTACTAAAAAAAAATATCTTACATTCCTAGGTGTTTGGATGGTTAAAGTTATATTATTTCACACAAAGACGCATTTATAATAAGTTTTATCTAGAAATATTAAATACGTCTAATTTTGGCGTTTTACTTGTTTTTAGAAATGTGGGCATCTTATAAATAGTAGGATGATAAAATCTAGTCAATTAAGTGGATTTCTGCCAAATATCCTTAGTTTTAGCAATATGTGAAAAAAGCTTTTGAATAAAACGATAATAAACCGATTTCTCTTTCCGTTTCTTATTTTTTATAATATTCGAATAATTATTCGAATATTCGAATACGTCGTCAGAAAAAGTCGAATATTCGAATATCTGAAAGTTTCGAATATTTGCAAGCCCTACTTATAATGAATAAAGGTTATTATTTAATTGGTATTGAGTTTTTTACGATAGATCTTCAATAGTAATATATTAAATAGGTGGTATAATTACATTTTGATTATTTATGGGAGTGCACCGCACAAGCGCTCCTTAAGGCCAGCCGCGCCTGCTTCTTAATATGAAGTAAAGATCTTTTCCTTTAAGGTGACATTCCATTTCCAACTGCAGCTGCACTACTGCTCCGGCATTACTGCGGCGGCCTGAACGCGTCGGTGTGATTGTCAATTTCCATAGTAAATTGAATGACAATACCGACTGCATGTAATATGGTAATTTTAACGTATTTCCGACCGCAGCTGCACTACTGCTCCGACACTACTGCGGCGGCCTGAACGCGTCGGTGTGATTGTCAATTTCCATAGTAAATTGAATGACAATACCGACTGCATGTAATATGGTCATTTTAACGTATTTCCGACCGCAGCTGAGCTACTGCTCCGACACTACTGCAGCGGCCTGAACGCGTCGGTCTAACTGTCAAATTCCATAGTAAAATGAATGACAACCCGGACTGCACGCAGCATGGTGATTTTCGCGCATTTGGTGTATTCTTGCAACTGCGGCTGCAGACCGCACGTCAAATCTGTCACTGCACTGAAATGTCTTGGTCACAGATATCAGTAGTTCTAAGCAAAGAGGATATAACCAACTACGTTCTAAGGGGTTTATAACACCCAAGGATAAACAATTCCGATAGTAGAGTCTGTTCGGAAAGAGAAGAGTCGTGGAATGTATGGGCGACATAACATTTCACGACTTCTCTTTCCGCACAGATTCTACCTACTGTTAATTTTTTGCTAATCTATATTGAGCCATATCACAAAGCAAGGTAGGAAAAGAAAGAGAGCGTCAAATCCGGAGAGTTAACTATAGTCTAGCAAACCCAATTTGCCAGTAAATATGAACAAAGAAAACTCTACTCATCGATTTCTTTTGGGTGTTAGTACTAGCCTAAGACAAATATAATATGCTTCTCTCTGTCTATGTTTGAAATGAGACAGTCCCTGGCCAAACTATATTTTCCTAGGTATTAGGGGCAAAGCTTTGTTTAAAACCAAATTGATCCACGAGAGAAGCAAATGGTTCAAAAAATTAAAATATTGACAGTTGCGGTGGTTTCAAGGCTTGAAGGTTAAATAAACTTTGCAGAGTACCTAAAACACGGATCATCACACCAACACGAGGAAAATATTTATTATTCAGATTAATTTATTAAGAGTTATTTATATCAGCCAAAGTCAACGAAATAGCTTTCTTCATAAAGGATTTCTTGTCTGGCCCGTCAAGTTTTACATGGTCTGGTCATTAACTGTTACTGTCAAGAGCGCCACCTCCCATGGTCACCTGCAACACAAGATCAATTATAAGATTTCAATTTGCGACTGGACTATAAAATATGAAGTGTAAATTGCTCAATTATAGCACTTACAAATGCATTTATTAATTTATACATTTATACCTTTAGGTAGGGTAACGGCACCAGTGGCCAGCCGGGTACCAGTGGTCAGCCTTTTGAGCCGTTTATTGGTCATAAATATCTGGTATATTCATTTAAACAAATCGCGAGTAGTCAAATAGGAGCTTTGATTCCTTATTGGTTAATACGTCACACGACAGGTGCGGTGAGGGAACGGGGGGAAGAAATATACTCGTTCATACAGGTGCTGTTTGTCGACGAGTGCAATAGTGTCATGTCCGCCATATTTTTTACTGCACGTGGTGTTCTCTTAACAGGCAAGAAAAACTATGTTTTAATGTTAAAAGTAATTGTTTTTGTTAATGATTGGTTTATTTATTAGTTTATCTATTAAATTGCATTATATTTGAATGAAAATATCAATATTTCACTTATAAATTGAGGGGGCTGGCCACTGGATAACACTTTTTTCCAAAGAATCCAGTGCCCAGCCCCCCACGGCTGACCTTTGGGTTATTCGTTTATTTTATTATTTTCGAGCCAATGCGACCGTTAGGACCGTTAAATTTACATTTTCAAATTTAGTTAGGCATGCCCTAGTCAATTTAAAGTAAAACCCAGTAGTCAGCCGCATTTGAAATAACGTTTTAATGCGGCTGAGCACTGGGTTTCGCGGATCCAGTACTCAGCCATTGACCTTGCTTGGTACGTCGCCGCCAAAAATATGTCCACATTTTTAAACCCTATCTCATTGAAATAAGGTTCAAAAGTGTATACATATTTTTGACGTTAACTATACATAACTATCATTTTGCTTTTTCCTGGTCGGTATATGACTTTGTTTATTAATGATAATTAGATCTGCATAGACTCGATTAATTATTTTTTACCGAATACCTACTAGGAACATAATTATATATTACCTGAAATACCTCATTAATTTTTGACGGATTAATTATTAGAAAATAAATATTGCGATTCTTAGTTTGCAAGAATAATATTAGTTAATTAAGTACCTATGGCCAACAAATTTCGTGTCATAAGAATTGTATGTACCTATAAGATTTTTTATTTATTAAATAAGTAAACAAGTAGGTAAGTAATACATATGTTCATATGTATATGCAAAAAAATTATAAACTAAAATTAAAAACTACAACTAACTACAATAACAATAACTAAAATAGTAATAAAAAATAGATATTTGTATAACATCGTTGATTTTGATATAATATGCAAAAAATTGTAAACTAAAATTAAAAACTACATTTAACTACAATAACGATAACAAAAATTATAAAGAAAAATAAATATTATAATATCGTTGATTTTGATATAAATATTAGTGATTTTGATCTAATTATTATGAATAGTTTATATAGGCTGAGTACTGGGTACACAGAGGCTGCTTACTGGATTTTAGAGGCTGACTACTGGAGAAAAGTGCCACTTTTTGTTTAAACTTAATTAGAGATATTATAAAGAGGATTGTTATTTTTTAAATATTTTGTTTTAAAACTCTGATAAACAATTGATCTAACCATGTCATTTGTTTAATTATCCGATTAATCCTGTAGAAATGCCGAACTTTCAAACTTAAAAAAGTCGTTATAAGGCTGACTACTGGTGCCTTTACCCTACCTGAAGAAAGTAAAATTGCTTTAATATTGAACCTCAGAAAGATAAATCTGTAATATTTTGCTAATACCGAACGACGTGTCACATCGCCTTCTCCGGAACCCACGAATCACTTTGCAGAAACCAATGAAAGACCTGATAAAAGAACCTACCTGGGGACGTTTATCGTAGACTTCTAAATCCAGCCGGCAGTGTCCGCACGTTTCTGACGGCCGAGTACCTACTCTCCACTGACTGACACTGTCGGCTGGATTTGGCTGGATCACGTACCTACGTGATGTAGGTGGATCAAGTGCACACCCCGTATACTTCACAAGCTACATGAGTCCCGCTCACGTCGGGTTGCTGTGTGCTGTTGCGGTGGTCACGCATTTAGCCAAGAAGATGGGGAAGATAATTTCAAAATGTTAGCTTACCTTAAGTAATTTTTCCTCTGCATTAATTTCATTTGGGTAATTTGGGTGTATTTAGTCAATTATTAAGCCTCAAACACCGTTGAATTGCTTTTCATTTAATCGGTAATATTCCCTGAATCACAACGACAATTCAATATCAGATTTTATTGGTAGCTGTCTTCGACTGCCTCTGACTCCCGTAGAAAGGCAATCTGGTCTTCTTTTTCGTTAGCATGTAGCATTATTGTAACTTGCTTTTTCTTGTAAAATATACGAAAGTAAATTAGTATTTTTATTTATACGTCTGACACTGACATTGATTGACAAGCAACACGAACGCTGCTGCGACTGCACGACGCAACAGCAGCAGTCGTCGCCGCTATCGCCGCTGCAGTAATGTCGCACCAGTAACGTCGCAGCAGTAGTGCAGCTGCAGTTGGAAATGGACTGTCACCTTAAAGGTTACTTTGACGAGGAACACTAGAGCAGGGAAGAACATCGTGCCTACTGATAGTACAATATGACACCAACACCATTCGCAAAAGGGTAACATTCCATTTTTGACCGCAGCTGCACTACTGGTACTGAACGCGTCGCTGTTACTGTCAATTTCCATAGTAAAATGAACAGTAGTGCAGCTGCAGTTAGAAATGGACTGTCACTAAAAGGCAACATGAAACTTATAATCGAGATGTTAGCGTGCGTTGTGCGCGCTCGTTCACTGAACAAATCCAGTGTCTATATTCAGTTTAATGCACACCATAGTGTACTACGTAGTATGCATGCCATCTATCGGTGGCGAAACGTCCATAGAACTCGATTCTCACCGGCTTGTCTTATATTCTGTCCGAGTTTGTTTTGTTTGAAGGCTAAACATAAACAAGAGAACTCGCGACTCTGAAACTAATAGACAGCGTGCATTATCTGCTTAACACGAAGTGGAATCTATATTTGTAAGGCAAATATGCGAAGCCATTTGCTGAGTTTCAGTGTATTTGCGTTCCATTTACGTCGCGAGTTTAATGCTAAGGTTAGTTTTATCAATCTGCTAATATTTGAGATAAAATTTCTGGCGTACTGAAGTCTAAAATCGCATCGCACGTCGTGGATGTGGAATAATGGAGGAAATCATAAAAACCATCCAGAACTCCTTCCTAGAAGGTGATAAGATAAAATGCACCGTTGTAATGTTTATATAGTCTGCAAGACACTTAGTAACTTCTAACAATTTAGAACAATTATTAATGTATATCATGAATGTCATATATTAAATGATTGAAAATATTATTTCTAATGGGTTTCCTTTGTTCGACTTGTACCTTACTCGTACTTACTTTACTCAGAAACGTCAAAATCTACCTAAATACCACAAGCCGCCGATGTTTAAAAATAATTCATCATAAACTTTATCTAACCACGTGTAGGTATTACATTTTCATTAGAGGAGTTTCTTTTGTCTGAAGTCCCGGTAGCAGCAATGACGTAGATGTTGATCTTGGTCGACTCACTGCGCCTGTGCGAACACTTGGAGTTATTTGGCAACCCGTTTCAGATACGATTGGTTTTAATATTGGAATAAAGGGAGAACGTTCGTTGCCAAATAAACTCACTACACGTGAACTGTTGGCTCATGTGATGCGGGTTTTCGACCCACTTAGTGTCCTAGCGCCTAAGTAGTGGTTACGGGTCGAATCATGTTTCAAAATGCGACGCGTAAGGGTAAGTATTGATTGGGGCGAGTTGTTGCAGAGTGACAGTGCGAGTGATAAGTGCGAGCTTCATTTGTTTTGTAACTCGAGAGAGTCAGCCTTCGCTGCGGTTGCATGGCGTTGTGTTTAAGATAATGGTTACGTGAGTCTTGAAGCTGGCGCTTATACTTAGCCAATTTCGTGCAGCTCCTTTGAAACAAATTTCTATAAATCGCTTAGAGCTCCAAGGAGCGTTGATCGCAGCTCGTCTCGTTTCTACGATTTGCGAAGCACACCGATTGAAGCCAGTAAATCGCGCTTTCTGGTGTGATTCCATGACTGTTTTGTGGTGGCTTCAAATCGAGGCGTGGTTGTTTAAGTCATTCCGAGCCGAGATAATGGAGATAACTGACATTTATTTACGCCCAGGAAACGTGTGCGTCGTTCGAAGAATGTCTCATAAGATCCAGACGACCGGGCAACGATAGACGAACAAAGTGAGGAAGAAATTGACAAATTAGCTGGTGTGGTGAAAAAAATTGTAACTACATGTTAGCGAGGTCCTTCTCTTCCCGTAGTAGTACTTAAATACGTACACCTTGTGTTCTATTCTGCTGTTTACGTACTTCCATTGTCGAGAATGGATGTCACTGCTGTAGGTTAAAGTATGTGGTCACACTGTTAAATAACAAGATACTGGGGAACCCTCTTGCAATAGGTATACGTGGAGGATAAACGTTAAGTATAAAAAAGCTGTATAGTTACGTTAACTCGCGTAAATTCAATGAAATTGAAATCTCCGCGTATCACAACATTCCCTAGCGAAACAATATCCTCAGTGTAGCGTTGAAATGTTTTCACAATAAATTAAGAACGTGTGTCGCTCGCTTATGCATGAAGCAACTCGCACGCATGAACTCGCTGCTATTGCTTTATACAAAATATTTTGTATTCCGCAGAGATTATGCCCGAGGGAATATCCCGCACGGAATTAATGTTGATATTCTAGAATATAATAAATATAAGTAGATTGAATTAATAATCGTTTTTATTTTATACATAGATACCTAAATAATTAAAACGTATTATAGTCTTTATTAATATAAATTACTAAAAGACATAGAATATAAAACTAAAACTAACTACAAACTAAAAACTAAAAATTAAAAATACCTATCAAAATTTGGTGCCCGCGGGAGGGTGCCCAATACGCAGGCAGCGTTCCCGCGCTGGATTGCGATTGCAATTCTCTGCGCGAGAAAGCTGCCCGCGCGGGGGTCGCCCGTTGCCTCCCTCAGCCGTTTCCCGAGCGCCTTGTGGAGCATCTGTGCGCCTCTGCCCCACGAACCAAGCGTCTCGACGCCAAATGCGACAAATTCGTATTGAGCGCCGAGACAGCTGTATTTGGCTACCTTTTGACGCTCCCGAGTGTCCGCCGCCGCGCCAGCACGCCTGCTGGTCGATGGGACGTAGGACGCCGCTAGCGTGTCAGCGCAAGTGGCGTCCCATACCAACGCACGACCCATCTTCCAGGGAATCAGTGACATCCCGTCAGGGCGCTTACCGTCGTTCCGCACTATTTGGGGCTCCAGAGCGGCGGGAACGCCGGCACTGACGAGCGCCCTTCTCAGGATGTCATTGAGGGCGGAATGGCGAGACAGGCGGCCGGCACCCGAAGAGCAGGCGAGCCCGTGGTGACCGAGGCTATCTACTTCAGATCCACATGAAGCGCAGTTGTGGTCGGCACAGACAGCAACTCCTAGCCGGAGACCAGCGGCTATGCGAAGCGTCTCTGGGTCTATAAAGGTGCCGGTGTTAGGCGAGGGATACGCGTGTAGCCACTGACCTGACTCTGGCTGAGATGATGCCAGAAGCCTCGCTCGGTCCCTGCCTGTCGCTGTGTCCAGAAGTGAGTTTAGCGTAGAGACTGAAGCTATGTTATCCCAGGCCCTTTGTATCTTCGGTCGAGACGGAAAATTTTTACTCGGTCCAGCTAGCCATGCATTCGAGGCCTCAACCAGGCACGCGATCTCGCAGTTTGTAGCCGGAGAGGCTTTGAGAATATTACCTGCGAGATCGGAGGTGCTATGAATTGAGGCCAAGAATGCCGGCAAAGCAACACTTGAAATTTTACGGGTACCCAAACCACCATACCTTATCGGTAAGGTGGCTTGAGTCCATGCCTGCTCGCTAAATCGGATGTTCAAAATTGATTCAATTTGGGATTTTAAAAGTAGGTCAAGAGGTCGGAGTAGATGGGGGTATTTCCAGATAGGGCAACAGCGGAGCAGGTAGGTAAATTTTGGAATGAGTAGACAAAATTTTAGAATAAACAGAGCAGAATGACTGCTAATTTTGAGAAGGCGGTCCGAATAGTCACTAAATTTTGAAATAGATTTACTCAGAAGGGGAGGGATGGCTTCATCGAAGACGGGTGCTCCGAGAAGATGTAGACTGTCTTTAGATATATTTTTGATAGATGGCGCGATGTTATTAAAACTTTGAATAATTTGGGATGCCGAAGAAGAATCTAAATTGTCCGAAATATATAATTCACATTTATTGATATTTAATTCCAGCCCAATATCTTTAAATTTATTTTTAATTTGTAATAAATCTGCTAAGACAGTCTGTGAATCGCCTCCTAGAGTCCCATCGTCAAGGTACCACACGTTTAATTTGGAATTTAGACTGTGAATTATTGAATTAATTGCCAGACTAAATATGGCTGGACCGAGGGGATCACCCTGCTGACAACCCACTGCCGAAAGGATCTCATTGTTTTTGTGCATTAATTTCGATGGACAGTGATAACACTGTAGTAAAAAGTTATAAATTTCCGGAATCGTTATTTTAATTTCGTTCAGCAGGGTGTCTCTATTAACTGAATTAAAGGCGTTTTGTACGTCTAATTTTAAAAGTACCTCACATGCGTCGCTTTGTACGAAGGTGCGTACGGCATGAACCGCCGCCTCGCAGCCACCGCGTGTGCCGAAGCCAACCTGAATAGGTTCAAAAAGATTTTTTAGTTTTTTGCGTGTTAGCAGGACACACACGTATTTATTTTTCTGAAAGTCGATGAATGCAAAACAGTGCGCAAGAATTACAACGGGATTAATAATATATTTATTCTCTTTATTTATTTTTGGTCTTAAGTTAGGTTATTTTATAATATGGATATAAAAATAAAATACAAAAACACTTACAAAAACAATACAAAATACTTATAAACATACTAGCTGTTGCCCGCGACTTCGTACGCGTGGATTTGTATATTCATATTCATAATCATATTCATATTCATATTTTATTGATAACGTCAATTACATGTTAGGAGTAAGTACATAAAATAAAATTACATTTCACTAAATGTAAACATACTTAACAACAAATAAAAGCAGAACAGAAATGCATATGTCGTGTCGATCATAATTATAAACTTAAAACTAAAATAATTCCATGTTTCGTTAAATAATTTTAAATAGTTACATTAAGGCTTTCTAATAATCCATATTAAAATATCTAAATTAAAAATAACATTTTACAGTGAAAGTAATGTCCCATCATGGTCCCATCGAAACAGTGATTTAGACTTTCACATTGTGTGTATGGATGGATCAATGACACCCTGTCGAAGAATTCGTCGATCGTGTAGCAGGCCATCTCCAATAACATTTTTTTAATCTTTCTAGTAAATGTGACATCACTAAAGACGTACATCTCTGATTTCAGCAGGTAACGTGTTGAACAGTCTGACGCCTAAAACACCAAGGGATTTCTTAGCTTTAGCGGTAGTATGGGCCGGTACCAGAATGAGACTTTCACCGCGCGTGCTTCTACCCGACTGCTGCTCACGGGTTTTATAAGAGCTTAGATTGCTTCTTACGTACTTACACGTACTTATTGTTACGTACTTATTGGTGGTTATAAATTCAACATTAGCTTAGAACATTATGCAGCAAAAGATAGCAGTAGGGACGGTTCATCATTTGTTAATTATTATACAACGCATGAGATTTGTCTTTCACAACCTGGCTACGAAGTTTCAAGACCCTAACTGAATAAAATTGTTCTCGATATAATTTCTCTCTCAACCCCCAGAAGATTTTCAAGTCAACTATTTAATAAAACCTACTACCTAACTACCTATTTACGAAGTTTGAAGTTCCTAGCTTTAAACAAAATTTGAACCCTCTACCAACTCTCAACCCCTGTTGAAACTTTTAGGGGATGAATTTTTAAAAACGCTGAAATTACTTTTCTTGTATTGTAATAATATGCCTTTATACAACGATTCAAGTCCCGCACTCAAGTAAATATTTGGGTTCCATACAAATTTTCGACCCCCTTCACCACCTTGGGGGATGAATTATCAAAGACTCTGAAATTAGTTTTCTTTTCTCTTAATAAAATATTTTTTTACGAAACTTCAAGTTCCTAGCTTTAAATAAAATTATAACCTATACAATCTTTCAACCCCTTTTTAACCCTGTTATGGGATGAATTTTTAAAAACGCTGAAATTAGTTTTCTTGTGTTCTAATAATATGGCTTTATACAAAGATTTAAGTCCCGCACTCTCAAAAATATTTGATCTCCATACAAACTTTCAACCCCTTTTTCACCTCCTCGGTGGATGAATTTTTAAAAACGCTGAATAGGTTTTTTTGTTTTTTTAATAAAATACCTTTTTACGAAGTTTCAAGTTCTTAGCTTTAAATAAAATTTGAACCCTATACAAACTTTGAACCCCTTTTGGACCATTATAGGGGATAAAAACGCTGAAATTACTTTTCTCGTATTCTAATAATATGTCATTATACAAAGATTCAAGTCCCGTACTTACAAAAAATGTTGACCTCCATACAAATTTTCAACCCCTTTTTCACCACCTTAAATGTTGAATTTTGAAAAACGCTGACAATAGTTTTCTTCTCTTTTAATGAAATAACTTTTTACGAAGTTACAAATTTGTAGCTTAAAATAAAGTTACAATCAACAATCTTTTAACCCCTTTTTAACCATTTTAAGGGATGAATCTTTGAAAACGCTGTAATTACTTTTCTTGAGATCTAATAATATGGCTTTATACAAAGATTCAAGTCCCGCACTCTAAAAAATATTTGATCTTCGTACAAACTTTCAACCCCTTTTTCACCACCTCGGGGGATGAATTTTTAAAAACACTGAAATTAGTTTTGTTGTTTTTTTAATTTAATACCTTTTTGCGAAGTTTCAAGGTCCTAGCTTAAAATAAAATTTGCACCCCAAGACAAAGTTTCATCCCCTTTTTTACCCCCTTAGGGGTTGAATTTCCTAAAACGTCGCAATTACTTTATTTTGTAATCGGCTATTATGCCTTTCTAAGAAGTTTCAAAGCATTTGTAATGGATTCAAACTTTCAACCCCTTTTTAACCCTGTTAGGGGATGAAGTTTCAAAAACGCTGAAATTACTTTTCCTGTCCTATAATAATATACCCATATGCAAAGTTACAAGTCCCACACTCACAAAAATATTTGATCTCCATACAAACATTGAACCCCTTTTTCACCACCTTGGGGGATGAATTTTCGAAAACGCTGAAATCAGTTTTCTTATTTTTTTATATAATATATTTTCACAAAGTTTCAAATTCCTAGCTTAAAATAAATCTTAAACCCCATACAACCTTTCATCCCCTTTTTAACCCTTTTAAGGGATGAATTTTTAAAAACGCTGAAATTACTTTTCTTGAGTTCTAATAATATGGCTTTATACAAAGACTCAAGTCCCGCACCCTCAATAATATTTGATCTCCGTACAAACTTTCAACCCCTTTTTCACCACCTCGGGGGATGAATTTTTAAAAACGCTGAAATTAGTTTTCTTGTTATTTAATTTAATACCTTTTTGCAAAGTTTCAAGGTCCTAGCTTAAAATAAAATTTGCACCCCAAGACAAAGTTTCATCCCCTTTTTTACCCCCTTATGGGATGAATTTCCTAAAACGTCGCAATTACTTTGTTTTGTAATCGGCTATTATGCCTTTCTAAGAAGTTTCAACGCATTTGTAATGGATTCAAACTTTCAACCCCTTTTTAACCTTGTTAGGGGATGAATTTTCAAAAACGCTGAAATTACTTTTCCTGTCTTATAATAATATACCCATATACAAAGTTTCAAGTCCCACACTCACAAAAATATTTGATCTCCATACAAACTTTCAACCCCTTTTTCACCATCTTAGGGGATGAATTTTCGAAAACGCTGAAATTAGTTTTCTTGTTTTTTAATGTAATACATTTTCACAAAGTTTCAAATTCCTAGCTTAAACTAAAACTTGAAACCCATACAACCTTTCATCCCCTTTTTAACCCCCTTAGGGGATGAATTTTTAAAAACGCTGAAATTAGTTTTCTTGTTTTTTAATTTAATACCTTTTTGCAAAGTTTCAAGGTCCTAGCTTAAAATAAAATTTGCACCCCAAGACAAAGTTTTATCCCCTTTTTTACCCCCTTAGGGGTTGAATTTCCTAAAACGTCGCAATTACTTTGTTTTGTAATCGGCTATTATGCCTTTCTAAGAAGTTTCAACGCATTTGTAATGGATTCAAACTTTCAACCCCTTTTTAACCCTGTTAGGGGATGAATTTTCAAAAACGCTAAAATTACTTTTCCTGTGTTATAATAATATTCCCATATACAAAGTTTCAAGTCTCACACTCACAAAAATATTTGATCTCCATACAAACTTTCAACCCCTTTTTCACCACCTTAGGGGATGAATTTTCGAAAACGCTGAAATTAGTTTTCTTGTTTTTTAATATAATACATTTCCACAAAGTTTCAAATTCCTAGCTTAAACTAAAACTTGAACCCCATACAACCTTTCATCCCCTTTTTAACCCCCTTAGGGGTTGAATTTTTCAAAATCGCTTCTTATCCCTTGTACACTTTACAAATGCAACCTAGTGTACAAATTTCAACTTTCTAGCTTTTGTAGTTTCGGCTCTGCGTTGATGAATCAGTCAGTCAGTCAGTCAGTCAGTCAGTCAGTCAGGACACTTGCATTTATATATATAGATTATAAAAAACCTAACCTAGGGTGCCGCCAGCAGCGGGGCAAGGCCCAAGCTGCCGGTGGTCAGGGCTGCAGAGAGAGGAACCGGCGGACTATCCGCGCCGTGTCCAAGATCACCGCCTTCTGCATCTGACCCTTGATCCAACCACCTAGCGAGAGTCTCTCAAGATGTTGGTCGAGACTCTTCGCTATTAGACCGTTCACTGAAACGACTATCGGGACAATGATCGTCGAATCAACATCCCACATGGCGGTTATCTCGTGAGCCAAGTCTAGGTACTTGCTGGACTTGTCCTTCTCGGCTTTCACGAGATTCTCATCATGAGGGATGGTGATGTCAACGAGCACGGCCCGGCGTTGCGATCGATCTATTATCACAATGTCAGGCTTATTGGCTACAATAGTCCTGTCAGTGATGACAGATCGATCCCAATAGAGCGTGGCACGACCATTCTCGAGAACTGGCGCAGGTGAATACTTGTAGTACGGTACTTCGCGGTCCACAAGGCCGTATAGAAGAGCAAGCTGCTGGTGTATAATCCTGGCTACGAGATTATGTCTGTGCAAGTACTCGCCGTTAGCAAGATGAGAACAACCGGAAATGATATGCCTGATATATATTTAATTATTACGATTTTATTGCTTTACGTATTCAGCAGTGGGTTTCTATTCTACTACAAGCTGATTCAACCCATGTACTGACAGCCCACGAAGAAAATTTAATTATGTACTGGATACATTATCTGGGCCGGAGCGGTTTTCCTGTTGGCAAACAACAGTTATTAGAAGTTATTATAAAACTCGTAACAAATTTAGATCGCCCGAACCCATTCAAGGATGGAATGCCCGGTAAAGACTGGGTTCAAAAATGTATGAAACGCCACCCAATTGTAGTTAAAAGGGTGACTCAAAATTTGCCCACCAGTAAGAACCAAGTCACGGAAGAAGCATTGAGAGCATGGTTTGACTGCAAAATCAAGATTTGGTAAAGAGATATTTAGACATTTAACGCTTTTGTGAATTGTGATATTATATTGTCGTGTTTTAAATTCGACATAATCCTATCAAGCGAACTATGTGATCGGACAACGACGTAATGATGTTGCTAATTAGAAGTAGTAGGAGTCCAATAAATAATGGTCATAGATTATCATAAAGCTCGCTTGAATAGTAGAAAATTAAACCGTTAATACCGCATATGCTTAGTTATCAGCATATGGCTTAAAACTGGAGAATAATGAATTATGAATACTAATAGGTAGAAAAACTGGAAATTGACGAGTATTAATGTTATTTGAGTTTGTATGAATTCTTCTAATAATATAAAATATGTATTTATTATTTTAGGAGTTTGCAAGCGAAATGCCTCGGTTTCTAATTACGACGAGGAAGCGAATAGGTAGTTCCGATGCTAAGGACTGTATCGTTTATTATAAATACAATTTTACTTAGCCGTTTTTTCTGGTATTCTATTTTTATTTAAAAATTACACATATAGTTTAATTAGTGCTTTAATAATAAGTAACATTTCGTCCTGGGAGATCGACGTAAAGCATATGGTTTGGACAATATTTACCTAATCCTCCTGAGTAACAACAACGATTGTGGACAAATACTACAAAAAAACATTTGCGGTTTGCGAACAAGACGAGATATTACACAAAAAAATCCTACTATGTAAACAGCCAATTACACATGATTCGTAAAGCGAAACATCTGGGCATAGTCTAATCATTTCTTTTAGTTGAAAAAAGTTTTGGATCTGTGCATGGTGGCCTTTTAGAGAACATGGTATGTTACTTACGACAACCCCGACTTTGGTATACAATATTACCATGATGAAGCGTTTCTATCGACCTGCTCTAGCCATGGTTCAACGCCATGAATGTCCGTTAGGCTTTGGATTTCGGTAGATTCTTTTAGCTGTTTCCCTCCTTTCGCTTGCGTCAGAAATTGACGGGAATCCAAAATGTTGCATAAAATGTCGTTTTCATGTAAAAATTAAAATTCACCACATTTATTCTGTGGATGTTCAATTGAGCAATCATGAAAAGGACACTTAGATGACATATTTTGGCAGCATATTAACCTTTTGTTTCTTTAAATAGTACCAAGGAATTGGTGAAATAGTCTCAAATTAAGCTCGATAGGCTTGTCCAAATTATATTTGCTAGACGTTATTGAAATCATCATAAAGTCCCTAAAATAAAATAAATGTAAAACCTTCTTATATCAGATGTGGCTTAAAAATACCCCCAGGCTTAAGCACATAGTAATACAAAATAATACACATGTCAACAGTTAGACCGGGTTTTATCTGTATTTATAATAAACGATACAGTCTTTAGTATGCACCTCGATACTTCTTCCGTCATGTCCCATGCCGGCACAGTATAAATTAAGAGCTGAAACAAGTATCGTGAAGGCTGAAATGGATTTAGCTCTGCGCCGGAGAGGTTCCTCGTCTGCCAGCGGTAACGATCAGCGCAAAGTAATAAAGTTACGTAGGTAGTCAAGTAGACCAGCTACAAAAACAGCTACCTACAATATGATCACTATGGCAACTTGCCTCGATGGGCAAGGTCAAACCACCGATGAACAAAATCGAGCGCAAAAACTTTAAAATGGCGAGAGACGTACTCGCAGATTTTTGTTCAGACTGTTCTCAGACTCCTGTTCAAAAAAACCTGCAGAATCACAAACATCGCAAGACAAAGGAAATATGTGAAACGAGTTATGAAGATGTAACTTTTCCCTGTCCATCACGTGCCATGCCAACTGCTAGTTGGGTCGTCTTTCACTACTGCCACGGCGCGGAGATGGAAGCCCGATAAACGGGTGACAACTCCTGTACCCCCGCCTCCCCCTGTTACAGCTGCGGCTAATCCGCACAAGCTTAACAGGAAGCAGAGACGGAGGCGAAGAGAGAGGCAAGCCGCTCTCAACAACACCGCCCCGGCGCCACCTCAAGGCGCCCCTGGGAAGGGCCAAGCGCAGGCAGCAGCTGGGCCACCAGCAGCGAACCGTGCCCCTCCCCAGGAAAAGAGGGTGAAGGCCAAGACCAAGGGGGAGAGTAAGCAGGGAGCCCGTTCTTCTGCCAAAAGGGCTCGTCTGGACGAGACCATATCTCCCAGAGGCGAGCCTAAGAGGCAGAGGACTGGACTGCCTGGAGAAACCCCCCCTGCCGACTACGCAGAGGCTGCAAAGGCTGACCTGCTGGTGGCGGTGACCACTGCCACCTCGGGTCACCTGACTGTAAGGTGTGGCGTCAATGATACAACTGTTGGTGTCTAAATACGAATATATTCTGTTAAACTAACGCGCAACTCACAGCAGTCGGATGAGGTCCAAAGGCAACTGCTAGCCCTGCTCTCGCAGGAAACTAGACAGCCCATCGCAAGCCTTCCCGTAGGCCCACTCTTCAGGGGCAAGCCTATATGGGCTAACGGCTCCCTGAGACTGTGGTGCGAGAACCAAGCTACACTGGTGTGGCTCAAGCGCAGCGTGGCTACCATCACCCTCGACAAGGGGGAGAAGGTGGTAGTCAAGCGCCAGAGCGAGGTGCCCAGAAGGGTACGCTGCGGGATCCTGTTCCCGGGGGTCTGAGAGGACTTTGGCGAGGTAGGCCGAGCTCTCCGGTACCAGAACCCGTGGGCGGAAATAGACCGCTGGCTGCTCAACCGGCGAGAGGTGCAGGGAACGGAAACGTTCGCTGTCGTCAGTGTGCCGGAGACAATCGTGCAGCCCCTGGTAGACCGCGGACGCCGGCTCGGCTTTATGCTGGGCTCGGTGTACGTGAAGTTTGAGGGGGCACGGGGGAAATTCAGGGAGCAACCGCCCCCCAGCAGCGCTGTCGACACCGACAGTGCAGCTGATACACCTGCCGAGCCCATGGACACTCACCCGGCGACACAGGCACCTGTGGAAGTAGTCCAGGAGCCTGAGTCGCAAGCCCCAGCGCAGTCTCATTCCGTCTCCGAGAAGGACGAAGAAGAACTTCTTCGTGACTCCTCGGAGAGTGAGGGGGAATGCGCGCAGGGGCTAGGTAAGCTGGCCATCGGCAAGGAGGGGGAGGAGCCGATGTCGGCGGAGGAGGGTGATCCTTGTGGAGGAGCTCCCTTCGCCAATTGGTAAGTTCCTCCAAGCCAATCTCCACCACAGCGAAACGGCGACGGCTCAGATCCGGAAGTGGTTGGAGGTCAACATAACAGCCGTAATCCTGATCCAGGAACCGTGGGTCAGAAGAGGCTCTGTCTGCGGTCTCCGTAACTTAGGAGGTAAGCTAACAGTCTACTCGGGTCCGGATAATCCCCGGGCCTGCATATACACAATTAAATATTTACATGTGCAACCTCTAACGAGCTTCTGTTCTAGAGATGTGTGCGCCATAAGACTGCACGGCGCGCAAGGCTGCCGGAGGCGGACGACCCACCACCGCATGACATGACAAGGCTGGTCAACTACTGCGAAGAAGAGGGGCTCGAACTCATCGTGGCAACCGACTCGAACGCTCATCACCCCCTATGGGGCATGGAAACAGGTAACGAGAGAGGTAAGAAGCTTGTCGAGTACCTATTTACTACAAACCTTAACCTCCTTAACACAGGTGCGGAACCGACATTCATAAACAGACGTAGCAGGACAATCATTGACCTGACCCTATCATCTGAAGAAGCATCGAAGCACATCACAGGCTGGCATGTATCGGAGGAGGTGTCGTGCTCATACCACAGGTGGATTCGATTCGACGTTCAGGTAAAAACACTCACAGCTGAGCCTAGAAGGGACCCACGCAGGACCAATCGCGACCTCTATGCCCTGCGACTAAACACAATACTGGAACAGCAGGAGTGTCCCCTGGAGATACTAGGCACAGCTGAAATAGAAGAACAGGTAAGCGCCCTCACAAATACCATCTTGGAGTGCTACCATCAGGCATGTCCCTTAACCACCCCATCAACAAGCAGTGGAAGGAAGAGCAACTGGTGGGGACCTGAGCTGGAGAGACTCAGGGGTAAGATGAGGAAACAACTAAACAGAGCAATGAACACTGGCACTGATGAGGACTGGGATAACTACAAGTCCACAAAGGCCAAGTACAAAAAACGACTCAGGTACAGGAGCACAAACTCCTGGCGCAAATTCTGTACAGACATTGAAACCACCATGCAGGCTAACAGGGTAAAGAAGGTCCTCTCCAACAACTCAACCATAACCTTGGGATCCCTGCGTAAGCCTGACAGCTCTCTCACCAACTCACCGGAGGAGGCGGAACGGGTCCTGGTGCAAACACACTTCCCGGACTGCGTGATATCGCACCCAGTAAGTTGGGAGGCAGAGGAGACCACTCCGTCGGAGGACGATGGCTACAGACACACGAGGTAATCAGCCCACAGCGCACGCAATGGGCCATAAACAGCTTTGACTCCTTCAAATCTCCAGGAATGGATGGGATCTTCCCCGCGCTTCTAAAATGGGGCGGTAGGCATCTCACTCTGAAGCTGACCACCGTTCTGCGTGCCTGTCTGGCTCACAGGTACGTGCCAAAGCGGTGGAGAGAGGTCAAAGTCATCTTCATACCGAAACCAGGTAAAAGCAGTCGCTTTTACCTGCGAGTAGTCACTCGGATCCCAAATCCTTTAGGCCCATCAGCCTGACCTCCTTCATGCTTAAAACCTTGGAGAGGTTGTGCGACAGGTATCTGAGGGAGAGGGTGCTGAGTAACGTGCCCCTACATCCCAACCAACATGCCTACAGCCCTGGCAAGTCTACAGAATCGGCACTACATGCAGTGGTAAGCAAAATTGAGGTGGCAATTAAAAGCAGGTCCATGTGATTAGGAAGGTTCCTAGGTTTATAGATATAGAAGGGGCCTTCGACAGGACTAGGTTCAGCAGCATTGTAGCAGCACTGGTAAGACATGGAGCGAATACAGTTATGACCCAGTGGATAAACAACATGTTGAGCCAGAGGGTCATAAAACTTGGGACAGGCGAGGCACAGCAGGCATCAGTGGCAAAGGGATGCCCCCAAGGGGGCGTTCTATCGCCACTTCTATGGAACCTAGTAGTGAACGACCTAATCACAACACTAAACAACAATCACTACTACACAATCGGCTATGCTGACGATATAGTGATACTAACGAGCGGCAACCACACAGGTACGGTATCCCAGGTAGCAAATTGACGTCAGCGACGCACAGGCGACGTCATTTATAGGTTGTGATGTGCTGCCTGAGCAGGATTCACATATCCTCTCGGCCTGAAGGGCTGGAGAGGTTTACCGAGCTAGTCTCAGATTTGGGAGAAAGGGGACTTACGGGTTATGAATACAAACACGGATAGTACACTAGTATAGACGGGGCTTTATGCCGTTTATTGTAAACACTTATTAACTACTCTTATCACTAACTAATCCCGATCGGTCGGGGACTCTACGGTAGCGGGTCGATACGCGGGTTCCCTAGGTAACACGGACGTAAGGGAATGATAGGGAAGATCGGGGACAGGAATTACGCCGGCCGGCGGTGTCCGCTACAGGCCTTGCGTATGGGATTCACTGGCGGGCGGTGACCGCTCCGGCCCGTGACGGGAATACCCTGGCAGGCGGATAGCCGCTCCAGCCCGGGTCAGGATACCACTGGCAGGCGGTGACCGCTCCAGCCCGTGGGGGAAGGGAAGAGTCTGGCCTAGGCGCACGTATGTCACCCCGGCCGCGACTGATGGGACTGTGCGCTGCGCGTGCTTATATAGCTCCGGTCGGTGTTCCCCTCCATTGCGCCTCGCGCGGGGCCGTCGTGTCGGTGTGGCCGGATTCCGCTCTGGGCGCGTCGCTGCGGTGACATGGCGCGCTGGTGACATGGCTATGTCACATACCCCTCCCTGGTTAGGAGATTTTTACCTGGGGAAAAATCACCGTAAAATTACTAACCTAAATAGAAATCTAGTATTATAATATTTTTTTTTTTTGTTAACCCATTTTATTTTACACTTCTTTTTTAGTTTTAATGTATATATATTTTTTCTCTCTTTTTTCTCAAATATATTTTCTGGTAATGGGTTTTAGTTTTATTTATTTATTTTTTTCTCTTCTTTTAAATTTCGTAAACTTTTCTGTTTCTTCTTATAAGTATATTTTTTTTTTTAGTGTATAAATATATATAATTTTTTTTTAAGACTGAAGTAGGTAAGTATAGGTTTAATTAAAATATTTAGTTTTAAATTGTGCTTTATTTATCCTGCGCTACGGTTTTTTTTTATGTCGCCAATCGCTTGATAACGTGAGTCGTCTATTAGTACGAGTGGGTACTATGTTAGGTACTGGCTGTCTAGAATTTGGGATGCATTGGAGTGTCTGGAGTGGATTCTTGTCTTGTGAAGTACGTTGTTCTCTTCCTTTTAACCAAAATGCGGGTGTGTTGTTTTCCTGCCTGGTTCCGCTCTTCTTTTGCGTTGCTTTACGTTTTTAGCAGGCGTTACACTTTTTTACATATGTGTTTATGTCTCGTTGTATGCCGGGCCAATAGTAACGTTGCATTACTTTCTTAGTAGTTTCTGTAATCCCTAGGTGTCCTGCGCTCGGTGTGTCGTGATGCTGTTGTATTAATTGTAGCCTGTCGGATTCTGGTACACACAACTTCCAGCCTGTGTCATGGTCTGTTTGTGTGTTGTATCTTGAGTTGATTATCTTTTTGTATAACTTTCCTCCTTCCGCGCGATATTCCTGTGTCGTATTTGGCTCCTTTTGCGCTAGGTCTAGTTTCCTGTCGTACCAGCCTTGCGTGCGTGGAGTAAATACCGCTTTCCTCGACGGTTCATCTGCTATCTGGTTGCAAGGGTTGCTCGATTTGTCTATTATGGTTTCCGGGCGCCTGTCCTTGACGTGTTGTTTTCTAATTCGCTGTTGTTCCGGGTTTCTTGGGTAATATTTTTGGTTGATAGGTTCGTTGTGATTTATCTTTATTTTATTTTTAACACATATGTCCCCCTTGGGGCTGGTGTCACGCGGTGCGGATTTGTTTTGCGGTCGTTTTTCTAACTGTGGTTTTCGGGAGTCTGTCAGATTTTGCGGTGGTTTCCTTGTGCGGTCGGTTACTGTCTGGAGGTCCACATTACTCGTGTCTGGATGCGTTGACCCTTGGTCTGGAATTGTTATCTGCGTTTCGTCGCGGTGGTCGCTTTTGTCCTCCTGGGCGTCAGGCCACGTAATTTTCACGCCTATCCTTCTTAGTAAGTCCATGCCTAAGATGACGGTTGACGCCATGGGGAGTATGCGTACCCAATGCCACAACGTGACGTTGTTCATTGTTATTTTCACTAGTACAGCTGTCTTTACTGTTGTTTTCGTGCCATTTGGCAAAACTATTACTCGTTGTACATGTTGTTCGAGATTTCCTTTCGTTTTACAGACTCTGTATACTTCTTCGTTTATATACGTGTGAGTTGATCCTGTGTCTATAAGGCCTTCGTATGTGACCTCGTTAAATGTCACGTTGATAAAAGGTCTGGTGTCGCCTTGGTCCTCGTCGCCTGCCGCTCCTACTGGTTGTGAGCCACTGTTTCCCTTATTTCCCTTACAACAGTTCTTGCTCAAAATGCCTAGTATGCCGCAAGTACTACAAAAAATGCGTTGTTGCGAACGGCACTGTGCTGCGTCATGACCAAACTTGCCACACGACCAGCAACATGTTTTCGGATTATATCTTGGGTGTATCTTTATCCCTTCGCTTGCGCATGGTCCCGGTTCGCTGTCCCGTTGTCCATACTGGCGATCTCGGATTTGTCTGTTTCGTTGTTGTGTCTGTGGCGTTCTGTCGCCTTGATCCTGCGGTGAGTTGTTCCATCTTGCTCTTTCTGTGGGTCCTTTTCCTGGAAATCCTCCACTGTACGCCGGTGTTAGTATGCTTTCATACTCTGCTGTTAGTTTTACTAGTTCGGTTAAGTCTTTGAAGTCGGTTTTCTTTATATAAAGTTTGTAGTTTTTTGCCATATTTTCGTGTATTCTATGTAGTTTCTCTTTTTCGGTTAGGTTATCGTATCTCCGCATCAGCGTTTGCAGGTCGGTTAGGTAGTCGACGAAGCTTTCCCGGAACATCAGTTTCCTTGCTACTATCCTGACGATGAGGTTCTCCTCGTAGTTGCTGGGGTAGTAATAAAGTTTAAAAAGACTCAGGAAACTGTCCCAGTCCTTGAATGATTTTACATTGTTCCTATGCCACGCTAGGGCCTTTCCCTGTAAGATACGCGGGAGCGCGGGTAATATATCTTCCTTCTCTATCCCGCTTGCTGCGATGAGCTCTTCTAGTCTTTCCAAGAACTCTTCGGCGTCGTCGTATCCCTTAAATGAGAGATTCCATTCCCGGATTAGCTTGGATAAGCGAATCGCGTCGACTTTTGTTTCGTCTTCTGACATCTTGGTCGGTCGTTTTTTCTCTGGAGTTCGAAATTCGTCTGTGGACTTTATGGACTCTACCAGCAGTTTCCTTATTTGGTTGGCTGTGAGGTCTGTTGTCGGAATGTTTCTATCTTTGGCTTGTTGTATTAATTCTGGCTTCTTCAAGTGGTATACCCAAGAAGTTGGCATTGATATACGGTAGGCTACGCTGTTATCTTATCGCGATGCGTTGGGTCGGACTTTGCGGCGGTAATTTGTTGAATGTTGTGATTTTAGTGACGCGATACGGTACTACGGAGTTATAACAATTTGATTGACGGGGTACGGTACGGAGTTATAACGATTTGATTGACAGGATGCGGTACGGAGTTATAACGATTTGCTTGACAGGATACGGTACCGAGTTGTAACGATTTGATTGACAGGATGCGGTACGGAGTTATAACGATTTGCTTGACAGGATACGGTACGGAGTTATAACGATTTGATTGACAGGATATGGTACGGAGTTATAACAATTTGATTGACAGGATACGGTACGGAGTTATAACGATTTGCTTGACAGGATACTGTACGGAGTTATAACGATTTGATTGACAGGATATGGTACGGAGTTATAACAATTTGCTTGACCGGACACAGTGATAGGTTCGCGGCGTTGCTTTGATTCTACACGGGCGGGTGGGACGCGTCGCGTATATTATTATTTACCTTTCTCCCGAGTCTATAAGACTCCTAATTGTGAGTTATTCGGTTGGGCGCCAAATGTGATGTGCTGCCTGAGCAGGAGTCACATATCCTCTCGGCCTGAAGGGCTGGAGAGGTTTACCGAGCTAGTCTCAGATTTGGGAGAAAGGGGACTTACGGGTTATGAATACAAACACGGATAGTACACTAGTATAGACGGGGCTTTATGCCGTTTATTGTAAACACTTATTAACTACTCTTATCACTAACTAATCCCGATCGGTCGGGGACTCTACGGTAGCGGGTCGATACGCGGGTTCCCTAGGTAACACGGACGTAAGGGAATGATAGGGAAGATCGGGGACAGGAATTACGCCGGCCGGCGGTGTCCGCTACAGGCCTTGCGTATGGGATTCACTGGCGGGCGGTGACCGCTCCGGCCCGTGACGGGAATACCCTGGCAGGCGGATAGCCGCTCCAGCCCGGGTCAGGATACCACTGGCAGGCGGTGACCGCTCCAGCCCGTGGGGGAAGGGAAGAGTCTGGCCTAGGCGCACGTATGTCACCCCGGCCGCGACTGATGGGACTGTGCGCTGCGCGTGCTTATATAGCTCCGGTCGGTGTTCCCCTCCATTGCGCCTCGCGCGGGGCCGTCGTGTCGGTGTGGCCGGATTCCGCTCTGGGCGCGTCGCTGCGGTGACATGGCGCGCTGGTGACATGGCTATGTCACAAGGTCATAATAAGGTCGGTCATTTATTCGTCGAGAATAGACGTTTTACTGACGTCCATTTGGGGTCACTATCAGGACGTACCTTTTTGTCACAAAATTGACGTTTTAAAAACGTCTATTTAGGGTCACTATCAGGACGTACTATTTTAGTCACAAAGTTGACGTTTCACTGACGTCTATTAGGGGTCACTATCAGGACGTACCTTTTTGGTCACAAACAAGACGTTTCAGTGACGTCTATTTGGGGTCACTATCAGGACGTACCTTTTTGTTCACAAATACGACGTATCACTGACGTCTATTTGGGGTCACTATCAGGACGTACTATTTTAGTCACAAAGTTGACGTTTCACTTACGTGTATTTGGGGTCACTATCAGGACGTACCTTTTTGGTCACAAATACGACGTTTCACTGACGTCTATTTGGGGTCACTATCAGGACGTACCATTTTAGTCTAAAGTTGACGTTTCACTGACGTCTATTTGGGGTCACTGTCAGGATGTACATTTTTGGTCACAAACATGACGTTTCAGTGACGTCTATTTGGAGTCACTATCAGGACGTACCTTTCACATAATTCATTTATAGATTATGGTTATTTTTGTTGGCAATTAACTCTAAAATATTTGTAAAATTATTTGGAATAACATGTTTGTAATATTTTGCATTAAAATTCACAATTTAGCAAATGTAAAATTTTGTTGTTATAGAAAATTTATTACCAAATAAGTCAAGAGATGGCGCTTTGTTCCCAACGCGTCTGTTCTACAACGCGGTGTTAAGATTTTTCCGGGCTTATATATAAGGTTCGAGGAACAATAGGTCGTCAATTCAAAAGCATTAGTGAGTGTTGTACAGTGTACAGTAGTGTAAATAGTAAATGAAGTGGTAGTTTTATACAGTGTTATTTTTGAACCTCGTACATGGTCCTTCGAACCGGATAGTTGGCTATTCGGTCCTAGGATTCGACAGCAGAGCGCGTTACTCCAATTTCTTGGCTGCCCTAATACGTACGGCCCAGTAACGTCCCTATGAATTCAGTATATGACGTCACTCCAACGTCAGTGGCTGCCCTAATATGTACGGCCCAGTAACGTCCCTATGAAGTCAGTATATGACGTCAGTATTACGTCTGTAAACTGACGTCTTGAGGCTGTGACAAATTGACGTCATCTGCTGGGACCCCCCGACGTCAAGAAATGACGTCTCTTACGTCGAGCAGTACCGTAAACGGACGTCATAATGACGTATAAATGCTACCTGGGATGCGACGTTACCCGCTCTGCACTAGCCATCGTGGAGCGCTGGTGCATCAACAACGAACTCACAGTCAATCCCCACAAGACGGAGCTGGTAATGTTCACCAACAAACGCAATTTGGGAAACTACCGCCTTCCCAAACTGTTCAATACAGAACTCCAACTATCTGCAGAGGTAAAGTATTTAGGGGTAATACTTGACAACAAGCTAAATTGGAGTAATCACTTAAATGGCAAAATTGACAAAGCTACAGTCGCGTTCTGGCAATGTCGTAGAATGGTGGGTAGAACCTGGGGATTAACTCCCAGGCTAACTCTATGGCTTTACCAGGCAGTAATAAGACCAATAATAAGCTACGGAGCGATAGTATGGTGGCCACGCACCAAACTATCCACAGTTGAGGCTAAACTACAACGACTCCAGAGGCTGGCCTGTATGGCGACAACGGGCTGCATGAGGACAACACCAACCGCGGCCCTGGAAGCCTTACTGGGGCTGCCGCCGCTGCACCTCTTTATACAACAGGAAGCGCTAGCTGCGGCGGTACGTCTTAAAAAATCTAATCTCTGGAGACCGAAATCCTCTACGAGGCCATAGGTAGGGAACCGCTTATAGAAGCGGTGACTGACAGGATACCCAAGCAGTTCGTCTTCGACAAGAAATACAAAATACAATTACATGAAGAACCCCGTGAAGAACTCAACCCAAGGGAGCTGAGAATCTTCACGGACGGATCAAAGACAAGGTCAGGCACTGGCGCTGGGGTTTTCTCAGAGGACCTAAACATACACATCTCAACACCACTTGGTGCCCACAACACAGTCTTCCAGGCGGAATGTATGGGCATCATAATGGCAGCACACGCAATCGTCTCAAGGGAAGTAATGGACTACCTCATCCGCATACTCTCTGATAGTCGATCAGTACTACAAGCTCTACAAAGTTATACTCTCACTTCAGGGCTAATCTACGAATGCCACAAAGCTCTGTCAGAGGTATGTACCACCAATGGCGTAACTCTGCAGTGGATCAAAGGACACAGCAACTCACGAGGTAACGATGCAGCCGACATCCTGGCGAGAGGTGGCTCGGAACTGAAGGTGGCAGGACCTGAGCCTATTATTGCTCTGCCATTTGCCTGGCTCCGGAACATGCTGCGACATAACACCAAGGTAAAACACCAACAATACTGGTCTAACCTAGGCACCTGCAGGCAGGCGAAGGAAGCCCTCCCGACACTCAACCCCAATCTGTCACGGAGGCTGCGACAGCTGAACAGACCACAGCTCCGGCTTATAGCTGGGGCCATAACCGGCCACGCCTCATTTAACAAACACCTACTAACCCTACGTGTTACAGATAGCAGGATCTGCAGGGCGTGCATGGAGGCAGAGGAGACAGCCGCCCACGTCATTCTCGAATGCCCAGGGGTGGCAGAATACCGGGCACAACACCTCGGCTCACCGGGGTCGCTCCCAGAAGTCGTAGGCAACGTCAAGGGTCTGCTAGGCTTCCTGGTAGAGCTGGGTTGGCAGGAATAGGCCGCCAACCCATCACGCAAAATAGGCGCAATAATATGACGTCGAGTTGCGGAAACCAAGCCCGCGAATACCTATAACCTATAACCACTACTGCCACGCCAAGATTCTGCTACCGTCCTAGGTGCCACTTTAGTGGCCATCCCAACTGCCATTGCTACTCCATCTGTTGTTGCTATCTCGCGAGATGCTAATACTGCATCAGCTATCATATCTCAACGGCAACTTTAACTGACAGACCTAATTAATTTTCTAAACTATCAATGTAAAGCGTTTCCCAAACCTACTATTTATATCACCAACAGTGAGAAGAGAACTGTTTTTCCATATAAGCTGTGGTCCCACTGTAATTCTAAGTGACCTGTATGAGTTATTCACTGTCATATAGGACCGGATGTTGATGAAATTTATTGATATTTAAACAAGTAGATTCGCCTCACATTATTTCGAAGTTTAGCTCTTAAAGCAACACGGAAGGGAGGCGGTATTCGCACTATTTCCCCTCTGCCGACATACAAGATCAACTGATCTAGCGCGGGTAATAAAACTAATTGCACTTGAATTTTAAACTAGACCGAATCCAGTCGCGCGAGTGAACACTGCTACACAAAAATGCCTATTTGCTCGGTTTTTTGTTGTAAAAACAGGTCGAATACATCAAATTTACAAAAAGATGGTGTTACATTTCACATGTAATATTTGTTTTACATATCATACGTTTAATTACATTTAAACACAATTATTATATTTTAGTTTCATGTAATTGTTGGATTTATCGATTTTTCTCGCCCAGTACAAATTGCGGATCGGTCGAGCGACAAATCCGACTTTTCATCTCTTGAGGAAAATGTGTTAGTGTGCGTGTTGAGACACTTGTGACTCGTCCGTACACAAAAACAGATCGAGGTGTGCAAGATTTGTCTGTGTAGGGTGTCATTTTCTATGTATTTGTGTCGTCATTACAGATTAGATTTTGTACATAAGTGTGTGGGAAGTGCGACTGTGTGCACGTTCGCCCCCGCGAAAAATGACAGAACGATTTGTATTTTAAGATATCGCTTGGGCCTATCCCTTCCGACGTGTCGGAAGCCCGTGTTGATCGAAGGTTTAGCTCATTAATTTATTTAGAAATGTAACCCTTATTTAAGTAACAGAAATACGGTAGTATTTAGTTTTTTTTTTAACTCAGCGCTACCTATAGAGACTCGAAGGAAGGAAGGAAGGAAGGAAGGAAGATAGGGACAGTCATTCGACGCGCGAGATAGTTCATGATAACTACGAATTCAAAATTTATTCAGTCGTTTCGGAAACTCGTCGAACCAACGCTGAATACATTTTTATTTCTAAAACTGTCTTCGGAGCTCAGCCTGTGACACGTAAAACTCTCATATTAAAATTCAACGATAAAGTTTCAAAGAAATTCTTCGGCGCCTGCCTAACCTCATGTAATAAAATATAAAAAAAAGAAGCATTGATTTATAACTACTTGGGCCGTATATAATGTTAAATAAAACGACTTTGTTAAATAATATTTATTTTGCTATTTTGAAGTGAGTAATGTGTTATCGATAGCTTATTTATTATAGATTACTGTTATATGCATAACTCCAAACCAACCACAAGGTACCTTTACCCATGGGACGTCACATATTACTAATACTAACTACGTGCGCCGACCATCTGATGCAAGCCGCGTCGAACGGATAGATCGACAAGTCGTGAAGAGATCACAGCTTTAAGACACACTTACAAGGCAAATTCATCTAAAGTCTCGTAATCTAGAGACGAACATTCTGTACGCAGACAGTACAATTCTGGACCTTAGATTTAAGAAGAGGGTATTTCGAACAACAGAGGCTTTTGAAAGAGCTAGCGAAAGCCTTCGCAGAAGAATAAGCGAGGTCCGGTTTCCTCTCCTCTCTCTGACAGAGCAACCGCAACCACTAGTAGTTATATAGGTACCTACCACAACCACCGCAGCCTACTGACTGTACTGTCTCTACGACCAGAACCACAAGAAAGTACGATGTCGATCTGGGACGAGTACGACCTCAAACAAGCTACCGCTACGAGCCGTATACAACCGGAAACCAAGCAGCTGCAGCTATTACGGGAGTATGACGGGTACCGGGACAATGCTAGGTAGATATTACCGAAAGCAAGATCCTCTGCAATGGCGACATAAAAACGGGACATATATCCACGCGTGTACGTACTTACCTGTATATGAAATGAAGATTATCTATGCAGGCTACCTCGGTGTCTTGCGAGCGGGTGTTCACCAGCGCGATTAGAATACACTAGACGATAATGACTCCAAGTATTCTTCCAAGCTGTGCAAGAGTATTTGGACAATAAACAACGTCTGAGGTCGATTAAAGTTATGGTTTGGCCTTCGCAGTCACCGGACCTAAATCCATCGAGCTACTCTGGGAACACCTGGGCTGTCAGGTTCGGCAATATTAACCCACATTCCGGTCTCATCTGTGGGCATTGCTGCAATACGATACTTTAGAAAAGATTATAAATAGGATACCTAATTTGCCTAAACTGTGTGACGCGGTTCTCAAAAGCAAAGGGGGCCACATTACGAGGGGCGTTCAAAATATTCTCGGTATTGATATCTTACAACCTCTTCTAAAATTTCTTTCTTTACTGGCCGCTAAGGTTTATTCATTGACATTAAAAAAAAGTATAATTCGAACCGAGATGTTCTTTTGTTTTTCTGCAATTGCTGAACAAACATGAACATCATGTGGGAATTGACAATGTTAACTAAATTAGAACATCGATGCGTGATAAAATTCTTGACAAAACAGGGTAAAAATCAAAAAACCATAAAAGAGGAAATGGATTGTGTTTACCGTGAGTCTGCTCCTTCTTTATCTACCATTCAAAAGTGGTCAAGCGAGTTTAAACGTGGAAGGGAGAGTGTTGAAGACGACCCTAGACCTGGCCGGCCTGTAGTAGCTACTTCACAAGAAAATATTGATAAAGTGGAAAAACTTATATTGGAAGATGGTCGAGTGAAGGTAAAATCTATAGCACAAGTAACCAATCTCTCTATTGGTACCGTACATGATATTATCCATGACCATCTTAATATGTCAAAAGTAAGTGCAAGATGGGTTCCGCGAATGCTGACTCGGCTTCAAAAAGACATGCGTGTAGCTTGTTGTTCCGATTTTATTGACCTGTGCGGTGAAAATCCTGATGAGGTGCTGCAAAGAATAGTTACTGGAGATGAAACCTGGGTTCATCATTATGACCCAGAGAGTAAACAAGAGTCCATGCAGTGGCACATTAAGGGTTCAGCTCATCCCAAGAAGTTCAAGGTCATCCCTTCAGCTGGCAAGGTCATGGCCACGATATTTTGGGATTGTGAAGGAGTATTACTGATCGATTATAAAGAAAAAGGTGTAAATATCACAGGACAGTACTACGCTAACATTCTACGTCAATTAAAGGATGCAATCAAAGAAAAGAGGCGAGGAAAGTTAACCAAAGGTGTTATGCTTCTGCATGACAACGCCCCCGTCCATACTGCTCATATTGCCAAGGCAGCTATTGTTGAATGTGGGTTTGAAACTGTTACTCACCCACCGTATAGTCCGGACTTAGCCCCCAGCGACTTCTTTTTGTTCCCCAATCTTAAAAAGGATCTGCGTGGAAATAAATTTTCCGATGATGAAGCATTGAAGGCGGCAGTGGAGGAGCATTTTTACACCAAAGATAAAAAATATTTTTATGCAGGATTAAAAAAAATAATTGATCGATCTTTTAAGTGTATGAACATAGGGGGGGAGTATATTGAAAAATAAAAATATCAAACTTTTCGTACTTGTTTGTTTTCATTCTCATACCGAGAATATTTTGAACACCCCTCGTATGTTAAATAATTATTTCGTTTGTATGTATTATACAATTTAAAAAGACAAATGTTTTGTTTATTTTTATTAACATAATGTCATAAACTAACAGAAACATAGATATAACCTACATTTGAATAGTACTGCCTCAATAGGTACTTATGAGCGGTAGTGTAACTAATAATATGCAAAATTCAAACATCAACTACACCAGTAGGTAATCAATAACTCATTGTAAATGTTTCATTTTTAAATACGCCTACGCCATTGTTTTTAATAAGATGAACGTAGTTAGATTTGTACCTACGGAACCCTCGGTTTATTTTTATTATATCAAGGTGTTTTAAATATTTAGGTAATCGTTATAATTATCTTCGTACAACTTCAATAGGATTCAACTACCACAGATTGGGAAAGAAGCGAATTAAATAACTATTAGCTCCTATTAATTCCCAGCTCTCAACAACCGAACCTAACTATAGAACCTAAAAGACCGAACTAGTTTGTTTGACGACGTTGCTAGAATAAAAAAAAAACAAATAAACAAACACATTTTAGGAAATTAATAAATATGATGATTTAAATATATTGCCATATTTAAAAAGACCTGAGGGAGGGAATACTATAATAATAACACCTACATTCACTGAATTTCCAAAATTAAATTATGGTTGTAAAAGAAAATGTATTAAGTACTATTAAATGTAATCGTCTCCACCCTTGGTTAACAATCTACTAATACATGTGTAACGGCTTATAATAGACATGTTGAATTTTATAACAAAATCTAGTAAAAAAAAGCAAGCGAGCAATTTATCACAATAATGTGGATATTAAAATAAAATATTGAAAAATTACAAAAATATAGGACCCGAAAGTTTCAAAATTTAAGTTTTTTTTAACTTTCAAAAACGATAAAAGTAAGGGTAGGTACCATTCGATTCCTTACATTTCACCCAAAAAAATATTGTATAGCAACTATATACATAAACGCAATATTTCACCGACAAAAACGCAATTTTCTTGTTTTGTCCATACTACAAGATGGGCTCCCAGAGACCTTGACGTCACGTTCCCTTACCGTTTTGTTTAGGGCGTTTCGCGAGTGAAGTGCGATTGTCAGCCTTTGACTACAATTTCTGACTTTTGTATTACTTTAATGCAATGGGTTCCATATAGACATTTGATCCTAAAAACAAACCCGATCGATTGATACCATAAATGAAAATTTGTCATGTAGCCTATTATTAACTAGGTTTTAAATACCCCGGATCGGATTTATGATTTATTCGGTGACTGCTTACCATCAGACGGCCCTTATGCTTGTTTGCCACCGATGTGGTATAAAAAAAAATATAAACGCAAGTCGACATGATATGACGGCACTGTATGTGTTCACCTGGTAGGTGTACCTACATGAAGAAAAAGATATTTTCGGGAATATCTCACTTCAACCTCGAAAGTCAAGCACCTAAACGTATTTTTATTGCCAAGTAATTTCGTTTGTTTTTTACGACCATTTTTATGGATTTCTTATTAGATTCGTGCGTATTCCATAATAGAATCTCAGCAAAATCGTTTTCGTTTTATGCCTCTATTACTGTTTATTATTTTTGTTTTTTAATCAAGAATAAGCGTAATCAACGTTTTATAGATTTTAATAACTTGATAGTAACTTAGTGATGTGACAACATCTGTTTAATGAAGGAATTACACCAAATGATTATTTTTATTTATATACCTATACAGGCTGTCCCAAGAAGTAGTGATATAGTGAAGCTGGGAGGTAGAGGACCTAGAGGGCTATCTGAATCACCCCCATGTATGTTCCGCGATTTTTCGTATTTTCGGAGTTACGATTTTTTTTAATTTTTCACCTATCGCCGAGTACGATGAGATTTTTATTTCTTGCGGTAGATGCTTGATTTTTTTTGTGTGCTAAGCTGATAGATAGGCCAATTCAGTATGGTAACATTTACTATCGTTAGATCTTTGAATGGAATTAAAAAAAAAATTAATGCCAAGAAAGATAAAATTACAACTTCAAGGGCGCTTAGAAAAATAAAACATACGAGGGGTATTCAAAATATTCTCGGTATGAGAATGAAAACAAACAAGTACGAAAAGTTTGATATTTTTATTTTTCAATATACTCCCCCCCTATGTTCATACACTTAAAAGATCGATCAATTATTTTTTTTAATCCCTCGTAAAAATATTTTTTATCTTTCGTGTAAAAATGCTCCTCCACTGCCGCCTTCAATGCTTCATCGTCAGAAAATTTATTTCCACGCAGATCCTTTTTAAGATTGGGGAGCAAAAAGAAGTCGCTGGGGGCTAAGTCCGGACTATACGGTGGGTGAGTAACAGTTTTAAACCCACGTTCAACAATAGCTGCCTTGGCAATATGAGCAGTATGGACGGGGGCGTTGTCATGCAGAAGCAGAATACCTTTGGTTAACTTTCCTCGCCTCTTTTCTTTAATTACATCCTTTAATTGACGTAGAATGTTAGCGTAGTACTGTCCTGTGATATTTACACCTTTTTCTTTATAATCGATTAGTAATACTCCTTCACAATCCCAAAATATCGTGGCCATGACCTTGCCAGCTGAAGGGATGACCTTCAACTTCTTGGGATGAGCTGAACCCTTAATGTGCCACTGCATGGACTCTTGTTTACTCTCTGGGTCATAATGATGAACCCAGGTTTCATCTCCAGTAACTATTCTTTGCAGCACCTCATCAGGATTTTCACCGCACAGGTCAATAAAATCGGAACAACAAGCTACACGCATGTCTTTTTGAAGCCGAGTCAGCATTCGCGGAACCCATCTTGCACTTACTTTTGACATATTAAGATGGTCATGTATAATATCATGTACGGTACCAATAGAGAGATTGGTTACTTGTGCTATAGATTTTACCTTCACTCGACCATCTTCCAATATAAGTTTTTCCACTTTATCAATATTTTCTTGTGAAGTAGCTACTACAGGCCGGCCAGGTCTAGGGTCATCTTCAATACTCTCCCTTCCGCGTTTAAACTCGCTTGACCACTTTTGAATGGTAGATAAAGAAGGAGCAGACTCACGGTAAACACAATCCATTTCCTCTTTTATGGTTTTTTGATTTTTACCCTGTTTTGTCAAGAATTTTATCACGCATCGATGTTCTAATTTAGTTAACATTGTCAATTCGCACAGGATGTTCATGTTTGTTCAGCAATTGCAGAAAAACAAAAGACTATCTCGGTTCGAATTATACTTTTTTTTAATGTCAATGAATAAACCTTAGCGGCCAGTAACGAAAGAAATTTTAGAAGAGGTCGTAAGATATCAATACCGAGAATATTTTGAACGCCCCTCGTACTGGGTAATTTTATCTTTCTTGGCATTAATTTTTTTTTTATTCCATTCAGAGATCTAACGATAGTAAATGTTACCATACTGAATTGGCCTATCTATCAGCTTAGCACACAAAAAAAAATCAAGCATCTACCGCAATAATTCACGTCACCATAAATAAAAATCTCATCGTACTCGGCGATAGGTGAAAAATTAAAAAAAAATCATAACTCCGAAAATACGAAAAATCGCGGAACATACATGGGGGTGATTCAGATAGCCCTCTAGGTCCTCTACCTCCCAGCTTCAGTATATCACTACTTCTTGGGACACCCTGTATATGCAAAGCGAGAGCGCTGGAAGGGGTCCCATTGTTTCCCATAAAGTTTTAAATCATAATGTATTGTTTGTCATTATCATATTATCATTAGTCATAAAACTGAAACAGTTAACATTTCCGGATTTTCGTTAGGTTATCCTATAGATAGGTTAGGTTAGATTTGTTTTATGGCAATCCTGAAAAGTGACGCGTTTCTGAATTAAATGAATTATGACTAACGAAAATTCGGGCAAACAATACATTATGGCTTAAAACTATTTGGAAAATAATAGAAACCCGCGCTGGAAGCCTAGCGGTAAGAGCGGCATGACTTTCAATCCGGAGATTGCGGTTTCACACCCCCGGCTCGGACCAATGAGTACGTATTAGATTTGATAAAAATAAGCTACCCGAATAAGTAATTCCACCCAGACGAAGTCGCGGGCAAAAGCTAGTGTACAATATAGCAGGGAGTCTAATTCTGACTGTTACCTCTTCAAGTCTCACGCTTTAACTGTTGAACCGATTTAGATGACTTGGTATAAAAAAATATAGTTTGAGGCCCGGGGAAGGACATAGGGCAGTTTTTAGGGCTCCGTAGCCAAATGTTAAAAAACGGAACCCTTATGGATTCGTCATGTCTGTCTGTCTGTCTGTCCGTATGTCACAGCCACTTTTTTCCGAAACTATAAGAACTATACTGTTGAAACTTGGTAAGTAGATGCATTCAAAAAAAAAACAATAAACTTTGGGGGTTCCCCATACTTAGAACTGAAACTCAAAAAAATTTTTTTCATCAAACCCATACGTGTGGGGTGTTTAGGGATAGGTCTTCAAAATGATATTGAGGTTTCTAATATAATTTTTTTTTAATCTGAATAGTTTGCGCGAGAGACACTTCCAAAGTGGTAAAATGTGTCCCCCCCCCCTGTAACTTCTAATATAAGATAATGATAAAACTAAAAAAAAATTATGATGTACATTACCATGCAAAGGGTCTAGCCGCAATCCTATAGTGAAATTGTCCCTGGCTGAAGTGTATACCTTTCTTATGTGCGTTTATTTGTCTTATTATAAGATATCGTTTTACCAAATTTCAAGGCTAGAATCCCAAGATTTGGATAATTTTTTTTTTAATCGTTTTTATTTTTTTGTAGCTAAACGAGTGGTTCGATTGTTTTGAAATTTAAATGTTAATTGCATCTAATATTAGTATATTTCTAAAAAAAATCAAGGTTGTAACTTGTTTATAAAGGCTTAAAAAATATTTTTAATTTTTTTAACTTTTTTTTTTAATACTTGTGAGATAGCGACAACCTCAATTTTTTATTATTTAATGCAAAATATACTATTGCATAAAATATATTTTTTGTAAAAAATCCATTTGGAGCAGCAAGGTAAAAATGTCTTACTAATGCATACAGGCCGTCCTTCTTACGTACTTTAGGGTGTAGTGATGGGTAGGACATCAATTTAAAATGAGTTTGTATGAGTACCTCATTTTCTAAAATGAGGTGTTACAATGTCTTACTTCAAATGAGGTGAGGTACTAGCATATTTTCAGCGTCGACTATTCCATTAATTCCAACAGCGACATTTTTTTATGTATATACATATTTATGTATTCATCACTTCCTTTACGCACGCGAGCACCTAGCGCCTCGCGCGATCCAGTGATTCTCTTGCGAGTTGTGAGGAGTGTATGAGTTTTGAGGGTCGCGAGGCTCGCGAGTGAATTTGAACGGATAAGAGTTTTTTGAAATTTGACGTGTATGAATGAATAGAGGAGTGAAGTAAGACATTTTTGCGGTACGAAGTACTGCGACAAATTAACAAAATGAGTGGTACAAATGAGGTGCCTCACGAGTGAGCGACTCAACAATATTAGGGTGGTTCACGTTTGTATGAGGAAAAATTCAAACTCTAACTAGAAGAAGCGGCACCCCCTTATTTGATTACACTTATTATGCTGATAATGTACACCAAGTTTTGTAACTTTATCTCAACTACAAGGGGGTGTTCAACCACTTTGAAAATTTTCAACGTTGTATGAAATCCAAAACTAAATTAATTTTTTTTTTAGATTTATATATAAGTAGTTGTTTCCACATTATTTGTAAATGTGATATATAAGTTATTAAATAAAAAAATATATTTATTTATATTTTTCATAATTTTTCAAGTTTTTTTTTATTCACCTGAAAAATTCTTAAAAAAGAAATATATTTTTTTATTTAATAACTTATATATCATATTTACAAATAATGTGAAAACAGCTACTTATATATAAATCTAAAAAAAAATATATTTATTTTTGGATTTCATACAACGTTGAAAATTTTCAAAGTGGTTGAGCACTCCCTTATAGTTGAGATAGAGTTACAAAACTTGGTGTACATTATCAGCATAATAAGTGTAACCAAATAAGGGGGTACCGCTTCTTCTAGCTAGAGTTTGAATTTTTCCCATACAAACGTGAACCACCCTAAAGTAGGTGAACCAGGATCTATTGAGGGTGCGCCATGTTACGGAAATTTGTTGGTACTAATTTCTAGCAATGGCAACAATTTTAATAATAGACAACATCTACCCTCTATGATAGTTGTCAATATTGACAATGTAAACATTGCTTTGTCTAGTTTCGTGTGAATTATTATTAGACTGCAATAATCATGCCGAAAGTTTTAGATTTTACAGAGAAAAAAAGTTGTAAATAGTGTATATAGTTATTTATTGAAAAAAAAACGTGCGGGAGAGAAATTTCTTCCATTAGAAAACATAACGAAATTAGCATCTGAATTGACGGGTAAGTTTCAAACTTATGGACAAATGTCACTATAGTCAGGTCGTCACGATTTGGTTGATGTCTTGTAATAATTTGATTTGTGTATTAGGTGTATCGCATGCATCGGTATCACGGATTGCTAGCGAAGGGCGTAAGGGCGGAATTAAATGACCAATCCTAAAAAAAAGAAAACAAAAAAGAAAATAGATTTGGATGATATTCACGCTATTCATTTTATCTAAATCGAGTCAGCCATTTAAGCGTAAAAACCGAAGAAATATCCAAACATCAAACTTCGCACTTATTAAAGTTGTCGGAATAAAACAAAAATCATCTGCCAATTTCCATTGTCCCCACTATACAAATTGTTGCTATATAAAATTCAAAACGAGCGCCCTCTTGACAATACTCCCAAAGTTCTGGTTAACCTATACGTAAGAAGGACGGCCTGTATGCATTAGTAAGACATTTTTACCTTGCTGCTCCAAATGGATTTTTTTACTAAAAATATATTTTATGCAATAGTATATTCTGCATTAAATAACAAAAAATTGAGGTTGTCGCTATCTCACAAGTATTTAAAAAAAAAATTAAAAAATTAAAAATATTTTTTTAAGCCTTTATAAACAAGTTACAACCTTGATTTTTTTTTGGAAATATACTAATATTAGATGCAATTAACATCCAAATTTCAAAACAATCGAACCACTAGTTTAGCTACAAAAAAATAAAAACGATTAAAAATATTTTTTTTTTTAGCCAAATCAAGGGGATTCTAGCCTTGAAATTTGTTAAAACGATATCTTATAATAAGACAAATAAACGCACCTAAGAAAGGTATACACTTCAGCCAGGGGCAGTTTCACTATAGGATTGCGGCTAGACCCTTTCCACCGAAAATTGGTTTGAACGAGATCTAGTAAGTAGGTAGTTGTTTTAATACGTCATAAATCCCCTAAATACGGAACCGAAGGGTTCCGATGGGCGAGTCCGACTCGCACTTGGCCGCTTTTATTAATAATCATCATCATCATTCCACACAGACGAAGTTGCGGGTAGAAGCAAAGTATACGACACATGTGACATATTTTCATCACGATGAGTTATGTTATGTACCTATATTATTTTTAATAATGTAATGTAATAGACACGCGGGAAAATGTGCTTAAAATTTGAACTTTAATAGCTGTCAATAGAGTTGGATTATCCGCCATTTATGACTTCGTATGCGGTAAAGACTACGTAGGCATCAATGAAATGGCGTGTTGTGAGGAAGCAACATAATTTTTTTATAGTGTTTTTGACGCTATTTAAGAAAGTAGTTGAACATTGAACATTTCTAAAATCGTTTTCTTATATACAGGTTCTAAAGAAGTTTTGGGTTAAGACAACTAGAAACGCGAAGGATAATTGCGGAATTTGTATACGTTACTGCCATTAGTACCGTTGGAAAACAATAAATAATTAAATAGTTGCGCACGGTGAACGTTATGTTTCACGAGCTAGTGTCTCGTTATAACTTTGCTAAAATTATGTACAGAACAATCAACAGAAGAAAGCGAATATCAAAAAAAGTAACGGTTTCTGTAATACTTATATCTGGGTATGCATTGGGTATGCCTAGATTTCAAACTAATTTATCAGGTAATCGGGTCAACTATTATTAGGTACCTAAATGTGCATTGTTTGCTGTCCCACATCCGAAATTCCAAGTACATTGAACGAACACTATTGGTATGTGTATCACGTCTAAGTGGATTCTCATAAAATAAAAATTTTTTAAGTAACAAGATGCAGTTTAACCAGGTACCTACGTAATAAAAATCTTAACTCTGACCGTATTATTAACAATTTGTATGTATGTATGTCACTTTATTGCACATAAACAGGTTTACATAAAACGGACAAAAACAAAACAAAAATAAAAATGTTATGTACAAAGGCGAACATATCCCTAAAAGGGATCTCTTCCAGCTAACCTTTGAGAAAATGCGAAAGGATCAAACACTAACAGGTGAAAGACAATTTAATATGGACAAATAGCAATATGAGAATTTTGGATACACATAAAGGAAGACGAGAGCAATAAATAAAGAGAAAACCAGTACTACCTACTCATAAATACGCATAAACTATAAACATACCTATATATAAACCTAAACCATTTAGTACCTTTATCCATAACTCTCGACTTATAATGCGTTAAATAACTGAAAATTACGGCCAGCATAAAGATGAACTGTTTATCACAAAAATCCGGGATTCGAACCCAGGACCATCGCTTTACAGGCAGGGTCACTACCCACTAGGCCAGACCAGTCGTCAAACTAATTACTACATTTTACTCTACAATTCAATTATAGGTATTTAAACATTATATTATATCATAAGTCGCCTATTTCGCCCACTTTAGGCCAACTCCCTAATGTGGTCGCGTTCTCAAATTGCGAGATCCCGTGTTTGGTCGCAGTTAGCCGCTTGGCCTTATGCCAGTCCCACTCTACGTTTCCTTGCATTCCTGCGGCATCCATAAATCAACAGCTCGTTTCAACTATTAATACCCAGACAGCCGATTTAAAGGCAGTGAAGCTATTCGTTTCGCCCCACTAAGTTAAATTTCATTTGTACATATTTACTCGTAATCGTACACCGGACCTATACGTACCTACGAGTACGATATGACATTACATCTACCTACTAATTTCTTTTTTACTCATTTAAATAAGATAAAGGTCATTAGGCGTTTTGTTCGGACATATGACCACAGCGTACACAAACGAAATAGGGCTAGGTATGTAGGTAAATGTATCTGCTACTCAGTGGTATGAGTCGCATTGTTGCAAGCCATGGGAGAATTGAGAAAAAAATAAAAATAATTTCTTATCATTATAGCATTTTTGCAATGAATGAAGTCAGAACTATTGGAATTATTTCAAAAATACTTTGAATAGCTGCTGTTATATTGCGTTGCTGTTGTTATACCTATTGTTTAATATCAAGAGGAACAAAAATAAAATCCAATTCTAAAAACACAATATTTTTATTCTGCTTGATCAAAATCAACTGTTAATTCGTCTAAAAAGGCAGCAAGCGCGTCAATCACTTCTTGAAGCCTAGCCCACGATAAAAAATAGACTACGCTTGCAATGTGCACAGCTTCCGACAGTGCGACGGCCTATTATACAGGAGCAGTAATAGTTTTGAATACTATTTCTTCCAATCTGCGTGGGATCTATTAAAATGTAGTTGTAGTACCTACTGCTCCGCATGGACGTGTCGCGACTGTATTCTGCCTCTTATCAGTATCTTGTTTTCAATCATTTCTTGTTGTCGGTACATTTCAATGGTGTATATACCATTCATATGCATTTTGCAATGCTGAAAGTAAAAACATTAATAACACTATCTCGTACACATACTGTTGAATAACTTTTTTCTGCCGGATGATACCTACATAAAAAAAGCGGCCAAGTGCGAGTCGGACTCGCCCATGAAGGGTTCCGTATTTAGGCGATTTATGACGTAAAAAAAAAAACTACTTACTAGATCTCGTTCAAACCAATTTTTGGTGGAAGTTTACATGGTAATGTACATCATATATTTTTTTTAGTTTTATCATTCTCTTATTTTAGAAGTTACAGGGGGGGGGACACACATTTTACCACTTTGGAAGTGTCTCTCGCGCAAACTATTCAGTTTAGAAAAAAATGATATTAGAAACCTCAATATCATTTTTGAAGACCTATCCATAGATACCCCACACGTATGGGTTTGATGAAAAAAAAATTTTTGAGTTTCAGTTCGAAGTATGGGGAACCCCAAAAATTTATTGTTTTATTTCTATTTTTGTGTGAAAATCTTAATGCGGTTCACAGAATACATCTACTTACCAAGTTTCAACAGTATAGTTCTTATAGTTTCGGAGAAAAGTGGCTGTGACATACGGACGGACAGACGGACAGACAGACAGACATGACGAATCTATAAGGGTTCCGTTTTTTGCCACTTGGCTACGGAACCCTAAAAATTACATATTTAGAAAAGTGAGATTAAATTCTCTATTTTAAAACTAGTCTGGTCTCTGTACGGGAAAGTTCATAAAGCGGGTCAAAAACGCCCAATGACCTTTTATTTTCAATAAACATACAAAAACATTAACCTATAAAACTTAAAAACTAAATCTAAAAATAAGTAACTTTAATATCATTTATAAATTTTTATTTCAATAATATAAAGGTACATACAAAACTTAAGAACTAAAACCCGTTCTGAGCCATGCCGGGTCCAAAGGTCCCCATCAAGAGCTCACGCGCCTCCCGTCCCCAGCTCTAGTAGCACGGTCGCATTTTTATCATTTGTCACCATGCCTGTGACGTTCTAACAAGTATGTAAGTGCGAAAGTGACGGGCATAGTGATAGCAGGGACCGGAAAACCCCTTTAATCGATTAATCGTATTTATAAAGTAACATGCTTACCCAGAGGTCATGGTTAACCTATCGTTTGGCTTACCCTATCGTTATGGAAACCATTTTCAATATGATTAATCATATTAGATGTGGTTTCCAAATCAAATAAGGTGTAGATAAGGTAGTTAAGCCTATAATATTTACCGCTTACCCCTTAATAGGGTAACCCTTTTCCCGTCTCTTTTCTACGTAGGCAGCGATTCTACCTTTCTCATTTTAAATTGAACAGGACAGAATAGGCGATGGAAGCGGAACAAATGGAGTAAATGGTTGCTGTTATGTAGGTATTTATTCTGGAGTAGTGATTAAAAATAGTCGGGTTTTGACCGATTTGTTTGTTCGATCGTATAATTGTGACGCTATATATGAAAAGGACCTTATTGTCGATGGCTTTGTTGTTGTAAAGGAATATAGTTACAATATAATAATATGCAAATTGCAAAGTTATATTTACTATTTTTTTTACACGAAAAACAAACCTTACATCAAGTTTGAAAATGAATGCCGATAATGACGCTGCATAGAAATATTTTTCATTTGTTGGAGCGATGACCTCACTGGAGCGGGGTTAAATGCGAACACACTAATAAGGAATGTATTCCCATTTGTCCCCGCCGGGGACAGATGGGAATAGGCACTGCATATAAATCGGTCCCATTTGTCTCTGCCTCACGTATGGCAGCAGTGTTGTAGGGCGGGAACTAGGGTTTGCAATCCGGATCCGAAATGTATGAAATTATCCGGATCTGGATCCGGGTCCGCGGATATTCCCATGCATTTTGGATCCGTCGTACAAACCCTAGCGGGAACAAATGGGAATACATAAATATTGGTTGTATTCCTATTTGTTCCCGCGGGGACCATAGGGGAAAAAACGCTGAAGAGAAATCTTTTTGATTTGTCCCTACCTCATTTTGTTGTTGTCCTATGGCACCCCAGAGGTGCAAAGGGCCTTCACAAGCTCGCGCCACGCCTTTCTATCTTCAGCGACCCTTCTGGCCTCGCTCCAGCTCAACCTACCTCATTTAGGCGGGGATAAATAGGAACACACCAATATTTAGTGTTTTCCCATTTTTTCCCGCCGGGAACAGGCGCGGCATAATTATAAAATATTCCCATTGTCCCCGCCTCATGTATGGCATAGGTCACGTGGGTCGGCGACAAATGGGAATCCAGACTAATATTATAAATGCGAAAGTGTGTCTGTCTGTCTGTCTGTTACCTCTTCACGCTTAAACCGCTGAACCGATTTAGTTGAAATTTAGCATGAAGATAGTTTGAGTTCCGGGGAAGGACATAGGATACTTTTTATCTCGAAACTCACCCCTTAAGGGGGTGAAAAAGGGGTGGAAATTTGTATGGGCAATCAATAACCGCTGAACCGATTTAGTTGAAATTTGGTATGGAGATAGTTTGAGTTCCGGGGATGGACATAGGATACTTTTTATCTCAGAACTCACCCCTTAAGGGGGTGAAAAGGGGGGTGGAAATTTGTAAATGAAATTTGGTATGGTGATAGTTTGAGTTGTGGGGAAGGATATAGAATAGTTTTTATCCCCGAAATAATCCCTTAAGGGTGTAAACAAGGGGTGGGAATTTGTATAAGGGTTCAATAATTTCTTGAAAAGGGACATGCCTTTTATCATGTAAAAAAAAGTTCGTAAGGGAAAAATGATGTTTATGTATTTGTGACCAATTGTATTAGCCATACCTTTAAGGGTGAATAGGGATGTGATGGGGGTGGAAGTTTGTATGGAGAATAAATAAAAAGCAGATTGGATTTAAAGAGAGAAGGGAAGGGAAGTGGAAGTTGAACTTCTTCAACTTCTCTAACTTCTTCAACTTTCCCAACTTCTTCAACTTCAACTACTCCAACTTCTTTATCTTCCTAACCTTCTTCGACTTCTGCAGCTTCTTCTTCTTAGTCAACTTTAACTTCTTCCACTTTTAACTTCTCCAACTTCTTATCTTCCTAACCCGCTAATTCCAACTCCAACACACTAATTCCACGCAGACGAAGTCGCAGACAATAGCTAGTACACCTATAATGCACCTATTAGTACCTATAATGAGTATATTATGTATAGTCATCCCTTTTGGGGGTGAAAAGAAGGGTGTAATAAAAAGCAGATTTGTTTTAAAATTATGGTACCCAAATTACTAACTCCACGCAGACGAAGTCGCAGGCCAAAGCTAGTACACCTATAATGCACCTATTAGTACCTATAATGAGTATATTACTATTTGTCCCCGCGGGGAACATATGGAAAAGACGCTGCATAGAAATCTTTTCCATTTGTCCCCACCTAATTGGGGCAGAGACAAATGGGAACACACCAATACCATGTGTATTCCCATTTTTTCCCGCCGGGAACAGATGGCAACAGGTGCTGCGGCCTGCATATAAATCATTTCCTCCATTGACGTATAATATCTAAGGACGGGCTAATGGGGCACTAAAAATCGTACTAGTTCAGCGGTGCTACCCACGAATTCCAGCCAATCGTGCAGTCTAACGCGACTAGTTGCGACCAATAGCGCGCGTAATGCGAACTCGTTAACCAATCGCGCGCGTAATGCGAACTCGTTGACCAATCGCGCGCGTGATGCGAACTCATCAACCAATCGGTTTGTAGCGATTTCACACCGCTGTACTGGCCTCTGTAGCCTCATTTTTATTGCCCGTAAAGTCAGTCCCTAGATATCTATGTCAATGATTTCCTCATTTGTCCACGCCTCATGTATGGCGTCGTAGATCACGTGGGTCGGGGACAAATGGGAATACAGCAATAATGCAATTAATGCACCCATTATTACCAATAATAGGTGTATTCCTATTTGTGCACGCAGGTAACCTAATATCAGTGTTGGGCATTCAAGAATAAAATCATTATTTGAATAAGAATTCGTACTAATAAAATCATCTCGATTTTATTCCCGTCAAAAATATTCAAATAATTTTGATCGGGAATAATTTGTATAAGAAAAAAATTAATGAAAATAACTTATTCTTAATCAAATAAATATAATCATGATTTTAATTCGAAATAATATTCCACGAATAAAAATGAAGTCTGGGTACCGTATAGGTAGTAATTACGTACAGTTAGGTAGATGTAATATAGTATGTAGTTAGTCTCTTGTCTAATTTATAGGTAGTACCTATTTTATAGACTAAAATCTTACAAATTGACTGTCGCATAGTTTCAGTAACCGTATTATTTCTAATTTAATATCAATTTCTATTTAATCATTCGTTTCAATTTAGCTGGTCTAGGGGCCTAGCCAAGATGCCAATCGCTTGCGCTCCGACAACGAAGCGCTTTCTGTCTCCATCACTCTTACATATTAGTGCGATAGAGAGACAGAGATAGCGTTTCGTTGTCGTAGCGCAAACCATTGGCATGTTGGCTACGCACTCAAGGTGCCTAGCCAATATGCCATTTTTTGTTTTTAATTTAATAACTAAATCATTAGGTAAATTTAACTGTTCTGAGGGCCTAGCCAACATGCCAATCGCTTGCGCTTTAACAACGAAGCGCTTTCTGTCTCTATCACTCTTACATATTAGTGCGATAGAGTGACAGAGATAGCGTTTCGTTGTCGTAGCCCAAACGATTGGCACGTTGGCTACGCACCCAAGTAGCCTGCCTAGCCAAGATGCCAATTTATGTTTTTAATTTAATAACCAAATCTTTGGCTACAATTTAGCTGTTCAGGGGGCTTAGCCAATATGCCAATCGTTTGCGCTCCGACGACGAAGCGCTTTCTGTCTCTATCACTCTTACATATTAGTGCGATAAAGAGAGATACCGTTTCGTTGTAGTAGCGCAAACGATTGGCATGTTGGCTAGGCTCCCAGAACAGCTACATTGTACCTAATGATTTGGTTATTAAATTAAAAACAAAAATTGTCATCTTGGCTAGGCACTTTGGGTGCGTAGCCAACATGCCAATCGTTTGCGCTACGACAACGAAACGCTATCTCTGTCTCTCTATCGCACTAATATGTAAGAGTGATAGAGAGAGACTATACGCAACTCTACGGAGCGTTAACGTTTGGCATGTTGGCTAAGCACCCTGATCGGATGATAGAACTAGTAAGTAAGTAAATACACTTTATTGCACCACAAAGAAAAATACAATAACGGATTACAACTAGATAGACAGTGTATAGCGGAATTCTTTAATGGGTACTGTACCTAAACTAAAGTAACAAATATCAAATCAATCCGACTTTTAAATAGAAGGGTGAAAATCAACTTACAAAATATAACCGATTGTACTACAAAAATTAACTTAATTCTAAATAACATCAAAAGTAAAGTATTAACTATTCACTCTTAACAATTTGCAATTCATTCAGCTAGGTCAGCCGCACTATCCGAGCTCCGAGCATCAATTAACAGTAAACACGCCCCGACTTGTTCGAAATGTTCGAATCATGGCAAACACAAAAACCGAAAACGCCGCCCCGCCCGGCACAACAGAACAATATTTTCGCGCACGGACAAGCAATAATAGCTTCTTAGTCAAAGGTGTAAGCGCTACGACGAATGCATGAAGTCTGTTATTTGTGTGTAGGCTCGCTCGTGCCGCCATACTTAGTACCTACATACCGGCTGCCATGCGCTTGTATGTTGCTGCAATAATCAGCCGAAACTCTTAGTCACAGAGATTAAAATTGCTTGATCGCATTTGAAACCCCCTTCATAGGGAAACCTTAAAAAGGGTTTTTGGTTTTGGTAAGGACTTACCCCGAATTAACTGTATTCAATTTGGTTAGTGTATCGTTTGGGTAAGTCATTGATATGCTTACCAAATTGATAGGGTTTCTAAAAACCACTCTATCATTTACCCGGGGTAAACCCTCTTCAGGGTAAGCGGTTCCGGTCCCTGAGTGATAGTCGATAAAAATGGAACCGTGCTGAGCCCGCAGGGCCCGGCTGTCTCGACGGCAACGGGCACGAAGTCGTAGTTGGCTCCCAAGGCAAAGTATTTTTTGCTTGTTGATAATAGTTTATTTATAAAGTGCTTATAAGCACGTATATACTATAATAACTTTAAAAAAAATGACGTTACGACGACGATGAATTACATAAATAATTATTAGCAAAAGGTTCGTATTTAAAATGGGTATCGTTTCCGTAAATATTTATATATAATAAATAAATAACGATTTTAAACTGACACGATTACTTACACTAGAAATAATACCCAATAACATGGTATATTACGCTATGGTTATTATTTCTGACGAAGAAGTTTTCTAGTTCTACAGATATAAAACCTCCGTAGATTCACTTTTTATTAATATATATATTTTGACGTTTATAGTTGCCAAATTCGTCATAAGTGTCATAATTACCGTACCTAAATTACCTTAAATGGCAGGCAAGTCTTATGCCAACGCAGCCGCATCTCCTATCATCAATCACTCTTATAAAAAAACTACTTTTACCAGAGCGCGCTCCCCTCCTCCTCATAGAAGCGGATATGACCAAAAAGGCCACCAGGCCATGGTCACTGACAACCCGTTACTGGCTAGTAATGGGACAGCCCTCAATAACCCCTACTCGTCTTCAGAGGGTGAAAAAGCCCTTGCCGCTATTCTAAAACTCTTGTCTGCGCTGACCAAACTGTTTTCTTCCCCTAATAACAACCTGTTGTCCCTCGTTGCCCCTTTACTTTCATCGCTTTTTTCTTCAGATTATGGATCAAATAATTCTCCAATGGAATAGCAGGAGCATCAGCAATAAAAAAAAAAGATTTAATTTATCTAATTAATAAGTATAACCTTAACATTATCGCTCTTTCGGAAATATGGCTAAAACCAGAACATAACTTCAGAGTCCCTGGATTCACTTGTATTCGTGATGACAGGTCTGATGGTTTCGCTGGTTGTGCTCTTCTAATTAGAAACTCCCTTATACTCAATAAAATCAAAATTTCTCCTCCTTCTGACTTTCATGTTGTGGCCGCCCGTGTGGCAGACTGTACTTTCGTATCGGTTTATTTAGCTCACCCTTCCAAAATAATTCTTTCTCCCCTATCCTCTATCTTGCAATCTTTCCTCTTCTTTAAAATCCCCTAGGACTATTAGAGGAGGACCTCTAATAGTCCTAGGGGATTTTAACTGCCATCATCAAGTTTGGGGAAGTGGTAGGTCGGACCCCGTGCTAGGTAACGAACTCCTTAAAATAGTTGACGACTTGAACCTTTGTATCCTTAATACTGGTTCCCCTACCAGGCGCACCCGCCCTGGGGAAACAACCAGTGCAATTGACCTTTCTCTTTGTTCTACTAATCTAGCCCCTCATCTTTTCTGCGAAACCCTCGATTCATCTTTCGGCAGCGACCATTTCCCAATATTAATCAAATCTCTTATATCATTCAAGGAAATCCGATCTCCCTCCCTTCCTCTCCTCAAATTTCATCTACTTAACGCTGATTGGGCAGAATACCAAAATAAATTAAACAACTCTTTGTCTATTCTTCCCCCGGTTACCTCTGAAAACATTGACCAATGTGCCGAGGATTTCTCTAAAATTTTATTACAATGTGCAGAACTAGTTCTCCCGGTAAAGAAGCCATCTTAGGGAAAAATTAGCTCCCCTCCTTGGTGGGACCCACAGTGCACGATAGCTGTCAAAAAAAGGAAAAAATGTGAAACAGAATACCGTAACGACATTTGCATTTCAAAATACATAGAATCAAATATCAAATATCAACATTTATTCAGCAAATAGGCCACAAGGGCACTTTTACACGTCAATATGGAATTTACATACAGCAAAAAAAACACATCAATAATTATAAAATACAACTAAGCCGTAAATATCAAATCAAACTAACATAGAGATGTATAAAGCCTCTAAATGTCGAATTACAAAAAACGCAATAACAATAGTATTGGAAAAAAAAACACAAAGATACAAAAACTATAATCTAAAATTATTTAGAGATGTAAATGTAAGTGTCATCATAACTAAAAGATTACAATATATAGTAGTTAATCAAATTATCCTTAGAGATGTATAGGGTCTCCAAGAGTCAAAATCCTGTATACCTAATTAAAACATTCATTAAATTAAAGAAAATGATAGTAAAAATAAAATAGCATACGAGAACCGAATGAGGTGTGTCCATGTAATTATACTCAAAAATAAAGTTACTAAATATAATAGCTCGTGTTAGCTTAAATAGACCAGTCTCCACAAACAGCACCCGTTCACGAGTATGACGCGTATCTCAGCCATCGCCTCTCTCAACCTTCATTCGGGAAAGTGGCGACCCGATCAACAACGCCACCGTAAGCAAAGACTTTTAAGCGAGCATGACATATTCAAGCTGCCGGGCCATAGAACTTAAGAAATGCGTAGCGGAAACAAAACTCCTCCTACAAACAAAGAAACGAGAGGGATGGAAGTCTTTGTGCTCTTCCATATCTCCCTCCACACCAGCTCGCTTTTTATGGAATAACATAAGAAAATTTAGAGGTTGTAAACAATTCTCATCCCGCTCTCATCCTCCGTCGAAGGAGTGGGCAGAAGCATTTATGGACTCTCTCGCTCCCCAATATGCCCCAAACAATTTAGAAATTATGGCGGATTATTGTAGAATCTCTCACGCTCGCCTAGATGCACCATTTTCACATGTGGAACTAAAAAATGGTTTTAAGTCGTGTCAAGGATTCTTCTCCAGGGCTTGATGGTATCCCCTACTCTTTCATTAGGAACGCCCCCGAAAAAATCTCTTCATATTTTCTGGAGCTCATCAACTCTATTTTCACTAACGGCATTATCCCTCATCTCTGGAAGTCGCAGTTAATAATCCCTATCCTAAAACCAAATAAAGATCCTCTCGACCCTTGCTCGTATCGCCCTATCGCTCTATCGTCCGCCCTTCTAAAAATCATGGAACACCTAATTAAGAACCGACTTGAGTGGTTTGTTGAATCACATAACCTTCTTTCCACTACTCAATTTGGCTTCAGGAAAGGCAGAAGCACAATGGATAGTCTTGGGATATTCACAACTGACATTCGTGTTGCGTTTAGCCAATACGAATCCGTAGTTGCTGCCTTTCTTGACGTCAAAGCCGCTTACGATAATGTGCAGCTGCCCATCCTTCGGAAAAAGCTTATCCAATGTAACGTCCCCCCCCCCGGCTGAGAGATCTCATCATTAGGGTTCTTTCAGATCGGCACATATCCTTCAGAGGTAACGATCGATCTATCGCCCCGTCTAGATCCATTTGGAAAGGTTTGCCTCAAGGGTCAGTCCTCAGCCCATTGTTATTTAATATTTATACAGCCGATCTCCAGTCAGCCTGTAATCAGGTTAATGTCTTACAATATGCAGATGCCATCTTATTATACTCTTGTAGTAAGTCGATTCCTACAGCCGCTGATCTTCTCTCCCGCGCCTTAGATTCCCTCAACAATTGGCTTGAACTCCATGGTTTCGAACTTTCTCCTCCAAAAAGCAACATAGTCGTTTTCTCTAGGAAATTATCCCTCCCTGCTATTCATGTCTCGCTTAAAAACCAGATCATCCCTGTCAAACCCCATATCAAATTTCTTGGCTTGGTACTTGACTCCAGACTCACGGGACAAGCACATTGTGAATATATAGTGACAAAGTGTGAACGTAACATCAACATTTTAAGATGTCTCGCTGGTGTTTGGTGGGGAGCTCACCCCTTTGCATTGAAACTTCTATATGTCGGCGGCAGATCGTAAACTCGGGCATATCGAGATATTCCTAGGCATATCATGAAACGCCGCCATTTCATGATCTGACTAGCGACTACCAGCCATATCGTTCAAACATCAACGTTTGACGATTTGCCTGGCGACGTTTAGGCATATCAAAAAAAGGAGGGTGTGATATTCCTAGGCACATCATGAAACGCCGGCATTTTATGATCTGCCTAGCGCGACCATCAGCCATATCGTGTAAACCTCAATGGGTGATATTCCTAGGCAGATCATGAAATGCCGGCATTTCATGATCTGCCTAGCGACCACCAGCCATATCGTGTAAACCTCAAAGGGTGATATTCCTAGGCAGATCATGATACGCCGGCATTTCATGATCTGCCTAGCGCGACCACCAGCCAAATCGTGCAAACCTTAATGGGTGATATTCCTAGGCAGATCATGAAACGCCGGCATTTCATGATATTCCTAATTCCTAGGCAGATCGTGAAACGCCGGCATTTCATGATCTGACTAGCGACCACCAGCCATATCGTGCAAACCTCAATGGGTGATATTTCTAGGCAGATCATGAAACGCCGGCATTTCATGATCTGCCTAGCGACCACCAGCCATATCGTGCAAACCTCAATGGGTGATATTCCTAGGCAGATCATGAAACGCCGGCATTTCATGATATTCCTAGGCATATCGTGAAACGCCGGCATTTCATGATCTGACTAGCGACCATCAGCCATATCGTGCAAACCTCAATGGGTGATATTCCTAGGCAGATCATGAAACGCCGGCATTTCATGATCTGCCTAGCGCGACCATCAGCCATATCGTGCAAACCTCAATGGGTATTCCTAGGCAGATCATGACACGCCGGCATTTCATGATCTGCCTAGCGACCACCAGCCAAATCGTGCAAAACTCAATGGGTGATATTCCTAGGCAGTTCATGAAACGCCGGAATTTCATGATATTCCTAGGCAGATCGTGAAACGCCGGCATTTCACGATCTGCCTAGCGCGACCACCAGCCATATCGTGCAAACCTCAATGGGTGATATGATATTCCTAGGCAGATCATGAAATGCCGGAATTTCATGATCTGCCTAGCGACCACCAGCCATATCGTGCAAAACTCAAGGTGGAACTCATGCTGTTCAAAATGAACGTAAACTTGTATTAAAATGTACCTACGATCTGGCAACACTGGCGGACGCAGCGCCACATAGAATGCAGCGCCACATAGAATGCAGCGCCGCCAGTGACAAAAAATGCAATTATTTTACGATGCGATTGGTATATCTGCACCTGGAAACTAGGAATTTGACGAATACATTGCTCCTATCGATCTGCCGCCTATTTTATCAGACAGATCGTGATATGCCTGAGTTAATTTTAATCAGATCATGAAATGGCGGCGTTTCATGATATGCCTAGGAATATCTCATCAATTATTTAACGATGCGCCCGGTATGAAGCTAGGAATATCAACGAATACATTGGTCTGACCGATCTGCCGCCTCTTTTATAAGGCAGATCGTGATATGCCTGGGTTAATCTTAGTCAGATCATGAAATGGCGGCGTTTCATGATATGCCTAGGAATATCTCGATATGCCCGATTTTACGATCTGCCGCCGACATATATAACGCCATTGTCAGAAGTCTACTTGACTACGGTACATTTCTATTAGAACCTGCTAACGAATCTGCATTGCAAAGTCTCAACCGCATTCAATCAAAAGCTCTCCGTATAGTCTCGGGAGCGATGAGATCTAGTCCCATCAATGCTTTACAAGTGGAATGTGTCTATCCCCCTCTTGATCTACGTCGTCAGTTTCTTTCTGACCGCTACCTTTTCCGTACTTTCCAATTCTCGATGCATCCTATCTCTCCGAAAATATCACTTCTGAACGAATTCTACAATCGCTCTCGTTTTTGGACTAATCAATCTCCTCCATGTTTAGTTACCAGTTATAGAAGGTTTAACTCCATAAAAGACCCAATGTTTCACTCCCACAACCTTCCCATGTTCGAACATCCTTTCCCCGTGACCATTTTACAGCCCCGTGTTCTCCTAAACTTTGGCTCTGCAAAAGGCGATATTTGCGCAAAAAATCATCTTCAATTTACCCTAGGGGTAAACTGGAAAGGATGGCACACTTTGTTTTCTGACGCTTCCAAATTGTCTCCCGCCGGTTGTGTAGGAGTTGGGACCTTCCACTCGCAATTTGGAATAGTACAGAAGGCGAAGTGTCCTCCCGAAAGCTCAGTTTTCTCTGGAGAATGTATGGGTATTCTCAAAAGCCTGGAATACTGCCGAGTGGCCCGTCTTAAACGGACCCTAATTTTTTCGGACTCAAAAAGCGCCCTCCAATCTCTTCTTTCGGACCCCTTTTCAACCAAAATTCATAACCCCTTAACATTCTTAATAAAAGAGGAGATCGCGTCTGCCTACTCAGGCATTCCAGGAAATGAAATAGCGGACCATACAGCTAAAAAGGCCGTCTCATGCGGGGACAAAGTCCCCTTCAAAAACTGCGCTTTTGACCTTCTTTCTCTTCCAAAAAAAATTCTTTATAATTCCTGGAACGCCCGGTGGCACGTATCGAGTAGGACAAGGGCTAAAAATTATGCGTTGTTGCAGCCGGATATAGGGCAAAAACCATGGTTTCACAAGGTCTTCTTGAGCAAAAGGGCGACCTCAACAATAATCCGAATGAGACTTAATCACTGTCTCTCCTTAGTTCGCCTATCTAAAATGCATTATCGGGACACATCATTATGTGAATGTGGCCTTGACGATGGAACCCTTAACCATCTGTTCTTGAACTGCCCCCGTTTGAATCACTCACATCTCTTCTCTGGTCTTATCTATCAAAAAATCCCTCTTCCGACGCATATGCCCTCTCTTTTAATCCCTAACCCCTCTATATTTCGACTCCTTTCAAATTTTATCAAAATTAATAATCTAAAATTGTGACCCTACCCCGCTCCCTAATCTGATCAATCCTTTCGTAGTTCCTAATCCCGTATTTCAATTTTTTAATATACTTTTTCTTTATCATATTGTCGTGATGCTGGCAAATGCCTTCGTGGCGATAGCCATAAAAAAAAATTACCCTCCGTAGGTATCTAAAAGGTAGTAATATTAAATAATGGCTTGTTCTGTACAATCTTTACTGATGGGTACTGAATATCGCCAGTTTAAAAACGAATCAATGGCGAAAATAGAAATAAATATAATACGACGTGGAAATGGTATACAAATGCGTATTTATATTTATAGTGATAATATCTGGGAGACCGAGCTTTGCTCGGAAAACATATAAAATCTCAAAAATTAGCGTTTTCCCGGAGATAAGACCTAGCTAGATCGATTTTTCGCCCCAGAAAACCCCCATATACCAAATTTCATCGAAATCGTTAGAGCCGTTTCCGAGATCCCCGAAATATATACAGGGTGCCCAGTAATTAGTGGATAACCTTCTAACCACCGACAGAGCACCTTAGGCTGGTCCAGAAAATGCACTTATAGGTCTAGTAAAAGTTTCGTGGTTTTCGAGATAATCGAACTTTTCTGTCTTTTTTAATGGCTAGCTCCATACTTCACTTTAATCACAATCTAGGCCATATCTGTAAAGATGTAATTAGCGTGTGTGATACCATTTTAGAATCAGTATTAGATAGAGTAAGACCAAAGAAAGTCTGCAGCGCTAGATTAAAAGTAGTTTTTAAAAATCAGTATGCGACAACACCACAGAAAATGGATTAAATAGTCTTGATACTTGTGAAATTTCTACCATATTTACCGTCTATGAAAAAATTAAGCTGTATGCACAGCTTAATTTTTATGGTAAAATAAATTTCATTTCAACAATAGATGTCACTATTAATGTGTACCTAGACATATACTAATATTGATAAATAATATTGGGAGAATGTGACATTTGGTTTCATCAAAATTAATAAGCTTTTGTAATATCCGCGACGGCGGTAAATAGGTACAGAGGGCCTACCGCGAACACCCAAGTTCTCAATATGCGGGCATCTTTCTCTTTTACTCCTATTAAGGCGTAATTAGATTGACAGAGAAATTGCCCGCAATTTGCGAACTAAAGTTTTCGGAAAAACTAAATAAACCATTAAAACAATAAACATATTATTAAAAATAAATTGTAGCTTTAACTAGTAGGTACCCATGCCGTGAGCATAAGCATGGAGGTTGTGGGTTCGAGCTCAAAACCAGGCTAGTACCAATGAGTTACACGAAATGTTAGAGGAAGTTCATAAGTATGCCTATACCTATTAGGTGTGTTCAATTTGCTGTGAAACCTTAGTCTAAACCAATATTATATTATCTAAGTAGGTACATATGGTGAAGTATTAAGATGTTTCATTCCACTTACCCGTCATCAACTCCAAATTTTGTAAACATTGTCGTTTTTCAGCTTGAATCGCCTCGTGCTGACTTTTTACAAGTGTAAAATTATTCGTCATGCGGAAAAGTAACTCCCGCACGCCGGTTTTGTAAGGATTCACCATGTTTATTCCGTTCATCACAAAACACAACGAATATTTAAACGATTTTGACAAACACATACCATAGTGCATGACGTTTACTGACTGCTAAAAAACATTGCCATATGTAGTTTTTTTTAATTCGCTGTCAAATTATTGCGCTGCAGACTTTCTTTGGTTTGACTCTAAACTATTTTTAAGAAAGTTGGCCATTCTGTTCTCCATACATTTTTTTTTTCACCACAAACGATCAAACTTATTGAAATTTTTTAAGAAAAAATTGATTGGAATTTTTTGTGTGGCCACCATAAAGCGACAACCATAGGTGGGAACGAAAGCTCCGATCGCTGTGTCTCGCTCCAACCTATGGTTATCGCTGCCACCGTCGCATGTCGCTCAATGTCGTGGCCAAGCCGGTATGCGGAGCTCGCGGCCTACGGCCTCGTCCACATATCGCCATTGGTCAATTCCAAGCTCTTAAGAAATTAGCAGAAGAAGGTACTCTCGAATGCTGAAAAGAAATTTTGTAAAAAGGTGCAGAGCCTGTATTCGTGTACAGGGCATGCAATTTGAACATTTGTTATAATAGGTATTAAGACGTAACTATTTTATGAGACTTTGTTGTTTTATTTAGCAGATAGATCATCGCCTCATTCTTTCAGATGTACATAAACTTATTTAATGCCGGATTAAGTTATTTTGATGCCCTAAGCCTAAATAAGCCCTAATCTACATCATCATCTGGAGGTAATTTTAAAACTTAATTAAACGCGATTAAGTCCAGATTTCGTAAATAATAATGTGTAGCAATGTAAAAGTTTATCAGTGTTTTTAAAGGCAATGTCTAACGCTGAGCTTTTCATAAGGCTAAAGGCGCGGACGAATGAGGCCAAAGGTCGAGCTGCAAGAAAGCAGAGCTTGGAATTGACCAATGGCGATATGTGGACGAGGCCGAAGGCCGCGAGCTCCGCATACCGGCTTGGCCACGAAATTGAGCGACTTGCGACGGCGGCAGCGATAACCATAGGTTGGAGCGATACACAGCGATCGGATCTTTCGTTACCACCTATCGTTGTCGCTTTATGGTAGCCACACAAAAAATTCCAATCAATTTTTTCTTAAAAAATTTCAATAAGTTTGATCGTTTGTGGTGAAAAAAAAATGTATGGAGAACAGAATGGCCAACTTTCTTAAAAATAGTTTATCTAATACTGATTCTAAAATGGTATCACACACGCTAATTACATCTTTACAGACAAAGATATGGCCTAGATTGTGATTAAAGTGAAGTATGGAGCTAGCCATTAAAAAAGACAGAAAAGTTCGATTATCTCGAAAACCACGAAACTTTTACTAGACCTATAAGTGCATTTTCTGGACCAGCCTAAGGTGCTCTGTCGGTGGTTAGAAGATTATCCACTATACTCTACTGGGTACCCTGTATATATATATAAATAAATAAATATGCAAGAATTACTCGTTTAAAGGTATTAGATAAATAAATTCAAACAAGTATACAGATACTAAATTAAATATATTTTCGTTTTTTGCAGGAATAAAAAAAATTGTTTATGCCGCTGTTATCTAAACTTTAAAGAAAGGTGTTTGAAGTTTCTCTTGAAACTAATCGATTCATCAAAATTCGATGAATGTTGGGAAATGGTAATCGCTCTCATTCGTAAATTTCAATGCAACGATGATCAAGGTAACTTTTCTACATTACTAAGTTGATGGTTAAATGCACTAAGAACTATGCATGTAAATTACTATTGACTGTATTGATTTCTATTTGTATTTTGTATAAAAAGTCAATGTTTGTTTTAGAAGTGCCAACCTCAAGAGATACCACATGTATATGCACCACGGACACAAAATTGCGTATTATGTTAAAAGCGATACCATTGCATAATTTTGAGAAGTTTTGGGTATTAATAATAAACTTAATAGAAAAATACATATGAACGTTAACCTGACGTAAACCACATAATAGTAAGAAATTGAATGTTAATATCAGAGTATGTATGTATCTATTTGTTTTCTAGTTTAAGTACCAAGTGTATAAATAAGTCTAAGTTCTTATCTTAGAGAGCAACCTCTTTAGATTGTAGCTAGATAAACTGGCCAGTCATATTAAAATTGCATTGATAAAAACATGACGTCGACTAATGTCAGTTTAATACTATTCAATCCATGTTTGTCGGTAAACTTGTTGGAATTTGTTGGACAATATGTCGCGTCGTAAATCTAGTTCTGATACAGTAAGTAATTGGATTAAGGGGTATGATGAATTTTCATTTAATGGTGTGACGTTATTCTGCAATTTATGTAAAATTGATATTGATACATCTCGAAAAAATCATTTTACCAGACATGCGAAAAGCAAGTTACACTTGAAAATAAAGGATGATCTTACTAGAGATGAAAATTTTTGCTATGATTTGACTTTGATGATGATTTGTGCAAATATACCATGGAACAAGTTAAATAATAGTTACTTTCGAAATTTTTAGAAGAAATATTGCATCGGGTTTAAAATTCCTTCAGAGTCGTACATGAGAAAAATGATATTTCAAAATGTTTATGAAAAACAAGTGATACACCTTCGAGAACAACTAAGAAATGGATGCTTTTGGGTGTCAATTGACGAGAGTAAGGATTTTTTAGACCGCAAAATTGCACATATACTTACTGGTTAGAAATTTAAGCGAAAATCAGCCCACTACTTGCTATTTGATTACATCTAAAGTTATAGATAAGGTAAACGGTTCCACAATCTTGAATTTTTTTGAATTAAAGTGGAAATACCTTGCTGAAGAGAATTTCAAAAAAATATTTTAGTTTACTAGTGATTCGGTAAGCTGTATGTTAAATGCTGGACTCAAAATTAAAACCAAATATCCACAAATTTTGCATATAACTTGTTTGGTACACGGAATCCATAGACTTTGTGAAGAAGTGAGAAAAAACTTTGAAGACGTAAACACATTGATCAACTATGTTAAAAAAAACTTTCTCCAAAGCTCCTTCCAGGATTTCCACGTTTAGACAAATGAATCCAAACATTCCCTTACCACCTCAACCCGTAATCACACGATGGGGTACTTGGATCCAAGCGGCATGTTATTATAATGATAATTTTGCAGCAGTAAAGAGAGTTATAGAAACATTTCCCAATCGTGATAGTGTATATGTCCGCAAATGTAAACAGATTATGCAGTCGGATGATGTCGTTGACAATTTACGCTTGATTTTAACAACATTTCCAATACCTACATTTTGGCTGTAATAAATAATTTACAGTCTTCTTCAAATACTGTCGAACATACTTTAAGTAAAATAACAACTATATTAAATAATCTGGACAGTATACCAGGAGCAGTAGGTAACCGTTTGCAAGCTAAAATGAAAGCCGCACTTAACAGAAATCCCGATTTTGAGGTTATCGCCCAGAACTTACAACAGAAAGTAAATTCTGAATTATGCTGGAATGATAATATTCCTATAAAACTACTGAAATTTGCCCCATTAACATCAGTGGATTGCGAGCGGAGTTTCTCAGCACTTAAGTATGTTTTCGATGTAAAAAGAAATAGACTGACAGCAGAAAATTTGGAAAAAATACTGACAATTTTTTTTAATAAACAGAATCAAATTATATGTCAAGTAAAAAGTTAATTAACTGAATAACATTTTGATTGATTTTGGAGTCATGTCCACATAATTGCAAACAATGTCGCAAATTTTTCCGATCTCTGCATATAAGACACCGCCCTCTCTGCCAGAGAACCAACGTCAGTCAGCCCGTCGGGTCGTTTGCCGTCTGTTCGAGACAGACAGACAAATAAATAACTAAAAACTAAATATACCCCTGCGACATGGTGCCGTAAATGCTGGCAGCATTTCCTCGCTGTATTGCAATACTTAAACCTTTGTGCTAGGAATAGGTACTTAACATACTAATCGAGTGTGCGCCAGAAAATGTATGAATTAATGACTATTAAAGACCGTATCGAAAAGTAAGTAGAGAACTTTAGAATGCTATAAATACTTACATGTACCTACGCCACTTCAATGAATAATCTTGATTATGGCTAATCATTGAATGTCAGACATAATATAATATAAATGTATCAAAATGTGACGGATTAACTTAAAAAGACACGGATTTTTATTTGGAACGACTGCGGCAGTATTAAGACAGACAGATACAATAAGGAAACCCACATCGCATGTAAGCTCAGTCCTGTAGGCATACATAAACCTATAAGTTCGGCAATCCTTTCACTTTGAAAGATCTACCCAAGAGTTTCCACGCTTGAAAAGAAAACGGGAACTATGGGACCCTACATTGCAAAAGAATACATTAAGAATGTTTTTGCAAAATCAAAATCCTCCTATTCGAGAAGCTGTTTAAAAAGCCATACGTCTGTCTGCGATACAAATAATTAAAAAACTGTATTTGTAAGCGAAATAAAAGAGAAAACGAAAAGAGACGAAAAGTTAGTGGCATCAGTTAGAAAACGGACAAGAAAATTGTATGATCATATAATAACCACGAAATGTATTAAAATGGAAGACGAAGCATACTGCCAACTAGATTTTAAAAGACTGGCCGGACCTCCGTTTTTCACCGTACCCCATGGTAGAAAGGTTACCTAAAAAGAATACATAATTATAAAGAAATCAGTGCTAAAGTAAAACGATGCTAGTTTGGCAAACAATTTATTCGAAATATTTATTCACCGTGAATAATGCTAGAAAATATCACTAGAAAACACGGAACACCTACTTTATTTTGGCCTGCCTTGGCGACATTATAAGGGTTCCTAGTTGACTACGGAACCCTAAAAAGCAAAGAATTGAAACGTTTTTAAGCTGTATAGTATTACTTATTCAAGTTTAAGTAGTACCACATAACTCTTTACAATGAAGGCGCAAATATAATCTAATCACAGCATGAAATATGAGGAAAATACTTAAGATCATTTTCTAACTACAAGTCACTACTAATTTAACAAGCAATATTGAGCTTCAAGTCAGTGATACGTTACACTGTGTATTCACCAAACTATTGTAATTCACAACAGGATATGCTGATTCAAGTACAACAAATTATTCATGAATCTGCATGAAACTAGCGCAACCTGCGCGGTCGACAATTCCCACCACCCCTAGGGTGTTGGGACGTCGAAGATTAAAATGTTTGTAAACGATTTCATGTTGAATCAGGCCCCCGATTTTATATTATTTTAAGTTTTATTCATTGTGTTTTAAGTTTAAAATTTTTGCTCTGCGAGGCTGTTTGCAGTCGCGATCGACCGCACTTCAGGTTTTCAACCGACTTCAAAAATGAGTAGATAGGTTATTTTTTTTCCTTGGTCCATATTAAAGCACTTGCATGACGAGATATCAAATACATCAACATGTATGTATTAATAAACTTTTTTTCTGTCAAACGTCTAATAGACTTATGTGTATTTTTTACCGCCTTCTAGATTTCAAAAGGAGGAGGTTCTCAATTCGGGTGTTTTTTTTTTCATAACTCCGTCATATCTCGGCATATTTTAGTTTTTTTTTCCTCGATGAATCAGCAAACTTCGTTAATAATACAGTCCTTAAAAAATAACTTGTATGTAGGTACATACATACAGAACATCAAAAGATTAAGGCTTCTACTAATTGCCCTTAGAATATGTTATCGTATCAAAAATACACGCTGTATACGCTCCGGTTTTTGCTGGACCTTATCGTCAAACAAAATCGATGGTCTCCATTGTATTCCGTGGCACAAATGTGTTAATAACGTCAGCAGGTAGGTACCTAATGTACGAGTATCTTCTATTAATATTCGCTGAAATAGCTCAGGCACCAGAAAATCGGCCGAAGACGCCGAAAATAAAAGCTTTGATTTCATATTCGATGTCTTCGGCCGCCATCATTATAGATTTTTTTAATACTTACATTAAATGGAATTGATCCACTCAGTGTCCCCCTTATAACTATAGCACCTAGAGCCTCAACGTGTTGGCGTTGTACTCTCAATGGCCAATAGGTATATATCTCGGACAGAAATATCCCGAATACCTTCGTGAATATCAGTTTTGAGTTCGTCCTCAACCTTTCAAAAGTCCATAAGTCTAAATGTCATGATAACTAGTTTGTTTAGGCGCGTAGGTGTAGGTAATAACGATCCAAACTTTGTCGACGTAGAATTACCAAACCCGAACTACCGAACTAAGTACCACCTACCAAAGCAGTTAGGGTTCGTTAAATTATACTTGATTAGTGATTAATATCGACGATTATACATTTTCTCTTTATATGAATATACAACAAGAATAGGCAGGTATTTTAATTTATAACTGTGAATCATTTACAATGTGTTATATGAAAAAATCGACTAAAATCAACCTTACGAACAAGCCGGATTCAGGAGCGGTTACTCAACTATGGATCACATCCACACTCTGGAACAGCTTATTGAAAAATATCAGGAACACCGTCAACCTTTATATACAGCATTTATAGACTATGCAAAAGCATTTGACACAATATCACATACATCTATATGGAAAGCTCTGAGTCAGTGCAATGTAGAACCAGCATATATAAAAATAATAAAACATATTTATGAAAATAGCACTAGTAAAGTTCAATTAGACAAACTTGGGCAAGACATACCAATAAACAGAGGTGTCAGGCAAGGCGACCCGCTGTCTCCAAAGTTATTTCTAGCCGTACTTGAGACAGTATTAAGCAGCGTTAATTGTAAATATTTAGGGATAAATATATATGGTAATTATCTAAACCACCTGAGATTCGCCGACGATTTAATATTATTTTCAGAAAAGGGCGTCCAGCTGGAACACATGATACAGACTTTACACGAAGCTAGTGCCAAAGTAGGTTTAAAAATGAACTTCCTAAAAACCAAGCTTATGACCAACAGCGTTCAAAAGGCTATAACAGTCGACAACACGCCTCTGGAGTACGTCGACAGCTTTACCTACCTAGGCAAACAGATATCTTTCAACAATGAACGGCATGAACAGGAAGTTGATCGAAGAATAAAAATTGCTTGGAATAAGTTCTGGAGCCTAAAAGAAATTTTAAAAAGTAATATGGACATGAAAGTAAAAAAACAAGTTATGGATATGTGCATTTTGCCTTCATTGACGTATGCTAGTCCAACCTGGGTGCTTACTACAAAAATAAAATCAAAAATAATTACATGTCAAAGAGCAATGGAGAGAAGCCTAACAAACATTAGAAGAGTGCAAAAAATACCGCACATAAATATAAGAGCAATAACAAAATTAATAGACGCCTTAAAGCATGCCAAAACACACGTTGGACACGTTGCCAGGCTTTCCGACTCTCGATGGACCTTAACAGTTACTACCTGGAAGGGGCCCACAGGAAAACGCCGTAAAGGCAAACCAAATAGCCGCTGGGCGGATGACATTAAGAAAATAGCTGGTATCAACTGGAAATATACTGCATTAAATAGGGAAACTTGGAAGTCCTTGGAGGAGGCCTTCACCCGATGAGGGGTTTTGGGCCGTCACGATAAAAAGAGACTAACTATATCAGTGTAAATACCTAAATAAAATGTAAGCTTTTTCGACATACCTAATCATAATTTTGACATAGAAACAATGCAATGTAATATTAAAAATAAGCTAAGATTATAAAATGTATGTACCTTCTTACATTTTTTCCAATGACTAGAAATAAAGGCTTTTTTATTTTATTATTATTATATGTCAACACCTATTGAACGCTTGGAGGATATAATCAAACGGAGACGCCATGTCTGTAATTTTCTGTACAAAACAGTCTGCCGATTTTTGCGGGAGAGGGGAACGTCAAATGTATGCGTAACGTAAAAATAGCCATGTCAGATAAACGTCAGTCCATACATTGTGTATGACCGTTGGCCGCCTATTTTCGACAGAGGGGAAAGCCTGTTAATGGCTACTCCGTTTAGTTGTATCCTCCAAGATTGAACGCCGTACTTATATAAAATGAAAAAGTACCTATTGGGTTTACGTGATTACTCACTGTGGTATTACTACAGTCTCACCTCCTGTCTCACAGCCGTAATAAGTGACATTAAAAACTAATTAGTTTGGGTTTATTGTGCGAGTAAACGGTTAACTATTCACTATAGTAGTAGTAGGTACGTCACTTGCGTAGGCAGGGTATTTTTTTTTCAGGGTAGAGTCAGGAACGCCTATGATGATCCCTTGATCAGGTAAAGTCAGGAAAGTTCAGGGTAAGGTCAGGGAAAAAAAGCAGTCTGAAAAAAATAAAATAAAATGTCAATGTGATTGATAATGAGGGATATTTGTATGGTCTAGCTGAACCTAATCCAGTCTATAGAAGCACTTTACTTTCAGGCTATTGGAGGGATATACTTGTTTCTTTGTGACAAACTTAGATTTCTCCGTTTTAATAAACTTGTAGCAGTAAAAAAAAAATATAGTTTTCGTTAATTAGTGTGACAAAGTGATAATAAATGTCAAAATGAGTGGGAAAAAGTTTTACTTTCATAAACTGTGGCTGGACTAGGGATTGCAGAACCGGTAATTAAATAAGTAAGGTAACCAAATTGCTAATTTATCACCAAAAATATATATTGTATTTCATATTGCACCATCTTTCGACATTTAGTTCTTAGTGTTCTTACACAATTGCCGAGTCAAAGCGGTCGTATAATGGCGGTCTGCATGACTTTCTTTCGACTTGATTATTGTGGTTGAGAAAACGCTGTTTGACGGCTAGCAATGCTATCATCCAACAAAATAGTCGTATAATGCCTGTATGTAAGACTTTCTGCCAACTTTAAGCACTGGTGGCCTAGCGGTAAGAGCGTGCGACTTGCAATCCGGAGGTTGCGGGTTCAAACCCCGGCTCGTACCAATGAGTTTTTCGGAATTTATGTACGAAATATCATTTGATAAATATTTACCAGTCGCTTTTCGGTGAAGGAAAACATCGTGAGGAAACCGGACTAATTCCAATAAGGCCTAGTTTACCCTCTGGGTTGGAAGGTCAGATGGCAGTCGCTTTCGTAAAAACTAGTGCCAACGCCAATTCCTGGGATCAAATATCAACATTTATTCAGCAAATAGGCCACAAGTCAATATGGAATTTACATACAGCAAAAAAAAACACATCAATAATTATAAAATACAACTAAGCCGTAAATATCAAATCAAACTAACATAGAGATGTATAAAGCCTCTAAATGTCGAATTACAAAAAACGCAATAACAATAGTATTGAAAAAAAAAACAAAGATACAAAAACTATAATCTAAAATTATTTAGAGATGTAAATGTCTCTAAGTGTCATCATAACTAAAAGATTACAATATATAGTAGTTAATCAAATTATCCTTAGAGATGTATAAGGTCTCCAAGAGTCAAAATCCTGTATACCTAATTAAAACATTCATTAAATTAAAGAAAATGATAGTAAAAATAAAATAGCATACGAGAACCGAATGAGGTGTGTCCATGTAATTATACTCAAAAATAAAGTTACTAAATATAATAGCTCGTGTTAGCTTAAATAGACCAGTCTCCACAAACAGCACCCGTTCACGAGTATGACGCGTATCTCAGCCGACGCGTATCTCAGCCATCGCCTCTCTCAACCTTCATTCGGGAAAGTGGCGAGTGGATTAGTTGCCAAGCGGACCCCAGGCTCCCATGAGCCGTGGCCAAAATGCCGGGACAACGCGAGGAAAAAGAAGAAAGAGGAGAAGAAGATTAATATTGTCAATATCTGTGTCGGACCGTTTTGCTTTTTTTGATATTTTTGTTTTTTAAGGCGCTAGAGCCCTTCAAAATTGGTCAAAATGGCCTAATTGACTATGCCGCAATGAGAGGCGTGGTTTTTAAAATTGATATCAATTAGCCAAAAATGCAAAACGGTCCGACACAGATAATTTCATAATCATTTAGATTTCCAAATTTGGTTACGATTGGTTAAGTTTTGGAGAAGGAAACAGTCGAGTACGAAACCTCGATTTTTTAGATTTTTACGCAGGATTTTTCGCCTTATCCTTATTGCACTAGTTTTAGGAGCCGCTTCCGTTAGCGAGACGGGTATGTTTACCTAAAATATTTAAATCTCAGCTCCTGTTTCGTCTTAATATTGAGGTTGAGAAAAGACTGTTTTGATGGCTATCATTCAGCTTAGCCAGATGAAAGGACTTTGAAATTTTTTACAGCACTTATTCGCCATTTTGTTGATCATTACAATAAAAACCGCGTTTGCTTTACTTCAATTTAAAATGGATTATAACCAGTGGAAAAAATTTAAAAGAAGTGGTGGTTTCCGACGGAAAGTTAATAAATTGTACACTCGTATGATACATCATACAACAGATACAGATAATTTTAACGAGGGTTCAGTAAAAAATATTCACGATATTACTGAACATGTCATTTTTGAAGCGTCTACTAGTTCATGTACCGGAAATATCCCCATTAATCAAGACTCAGGTCAAGAAAAATCAGAAGTGCTTGTTGGAGAGTCGCAAAGTTACCACAGTGTGACTCGCAAGGTAACTCGGATTTTAACGAACATGGGTCTAATGACGGTGTGGATGCTATGAATAAAAGTAACACGCGTATTCAAACAAAATGTTTGGACAATTAACTGAAGCAGAACTGTAAAATCTTTCGGGATTGAAAATGTGTGCAGGAAGTCTAAGACGTCTCAAAAAATTGAAGCTCAGCTCCCAGAGCCTCTTAAACATAGCCGTCATAGGAAAGGTACCTAGTTAAAGTCTGTGCGGAAAGAGAAGAGTCGAGGAATGTATTGGGCCCCATATATTCCACGACTCTTCTCTTTCCGCACAGACTATTAAATACCTACCGTTAAATGGGGTGAGTAGGGATTGCGTGGAGAGTTGGGTTATAATTGGGGAGAGAAGGGATGCCATGGGGGTGAGATGGTTTTTAAAGGCTACTGCTACCTAAATAATGTATTCGTATTACAAATGGAGCTATAGTGATATTCGAATTTAAACTGTTGTGAGACATACTAACATTCCCCCAACCGGCTTTCTCGACGCGCGCGCAGCGCGCGACGCGGCGTGCCGCGGTACGCGATACACCGCCGTCGTGAACGCCGCTCGCACTGTTAGTGCTTGAGATAGGAAACCTAGGCTCTCCGAAACATGTCGCGCGAGTGACTTAAAACAAGTGAGTCTAAACCGTAAAATTATTCAATATAGTGATATTCATAAGAAAAAAAAATCGATCTAACAATGTTCCAAAATCACCTTTGTATGAAATCCCATCTCACCCCAACTACGAGGTACTATACGGGGTGAGGAGGGATTTTGTGTTTATCGGTAAAGTTATGAAATGGAACTACCAAGTCACACGCGCGACATGTTTCGGATAGCCTAGGCTCACATTAGACAAATACTAACATTGAATAATTTTAATTCAAAGTTATTAATGCTTAGTTGAAGAGGTGTAGGTAAAGGTGAGGTGGATTGGGAAAAAAACTCGTATATATCTACCCAAAATCTACCCTTGTATAGTTCGTATTGAGTATTGTATGCGAAAGTCTAATGGCGGAATCTCATCAGCAACACTAGGTTTTCCGATCCGTCCAAAGGATTTTATTTTCGTTTCAAATGAGAGGCTATTTCATTGAGCGTTTTTGTGCCCCCGAGAGCGTTCGTTCCGTCTCTTAATTAAAACCTAGCAGCTCTCTCCTACTGTTTTCTAAATTGACTCTTTAAAACTTGTAATTACGAAATCATTTTTCTTCGAAATAACTTTTCTAAACTTTTTTGGTCAACTTCGAAAATAATGATGTCAGGAATATAATTATATATAGGTAGGTACTCGGCCGATTTCAACCACGGCAAATGTTTCAACTCCGTTTCAACACCAAAAACATTTTCATGTAAAATGTTGCCAAGATGAGACCATATGGCTCGCACTGACAAAAAGTTATCAGATTTATATAGAGCCAAGCTTCTAACTCTACACATCACTTTTAGTGTGCGTCTCGTTCCTCGCTAAGTTGAAGATTGTGTCATCGATTCAAGTGAACGATATTTAAGCTAAACACATTGAAAAAACTTTTTGATCCATCTGGCAGTTGAACCATTGTGTTTATTTAATCAGTCATCATGTAAGGTTTATGTAACCACATAAGCAGTCTCGGATCCATACCCTTTTATATTTGGGAGAATTGATTTGTCATTCAATTCCTTTACACCACCTTTCATTGGCCCATACTTACTTAAGTTGCAGCAAGTGTAAATTTTTCAAATAACGTACAAAAGAGCTGTTCAGCCTGTTCATGGTTCCGAATAGCAAAAAAGTGTAATGTGTCATGTGAAAGAATATTTCTTTTGTTTCGTCATAGTGGATGTTCGACGCCCGCTCTAAGCTTATAAACGCTATATATCATTGTCGAGAGATCGTAAGGGGGCATGTTTTATTTATTGGCCCCATTAAGGCTGCCATCGAAATGTACGGCCGCACAATAGAGCAGCATTCGGCGAGAATCTGCGATTTAACTTGATTTTATGGAACTCGTTGCCGTAAGTAACATTATATTGTTTAAGAAAAAATAATTATACTAAACTAATACAATTTGATCATATAAAGCCTTTGGTAGGTAGACCTGCAGTTTTGTTAATTATTTGGTTTATATGAATGTGGATCGAATTATTCAATGTTTATTTAATTGTATAAAGTGATGTAGCCTGCATTTACAAATAAGTCTATGGAGTTTATCAAAACCTCTAACATCCTCCCTTTTTGTTAAACTTTGTAGGTTTATAACATTGACTTAATATAATATGTTAACCCAATAATGACACTGATTAATGCCATTCTCGGCTTAAAATCTGGTTTAGTCATGGGTCCAAATAATATAAAAAAAATCGTGAAAGTAAAGCTTAATAAAGACTTTCAAGTAAAACTATAGCTAACCGATCGGTTAAACCGTTTTTGAATTTTTGAAAAAAGTATTTTGACGAATGGGTAACTACAGAACCCAACACTGTTGTGCATGGCCCGTCATCATGCTCTTAGCTGGTTTTTTCTTACCTATACAAGCTAAGCTCCGGTTGGGATTCTACACTGAGAATACAAACCGGGCTATTTCGGTTCCTTTTTTCTTTATTGAAGTGAAAACTTCTTTAGCGGCGCTGGGCACTTTTTGAGGTAAGGAAAAAATGATAAACTCGAGAGCGTAAGGCGATCACGTGACCGTAAGGGGCGTAAGGCGATCACGTGACCGTAAGCCCCGTAAGGTGGCCACTCATAATTTAAATGGCATTTAAATCAATAAAGAAAAATTCAATGTTATTTGACATTTATGTTGCGGACTCCTTTTTAAGACTCTACCTATGTTCAAATAATTTGACGTTGTCATGGCAGTATGTAAATAAACATGTCAATGAAAAAGTGTGATCTTATTTGAGAATGATAATAATATATACAGTGAAACCTGGTTAATTGACACCTGGATAAATGCAAAACCTCAATAATTGCAACCAAAGTTCCGGTCCCGGTCCCTTGAGACCAAAAGGCCTCTATAATTGAAATTTTGGAACCTCTATAATTGCAATTTAGATTTAATTGCTTTTCGGAATTTTGCCTCTGTAATTGACCACATTGACCTCTATAATTGACACGGTGCTAAAAAAAAACCGTCATTTTAGCTCTTCTCATTAACTCTATTACTGAAACAAGTCTTACTATAACCTCTGCAATTGAAAGAATGTAGACTTGTAGAGAGCAGAAACAATATTTTAATAGCAATGATAATTTTATTTTAAATCTTCATCCGGAAATTTATTTATTGGTAGTAGGTGAAATAGTTTTAATTAAATCAAAAACATAGTATGCTTTTTACATTCCAATTAAACTTTCTTCTACAATTTAAGGGATTTTTTTTAAACCCAAATGACTATAAGAAAATAAAGTAGTAATTAATGTAGTGTAAAATCTTCAAGTTTCAATTTTATTGTTATTTGCACCTCCATAAAAGCAATTTGTCAGAACGCAACCTCTATTAATGAGAACCTCTATAATAGGGATGTTGACATGAATCGCGAATATATAACATGTTATGTTTTTACCATAGCAGGGAATATTAGAACGCGGAAAATCATATTTTGCAAGTGTAAATATGCGTAATAAATTAATTAAAAATAATCAAAAATATTTAAAATAATGCCCAGTATCACGTGACTGCAAACGCCAATCGGAGCGCGTGACGTAATCACAGTGGAATCACCAAAAACAACTTATAAAACCTGCCTAAGTGTCTACAGATTATCGTACCGAAACGCGATCTTGGTGCGGTGCGGCACACGAATCGATAGTGTGTAAGGTGGTGCGTTAAGGAGGCAGCTATAAGTTAGAGCGAGAAAGAAGGTCGCTGTCCGATGCGGTAGTGTGTTAAGGCTTTAAAAAAAATTGTCAGTTGCCATATAAAGAATTTATTCTACTCCCGTACTTTTATTTGTCATTTAAAGGGTCGTGCACACACCTTTAAAACCCTACCTTATAGTTGTCAAGACAAGTCTTTAGTCTATTCCCCAAAAAAGAATTTGTGCATACACGCAGTATCTTTTTGGCGATTTTACGACACTTCGTGTAATGACCACTTAAAAAATATTGAATGAAATACAGTGTTGCCAACCTTATTTTAAATGTCATCTCTGACAAATAAGTGAACCATAGACATGTTTTTTTTTACATTTCATTCATTCATTCATTCTTTTCCCGCCCGTACCCTCCATTTTTGCTACTACTTGAATTAAAAATATTTGTTTAATTTACAATTTTATTTCAAAGTAAGTGCTTGGTCGTAGAAAAAGTATTGTATGCAACGTTGTTTAACTGAGTCAAAAAATACTCGTGGCGTCTTTATTAACAATTTTCGGCTTCGCCTCAAATTGTTACTTACGCCACTCGCCTTTTTTAACCTCTCTTAAACAACGGTTGCATAAAATACTATAAAAAATGATTGACAGCAGTTTATTTAAAACGCCGTTACGTCATCAAGGTCACGTGACAGTTTGGAGCGTTTAGGCGCGAAATTTAAACACGAAACTTATTATACATGTTTTTTTATTCAAAATTAATGAATATATTTTTTTAATATTTTTTTCTGTAATTACTACGTGTCTATATACAAAATGAAACCAGTTCCAAAAAATTGTCAACATCCCTATTGACACAACGATTTTTTGAACCTCGTTAATTGGTACGACCTGCTTAATTGAAAAACCTGGTTAATTGACAAAAAATTGCCGGTCCCTTGAGATTGCAATTATCCAGGTTTCACTGTAATAAATAAATAGAATACTTCCGCTAAACGTATGTATCGTGTTACCGGGCGTCGGTAACATAGTGAGGTGAGTTTTCACTTCTATCGGCACTCCCGTTGTTGCTTGTTTTAAGCAGTATTTGTTTTAATACGCTTGAAAACAGCGTTAAAAAATATATCAAGACGAAATTATTGATAGTGGTAAAATATTAATTTGGTACTGAACTAATCCTTACACAGAGAGTAATATAATAAGTTAGTAAAATTCAAGGTAGGTTAATTAAACCATGCTTACCTACCTGAGGACAAAAGAAGCGATCAGCCAGCCCCATCTCACCACCCAATAAAAGAACTGCGAATCGGCAGCTTTTAATTAAACCTTCCGACCTTCACTCCTGTCCCTGTGGGCGCTGACAATGGATCGTACGCCGATTGTGAGCCCGGACTAATGATTGATCACCTCATATAACCTACACGCAAAGTTAACACCGATAAAAAGCTTTATTGAGGCGTGAAAAGTCACAGAGGATCCCGAGTCCCATACAATTAATGCGTAATTGTATATATCACCATGCCTAAAACCTTTAGGTAACCGTGTTTTTGAGGTACGGGAGCGGTACTGTAGACGCAGTCATTTCGCACTTTTGTGTCAAGTGAGATTGCAAGGCGCGATTGTTCATTGGTTCAAGCTCAACATCTAACTAAATAAATAAAATATGATTAATAATACTTTATGCACGCAAGAAAACTCGGTCGCTAGTCGCTTTCTGGTCCGCTCGTTGGACGGGTACCAATAGTAAATTATAAACTTACCATCCGCGCCTTCGTGTGCGTAAGTAGAATGATGATTTTCGTGACAATAAATAATAAAATTATCCGACGTTCTTCCTCGGGACTATTTAAATTTTTTAATATCACCATTATCACCGTACCAAATTTTATCTACATCGGTTCAGCTGTTTAAGCGTGACGAGCTGACGAGAAGAGGGTTGCTAGACTTCCCAGGATACTTACCTACATTGATTAAAATCACACTTTATTGGGAATAAATTACATCCTTTATGGTTTACGACATAATCGTTAATGTCATAAACGCTGTTTTAATTTAATTCCAAAATTGCCATTATTATAGCTATGTCATTCGTTGGTACATTTGTTGTAACAAATTGTATTAAATTTTAATTGAAACAGTCCCGGTTGATTGTGTTCAGTGGTTTATCACAAATATCGCTATTATGTCGTTTATAAAGTACAATCCGCTCATTACGCGACGTAGATAAATTCGTAACTAATTTGCGGTGCCGCTCACTGACACTGATTAATGCGGAACGGTTCTGCGCGAGACGTTTCTAATGTATTTATTGTATGAAGCCAGATCCTCCGTGTAGGCATTACTTAACATGTATGAGTACCACGTTCCACGTACGTACGTAGATTCGCTACTTTTAAATGTTTTCGTATTCATACACGTAATTTTATCGTTTTAAATTTAAACCCTTTCCTACCTTTATAATATACTTATAATCATTGTACTACTCGTATTAGTAACTAAACGCTTATTATCTTTATCTCTTCATTATACTTATAGTAGTTTATGCAACAGTGATATAATAAGGGTTCTTAAAATTCAAGGGTCGAAGTTACAAAACGAGACGTAGTCGAGTTTTGTAAAAAAAGACCCGAGAATTTTAAGAACCAATTATGAGCTGTTGCATACATTACTTTTTCTATGACAGCTGCAGCAAAAAAAAAAAAAAAAAGTTATTATTAAAAAAAAAGAGTTATTATTAAAAAAAAGTTATTATTTAAAAAAAAAAAGAGTTATTATTGTAAATGAAAACATACCTCTTTCAATCAAGATGATCGGAACTTGTATCTTTAAAAAAAATAAAGCAGTTGTATTATACTCATAAGATGACTGCTAGCAGTCATCTTATGAGCCTATAGACAAAGCATTCAAATGACATTGCTTTAGATATCACTGTCAGTCATTTAATTGACACATTTAAGTGCTGGAGTAGAAAAAGTAATATAATATGTTTGTGACGTGATCGCATTTATGACAGGCATTGTCACTATATGTCGTAAATTAGCTTACCTACTGAAATCAATTTGTAAAGTTGTTTATGAAAAAATAATGCGCTCTTAAGTTATGGACATGTTTTTTTTACTTTTAATCTTGTGTTTCAGTGGGATTATTTATAAATGAGACGGGAAGTATTCATCTTACCATCCCATATATGAAAAAATGGATATCCAACTTAGAATATTATTATACTTGATGATAACCTTGACTTATTGATTGACCTTTTTAGTAACTAGTTATTTCACTCCAAGTCATCTCGGCTACCTACCAGATTTTAGAGAAAGGCCGATTGAATATTGAATGAGACTCCAGTCGTAAGATATTCAAAGTACCCTTGGATAAGCCCTCAGTTGATTTAACGAAGCTCGGGAAAAAGTAGGTACTTAAAGACGGGCGGCATCGGCACTCCGATATAAAATGTGCACGAGTATACCTGCCTGCTAAAACAAACACTCACAGGTGTAATTCTTTATCCTGTTTGACAAAAGTTTGTTTATATAGCTAGAATGAAAATGGAGAGAATAAAATAAAATAAATATATTTAATTACTAAGGTACAAAGTGGCCTTTCAACTCATAGAACTACATACAAACACAAAGAATTAATTTGGGATTTTAATAATAATAGGTACTTACCTCCCAACTCTCCCAAGTACCTATAATGAGGCAAGTGCAAAATCAGGATTTTGCAGAAGGGCAGTTCAAAGGTACAACGGAACGTAACTTTCTTATTTGTTTATGGAACTACACCATACAATTTTTGATACGTTCTCGCGAAATATCTTAGATTATGTCTGAAATAACCGGTTAAAAAGAACCGAACTGTATGCAGGTAAGTAACACGTGCGATTTTACTTACAATTAAATATAACGCTCGTCTCGAAACGAGACGGAGGTCCTCTGCCATCGTTAATTAAAGTTATGGACATTTAATTGCATGAGGGGTAAAACCTTAACATGGGCGCCTTGTTAGGAAAACAATACTGGCATCATTGACTAAAGAATTGTATGCGGGTTAGTATTACATGGACCGGGTTTGTAGAGAATTTAATAGGAAGACAAATATTTTTGGTGGGTCGTTTAAGTCGTTTTCCTCCCCCGAGGAGTTATCTGGGGGTCGCGTGCAACATTACGATTTTGGCGTCTTCTACGTTCCTAAAAACGTAAAAATATTAGTAGGTACTTAATGGTTGTGAGAAACATAAGTGGGCAGGAATAAAAATTACAAATTAATACTAAATTAACCATACCCTTCTGGGTATAGGTATTGTCTTCTTGCAAAGTTCCTTATTATTGGGCTAAATCATTATAAGAAATGTGATGCTCCAATTCGGCGTTGTATAGGTACCTACCGCTGAATCATGCGATTGCTATAGTTACAGTGGTTTCTTTGCCAAAGCACTAGAACTTGTCGGAAAATGTGGTCAAAGTCTTCGTTTTCCATTGTCGTGGTTTAGCAACTCACAATATTAGTAGAGTCACAGCTATCGGTAGTTTCAGTGCTTGCACTGAATAAGAGTTTGAAAACGCGCGTAACTTCAGCCTTCTAGCCACCCAAAACTTATTTATCTCAGAAAATTGCAGCACAGCGCGTTCCCAACAACCACAATGGAATATAATATTTAAAACCTTCGCGTTTTGAACACATATTAACTCACATTTACATTATTATCCTCGAGTTGTGCGAGAAGCAATTGAAATCAAGAAACACCCCAGGAATTTTAATAGGGAGGATGGATTCAACTTATCGCCAACTTGGGAACCAGTGATACAGAAGTTAAAGCCAAAGGATCTATCTTCGGACGTGTGCGTGGATATTGTGAGTGTTGCGTGTCGGACTATTGACAATAATTAACATTATGTGTAGTGGGTGGTTTGAAAATGTGATGTCTACCCCAAACTTTTTCATACACTTTTCGTCGGGTAGTTGCACAAATCTCTGTTTTGACATTTTGCTGAGACTTTAGTTGGCCGCGACCATGACCAGTGAAACCTGTGTCGAAACGTCGGTATATAAAGGTAATTGAATAAATTTCGCGTTAGACCCGTCTATAAATGTGAGTTAACCACAATGGAAGCTAAACGAGAGCATAACACTCAGAGAAAATATTTTTTTCCCTTACAAGTCTTACAACCTTTTAACCGGCCGCTGTTACTGCCATCCCATTGTTAAAAATCTCTTGTTATCTTCAGGGTTATTTTATTTTTATTGTGGGGTTTCTGTATACGGTCTGGCCGTAGCATATTTATCTCCTTAATTATTAAAAATACGCTACTTGATAAACTTTCGAAAACCTAAATAAGTAGGTAAACCAAAAACACACGAATATCTGGTATGATGGTTTGGCTATTAACACAGAAACTGATGAGTGAACAACGCACAGTCATTTTATTTTATTTAAAAGGTCTGCCAACAGCGGTTATAATGATAAATTGTTAGATATAGGTACATTCGATACGGCAAGTACCTGTGGTCTGGCAACGCACCCATTGTAATTATTATAACAGGTTGATACAACGCAGTGTAACCATGCAACTTCTAAACTGCATTAATGCTCAAATAACCTGCCCGAAACGACTTAACATTACTTATAATATTTTTTTTCTTATACTTATTTTATATTACTTATTATACTAAACTTCAGCAGGCGCCAAGATTGCGTACCCAGATTGGTATGTATATCTTATTATTGTATATTCATTTGAAATTTTAATCCTCCTTTTCATATTTTTCATTTCTTTTGTTACAATTTATTTTTTTAGGGTCGTAGGGGACGCCGTCGTAGGAATGCGCATACCCCGCCTGAATCTGCAGAAAACTCTGCGGGAGAATAGAATGATCCTCCTATTATTAATATTAATATCGTTCAACCCGAACCAGACCTCAATCCCATTCCGGAAAACCCAGCTCAAGAAGCAACCGCTCATGATGCTCTAAATGAAGTCGTAGAATATGCTAACGACGACGCGGTATAAACAAAAAAAAAATGATTACGGATGGCTTCCCGGTTGGCGGGCCGATATCTTTTACTAGTGTCGTCAACGTTTGGTAAGCGTGTTACATACATGGTACGTACTGAACAATACTTATATTTTCACACTGTTCCACCTTTGTTATTTACATGAAACTTATATATTATGTAGATAGGTAGTTGGTTAATAATTAGTACAAAAATGGTGATAGTACGACGAGCTTGAACTGATATACAGGGTGTTTTATTTTTTTATTTAGGTTTTTTTCTAGGAAAATAAGTAAGTAGAGAGTTAGTTTTTTTTTTGATAGTTTGTATAGATGACATCAACATTTATGAAAAATTTCATAATTGTCCGTTTTATACTTTTTGAGAAAAAAAATAAAAACTTTTTAGGGTTAAATGAATGTCACGGGGTTCCAGGCGGCAGTAGAGGGTTAAAAATTGGTGTGGATTATTTTCATTTGACGGGGCATCAACTGGTAGTAGTTTTGAACTCAAAGCTTTGGGGGCAATTTTTGAAGGCTTATCCTGCTACACCCTTTGACATGGCTTTTAAACGGAATTGACGGAATTAAACAACCCGGTAGACTATTTTTGCATCTTGTCAGGATTGTATACACATGTTTCCTTTTTTATAATTATGACGCATGGTTCTTATTTATTTATTCTATCCCTCTCAATGTTCGCCTAAAGCACACTATAAGAAATACGAGTATTACTAACTTTGTAAATTATTAACTTTCTGCTTTTACTTAATTTACAATTAAGTACCTACTGTATTTCACTCTAACAACAAACTATTATTTCATTAATGATATAAATTAAACCTTTTATTGAATTTGAGTTATTCAATATTACTATAATTAAACTATTTAAAAATATATACTTAACAATTAATTGAAATATTAATTAATATTTTCATCTAATTTAAGTCTATCAAGTTAATTGTACTGGTTTACATTTACACTCTATTTTACCTTTTTTTTTAAATATTCTAATCTCTACTTTGGTTTTTTATTTTTATTAATCCTTTTAAATAGTTAATATTTGACTTACTGTACATATTTTAAAATTACCACACATTGTCCTAAGCACCTTTCCTTTTATGATAAGGAGCTAAATGTATTGTGTTAAATTTTCTTTTGATTTTTTTAGTTTTAGGATCAACTAATATACATTTTGATATGGAACCGCAGCTTCCACATATGGCCCTGCATATAATTTCCCAAATTTCTTAGTTAATTTACGATTTGCATCTGACTTATATCTACTATAATTCTACTTGTATGTTATTTTTAATATGTCTTTTTGTAATAAACAGTTTACTACTACTACTACTACTTATAAAGTCTAACTTTAACCCAGTCTCTTTGAAATTGTATTAATCTGTATTCTTGATTGAACTTCTCGTCTATATTTAGCTGCTTTTGTCAAATTTCTCTTACCTCTTCCCTTACTAAATCCACTTCCAATGTCTTGTTTACATTTAGCTCTTCATCAAACGTAAATTGTTCTGATTGACCATACATTATCTCACAAGGACTATTACCTGCACTATTGTGATAAGTATTATTATACAAAACTTCCAATTTTGATCCTTTATGATTTGTGCTACAAAATAAACAAACCATTAAGATCCCTATTAGTACGTTCACAGAAGTTTGGTCTAGGATTTCTCGCGGTTGTATAAATTAATCTAACTCCATATTTAATCATGAAATTTTTCCATTGTTTACTTGCGTATTTGGAACCATTATCTGTCATAATTGCTTTCGGCTTAATAATTTTAAAAAATTGTCTCATTTTGCATATTAAAGTTCTGGCTGTTGCTTTTCTTATTGCATAAAACTTCACAAATTTACTAAATACATCTTGTGCTACTAAAATGTAACTCATTCCAAATTGCCCTGATGGTAATGGTCCATATAAAGCACATATCTCCTATATTTTCTGTATTCTTAATATTGGCGTCTCCGCTTACGCCAAGGGAACTGCTGGTCGATTATTGACATTTCATCATTGAGATAACGCCCATCAACGGAACTATGACAGTTTGATAGATGTACTGGCTAATTAATTCGGCTGGTTTAGCCGGCCGATCTATGAACGACAGTGGCAGGTCCTTACGTCCTTTGGTGTCTTGCAGGTACCGGTCACAGGATAATTCGGTCCATCGGAGCTCAGATACAACCTTTGTATTAATAGTCCACGTATTTCAAACAGTTGTGGTTATAATTAGATTTCTTTAAGTTGAGTTCGCGTTTATAGCACTAATCGTAGCGATAACCCATTCATCGGCTTATCCAAATAACCCAATCGGAACAAAGGATTGCCGTTTACACGAATTTATTTGGTTCGGGATTTTCGTATAATAATCGCTTGCCTTGCAGCTTAGAGTAATCTGGGTACCTAATCTATACTTTGCACCGTCTCCAGTGCCGTCTGCCCGCCGACGCGGCGCCGCTCGCCAGCCCGTGATGTTCTTTTTGCTTTGGTTATGTTTGGGCAGTAATTTATAATCAGGACCCGTACTTTTCATGCCGTTGACGCAAAAATGACGTCACGCTGCATAGAGTATGATTGCAATTATTATTTTGTCATAATTAATCATTTTAACAACCTCTGCAGATAACTGATATCGATACTTACTTGAAATAATCAGTACGATGTCTAATTGACTTTTATCTTATTGTCACTCAACTAAATAACTGCAGCTGTCAGATTAAAATAATACATATTTAACTTAAAATTTGATATACCTATTTGTTAGGTATTGTTGGAAAAATGTAAATATGCACAATGTCATCTTTACACGAGTTTTGCAACAGATATCCGTTTTTAATTGTAAATTACGAAATCGTTTATTGTTCCTATTGTGATTAAAATATAACATCAAAAATCAGCAATGTCACAGCACATATGCAAACAACTAAACATTATTAGCACAGGTAAAATAAGCCTAAATATGACAAATTGGCGGCAAAATATGTACATCAATTTAAATCTGTTTATGACCTTTATCTTGGCACTAGAAATGAGGATCTAACGAGTCCTATCAAAATTTAGGCGTCTTAACCCCTTTTCGGAGGGTATGTGCAAGGGGGTTCATAACCAAACCATAACATTTGACAAACTAGGCAAATGAGGTGTCATTTTCGTGTAATTTTTTGCGCTGAATCGAATGAGACCACACTCATACTTATAGGATCATAATTTTGCAAGATATTTATGATTTTTGTTAAAAAAAACACGTTTGCGTTCTATTATTTTAAGTCAGTTTTTTTTTCTTCATATGAAGAGTCATTGTTGAACTATAAAGTGCGCAGAAAGTTTTTTTAATTATTTGGCCGAATGGAACTATCACTGCTGTTTTCGATTTTCAGTTTCAGTTTCGATTTTCGCGTTTCCCGGTAGGGCCTTTGTAAACAAACCGCCTTGATGTATCAATGTCGCCGGTACCGAGAGTTTGCTCCTCAATTCAAAATTGACAATAACACTCCAGTTCATGGAATCCAAGATCGATTACTCGCAAATTTCGAAAACAAGAAACAATTGATAAATATGTTGACCGATAATCTCAAGGAAAATAACTTTGAAGTGAGGCAAGCCCCAGGTGATGCAGATGTTCTATTAATTGTACAAACAGCAGTAGAACAATCGTACCATCACTTGCCAACAATAGTTTCTCAAGATATGGCTGTGATAAAGCAGCGCTATTTACGACAAAGGTAAGAAACAACTCCTCAAGCGCACAAAATTACACGAAAATGACACCTCACTTGCCTAGTTTGTGAAATGTGATTGTTTTTAAATGAACCCCCGGCACATACCCCCGAAAAGGGGTTAGGACGCCTAAATTTTGATAAGACTCGGCAGGTCCTAATTTCTAGTGCCAAGATAAAAATCAAACAAAGTTTCATGGATGTACATATTTTGCTGCCAAAATATGCTACTTTTCCTGTACAGTCGACGTCAAAGAGATCTTTACGACTAACGTTACAAAAAATTATTTACACGACTTTATTGTCATAGCATTTAGGTCGTGTAAACATTTTTTTGTTACTTTGGCTGTAAATTTCTCTTTGACGTCGACTGTACTATATTGAAAGTGAAGAAGGATTAACAGAAAAGGAATTTAACCTGGATCTTACGAATTTTATGGTAGCTTCAAACATACCATGGGTTCAATTAGAAAATGAGAATTTCCATATCTTCCTTCAAAAGTGCATTGATGGCAAGTATGCAAAAACAACAAGAGTTCCATCGGAGTCAAACTTAAGATTACGGTATTTACCTAATTTATTCAAAAAGACTTTCGATTCTATCAGAAATGATATCGCGGATTCGTATATTTACGTATATTCGTATATTTATATTTACGTAAGTATTGACGAGACTAAAGATCAATTGGACCAAAATGTGGCCAATGTCATCGTTGGAGCACTCAGAAAGACTAACGCAAGTAAACCACATAAATAATAGCTTTCAAGGTTCTTGACAGGACTAATCATGCCACTGTAAACAGTTTAGTAATCGAATCGTTGAAAAATCTTTATGGAAATGACAATTATAATGAAAGGGTGGTGTTATTTTTAACTGACGGGGCTCCCTATATGGTAAAAGCAGGACAAACTCTACGGATTTCATTTCCAAATATGATACACGTGACATGCTTAGCCCATGGGTTTAACCGTGTTGCTGACACAGTTCGAGGTTTGTATGACGATGTAAACGAGTTGATTTGTAGCGTAAAAACGACATTTTAAAAATCCCCATCACGACCAAAAAAGTTAAAACAGATGTACCCTAATATGCTACAACCTCCCAGTCCAGTTATAACAAGATGGAATACGTGGATTGAGGCCTGTATTTTACTACACGACTTACTTTGATGAAATCAAAAACGTTCTTAATAATCTCGATGACCAGAATACTGCAAAAGTAAGACGGGCTAAATTAGCAATTGGGAAACCTCATCTGAAAAATCATTTAAAATTCATAACTGAAAACTGCACAGTTTTAGTGAAAGCTACCAAGCAAATGGAGAGTTCTACGCTGACATTGAGTGAGTCGCTACAAGTAGTTAAAACTGTGACAGCCAAATTATCAAGGATTAGTCTGCATGCAAAAGGAAAAATTATTTATAAAAAGCATGAATTAGTCTTACATAAAAACAAGGAATTATCTACCGACCATGCATGCAAATAATGGCTGCTTTAAATGACAATAAGGAAGTTCGTCTTGATGGAAACAAAGAGAAAATAGATTTATGGTCGTATTTTAAATATGCCCCTATTACACCTGTAGAAGTTGAAAGGCCTTTTTTCAATATTAAAATGGATTCTTACAAACCGGCGATACAGTATGACCCCTAAAAACCTTGAGCAGATTGTAATTATCAATTTCGAATCTAAATATGAGGGAGGAAAAAAGAAGAAATGTAAATATGTATAATACTAATTTGTAAATAATTATGTACATAACTAACATGTACCTAAATAATAATACTGCACTAAAACATCGTTTGTAAATAATATCATTAAGTATCTATTCGTGTAAGTACCGCCCAGGAATTTGCTTTGCATCTAACGGCTAGATACTGACTGTCACTATGACAACGTACGTAATGGTACACAAATAAATTTCCTTGACTGTTTATAAGCCAAAAAGTAATAAAACAATTATAAATGTAATCTTTTTTATTCGTTGTCATTAAATGAATGTTCTGTCAAAAAGAATATCAAATGCCACTGAGAAATAAAAATACTTACCCAGATACAGGAACTTATGCAGACGGAGCTATCGCACATAGCACAATCGGATTCGGACTAACTTCGAAGTGAAATTCTGAAGAGAAATTAAAGGAAAGTAGTGAAGGCCGGATTCGAACCACTCACCACTGGAGGGCTTCGTCACTTTTTCTTTAATATATGACATCTATTTTAGTTTATAATTCAAAAATATTATTTATTATGCGTAATAGCATAGAAAAATAAGTAAGCATAGAGTTTTCACTCCATACATTTGTTTTCTTACTTACCAAATAATATTAAGTTCTATAGATGGTATGGAAAACCTCTAATAAGTTTAAAACTTGCTGAAAGCAAAACGTTAATTATTAAAATAAGTACAGTTTAGCTTTACTTACTTATACCTAATAAGGGTTAATCAATAAGTTAAACCTTATTAGCTTTGCAGAGTCTGTGCGGAAAGAGAAGAGTCGTGGAATGTATATAGTTACGACAGCTACAAGCTACGTAGGTATAAAAAAACAAGTTGTAAGTAATATTTTTTACGAGACATTTATAGTTAGATATCTAACCAAGACCATAGAGAAATATAGGAAGACGAGAGTGCTCACTCCATACTCCATACTCTTATAATAAAAAACGTATCTATAAACTCAAAACAAAAACGGCCGTTTTAACTTTGGTCGCATGGATTGACGAATCCAGCAACATAGAAACTAGTTTGATGTATTCAAAAGGTACTTTAATACAAGATACAGTCCGTAGCGGCCCCCTTTTTTTAAATATCTTTCGTTAAATTGAAATAATCACGATTATTTAGCAGTGGCGCCAGGGCCGGATTAACCCTAAGGCAGAGTAGGCAACTGCCTATGGGCCCCGCTTCGGCTAGGGGGCCCCGGCGGCCCCGCGCGCGCCAAAACAACATGTGTTTCATATGGCCAAAATTCATAAATATTTTTTTATGGTACCTACTTATACCTAATGTCCAATATCAGTTTCTCAGACACACAATCATCAAATGATTATGTAAATTATGTTATTTTATCGCTTTTAAAGTCTGTAAATCGAGCTCGAATTTCAGGCTCCCGAGGGCCTAAAACCTCATTAATGAAACTTCGGCCCTCCGAGTAACTCTTGTATGACACATATATTATTGTTGAGTAACATTTGACGATTGGTTCGTATCAGAGCGCTGCTTTCTTACAGCTCGACTTTCGGCGTCGCTTTTTAACAAATATAAACATTGATTTCAGAAGCTTGGCCTTTTGCTTCGCATGAAAGCTCACCTCGCTGATAAGTACGCTTCGGGCTTGTTCAGTAATGTGGAGATTGCTGAGCTCGACCTTCAGCCTCACTTTTTACCTCAATTTTTGGTTCGTCTACCAAATCTCTTCTTCAGCTTAGCCTTTGGCCTCGCTGCGCCAAGCTTGGCCTGCGGTCTCGCTTTTTAATACAATCTGTGATCTAGCTGAGCTTACCCTAAAGCACGGCTTTGACCTCACATGAAAGCTCGCCTCACTGGGTAACTTCGGATTTTTAGGCTTTTTAACACGCTTTCACAATTTTTTCACAAAAAATTTCACGCTCGCTGCGCTCGCGATTTTTATTGCTTTTCCGATTTACCCTGTACTTACATGCTAATTTGACTGGTTAATGAATAATCATTTAAACACATGTCAAATATTTATTATTAGGTTAATTTTAATTATGTGGCTCGTATGGTCGGACAATCGCTGTTCAGCCTCGCAAAATATTTAACTACTTATTGAGAAAAAAAGAGCTCTCCCTACACTGGACGCAAGGAGAAATCAGCAAAAACTAATATGTATAAGAAACCTTTATGTCCACGTAAGCGAAAAAGACATCGTTCGGCATGTTCGGATCAGCTCAACCGACACCTGAAGGTTGAAATAAAAACTTACTTCCCTGTACTGAACAACTGAACTTATGTATGCAGAATTAACTGTAAGGGGGCCCCGAGCATTGCACTGCCTAGGGGCCCCGACATGCCTAATCCGGCCCTGAGTGGCGCTAGTGTGCAAGTTGATGGGCTCTTAAGATGGCCGACAGACATATTTTATCATAAAAGTCGTCATGTCTTTCTGAAACAGCCGTACGCTCGCTAAACTACAACGATTTTTTTTAACTCTGATAATGGGTTTACTTTATACCTAGTACCAACATTATCATGATATATTAATGGGTTATGATATATCTAGTTGCAAAGGCTACCGACAGGGTAGCGCATGGATATACCTAGGTACATGGTTTCGCCGCTCGCCATCGCCAATGCAGCGACTTGCCAGCTCTTACTCGGCTGCTCAGCGAACCGTACATTATTATCCAAGCATATGGCAGCTTCTCCAGCGTCGCAGACAGATGCACTAAGTTTCTCCAAATACATATTTATCACATGTTAAAACTTATTGTTCTTTAAATACATTCGCAACATGTATATTAATAAAACTGATGTTATAACCTTTAATATAATATCTAAAATTACAAATAAAGATTGAAATTATAAATTTTTAAAAAGACATAACGCTTCAAGTCGTTCTAGGCGCAAAGGTGCCCACGATGCTCGCAGCATTGCCATGCTGGATCACCACGGACAGCCTTTGCACGGTTTGTTCCTGGTTCGTTGTATTCCTGTTTCGTCGTATTCCTGTTTCGTCGGATTCCTGATTCGTCGAAATGTGCTAAAAATACTAGAAAAAGTACGATCACTGGTGATTACATTAGATATTCATATTTAGGTAGTAAATACTTCATATTTAGGTAGTAAATACTTCATATTTAGGTAGTAAATACTGCTTTACGGCACGACATATTTAATTATATGTATATAATTCCGACGAAACAAGAATACGACGAATCAGGAATCCGACGAAACAGGAATACGACGAAACAGGAATACGACGAACCAGGAACAAACCCTTTGCACGAGGAACGAATCGGAGCGGGGGCCTTCACCTTTCTGTCTGAGTCGCCGTCCTAAGTCGCGTGTGAAGCGCTCCGCTTAACTAAACCTTTAATTAAACTATTATTACAACTAATAATAAGTACCTAATAGCGCACATATTATTCAGGCATGAGATAAGTAATTTAATCCTGCAAATAAGCGAATTACCTATTGCAGGTTTCGCATACAATTGGTTTACCTAAGCTCAGAATACCTATGGTCGATTTACCTAAAGTTGAAACACCTAATAAACGAAATACCTAGAGCTAATATACCTAATACACGAAACTCGGTATACCTATATGATTGAATTACCTAAAGTTAACATACCTACTGCACGAATTACCTAAAGTCGGTATACCTAATGATCGAATTACCTAAAGTTAACATACCTAATGAACGAAATACCTAAATTCGATACACCTAAATGTATACAACATTTGGTATACATTTTTTAGCCAAATCATTCAGTTAGCTTACTATTTTTTATTATAATATAAGGTCTAGGGCCCATTTCTCAAACGGTATTAGACTAATATTATTAGTCCACGAACTGTCAAATCGTATGGGTTAGGGGCAACACACTAATAATATTAGACTAATACCGTTCGAGAAATGGGCCCCTAGTCAATTGACAGAGTCGAGATAGGTGCGACGACGAGCGAAGCGAGGAGGAGCGTGTCAGTTTAACTGCGATCAAACAGTGCCAAAACCGACTTTTATTTCATGGCAAAATGATATGAATTTTTTGCTAGGTATATAGACTTTAGGTATTCAGTGCATTAGGCATATCGACATTAGATAATTCGTTCAGGAGGTATATCAACTTTAGGTTTTTCGTGCGATAGGTTTAACAGTTTTAGGTTTTTCGTCCATTAGGTAAATCAAGTTTAGGTACATCGTTCATTAGGTATATCAGCTTTAGGTGTATCGTCCATTAGGTATATCAGCTATAGGTGATTCGTGCATTAGGTATAATAGCTTTAGGTGAAACGTGCAGTAGGTAAAGCGTGCATTAGGTATATCGTGCATTAGGTGTTTCGTCCATTAGGTAATTTGAGCTTAGGTATTATAAACTTAGGTCAGTCAATGTTTCGGTAAAATGATCGATAGGTAATTTAAAAATAGGTTATTCAACATTAGGTAAATCAATTTTCGGTATTCTGATATGTAACCGTCCGCCTGTCTGTCTATCACCAGGCTGTATCTCATGAACCGTGATAGCTAGACAGTTGAAATTCTCACAGATGATGTATTTCTGTTGGCGCTATAACAACATTAATTGCCACACTGGAATTTCCCTACAAAAGCATACCTACATTGTTCATCGCCTCGACAACTATAATGAATCATTATTTACATACCTACTAGTATATTTCTATTCTGGCTATGCCAACAGAAGAATTCATAATGGAAATCTTGTTTCTTATGGATCATATAGGCCGGGATAACACTAGGGAAGAAGAAGTTACACTGTATGTATTAGAGTTATATATTATTTTCAACCGCAATGACTACAGAACATTAAACTTTCTAAACCAGAGCCAACAATAAAACCTTTTAATAAATCATGATGTAAAAAGTGGAAGCGTTCTTTGTCTCCAGACTTGCCCGCTCGGGATTCACCGCCAAGCGCAGTCATTTGGAAAACGGCACTGCCTGACGTCCCACCAAACGATTTTCCAACTGTCACTAACTTAACTTCGTATGTATGGTGGTCACAAATTTAGTAAAGCATAATATTATAACGTGGCATGAAATATAATGATATTTTATGTATCTACGATGCCTAACTGTCAAATGCTTTTTCACCCTTTTGTGAAAAAGCATTTATCAAAAACGCTGAAATTACTTTCTTGTTAACATGTCTTTATGAGAAATTTCAAACTATTTGTACTCGATACAAACTTTCATTTCAACCCTTTTTACCCCATTAGCGGATACACTATCAAAAATCCCTTTTTTGTATTGGAACATTTTGTCTTCCTAAGAAATTTGAAAGTATTTGTACCCGATAGACAAATAATTAACGCTGCAAATACGCTAACGATTTTTGAAACGTAATTTTAGCGTTTAGCGTCATGTTATTTTACTATGCATGTTTCTTATGACATAGCTGTCATAAGAAACACTTCTGAAATTGAATTTAAATGACATAATACACTACTTTTAAATATTTTAGAAGAAATAATATATTAAAAATAAATTGGGCCAGGAATATGACGCCCGTAGCAGGAAAATGACAGCCATTACAGGAATGTAACGATGGCATTGCTTTTTTTAGACGCTTAGAGATCATGACAGCCGCAATATTTGTAATAGGTACCTATTTACAATCCGCCGGAAAGCGGTTTCTTTATCACGTGATGTTGGCCTTAGGGTTACTTTCCCTTCGGCCGCGTATGTAACCGGAGTTTTGTAACCAGTTACCTAAGAAGAAAAAATGATCCTCATAGGATACTGGTATCCAGGTGATATATTTTTTTCCTTTCACGTAACCGAGTTACAACCTAGGAAAACTTCCTAATGATTACGAGAAAGTACTTTATATTCCTCGTAGGTAACTATCGAAATTTAACTTTTACCTACCTTTTCATGCACGGGTTTGCAGGGAGCATGTGGATGCAGAGGACTGGAGCAATGTGGTTGATTCCGATACTGCCGTAATGGATTTTAATCAATCCCATACTGCTGATATTGTAAATATTTATAAAAGTGTTTTACTGTTGGTGCAGGTGACAACTTCGTCAGCTTTAGAATAAATTATTATTCGTTATAAAGTCTTTTGATTTATTTTTGAAAATATATATCAAGTGAAAAAGAGCTATTTATTTACAAAAATACTTAGGAATAGTACACAGTTGTAGAACCGCTCATAAATCATAGGTAAGACGCGAATTCGCGTCCGTGGCATTACGTTCAAACTCTTGAGGTCGCGATATCGCGTCCGCGGCATTACGTTCGAGTACTTCGAGTTCTTGAGGACGTGATATCGTGTCTGCGGCATTAAGTTGAGGTTCTTGAAGACGCAATATCGAAGAATATATTTTATTGCAAGTAATAATGCCAGTTTCACACGAGGGCAGAGCAGTGGGGAGAACAGTAGGCAGCACGGTACTGCTACAACCGGGCATAACTTTGCAACTCAAATATAATGAACTAAGCGTAGACTAACGCCTAATACTTTATGTTGCCCTGGTACTTTTCACTCTTTTCTCACCACGAAATTCGTCACTTATTCCACACCATGTCTTCAATTACAAAAAAATAATAAAACAGGTAAAGCATGAATCCGGATCACTCATGGTTTCATAAGAGTATTATTTATTCCTTACTGGATACTAGTTACGTACAATCATACAGGTATCAGTAAAGGTAAAAATCCTATTACTTGGATACCAGTATCCTATGAGGATCATTTTTTATTTTTATGTAACTGGTTACAAAACTCCGGTTACATACGCGGCCGAAGGGCTTACTTCACGTAAGTTTAACCCTTCGTTTGATCTTATCTGACCATAAGCAAATAGAACGTGCCACAAATTTCATAATTTTTAAAGTATTCATTAATTACGTCTAATAAATGTGACGTAGTATAACCAAGTAGGTAGAACTCGTCGGTTCTTCTAAACCTCTTAAGCTATCGGGTGGTGGCCGTAGAGGAGTAATTTAGCGGCGGAATGTTCTGGAAATTCAAAATTGATTCCTTGCCGCAACGCCCTTTTGCTGTAAGCAGGTATTCGGTTAAGATAAATTAAGAGCTACTGTGGCTACTGGCGCTACTGCTGACTATCCCTCTAATTTCTGAATACAAATGGCACTTTCGAGTTCTATATAGCTGAATACAAGATAGCGAATGTGCTCAGAATTTATTAGAACACACTTTGTGGTTAGTTGACGTGTTGTATGGCTGCCGAATTGGCGCCGCTGTTTTAATAATAGCAGAAGAATATGCGTCAGATTTAGGGCTTCCAATACCGGGATCCCGGTATCTCGGGATCCCGGGATCCCGTCTTTTTAAACGCATTTTTCAATACCGGTATTTTTAAAGGCAATACCGGGATCCCAGTATTTTAAAAAATGAGGGAAATGCGCAGTATAAACCCTTTTCTCTTAATGCATGTTAATTTTTCTCGTAATGCATGTTAATTATAAGATGTAATTATTTTTCAAAAGATGTGTCCCGCCGAGTTTGTTGCCGGTCCCATAATGGGATACCCTCCTCCAATTGAGGGGGGATTTAAATCTTCTCGGGGCAGAGGTGTAGGGTTGGAGCCGGTCTACCTAGCTTATTTGACGTTCATAAGCGCATTGTAATTATGCCTACTTGAATAAACTATCTTTTATCTTTATCTTATCTTTATCTTTAAATCCATTATATTCGGCTGTATCAAAATGCTTACTAAACGTCAGACGCATTTAGAGTTAGACCAAGAAAAGCCTGCAACAATTTTGATAGCACGCGCAGTGCAAGTGTTATATTAAACGTTAAACTTCTATGAAATTATGACGTACAAATGACACTTGCACTGCGTACTGCGTATGCTATCAAAATCGTGGCAGACTTTACTTGGTCTAACTGTAACTGGTCTCTAGCCCGCATTTTATTATTGAAACAAGATCGTTGCCTAATGCGTCAGATAAATATTTGGTGGTTGGTGGTGGATGAATCCTGAAGTTATGTGAGTGATGAATATGATGATAGTAACATTAACATTAACATCATTAGTTCTTATAATTTTATCAAAAAATAAATCGAAAGAGCAAGGATAACTGTAATAATGGCAAACCAATTTTGACGGAAGTTTGAAAAAATGTTGTCTGGTTGGTTAAGTTGGACTACAAATGTGACTGATGAGGTGAAGTCAACAAATTAGATAAAATTATTGCGAACATGGAGTGTGAAATAAAATTATTGCAGATGGCGGCATTGATTGTTTATTGTTGTAATAGCTTTTACAGGACATATCTGGTATTCCAGTGAGCCTTTCTAATTCCCCTTTTTAATAAAACTATATATTTTTAAGCGATTCATATCCAATACCGGGATCCCGGGATCCCGGTATTGATGAAGACAGTTTCGGTATTAATACCGGTATTGTGAGAAGTCCGGTATTTGGAAGCGCTAGTCAGATTAGACTTTTCTGGATTTAGGGTTTAGTACATGTATGGAAACATTAATTAATAAACTCAAATAGAAACGGTCGGATTTATTTTTATCCTCATAACCAAATATCCTAGAACTGTTGCACATTGTCCCGATAGAAATCAATGTTACAACGAAAAGACCAATACAATAGTAAAAAGTCCTTACCAATTAATATTGAAAAGTACTAAAGATTTACTCATTTACACAATACAATAAAAATGTAGGCCCTACCATTTCCACTTTTTTAAATTCTAGGTATAATTTTAAAAAGTCCAAAAAATAATTACCCACGCGCACAAAATTTTTTTGGGGGTCAGAAAAGATAATTAACGATCTAACCTATCTGAAATATAAATTTTCCAAACGAGGCACCAACCACCCTGTTTTCACGTACCTAACGTTCAAAACACTTAGTGGCCCCTATTTTCTTTTGAGCAGATTATTTTGTTCGATTAATATTTATGCCGAAGAACTTTCATTTCCAACTATTTACGGTGAACATTTTCGAATTTATGCAAGCTACCAGTGAACGTCGAGTCCTTGTGTCGTCTGATCCTTCATATCTTTTGCATGTGGCGGCTAAAATTATGAGGCAACGAGTGAGCAGTTCTGTTCGTGTTGCTTTTAAACATGTTGGATTTGTTACTAAAATAACCAAAGGCGATTTACAGTCTGAAGATTACATTAACAGTTGTATTGAAACAAATCTTGCCTTTCTTACGTTGCATACTAATTTCTGCTTGGTATTGGGCAGAATGAAAAATATTATTTTTTTGCGATAGTTTGGCAATATTGCACACGAAACAGGATGGCCGAATTTGCTCAAATTATTGTACAAACAAAAAAAGAATGGAGCAGAAATAGAAGATTAGTCATTATCACTATTAACAGCCATGTCATTTAAGTACAACAAAAAGCTCACTTAGTAAACGAAGACGCAGTTACTTGTGCAATTTACTTTCAAAAGTTAGTAATTTGCTTGTTAAAAATTTGGCAGGCTTAAAAAGGGAATCCATTTAGTAAATGTGGATTTTAAAATAATTGAATTTCAGCATCGCGGGATTCCTCATGGACACATTATGTTGTGGTTGGATATTGCTTCAGAAGATTTATTAAAACACTGTCAAAGTTTTACTGATATAGAAATAGATGATACACTTAGACACGCTTTAAATCTTGTAATTGATTTGCTTTGTAATCATAATTTAATTATTAATTTAAAGAAAACCAAACGAGTACGACTCCATCCACATCAAAAGCGCTTACTTGATTTACGTGTACAAATTAAAGATATCCCAATAGAAGTAAATAATTTTGTTTAAGTGGGAACAATATCGCAGGGCACAAAAGTTTATTTTTTTTGCGAAAAAAGTAGCGATATGCCTGAGCCTGAGAAAAGCAGACCCAGGCTTGAAACAAAAGCTACGTCCGTAAACTTGTCGGCCAAGGTGTCGATCGGGAAACCACGCTTTCACACTAATTGATTTGGGTCTGAGCTGCGCAAATATCGGTTGCCTTTTCAATACGGCACAAGTCATAAGATAGAAAGCTGACGTCTAAATAGCGATTAAAGATCCTGGCTCTTGTTTTATTCCACTTTTTGTATAATTATAGGCGTTACTTACCAGTTCTAACACCTATTTAAGAAAAAAAAGTGTAGATGTTCTCATAGACGAATAATCAGACTTGAGATTTCGATTGTTAATTTGTTAATGAATGAAAGATTAGCTTACCATGATATTGTCAAAGTCAAATATTTTATTGCGTTTCATGTGTACATTTGATGCTTATATATTGATTAGTTCCACGAAGTGAATACAGCCTTAATCGAATAACTTACACTCCAGCAATCCCGCAGTCAAAGCTTTGCAGCATCATAGTGTATTACTTGGTATAGAATGCTTTAAAAAATCGGCCAAGTGCGAGTCGGACTCGCCCATGAAGGGTTCCGTCCGTATTTAGGGGATTTATGACGTATTAAAAAAAACTACTTACTAGATCTCGTTCAAACCAATTTTCGGTGGAAGTTTGCATGGTAATGTACATCATATATTTTTTTTAGTTTTATCTTTCTCTTATTTTAGAAGTTACTGGGGGGGGGGGACACATTACCACTTTGGAAGTGTCTCTCGCGCAAACTATTCAGGTTAGAAAAAAAGCGGCCAAGTGCGAGTCGGACTCGCCCATGAAGGGTTCCGTATTTAGGCGATTTATGACGTATAAAAAAAAACTACTTACTAGATCTCGTTCAAACCAATTTTCGGTGGAAGTTTACATGGTAATGTACATCATATATTTTTTTTAGTTTTATCATTCTCTTATTTTAGAAGTTACAGGGGGGGGGACACACATTTTACCACTTTGGAAGTGTCTCTCGCGCAAACTATTCAGTTTAGAAAAAAATGATATTAGAAACCTCAATATCATTTTTGAAGACCTATCCATAGATACCCCACACGTATGGGTTTGATGAAAAAAAAATTTTTGAGTTTCAGTTCGAAGTATGGGGAACCCCAAAAATTTATTGTTTTTTTTCTATTTTTGTGTGAAAATCTTAATGCGGTTCACAGAATACATCTACTTACCGAGTTTCAACAGTATAGTTCTTATAGTTTCGGAGAAAAGTGGCTGTGACATACGGACGGACAGACGGACAGACGGACAGACGGACAGACGGACAGACAGACAGACATGACGAATCTATAAGGGTTCCGTTTTTTGCCATTTGGCTACGGAACCCTAAAAATGATATTAGAAATCTCAATATCATTTTTGAAGACCTATCCATAGATACCCCACACGTATGGGTTTGATGAAAAAAAATTTTTGAGTTTCAGTTCTAAGTATGGGTAACCCCCAAAATTTATTGTTTTTTTTTTTCTATTTTTGTGTGAAAATCTTAATGCGGTTCACAGAATACATCTACTTACCAAGTTTCAACAGTATAGTTCTTATAGTTTCGGAAAAAAGTGGCTGTGACATACGGACGGACAGACAGACAGACATGACGAATCCATAAGGGTTCCGTTTTTTGACATTTGGCTACGGAACCCTAAAAACGAGTTAAAGGAAAAGGTATGCGGTCTGTGGTTCTCTTCACCACTTTTACACAGTCGACCTGGGGGCCGATTTTTGAATTTCGACCGCTCGATTTCGTGTATTTCGTTCAGTAATATCTCCACTACTAGGCATATAAATTCTACTAATATTAGTCAGTACCACTCGATTCCAAATTTCTATCACTCGTTTTTCAAAAATTAGAGTTTCGCCATTTTCCACCGATTTTCGAGTGACAAAATCGAATGATCGAAATTCAAAAATCGGCCCCCTGTTCGATCTTAATTAGCAGTTCAACTTTATCAAATAGTGCTTTTCAAGAGTAACCGGCGGATGTACAATGAAGTCAATGAACAACGACGTTACTTACAATGTAATAGCGCCAATTTATATTGCGATATAGCGAGGAAATGCTGCCAGCCGCACCACGCCGCAGTGGGATAGCTTTTACTTTTAAGAAGATATTTATTCATTTTTAAATAAGTTTTATAGATTCGTTATTTAATTCTGTTAATTATTATCTTTTATTGTTACTTAATTTATTCACTAGTTATGCTGATATCTGAAAGGTTAAGAATGAAAGAATATGCACATATTATGAAAATGTTGCTTTGTTAAATTTAAAAGTTATGAGTGGAAGTTTTGTGTTAGTTTAAAATGTTTAAATCAATAAATATAGCATTGACTTTATACAATCTTAGCTTCAAACCATGCAAGCTACAATTCCCTGACCAGTAGGTAGGTACTACAATCGCGCAAATTGTATATAAAGTAGCCAAAATTAAATTATATTGAGGAAATGTATACGCCTGAAAGGGGCCATTGAATTCTTAACTATGGCTTGACATGCTTTATACTGTTATTATTTGGTAATACAGCCGAAAAAATGCAACTATGAAATAAATAATATGTTCACTTATGACGCACACCGCTTTCTAAAACCCCGTGTAATTAACGGCAGACTAACCGGCCTACAATTTGGACTGACTGACGTTTTTGTGGCAATCGCAAATGTAGCTTAGAGACCGATTTAGAACCCTTCATCAGAAAAAAACGGTTGTTTACAATAAATTCACAACAATAATATACTTAGTAAGTGCTTAAAAATGGAATATTAATAATATCACGTTAAGTATAAGTACTGTTCTTGTTTAAAATTGCATGAATTAACGAGTGATGAATTGGTTTCAACATTTTAAACTACGAACCTAGTACTTGAGTGAGGATAGCGAGCACAATGACCTAAGGCACTTTGCGAAATCTAGTTCTGACTGAAAAATCCCAGTTAGAACTAGTTTTCACCGAGGTACCTTGCGAAATTGAGTTTACTAGTGAAAACACGTTTTCACCGAGGCGGAACCAAAGACGCGTTTTTATGGTAACATAGGTGGCCTACCTATACCATAAAAACGCGTAAAAACCTATATACATATTATCTCTATAAATAGTAAATAAAAAGTACCGAATACCTTCTCACCAAAATGTACTGAATGTATACCTATTTTTTGTGAGAGTGTGTATTTGTATATGTCGGAGGCAGATCGTAAAATCGGCCATATCGAGATATTCCTAGGCATACCATGAAACGCCGCCATTTCATGATCTGACTAGCGACTACCAGCTATATCGTTCAAAAATCAACGTTTGACGATTTGCCTAGCGACGTTTAAGCATATCAAATAAGTAGGGTGTGATATTCCTAGACATATCATGAAACGCCGGCATTTCATGATCTGCCTAGCGTGACCACCAGCCATATCGTGCAAACCTCAATGGGTGATATTCCTAGGCAGATCATGAAACGCCGGCATTTCATGATCTGCCTAGCGACCACCAGCCATATCGAGCAAACCTCAAGGCTCAAAAGGAACGTAAACTTGTATTAAAAGGTACGATCTGGCAACACTGGACTCGGACGCAGCTCCATATAGAATGCAGCGCCACCAGTGGCAAAAAATGCAATTATTTTACGATGCGATCGGTATGAATGAAGCTAGGAATTCGACGAATACATTGCTCCCATCGATCTGCCGAATCTTTTATAAGACAGATCGTGATATGCCTGAGTTAATTTTAGTCAGATCATGAAATGGCGGCGTTTCATGATATGACTAGGAATATCTCATCAATTATTTTACGATGCGCCCGGTATGAAGCTAGGAATATCAACGAATACATTGGTCTGACCGATCTGTCGCCTCTTTTATAAGGCAGATCGTGATACGCCTGGGTTAATATTAGTCAGATCATGAAATGGCGGCGTTTCATGATATGCCTAGGAATATCTCGATATGGCCCATTTTACGATCTGCCGCCGACATATACACAATGATAACTTATACACAAAAGCATTTATTAACAGGAAAACAAGGCTTTATCACTTTCAGCGTTGAAACTACGGAGATAATTATTGGCTCAAGTGGCGAGTGGATTGTCTTCCGCGAACAATAATTGCATGAGTCCCAATGAGTTCGACTGCATTGAAACAGGCACATTGTTGTTCGCGATTGTGGCTAATTACTCCATCTGAAAGAACTGTTGTATTGTTTCATAAAGACAATAACGTTCTGCCTCTGTTCATGAACCTAAGTACCTATCAGATATTTACAAATAAAACAAGATACACTATTGAATGGCGATAGTTTTGCTTTCACCACCTATTATTTAAAAAGTTATACCTAATATCAAGTCTAACTCTATAATCTATATACATATGTCGTGATGAATAGGTATTTTAATAACACATGTATAACAATCGACCGATAGCCGTTCATGTTTGAAGCAGGACTGCCTGGTAATTGAATTTATGACAGATCTAGACACGCGGTAGCATGTCCAGCCAAGTTCAAAGAAAAAGGAACTGGCGACGCAGCAACCGTGTGTAATATTACACGAACCATTTCGAGCTACTTTTGACCCCTTCACAACTTGAAACCTAGTTAACCTACACACATGAAATTTGGCACATATATTCAAGTCCCTTAGCTTGTACAAAATACAAAATTTCATAAACATAGCTCAAACAGTTATTGATAAATTAACGTTTAAAAACCGGCATTTTTGTGACTGACTGACTGACATATAGATCAAAAACCTAATCCACTTCCAGATGACCTAGAAACTTGAAATTTGGCATAAAGGTAGACTGTTAGGTGTATATAGAGGGAAAAATCTGAAAACTGGAAATTATTGATATTTCGATGGATAAAAATTTATTAATACTTATAGACCAAAAACCTAACCCACTTCTAGATGACTTAGAAACTTGATATTTGGCATCAAGGTAGACTATTAGGTGCATATAGAGGGAAAAATCTGAAAACTGGAATTTATTGATATTTCGGTGGAAAAAAAATTAATACTTATAGACCAAAAACCTGACCTCTTCTAGATGACTCAGAAACTTGATATTTGGCATCAAGGTAGACTATTAGGTGCATATAGAGGGAAAAACCTGAAAACTGAAAATTATTGATATTTCGATGGAAAAATAATAATGAATACTTATAGACCAAAAACCTAACCCACTTCTAGATGACTTAGAAACTTGATATTTGGCATAAAGATAGACTATTAGGTGCATATAGAGGAAAAAATCTAAAAACTGGAAATTATTGATATTTCGATGGAAAAAAAAATAATACTTATAGACCAAAATCCTAACCCACTTCTAGATGACTTAGAAACTTGATATTTGGCATCAAGGTAGACTATTAGGTGCATATAGAGGGAAAAATCTGAAAACTGGAAATTATTGATATTTCGATGGAAAAAAAATAATTAATACTTGTAGACCAAAAACCTAACCCACTTCTAGATGACTTAGAAACTTGATATTTGGCATCAAGGTAGACTATTAGGTGCATATAGAGGGAAAAATCTGAAAACTGGAAATTATTGATATTTCGATGGAAAAATAATAATTAATACTTATAGACCAAAAACCTAACCCACTTCTAGATGACTTAGAAACTTGATATTTGGCACGAAGGTATACTATTAGGTGCATATAGAGGGAAAAATCTGAATACTGGAAATTGTTGATATTTAGATGGAACAATAATAATTAATACTTATAGACCAAAAACCTAATCCACTTCTAGATCACTTACAAACTTGATATTTGGCATGAAGGTAGACTATTAGGCGTATACAAAAGAAACAATCTGAAAACTGAAACTTTTTGACAATTAACCGCGCGTTAGCGAGGGTCTCATTTTCAGCTTAGGCAAACTGCTTTCATGATGAATACTATAGTAATTTCTGTACAAAAAGTAATGATATCCCAACAAAAACATAAATGTGATATGAGAGCCAAGTTCAATATTAAGAATATGTGTCGTTGTTGACTCGCCGACAAAAGAATTGAGATCTATATGGGTGCCAAGTTCTGTGCTGTGTAGAAAATCCTGAAATTATAAAGGATTTCTCTTGGCTAGTTTTTAAAAACAAACCAATTTTTTGAAAAAGTAACATAGATAAATATATATTACCTATATGTCTATAGGTACGTAAAAACTAGCCAAGACAAATCATTTATAATTTCAGGATTTTCTACACAGCACAGAACTTGGCACCCATATAGATCTCAATTCTTTTGTCGGCGAGTCAACAACGACACATATTCTTAATATTGAACTTGGCTCTCATTTCACATTTATGTTTTTGTTGGGATTATATTACAAGTTATACCAAACGGTGTTAGCAATCAACTAATGGGAATAAAGGGGTGTCATTGAATAAATTATTTCTTTGCGGATAGGTATAAAAAAGGCTACGCAAGTATTTTGAATGAAATTATAGTCTATTTTTTTATTCGGTAGACTGAAATGACAGTTAATAGTATGAACATGAAATGTCATTCCATACTATTAACTGTCATTTCAGTCTACCGAATAAAAGAATAGACTTTAGGTGCGGATAAGTCGAAGCGCAGAGGCGTGTGATTGCGGAGCCTGCGGTGCGGAAAATGAGGAAAGCTTTCAACTGCACTTTTAGCGCACGCGTCCTAACGAAATTAGTTTCACGTTCACCGTGAAATGAACGTCTCCTCCACGTTGCTTGACTTAATTCCAGAAACATTACACTGTTAGGATTCGATCATGCTCACCACTTTCGTCTTTATTCATTGTCAGTGCTAGTTCGATTACATATATCGAGATGTGATTTCAGTTGTTTCATGCAATCAACGCAGCGTTGAACGTATGCGATCAACGCAATGTAATACGGTATCTAATGACTGTATATTTTTTACGCGGTGAATACAGCTGGTAGCTAATAGAACTGTATAATGAGAGATGATGAAGACACGTGTTATAATGTACTTTATTTGAATAAAAAAATATACACGTAATCACGAAAATACAATACAATTCCGATCAGTGACAAAGGCAGACAGCCACATGACATGGAACACAAAATAATAAAAAGTATAAAGATTTGACAAAGAATCACAAGAGAGGTCGTCGTCCAGCAGCGGTAAGCGCATTGTCCCTACATTCCGTGATCGCATTGAAAAAGCCCCCTATCCTTAATTAACCCTCAGCTAATTTCAGTCTAACATTCCAGTATTTAAGTCCATACAGAACCAATAGAAGTTCATTAGTAGTCATGAAAAGATAACCTCAAACTTAATTTTTTTTTATTAACTACACAACTACAGTGTAAACTATTCACGTCGCTGTTGAATAACATGTTTTTCACTTCTCATGCTCAAAAAGTGCACCTTTATGTCGTGCGTAGACGACATAAAATCGCATTTTATGCTCTAGAGGATAAAAGTAAAATTTTCTTCTAAGACTAAGGTAATCCGGTCTCAACAGCCAAACAGTTAAAACATATTGCACAATTTTACTGAGCAATAAAATTGTGTAGATGACAAAACTTGTTATATTATTTTATTTTTGCTACAGTTTATTAGAAATCGGTATTTTCTGTCATTAAATTTAGTAAATCACATAAAATAGGAGTCGATTATCGTTCAAAAATGCTCCGAAATGTTTGACTTAGCAGAAAACCAAGCGTCTGAAACTCTGATCACATGTTGAAAATTAAAAACAAATAATTAAAAAGTTAGTTGGCGGGAATTGGTTATGTATTATGTTCTTTCGCTTTACGACAATTTCGTGGTGTAAATAGCCGTGAAAAATATAATTTCCTGACTTATTTAACGATTAAACCTAAATAATGACGTCGAGTGACGATGAAATGGCACTGTCGCCTAATACGTTCATTGAGCAGAGTGCCCAAAAAAAAAGGGAACCGCCTTCAAAAAACCAACCCACTGAAAAGCACAAAATAATTTTTATATGGCACCCCTTTACGTGTCCAGTCCCTATCCTGTCGTAAAGCAAATTTCTGCCAAAAAATAATGAATACCTAATAATAAGAAAATTAATAATCATCCGGGTAATCACTTAGTTTTTGAAATCGGTGCCAAACCAAAATTTTAGAGAACCGATATTTTAGACAACGTTAGTTTACTCATACTTGTAGGTACTACATACTCGTATTTTTTTTCTGATTAGCAGCAAAGAATGTTTTTGTTGGTTTGGCACCGCCTTCAAAAACTAAGCGATTACCCGGATGATTATTAATTTTCTTATTATTAGGTATTAATTATTTTTTGGCAGAAATTTGCTTTACGACAGGATAGGGACTGGACACGTTAAGGGGTGCCATATAAAAATTATTTTGTGCTTTTCAGTGGGTTGGTTTTTTGAAGGCGGTTCCCTTTTTCTAAAAAAGATATTATATTAAGTTATTTTGTTTTGATTTTCTTTTTGTTTATTTTTAATTTTTTATTATTTTTTAATTATTATATTTTATTTTTTACTTTTTAGTGATAGGTACTTCATTTAGTTTAAGTTAGCATGTTGTATAAAATCTTTATTAATGAAAAACTTAATAACACTTAAAAAATAAAAACTTATAAATAAAAAATTTGGCCTAGGTCGTGGTCGCTCGGTAGGGTACCCAGAAGGCTGGCCGCATTGCCCCGCTGGATGGCAATGCTGATCCGCTGGGCAAAATATTGGCCAGCCCTCTGGTCGCCAGAAGCCTCTATAAGGCGCTTTGAGAGCTCCTTATAGAGGCTACGTGCGCTAGGTCCCCACGGCCCCAGGGTTTCCACCCCAAACGCCGCAAATACGAGGGCTGTTTGATAAGTACCCGTTTATGAAAAAAATAATCAGTTGTTTCTGTTTATATGCATTTATTTTTCTTCATAGTCTCCTTTTAACTCTATACACTTGTTCCACCTATATTCAAGCTTCAATAAACCATCCAAAAAGTATGATTTCGGAAAGTCATTAAAATAGGCCTCTGTGGCGGCAATGACTTCGTCATTTGATCCAAATGGCTTACCACCGAGCCATTTTTTCAGGTTGGGAAACAAAAATAAATCGCATGGGGTCAAATCTGGAGAATACGGGGGGTGAAGCAATAGGGCGTAGCGTAATTGTGTTAATTTTTTAGCCATCACAACTCTAGACGAATGAGCTGGTGCGTTGTCGTGATGAAACAGTACTTTTTTATTTTTTAAATGGGGTCGTTTGTCCTTCAACACAGCGTCAAATTCATCCAATAAATTGGCATAGTACTGTCCTGTTATCGTTTTCCCCTTTTCTAAGAACTCAATATGTATAATACCCTGCGAATCCCAAAAAACGGTCGCCATGACCTATCCAGCCGATGGGACGATTTTTGCTAACTTTCGCGTAGGTTCACCCGGTAAAATCCACTGCTTCGACTGCCCTTTCATTTCCGGGGTGTAGTGGTGACCCACGTTTCGTCTACGGTCACAAAACGACGCAGAAACTCCTTCGGGTTACGTTTGAACACGGCCAAACACTGCTCCGAAGTAGTCAGTCGGTTCCGTTTTTGCTCTTCCGTGAGTAAACGCGGCACCCACCTCGCCGATACTGTCTTCATACCCAATTTTTCTTCTAATATGTTTTGTACCCGCTCGATTGGAACATTTACAGCATCAACGATTTCTCGAAGTTCAATTCGGCGGTCGGCTAAAACGATATTTTCAATTTTCTTAACCATATCGTCTGTAGTCACCTCAATTGGGCGGCCTGGGCGATCCTCATCAAAGACGGTTGTTCTCCCCCGCTTAAATTCGTTAAACCAGTATCTGGCGGTTGTCATAGAAGGAGCACATTCATGGTAAACCGCTTGCATTCTTACTTTTATTTCATCACATGTTTTTCCTTCCAAAAACAAGAATCTAATTACAGACCGATACTGCTCTTTCCCCATTTTCACAATTTTAAGTTCACGCTTTCACTGAATCACTGTCAAATGGAAAAAAAAACAAAAGAATGCTGTTTTTTTAAAAAAAATCCCACCTCTGATAAATGGCTTAAAACGATTGTATACATATTTTCGGCCCGTGATATTAATACATTTGGAAAACGGGTACTTATCAAACAGCCCTCGTATGTAGCTACTACCTAGTGTCGCATATTTGCGGCGTTTGAGGCTTTCGGCTGAGGATGCCGCCGCACCAGCACCAACTTTGGTGCTTGGAATATGGGACGGCGCCAGGGTATCTACACAGGTAGCGTCCCAGACAAGTGGCCGACCCATACTCCAAGGCACCAGCGTCATTCCGTCAGGCCTCTTGCCATCGTCCCTGGCCAGACCGTTGGGCTCGAGGACCGACGGTATCTTGGCACTGACAAGGGCCCTTCGGATGACGTCGTTGAGGCTGGCGTGGCGGGGGATCCTACCAGCGCTCCGGACACAAGAGAGGCCATGGTGGCCCAGTATGTCCACCATGGCGCCGCATTGACAGCGGTGAGGCTGGTTAGCTGATGCCCCCAAACGTAAGCTAGCTGCCAGGCGGAAGGTGGTGTTATCTAGAAAAGTACCTATGTTTGGAGATGGTTTAGGTTTTGGGCTAAAATATTAGTTTGTTAGGCTCTCCATTTAGTTTTAACGTAGTTTAGTATTAAGTTATTTTGTTTTGTTATATTTTATCTTTTTTGTTTATTTTTATTGTTTTTGTTCTTTTTTATTTATTTTATTTAATTTTTTTACTTTTTAGTGATAGGCACTTCATTTATTTTAGGTTTTGGGCTAAAATACTAGTTTTTTAGGCTCTCTATTTGGTTTTGGGCTAGTAACTACCTACTAATGTTGGTGACGAACCTACATCTAGACGTGTACGCCGATTAAAAAATGATCGGCGGCGGCGTTTGCCAAAAAATCGGCGGCGGCGGCGTGTTTTCGGCGTGAAATCGGCGTGACCTTGACTTTCAGGTTTCTTAAGAAAAATCATTAATTAGTTGTTTTTCTTGAAAATTTGATCAATCTAGGTTGCTGGTCAGTGAACTACGTATAGTTTTGAATAGACTGTGAGTAAAATAGGGTTTGTAAATGAATATAGCATAGCTATAATAACTTAAATTACTCTACTAACTGGCTTGCATTAAGGGGTTACCTGGTCCCAATGACCTTCGATCCGATCGGTAACTCTCAATTTTCCCGTGATTTCATTGGCTTATTGTATTAAAAATGACGTACTTTAACAAAACTAAACTCCAAATATCCTTGAATTTTGCTAGACATAGTGGAATGCTAATATGGCTTCTATTTATTGGTTTTCTTGTCGTACAAGCAGTAAGCACCAGGCTCACTGAGACGTATCTTCTTTCTCGTTTTAACATTGCTGAGGATTACGACCACATGTACTTTGTCTCTATTTCGCGTGGTCAGACTGCCGCAAGCCGACCTCTTCATAGCTGTCTACGATTTCACACTTACTCCAACTCGAGCACGTTTGCCATTAATACCTAAATTCATGTGTTTCTCCACATCATGCGTTGGTTAATATGTCCGAAGAATCTAAGGGCTCACCGATTGCATGTTGTGAAGAGCTGAGTGGCGATATTGAGCTCTCTGAGAAATAATGAGGGGTTTGTTCTTCTAGCTGTCCAAGGTATAAGCAGCGATCTTCGTTAACACTACATCTCAAAAGCGCCAACCTTAACCACTTCACACTTTTTGAGGCTCGACGTTTCGGCGCCATACTGGAATATTGAAAAGACGAGAGCTCGTACCAAGCGCACTTTAGTTGCACGTCAACCAGATCTTGTCGAGGTTAGCCTTAGCCATATTATAGGATTCTTATTAGCCATGCCAACTTTGCGGCGTACCTCGGCGGTGCAACCTCCGGTACTGATTATCAACCCAAGATATAAACTCGCTTATACGTAATCGCCTTATTTTGGTCTTCTTGGAATGGTTGATCTTAAGGACCTCTCTAGAACTTTCATCTTCAATTTTCTTCAGAAGAGTCACCATTTCGATGTATTTCTTGATGTAAATCCCTTCAGTAAGGCGACAATAGTACAGTTTGTTACAAGAACTTATAGCTTGCACATTTCCGTGGGGCAAGCATTTGCGCTGTTCGCCAGGTTGACAGTGAATCTACAGTGTTGTCACTCTGTCTCTTTCTTCTAGACATTTTTGGCACACGACAATTTTTAGGAAACTCAGGGTCTCGAGATTTTCGCACACCAATGTTCTCAGATTTTTGACTCCACTACATGAGCCCTGTTTTCGTTGCCTAGTTAATTGTAAGCCTTTTCATGATGGAGGATTCTGCCTTCGTATGTGAGGCAATGTGAATTCACAATTAACAGGAAAAAATCCTACTTCATAATGATCGCTCCCTCATCTTTCATGAATACTTAGGATTACTCAGTTACTTTAGTTTGTGCAACTGGCTATTCTGTTCCATTTAATTAATAATTGATAATTATATTTGACAACTGTAACATATATTATACATAAAATTCATATTGTAATCCAAATACCAACTCGGAATAGCTAGTTAACAACACTCAAGGTCACGCCGATTTCACGCCGATCATTTATCGGCGGCGGCGGCGTGGCAAAAAAGGCCGGCGGCGGCGGCGCGCCGGCGCGGCGCACACGTCTAACTCGATGTTAATCGCGACAAAACATAATATGACGTTCTGGTGCTAAACGATTTGTATGTATATTGCTCCCACTTCCACTGCCACTCCCACTTCCCATCCCAGTCCGAGATCAAAATCGGTTCAGCCAAACGCGAGATAATCACGAACAAACATACATACATACAAAAATATGGCTCAAAGTGAGAACCTCATTTTTTAAAGGGGGTTAGAAAAAAGGTGATCGACTCACCTAGTGGAACTCTGCAACATAGGCACACGACGACAAGTCGGTTAACCAAAACAATGTGTGCCTATGTTGCACCAAACCCAAGTCCCACTAGGTACAGCCAGGATTTAGCATCAGCTCTATCTTGGGTACTGCTCTCCCAAGTGCTCATCAAGGCGCGTCGGATGACCAAAGCAGCGTGTGCCCATGTCAGTGGCGTGCCTAGGGTTTTGGAGTAAGGCAAGCCGAAAGATATGTTTTCGTAATAACTGTCCAATCTTCACTCTTCGGACTCAAATGCATTCTGCTAGCCTAGCGTATCGAGGCGAGCTAATCATAACCACAGAATAACTAATAGTACTACCGTACAGAAAATTCACTCCTTCACAAAAGTCAGGTTTAGGTATAAAAATACACCTATATCGCCGCCTGCAAGCAAAATTTAAACTTATAACCGCGCACGAACCGTGAATCTCCTTTGCGCGCCGCAGTTTTATGACCGAGCTGTGAGTGTCGGCACGGGGTTATCACTTGACAAGTTTTTATACCTATACCCACTGAATTATTGTTTTTAAGATAAATATGTAGGAATTACAAACGTTGATTATGTAAACATACATTTTTTATCCGAAGATAGCATGTCTGATTCTCGCGGAAGTAAGTTTCGAAGCCATTGTGTATTTTCAATTTTGCGCGAGCGCCACGTAACACGACTATCGTGCGCGCCGAGCGGCAGCCCACTGCTATACGCCTGTCCGATGGGCGCGCCGGCCAAATGTACCTAAACTGCGGAGTGACACTAACGCACTAAGGGCATACGGCATACTATTACTAGATAGAATTTATCCACGAAATTAATTTAACGACTTTACCTTGCCTTCGTTGAGTAATACGTGGACGCATTTCATACCGTCACAAGTCACAAGCAACAACTTCTTCCATTGTTAACGAATTAGACACTTATAAACACCAGTAACACCACAACAAACGAACAAATCCACATTCACTAATTCACCTTTTGTTTCGACTAAATAATAATAATCATCGCATTTATTCGTGATAAACTATAACATACACAAGTACACAACAAACAGAGAAAATCAAACATAAAATAAATACATAGTTTACCACGAAATGGTCCCGCCTCAGCATAATGCTAACCCAGAAGTCAGCGCTGATCTTCCGGTGAGACCATAATACACTTGAAGTCAACGCGCATCAACTCGCGCTCGTGCAAACTTATGCAGCTAACTTCACACCAAAAGCCAGGCTTAAATCGCCGTACAAAAGTGCTATATATACCAACAAATAGTTACATTCATTATATGGCGGTTTGTAGGCTGGAGCGCCTAAGAGCGGGACGAAAAAGCAAGCCCGGTTGCAAGCCGACGAGTGCGAGCAGGATAGCGAGCATAACCTGCGACTTATTTCTTTCGCGCGGAAGTGGCGCCACGGCAAAAATTTGCAACACGCGCCCCGGTCGGAGAGCTGTGGCTTGAATTTAATAATACGATGATACGGGTTCTTTTGGCGCGCGGTTTTTAAATAATCTATATTGATCTTTTCACTACATAATTTCGGTAAGGCAACTAAGGCAAGCCCGGCTTTTGGGCTTGTATGGAAGTACCGCCACTGGCCCATGTTGCACCAAACTTGAGTTCCACTAGGTACAGCCAGAGTTCAGCATCAGCTCTATCTTGGGTACTGCTCTGCCAAGTGCTCATCAAGACGCGTCGGATGACCCAAACAGCGTGTGTCCATGTTGCACCAAACTTGAGTTCCAGTAGGTACAGCCAGAGTTCAGCATCAGCTCTACCTTGGGTACTGCTCTGCCAAGTGCTCATCAAGACGCGTCGGATGACCCAAACAGCGTGTGTCCATGTTACACCAAACTTGAGTTCCACTAGGTACAGCCAGGGTTCAGCATCAGATCTATCTTGGTTACTGCTATCCCAAGTGCTCATCAAGGCGCGTCGGATGACCAAAGCAGCGTGTGCCCGTATTTCACCAAACTTGAGTTCCACTAGGTACAGCCAGGGTTCAGCATCAGCTCTATCTTGGGTACTGCTCTTCCAAGTGCTCATCAAGGCGCGTCGGATGACCAAAGCAGCGTGTGCCCGTGTTTCACCAAACTTGAGTTCCACTAGGTACAGCCAGGGTTCTACAGGGTTCTACAGGGTACTGCTCTCCCAAGTGCTCATCAAGACGCGTCAGATGACCCAAACAGCGTGTGTCCATGTTGCACCAAACTTGAGTTCCACTAGGTACAGCCAGGGTTCAGCATCAGCTCTATCTTGGGTACTGCTCTCCGAAGTGCTCATCAAGACGCGTTGGATGACCCAAACAGCGTGTGTCCATGTTGAACCAAACTTGAGTCCCACTAGCTACAGCCAGGGTTCAGCATCAGCTCAGCTCCATGTATACTAAAACCTTCCCCAGAATGTAACAAACACTTTTCTGAAAACCGCATCAAAATCGGTTCAGCCAAACGCGAGATAATCGCGGACAAATAAACATACATACATACATACATACATACAAACATACGGGTCAAACTGAGAACCTCCTTTTTTTTTGAAGGCGGTTAAAAAGTAGTTGAACAAATATTACCGCCCACGGAAGAAAGAAAGAGCGCGCCGCGCTCTTACCGCCGAAATCAAAGCACCTGTATCTTAACACCTATAAAAATTGTATGCGTTGGAGATCTGAAAAGCAGGTTACTACGTTAACGGAGAGTGTTTTTCTTACATATTTCGAAGAATTGACAAAAAAATTACAGCCGTCTACACCATGGAGTATCTATTCTATGCTGAGGTCTACAGTGCTGACGAAAAATGTGTTTTATTTTCCTCGCAATCGAAGTGAAAAGCAGAGTGTACAACAAGGGCATAAATGTCCATTTTTACCAAAAAATTGCCTCGGGTAATGATGGGTCACTTTATGCCCTTGTGGTACAATCTATGTTTATTAGCAATAAATTAAAAAAAAAAACTACTATCTCTATAATCATCCGTTTAGCCACGTCAAATTACAGGTACAGGTATACCTTGTGTGGTGTCCAGAAAAACATACTAAAAGTCCTCGAGGGGAGGGAGTGTGCTGAGGGTGTGTGGGTAGGTACCTTTTTTCATATTTTTGCTCATATCTCGGACAAAAGTTTAACATAAAATTTCCTACAAATTTGGTTATGTTTATTCTTACTCTAGGGGCTGTTCATAAATTACGTCATCTATTTTTGACAATTTTTGACCCCCAACCCCCCCTCCCAGCGGTTTACCTGACGTAATTGACGGACGGAGTGGACGATTTAAGAAAACGTTGTTTTTCGTAATTGTTCATCATAAATAAAAAATGTAGTTTAAATAATCAAGATATATTTTTCCTTGAAAGTCTTTACTAAGCTTTACTTTCAAGATTTTTTTCATATTTTTTGAACCCATGGTTCAAATGTTAGGGGAACTAAAGGGGAAAACACATTTTTTTTTTCAGTTCAATTATTTCCGAAAATATTAAGTTGATCAAAAAATGGTCCTTGAAGACCTTTATTCATTTTAAAAGACCTATCCAACGACACCCCATACTATAGGGTTAAAGCGAAAAAAAAATTCATCCCCACGTTAATGTAGGGGAGCCACCCTAAAAAAAATTTTTTTCTATCGTATAATCGACCTAGATATGAGCGCCGCGCCGGCGCGCCGCCGCCGCCGACAAAATTTTCGCGCCGCCGCCGCCGACGCTGCGCTATCGGCGTGGCATCGGCGTCCTTGGTAGTTACTACTACTTTCGGAATCAGATAATATATTTTTAATCGAGTTTAGATCATTAACGGCGCCACTTCGAATAGTTTATAGGCATTCAAAATGTATTTTAGGCCCATATAATTAAAAAATATCGATGGCAAATGCAAACTTATCTGTCTAGTAACCGCGCTACTAGTCTTGGGGAAACGAAATTATTTCAATTTTAACATCAATATGCTTGTAATAAACATACTGATTTCCTTCCATTTTTATTGTGGCACGTTCCACATTACAATTTATAGATTGTATATATACACTAGACATATGTCAATCACAATGAAAAAATTAACTGTGATCAACTCTGGCTAACGTGAGACTCGAACGTCTCGAACCCACAACTTTGGATTACCGATCCAATGCATAACTAATTTTGCCAGCTAACCATCCGTCATTTACCGCGAATTTAACCATTGCAAGCATGGTTAAACGTCTTTAAAAGGTATTAAATGGGGTTAATTTTGAGATATTAAGCGTTTCCACGTCCAAATGTCCGGTCGTTGGCTTCACACGGAAGGGCGTCGGAATCGGGTCTCAATTAAACTTGGCCACTGTTCAAATTTCAAGCTTTGCTCTCTCGCAGCTCAATCTTTGGCCTTGCATCGCTCGCGTGGAATTAAGCCGCTATCTGAACCTGCAAGTTTTTGGCCCTGTTTGGAGCTCAACTTTCGGCCTGTTATAAAACGCTTGAGCATTGGTGCTTATCCGATCTTAGGTCCATTGTAGCTCGGCCTTTGGCGTCGCACGAATGCGCCCGCAGGAAAGCTCCAGATGTTTAACACTATGGCTTCAGTCTTTATCGGCCTGCGCCCTCACTCTGCTCTCTTGCAGCGCGGCCTCGCAAAGAAGCGCGCCGCAATCGGCGCTCCAGGCGTTCGGCCGTCAGCCAAGCTTACACTTGGCGTTCGATTCTTAGCTGTATGCTTACCTGCAGCTCATCCTCTGGCCTCGCATTGGGAGGCGTCGAAATCAAGTCTTCGGTGTTACATGGAGCTCGGCGTTGGGCCTCACTTTTTGACATAAATCGGTTTTGTTGAATCGATATTGGTTAATGACGGAGCTCGATTTTCTTTGGACTGTCGACAAGACGTTTCCCTGATACAGTCAATCCGCAATTTTTAACTTAGCACAAAAGATAAGGGCCTCGCTAAGATCTTCCGGCTAGAGCCTCGCCAAGGTTAAGACCGCCTCTGATGTCGCGCGATACCGCTTATCCACAGTTTATACGATATCAATTTTTATCGTACCATTATTCAATAAATTATCCTTGAAAATGAAAAATGCATTTATTTCATAACTTTCTTACAGCAAAAACATGTTTTTTCGGTAAAATTTTGGTTTGAATTCTTTTTTCATTAATCGAAGGTGTTTTAAGGCCACGCCGCCGATTCGCCGCCGCCGCCGACCAATTTTGACCGGCGCGCCGCCGCTGCTATATGCCTATCGGCGCACATATCTAAATCGACCATAACGTAGAATGAAAAAGTATAATAATTTAGCTTGAAGTGCAAGAAAAACGCATGTTGGTACTTCCAAAATGATTGAGTAGTCTATTGGCTTGTAATTGTATGAGATCTCTTCATCTTTGTCCGGCGTCGAACGATGACGGCAATGTACTAGGAGAAATAGCAGCCGATCAAACGATCACGTTCGGCTCGTGTGAAGGGGCTTGAAAGGACGGCAGGCTCCATTAATTTCCATTTATTCCCACTGACAGCGGATCGGTAGCGAATAAGGTCTGAGCTACGAGTATTAGACAACCCATGAATACTTCCACCTACTAACTATATTTTAAACAACATTATTTTGAAAAAAAAAAAAAAAAAAACGCATCTTAACAATAAGAATTACGGTTCGAAATCGAATGACTAGAAAGGAATGTCAAATGGTTAAAGGGTTAAAAAAATATTAAGTATAGGTAAGAATAGTATAGTAATTTCTTAAAGCGGGAATTCATCCAAACCGTGCCAGTCCTTCTAACTTCAGTCTATTGCATTGTTTTATTGTTTACTATTTATTATACAGTTTGAGGAGTACAGCCTTTAGTTTAATTTATTGCTCCTGTTACAGGAAGCACCCTGTACAATCGCTGTGTTTGAATAAAATTAACTTTGGCCATCTATTAAATTAGGTACATTTTAAAATAATAATTTATAACAACACATCACTCTCCAGCAAAGAGCATAGTAGTAGTAGTAATCACTTTATTGTACACAACACAGGTTTACATAATAATATCTGGGAGACCGAGCTTTGCTAGGAAAACATATAAAAACTCGAAAATGCGCGTTTTCCCAGAGATAAAACCTAGCTAGATCGATTTTTCCCGAGATCCCCGAAATATATATACATATAAATAAATAAATATGCAAGAATTGCTCGTTTAAAGGTATTAGATTTACAAAAATAAAGGTACAAAGGCGAACTTATCCCTGTAAGGGATCTCTTCCAGCTAACCTTCGAGTAGCCAGTGTTCATCATTATAAGCATGCACGATTCTATAAAGATTTTTTAATCGAGTAGTTTTGACAAGCGGGTATAGAAAATGTATATAGTGATGTATTCAATTAAAAAAAACACCTTGTTCTACCACAGATAAAATTAAGTAAATGCATTTATTTTGTAACTTATTAAAGATGCTAGCTTTGGTGAAAATTTTGGAGGTGTCGCTGACGTGGAAGTAATAAAAAAATTTTTGTGTAAAAACGAATTGTATTTTTTTTTTTTTTTTGTATGGCAATATACCCTATAATTAATGTCATATAATTGTCTTTACTATATGCACATTATACGTGACGCATGTCAAAATCGGCTGGCTGGAAAAAAAAATATTAAAAATAAAACATATTAAGAAAAAAATTACAAGCCAAAACTCGCTGGGGGCAGATTCACTTAGCTTATCCTGTCATGGCCTTTATATGTGCTTAAAGCTAGGAATTAAGTCCGTCACGTTTTTATTGCAAAACAAAATAATCCTCTTACCATCATTTTCATAATTGTAGTCGGCTAATAAGAAATTTTTAAATTTCTCAGGTATATGGACTTCCTGACTGGACATAAACCGAAGTTTTTTTACGCCTAGAAATCATATTTCTATTAGGTTTTGTAAGGTCATTTCTGTTGATAACACTATGTATAACACCTTAATACTAATTCTGCACTATATCTCTGTATGTAGGTGAAGGGTATTATTAGATTTTGATATGACAACTCTATGTCAAACTGGGTAACGTCATTTTGATATGGCAATACTATATTATTTTTTTAATAAGAGCCTGACAGATAATTGAGAGGGAGAATTGACGTTTCTGGCTGTAAAACTGTTGTTGTTGATTTCCTTATTATTTTCACTAATAATATACGAAAATATCTACCGGAAGTGAGTTTGATTTAATACCAAGACAAGACCCTACAGTTTTAACTATATTTAAATTTATTTTGTTTTCTTTATTTTACTATACGAGGGTGGTTTGAGAAGTAACTTGGTTCGATAGAAAATTATGGCGTTCACGTTACCTATCATCAGACTTAATCATGGAATACATTTCCTTGGTAATTTGGTGTCAAAGCTTAACCTATAATACAAAATATCTTATTCTAATACAAGACACCAAAATGGATGCCACTCAGTATCTGCCGATGACTATTGTTCTTAGCCATGGAGCTGGTTTTCAGGGCAACCAATTTAAATTAAAAACACAAATAATATAAAATAAAATATGTGGCTCTCAGCAGCTCTCTGTTCTGCGGTAGTGTCAATAAGCTTTTTGCTCAGTTCCTTAATTAAAATATGTGCGCTTGGACCCCACGGCCCTAGGGGGCCTCGACACCAAAGGCCACAAAGTAGTATTGGGATCCAAGACCCCAATTTAACGTTGCAATTTATCGCATAATAATGTACGGTCATTTGCACAGTTCATCCCAGCAACGTAGAACATTCAATTTTGGAGGTAAGTTTTGACTCGGACAAACCGTTTCTAGAAGATATTTATAAACGCCGGCAGGGCAATAATATAAATTTTTCGCGTACCCAGCCTGCCGAATTTGATGGACAGGGATGCTGGTTTCAAGAATGCTCGCTATGTTGAGAATGGATTCTAGGGAAGATCTAATAAGGTTGTCAATTGGCGATAAAGAGTTTAGGTGTTTCCAAAATGGACAGCAGCGGAGCAAAATAGGTAAAATTAGACACATAAAGGCAGAATTTTAAAATTGGCATTTTCCTGAACTTGAAGGCACACATCGGGTTCTGTAGGACGGGTGTTTGTCACGTAAGGCCGATAGGGTTTCGGTTGAATCTCAAACAACACGTCGCGTCGGTTGAAAAGAGCGAAAGTGCGGCTACTTTCAACAGTAGGTATATTATACATTAATTGTTGCACGAAAGATGAGGAAAATGGTTGTTACGAATGATGATAAATGGGAGTATGGTGATTAAGGGGGTGAGCACAATTTGTTTTTTTTTTATTAATTTAGTGTTAGTCGATTATTGTCTAAAGTAGTATGAAGAGTGGTGGTCTAGGCTATTGCTTTTTACGCAGATGTTGATGACGTCGGTTAGTCGGATTGCTACGGCAAATCTTGTTACGGCAAAGCAGTGTCTCACGTGTGTCGTCGATTCGAGACTTAGGGATTACTCTGGACGCTAAACTCTCCTTATATTGTGACACGAGCTTATAAAAAATTAGGCATGATCTTGCGTTTAAGTAAACCATTCAAAAGTACGTTCATGTTAAAAGTCTTGTATTTCTCTTTCGTCCGCAGTATTTTGGAGTTTGGCAGTGTTGTTTGGAGCCCACATTTCGGTATTCATAAGTCTCGACTTGAAAGGATTCAGAATTTTTTTGTAAGTCCCTTGATTATAGAACCGGCCGCTATAACTGCGACTATCTTTCGTCAGCAGCTAGACATAGTCTTCCTCCTTTGGAAAAAAGAAGATCATATCTAGATATTTTATTCTTGTTTAAAATTATTAGAAATCACATAGATTCTAACCCACTATTAGAAAACATTTCCTTCAAAATTTCTCGGTTCCACTCACGTTCTAAACCTACCTTTTCTATTTCTTCCTGTGGCACACAGTATGCTAAAAATTCGTTCCATAGGCGTACTTGTAATATGTATAATGAATCGCTTAATGATATAGACATTTTTGTTCATAGTTTGTCCGTTTTCAAGAACAAAGTTCGGCATATTTTGTTTACTAGTAATTGAAATAGTTATTTTCGATACAAGTGCGAAAAAGAGGAAATTCGAAACGAGTGGCGATAAATTAAAACACGACCGAAGGGAGTGTTTTAAATCGACACGAGTTGCGAATTACCTTTTCGCACGTGTGTCGAACAACGTTTTACAGTACATATGGCCCTTTAAACTTTTGACATCGCACGAAAAGTGCTATTTTACGCACTAGTGTGTGAAAATAGGGCCATATGTACTGTAAAATTGTTTTAAGTAAATATTTAGCATTGATTTCTTACTATTTTGCGTGTTGTACTCACAATACAACTATACCTACGAGTAACCTTTAAACGAGCAATTCTTGTTTATATATATATATATATATATATATATATATATATATATATATATATATATATATCGGGGATCTCGGAAACGGCTCTAACGATTTCGATGAAATTTAGTATAGGGGGGTTTTCGGGGGCGAGAAATCGATCTAGCTAGGTCTTATCTCTGGGAAAACGCGCATTTTCGAGTTTTTATATGTTTTCCGAGCGAAGCTCGGTCACCCAGATATTTTATAATTAAGTAACCTATTTACTTTTCATTGTAATAGTCAACTTAGTAACGTATGAAACTTTAGGCCTATTTTTAGTCATTTTTGTAAGACTTATTTGTAAAAGGCTGTTTGTTTTCTAAAAAAATAAATAAAATAAAAAATCTTGCGTCCCGGTTAAGGAAGGTTATTTTCAAGGCGGCCGAGGTGTAGATGGAAGTTGTTTACATTTTACTGAGGTCCTTACGGGCTGGGTTGGAATCCTACAACGGGTGGGTATGTAGCGATGATATAGATTATAGGTTAACGGTTTGCCAGATGGAAAATTTCTTGTAGACTATTTCATGAATTTGTGAAATCATCCACTTAAATATTCATTTTACAGGTGTGAGCATATGTAATGTTTGTTACCGGAATTTTATTATTGACTTTCTTTGTTGACGTTTGATGTCAATCAGAATCTGACTTATGAATTTGTCTACTTTTAACCCAATCTCCTATTTGATTTAATTTAATTAATCTATATTTCTGTGTGTTTTTCAATCACTATATCTTAAGAAGGGATTTTTGTTCACGAAATCTTTCCATTGTTTAGTGGCATATTGAGAGCCGTTAAATACTTATCAGTCGTAATGATCTTTGGTTTAATACTACTCTTTGCTGCCATGGTAGTAATTTTTGTATTCTGGCAAGTTCGTGACTCAACAGAATAAATTGAACCCTGGCGAGTGGCCGAGTGTTAATCCGGGTTTTCGAGAATACGCGCAGCATGTGCATGTACCTACGTGCGTGGGTAATTTTTATACAGACCCACTGAGCCGTGGAGCAGTGATTGAACAAATATAAACTAACAATATATATGTACACTATACATTCACCGATCAAAAGGCCGGAACACGAACGTGACATTTTTATTGGAAAGTGAAAAACACCTTTTTTTGAAAATTCGAGTTGCAGGCAATTGCATGTGTTATTTGTTAAACCCACCACGCACGACACGTTTTTTTCAATTTACTCCAGGAAAACGTAACTTATATTTTTTATGTAGTTTATTTTATATGTATATTGTATACATCTTAATCTAGCCTAGTCAGTCATTTTTTAGGATAAAAAAATAAGCCTAATCAATCTTAGTAGAGATTCGCTATTTGTTCCTCATATCACAATACTTCAGAAATGATTCAAAACCGAAACTTCAAACTAAAAGTAAATGGAGTCCTCTTCCTCATTCATAAGGACATACTGGGGAGGATTTTCGACAACTTGTACAAGTTTAATTGCCTTTACAATACTGTCTTCTGGTACCTCGCCTACGTCTTTACGTTTTGGTTTGACGAAAGTAAGATATCGTCTTTGCTTTCTATAATAAGAAATCGTAAATAGTCATTTTCTCAAACATGCAATGAAATGTCGTCGCTCCGGGCGTTATATCAGGCTTCGAAGTATCACGTTTAGGGCGGAGCAACTCCAGAGAACTGTAAAGGAATTTCATACGAAATTGAAGGCCTAGGCCGGGAAGTAATGTTTTTTTAAATTATAATGTAAACATGGGGTCTGTGTCCATGAACAGGCTAAACAGCCGAATTATATTTTTATTTTTTTTATTTTTAGTGAATGAATGGTTATCGGACCAAAATATCCGTGTTAACGCCTGTTATACACGAACGTACTGATATTAAGAATACGAATCTGTATGATTCAATGTGTTGATGAATAAATTTAAAATTTTGTCTATACGTAAGTCACCAGAGACCATAGACAATATTTAAAATCCTCTGCATTTATTTTATTTATAGAAATTGAGATTCTTAATATCAGATTGTGTATAATGGCCCTAATAAGGTCTATTCGAACACTACACACGCGAAATACGGACGACTTCCGTAAAAAAAAAAACAATTATGGCGGGATTGCAAGGAAAATTAAAAAACTTTTGTTGTGAAGTTGGATTTTTATTATAAAGATTATAAATTTGTTTTTTTGAGTGGTGTATTTTTTTTATTTCATTGCATGTTTGAGAAAAGCACTATACATGCCTAGCCGTGAAAAGGTCTTGCCGGCTTCGTATCACTATCCGGCCTCCCTACGGTCGGCCGGCTATACCTACTCACCCGGCAAGCCCTTCTTTCCCGGCGTCTGCAGTAATGTACTATTGTTGTCTTTATTTTCTAACACGCCTTCAAAATATTTAGGATTGTATCTCCAATGTCGTACGTATTTTGAGGAATGTCTATGTGTCTTTTTAGATTTTGACTGCATGGATGTTTTAGAGTCGAAGATAAGAAGTGGTCCAGTAAAAAAGTAGCTATGAATTATATGGTATATTTTTTGCTAATTATGAAGCAGTTTATTTTTTTTTTGTTATTTAGTTAATATATAAAATAAAATAATATCGATAAATATGAGATTGTTTGAGTTTTCTCATTTTTATTGCAATGTACTTTGTAACTTTTTGAACAGTACAATTTGATTATATTTCATCGCTTCATTCTTCAGATATAATATATAACCAGGTAGTTTCTTTAACTTGCTAGGCAACGCAACACGATTTTCAGAGTAAAAATAAAGATTTTTATTTTAAAAAGAACTGAAAAGTCAAATTTCCAAGTAGGTTAAGCGAGCCCGAAGGGCGAGCTTCAGGCCGGGAGGCCGAAGGCTGACCCCGCGGAGGGCCGTCAGGCCCGGAGCTTCACCCCAAGTGTCCGAGCGTGGCCCACCCCCAGTAATTTTGGGCGAGGCCGAAGGCCGAGCTGCGGGAATGACGAACAAAGCAAAATCCTATATAAAAAGTGTGTTAAGCGAGCCCGAAGGGCGAGCTTTCAGGCCGGGAGGCCGAAGGCCGACCCCGGCGGAGGGCCGAAGGCCCGGAGCCTTCACCCCGACTCCCAAGCGTGCGACCCCCAGTAATTTAAAGCGAGGCCGAAGGCCGAGCTGCGTGAATGCAGTGCTTCCAAGCGTTCTACCAAGTCGAGCGTCTTGATAAGCGAGCCGGCTGGCCGAAGGCCCGGCGGCGAAGCGTCGAGGCTCGCGGAGGCCGAAGGCCGAGCTCCGCGTAGGGCCGAAGGCCCGAAGCGTCACACGAGAGGGGGAAGTTGGAGCTTGTCAAGGCACTTTTACTATTGGGTCGTGTTTGAGCTCCAACTTCCCGCTTACGCTCCCAAGCAAAACCAACCCTCCCCAAGTGTTTTAATAAGCGAAGCGGCGGGCCGAAGGCCCGACGCTGAGCTTCGAAACCCAGCGAAGGCCGAGCTCCGCGTAGGGCCGAAGGCCCGGAGCGTCCCTCACGAGTCCCCAAGCACGCGAGGCCGAAGGCCGAGCTGCGGGAATGAAGTGCTCGCATGCGGACCTTTTCTTTCTAGCAAAAGTACAACTTTATTTCTTTTTCCCTTTGGAAAACAAAACTACAGCACAAACAACAACACATCAACAACAGCACCAACAACAACAATACAACACGCATACCGCGGGGTCCTCGGGCCCCCGCACGGGGCAAAATCTAGTTGATCATTTCTATGGTCGCATTTTTTGATGGCTCCTAAGCTAATTAATTTATTAATTGCTGTACTTATTTCTTTTGTATCTTCTGGCGTCAAAACATTTTTAGGTACCAAAGGCTGATGCACAGCCTTACACAACGGTATTTCCAGTCCGTGTTTTATCCAGGATAAAACCTTAGGGTTATTAGTAACCTTAGACCAACAATTGTAAAATTGTGCTAATCGACCAGCATGTACCTGGGCTATTGTTGTGCTGGCGCTTGCGACTTGGTCGGCGCTGGTTGCCGTGTCGGGGCAGCTCTGTTGACGTACGGGCGACGCGTCGGATTCGTCCTGCGATACCCTCCTCGCCCCCCCCCCCCCCTGTTCGAGGAATAACGGGGAGGACCGGACCAGTTTCCCTGTGCTGTGAAGGCCCGAGTGTTCGTCGAATTAGAAGTGCCAGGCTTTGGTGCACTGACAGTCTTTTTGATTTGTTGACCTTGACGCTCGATAGCTTTACTAGCTTTAATCTTTTCAGATAAAGTATTGCCAAAGAGGGATTCATCCCGCTCGGCGTCTTGAATCACGTGAAGAAAATTTTTCTCTAAGCTTGGCGTAATTAATTTTATTCGGTCCTTAGTAAAGAAATTATGCGCATCAGAGAGTATGCGGCATCCGTCACTCAAATATTTGAGGGCTTCAACTTTGTTTTCGGTCTTTAAAAGGACATCCATGGCCCGACTTACAGCTGCTATGCCTTGACCGAGTTGTTGTTGGACGGCAACATATTTTTTGTCACGACCACGTACTACCTCTATTACAGCGGCTGATATCTCGGCGTTGAGCTTTGACGCTTGTAATAATTTACAATTATTAGGAATTAAATATCCCTTAAGGAGTGTGTCCTTATTTTCTTTCGCCAAACCTTTCTTCAAAATAGGTAGCCATAAATTGGCAAGACTATAGATAAGATAAGATAAGATAATCATTTATTGCATAATTATAGGTATTACAGAAGGGTGGATTACATAATATGTATTTTAGTGGACTCACTATAATTTGCCTGTCAGGCGTACAATATTTGTTTACTTAAAATCTATATTAACTAATATCTATATTAACTATTTACAATGTTTTTAATTGCCATATTTTTCCTTTTTAGCCTAGTTTTACCTAAGAAGAAAAGATAAGGCAAGTGCTATCAACTATCGTATTACAAAGTGGTTGAGAAATCTATATCAAAAAAATCATTTATATTGTAAGGCATCTTCTTTTTCAATATGCATACTAAAGATTTTTTAAACGCCTTTGCATCCTGATCTTTAATTGAGTCAGGTAATTTATTAAATAATTTGGCAGCCATTACGTATAAGCTTTTATTATAATAGGCGGTTTTTACAGGGATTTTTGGGAGTATCTCATACTTATTTTGATGATTACGGGGCAAGTTTTTTTCAATTTTTCTAAAGAGATGGATATTTTCTTTGACAAATATGCACGCTTCCAATATAAACATAGAGGGGAGAGTTAGGATATCAAGTTTATTGAACAGAGGCTTGCAACTATCATCATATCTTGCTCTTGCAATAGATCGAACACATTTTTTTTGTAGAATAAATACGTCATTTTTATTACAAGAATTTCCCCAGTGCAGTAAACCATATCTCAAGATAGAAGATACTTGGCCATGATACGCACAGAGTGCAGTTTTTTGGGAAGACATAGTTGAGATTTTCCTAAGAGCATAAACATATTTACTTAGGTTTTTACAAAGATTATTTGTATGTGCTTTCCAGCTTCCATGACAGTCTAATGTCAATCCAAGAAATTTAATTTCTATTACTTCTTGTAATGGAAGATTCTCATATTTTAGTACAATCTCTTTTGGCTTTGACTGTGGCAGGTAGAACTGCATAAATTTTGTTTTGCTTAAGTTAACAATGAGTTGATTCATAGTGAACCATTTCATAACATTGTTTAATGCCAAGTTTAGTCTGTCTTGATAGGTATCGCTGTCATTTCCTGTAACTAAGATAGTTGTATCATCAGCAAAGAGAACCGTACGATTTTTAGTAACGTTGGGCAAGTCGTTGATAAATAATAAAAACAACATCTATCGTGAACACTTGTTCCGTATTCAGGCGTATCGGAGGTGGATTCACCGAGCGCTGCAAGTAGCGTGGGGTCCAGAGGCGGCTCAGTGAAATCTGTGGCAGGAGGCGTGAGCTGCGCGGGAGCGTCAACTTGATCAAGTATCGGCGCGGACGGTTCAACTGGTGCGACTGGTATGGCGGCCGCAGCCGGGACGAGCGCTTCCTCTGGAGAAGTCCCCTCTTCATATACGCCAGGATCGTAATCCATATTTTCAACGTCTAGATCGTGGTCTAGGTTTTGCAGGTGATTTTCACCTAAAAATATAATTAAATCATTGTTAGAACCTTATGAGGTTGTTATTACCACCAACCAATATTGTCTCGCAGACAATACCGTGATAAACGTGTATATCTATTGTAGATTGCACGTATTTGTATAATATGTTAATCGAAATCAACTCGCAGTTGATCTCGTCACAGTTAACTCGCAGTTAACCGTGACAAAAATACTGAATGTATGAGTGTATTGCACCTATGTGCACTATTTTATAATCAAAATCGACTCGCAGTCGATCCCGACCGTCACAGTTAACTCGCAGTTAACCGCGACATTATTTAATTTAATAGAGGGTAGACAATAAAATATTACTGCACTTTCATTATGAAAATAATAATTATGAGTCTTACCTTGTTCACTGACATCAGACTCACTTGAAGATCTAACTTGACGTTTACGAAGTTTTTTATCGTCACTTTTAACTTCTAAATCATGAAGTTTCCTTTTATATCTTTCGATTTTTTCGCGAGTACTACGTTTAGGCTTTGGCATTTTTGCGAAGGTGTGCTCATTGCCACGCACGAAAAAGGAATGAGGACAGAATATGGCGGTTGGAACTTGTTGGGTTGGTTAGGAGTGGGGATTGAAAAAAGTCAATACAGTTACTTTTCAGTTCTTTTTAAAATCTATAATATTATGTTGGTCGTTTTCTACAATGCCACAAATGAAGTTCCAGTTTCATAACCTTTTTTATGCTTTTAAGAACATCATCTAACGAATAAGCTATTCCAATAAACTGGAATTTATCTTGGTTAGTTAGGAAGTCTCTCCAATCGAACCTATGACACAGGTTTTTTCTATGGAAGACAAATCTCTGTAAAAATTGCAAATATACAAAAGTAGAAATTCCATGAAACTACCTCAAAGTGAAGTCAAATAATAAAAAAAATATATAGGACGAAAAATAATTTAATAATGTATTAATTCGCTTATCAAACTTATAGAAAAAACGATGTGTATGAGAAATACCTTATAATTTCCTTCAAAAGACACTATTCAAAAAGTGTCATGAGAGATGTACCTAATATAAAACGCGAATACTACAATTCACCCTTTTATATTAAATACGAGTGTATTTAATTGCAAAGAATAGTATCTATTTACAGATCACTATAGAAATGAACTGCTTGCAAATTATTACAAAATAAAATGAAAAATCCACATAATGTGCTGCTACTTTTTTTCCGGACCACTCCTTATACATATTAAATTGTGTATCGATTACATTAATTAATACTTTGTTTTATAATCTTAATATTTTGCAAATATTCACTTTAATAAGATTTGTAAATAATCACTGATGATATATCATATATCTTTATTTTGGGAAACATAATAAGACATCTGTAAAAACTATTGGACTAACGTAAAGTCGACTATCCACATAAACAAAGTTTTATCTGACAAGTACCAACGTCTCCGGCTAATGTGACATATAAATCTGGAACGACAAAAGACCAGATTCGAGACGAGCTTGGCTCATAATTTACTTTTATAGCTTGCCCGGGGAGCATTAGAGGGAGTTGTAAAATACCCTCAGAAGATAATGCCATAGGTGCTTCGTAACTTACCTACTGTAACTTAGTACAAACAACACATTGTACTTATTGGGATGTGAATATAATATATTCGTGCAAAGTATTTAGTCCGAAGAAAAGGTAATGTTTCTGAAATTTGGAATGGCTCCAATGCATATACCTACAATGATATTCATGCGATCAACGTGCCAGATAATTGTTTCGATTCTTGTTGAGTTTCAGAAAGGAGTGTTTTTACTTATGTGTTTGTACTTATTTACGAAAATGAAAGTCACGACTGTACTGTACCTCAAGAGCAAGCTAGTTTTACGAGACTTTACAGCGGTTTCTATGCCGTGTTGTACAGTTTCTTAAAATAATGAAGCTTCAAAACCGTTTTTATCAAGATTGGCGTATGGCTTTTATTTTTTATTAAGCAAATACGTCTGCGAACGATGCTATTAAGCTTCGAAATAAATTTAAAGTGAACAAATTTACTGTCTTGGGTGGGACTTGAACCCACGACCACTGGATCACTAGTACAGTGCTCTAATCATAGTACAGCGAATATTCGCTAAATTGGGTACGGTCTTGGTAGCTCAGATGGCAGAGCACTGTACTAGTGATCGTGGTCGTGGGTTCAAGTCCCACCCTAGACAGTAAATTTGTCCAGTTTGTAATTATTTGGTATGGCTTTGTTTGAAAAAAACGTTGACTTCTACAAAACACAAAACCAGATAGGACTAGTTCTGGTTGTGGAATGTCTCGCTCGAGAGGGTCTCTATTGTTTCCCATAAAATTTAAAGTCAATGTATTTGTTTGTCCGCATTTACGTTCGTCATAATTTGGTTTTTCTCAGAAACGTGTAACTTTTCAGGATTGCCATAAAACAAACCTAACCTATCTATAGGATTACCTTACGAAAATCCTGTATCATAAATACTAACGCATGGTCAGTTTTTTTTATTGTTACCTCTCCATTGCTGATAAAACCAGCAATGGAATCCTTTCTCAAATTATAATCTAAATGCGGAGCTATGGAAATCTCATCAAATAATAGAATACAAAGTTTGTCGTCAGGTTTCATTTTTTTAATTTTATCTTTTAATTGGTTGAAAAGGTTTTCATTAATTCCAAGCTTTAAATTTGTTTTGGACATCAATCGGTTTAAAGCTAATGACGATGGAAAGACGAAAATGTTTTTTAGCCATCTGTTAAGTTAACGGTTTCATAATTATGACTAATGATAATCGGAATGAAGCAAAAAATTATAAACTAAAATTAAAAACTACAACTACGATTAACTACATAAACTAAAATTTTAAATAAAAAAAGCGGCCAAGTGCGAGTCGGACTCGCCCATGAAGGGTTCCGTATTTAGGCGATTTATGACGTATTAAAAAAAACTACTTATTAGATCTCGTTCAAACCAATTTTCGGTGGAAGTTTACATCGTAATGTACATCGTATATTTTTTTTAGTTTTATCATTCTCTTATTTTAGAAGTTACAGGGGGGGGGGGGACACACACATTGTACCACTTTGGAAGTGTCTCTCGCGCAAACTATTCAGTTTAGAAAAAAATGATATTAGAAACCTTAATGCGGTTCACAGAATACATCTACTTACCAAGTTTCAACAGTATAGTTCTTATAGTTTCGGAGAAAAGTGGCTGTGACATACGGACGGACAGACAGACGGACAGACAGACAGACATGACGAATCTATAAGGGTTCCGTTTTTTGCCATTTGGCTACGGAACCCTAAAAACTGACTCCAGCTCCGTGCCTTGTGGCAGGGTGCCAAGAAGGCTGGCGGAATTGCCGCGCTGGCCTAACCTATCTATAGGATTACCTTACGAAAATCCTGTACCTACTTATCATAAATACTGACGTATGGCCAGATTTTTTTTATTGTTTCCTCTCCGTTGCTGACAAAACCAGCAATGGAAACCTTTCTCAAATTATAATCGAAATGCGCCTATGGACAGTCAGCAGCAGAAGTCGCTATACACTCCAGGTGCTCAAACAGAGGTAAACGTTTAAACTGTCAAAAAGTTGTTGACTGTCATGGTAGTATTTACTTGTGAGCGCTCAACGTGTCACAAATATCTTAACAGTCATTATTAATTAATTTCTACACTTACAACAAGTCATCGATACTATTAGCTGTCAAAAAACACTGGTATCTAAGCGGTCAGCGGTCAAATATATCTAAACAATATGGAAAATAGACGTTTAAAGCATACAAGTATGGTCGAATATTGAATGAAAAATAGCCATGCTAATTTCAGGTAAATTGTTTTGACCTTGGAGGATATAATCAAACGGAGACGCCATGTCTGTAATTTTCTGTACAAAACAGTCTGCCGATTTTTGCGGGGGAGGGGAACGTCAAATGTATGCGTAACGTAAAAATAGCCATGTCAGATAAACGTCAGGCCATACATTGTGTATGACCGTTGGCCGCCTATTTTCGACAGAGGGGAAAGCCTGTTAATGGCTACTCCGTTTAGTTGTATCCTCCAAGGTTTTGACAATCATCGAAAGCAGTCTTATCATCACATACATCTATCTCACGTTTTGCTCTTCAACCATTTGACAGGGGCCTCTCGGTCAACTTACTGCTAACTATTTTATTTCTTTTAGCAGAATCGTAATGACACAAAGCGAAAGCTAACTGAAGACGAATTTAGAGCCAATTGTCAATTGGCACGTTGTGGTCTTAGTAACAGGCGTTAGCTTTTCAAAGCAGAGATCGCGGGTTCAAATATCTGTCGCACGCACCTAGAGATTACTTTTTTTTGGGTTTCATTTCTATTATTAATTTGTGTCTTCTGATTTTATGTTAATTTCGCATTAGTTTATATAATTTTGTATCACATATAGCGTATGTACGACTTTCTAACAGGACGTTGTAGGTTTAAACCCGCAGTGGGCGTTCCTTACATTACTCCTGTGCGGAATGCCATTTGATGTTTACTGCTAGGTTATACTAAGTTGTAAAAACAAAATTCGTCATTCCTATGGTCAACAGTTAGCATATTACTTATACAGGGTGGCCAACTTAGAGGTATACAACTTTTTTTTGCCGCCATTTTATTTTGGCGGTAAATATGACAGTTATTGCATGAAAATTAGTTTGTGTAGATACGGCAAATTTATTATGGAGCGTTTTACGACGGAACAACGTGTTTTAATCATTAAAAACAATAGAAACATTAAAAATAACGTTTCCCGGTCGATTAATTTCGAGAAACGGTGACACTGACTGGCCCCCAAGATCGCCTGATTTAACAGCTCCTGACTTTTTTCTGTGGGGCTATCTAAAGGGACGTGTCTATGCTAATAGGCCAACGAACCTTTAGCAATTAAAACAAAATATTCGAAACACTGTCGCTGAGATAACGCCAGAAATGTGTGAAAAAGTGATGAAAAACGCGATGAAAAGGGTTCGCATCTGCCATGTGCTAGAGGTGGATATTTGTCTGACATTATTTTCCATGTGTAATTGCTGACCCTACATATTATATTTAACAAGGAATACTTAATATTTTTTATGTGTTATAGAATAAAATTTCAAAAATAAAGTGTATTACCTCTTATTTGGCCTCCCTGTATTATGCATGTCAGTGATGTTTTTATCGCATACATCTATAGAAAAGAAGGCACAGTTCTTGCGGATCATGAGTCCAACCAACAAAATAAAGAGATAGGAGTCATACTTAGTTGGATATGTTTAACACCTTTACTGCCCTCACGTGGTTGGATATGTTTACCACCTTTACTGCCCTCACGTGGGGCCACGGCTAGTCTCTACAACACATAGTTTCTTTATTTTACAAAAGTAAGCTTCTAATGGCACATAAGAAATAAAAATAACACTTGGAATAAAACACTTAGCTAAACGGTTAAAGAACGTGAGAATCTATAAGCTTTCAGAATAATCCTTCAGGTATAAGCCTTCAGGAATGTAGCGAATTAGGCACGAGCTTGGCTAACGTCCGATCTCTAGCGCGGTCCGATCAAGAAGAAGGAATAAAGTCCCAGCGACGGAGCCAACTGCTCCCACCTCCAATTCAAGTTGGTAAACCTGCCTGACCAGTCTACCAATATAACGACAAAAATGCCAACTCGTGCCTACGTTCACTCAAGATACACCTCTTGACGTTCCAAAGCCTTCTACCTGTCATCTTAGTTCAACAATACGCCAATAGATGGTGGCGTTACTCTCTACGCAAGTTTATTATTCCGTTACAAGCAAATAATACGTAGCAAAACATTACTAATCGACTTTATACAGGCGTCTAACTATGAACTGTAACGCTGCAATACGTCCTTCTGGTGTCTCACTCCGACATATATGTATACAAATCTAAGAAATAAGTGCAAAACACGTGGAAGGAAACGACTTCTGGTGTTTTCGTGGCGCCAGGTTAACAATTACTAATTATTTTACAATGACACTAGCGTGCATAAGGGTTTCATTCATGGTACGATTCATGTTTACAATTCGTCGTTACAGACCGATCAAAACGACGGATTGACAGTGTAGGTACCTACCTATGTTAATACCGTTAACGATTTACTTAATCGAAGAAGATATAGGAAATTGCAACAAAAACCCGTGCAATTATCGTAACGATGAATCGACATTGTATGGCTCTTTGCTATCAACGATTTGATTTTGACGACGCTCAGCTCGTTTTCCATTTCACCCAGACGGCGCGCGTGCTGCGCCCTCGCGTCCAGCTGATGGCGCGCCACAATGGTGCAGGAGGAGCGCGACGATGCGAGGCGCCTCTGGCCACGCGGGAACTTGTACTGCCCTCACGTGGTTGGATATGTTTACCACCTTTACTGCCCTCACGTGGGGCCACGGCTAGTCTCTATTACAAAGCCATAAGGTTTACATGTCAGATTGGGACAGTGAACTATCAGTAACACCTAGACCAGCCTCTTTCAATTTAATTATTTTCTCCTTCGTTCTTTGATCGATTCGGAGCATCGTATTTTAGTACTATATAGTATATTTTAGTACAATAAGCGGGCTAAATAAATATATATTAACATATATGTGCTCTACGGTTTGGAAGAACGGCCGCCTATGACAGTTAAAATAAAAACCGATCATTCTCGTAGAAGCTACTTATTTATCGTCTAAGTTTGACACTTGACGATAAAATACTTCTTTAAGAAAGGAGGTGTCAATTCGTAGCTGCTACAGTATTTTTTTAAAAGTTAAACAGGTAAAATGTTGATGCTTAGTTACCATTGAAATAACAACTGCTTAGCAACTGGTGGCACCCTGGCTGCTGACGTACGTGATTGGCAATGCGTGTAGGTATTAATGACAGCAGCTTTAATTTGAGTGCTTAGTTACCACTGACTTTCTACTTACCACTAACCGTTATTGTCATTGTGATTAAATAAGGGTGTATGTGTTAAAGAAAAACTCAGAAGTAACCTAACCTATCTATAGGATTACCTTACGAAAATCCTGTATCATAAATACTAACGCATGGTCAGATTTTTTTATTGTTTCCTCTCCATTGCTGACAAAACCAGCAATGGAATCCTTTCTCAAATTATAGTCGAAATGCGGAGCTATGGACATCTCATCAAATAATGGAATGCAAAGTTTGTCGTCTGCGGGCTCAGCACGGTTACATTTTTATCGACTATCACTATGCCCGTCACTTTCGCACTTACATACTTGTTAGAACGTGACAGGCATGGTGATAAACGATAAAAATGCGACCGTGCTACTAGGGCTGGTTTCATTTTTTTATTTTTTTCTTTTAGTTGGTTGAAAAGATTTTCATTAATTCCAGGCTTTAAATTTGTATTGGACATCAATCGGTTTAAAGTTCATGACGGTGGAAGGACGAACATGTTTTTTTCTACTCCCGTACTTTTATTTTTAATATAATATACATCATACAACATACATACATCTTTAAAACCCTAACTTATAGTTATCAAGACAAATCTTTAGTCTATTCCCGAAATATCATTTGTGAATACACGTAGTATCTTTTTATTTTTAAATTTCGGTACTTCGTGTAATGACCTCTTAAAAAATATTGTATTAAATACAAGTTCCCGCGTGGCGAGAGGCGTCTCGCATCGTCGCGCTCCTCCTGCACCATTGTGGCGCGCCATCAGCTGGACGCGAGGGCGCCGCACGCGCGCCGTCTGGCTGAAATGGAAAACGAGCTGAGCGTCGTCAAAATCAAATCGTTGATAGCAAAGAGCCATACAATGTCGATTCATCGTTACGATAATTGCACGGGTTTTTGTTGCAATTTCCGATATCTTCTTCGATTAAGTAAATCGTTAACGGTATTGTGAGGGAATATCAAAGAATAGCTGGAGTTTATAGATAAAATTGTATATTGAATGTTGATCGAATGACAGCAATAATAGAAGGATATATTTTAAGTAATGTCATCCGAGGATTTAAACTTTTCGGCGGCGAGAGTCCCGTGGCCAGTACTCACACTCCTCTTCACGGCACTGTCGTAGCTATCAGTGTAGCCCCAGGCTGTTCCTCAATTTCATTAGCCTTGGGCCAGGCAAAGCTTTAGTGAGAAGGTCTGCCTCCATGTCCTCGGTTTGCAGGTACTTCACCTCTATTGCTCCTTCTTGGATGCAGTCCCTGATGAAGTGCATCTTCAAGTCAATGTGCTTCGACTTTGAAGTCACCATTGAGTTTTGGCTTAGCTTTAGGGCAGCTTGATTATCATTCAGGATGACAATGCGCTCATAGTTAGCCCCTAGGTCCTTATAAAGGTTCTTTAAGTGGATGGCTTCCTTCGCTGCTTCAGTTAATGCAATGTACTCGCTCTCTGCTGTTGACAAGGCGATGCTCTTTTGTTTCTTTGACATCCAGCTTACGCATGTACCAGCATACTTGTAACAGTAGCCTGAAAATGACTTTCGGTCGAGCTTACATGAGCCCCAGTCTGCATCGGCCATTCCAAGCAAATCGTTGCCGGTCTTCTTAAATGTCAGGCCCACACTCTTTGTTCCTTTTAAATAACGAAGTACTCTTTTAGCGCATTTAAAATGCTCTTCGTTATAGCAATCATTAAACTGCGATAAGTAGCTTATGGCGAACATAATATCGGGTCGTGTCGCCACTGCTATGTACATGAGTGTACCTATCAGGTTTTTGTAAGGGAGCTGCAAATGCTGAGTCTCCTCTTTTTCGCTTTTTTCTAATTTAAGACCGGGCTCCAATGGCGTGGATACTGGTTTACAGTCATCCATTCTAAATTTCTTAAGAGTGTCTTCAATAAACTTTTCTTGGTTGATTTTTATTTCGTTATTCTTGAATGACACGTCTATGCCGATAAGCCTCTTTGGTCTTCCCAAATCTTTCAACTCGAATTTGGCATTTAGTAGGTATTTGACTTCATTAAGTATCTTTGGACTTGAGTAGGCAATTAGTAGATCGTCGACATAAATGACTATTATAACTTTGGCTCCTCTTTTCTCTAGTACGTATACACATGGGTCAGCTTCTGATGCTTTAAATCCAATGTGTTTTAATTCTGTGTCGAGCTTCTTGTACCACTGCCTCCCTGCCTGCTTGAGTCCATAAAGTGCTTTAATAAGGCAGCATACTTTCTCTTTTGGAGCATTCTTTATGTCTATCAGCATGTCCTTCGTCTTATTGAAGATAGTTAAATCATCTCTTGTACTTTCTTCAACCATAATTTCTGTCAGATAATCTTCTAGGTAGTCTGGGTATTTCATAACGATTTGTTCTTCCAGTTCTCCATTTAGGTACGCCGTTGTTACGTCCATCTGGTTCAACTGTAACCCTTCTTCCATAGCGATGCTAATGACAGATCTGATCGAACTTAATTTTGCAACGGGAGCGTATGTTTCGTTGTAGTCGATTCCTGGTCGTTGTGTGAAGCCCCGTGCAACAAGTCTTGCTTTTCTAGTAACGCTGTCATCGGGTCCAATTTTATTTCTAAGTACCATTTTGTAATCTACAACTTTCATATCTTTGGTTTTCTTTCCGATCTTCCAAGTCCCGTTTTTGACATGTGCTCGTATTTCAGCTTTTATTGCATCATGCCAGTATTCGTCATTTTCATTTTCGTCAAAAAGGTTGCTTATCTCCGTGAGCATGTGACTTTGTTCACTGTCACCTAGTATGAAGTCTTTCCACCATGAAGGTTGACGCCTTTCTCTTTGGGGCCTCCCATTCTCAGGTATCTGACTCTCGTTCTCAGGTATTTGCCTCTCGTTCTCAGGTATCTGCCTCTCGTTTTCTGGCATCTCGGCAACCTCTGGAGCGTCATCGAAGTGATCTGCTTCTTCTGGCTCGTCCTCTTGAATGGAATCTGTTGCATTGTGCCTGATTTCTTGAGTGGATATCACTGGAATTTGGAGGGGGTCTACATGTCTGTGCTCCGTGATTTCTACCTCTATTTGTCGTCTGTCATGACTATTCTGATGTTTATTTCTGTTTCCTTTTTCAGGTTTCTTTGTCTTGCGCTCCTCTTCGCGTACAAGGCCTTCATAATCTGTATTTTCGTCTTCAAAATACATTTTTTCTATGACTTTGATATCCCTGCTTATCACCACGTCGTCATCTTCAGGTATGTAGATTCTGTAGCCTTTTGAGGTCAACGAGTATCCTACAAATACACCCTCTTTGGTTTTTTGTGTCAGTTTACCTCGTCTGTTCTTTTTCAGTACGAAGGTCTTTCTGCCAAAAACGTGAAGATGGTTTCCGGATGGTGTCTTGTTCATCCATTTCGTGAATGGTATGTCGCCATTTAATGTTTTAGAAGGGCTACGGTTTATAAGGTAATTTGCCGTAGAGACCGCTTCTGCCCAAAGCTTTTTGGGAGCATTGGCTTCTATTAACAGGCATCTGGCTTTATCGAGCAAGGAACGATTCTTCCTTTCGCTTATTCCGTTCATTTGGGGCGTGTAAGCAGTGGTCAATCTTCTTTGAATGCCATGCGAAGCGAGAAAGTTGTCGAACTCCTTGTTGCGGTATTCTGTCCCGTTGTCAGATTGCAGGTGTCGAATCTTCTTGTTATGGAGCGTCTCAACTTCATTTTTGTAAGTTTGGAAACATTTGAATACGTCGCTTTTCTTCTTGATGAAATATACGTAGCAGTATCGGGTAAAATCATCAATGAATGTGACGTAATATCTTGAGCCTGTCAGTGACTCACATTCGAAGGGTCCGCAAACGTCGCTGTGTATGATTTCTAGCGGTTGCGTCGTGTAGAGATCATCATGTCTTGTAAAAGGTAATCTTGACATCTTGCCTTTGATGCAGGTCTCGCAGCTATCTAATTTTTCTTTATGTAGGTTCAATCCGTACATAAGGTTGTCTGCGGCCATCTTGTTAAGATCCTTTACATTTATGTGGCCAAGTTTTAAATGCCACTCCATGATGTCACAATGCCCTTTGGGTGTGTAGTTTGCAGTTGCTTCTTTCATGAATTTTAGGTAGTACAGTTCATCTTTTCTCTGAGCTGTCAGTAATATTTTGCCATTCTTCTGTGTGACAAGAGCTTTATTTTTGTCGAAGATGACCTTATATCCTTTGTCGGTAATCTTTCCAACGGACATTAGGTTTACTGATACATCAGGAACGAATAAGGTGTCATCTATGTTGTAACCATCACCTTTTTCTGTTTTGACTGTTACTCTTCCTTTTCCTTCAATGTTACTTGTGTGTTTATTTGATGCCAACTTGAGTGTGCCGTTTTCTGAGGTTATGTTGGAGAATTTAGATTTGTCGCCGCAAATGTGGGAAGAACAGCCGCTATCTAAACACCAAATATCTTCTCTGGCGCTTGAATTTACGGTACTCAAACAGACGTTGAAGTTGCTAGTCTGTTTTCTGTCCATCTTCTCATTTGAAGTCTTCTTCTTGTTCCAACATGCCTCAGTAGTGTGACCTTTCTTTTTGCAGCTCTTGCAGTACGGTTTCGAGTTCTTTTTCTTGAAATTGTACGCTTCGGAGCTCTCTGGTTGTTCACTACCACTCCTGGCCTGGTATTCTTCAAGAATTTTTACCTTCAGGTCATCAGGAGAGGGCAGGGCGTCTCTCGATTCAATTGCGATGCGAAAGTTTTCATATGTTGTTGGCAAGCTGTAGAGTAACATTATGCTTAGCAATTCCGACGGTATTTTTATGTCCATATCGGCTAGCTTGTCCTTGATGTCCATGAAATTATTTATGTGATCACGGATATCTTCTTCTGTGGTCATTCGTTTTAGAACCAATTGTTTTAGCAAGGTTGCTTTCCTCGCAGGGCCGGTGCTTTGATAAATCGCTTTTAATTTGTCCCATACGGATTTTGATGACGTGCAGGTCTTCACTTGTTTTAGTTCGGAAGGTGACAGCAAAAGAAAAATTTCAGCCCTTGCCTTCAAGTCTTCCTTGGCGAAACTTGCCTTCGTCGTCTCATCCGCTTCTGGTAACAATATTTTCTCGCCACTGACGATATCCCAATAATCGTTTTTTATCAGGACGGCTTGCGCTTGTAAGCACCATGTGTCATAATTTGACTTGTTCAACGTTTCAATATTTTTATAACTCGTCGATGCCATCTCGATAATTTCCAGGCGCGGAATTTCAGGAACCACGCTCTGCTACCATTTGTGAGGGAATATCAAAGAATAGCTGGAGTTTATAGATAAAATTGTATATTGAATGTTGATCGAATGACAGCAATAATAGAAGGATATATTTTAAGTAATGTCATCCGAGGATTTAAACTTTTCGGCGGCGAGAGTCCCGTGGCCAGTACTCACAGGTATTAACATAGGTAGGTACCTACACTGTCAATCCGTCGTTTTGATCGGTCTGTAACGACGAATTGTAAAGATGAATCTTACCATGAATGAAACCCTTATGCACGCTAGTGTCATTGTAAAATAATTAGTAATTGTTAACCTGGCGCCACGAAAACACCAGAAGTCGTTTCCTTCCACGTGTTTTGCACTTATTTCTTAGATTTGTATACATATATGTCGGAGTGAGACACCAGAAGGACGTATTGCAGCGTTACAGTTCATAGTTAGACGCCTGTATAAAGTCGATTAGTAATGTTTGGCTACGTATTATTTGCTTGTAACGGAATAATAAACTTGCGTAGAGAGTAACGCCACCATCTATTGGCGTATTGTTGAACTAAGATGACAGGTAGAAGGCTTTGGAACGTCAAGAGGTGTATCTTGAGTGAACGTAGGCACGAGTTGGCATTTTTGTCGTTATATTGGTAGACTGGTCAGGCAGGTTTACCAACTTGAATTGGAGGTGGGAGCAGTTGGCTCCGTCGCTGGGACTTTCTTCCTTCTTCTTGATCGGACCGCGCTAGAGATCGGACGTTAGCCAAGCTCGTGCCTAATTCGCTACATTCCTGAAGGCTTATACCTGAAGGATAATTCTGAAAGCTTATAGATTCTCACGTTCTTTAACCGTTTAGCTAAGTGTTTTATTCCAAGTATTATTTTGATTTCTTATGTGCCATTAGAAGCTTACTTTTGTAAAATAAAGAAACTATGTGTTGTTTTGAAAAGATGTGTCCCGCCGAGTTTGTTGCTGGGTTAAATCTTAAAAGGTGTAGAGTTGGAGCCGGTGTAGTTTGACTTAAATAAAGATTTGAACGATTTCATGTGATCTTTTTATTTTAAATCAAATCCTTTTGGATCCAAATACTGATTGGTCGTTTTGATTATTTAGTACTGAAATATAGTAGGCACTAGTATGGTTAACGAGTCCGAATGTTTATTTCATGCATTGGTAGCATACCTACTATATTGGCTGTGAATCAATACATAGAGGTACCATGCCCACCACCCCACAAAAGCCAGCCGCCTCTTCCTTTTCGACATATATGTATTTTTGCATAATCCGCATATTTAAAAATTTTCATACGGAGAATCTTCACGTCAAACTCCTATAATTTATAACACAACTTTTGTTATATTAAGGTATGATTTTTGAAACTTTACGAGTGATTTTATTTTACAAAGGGTACCTAACTTCGATCAACACGGGCTTCCGACAGGTCGGAAGGGATAGGCCCAAGCGATATCTTGACATTCAAATCATTCTGCCATTTTTCGCGGGGGGGAACGTGCACACAGTCGCACTTCTCACACACTTACATACAAAATCCAATCTGTAATGACGACACAAATACATAGAAAATGACACACTACACAGACAAATCTTGCACACCTCGATCTGTTTTTGTGTACGGACGAGTCACAAGTGTCACAACACGCATACTAACACATTTTCGTCAAGAGATGAGAAGTCGGATTTGTCGCTCGACCGATCCGCAATTTGTACTGGGCGAGAAAAATCGATAAATCTAACAATTACATGCAACTAAAATATAATAATTGTGTTTAAATGTAATTAAACGTATGATATGTAAAAAAAATATTGTACATGTGAAATGTAATACCTTCTCTTTGTAAATTTGATGTCCCCGACCTCTTTTTACAACAAAAAACCGAGCAATTGGCATTTTTTCTGCTGCTGTGTTCACTTGCGCGTCTGGACTCGGTCTAGTTTAAAATCCGAGCGCAACTAGTTTTATTACCCGCGCTAGATCAGTTGATCTTGTACCTAGGCAGAGGGGAAATAGTGCGAATGCCGCGTCCCTTCCGTGTTGGTCGAAGGTACCTAAGTATTCAAATATATAATCATATTTTTTTCGGTGTAATAGAAGCGGACTGGTAACCACGGAATCCTACACTCAATAACATGGTTTGAGCATGGCTGAAATAGCAGAAATAGCAGAAATTTCAATATACCTGCGTGTCGTATTGCCATCATTTGATGTTCCGCTCCCTTCGCTACGTGGCTTGTCAACAATTCATCCTGTCGTTTTCTTGTCTACTAACACACTTCTTGTAGGTAGGTAACTATTTATTAGGCATAGAAAAAAAATACTGATGATCAGCAAAATTATAGGTAGGTTAGGTTAGGTTAGGTTAGGTTAGGTTAGGTACATACTTTACACTGAAGGAAAAATCTTTTAAACTGAAGTCTATTTATCTTTTATCGAAATTGAAAAAGAGAAAACAGGTGGTATGACAAAATCGTGGACAAAATCATACAGATAAACGGACAACGTCGTTTGCACGTGGCTGTGGTGACTTGGTGAGCGACGGTGCGGCGCTCGGCCTAAAAATCCGGGACATTACGTATTCGAGACTCGATTACCGTGCCGTACACTCGGGACCTGCTCGGATAAATCTACTTCCACCCTATGTTTATATGATGCATGCGCTAATAACAAGCCAAAGACATGTTCCTAAAATATGTATTTATGGCCTTATAGCTTTGTTTCAAATTCTGCGCTTATTAGTAGGTAATTGAGCCATAAAACCATTCAATGTTGATATTTTTTATGCAATCATTTAATTTATATATTGTTGGTAACGTAATTTCTTTCAAAATATTACAACCTAAATTGAGTATTCTTTTTTAGGATTTTCCTACTGCTTGTTTTAAATGGCATCCAATAGCATAAAGAAGGGAATGCTATTGCATACTCGTATTAAACAGAATAAGCTATGGGAGAGGACATTTTAGCACGAGTATAATATACCCAGTCTAGTCATAAATAATTTCATAAAATTAACTTGACCCTAGAGACTATGATTTTAAAGTTATGTTATTACATTTTATATGCGAGGGGTGATCCAAAATTAATGATAATACTTGTAGTGGATGAAAACAGTAAAAAGAGGTATTATTTTTATATAGCGATTTCTGGCTAGTAAAGTACATCTAAGATATTATACAGAAGTTGCTTATCTTTTGGAACAAGTTTTGGTATACCTAATAATTTAAAGTCCATAGTTAAATTACACATTATAGTGAATAGGCAGGTAGGCACATGTTTCGTTATTACGTAATAAGGTTTCATTCCGGCGGCACGGCACGGCTTCCCTAAAGTAATTGCTCTATAAATAATAATTTTGAATGGCATCCGCGGCATACGAATATGGAAAGCTATAATTTCATACGAAAGCACTTTTTAGGGTTCCGTAGCCAAATGGCAAAAAACGGAACCCTTATAGATTCGTCATGTCTGTCTGTCTGTCTGTCTGTCCGTCTGTCTGTCCGTCCGTATGTCACAGCCACTTTTCTCCGAAACTATAAGAACTATACTGTTGAAACTTGGTAAGTAGATGTATTCTGTGAACCGCATTAAGATTTTCACACAAAAAAAAAACAATAAATTTTTGGGGTTCCCCATTAGATATGAGCGCCGCGCCGGCGCGCCGCCGCCGCCGACAAAATTTTCGCGCCGCCGCCGCCGATGCTGCGCTATCGGCGTGGCATCGGCGTGACCTTGGTAGTTACTACTACTTTCGGAATCAGATAATATATTTTTAATCGAGTTTAGATCATTAACGGCGCCACTTCGAATAGTTTATAGACATTCAAAAGGTATTTTAGGCCCATATAATTCAAAATATAATTCAAAAATATCGAAGGCAAATGCAAACTTATCTGTCTAGTAACCGCGCTACTAGTCTTGGGGAAACGAAATTAATATGCTTGTAATAAACATACTGATTTCCTTCCATTTTTATTGTGGAACGTTCCACATTACAATTTGTATATATGTATACACTAGACATATGTCAATCACAATGAAAAAATTAACTGTGATCAACTCTGGCTAACGTGAGACTCGAACCCACATCTTTGGATTACCGATCCAATGCATAACTAATTTTGCCAGCTAACCGTCCGTCATTTACCGCGAATTTAACCATTGCAAGCATGGTTAAACGTCTTTAAAGGGTATAAAATGGGGTTAATTTTGAGATATTAAGCGTTTCCACGTCCAAATGTCCGGCCGTTGGCTTCGCACGGAAGGGTGTCGGAATCGGGTCTCAATTAAACTTGGCCACTGTTCAAATTTCAAGCTTTGCTCTCTCGCAGCTCAATCTTTGGCCTTGCATCGCTCGCATGGAATTAAGCCGCTATCTGAACTTGCAAGTTTTTGGCCCTGTTTGGAGCTCAACTTTCGACCTGTTTTAAAACGCTTGAGCATTGCTCCTTATCCGATCTTAGCTCCATTGTAGCTCGGCCTTTGGCGTCGCACGAATGCGCCCGCAGGAAAGCTCCAGATCTTTAACACTATGGCTTCAGTCTTTATCAGCCTGCGCCCTCGCTCTGCTCTTTTGCAGCTCGGCCTTGCACAGAAGCGCGCCGCAATCGGCGCTCCAGGCGTTCGGCCGTCAGCCAAGCTTACACTTGGCGTTCGATTCTTAGCTGTATGCTTACCTGCAACTCTTCCTCTGGCCTCGCATTGGGAGGCGTCGAAATCAAGTCTTCGGTGTTACATGGAGCTCGGCGTTGGGCCTCACTTTTTGACACAAATCGGTTTTGTTGAATCGATATTGGTTAATGACGAAGCTCGATTTTCTTTGGACTGTCGACAAGACGTTTACCTGATACAGTCAATCCGCAATTTTTAACTTAGCACAAAAGATAAGGGCATCGTTAAGATCTTCCAGCCAGAGCCTTGCCAAGATTAAGACCGCCTCTGATGCCGCGCGATACCGCTTATCCACAGTTTATACGATATCATTTTTTTTCGTACCATTATTCAATAAATTATCCTTGAAAATAAAAAATGCATTTATTTCATAACTTTCTTACAGCAAAAACATGTTTTTTTGGTAAAAGTTTGATTTGAATTCTTATTTCATTTAATCGAAGGTGTTTCAAGGCCACGCCGCCGATTCGCCGCCGCCGCCGACCAATTTTGACCGGCGCGCCGCCGCCGACTAAATGCCAATCGGCGCTCATATCTATTCCCCATACTTCGAACTGAAACTCAAAATTTTTTTTTTCATTAAACCCATACGTGTGGGGTATCTATGGATAGGTCTTCAAAAATGATATTGAGGTTCCTAATATGATTTTCTTCTAAACTGAATAGTTTGCGCGAGAGACACTTCCAAAGTGGTAAAATGTGTGTCCCCCCCCCCTGTAACTTCTAAAATAAGAGAATGATAAAACTAAAAAAAATATATGATGTACATTACCATGTAAACTTCCACCGAAAATTGGTTTGAACGAGATCTAGTAAGTAGTTTTTTTTTATACGTCATAAATCGCCTAAATACGGAACCCTTCATGGGCGAGTCCGACTCGCACTTGGCCGCTTTTTCTTCTTCCCTTGTTTCGGAAATAATGCGTAACATTGAATAAATACATCTGATATTTGTTTAAGGAGAATTTAATCAGCCACAGCCGTCTCACTAAACCATTTTTACTAGAAATATAATTTTAGCAGTTTACATAAGTTTATTTGTTCGTAAGTATCCTTTTATGTGTATGACAGCATAAACTACTAGACCAATTCAATAACAAATTACGTTTTAAGTGATTCCTTATAGACCAGGATCTCTAGAAGAGTGCCGTATGCATACTTGTTAGACCGCAGTTTGACTTCTGATTCTAGTAGTACGGCTCCTAGGCTATAAGAAACCTGATGTTGCCGGGCTGAAAAGTGGTGCCGTTCCCCCCACCACCTCCTTGAAAATCCCCTATAAAATGTTCATAGTCTTCGAGATTCTAATGGTTTTAATTTATTTCTAATAACTTATTCGTGTAAAAATAAGCTGCTATAACATATACCGTGATATATAGAATAGTTTGATGGAGCTGTTTTTGACGGTCGAGGCTTAGCGAGGTCGTCAAGTAATAAGTTTTAGGAGCAGTTCAAAGATGGACTAGTAAAATAATTTGCACACTACAGGGAAGTTGGGATCGTTTTCATTGAATATACAGCTAGCAAAATGATGATAAAAACCATACAGATATTTTTTTAAAATTTTAATTTACTTTTTTCAAAGTTTTTCTTCCTTTTTACGTCTTACCAAGTATAATAAACTAACATAAATCATTACAAGTTCTACTAACAATTATGCATACGACACTCTTCTAGAGATCCTGGTCTATTACCTATTTGCCTTAGTAAGCAGAGTCAACGCAGGAGATTTATTTACAAGAAAAAATGTGTTGTCGAGTACCGAGGTAACATTTCTAAACGTTTTACTTTGTAGATAATATAGTAGATACGTAAGAAAGATAGAGATCTAGACATGGTCGGCGTCGTGGGTTTTATCTAATTTGTATAATTATTTTTTAAGATAAAATAGGGAGACTTCAAAAATTTAATATACTTGGTCAACCAGATCTTGACAGTAGAAAAAGGCGGCAAATTTGAAAAATGTAGGCGCGAAGGGATATCGTCCTATAGAAAATTTGAATTTCGCGCCTTTTTTTTACTGACAAGATTTGGTTGGCCAGCTATAACTAGGGGTTACGGCAGAGTAGCGCAAAGGGGTCCAGCGTTTAGGTTGCACATAAATAATAAATCATCACGTAAATAAATACAATTTTATAACATGCAAGAAAATCTGTACACATCAATAAAAAAAGTTAGTAATTTTACAATCGTCGTCACATAATCACTTTTTCAGGGATTCAAACAATGAAGTCTACAACTATGGTGTTGTTAGGTAACTATTTGATCAAATTCTCAGGCATTGAAAGACTGAAAATTGGTGTTCTGGGTAAAGATGTTCGAAGATCTCTTTCATCTAACAAGATCTCTTTCATCAGTGCGTCTGGTTTCGGCAGCCAATGTCACATCAAATTCTATGGCACATCTAATGTTATCAATACAGGACGGCAAACTACATAGTAGCATTTATTGAGGTCAAATCATCGTGCATTTCAATGTCCATATCAGCTAATTGGCTTTTTATGTCGAAAAAAATTCAAAATCAAATCAAAAAACAAAATATATTTATTGTATGGTTATGGGTTTACAAAGGTGGTACAAATTTTTCATGGTCTCCATATCCTGCCTTACAAAGGCGTACAATATTTAGTAAGTTGTCTTAGAACTACTTTAACATTAACAGTTACATAGATAGACATATCATTAAATTGTAGGTACTTAATAACTAGCTAACTTTGTAAAAAGTCATTTATGCTATAAAAGCAATGTTTGATTAGCCAATCAAACAATCTTTTTTTGAAGGGTAATGATGCCAATTTTTTAAGGTCTGTGGGAAGTTTATTAAATATCTTTATACTCATACATATAACTCTTTTAGGGTTCCGTAGCCAAATGGCAAAAAACGGAACCCTTATAGATCCGTCATGTCTGTCTATCTGTCTGTCCGTCTGTCTGTCCGTCCGTATGTCACAGCCACTTTTCTCCGAAACTATAAGAACTATACTGTTGAAACTTGGTAAGTAGATGTATTCTGTAAACCGCATTAAGATTTTCACACAAAAATAGAAAAAAAAACAATAAATTTTTGGGGTTCCCCATACTTCGAACTGAAACTCAAAAATTTTTTTTTTCATCAAACCCATACGTGTGGGGTATCTATGGATAGGTCTTCAAAAATGATATTGAGGTTTCTAATATCATTTTTTTCTAAACTGAATAGTTTGCGCGAGAGACACTTCCAAAGTGGTAAAATGTGTCCCCCCCCCCCCCCTGTAACTTCTAAAATAAGAGAATGATAAAACTAAAAAAAATATATGATGTACATTACCATGTAAACTTCCACCGAAAATTGGTTTGAACGAGATCTAGTAAGTAGTTTTTTTTATACGTCATAAATCGCCTAAATACGGAACCCTTCATGGGCGAGTCCGACTCGCACTTGGCCGCTTTTTATTGTATACATATTTCGTGAGTTTAAGAGCCAACAGGCACTCCTCCTTCCTTTCTCCATACAAACGTACTCGACTGTTTCCTCCGCCGTTTTAGAAGCTAGAGCAATGATTTTTTGAACACAGATTATTATTGTCAATATCTGTGTCGGACCGTTTTGCTTTTTTTGATATTTTAGTTTTTTAAGGCGCTAGAGCTCTTCAAACATGGCCAAAATGGCCTAATTTATTTTGCCGCAATGAGAGGCGTGGTATTCAAAACTGATACCAGTTAGCCAAAAAAGCAAAACGGTCCGACGCAGATCATTTCATAATCATTCATATTTCCAAATTTGGTTACGATTGGTTAAGTTTTGGAGGAGGAAACAGTCGAGTACGAAACCTCGATTTTTGAGATTTTTACGCGGGATTTTTCGCCTAAGCTGCAGTTGTCCCTATCGCACTAATTTTAGGAGCGGGGTCAAGTTTCTAAATACGTACACATACAGAAAAGTGATGGGCAATAGTCGACATTTAATGTCGATAATCTAGTGATGTGAGAAGTTATCGATAAACCATAATAAAGTTGCAATCTTCCTCTTAGTAGGCAAAGTTAGTGAAGTGAGTACCTATTGCACTTTTGCCTCAGGGGATACCGTTTAACACTACACACACACTTGTTTCTTGGTTCATACAAAGCTGAGTAGACGCACTTTTATTTTATAATAACTTGATTTTATATCTGTGGTAATAAACGCTTTGAATATATTATTTTTCTAAACATCATTCCGAATCCAATGAGGTATCTTGGGGTTTCGTAATTATTCCGACCATAATCAGGAGCTCCTCAAACATATGTACCTAAATGTATTAAAATCTGACTCAAAAATAAAAATCGGCCGAGAGCATGTCGAGCCATGCTCAGTGTAGAGTTTCGTAGTTATCGCTCTGTCAAAATAGGCCAAACGGCGGGGGCGATAAGTTAGTATCATACGTTTACAAGGGAGTACCTTTGCAGCGCTTTCTACGTATTTTTAGATTTTTACTAAGAACAGAAGATTTTTTGCAATTTTGCAGTTTTCATTGAAAGTAGTTATTAAGCTTTTGTTACACGATTTTTTTCATTAATGGATCATGGTTCAAATGTTAGAGTGGTGCGGGGAGTTGGAGACACATTTTTTTTCTTTCGGACCGATTATTTCCGAAAATATTAACTTTATCAAAAAATGTTTATGGAGACCTTTATTAGTTTTTAAAGACCTATCCAAGGATACCCCACACTAGTGGAACAAAGCAATATATATATATATGTCGGCGAAGGATGGTCCCGATGGCGGTGGGCGCGTGGGGGTAGTACCTAGATGTATTACTTTACAGCCAAAATAGTAGGTATGCTACCAACGCATGAAATAAACATTCGGACTCATTAACCATACTAGTGCCTACTATTATTTCAGTACTAAATAAACGATCTTACGATGGAATCGTATTCAATAAAAATAAAAAGATCACATGAAATCGTTCAAATCTTTATTTTAGTCAAACTACACCGGCTCCAACCCTACACCTCTGACCCGAGAAGATTTAACCCGGCAACAAACTCGGCGGGACACATCTTTTCAAAACAACACATAGTTTCTTTATTTTACAAAAGTAAGCTTCTAATGGCACATAAGAAATCAAAATAACACTTGGAATAAAACACTTAGCTAAACGGTTAAACAACGTGAGAATCTATAAGCTTTCAGAATAATCCTTCAGGTGTAAGCCTTCAGGAACGTAGCGAATTAGGCACGAGCTTGGCTAACGTCCGATCTCTAGCGCGGTCCGATCAAGAAGACTCAAGCCAGTTCCAGCGGCGGAGCCAACGGCTCCCGCCTCCAATTCAAGTTGGTAAACCTGCCTGACCAGTCTACCAACATAACGACAAAAATGCCTGCTCGTGCCTACCTTCACTCAAGATACACATCTTGACGTTCCAAAGCCTTCTACCTGTCATTTTAGTTCAATAATACGCCAATAGATTGTACGGACGGCGTTAATCAAACAACAGCTTCGATGAAGATCATGTTTTATTCTGCTCTAATTGGGCAAGATACATGTTTTATATGCAGTGCTTACGTACTAAGTATATACTACACCACACGCCTCACCAAAAAAGGAAAAAAAAAGAAAACTAATTTTTTTTTTTTTTACAAAAAAACAATTATTTCATATTACATGCTAGGGCGAATACAGCTTTGTACGGTTTTTATGAACCGACACTTCTTTATCCTTGACCTTTATTATTACATTTGGGTCAGATTCTCTTACAACTACGAATGGCCCTTTATACAGCGGGTCCAACTTATTACTAAGTGCTTCATTTTTAATTAAAATCTGATCGCCTGCTCTATAGCTTACAGGGTTAATATAATGGTCGTATTGTGTTTTTCGCACTGATTTCCCTTGAATTAAATTACATTTTGCATCATATTGACATTTCTGTAACCTGTATTTTAATTCAAAGGCATAGTCATTAAAGTTATACATAGGATCCAATGAATTACAAAGATTACTCGGAATATTACATTGTCTGCCAAATACAAGCTCGTATGGAGTGTATTTTGTTTGTGAATGAACAGTTGTATTGTAAGCAAAACACCAGTAGGGTAACCATGAGCTCCAATTTCTAGTTTCATTATTAGTTTGAATACGCAAATAAGATGTTAAATGTTTATGATTATTCTCCAAGGATCCTATCGTTTGATGATGGTAAGATGTTGACTTTAGATGAGTTATGTTTAAAAGTTTGCATACCTCTTGCATTGTAGAGGATAAAAATTCGGTGCCTCGATCAGTTATTATTTCTCGAGGGATACCGTATCTTAGAATGAAATTATTAACAAAAGCTGTCGCTACCGAGACAGTGTCCTTAGATGTAAGCGGATACGCCTCGACGTATTTGGTCAAGTCGCATTGAAGCGTTAATATATATGTATAATTATTACTATCCTTAATTAAGGGGCCCACTATATCTAAAAATAATCTATCAAACGCAAAGTTACCTGTGGTTGTTATGACCATCGGCTCCTTTGTATTTACAAAGTATTTCTGACGCTGACATTTGTCACATCTTTTGACGAACTCTGCCACGTCTTTGTCTAATCCTGGCCAAAAATAACGTTGTCGAATATTATTCAACATACGTCTGACTCCAGCATGACCGCTAGTCGGGAGCATGTGGTAGTCATTCAATATCACGCGTTGTGTATCGTGGTTGTCAATTCGTATGGTGCCTTTTAATATGCGCAATAAGGGTCCGGACCATTGCGTCATATTATTTATTATTTTAGCTAGCTCTTCAATTAAAGTCACGTTCTCATTATTTCTAAAAATGTATAAACAGTCGACTGATTCATTATTACAAAATTCGCTCAGTTCCCTCGCAAAGGCAACTCGTGCGCGATGCGATCGGGTTACCGGCTTAACATAAACAATACTCTTATTTTTATCAAATGCATAGTTATCATATAGCTCGTCACAGTTGCGACTTATATTTCCCCACTCGTTCTCATTTAAAAATCGTAACTCGGTATAGCTTTTAGGAGGTTTAAGTACTTCTACGACTCTAGGGTGATCAGTCCTATTATCTGAAGTCCTATCAACCTGGGAATTATTTTCCTGCTCCATCTGTTTTCTTCGCGCTCGCGTTAAAACTGAAATATAATTTTCGCTCATCTTTTTTAAGTCGTCACTGGTTAAAGTTATACGCGACAATGCGTCCGCAGCAATATTGTCTGTACCCTTTACATACCGTACAATAAAGTTATATTCTTCAAGAAGTAACCTAAATTTCATTAATCTGCTTGTGGGGTTGGTCATATTAAATAAATAAACAAGTGGTCTGTGGTCGGTTTCCACTATAAACTGTCGTCCATAGAGATAAGGTCGAAAATATTTGATAGACCATGTGATTGCGAGAAGTTCTTTATCTACGGTGGGATAATTGCGCTCAGCTTTATTTAAACTACGGCTCGCATATGCTACAGGGTGTCCGTTTCCGTTACAAAGAAGAGATCCTATTGCTATTCCGGATGCGTCAGATTTTAAAATAAATTTGTTCTCTTCACTAAAATCTGGGTATTGAAGTATAGGGGGTGTCGCTAATGATTGCTTAAGGGAAAGGAATGATTTTTTACATTCTTCATCCCATTGAAAGGTTACGTTTTTACGTGTTAAATTATTTAAAGGAACGCATGTCGCAGCAAAATTTGGAATAAATTTTCTGTAGTAATTTGCAAAAGCTACGAACCTCTTTACATCATCCGTATTTTGTGGCTCCGGGTAGTTCTGTAAAACTTTAACCTTATCCGGGTCCGGTTTAATGCCGTCCGCCGAAACTATATGCCCTAAATACAAAATTTCCTTCTTTAAAAATTCACACTTATTCGGATTTAATTTCAAATTAAATTTACGTAGCCGACTAAAAATTTCCATCAGATGTTTATTGTGCATCTCCAAATTTCTTCCGAAACAAACGAGGTCATCCATATAAATTAAGCACTTTTCATAATTAAGGCCAGACATGGCTATGGTCATGGTCCTTGAGAAATAGCTAGTGCTGACCTTGAGGCCCATCGGGAGCCTTGTCATGCAATACTGGCCTGAAGGTGCCTGAAAGGCCGTATAAGGTCTACTTTTTTCATCTAAACTAAGCTGGAAAAATCCTTGGTGTAAATCCAAATGACTGAAATACATTGAACCGGACAAAGAGTCTAATATATCGTTAATATTGGGGAGAGGGAATTTATCATCCACTATCCGATCATTTAATTTACGAAAATCTATTACAAACCGCCATCGCTTGTTACCTTCTGAATCTGGTTGTTTGGGCACTAATAGTACGGGACTAGACCATTCGCTATGCGCTGGTTCGATAATTTTCTCTCGTAGCATTTTCTGTACTTGGCTTTCTAGTTCTGATTTTTGAGAATGTGGCAACCTATACTGCTTCACATAAACAGGGGTCGCATCAGGTTTTAAATAAATATTTTGTGGGTCTAATTTTGAGGGGGCTAATGTGTCGCCAGGTATATAAAAAATGTCAGAATATTTTGCGCAAATATTCTGAATTGAAGTTCTTTCCTCTTTATTTAAGTGCGATAATTCCAAAAGTGAAAACATGCTACGCACCCTATCTCCGGTAACTTTTATATCTTCAAATGTGCATAAATCATATTGTCTAATACTTTTTATCTCTGGTCTAAAATAGTTAAGATGTACTTCTGTATCCCTTGTATTCAGTAACTGAATTGGTATCCTACCTGCCTTGGGCGTACATAGTCCTCCTGCCAAGAAAACGCCATTACAGAGTTCATTTGGAATAACCATACAATCTTCTATAAATTCCGTGTTTATAAAAAATATTTTTTCACATCGCGGTGGTATAGTTAAGTAGTTATTTGTATCTAATAATCCTAACTGTAGAGGTACCGTTAATTTTCCTAATTTATCTATGTCTAAGGAAAGCGTATTTCGCTCGTAGTCTATTATAGCGTTATGTCTACGTAAAAAATCTCGTCCTAATATGCCACTGGGACCGCAAGGTAAGTCTCGAAGTACGTGGAATTTATGACGCAAGCGGTGTCCATGTAAAGCAAAGTCTATATAAACAAAACCTTCTGTACGACGATCCCCGCCGATACCGATTATAGAAACGACTTCTTTTTGGATTGGAATATTTAGTCGTACGACTGTTTCGTATTTCACGGCCGATATGGCGGCGCCCGTGTCTGCTAATAGTTGGAATGTGGCATCTCTAATTACTACTTCTAGCGAGCTGTCATATTTGTATGCATATATCGAGTTAGGGACGAAAAAAATCGTAACTCGGGTTTTCAGATGTATTTTGAGTTTCCCGATTTTCATTAGATGTCGAAGGTTGGGGTTCCTGCTCTTCTGCTACATATATATTTGGTTGACTGTTAGATCCACGGATAAATGAGTTACCGGATCTGCCTCTATGGAATCCTCGGCTCGGATTATTCAACCCGCGACCAATATTACTCTGAGCGTACCTACCTCGCGAGGCCCGGTTCGTGTCGTACGAATACCGCATGTCCATATTGCTGGTCATTCCTCGCCGCGGGCTGTAAAAACCGCGGCCTGCGCGCCGGTGGTACGACTGACCTGGAAAACCTCTTTGATTGACGAAGATTGAAGCTTCGTCGCTACCTCTTGTGGACGATATCTCCTCGTCCTTTGCGGCCTGAATTGCGTCCTTTAATGTTGGTAGATTCCTAGCTGAGAGTATGAGCCCTAAATTTGGGTTCCGCAACCCATCGGTGAACCTTTTTACTGCCAACTTTTCGTTGATGGGTTTCAGTACCTTATACGCATTTTGATCACCGTCAGCTTGAGAAATCGTTAAATCAACAAATAATTGCTCAATTTTTGTACCAAATTCATCAATAGAAAGTGAATGTTGCTTTGCTCTCATCAAATTACTGTGTATAGCTGTACTTGACTTTTTGGTCAGGAAATTAATTTTAAGGTCTGAAATAAGCGATTCGCAATCTGTGTATGATTGTGCCATTCGCAATTTAGCACTCTCGGACAAACGTGTTTTAAGTACGAATGTAACTAACTTAGGAATACTGTCCTGATCTAACATTGATTTGTATAATTCGATAGAATCAATTAGCTTTTTTGTAATATCCTCCTCTCCAGTCATTACAGGTAAGAGGTGGACCGCAGTTTTGAGGTCGAATTTCTCCATGGTGTTTGACTTTGCAATATGACTGCTCGTACAAAAATGTTGAATTTTATTATATGTACTTTCAATTTTACTACGTAATTCGTTGATAGCTTCTACTGTGTCCGGGTTAACATCTCCTTTCAAAATATTAATGTCTATGACTTTGGAACACGTTAAAAACGTATCATATAACTTATTAGCTGTAGTTAGCTTTTCCTTTAACTTTTCTTTTGTTCTTCTTTCCAGGCTTAACTTAAAAAGATTTTGCTTAAATTGGTTTAACTCATCATATAAATCTGTAAGCTGTTGAAGCATCGCAAATTTACTCAAAGAATATGATACGTTTTATATTCGTTATATGTATAATAGTTAATCTAAGACATAAAATTAACTCTATTAACTTACATTTTAAACACTGAACTTCACTTCACTTTCTTTGCACTTAGTATCAGCGTGCCACCTGCGCCGTAGAGAGCACTGGGTCCTTGTTGAAATAAAAAAAAAATGCTCCGTTACACTTCCTCCGTCGGCCCGGTCTTCCTTCCCCGTCCAAATGATCGCCTGAAGGCCACTTGACCGTTAATTTCCCTCCGGATCATCTTCTTATGGCATCTCAAGTATATTTTATACAGTCCGTATATAAAAATCAAGCAAATGATGACAAGTATGGTCAGCAGGATTATATTTGTATTGCTGACATGGAATGCCAAATCCTTCACTGTGGCATTTGCTTCGTTGCTGCCTCCCGACGCTGTCTGGGCGATAATTACTTCCTGTGGTTTAGATGTACCTGACCCCATCTTAATAACACTAGCGTCGCGTCATTATTAACGAGTTTACACCATCTACGCCTTAAAACTTCATGAGCAAGTCCACTGTAATTGTTCGATTTATAACAAAACACTGTTTTTGATTTTAACGATAGTTCACATAGTGTTAGTTTATTTAGTCCTCACATCTTAATTCAACCTCGCACTCGCGGAACGACACCGCTGCCTTAAAAGGCAGGGTCGCCATGTACGGACGGCGTTAATCAAACAACAGCTTCGATGAAGATCATGTTTTATTCTGCTCTAATTGGGCAAGATACATGTTTTATATGCAGTGCTTACGTACTAAGTATATACTACACCACAAGATAGTGGCGTTACTCACTACGCAGCTTCATTATTTCGTTACAAGCAAATAATACATAGTCAAACATTGCTAATCGACTTTTACAGGCGTCTAACTATGAACTGTAATGCTGCAATACGTCTTTCTGGTGTCTCGCTCCGACATATATATATATATATATATATACCTTTGGGTTCAATTGGCGTAAAGGACATTTTAGCGAAAATGAATTATATAATACAGTTTTAATACCTGGCTTAACAACCTCAAAGCTGTACTTTGGTTGCCTAATCGTGCATGCCATACGATCTAAAATAAGAGAATGATAAAACTAAAAAAAATATATGATGTACATTACCATGCAAACTTCCACCGAAAATTGGTTTGAACGAGATCTAGTAAGTAGTTTTTTTTTTAAAACGTCATAAATCCCCTAAATACGGAACCCTTCATGGGCGAGTCCGACTCGCACTTGGCCGCTTTTTTACACTATGAGCTTGCAAAAACAGCTTAGCTCAAGGGGCGTAAATGACCAGTTATAAATAGAAGTTCAAAGATAGTATCGTAAAGGTTACCGCTAAATATAAATTATTATGTCGACCGAGTATTTTGACGACCGGTCTGGCCTAGTGGGTAGTGACCCTGCCTGTGAAGCCGCGGTCCTGGGTTCGAATCCCAGTAAGGGCATTTATTTGTGTGATGAGCACAGATATTTCTTCCTGAGTCATGGTTGTTTTCTATGTATTTAAGTATTTGTATATTATATCTATCGTTGTCTGAGTACCCACAACATAAGCCTTCTTGAGCTTACCGTGGGGCTTAGTCAATTTGTGTAAAAAGAAATGTCCATTAATATTATATTATTATAATATTATGTTGTAAAGGACTAACATGTCATTTGTCGTCCTTTAATGAAGTGAGAAATGAAAATTATCATGACAAATGAAGGGCATTTGTCATGATAATTTTCCATATCGTATGGTCAAGAATCTTGACTCAAGATCGTCGTAAAGGACATATTTGACTATTGAAATTATTTTACTTGCCCTTTACGACCCGTCCTAAAAATGATTTTACCTTAAGTATACGAGGCGAACAAGGTTGTCAAGGACTTTTCTAGTTTTTGTGTCGTTTAATCTCAAAATTGCAAACAAATAACACGGACGTAGCGTTTTCTGGAACCTTTATTACTATAATGTAATGTTTGCCCTCAAATTTGAAAGCATTTACGCTAAGAATTTTTTCCGCAGTTATGGACGTAAATAGGCCTTCCATTCCGTAATTACGTAATAACGTAATTCCGGATAGCTATTGATCTTTTAATAATTACGTAACTAAAAAGAACAATTCCGTAATTACGGAACTATGAAAAATAAGATAATACACTCGGCGTCAGAGAAATCGCACACTCACAGATTTTTGTGTCAAGCGAATATAGCTCTTATCATATGTATTATAATACCCTATCAATATTAATATCATTTAAAAGCAAAATTAATAAGCTTTAAACATGAATAAAGCATTTTCGGAAAAATAATAATAATCACGAAGTTATCGCGTTCTGAAAGAACACCTAGAATGTATACGCGTTGTATAGGGTCGCTAGTTGCGTTACCTTGGAGAGGTATAAAAGGGGGGGTAAAAGTGTGATATGGATCATTCGGTATCCAGAGTTCACAGAGGTCATCCCGGAACAGCTGGAGAAAGAAAACACCCCAAGAAAATGGATACCACGGAAGCAGTAGCAACTCAAGCAGTAGCCCTGGTGGATTTAGGAATGACGCAGTCTGTGGTTCCTCGGCAGCTCAACATAAGCCGTTTCCGAGTTCTACGAGCAGTTTATCGATTCCAGAGGACTGGAAACTTCACCAGGAAGCCTGGATCCGGAGGACAACGCTACACTTCCGAGAGATACGATCGCTTTATTGTGTCAACGTCTTTGCGGGACCGTTTCTCCAACGCTGTCCAGCTGCAGCAGGAGCTACGAGCTCCTTATCGGATAAATCGTTAAACGCGTTGTCATTTATGCGGTCATATTTTCAAAATAAAAATACAAAAAATGATCATGGTGTGTGTCCCATTCTGTTATTCTGTTCTAATTAAAGATCCCCAATAATTGTACTGTCGTTTTATTTTAGAACACTCAATTACGGAATTACGTAATTACGTAATTATTTTTTTAAATTTCGTAACTAATTACGTAATTAACATTTCCGTAATTTTGGAAGCCCTAGACGTAAAGGTCTACAATGCCAAAATGTTATAGTTATTTACGATACACGTGCGGAAAAGAGGAAATTCGCAACGAGTGGCGATAAATTAAAACACACATACATAGACACGTATTGTACTAGTTACCGCACTAGGGCGGTAAAGTAGCACTATATCTACTATAAAATAGTTTTATGGGTCCTTTATTACCAAAATATTATGTTTGCCCTTCAAATTAGAAAACTCAGCTCAGTGTTTTTTCCGCAACTATTACTGTTTTACTTGCAGTGGAATCTCTTATAGACTTGCGACAACAACATACTAGCCTGTGCATAATACACTCTGAACCTTTCCGACTCGCATTTCTTGTTGATTAGGAGAACGAGACAGGTGTATCAGCGATTGCCCATTGCATCGCTCCTGATTCTCATTGGATACGCAGCTTAACTGGCGCAGGGTTATGTTATGTCTATTTATTATCGTTCCTGAGCGGTGCAAGTTGTTGTTTGTGCGTAATTTAATTATTTGTGTCATTGGTTGAGCTCGGCTACAATAACTAGTTGAAATAAAGAACAACGCTTCGTTTCAAACACACTCACAAAGTTTGGAACGTATCTGGACGAAGTGGTAATTAATGCTTAATGACCGAATCGGTTTTAGTTACCTAATTCGTTTACTTACTTGTTTCATAATAGTTCTAATAGAAGATATTTTTAAGTGATTGAAATTAGAAATTATTGCAGCTACAGTTAACGGGGATTAAATAACACAGAAATTACTACTTAAATAGGATTTCTTTTTTTGATTTAATATCTTATTGTTTCGTAATTTGGAAGTATTATGCTAGTGTAAACATGTATTTCTCAGGAAGTGATTATTCTTGTAATCTTTTGAGAAATAAACATCTTAAACCTAAAATAAGACATCTTGAAAAATTTAAACTGTATAGAATTATAGTCTTTTATTCACTAAGGAAACGTCCAAATGCTTGATATGCTAATTCTTATCATCGTTAGCTGATCTAATACTTCCCTTGTTATGATTAAATGATTGAAGGCGGCTAGTGTTAAGGGGTCCACTGATTACCAGTCCACCGGATGATATCGACCTGTCAGTTGTTCGGAACTGTCAACTTTTTGTTCTAACTGACAGATCGATATCGCCCGGTGTACTGTTAATCAGTGTGCCTCTTTAAGCACTAGGACATTTAGTTTACCGTCATTCCCGAATATTAGGTGCTTTGTGAGCAAGTAATTATTTTTTAATAAATAATTGGTTCAAAATATTGTGTTTTCTTTATTATTACTATATTACCAGAAAAATATTAATAACAACTGTAATCGGGATATACCTAGCATAATTAACTACCGTTTGATACATTTTAGAGCTTCGTAGCAGTAAACTATGCTGAAAACAGTTAACATGTGTACCGTGGCTGGTAACTAATACACCCCGAATTTGGAATAAAATAGTCTGAGAATATCACTTACGACCCCCGACAAGATACACTAAATTATCAAAAAATGCATGGGTGTAAAGGACATTCATAGTGTTTTTGACCAATTCTATAGGAGATTAACTTCCTTCGTTTTTAATTTATATATATGATTGCTAATTCAGGTTAAAGAGACTAACATTTTGAGTACTTTTCTAATACACATCAAAAATATATTAGCTCCATAAACAACAAAAATACCTATATAAACATTAAAAAAAAACTGTTTTTCGCGTCTCCTGAAAACTAGCATTTTATCCTTTACGCCAATTGAACCCAAAGGTATCGAATATTGTATGGAAGGTCTCAGGTCAGCAATTCTTTTTTAATAGTTTTTATTTTACCGTTCTGTCGCAATGCGTGATTCATATATCCATGCCAATAACTTGCCAACTTGCAGCTTTTTAGCACTTACGATCACGGAACAAAGCCTCGGACAGACGAACATGGCGAAACAATAAGGCGTTCTTTGGTGACTACGCAATCCTAAAAAACGGACCATTAATAAAACAGTTAAAATTACATTGAAGTAAAAAATGTCACATGTTTCTTTATTATGATAATTTCATCTAACCTGAGTCTTTCTTATTTACTGGCTGAGGTGAGTACACTATTTGTTTAGCACAGGGTGCCGAAAATTGACACTTTCCGCACGCAAATCAGAAAATAAGTTTGAAAAAAAATATTAAGTTTATTTTTTACCGACTTCCAAATCTAAAAGGAGGAGGTTATCAATTCGGTTGTATGTTTTTTTTTATTTTTTTTATGTTTGTTACTCCATATCTCCGTCATTACTGGACCGATTTTGAATTTTTTTTTAATGTATGTATATGCATACAGATTGGTCCCGTTTTTGTCAAAACCCAGTTCTGATGATGGGATCCATGAGTAATCGAGGGAACTCCTCAAATCTTAAAGGCATACATATAGTGATTTTTGTGTTTTTATCAACAAATCAAGCATATACATTTAAAAAGTAACATTTGAGGAAGTGTAACTGCTGATGATGATCAGAACGAAACTCTTTAACGACGCATAGCTCGCGTTTGGCGATTTTTTTCTTTTCGTTATGTTTGTTAAGCAAGTTAGGTTTTTAAGCCATATTTATGTCAAGCTCAAGTTCTGAACATGGGATCCATGAGAAATCGAGGGAACTCCTCAAATCTTAAAGGCACACGTATAGAATTTTCTGTATTTTCATCATAAAATAAAGCATTAACATTAAAAACTGTCGCATTTGATGAACTGGAACTGCTGATGATGATCAGAACAGAACTCTTTAACGACGCATAGTACATGTTTGGTGATTTCGAATTTCGACTTTGACTTGGACTGGGACCCGGACTCGGATCCAGATCCGGACTCGTACCCGGATCCGATTCGGACCCGGACCCGGACCTGGTCTCGGATTCGGACTCGGACCTGGACTAGACCCGGACTCGGACCCGGACTCGGACACAGACCCGGACCTTGACCCGGAAAACCACTATGATACCTAAACTAAATAAACCACTATGATTACCTACCATAAAATGTAGGTATAAAGTATGATGAGGCCAAACCCCTCCCGCTCAAACCCCCGTACACCGCACCGCATGCGCCGTTAAGTAGGTTAGGTTAGGTTTGAACTGCTATCCTCACAGAACCGAACAAAAGTGGGTTAGGTTAGGTTAGAGCGAGCCTTACAGAAACGAAATGCTTCCTTTTCTACATAGCGCACCATCTACAATAATCTTTCACCGGGCCGCATAGAAGTCGGTTTTTTTTTCTTAAAAATTATTAAATAATATATTCAGTTAAGCTCAAACGGTAATTAAAATACTCTGCGAATATTTTCCATAGCAAAGGCCTGCTTTCGCCTTGTATTACGTAGTACGAGTAAATATACGTTACCGACTAGATTGTTGTTTTACTAATTATATTGCTAAAACCTTTTAGCTTAAAAGCATTTCCGAATATTTCTATACTGGCAATTGTTAATTAAATACTTAAAATAAGTATTAGTGGCGGGCTTGTTTCATAATTATGAGCCTAGGTTTATTACTGACGACCGGTCTGGCCTAGTGGGTAGTGACCCTGCCTGTGAAGCCGCGGTCCTGGGTTCGAATCCCAGTAAGGGCATTTATTTGTATGACGTGCACAGATATTTGTTCCTGAGTCATGGTTGTTTTCTATGTATTTAAGTACATATTTGTATATTATATATATCGTTGTCTGAGTACCCACAACACAAGCTTTCTTGAGCTTACCGTGGGACTTAGTCAATTTGTGTAATAATGTCCTATAATATTTATTTATTTATTATTTATTATTACTGAGACTTTTGTGAACCAGTGCATTTTGTTGAAACTTTTTATCCTGCGAGCCGCCTTAAAACCTCAACTACTAAATGAAACAGCATTTTTTTTAATTTTGCTTGATTTCACAACACTATATAATACGGCTTGCTCCGTAATCCGTAACGATATTGCCAATGCCAAATTCACAACCCTATTTATGGTACCTACCGAAGCCGACTGAATCATGATTTGTTTTTCTGTAAGTTATTGAAAATTAGTTTATAAATTATGATGAATTAGTAAATTCATCATTCTCCATTTCTCCTCACTCATGTCGTAAGTTTTGTTGTATGCGATATATGCCCTCCATCATACATTGAACAGTGTTTTATGACACATTCTTGGTTTATCCTTATCGTCGAAGAGTTTTTTTTTACTAATATTAATAACATTGAATAAACCATTATTGATGATATTGTTCTTATTTCTTTTTTAGGGTTCCGTAGTCAACTAGGAACCCTTACAGTTTCGCCATGTGTGTCTGTCTGTCCGTCTGCCCGAGGCTTTGCTCCGTGATCGTTAGGGCTAGAAAGCTCCAGTACTTTTGAGATACATTATTTGTAAACTATAGGGAACAAAGGCCCCACACCTTACACGTTACAGTCCTTAGGACAAATTTCCATACAGCCAGGTAATATATGTCTCTCGAGGGATGCGAAATTATGAAAACCCTCGATTTTAAGGGTATTCCCATCACAATGGCTTTCTCTTCGTGTGTTATACAATCGAATAGCTTTTGTCCTCATTTTCATTCTCTCAAATGTTGGTTTGTCTGGGTCTGAAGTTTAAAGCATAATTAATTATTGTTGCTGACATATGTTTCTTTTGTAATGTGGAAATATTATACTTACTCGTATACCAATTACGAACCTTTACTTAACGTCGTATTCTGTTAAACTAGTATTTTATACAATCGTGATATAATGGAGAGCTTTTCAGTCGAGTACCGTGTTTAGGCAACCAAGCTTGCTGAGTTGCCTAAGTAAAGGTACGAGATTGAAAAGCTTGATTATATCACTATTGTATACAATACTTTTTCTACGAGTCAACAAAAAAAAATACTTAAAACTAGTAGAAGAATCATGTATGTAGGTAAAAAAACCAAAAGTATACCTACAGCTAAGATGCGCGAGCAGCCGCGATACCTTCATACTCGTACGCGACCCGGCCCCCGCGCCCCGCGCCCCCGGCCGGTTGGTCAACGATATCTTCTCGTAACTCATGAGGCCCTGGTACTTGCTCCGCGCTTTCGATTGGTCAATTTCATTGTAGTTGACTAAACTGTATCGAAATGAATATTATAGTTGACTAAACTGTATCGAAATGAATATTATAGTTGACTAAACTGTATCGAAATAAATATTATAGTTGAGTTGGGGTCCCATAGTGAAAAGAGTATGCGATTTCACTTTGGTATACGAAGTCTCAAGCATTCAAGTATTCAAGCATTGCAGTCACTTGCAGTCGACGAGTAGAAAATAGTATTTTATACAATCGTGATATAATGGAGAGCTTTTCAGTCGAGTACCGTGTTTAGGCAACGAAGCTTGCTGAGTTGCCTAAGTAAAGGTACGAGATTGAAAAGCTTGATTATATCACTATTGTATACAATACTTTTTCTACGAGTCAACAAAAAAAAACTTAAAACTAGTAGAAGAATCATATATGTAGGTAAAAAAAAACAAAAGTATACAGCTAAGATGCGCGAGCAGCCGCGATACCTTCATACTCGTACGCGACCCGGCCCCCGCGCCCCGCGCCCCCGGCCGGTTGATCAACAACACCTTCTCGTAACTCATGAGGCCCTGGTACTTTCTCCGCGCTTTCGATTGGTCAATTTCATTATAGTTGACTAAACTGTATCGAAATGAATATTATAGTTGACTAAACTGTATCGAAATAAATATTATGGTTGAGTTGGAGTCCCATAGTGAAAAAAGTATGCGATTTCACTTTGGTATACGAAGTGTTAATTCAAGCATTGCAGTCGACGAGTAGAAAAAATATGTTTTAATTATGTACGATAATACGACTAACTACTAGAATACATAGTGAAGTATATATATATATATATATATATATCGGTGAAGGATGGTCCTAATGGCGGTGGGCGCGTGGGGGTAGTACCTAGATGTATTACTTCACAGCCAAAATAGTAGGTATGCTACTAACGCATGAAATAAACATTCAGACCCGTTAACCATACTAGTGCCTACTATATTTCAGTACTAAATAATCAAAATGACCAATCACTATTTTTGATTTAAAATAAAAAGATCACATGAAATCGTTCAAATCTTTATTTTACAAAAGTAAGCTTCTAATGGCACATAAGAAATCAAAATAACACTTGGAATAAAACACTTGGCTAAACGGTTAAAGAACGTGAGAATCTATAAGCTTTCAGAATAATGCTTCAGGTATAAGCCTTCAGGAACGTAGCGAATTAGGCACGAGGTATGGCTAACGATAACGTCCGATCTCTAGCGCGGTCCGATCAAGAAGAAGGAAGCCAGTTCCAGCGGCGGAGCCAACCGCTCCCGCCTCCAATTCAAGTTGGTAAACCTGCCTGACCAGTCTACCAACATAACGACAAAAATGCCAGTTCGTGCCTACGTTCACTCAAGATACAACTCTTGACGTTCCAAAGCCTTCTACCTGTCATCTTAGTTCAATAATACGCCAATAGATGGTGGCGTTACTCACAACGCAGCTTCATTATTTCGTTACAAGCAAATAATACGTAGCCAAACATTGCTAATCGACTTTATACGGGCGTCTAACTATGAACTGTAATGCTGCAATACGTCTTTCTGGTGTCTCGCTCCGACACGGCCGTCCTGCGTTACACACGTCCTCGTGTGTGGGTGTACGCATTTGATACTGAAACAAAACATACAGCACAGTATCTCATCGCTCGGTCATTCCTGACCAACAATTTGGGTCTCACTCAAATTACTATTAAAATCAAACTTTGTCATCAATCAAACCAGAAAAAATAATTGTTCAAAATTACTTTAACAATCCTCAATTCTCTAGTCAAAAATAGTCCATCGAGCAACTACTAAATAAAAATAATCATCGGCTTCGCCGCTATCTAACGGATACACTCCAATAATCATCGCCTCCATCTGGCGGATACTCTCAAATTTATGTGAAAACAGAACAATCCCAAACATCAAAAACAATTCACAACAGCTCTAATTCATTGCTCGACAATATCACTACTATTGTCGTCAATATCAATTTACGGGGAAATTTATCTGACATTAAAAAAAAAATTGGTCATAATATGTGATCTAAATTTTTCTAAGACATCTTAAAATAAATAACATTCTAAATTGATAGTTCCAATTTTACTCATATGAACACAGTACATAAACGGGAATTCATTTTTAACAAAACAACACCAGTCCTTCGGTGCATTGCCAGTCCTTCGGCAGATACCAGACCCTCGTCAGAAGTAACCATCTCAGCCGCGTAAGTGCTACTCCTCGCAAAGAGCATTCTGCACATAAAAAGCAGACCACGTGCACCTCTTACATGCTCCGGCACTTCTGATGCAGTCACTAAACAATACCCAGTCCATCGAAAGCAAAATAGTAGTGCCCAGTCCATCGGGCGTGCCTTCAGTCCATTGAAAGCCAAACAGTAGTACCCAGTCCATCGGGCGTACTTTCAGTCCTTCGAAAGTACAAGCTTTCAGTCCATCGAAAGCACAAAAAAAATGTTAAGAGTGAATCCCGAAAAGAAAATAAACACAGGCGTTACAATCATGTAACTCAGAATTACTGACACTATCAGCGTCAACTGATCGACTGAAACTGAACTTTACTGATCAAAATAACTGAAAATCGCTTTTTACTTTAGCTTTTACAACAGAAACTCGCTCAAGAGTTCTAAACAGATGTAAGACATCTCAAAATAATCCCAACGAAATGGGAACTGCTCACCAGCTTAACAAAATATGATGCACGCGACCAAGTCAAAGGTGGTGGTGGTGAGGTCCAACCCAAGCACGGAGGCTGATCCTTTCCGCTTGCCGTTGCTGTTGCTGCGGCAGATTGCGATAGACACGATGTGGTTCAACATAGCTGGCTGTTACTGAAATCATCATTTGCACGGTATCAGGTTTATCATGTATGCAGGCTAAACTCAAAAGGTTTATGAAATGCAAGGTAACAGACACAAAAAACATGTTTCCAATGTATACGGGACTTCAAAAATCTCAGAATAAAATTTAAACTTCAATGAGTGAGTTTTATTTCATTCTATGAACAAACAAACACGTGTTCCAAAAATAAGTAACACGGTAAAATGGGCCAATACGAAAAGTGACAGCTTATTAGTTACGTTCGACTGTTATGCATCGCCATTACACTCAAAATAAAATTCACTAATAAACAATTGGAACGAAACCTGTCCTTTTATTTCCAAATCTCCAGCACAGAAGATACACAGCTGCTTCTGTGTCACGGGCGTAATGGTGTCTGCAAGTTCGCTCGGCTCTGGCTGCAGGACACATTACAAAGTGTCCAGATTATGGAATGTAGGTCACCAGAAATACACCACGCTCCCAGGTGGCTGTGTAAGCAATACATGAAACTCCGCATCCATCCCACTTCTGATATCGGTGAAGGATGGTCCTAATGGCGGTGGGCGCGTGGGGGTAGTACCTAGATGTATTACTTCACAGCCAAAATAGTAGGTATGCTACTAACGCATGAAATAAACATTCAGACCCGTTAACCATACTAGTGCCTACTATATTTCAGTACTAAATAATCAAAATGACCAATCACTATTTTTGATTTAAAATAAAAAGATCACATGAAATCGTTCAAATCTTTATTTTACAAAAGTAAGCTTCTAATGGCACATAAGAAATCAAAATAACACTTGGAATAAAACACTTGGCTAAACGGTTAAAGAACGTGAGAATCTATAAGCTTTCAGAATAATCCTTCAGGTATAAGCCTTCAGGAACGTAGCGAATTAGGCACGAGGTATGGCTAACGATAACGTCCGATCTCTAGCGCGGTCCGATCAAGAAGAAGGAAGCCAGTTCCAGCGGCGGAGCCAACCGCTCCCGCCTCCAATTCAAGTTGGTAAACCTGCCTGACCAGTCTACCAACATAACGACAAAAATGCCAGTTAGTGCCTACGTTCACTCAAGATACAACTCTTGACGTTCCAAAGCCTTCTACCTGTCATCTTAGTTCAATAATACGCCAATAGATGGTGGCGTTACTCACAACGCAGCTTCATTATTTCGTTACAAGCAAATAATACGTAGCCAAACATTGCTAATCGACTTTATACGGGCGTCTAACTATGAACTGTAATGCTGCAATACGTCTTTCTGGTGTCTCGCTCCGACATATATATATATATATAACACCTTCATCAACACATCCACTTTCAAATTTCAAGTGTCTTGAGACTGTACTAACCTTAAGTTAATTCTTACAACCCCTTCCTCCTCAGTCTCCTCACCGAGTTCACTGAGCCATTTGGATTTTTCACCTTCCATTTCAATAAAGAGTGAAATTGAAAAAATAAATGACTTCGGTTGGTATTATTTTATGTTATGACAAGCCCTACGTCTTATTTTTCTGAACGAATTAACTATTATTGTGTTTATAAAATTTATAAACATGTTAGTTAGGTTTTTAAAACTAAATTTTACGTGTCTTGGACCAATGTTCACTAGCAATAGAAATCCAAGTCGATAAAGAAGGGATAACCGTAGTGTTACGGGTAGATCGTAATATTCCCTCTATCACGCGACGTAACTCGCTCGGATCAATAAACCCGATTGGAGCCGATCAAAACGTGCGGGTGTTATCATCCATGCCATGGGTAATCAATGGCGATCCAGTAACACGTTAACCCTTTTGCGCGTTCACGTGAAAAATGAATCGTGTTTAAGATCGTCATTGCACGTGGCTGAATTCGTAATTTCCGAATCCGAACCCTCAATCCACATACTTATTCATTCGTCTGCGCAAAAAAGTGCATGACCTTTTTTTTAGGATGAGAATATTCTCTATAGTCTTTCACTGCGCTTTCTCCGTGTTTTCGTTTTAAGTGTGTAATAAAGTTTGATGGTTAACGTACCGGATATTTTTACTTTTTTGGGACTGTACTTGAATGTACTTACACAGTCCAACGTTCTCGTTCTTCAGAAAGTTTCAAGAACTTGACATCAGGAATACCCGGCACGATTTTGTTAGCATTTTCTGCTGATGGCTCAGAGCTGATAGAAGAACTTGATACCTCATTCCGCATTGCCTCGGTCAAATCATCTGACTCGTTCATTGTGCATTGTCGAAAATAAATCATACAATTGTTTTAAGTTCGTGTTTAACATTACACATGAAGTTTGAAGTTAGTTTTTAATTTATATTTAAAACGACACATGTTCTTTTTCACAGCTAAGGATAATTATAATTATATTATATTATAATTATAATTAGTTAAGTTACACTCTAAAAAATGAAGACCAACTAAGAGCAGTTTTCTCTTAGTTGACGTTAAGTTAATTATAACAATAACGATCTTATATAAATCAAAGAAACCTGATTACTTAAAACAATAAGTGTATCTGTGATTGAACTAATAAAGTAGGTATGTTATTAATCCTAACAATTGTATACTTTGCATCTATCATTAACTTGTTGGCATAATTATGTAACGTAGGTTGATTCAATCCTTAACAAATTAATTAAAACAGATAAATATGTTAATAGTTATGAACATTTTAATAGTTTATGTGATTATTTTCTCTTTGTTGATTTACTATTTCAAGTAAGTTTCAACTAAGACTTGGTATTTTAATCAACTAAACATATAATATTTAGAACAACAAAGATAAAACATTCAATCCCATTATGATCAAGTTATTGTATTAATTACGAAACTAATATTCCATTCTATTAAGAATTATTTGTTAAATCGATTTTCTTCATAATTAAATTATATAATCAGTTAATCCGTTCAATCAAGAGATAAGTAGGGGGGCGCCGGTGCACCCGCGGTCCTCCCCGCCCGCGCCCCTGCGGCGCCTGTGACCGTGCGAGTGGGGAGTCAGTCTCAGCCTCGACGTTCAACATACAACTACTTAGTCATTCAAGTACGCGTCAACGAAATAAACTTTACTTGTGCCTTTATTTCACGGCAAGCCTGGAACAGTGAACGTTTGCTTTGTGTACCTAATGTATAATAGTGTATGTGCAACATGGAGCAAGTGATAATCGCGGCGACGGGAATAAAAGGCGCGGGGACGGGCCGGGATGGTTATGTGGGAATCCCTGTTGTGGACTAATGAGACCCCAGGTCTACCCAATAAAACCCCTGTTGGCCGCCTCAAGGCTTTAAGGCGAGGCACGGGAAACGATCGGGACCATGCTTCCGAAACCCCGCCAGCGGCTGTCCGAACTGCGGACTCGACTTCGGAGGAACTGTTTCCCTTTACTTCTCTAAGAGTGCGCCATTTTTTGCGCATTGGCCATCCCAGGGACCCTCGTGTAGGCGACAGACGTCCCCGAGCCTGCCGCCAACGGGTACCCATAAGGGGGAAATCGACGGTTGTACGCCAAACGGTCATTATATTTGTAGCCCGTTTTAAATGTTAATTATAATATATATGTAAGGTATGTAAAAGAAAGTTCGATTTTTAAATGTAAAACGTTTAGTTTTCTAAATGTTTAGATGAATAAATAACATCTTATTATATATATTTTTTGTTTTATTCATTTACCCCCTTTTCATAAAACTTTACTTTGTTAAATTTGAATCTCAATTGTTTAATCAGTTCAACTATGAAGCTTGTTGTTTGTTGTTGTGTTTTATTGTACTAGTACAATTGATGAAGAATGGTATATTGTACTAGACAAGCTTCATAGTTGAACTGATTAAACAATTGAGATTCAAATTTAACAATTTCTTAGTTCTGGCTAATAAGATGCATAAGTCGATGCAATCATGTTCTTAGTTGAACTTATTAGGGTCAAATAGTTGATACAGTAATTCTTCATGTTAACATTGATTTACATCTTAGTTGAAATGATTAAACAATTGAGATTCAAATTTAACAATATCTTAGTTCAGGCTACTAAGGTGCATTAGTCGATGTAATCATGTTCTTAGTTGAACTTATTTGGGTCAAATAGTTAATACAGTAATTCTTCATGTTAATATTGACCTACATCTTAGTTAAACTGACTTGTTTGTATTAGTTGGTACAGTAACTTATCATGATAACAATTATCAAGCCCTTAGTTGATCTTGCTAGGATCAATTAGTTAGCATAATTATTTTTCGTGTAAATATTGAACAAGATCTTAATTGGTTCAGTTACATAGATATAGTAATAGCAATCAGAATTACCTTATTTGATGTGTCTAAGTTCTTGTTAGGCTCGTATGGAATCAAGATGCTTGATTACGACTATCAAGATATTGATAGGGCCAACCAAATTTTTTTTAGAGTGTAGGCGGTGATAAGGCAAGTACGTTCATGTTGTCCAACTAGCATTATTCATAAAACAATAACTACGTCGTACACACCCAGTGGCGTTTCCGAAATAGCAAACGAACGCAAGACTCGACTAAAGGCGGACCAAACGGACCAACCCATTGACGTATAATATCTAAGGACGGGGTAATGGGGCACTAAACATCGTACTAGTTCAGCGGTGCTACCCACGAATTCCAGCCAATCGTGCAGTCTAACGCGACTAGTTGCGATCAATAGCGCGCGTAATGCGAACTTGTCAACCAATCGCGCGCGTGATGTGAACTCTGATCAACCAATCGCGTTGTAGCGATTTCACACCGCTGTACTGGCCCCTGTCATGCCTCATTATTATTGCCCGTAAAGCCAGTCCCTAGATATCTATGTCAATGGACCAACCACAACTAGCGGACTGGTCACACACTGCAGTAAACAATACAACTTCCCATACAATAAAAATTTGCTTATATTTTAACGGATAGGTACCGTACTAACGGTTTGGACTTTGGAGTCAATTTTCAAACTGACAGCAGCATTGTTTGCCGTCCCAAGGCTAAAATTTCAAGTTCATTGATCGAACAGAATTGTTATGGGTATATTTTGATTTTGTCTGTTTATATATATGTCGGAGCGAGACACCAGAAAGACGTATTGCAGCATTACAGTTCATAGTTAGACGCCTGTAAAAGTCGATTAGCAATGTTTGGCTACATATTATTTGCTTGTAACGGAATCATAAAGTTGCGTAGAGAGTAACGCCACCATCTATTGGCGTATTGATGAACTAAGATGACAGGTAGAAGGCTTTGGAACGTCAAGAGGGGTATCTTGAGTGAACGTAGGCACGAGCAGGCATTTTTGTCGTTATGTTGGTAGACTGGTCAGGCAGGTTTACCAACTTGAATTGGAGGCGGGAGCGGTTGGCTCCGCCGCTGGAACTGGCTTCGTTCTTCTTGATCGGACCGCGCTAGAGATCGGACGTTAGCCAAGCTCGTGCCTAATTCGCTACGTTCCTGAAGGCTTACACCTGAAGGATTATTCTGAAAGCTTATAGATTCTCACGTTGTTTAACCGTTTAGCTAAGTGTTTTATTCCAAGTGTTATTTTGATTTCTTATGTGCCATTAGAAGCTTACTTTTGTAAAATAAAGAAACTATGTGTTGTTTTGAAAAGATGTGTCCCGCCGAGTTTGTTGCCGGGTTAAATCTTCTCGGGTCAGAGGTGTAGGGTTGGAACCGGTTTAGTTTGACTGAAATAAAGATTTGAACGATTTCATGTGATCTTTTTATTTGCAATTTAACCAGTCAACATTCTAATAGCAATTAGTTCTTTTCATCATTTAGTACTGAGTTTAGTAGTATTTAGTAGGCACTAGTATGGTTAATGAGTCCGAATGTTTATTTCATGCGTTGGTAGCATACCTACTATTTTGGCTGTGAAGTAATACATCTAGGTACTACCCCCACGCGCCCACCGCCATCGGGACCATCCGTCGCCGACATCAGCAAGTGGGATCGATGCGTAGTTTCATGTATTGCTTACACAGCCACCTGGGAGCGTGGTGTATTTCTGGTGACCTACATTCCTTAATCTGGACACGTGGTAAATGGTAAGCTCACGTGTCTAACCTTCATTGAAAGGTGAGTGCAATTCATTGTTATTTGGTGAGAATTATTGTGAAATTGTGAATTATGATTGGGGCTGTCGAACGGACTGGTCGTGACGTGACGTTATCTCTGGTATCGCCACGTTTCTTTATAATTAATTTTTGTAATCCATTTAAATCAAAGCGATCTTGAGTTATTTTGATTTGAAATCCATACTGTTAATTAAAACCAAGTATTAGCTATCACGACGTGATACTATTTCATCGCTCACTTGTGAATCTACCCTCAATAATTGATTTGAACATACAATTAATTTTTAAAATCCATTTAAATCTAAGTGATCTTAAGTTATTTTGGTATGAAATCCATATTGTTAATTAAAATCAAATATTGGCTGTCGCGACGTGATATTATTTCGTCGCTCACTTGTGAATCTACCCTCAATAATTGATTTGAAAATACAATTAATTTTTAAAATCCGTTGAAATCTAAGTGATCTTAAGTTATTTTGATGTGAAATCCATATTGTTAATTAAAATCAAATATTGGCTGTCGCGACGTGATATTATTTCATCGCTCACTTGTGCATCTACCCTCAAAAAATATTTTTTTTCATGAAAATACAATGCACCGTTAGAAATTGATCCTGCTGATTTGCCAATGCAAGGATTATGTAATCTTTACCCTGTAACGTTTAGTAATTAATAAAATTGCCACAAATTATTGCTCGTAATGCCGTGATAGATCACAAATCGTGCATACTATGGAAACATGAGCTACGCATATGAAAATTAATGTTACAGTGTCCTGCAGCCAGAGCCGAGCGAACTTGCAGACACCATTACGCCCGTGACACAGAAACAGCTGTGCAGTATCTTGTGCTGGAGATTTGGAAATAAAAGGACAGGTATCGTTCTAATTGTTTATTAGTGAATTTTATTTTGAGTGTAATGGCGAAGCATAACAGTCGAACGTAACTAATAAGCTGTCACTTTTCGTATTGGCCCATTTTACCTTGTTACTTATTTTTGGAACACGTGTTTGTTTGTTCATAGAATGAAATAAAACGCACTCATTGAAGTTTAAATTTTATTCTGAGATTTTTGAAGTCCCGTATACATTGGAAACATGTTTTTGTGTCTGCTACCTTGCATTTCATAAACCTTTTGAGTTTAGCCTGCATACATGATAAACCTGATACCGTGCAAATGATGATTTCAGTAACAGCCAGCTATGTTGAACCACATCGTGTCTCTCGCAATCTGCCGCAGCAACGGCAACGGCAAGCGGAAAGGATCAGCCTCCGTGCTTGGGTTGGACCTCACCACCACCACCTTTGACTTGGTCGCGTGCATCATACTTTATTAAGCTGGTGAGCAGTTTCCATTTCGTTGGGATTCTTTTGAGATGTTTTACTTCTGCATAGAAGTCTTGAGCGAGTTTCTGTTGTTAAAGCTAAATAAGAAAGCTATCTTTATTGATTTTGATCAGTAATGTTCAGTTTCAGTTGATCAGTTGACGCTGATAGTACCAATGGTTCTGAGTATCATGATTTAAAGACTTGTTTTTATTTTCTTTTTTTTTTAATTCACTGTTGACATTGTTTTGCTTTCGACGGACTGAAAGCTTGTACTTTCGTAGCACTGAAATTACGCCCGATGGACTGGGCACTACTGATTTGCTTTCGATAGACTGAAGGCACGCCCGATGGACTGGGCAATACTGTAATGCTTTCGATGGACTGAAGGCACGCCCGATGGACTGGGCAATACTGTTTTGCTTTCGATGGACTGAAAGTATGCCCGAGGGACTGCATATTGTTTAGTGACCGCATCAGAAGTGCCGGAGCATGTAAGAGGTGCACGTGGTCTGCTTTTTATGTGCAGAATGCTCTTTGCGAGGAGTAGCACTTACGCGGCTGAGATGGTTACTTCTGACGAGGGTCTGGTATCTGCCGAAGGACTGGCAATGCACCGAAGGACTGGTGTTGTTTTGTTAAAAATGATTTCCCGTTTATGTACTGTGTTCATATGAGTAAAGTTGGAACTATCAATTCAGAATGTTATTTATTTTAAGATGTCTTACAAAAATTTTGATCACATATGACCAATTTTTTTTTTTAATGCCAGATTACTTCCCCTTAAATTGATATTGATGACAATAGTAGTGATACTGTCGAGCAATGAATTAGAGCTGTTGTGATTTGTGTTTTGATGTTTGGGATTGTTCTGTTTTCACATAAATTTGAGAGTATCCGCCAGATGGAGGCGATGATTATTGGAGTGTATCCGTTAGATAGCGGCGATGATTACTGATGATTATTTTTATTTAGTCGTTGCTCGATGGACTATTTTTGACTAGAGAATTGAGGATTGTTAAAGTAATTTTGAACAATTATTTTTCTGGTTTGATTGATGACACCTGGTGGTGGTGTGTATCTACAGACCTCCGAGCGGTGATGTACCCTTGTTTCTATCTAAATTAAATCAACTACTTAGCATGCATATATTTAAAACATCTAAAGTTGTAATAATTGGGGATGTAAACATTGACTCTCTTACAAAATGTAGTAATACAAAAAACCTAACATACCTCCTAAAACAGTTGGGATTTAGACAAATTAATGAAAAACCAACAAGAATAACTGACATTAGTCAAACCTGTATTGATCATATTTATTCAAATTTAAATAAATCACAAATAAAAAATGTTTCATGTATAAATATGCACTTATCAGACCACCTATGCCTTGTTATGTGTGTAAAATTTGATAAAAATATTGTAACAAATAAATGTGTAGAAAAGAGACAATTTTGTAATAAAAGTTTCGCTAATTTTAAATTAAGCCTTGATTTTTATGACTGGGATGCACTTTTGTGTAAAAGTTCTTGCCCTAGTACACTTCTTGAATTAGTATTAAATGTAATTAAACATTACTTCAATGTACATTTTCCTCATAGAAAATGCGTTGTAAAAGAACATAAAAATGTATGGGTTAGTGATGATATATATAGATTACGTCAGAAAATTCATTCTTATAAGCTGAAACTTTCACATAACTCGAATAACGAACAGTTTTCTAACTTATTGCAACTTGAAGCTACTTACTCGATTGCACTAAAAAATACTCGAAGTAATTATTTAAACGAAAAAATATCTAAGAGTACTGATAATATGAGCCGAAATATATGGAGAATTATTTCTTCCGAAACTTGTAATAATAATAAACGAGGGAACGGCGCGTTAGACGTGTTGGTGAGCCGGTCGGAGGGTGCGAACGACGCCGCGCGCGCTGCCGCGGCCGCCGAGCGGCTCAACCAGCACTACGTGTCGGCGACTCACGGTGGAGTCAAACCATGCACTACTGATGCACTTGCATATCTTGAGAACTACCTGCCTCCGACACCGTTGAAATTTTACTTTGAATTATTCACACTTCAAGAAATGATAAAGTCTATTAAAGAAATTAAACTTAAACAATCAAAGGATGTGAATGATATGTCAACCTTCATATTAGGGTACCTACCTCCAATTTTAGTGTCCCTATTACTAAAGTTATTTAATGATTGCGTTCTGACGGGAAACTTTCCAGATGCACTTAAAATTATAAAAGTGCAACCGGTATATAAAGGAAAAGGCGAAATGAATCTTCCAAAATCTTATCGTCCAATATCGTTGATTCCTATAGTTTCAAAAATCTTTGAGCGCCTACTTAGTACCAGAATTCTAAAACACCTAGTTTCCAATAATGTTCTAAATGAGCATCAATATGCGTATCGAGCGGGGCGCTCGACTGTGAGCGCGGCGCGCGACGTGGTGGCGCGCGTGCTGGCGCACCTGGAGGGCGGGCGACAGGTCGCGGCGATATTCTGCGACCTGTCGCGCGCCTTCGAGATGGTTGACCACGCGCTGCTTCTGGCGAAAATGTCTCGATACGGTATTGAAGGTGAATTTCACAAATTAATAGAATTATTTTTAAGCAATCGTAAGCAGTGTACCTACGTCTTAAATGCAAAGTCTAACCTGGAAACCATGGCTAATGCTGCAGTTCCCCAAGGCTCGACAATGGGAAATTACCTATTTCTTTTGCTTGTCAATGATATCACATCAGCATGTATCGGCCCAGAGTATGTTATGTTCGCGGACGATACATGCATCATAGTTAATGCAGATAATTTCTTAGACTTAAAATCCAAACTGAGAGAAGTTATGAAACTAATATCTCGCTGGTTCACAGTCAATGGCATGTGTCTGAACGTAGACAAAACAAATATAATTCACTTTCAGCAGCGCAAAACTAACAACAATAAACTCGATATAAGTTTGAACGATGTACTTGTGCCGCAAGTTGATAACGTAAAATACTTAGGATTTATAATTGATGAGGGGCTAACGTGGGCATCACACATAGATGAAACTTGTAATAAACTGTCTTCAGCGTCCTATGCATTATCTAGGTTGGCTCCCAGTCTGTCTATAGATAATATAAAGAAAGCATACTATGGATATTTCCACTCCATTCTAACCTACGGGATTGATTTGTGGTGTACCGCAGCCGATCGTGACAGGATCTTTAAAATCCAAAAACGTGCCATCCGGGTTATTGCTAGAAAACCTGTTGATTACCCGGCACAAGAATTATTTAAAAATCTCAAAATCTTAACTCTGCATAGCATTTACATCCTTGAGGCTTGCAAATACGTCAGACTGAATATAAGCTCATACATGAGCACTGCGCAGCGGCTCGGCTGTGACGACGCGCGCCGCCGCCCGCACCTGCTGCTCGTGCCGCGCGCGCGCCTAGCCAAAACTCGCAAGTCGCTTGCTGTGTTTGGCGTTAATATATATAATGCCCTTCCAGCAGATATTAAAAATTCACCAAGTGATGCAATCTTTCTTAGAAAATTAAAGCAATATCTTCTAGGTATGGCCTTTTATAGCACTGATGATTTTTTTTCAAATCATAAAATATCATCACTAATCCAAACGACTAACAACTAATTAATTAATTTAATTATAGTTAAAAATGAATGTATATACAACATTAATATAAATATGTAATAATAATTAATTAGTCAGGTACCTGAAATGTAAGATTATTTATGAATAGTGATTTATATTGTAAGTCCATTATTATTGACTTGTAAAATTATTGCCTTTTATCAATAAAACATCTGAATCTGAATCTGAATCTGACAAAGTTTGATTTTAATAGTAATTTGAGTGAGTCCCAAATTGTTGGTCAGGAATGACCGAGCGATGAGATACTGTGCTGTATGTTTTGTTTCAGTAACAAATGCATACACCCACACACGAGGACGTGAGTAACGCAGGACGGCCGTGTCGGAGCGAGACACCAGAAAGACGTATTGCAGCATTACAGTTCATAGTTAGACGCCTGTAAAAGTCGATTAGCAATGTTTGGCTACATATTATTTGCTTGTAACGGAATCATAAAGTTGCGTAGAGAGTAACGCCACCATCTATTGGCGTATTGATGAACTAAGATGACAGGTAGAAGGCTTTGGAACGTCAAGAGGGGTATCTTGAGTGAATGTAGGCACGAGCAGGCATTTTTGTCGTTATGTTGGTAGACTGGTCAGGCAGGTTTACCAACTTGAATTGGAGGCGGGAGCGGTTGGCTCCGCCGCTGGAACTGGCTTCGTTCTTCTTGATCGGACCGCGCTAGAGATCGGACGTTAGCCAAGCTCGTGCCTAATTCGCTACGTTCCTGAAGGCTTACACCTGAAGGATTATTCTGAAAGCTTATAGATTCTCACGTTGTTTAACCGTTTAGCTAAGTGTTTTATTCCAAGTGTTATTTTGATTTCTTATGTGCCATTAGAAGCTTACTTTTGTAAAATAAAGAAACTATGTGTTGTTTTGAAAAGATGTGTCCCGCCGAGTTTGTTGCCGGGTTAAATCTTCTCGGGTCAGAGGTGTAGGGTTGGAACCGGTTTAGTTTGACTGAAATAAAGATTTGAACGATTTCATGTGATCTTTTTATTTGCAATTTAACCAGTCAACATTCTAATAGCAATTAGTTCTTTTCATCATTTAGTACTGAAATATAGTAGGCACTAGTATGGTTAATGAGTCCGAATGTTTATTTCATGCGTTGGTAGCATACCTACTATTTTGGCTGTGAAGTAATACATCTAGGTACTACCCCCACGCGCCCACCGCCATCGGGACCATCCGTCGCCGACATATATATATATATATAAAGCCAAAAAACTCATAAATCAGATTATAGTTTTAGCTTTCATTAAATACGGACCATGTAAAACGCTGGGCTTAAAACTTAATGTCCGGTCGTATACAGCGTTTACCTGCTGACTTTTTATAAAGTTGCCAGTTGGTTTTATTTTAATGTACGAGGGGTATTCAAAATATTCTCGGTATGAGAATGAAAACAAACAAGTACGAAAAGTTTGATATTTTTATTTTTCAATATACTCCCCCCCTATGTTCATACACTTAAAAGATCGATCAATTATTTTTTTTAATCCCTCGTAAAAATATTTTTTATCTTTCGTGTAAAAATGCTCCTCCACTGCCGCCTTCAATGCTTCATCGTCAGAAAATTTATTTCCACGCAGATCCTTTTTAAGATTGGGGAGCAAAAAGAAGTCGCTGGGGGCTAAGTCCGGACTATACGGTGGGTGAGTAACAGTTTTAAACCCACGTTCAACAATAGCTGCCTTGGCAATATGAGCAGTATGGACGGGGGCGTTGTCATGCAGAAGCAGAATACCTTTGGTTAACTTTCCTCGCCTCTTTTCTTTAATTACATCCTTTAATTGACGTAGAATGTTAGCGTAGTACTGTCCTGTGATATTTACACCTTTTTCTTTATAATCGATTAGTAATACTCCTTCACAATCCCAAAATATCGTGGCCATGACCTTGCCAGCTGAAGGGATGACCTTCAACTTCTTGGGATGAGCTGAACCCTTAATGTGCCACTGCATGGACTCTTGTTTACTCTCTGGGTCATAATGATGAACCCAGGTTTCATCTCCAGTAACTATTCTTTGCAGCACCTCATCAGGATTTTCACCGCACAGGTCAATAAAATCGGAACAACAAGCTACACGCATGTCTTTTTGAAGCCGAGTCAGCATTCGCGGAACCCATCTTGCACTTACTTTTGACATATTAAGATGGTCATGTATAATATCATGTACGGTACCAATAGAGAGATTGGTTACTTGTGCTATAGATTTTACCTTCACTCGACCATCTTCCAATATAAGTTTTTCCACTTTATCAATATTTTCTTGTGAAGTAGCTACTACAGGCCGGCCAGGTCTAGGGTCATCTTCAATACTCTCCCTTCCGCGTTTAAACTCGCTTGACCACTTTTGAATGGTAGATAAAGAAGGAGCAGACTCACGGTAAACACAATCCATTTCCTCTTTTATGGTTTTTTGATTTTTACCCTGTTTTGTCAAGAATTTTATCACGCATCGATGTTCTAATTTAGTTAACATTGTCAATTCGCACAGGATGTTCATGTTTGTTCAGCAATTGCAGAAAAACAAAAGACTATCTCGGTTCGAATTATACTTTTTTTTAATGTCAATGAATAAACCTTAGCGGCCAGTAACGAAAGAAATTTTAGAAGAGGTCGTAAGATATCAATACCGAGAATATTTTGAACGCCCCTCGTAACGTTCCCCTACGCAGCAGTGCGCGCGTGCTGCAGGCAAATTTAACTTATCCAGGGATCAAGGTGGCGTTCATTTACCTCATCTTTTTAGGGGCGAGTTCCAGCCTTATTGCTATATTGTATCGGTAAAGTAAATAAAGCTACATTAAGTATAATTTTTAACCACAAAACCATTCCCGCCATTGCACCAAAAAAATGTTGTTTCAGAAACCAAACAGACATACCTAATCTAGTAAGTAAATGTTGTTCGATGTCACTAGGATAAGGCCTTTACGTTCCTGTAAGGATCGGAAAATTAAAGTGATTGCCGGTTTAGACCTATGTACAGTCACCAGCAAAAATATGACTGTGGGCAGCCGTGCAAAAATATCTCATGCTCCATTGGAGGCATAAGTATATGACGACACTACCTCGGTAAAAATATGTGATGCTTTGTGGCCGGCAAAAACATCCTTACTCTGTATCCGCATAAATATCGGATCGGATCGCTTAAAAATATTTGATTACTCATAAAAATCAAAATTATGTGATTACTCTCATCTGGCATAAATATTTCTCCAATGTGAATGCAAATACATCGGATGGCAGACGGACCGCCTATATATCTGACACGAAATTATGAAATATGTCATCAATCGGCAAAAACGAACCATACCTGGATAGCATAGAGCCTTACATTGTTTGAAGTGATTTGACAATTCACGAAAAGAGTGCAGACTTGTCATTGCATATGTCTGTCTCACATATTTCATTTGCAATTTTAAATTGTGACATAATTCAGGTAGACTTTTAATAGACAATGTGTAATAAACCTCCTTCTTACATAAAAAAGAATGATGAAGAGGTCAACCTGTGAGACTGACAAGGACAAACAATAATAGCGCTTTCGCTGCTACTCCTACTGAAAGACACATAAGACTATCCCGTTTTGTCATTTCCCCCACCCCTCATGCCAGATCTAGTTACATACTAGATTCATGATTGCAATACGTTACAAATGTTACAATTCAAAATTATATCCAGTTTATTCCGTCAAATCGATGATAGAATATAATGTGAGACAGACATATACAATGACAAGTCTACACTCTTTTCGTGAATTGTCAAATCACTTTATACAATTTACGGCTCTATACCAAACGTGTACGGTTCGTTTTTAAAGGTCGATAACATATTTGTGATTTTCCAACGTGTCAGATAAATAGGCGGTCTGTCGTCCATCCGATGTATTTGCTTTTACAGTAGAGAGCATAGAATTAATATGACTAGAACAACTGTCGATCTTCAAAAGTGCGACCAAAAATGAAATGCAAGTGTGTGCGTAAATTGTCTATGTGAGATCGAAAATAGTGATGTCATGTTACAACATATTAATAATCTGTCGATGTTTGATTGCTTTATCGACTACTTTTTCAAATGTGTTATTTTAAACGTTAAAATTCTACGACATTAAGACGTATAAATAACACTTGCACTGCGTATACTATCAAAATCGTTGCAGACTTATCTTAATGTAACTCTTACTGTGTTGGAAAGTGAAGTTTAAATTTACCGCTAAACATGAGCACCTTCAAAAAGGTATAACAATCGTTATTATTTGAAGTCGGTTATAAAAGCTAATATCTTAATGATGTCTTGTGAAGAAATAATTACATAGCTATTAATATACCGACAAGTTATCGATACTGTCATCTGAACATTTTGTCAAGCCCTATCGTAAAGTAACAGGTTATGTTTTTACACAAAATATTTTAAAATATAGACTAATATGATAAAATATTAGCACACAAAGGAAGAAAAACTTATAATGAACTTTATAAACCGGCTTCTTACACTTTTTACGCTGTTAATTTGACAAAATATCGTTATGAAAATTTCGCTAGGAATATCATAAATCCTCTGAAATTTGTGTTTGCTTGGATTATTTGGCACTGTAACACTGAAATCCGGCACACTACAAGACACAATCTTCACTGAATTACTTTATTTAATACTTTTCGTCCTAATCCGTGTATATTTTTCAATTTGAAAATTACTGTGATACGCTCTTGGCCGTCCGCGGCCGTCGTCAAAGTCAAAAGTGGTCACGTTTTCTCATTGGTAGTCTGACTCTTTCGCACTCATGGTATGTTCATATACGTGATGGCTTCCCTTTCGCACACTTCAGCTGTCTGTCAAGCGCGAGCGCGAAAATGACAAGTCTGTGGTAGAGAGATATTTATTCCAGATGAGAGTAATCACATAATTTTGAATTTTATATGTAATCAAAAATATTTTTAAGCGACCCGATCCGATATTTATGCGGATACGGACTAACGATATTTTTGCTGGTCACAAAGGATCACATATTTTTACCGAGGTAGTGTCGTCATATACTTATGCCTCCAATGGAGCATCAGATATTTTTGCACGGCTGCCCATAGTCATTTATTTATGCTGGTGACTGTACATATGTAGGTATAGGTTATAGGATTCCTGAATGTATTATCTGTAAATATTTCATAAGCTCGACTCAGCGAATACCAAATTTAAATTGTTCGACCTCCTTAGTTTGACTCACATTCTGAAATAGATAATTATTTTTTTTACGAGAAGGTAAGTGTGATGGTATTTAATCCCACTCCGTATAGATTTTTTAGGTTACACATTGCGGCATGACATGTTTGTGAGTTAAAGGTTAAGTAGGTATAATCATTACTTTTGGCAAAATAACTGCTCAGTACTACCGAATGACAACTATGCTGCAAAGAATTCTCTTCCCAGCAAAATATCCATTCAAGTTCCACTCAGGGGGTAACTTCGAAAAGTCCACAAACTTTCTTCATATGAGGTTCGCAGCCGCTTCACAATTATTCTGTGGTCCAAGTGGGATCCATTGCTAAACTTTGGCAAAAACGGTCTTAACCGTACATTTTTTATATAATGTATATTTATAACTATTTAACTGTTATTAGGTAAATACTAGCTAGATATAAATATCGAATAAAATAACTTATACATAATATCAGAAATAATTTGCCATTTAGAACTGGGATCGTGCGAATATCCGCATCCGCAACCGCGGAACTTCCGCATTATTTTCAACATCCGCATCTGTATCCGCATCCGCATAAAATCGATCCGGAGTTTAATGCGGAACAGGTCGGTACAGGAACGTCTTAGCATCGGCGACAGTGCTAGACTGCTAGGTAATTTAGTCATTAGCCAAAAAAAACCTATTAGAAATGAGCAGTCAAGCGTGAGTGGGACCTAATGTACGGAACCCTAGGAACGCGAGTCCGACTCGCACTTGGCCGGTTTTTTGAAATAAAAATTACTAAAATGTAATATTTGACGTTTTTTATTTACCTATCTTGACATCCGCATCCGCGGATGTGAGCCTTTGAAAATCCGCATCCGCATCCGCATCAGAGGTTGTCAAAAAATCGGCATCCGCAACATCCCTGATTTAGAATACCTAATCCAGACATTTTGTATGTGGTAGTTATTTTTTTTTAAAGCATTCTTTACTTTTGATTAGAGGCTGTGATTTACTTTTATTGAATCGAACTGAATAAAACGTTTTACTCTTAAAAAGAGTAGTATTCTTTATGACGCTTATTTCTTACTACTTGTACTAAAGATTAGGTGATCTGTGTAAGATGTACCTACACAATAAAACTTCATGAAATAAACTAATAATTTTTAGTTCGTCTCATTTATTATCTTTTAATAGTACATTATTGCAGAGGCCGGGAAAGGGCAATTCGTGGATGAGTTTCGATTTTGTCGGACGACGCGAAGCGGAGTCCGACAAAGAAGACGAATCCACGAATTGCTATTCCTGCCGAGGCATATATAGTGCTTTTCTCCAAACATGCGAGGAAATAAGGTAAAATAATAATTATTTAAGCATCAAGCATGACTCAAATCGAACCTTCACATCAAAAATGTCAAAAACAATTTCCATTACAATTTCCTCTAAAATTAATTTTTAAAAGTTAAGGGCACAAAGTTATTCTGCCATTCAGTACCATTCAATATTCGTTCATTCAATATAATTGTGCAATATAACTATATTGGTCAAACCAATTTGTCAGTCAGTAAGAACCAGGAAAACTATACCCATCCTTTTCTTTTGGGTACTAGTACTAGTGTAAGACAAAGATAGTATGATTCTCTCTGTCTATGTTTGAAATGAGAAAGTCCTTTGACAAACTATATAAACTTTATATACACGGATCCTTTCCTTTTCTCAGAGACAGCATCACAATTGGAAGGGATGATAAACGAACTTAAATGTATTAGCCGTGATATTGGTTTGGAATTAAATATCGACAAAACGAAACTCATGTCCAACAAAGCTCATAGACCTATTTTCGTCGAAAACAGACAGATAGAGTATGTAGAGCAATATATATACTTAGGTAAACAACTGTCTCTATCAAAGTCTAGACACTGTGACGAATTAGAAAGACGCATTACAATGACGTGGAATAAATTCTGGAGCCACAAGGAAGTCCTAAAGTCTAACATACCCTTAAGACTAAAAAAGAAAATTCTGGACTCATGTCTCCTACCTTGTCTTTCCTACGCAAGTCAAACATGGATATATAATGCATACACGAAAAGAAAAATTACAACTTGTCAAAGAGCCATGGAGCGGAGCATCATGAACCTAAAACTTAGAGACAAACAACGTCATACGGCTATAAGGGAAAAGACTAAAGTTATCGACGCTCTATCACATTGCAAGAAACTAAAATGGAAGTGGGCGGGCCACGTGGCACGAATGAGCAACGAAAGATGGACTAAGAGAGTCACTACATGGGCGGGACCTCCCGGTAAAAGAAAGTCAGGCCACCCACTGGGAAGATGGACAGAAGACCTAAAAAAGTTTGCCAGCGACGACTGGGTAACAATAGCCCAAGACAGGGAAATGTGGAGTAAAATGGAGGAGGCCTTTACTCGTCAAGAGGTCCTTAATAATACAAACTAAATTATTGAATAGAATTTTACAATTTAAACTTGCATGTACATTAGTTTGATAATATTTAATTTAATTTAATAGTTTATTATTATTTAATTTAATAATGAAATATGTATATTTTTTATTAAGGAATTAAATGGCTTAAATAAATAAATAAATAATATACACGGATGACATCCTTAAAAAAATATAAAAATAATCTTTGATTTTATTAAGCAGTATTCGCACGATCATACACGAGCACAACGGTCTTGTAAGAACGAGACAAGTAAGGTCGTTTATCTTACTATCTCACTCTATCCTATAGCTTGAAATGATAGCTGATCGGGTCGTGTAGACGCGGCTCGCGGCTTTAATAATTGGCTGTTTGCGTTTTTTATTTTTAAAAAGTAAAAAACACTACAGTAATAAGTTATTACTGTAGTGTTTTTTTCATTCCCGTCCGCTAGAACAGGACAGCGATAGTTTGATTTTTTTAAATTAGAGTTTGACAATAACGTAGAACTTCCTGTACTATTTTTGCTACAATAAGGTGAACATTTCCGAGCATATTGGAGAAAAATTGTTTTTATATTAGTAACACGCACACTCATATATGTAATATACAGGGTGTTTCCTGTAACAGGAGCACTAAATTAAAGTGTAGGCTATACTCCTCAAACTGACCAACATTTGTCCAGCAACTTTTAAAAATAACTTGTTTTATTTTTAATTACACTTTAAAGTTTATTCTAAGACGCAATGTATTACGAATTTTGTTATGTTTAACGCGTGACAAGCAACGTCAACGGTCAAACACACTGATGTCAGCGTACATTGAAGGCAATATTCTTTTGTATGAAAAAGAGGAAGTCTAAAGGATTTATAATTTTTAAAAGTTGTTTAATGTTTTATAGTTTGAGGAGTATAATATAGAGTCTGTTCGAAAAGAGAAGAGTCGTGGAATGTATTGGGCCCCATACATTCAATTCTACGGCTCTTCTCTTTCCGCACAGACTCTATATTTTAATTATTTGCTCGTGTTACAGGCAACATCCTGTATATAAATGTTTCCTGTATATAAATGTTTTTACATCCGAGCTGAGAAAAGTTAATTCGCGGAAACCATAATTTTAACTAAATTAGCATTTACAATATGGTCATATATTGCTGTTTCATTTCCTCCCAATCGAAGTGAAAAGGAGTGGACAACTCGTCCATAAAACCCATATTACACTCGACTTTATATCCACCCTCGCTCGGATTAATTCTTGCTAAAACCTCCTTGAACCACGTAAACAGAGGAGTTTCATTGAATTACAATTTAAGTACAATATAAGTCAGGCCACAAAAGTATCAAATTACTTTTTCAAATATATTTAACACTGTCTTTTTTTTTAATTCTTTTGAGAACGGGGGAGGCTGCAGTATTTAAATATTTTGTAAGGAACTAGCGATCAAAAACTAGTCTTTTAGGGTTATAATCGCCTAAATCTAAAAAAAACCGTACTGTTCGCGGTTTTTTCGATTATTGACAAAGTTGCATTCGGCGCTCGAGGTCTCAAACTTAGATTATTAATTGGGCCAACATCATAAATAAGTCTGCACAAAATCAGAACCCGGATTTGACACAGAAGAGCCACGTTATAAAATTCGACAAATTTATTTACTGGGTTATAAAGTCCTTTACTATTACCGGATTATAAAGTCTAGAAACAAACTGAAACACGTTACTACAAGTGTTTTGTTTAGGGCTTGCAATTCGAATATTCGAATTTGTCGAATATTCGACCTGTTTTGATATTCGAATATTCGGCCGCTCAGGTTTCGAATATTCTAATATTTTTTATTACTATAAAAAAATCTATGTCATCCGCTGTAGTTACAGTTTCTGTGTGTTTTACGGATATTTACAGTGAATGAGGAAGGGTAGGTACCCAAATACGAAGGAAATAATATTTTTACTGTATTCCTCTCGATAGACTTCGTGAATACAGTGAAACCTAACTCAATTTAAAAGTAAACGAAATCAAAAAGTATGTTATTTTTACGGTGCGTAAGTTTTAAGTTAAAGGGTCATTCTGTTTATTCAGTATAAGCGTACGTTAAGCGAATTTTTGAAGTCTAAACCTTGCCACTTATCGCAATTCTCAAATTTAATCATACCAAACCTGCCCAACTTGGTAATCTAACCATGCACCTTTAGCTGACGAATAATCCACCCAGTACTCAACTAACTTTTTCCCTTAAATATTCCAATATTATATAATTAGCCGACCATTAGGAATAATAACTTGCCAAAACAAATAAAGTCAATAAAGATTCAAAATACAATGAAATTAAAGGCCTTTTTACAGGCCTCTGAGTGATTACAAGTTAATTTAAATCGGAAAATAATTAGATACCTACTAAAAAAAAATATCTTACATTCCTAGGTGTTTGGATGGTTAAAGTTATATTATTTCACACAAAGACGCATTTATAATAAGTTTTATCTAGAAATATTAAATACGTCTAATTTTGGCGTTTTACTTGTTAGGGTTCCGTAGCCAAATGGCAAAAAACGGAACCCTTATAGATTCGTCATGTCTGTCTGTCTGTCTGTCTGTCTGTCTGTCCATCTGTCCGTCTGTCCGTCTGTCTGTCCGTCCGTATGTCACAGCCACTTTTCTCCGAAACTATAAGAACTATACTGTTGAAACTTGGTAAGTAGATGTATTCTGTGAACCGCATTAAGATTTTCACACAAAAATAGAAAAAAAACAATAAATTTTTGGGGTTCCCCATACTTCGAACTGAAACTCAAAAAAATTTTTTTCATCAAACCCATACATGTGGGGTATCTATGGATAGGTCTTCAAAAATGATATTGAGGTTTCTAATATCATTTTTTTCTAAACTGAATAGTTTGCGCGAGAGACACTTCCAAAGTGGTAAAATGTGTGTCCCCCCCCCTGTAACTTCTAAAATAAGAGAATGATAAAACAAAAAAATATATGATGTACATTACCATGTAAACTTCCACCGAAAATTGGTTTGAACGAGATCTAGTAAGTAGTTTTTTTTTATACGTCATAAATCGCCTAAATACGGAACCCTTCATGGGCGAGTCCGACTCGCACTTGGCCGCATTTTTTAGAAATGTGGGCATCTTATAAATAGTAGGATGATAAAATCTAGTCAATTAAGTGGATTTCTGCCAAATATCCTTAGTTTTAGCAATATGTGAAAAAAGCTTTTGAATAAAACGATAATAAACCGATTTCTCGTTCCTTTTCTTATTTTTTATAATATTCGAATAATTATTCGAATATTCGAATACGTCGTCAGAAAAAGTCGAATATTCGAATATCTGAAAGTTTCGAATATTTGCAAGCCCTAGTTTTGTTACAATAACCCATATTTCATATTTATTTAATTCGTATATGCACGGATACATTACACATCAAAACATTGTAGGTACCTACAGATAAAATTAAATTAACACTTATTCTTAATTACATTTTCCATTATGATCAAAGTAAATTCAAATTATACAATGTCAGGTTAACTAGAATAATAAATAACAATAAATTTAAAAATTAAACTACAGGAAATTCAAATTATGTTAAATGTCACAGAGTTCGCGAATATCATTAAAAAAACCGGCTAAGTGCGAGTCGGACTCGCGCACGGAGGGTTCCGCACCATCAATAAAAAATAGAGCAAAAAAATCGTGTTTGTTGTATGGGAGCCCCTCTTAAATATTTATTTTATTTTATTTTTAGTATTTGTTGTTATAGCGGCAACAGAGATACATTATTTGTGAAAATTTCAACTGTCTAGCTATCACACCTGTTGACAGACGGACGGACGGACGGACAGCGAAGTCTTAGTAATTAGGTCCCGTTTTTTACCCTTTGGGTACGGAACCCTAAAAAGCGTATCATACCTATGTAATCAGTTTTGAGACCTCGACATCGAAAGAACGATCGTCAAATTCAAAAGAAATTTCGCCAATTTATGGTGTAATGGCAACTGATTAGTATAGAGGAGTAGGAAAACTTTAATTTTTGACTGACCATAAACTACGCACTTTGCAACCTATTTTTTAACCGGCAAGTCGACTTTGCCGTTCATTTTTGAGTAAATGTATAATCTATTCATCGACATATTGAGAGCAATTTATTTGTAAAGATACTTTTGATCGCTACTGTAGATGAATAGGTACATTCATCTCTCACCTCAGTCAACAGTTATTATACTAATAGAGTTGTAATAAGTATTTTAAACTACTCATTAACAAAAGAACTAGCTACATAGCCTATGCACGTACATATACACATATTGCGAATCAAAAGAGAACATTTGCAAATTTAACCAGTATGAATGCATCTTTATGGTGAAATTACGCGCGCGGACAAAGCACGTTTTATTTTGGCGGTTACCGCCACGCCATGATGGATGGTGCCGGATGACAAGTGAAGCGAGGAGTGTTCGTCACTAGCTGCTGTGTTTTGCCGATGAGGAAAAAAATGTGATGGAGTGGAGAGGGTAGATGAAAATTGTAGTGTCGCTTGCAGGCAGCTATTCGACTTATTTAACGGTCGACAACGTCGATTTTGTTGGCAATATCATTATAATAAATGATCTTATATCTATTTCCTGATTCTATTATATCTTATATCTTATACGACAGATGAGGTACCTACTACAAAAAATATGGTTAAACGAAGAAACGCCTAATCGTGTGTAATTTAATATGTACATATTTGAAAATAATTAAGACTTTCTAGTTAATTGACCAAGTCATAAAAGGATCGTATTTGAAGCTAAGCTGTCAGAAGTATGATATTTTAAGTAGGGTGAGTTGTTCATCAGTTAACCACCGTTTTTTCGAGCGGTCATATCTCGCAAATTATCAATTAAAATAAATCATTGTGAACATTAATCGATAGACTATTTAATTGGCTCCAAATTTGCATTCAAGTTTTTTTTTTATTTTCCATATAGGTTTGACATTATTGTGCTTTTAGAAAAAAATTGAATTCGGCTAATAGTTTCCACCCTATAGGACAGTATTAACCAGGGGTGTGTTCTACAGTTAAACAAATTGTATGTTAATTAAATATTTTTAATTATTTAAAAACAATAAGCCCCACACATTTAAGAACGCAGTTTTCATTAATTATATTAGATGTTCTGATATCTCGAATGGATCTTATAGTTTTATTTTTAAATGTTTGACAAGTGACAGAGAGTTTTGCCGCGCTTTTGGAACAAGAATGACATTGACAGCTGGATAGGGAGAAAAACGAACTTGCGATGTGTATCATCTAGAGATTTAAGTTGTTTAATTATATTTAACTAGAAAGTGGAATAAACTTTTTGTAAGTCACTCTATGTTTTTGTGGGTCTTCTATTATCAGAAGTGGCAAGTCGAACAATGGGCCGTAGTCGCAAAAGAACGAAAAACCGAGGCCGGGGCCGGTCAAGATCTGAGACTTCTATGTCGTCGGCATCTTCGAATGATAGACGACACGCTCGCCAACACAGTAGACGTCGTCGCCGTCGGCATAGGTCATCGAGTCGTGTGATACGAGCACGAACGCCGTCGGTTCCAAGATCGCTGGTGTCGGTGGAGCAACAACCACCATTGTTGGGGTCGGCGTCAGCATTGACGCAGTTACAGACGTCGCCTATGCCTTCACTGCAGCCTCCGTTGTCCATGGAAGTGTCAGCGCAGAACACGACACCGACGCTTGGTGAAGTTAGTGGCGGTGGTCGTATACCTGTTGTGATCCGTGGTAATTGTGATAATCGCAGTGATAATACGCCTACTGGAACACTTGACGTACAATCGGAATTGCACCCACATGGTCAGTCAAGCATTTTACCGCCGAATATATTGTTAAACTTGAAAGACATTTCCCAGTTGCTAGAAACATTTGTCAAACCCAATACAACATCAACTTTTAATAGCAATATGACAATAGTACCTGAATTTAACCCGGCATTAAAGAATAACCGCATAGATCAGTGGTTATTAAAAGTTGATGAGTGTGCAAAGATCTATAAATAGGATGAAGCTCACATTATTCACTATGCACTTCAGAAGTTGGTTGGAAGTGCAAAGGATTGGTACCAAGGTCAAGCTTCCATCTTGCATACCTGGTCGGAATGGCAAACACTGTTGAATAAAGCCTTCCCTAGAGAGACTAACTACGGGGTACTTTTAACAGAAATGTTACAAAAGCAGTTAAAACATGGTGAAAATCTGGATATTTATTTCATGGACAAAATGATGCTGCTTAATGCTTGTAACATTTCTGGTAAAAAGGCTGTAGACTGTGTAATATTGGGAATAGATGATCGCACTATTCGGGCAGGTGCTTCAGCTGCCCGATTTACTGAACCCGAAGACCTGTTAAAATATCTAAAGGATGTATGCACAGAAAATTCTGATATTAATAAAACTAAGAGTGCACATATATTTAATAAAAATAATGAACTGGGGTACAAACCAATACAAGGAACTACCAATTCAGTAAATGGTATCATCTGTTTCAATTGTAATGATGAGGGGCACAGAGTAAGGCAATGTCCCAAACCCATTGTTAAATGTAACATTTGTAAACAACATGGTCATTCCAATGAAAAGTGTCCATTTAAGAAAAACAATAAAAATGAAAAATGATGATTTAAAAAAAATATATATAGAATAATAATTCTGAGTTAATGTACCAATTCAACAGATTTAAACATTAAACTACCTGATTATGATTACATACCGATGGTGTAGAGGCCATACATGAGTAGATTAAGTTACGCAGAAAAAGAGGTTGTTCGTGATATAGTCCAAGAACTCGGAAATATGATGATTTGATTCAGCAGATGTGTAATTAATATTTTAATATTTGAAATGGACATGTATATAAAAATAAAGAGATACCATATAGTGAGAATAGTATTAGTATAATATAATAATAATAAAATAAAAATAAAAAAAGGTAAAGGTGTTTTAAAATAGAAAAGCTAATTGTTTAAATTTATAATATAACCAAATGTTATATAAAGTTAAAAAGTAAAGAAAATGAATATCACAGAAAATGATTGTTCCTTATTAAAGAGCCATATTTATTTTGTAAGAGAGATAGACTAACTTTGATGTTACTAGTTCTTTTAAAATATTTTTGTTATTGTCATAGTACTGATGAAAAGTTTATTTGTTATTTGTAGAAACATATAAATAGACTAGGTGACCAGGTTCACACGGCTGCACTAGTGACTAGTGTGGTGCGTCGTGAAATGTCGCCTCAGGTGAATATTGTTAATGTTTTAGACTGGGTGTCCAGGTTCACACGGCTGCACTAGTGACTAGTGTAGTGCGGCGTGAAATGACACCTCAGGTGAATATTGTCATTGTTTTAGACTGAGTGACCAGGTTCACACGGCTGCACTAGTGACTAGTGTGGTGCGGCGTGAAATGTCACCTCAGGTGAATATTATCATTGTTTTAGACTGAGTGACCAGGTTCACACGGCTGCACTAGTGACTGGTGTGGTGCGGTGTGAAATGTCACCTCAGGTGAATATTGTCATTGTTTTAGACTGAGTGATCAGGTTCGCACGGCTGCACTAGTGACTAGTGTGGTGCGGTGTGAAATGTCACCTCGGGTGAATATTGTCATTGTTTTAGACTGAGTGACCAGGTTCACACGGCTGCACTAGTGACTAGTGTGGTGCGGTGTGAAATGTCACCTCAGGTGAATATTGTCATTGTTTTAGACTGAGTGATCAGGTTCGCACGGCTGCACTAGTGACTAGTGTGGTGCGGTGTGAAATGTCACCTCGGGTGAATATTGTCATTGTTTTAGACTGAGTGATCAGGTTCACACGGCTGCACTGGTGACTAGTGTAGTGCAGCGTGAAATGACACCTCAGGTGAATATTGTCATTGTTTTAGACTGAGTGACCAGGTTCACACGGCTGCACTAGTGACTAGTGTGGTGCGGCGTGAAATGTCACCTCAGGTGAATATTGTCATTGTTTTAGACTGAGTGATCAGGTTCACACGGCTGCACTAGTGACTAGTGTGGTGCGTCGTGAAATGTCGCCTCAGGTGAATATTGTTAATGTTTTAGACTGGGTGTCCAGGTTCACACGGCTGCGCTAGTGACTAGTGTAGTGCGGCGTGAAATGACACCTCAGGTGAATATTGTCATTGTTTTAGACTGAGTGACCAGGTTCACACGGCTGCACTAGTGACTAGTGTGGTGCGGCGTGAAATGTCACCTCAGGTGAATATTGTCATTGTTTTAGACTGAGTGATCAGGTTCACACGGCTGCACTAGTGACTAGTGTGGTGCGGCGTGAAATGTCACCTCAGGTGAATATTGTTATTGTTTTAGACTGAGTGACCAGGTTCACACGGCTGCACTAGTGACTAGTGTGGTGCGTCGTGAAATGTCGCCTCAGGTGAATATTGTTAATGTTTTAGACTGGGTGTCCAGGTTCACACGGCTGCGCTAGTGACTAGTGTAGTGCGGCGTGAAATGACACCTCAGGTGAATATTGTCATTGTTTTAGACTGAGTGACCAGGTTCACACGGCTGCACTAGTGACTAGTGTGGTGCGGCGTGAAATGTCACCTCAGGTGAATATTGTCATTGTTTTAGACTGAGTGATCAGGTTCACACGGCTGCACTAGTGACTAGTGTGGTGCGGCGTGAAATGTCACCTCAGGTGAATATTGTTATTGTTTTAGACTGGGTGTCCAGGTTCACACGGCTGCACTAGTGACTAGTGTGGTGCGGCGTGAAATGTCACCTCAGGTGAATATTGTTATTGTTTTAGACTGAGTGACCAGGTTCACACGGCTGCACTAGTGACTAGTGTAGTGCGGCGTGAAATGTCACCTCAGGTGAATATTATTATTGTTTTAGACTGAGTGACCAGGTTCACACGGCTGCACTAGTGACTAGTGTAGTGTGGCGTGAAATGTCACCTCAGGTGAATATTGTTATTGTTTTAGACTGAGTGACCAGGTTCACACGGCTGCACTGGTGACTAGTGTGGTGCGGCGTGAAATGTCACCTCAGGTGAATATTTGCCTCATTAGAGATTAGTGTAGTGAAGATTGAAATGTCACAATGTAATTGAAACTAATGAAACATAATTCTTGATGACACATTAGAGACTAATGTGTGATATGACTGATATGTAAAATGTTACATAAAGCTAATTTAGAAATGTAATATGGCTCGTGAGGTACATTGGAGAATAAGGTTGTGAAAGTGTAAACCTACTAGATTGAGTTTGAGGGCAAACTTCTAGATTATCAGGTTGGCCGAATATTAGATGTTCTGATATCTCGAATGGATCTTATAGTTTTATTTTTAAATGTTTGACAAGTGACAGAGAGTTTTGCCGCGCTTTTGGAACAAGAATGACATTGACAGCTGGATAGGGAGAAAAACGAACTTGCGATGTGTATCATCTAGAGATTTAAGTTGTTTAATTATATTTAACTAGAAAGTGGAATAAACTTTTTGTAAGTCACTCTATGTTTTTGTGGGTCTTCTATTAATTACAAAGAAATTTAATACTAAAAAAATAAAAGAAAATATTTTTACACATATATTATCCTCAAAAATCAACATTTTGTAACATGGTGATTAACTGTAAAAATTACAAGTTTGTAACATATGAAAAGTCGAATTACTATGTAATCATCATTGTAGTAACATCTGTTTATTTGTTGTAACTAGTTTCCATATTTATATGTAATAGTAATGCTATGAATGCAGCTTGTTTTTTTCAAAAATACAGTTTTAATATGACTAGCTATGGCTAAATGTTCGACATCAGATTTTGGTTAAATGATCGATACCCCCCTCCCGGCGCGGTTCTGTCCATCTGACTTTTAAACTATCATTTTAAAATACATAATACCTACGTCAAAGGAGACTTGAAGAACACATCTAAGCAGTTAAAATATTAAGAATCTTCTAAAACTTAACAAAAAGCCATGAAGCGAAAAAATTGTTACCTCTATTTACCAAAAAGTTTTTAAGAAATATGTATTGAAATTCTTGTCTCACTCGTTCGGAAATGGAGCGACCGAGATATTAACTGGGGAGTAGGGCAGAGAAGTGCTTAGGTATCTATTATCTAATGCTCTTGGTTGCACCAAGCGGCAACGTCGCGTTCGCCAGATATTCGCTTGGCTATTTGTGTACTAACTGTTGAACACCCGACCCTACTTTAAAGCTGAATTTTGTTACGAAATTAATCTAATTTGAGATCAAAAAGTAGTAATACGTGGTTGTAGAAAATAGATAACGTTAACACACCGTGTAAGGTCATACCTAAGTATTGCAAATAACGTTATGGATACATTGATGTTAACAAGAAAATAAAAGCAAAATATAGGGTAATTGTATTCACAAAACAAGTCTGTAAGCCCTCGGCCCATGTTTTATTGAAAAGGTGTGAGCTTTCAGAGATTTATCGTCGTAGAATTTCTTGAGGTTGGTTCTGCTTCGTTTCACGAGAAAGTTCACTATTCGCCTAATACTTAAACGATATTCGTTTGTTATTATTTTTCGATAGGATAGGACACATGCTGCAAATTTACAATGGATTCCACACTGCTCACTCCATACATACAAAAACCCATTGTGATTATAATGTGGTTTACGGCATGACGGTAAAACAAAAAATAATAAGAACTTATTGATTAATTTATATTCAGTACATTTTAAATCCGAAGATTTCATTGCGGTTGGAAAGTATACAGGTATGAATTTCGAAATTATAGAATAACCGTCACTTTTATCACCAAATTTTATTCTGAGCATAATCTAAACTCTATTATTTTCAGGATTATACATATTACACCTGGCGCATTTTAAAGAAGGGAATAGTGCCTGCCACCTTTCAGTGGACTAAACCGGAAGATATAATATTTAAGCAAATGCGAAATCAGGCTGAAGCGCGTGAGGCTAAACGAAAATTAATAAGTATTAATGTGCAAGTGCACATATTGAGAAATCTGATGACTTAGCTCCCATTCTTAATGTTACTACAGCAACATGTAACGCTTCGTGTGAGACGGCAGCATTTGTGGTGTTGATTATGTTAAAGAAGTTGTGGCCCAAAAAAATAGTGTAGATAACCCACAGTTGCAAAATTATATTCTTGGTTTTAATACAACAACATATAAAGCTTCGTGTGAGACGGCAGCATTCGATTGTGGTGTTGATTATGTTGAAGAAATTGTGGCCCAAGAAAATAGTGTAGATAACCCACAGTTGCAAAATTATATTCCTGGTTTTAATATAACAACATATAACGCTTCGTGAGAAACGGCAGCATTCGATTGTGGTGTTGATTATGTTGAAGGAGTTGTGGCCCAACAAAATAGTGTAGATAACCCACAGTTGCAAAATTATATTGCTGGTTTTAATATAACAACATATAACGCTTCGTGTGAGACGGCATCATTCGATTGTGGTGTTGATTATGTTGAAGAAGTTGTGGCACAAGAAAAAATAGTGTAGATAGCCCACGGTAGGAATGATGATAAAGGTATTAGTTTGTAAGTACACTGGATTCAATAACAAATTTATGTTTGTATATAATACTTTGTGTCCCGAAGCCCATTGTTTAACCTATAAAAGAAGTCAAGTCTTGTGTCTGAGTGTTGAAGACCAGTTCTTCTTAACATTAATAAAATTAAGGGGGAATAAAGAAGACTATGAACTAGGACGGTTTTTTGATGTGAGTCCCTGTACTGTCTCAAATATATTCTATACATGGATTAACTTCATGCATCAAATGTGTTCCATGTTGAATATATGGTCTAATAGGGAATTTGTAGATTTCTACATGCCAGATGGGTTTAAAAAACACTATCCTTCCACTAGAGCAGCGGTCGGCAACCAGCGGCCCGCGGGCCGCATGCGGCCCGTGAACCTGTCGCTTGCGGCCCGCGAGCCTCCCTGGCTATTTTGTTTGTATGTAATATTGACAAACGACGTTTGTACTGAAGTACGTCTGTACTTGCCTACACATGTGCGGATATTGACGGAAATCGAAGGTGAACAGGCAGTATATATCTAAATCCATTAACACTGTCTTGGATGAAGGCAACGTTCAACATACCCTCTGGAGTTCCTAAACTCATTGAGTGCTTTAGGACTCCCAGCACACACATTAACCTACATTTAATACTGTTGTTCTGTGTTTAAGCACTGACAGCCTGGACGCTTCGGTCCTTCGGCCCTACGCGGAGCACGGCCTTCGGCCTTCGCACTTAGACACTTATACTATTGTTCTGTGATAAAGCACTAACATCCAGGACGCTTCGGGCCTTCGGCCCTACGCGGAGCTCGGCCATCGGCCTTCGAATTTAGACACTGATATCATTGTTCTGTGATTAGGCACAGACATCCTGGATGCTTCGGTCCTTCGACCTTACGCGAAGCTCGGCCTTCGGCCTTCGCATTTAGACACTTATACTAATGTTCTGTGTTTAATCACTGACAGCCTGGACACTTCGAGCCTTCGGCCCAACATGGAGCTCGGCCTTCGGCTTTCGCATTAGATATCTATACCAAAATTTCACGTAAACCTTTGCGGCTGTGTCCCTAGCCTCTCTCATTTTTTTTTCTATCATAAAAATTTCGCGCTCGCTACGCTCGCGTTTTTAATACGATTTTAAAGGTTAAGCCTAATTTGATAAAGGTGGCACCTCTGGGCACCCTACCGAGCGACTACTACTACGACTTAAGCACTGACATCCTGGACGTTTCGGGCCTTCGGCCCTACCCGGAGCTCGGCCTTCGGCCTTTGCATTTAGACATACTATTGTTCTGTGTTTAAGCGCTGACAGCCTGGACGCTTCGGGCCTTCGGCCCTACATGGGGCTCGGCCTTCGGCTTTTGCATTAGACATCCACACCCAAATTTCACGTAAACCATTGCAGCTGTGTCCCTGACATAGCCTCTCTCAATTTTTTTTCTGTCAAATTTCGCGTGCGGCCCACGTCAACTTCGTAAACTACTATGTGGCCCTTAGCTGCTAAAAGGTTGCCGACCGCTGCACTAGAGTTACAATAGATGATACAGAAATCCCTATCACGACGACGACGACCTTCAAACCCAGCTGCGCAAAGATCTACATGGAGTTCATATAAGAACCGTTCAAATGTAAAATATGAAATAGGAGCATCCACAAGTGGCCTGATATCACATTGCTCAGAAGCATATGCTAGAAGTACCAGTGACTGTCTGTCACTGGTACTTCTAGCTGATCGTGGAGTGAAGTCAACTTTACCAAAAGTGTGAAAAGGAAGACAGTATTATATGGCAGACCGTGGGTTTAATGTGCAAGATATATTTGCTCATAAAGGTGTTGCTATAAATATACCTACGTTTTAAAGGGAAAATGTCAGTTGCCTGGAATGAATTGGATGTAATGTAAATGACCGCAAACTTTCATCAAAGAGGATACACATTGAACGTCTTATAGGTTTAACTAAAACATATAGAATATAACTAAAACATAAGCCCGAGAACTCCAAGTAATGCTTCAAGATCTAAGCTCAGCAAGCCTCCAAGTTGGTCTTAAAATGAACAGGACCAAGACGCAAATAATGACCAACAGCACAAACCGTGGGGTCGAGGTAGACGGGCAGACAATTTGACAACAGGCTTTACTATGAAACTTTCCCTGCATAAAAAATTTGCGAACTCTTTAACGATACGAACAGTTAGGTGCAATCGACCCTTAGTCTCCTTCAGCCAAAGACAGGATAAAGAAGCCGAAAGACGGATCCAAAACGCCTGGCGGAGCTATTGGTCTATGAAGGAACTGATGAAGGGTGACCTTCCTCTGACATTAACCTGTCGAATCCCACGATATGACGTCACCATAAGCGTTCTGGCTCATATATGAGCCATGGGAGCCAGTGAACGCATATAAACCATGGAAGTATTCTGTCCGCTCAATTATGACCCAACGTAAAGTATTCGATTGTAGGCGGTGCTTACAGAGTGTTCGATTGGCAACTTCAGTTCGGCCGAGATGACAGTCAGTGACGGATGGCTAAATTAGTTTATAAAAACTACGTTTTTTTGTAATTAAAAATGTCTTCATGGGTCGTGAAGTGGTGCAGAAGTTATTTTAGTTCATATCAAGGACAGTGGAATCACTTTTCACTTGTAGTAAACAGATAACTTCAGTAAAATTTGGAATAAACATGACGACATTTTTTCAATACTATCATGCTAAGCTAAAACGTAATAACTGCATACGACTTTCATAACAACATACGACTTTTTAAATTGCGAGGATAATAGGGATGGTTTTATGCCAAATGAAGTAGACTATTTTATTCACTTATGTTTGGTTTAGGTATTTTCTATATAATTATAAATGTAGTAATAAATTCCTTCTTACAGATTTGTATTTTCCTTTTTTATTTCATGAGATGGAACTATAAAAAAACTACCTAGTTATTTCAAATTAATAATCAAATTTAGTATTGTCATTTTACATTACTTTCCATTCAGATTCCCACAAGATGCTATTCGCAGAGAACTATGGAAAAAAGCTGTCCAATTAGAGAGACATGAAATTGAGTGGATGCCTGTCAAGATATCTAGAATATTATGTTCTATTCATGAGATAACCCGTGAGATAATCATACCCGGTCTCCTATATGTAGATACATTTTTTTCTATCACGCTTTCACTGAATTAATTTAACAAATACACACATTATCTGAAAATGTTGATCATTTGAATCCACTCTCTACTGTCACATATATGTAGGTTCTCTGTCAAGCCATTTCCGTCAGTAGAAAAGAGCGGCAAATTTAGAAAATGTAAGCGCGCGAACGGTTATGGTCCCATACAAAATTTTGCGCCTTTTTCTACTGACAAACTTGCTTGACCGGCTATATACATAATAAAATATTTCCATTGGAACTGAAAGTGGGGATTTATTGTGACTCCGCCTGTTCAAATGTTTTTGACCCGATTCGTGTACCCATGTAAATTTTGCAGGCTGTATAGCCTGTCCGATTTCTAAAATCAAGTTCGCCATACATTTACTATGGCGTACTTGATATTAGAAAAACAGACTATACCAGTACGGCTACCATCAGTTTGGCACTGACATAAACGCCGTCGAGAACGTAATTTACTTTCTATACATCTCGCTCGTACTCGCATATTAGTGCAAACGAGATGTATAGAAAGTAAATTACGTTCTCGATAGCGTAAATGTCAGTTTTGACACTGTCAGTGACTCATGGTACGGGCTCTGAACGTGACTTCACACTGCCATACAGATTGATAATAAAATATACAAAATACTTATTATAGCGGAATACATTTATACAACAATGAATATTTAATTATGTTGAGTTAGTCTGTCATTTAATTTCATAACAACATTTTAACTAGTTATGTTTTAATCTGCATTAAATTATTATACGTGAATTATTTGACTGGTTCTTCAATGTATGGCATAAACCTATCCCTGTCCAAGTCATATTCTAATCAAATATGAACCGCGAACTCTCAGCGGCCAGTACGTACAGCAAGAAGGTTATTAGCGGATTAATGTCGCTGATTGGTAGTTATTGACATTATATGCATTTCATCTACACTTAGCTGTGTACGTTAGTGTAATAGAGACAGGCTCTGTAAACGTATCGTCTTGTTTAAATGTAGGCGTAATTGTGTATGTGTGCTAATTTGGCCCGAGAATTTGAACGGTAATGTTCCCAAAGGCGGTTTCCAGTTATATGCTTTCACTGATGGGAGCTGACAGATTAAAGCGGAAACTCGTCGACATGTGCATTCTGCCTGTCCTAACCTACGGTGCTCAAACGTGGTCACACACCGAAGGGCAAAAGACCAAATTAAAGGTTTGCCAAAGAGCTATGGAGCGCAGCATACTAGGAGTAAAACGGATTGACCGAATCCGTAACACTACGCTGCACTCAAAAACGCGCATTACTGATGTTGGAGCTAAGACCGCCAAGCTGAAGTGGAACTGGGCCGGCCATGTCTGCCGTGTGCACCCACAGAGGTGGGCCAAAATAGCCACAGTATAGGTGCCGCAAGACGGGCGAGGATCTGATGGTAGCCCAGACGGAGATGGCGGGACGACCTGGCCGCATATCTCAACGATTGGCCGAAGATTGCTCAAGACCGAGACGAGTGGAGATCGAGGGGGGAGGCCTTTGCCCAGCAGTGTATAGGCTTATAATAATAATAAAAATATGTTGCTGGATTCGTCGATCTGTGAACTCAAAACAGAAACGGCCGTTTTATCTTTGGACGCATAGATTGACGAATCCAGCAACATAAAAACTAAATTGATGTATTCAAAAGGTACTTTAATACAAGATACAGTACTTAGCGGCCCCCTTTCTTCAATATCTTTCGTTAAATTTAAATAATCACGTTATTCAGCAGTGGCGCTAGTGTGCACGTTGATGGGCTCTTAATAACAACATTGAGCCCTAAATCAGTTCCAACGGCATACGAGTTGAAAATTCCCGATTGTTGCAATCCTATCCTCAAAATGTTTTATTGAATTTGCAATAGTGATATTATCATATGTAATTAAACCTTAGTAAAAACTATTACGTTTTTGTAAATATGCAAGATAAAATAATAAAATCACTTTACTACTTTATTTTTAAAATATGTAGATAATTAATTAGCTTTATCTTATGAAAACACGATCTCGGGGGGTTTGAAATTAGAAAAATTCATGAAATCTTGCTGAACTCGAAGTGTTTCTTGGTAATCTCATACTAGATCTCTCAAATTCGGAATCTCTAGATCAACTATTCATTTTTAAACAATTTGAACGATTATTCTTGAAAACTAGGAAAATTCACATCGAAATCATGATTGGTTTGTTTGGCATGATATTTTTTTACGTAATTTTATTTCCGAAATCTTATTTTTTCCAAATCCATAAAATTCTATGTTGTAAATATCACTAGTTTAAAGCGACGAGTTTTCTGTGTTTACTCATTGGTTTGAAATTATGTTGGCTAGTTTGTCTGAAGGCTTTACAGACAAACTATACCTACACTTTACTAGAGTAAAACCAAAGAAAGTCTGCAGCGCTAGATTAAAAGTAGTTTTTAGAAATCGGTATGTGACAACACTATGTCTATGAAAAAAATAAGCTGTACATTATGGTTAAATAAATTTAATTCCAACAATAGATGTCACTATTAATAATATGTAGGTATACATATAGGTACATACTAATTGTAGACGACAGAACCTGAAAAAGAAACTTAAAACTAATACTTACCTATGCTTATATCTATATATACCTTTTTTACTTACCTACTATGTATGATGATATACTTCTTATATAAATAAATCTATACTTACGCATTGAATGGTGAGCGCGAGCGACATGCTATACTATATATATACGAGGGTAACTTGAGAAGTAACTTGTTTCGCCTATGTATAGATGGCGTTGGCGTCAACTCTGTACGTATTGATTTAGTTTAGTAATTTGTTGTTGGTAATTTGTGGTTGTCAGGTCTATAAAGAAATTCTCGAAAGAAAACGAAAGAAATCCCGCTTTAGCAAACCAACACCTGGCTCTGCCACTGATGAAAATCCCCCTGGCGTCGAACATGCTGATGTGAATGCCGCAAGACTACCCCAACCTCCGTCAGCTCCTAAGAACTCTCCTCAAATCTACTCAGGCGCTGCTAGACGAAGTCCTAACTTACCACCCACTGAAAATTTACCAAATGAGACTGAAATGCACCATCAACAACCTACTACGGTAGAACAACTATTAATAAAACAAAGTGAAAAGTTCGACATACTCTTACAACAAATAAGCTCCATTATGGGACTTTTGACAACACTTATTTCAAAACTAGTCTCAAAATAATAATACGGATAGCTATATGGAATATAAATGGGTTGTCCCCAAATATATTAGAACTCGAAACTATACTTTCAAATAACAAAATTGATGTGGCACTACTGTCAGAATCACATGTCACTACTCGCAGCTCGTTTCGCCTCAGAGACCATCAAGTGTATATAACACCTCACCCGGAAGGCAGAGCACACGCTGGAACGGCTATTGTTATAAGGTCATGCCTGAAACATTCTCTCTTGGAAGCCTACTCCACTGACCACTTACAAGCCACTTCGATAAGGCTAGAGGCCCGAGCAGGACCAATTGTTCTTTCTGCGGTGTACTGCCCACCGAAACATCGAATCTCCGAACAAATGTTTCTTGACTACTTTGAAACACTTGGCCACCGCTACATCGCCGGTGGCGATTGGAACGCTAAACATACATACTGGGGCTCACGATGCACGGTAACGCGAGGTCGAGTACTTAAACAATGCGTCGACAAAATTAAACTGCAGACGTGGTCCTCCGGAAACCCCACTTACTGGCCCTCTGATCCTAATAGAATGCCAGATCTTCTCGACTTTTTTATCGCCAAAGGACTAAGTCACCTTTACACAAGCACTGAAACTTGTCTGGATGGGTCATCGGATCATACCCCTGTTATCCTCAATTTGTGTACAAACGTTATCAGCTGCGAAAAACCAGAGTCCCTGTACAACCATAAAACTGATTGGGATGGCTTTCGTTCCTATTTGGATGAAAACATTAACTTGAAAGTTCCACTGAAATCTAGTGATGATGTGGAGGAAGCGTGTCTAAGCATTACTAACTTAATCCAAGTGGCTGCCTGGAAAAATACACCCAACCTACCAGTCTCACATAAAACCTGTGCTCCTCCCCTAGAAATTAAAAAGAAACTGGAAGAGAAGCGACGCTTAAGGAGACAATGGCAACAGTCACATTATCCAGCCGATAAAACAAACTACAACCGAGCAACAAGGGAGCTTAAAAACCTGTTACAGGAATATTCTAACAATAATATGAAACAAACTTTAGAAATGATGTCACCAAGCGGCAGCAATCAACACTCATTGTGGAAAGCCTCCAGAACCGTTGATAAATCACAATCACACTGCCCTCCAATAAAAAATGGTAGCTGCTGGGCAAGAACTGACCAAGAAAAAGCAGAAGCCTTTGCACTACACTTGTCAGAAGTATTCCAGCCCAACCCTGACGAAAGTCTCGACGACGAAAGCGAACTAAATAAAATACTGGACCAAGATCTTCAACTATGCCTGCCTATAAGACCAACGTCGCCGGGGGAGATCTCAAGGATGATTCGTAACTTGAACACCAAAAAAGCACCAGGCTATGATCTAATCACACCAAAGATTCTTAAAGAACTGCCTAGTAATAGTTTTCATTACTTTCCTCGCTTGCTTATTCAACGCGATCTTCAGAATAGGATGTTTTCCGGGGTCGTGGAAAGTTTCACAGATCATAATGATCCATAAAGTGGGCAAGCCGGCGCACGAAACTGGGTCATATCGTCATATTAGCCTGACTCCTGTGCTGTCCAAGTTATGGGAAATAATATTTCTGGTTCGGTTGAAGTCTCACTTAGATAAATGTGCTGTTATACCACCGCACCAATTTGGATTTCGAAAGTCACATTCCACAACTGAACAAGTACATCGGGTTCATGACGCAATACGTCAATGTTTCGAACACAAACAGTACTGCTCTGCGGCGTTCCTGGACGTACAACAAGCATTCGACTGTGTCTGGCACAAGGGACTATTGTGTAAGATAAAAGAAAAACTGCCTCATTCGGTCTTTCACATCCTAGCTTCGTACCTATCCGATAGAATTTTCCAAGTGAGGCATGGTGACGCGAGATCCAGTTTTTATAACATAAGAGCAGGTGTGCCGCAGGGCTCAGTGCTTGGTCCGACCCTCTACAACATATTTACCTATGACTTGCCCACTTCTGAGCACGTGACCGTTGCTACCTACGCAGATGATATTGCTTACCTCTCCTGCGACAAATCACCTGAAATAGCTAGTAAGCAGCTACAGCTTGTGCTGGATAATACTTATAGCTGGCTAACTAAATGGCGCGTAAGGGCAAGTGCTCATAAGTCAAACCATATCACCTTTAGCCTAAGAAGAGGAGATTGCCCTCCCGCCAAACTTGGAAATGATATCCTGCCACATTGCGAGAGCATCAAGTACCTAGGATTTCATCTGGATAGGCGCCTTACATGGAAAACCCACATAAAACATAAACGTAATGAAATGATCCTGAAATACAAAAATCTTCATTGGCTAATGGGACGCAACTCGGTCCTCTCAGTGGACAATAAATTACTCCTATACAACGCAATCATTAAACCCACTTGGACCTATGGGATCCAACTATGGGGAACTGCTAGCGACAGTAACATTATGTGTGTTCAAAGAGCACAGAACGCCATCCTTCGTGTGATTGCCAGTGCACCCTGGTTCACTCGAAACGATGAAGTACACGACTATCTCAATATGCCCACCATAAAGGAAGAGATCAAAAGATTCACTAAAAATTATATAGAGCGCCTAGAAAGGCATCCTAATCCACTGGCATCAAAATTACTGGACAAGACAGAAACAGTAAAAAGACTTAAAAGGAAGCATATTGTGCCATATGAAAGCAGTGGTTAAGAGAGACGATGGTCTCCAAAACCCAAATTGTTTAATAACTATATACAGCAAAACTGATTATAGTCGTTACCGACTGATGGCAGTTCAAACCAGAACAAAAATAAATTGTATTATATATGTTACTGTTGTACAATTGTTACCATTTATTTTTAAATGAAACGGATTTAAGCCAGTGGCACAAACTTTATGTTATGACACACAGATTAAAGTAACTGAGTCATAGTTAGAAAGATGAGGGAGTAATATATGAAGTAGGATTTTAAATGTTAAGTTTGTATTCTCATTCAACTTTTAGATTATTAGATTTTTTATGCCCTCACCTAACATAAGAAGTTAGATTGGTACGTCATGAAAATGCTTACATTGAAGTTAACTATAAAACACAGGGCTCATGTATCATGGGACCTCAAGGTGCGACAGAAAAGGATAACTAACTAGCTAATGTTGCGATTATCACCCTTGCTTGTACTATTGTTGACTGGCTGACAGGAATCACATCAAGAAATACATTGAAATTGCGGCTCTTCTGAAGAAAATAGAAGTTGGAAGTTCTAAAGAGGTCTTAAGATTAACCATTCCAAGACCAAAGTAATGGTAGTAGACAGGGCAAACGTACTCCGAGTTACCGAGGCACTCAGCGATTACGAAAAAGCAAGTACTTAGTAGTTTGTACTCGTATATCTTGGGTTGATACCCAGTGCCGGCGGTTTGCACCGTCGAGATATGTGCCGCAGATCTGGCATTGCTAAGAGTACTATGGCTTCGACATGCAACTAAAGTGCACTTAGTACGAATTCTCGTATTTTTAATATTCTAATAAGGTGCCGAAACGTGGAGCCTCAAAAAGTGTGACGTCCAAAGGTTGGCGCTTTTGAGATGTGGTGTTGGCGAAGACTGCTGCTTATACCTAGGACAGCTAGAAGAACAAACCCCTTAATTCTCAGAGAGCTCAATATGGCCACCCGGCTCTCCACAACATCTTTCTTCGGACATATTATGCGGTTTCCAACGCACGACGACGGACGAATTAAGGCCCAATGAATGGCAAACGTGCTCGGAGTGGAGCATGTGTGAGATAGTCGATGGCTGGAGTCTGCACCGTGCCGTCCACACGGCTTATGACCGCGAACGCACGAAATGGAGACAAATTACAAGTGTTCGCAATCCTCAGAAATGAGAAAACGAGAAAGATGAAGATACGTCTCAGTGAGCCTGGTGCTTGTACGACAAGAAAACCATTAAATGGAAGCCATAGCAGTCCACTATGTCTAGCAAATTACAAGGATATTTAAAGATAAGCCATGGAAAGCATGAGAAAACGGAGTTACAGAGAGATACAGATCGGATCGAAAGTAATTGGGACCAGGTAACCCCTTAATGCGGCTTGCATTAAGGGGTTACCTGGTCCCAGTTACTAGGAAAATCAGTTTATTATAATATCCTATATTCATTTACAAACGCGACCCTATTTTACTCACAACCTATTCAAAACTATACGTAGATTACGAAGTTCACTTACCACCAACCTGGAATAATCAGATTTTCTAAAAATAAACGACAAATTAATGACTTTTACTTAGAAACCTGAAAGTCAAGGTCACGCCGATTTCACGCCGAAAACACGCCGCCGCCGCCGATTTTTTGGCAAACGCCGCCGCCGATCGTTTTTAGGGTTCCGTACCCAAAGGGTAAAAACGGGACCCTATTACTAAGACTCCGCTGTCCGTCCGTCCGTCCGTCCGTCCGTCCGTCCGTCCGTCCGTCCGTCCGTCCGTCCGTCTGTCACCAGGCTGTATCTCACGAACCGTGATAGCTAGACAGTTGAAATTTTCACAGATGATGTATTTCTGTTGCCGCTATAACAACAAATACTAAAAACAGAATAAAATAAAGATTTAAGTGGGGCTCCCATACAACAAACGTGATTTTTGACCGAAGTTAAGCAACGTCGGGCGGGGTCAGTACTTGGATGGGTGACCGTTTTTTTGCTTGTTTTGCTCTATTTTTTGTTGATGGTGCGGAACCCTCCGTGCGCGAGTCCGACTCGCACTTGGCCGGTTTATTTAATCGGCGCACACGTCTAGTCTGAATCCAGGTGTGTAAGGTAAACGTACTGGTGCTGTCGCTGTCCCAGTACATGTCATTGTCAATAGAGGTGACAGTTGGGTGTCATCTATTGGGCATTTAGCATGTCGAGCACATAGAATTAGATGAACAAGAACAACTGTCAATCTTCAAAAGTGTGACCAAAAATGAAATGCAAGTGTGTGCGTAAATTGTCTGTGTGAGATCAAAAATAGTGATGTCAAGTTATAGTTTGTAGCTTTCTAATAGACCCCGAAGGCTAATCCTATTGTCTATTGTTAAGAAAAACCGCTCGTGCCACGTGCCACAACCACCTGCATAAAAAATCGGTACTTCGGTTACCGAGTGCCGGCGAGTCGAACGCTACAGAACCAGTCTAAAATGTGTCATCGAGATGCGTAACAAAGGCGCGTTATCGGAGAGCGCACCTACACTGGTTTTTTGAGCGTTGGACTAGCCCGCGCTCAGGTGCCAAATAGAATACTTAGGACCCTTTTTTGCAGGTAAGTAGCACGTGCGGTTTTACTGAACAATAGACAATAGGATAAGCCTTCGGGGTCTACTAGAAAGCTACAAACTATACAACATATTAATAATCTGTCGATGTTTGATTGCTTTATCGACTACTTTTTCAAATGTGTTATTTTAAACGTTAAAATTCTACGACATTATGACGTATAAATAACACTTGCACTGCGTGTGCTATCAAAATCCTTGCAGATTTATCTTAATGTAACTCTTACTGTGTTAGAAAGTGAAGTTTAAATTTATTGCAAAACATGAGCACCTTCAAAAAGGTATAACATTCGTTATTATTTCAAGTCGGTTATAAAAGCTAATATCTTAATGATGTCTTGTGAAGAAATAATTACATAGCTATTAATATACCGACAAGTTATCGATACTGTCATATGAACATTTTGTCAAGCCCTAGCGTAAAGTAACAGATTAGGTTTTTACACAAAATATTTTAAATTATAGACTAATATGATAAAATATTAGCACATAAAGGAAGAAAAACTTATAATGAACTGTATAAACCGGCTTCTTACACTTTTTACGCTGTTAATTTAATTTGACAAAATATCGTTATGAAAATTTCGCTCGGAATATCATAAATCCTCTGAAATGAGTATTTGCTTGGATTATTTGGCCCTGTGACACTACAACCCGGCACACTACAAGACACCATCTTCACTGAATTACTTTATTTAATACTTTTCGTCCTAATCCGTGTATATTTTTCAATTTGAAAATTACCGTGATACGCTCTTGGCCGTCAGCGGCCGTCGTCAAACTCAAAAGTGGTTACGTTTTCTCATTGGTAGTCTGACTCTTTCGCACTCATGGGATGTTCATATACGTGATGGCTTCCCTTTCGCACACTTAAGCTGTCTGTCAAGCGCGAGCGCGGATTCTAGGTCTGTGGTCGAGCACTAGTACGTTTACTTTACTTACCTAACAGGAAGCTAAAGTCCAATTAGAAATTAATACTTACCCTGCACTTTCAGCTGCTTCACTTTGAGGTACTTATTTCTATTTTTCTCTTTTTACGCCATACATCTACACGGCTGGCAAAAAAAAGCATTTTCTTATAAACAAGATTACATTGATTACGGAAGAAGTGAGAATAGGATGGGCACGAGAAAATTACAAAGTAAAAAGGAGTGAAACTCTAACTTACGACACTTCACCATCATGTTTGCGCTTCAATTAAGAGTGCTATTACATTTCGGGGATGAGCGAGTTTACGTATTTTACGCGCTGCGGCAGGCCCCGCGAGCTCAGTACGCCGATCCGTTCCACCGCATTTTCCCTCGGTCGCACTACAATGATGGATTAAACATTCTTGATCCGATCGTGAAGCATATTGAAATCAACCATAACAACACTAACTGTACTTTAATATCAAAGTCCTAAAAATGTTATTTGGTACGAAAATACTAAATCCAGTGCAAATATACATACTTATGTAGGTCATTATTACTAAAAAGAAATTATACGTAAGTACTTACTTAGGTACTCGCTTATTTTCATTTTTCGCCATTGCATATGGTATAGGTTGCATAGTGAAACTATTTTAGCTATATAATAAAACCTTTAATTTGTATCAACGAGGGTTTAGAAACGAGCTGGTACTAAGCATCTGATGATGAAGCCTGATGATGATGATGAAGGTGGTCACGGATACCAATCAACCATGTAGTAACATGATTAGGCTCGTTTGATTCGTCTCAACAAGATCTTTGGCACTAGGTGATACTCAGGGTCTGATGATGGAGCTGGAAGGTAGTCACCGGTACCAGTCAACCATGCAACTAAATCACTTCGTGTTTGAGCTCGTTTGATTCGTCTCAACAAGATCTTTGATACTAGGTGATACTCAGGGTCTGATGATGGAGCTGGAAGGTGGTCACCGGTACCAGTCAACCATACAACTAAACCACTTCGTGTTTGGGCTCGTTTGATTCATTTCAACAAGATCATTGACACAAAATATGACTCAGGGTCTGATAATGGAGCTGGAAGGTAGGCACCGGTACCAGTCAACCATGCAACTAAACCACTTCGTGTTTGAGCTCGTTTTATTCGTCTCAACAAGATCTTGGACACTAGGTGATACTCAGCGTCTGATGATGGAGCTGGAAGGTGGTCACCGGTATCAGTAAACCATGCAACTAAACCACTTCGTGTTTGGGCTCGTTTTATTCATTTCAACCAGATCTTTGGCACAAGATATGACTCAGGGTCTGATGATGGAGCTGGAAGGTGGTCACCGGTACCAGTCAACCATGCAACTAAGGGATCATCCATTAATTACGTCACACGAATTTCTAGGTTTTTTTACCCCTCCCCCCCTCCTTGTTACACTTGGTCATATTTTGCAAACCCACCCCCCTGGTGTGACGTCACATTTTAGGCAATTTTGTTTTCAACGAAATCGACAATATTAACTCGGCATAATTTTTTTAATAAAAAAATATTTTTGATATATAAATATTAGTAATTTTATAACACAACGAAAGTTACATCCAAAATCTCATTATTGAACTGTACAGCGAATAAAAAAATATAAATTAATTTTCGGTTACTGATGAAGTTAAAGTGACATCACAATGTTTGTGACTCCCCCCTCCCCCATGTCACAACATGTCACATTTTCTTGACCCCCTTCCTCCCCCTAAACGTGTGACTTAATTAATGGATGACCCCTAAACCACTTCGTGTTTGAGCTCGTTTTATTCGTCTCAACAAGATCTTGGACACTAGGTGATACTCAGGGTCTGATGATGGAGCTGGAAGGTGGTCACCGGTACCAGTAAACCATGCAGTTAAACCACTTCGTGTTTGGGCTCGTTTTATTCATTTCAACAAGATCTTTGACACAAGATAGGACTCAGGGTCTGATGATGAAGCTGGAAGGTGGTCACCGGTACCAGTCAATCATGCAACTAAACCATTTCGTGTTTGAGCTCGTTTGATTCGTCTCAACAAGATTTTTGACACAAGATAGTACTCAGGGTCTGATAATGGAGCTGGAAGGTGGTCACCGGTACCATTCAACCATGCAACTAAACCACTTCGTGTTTGGGCTCGTTTGATTCGTCTCAACAAGATCTTTGACACAAGATAGTACTCAGGGTCTGATGATGGAGCTGAATGGTGGTCACCGGTACCAGTCAACCATGCAACTCAATGCCATGCAAGTCAACTATATATGTATATTCTGAGATTTCATCAAAAACATTTGTATTCAGACATTTTTTTCATTTAATACCTATAAAATATCAGGTCATTTCAAATATTTTTAATGCGGTCCGGTTGCATTATTATACTATATAAAACCAAATACACAGTAGTAGGATCAAAGTTTCTCAGTCGCCGTTTACACGCAGTGTCACGCACACAGTATAGCATTTTACACGGCGCCTGCCGCACACAACGATAAAAAACCTCGTCAACGCCGTTGTAAACGTGCGGAGCCGACCGACACACGTCCTACCTCTACAAGCTCTGCCGCGGCACTGAGCTCACGACCGCGCGTCATCGGTAATATTAGTGACGTTTTCAATTGCCAAAAAATTATAGTAGAATTTCATAAACACTAATGTATACCAACAGTATAAGCAAACGCTGCAGATTGCTTGAGTATAAAAATGACTTCGATATTAAGTAGAATTTCGTAGGAATTGACACTTGTTTCGGAGAGTAAATTGAGTTTGTTTTTCTTCGATTTTCTCTTTCTCAAAGGTATTTAGGAAAAATGTCAAAAGTAATTCCTAATGTACAGGGTATTAGTAATACAAAATAGCCAGCTTTACCAGAGTAAACTTCTCAACATTTACAAATACGAGCTCACAATTCAGTACTAGACGTGGTTTTTCGGAAACGACCATCAGAAAAAAAATCATTACTAATTTAATAAGTCCTTTTTCTAATATTTACAAAGTAATTCCTAAAGATAAGAAGACGCTTTTACTGGAACAAGTACTCATTATTTCTAATAATGAGCGTAAAGTTCTGAATGTTATCGAGGAATATCATCAATTTTGCATTTTTTCGACTTTCCTTGTGGGAGCGCTCTTAAGCGCGAACTCGGATCTTTTTCTGGGTTTTCGCGGACCAGAATATTGTTAGGGTTCCGTAGCCAAATGGCAAAAAACGGAACCCTTATAGATTCGTCATGTCTGTCTGTCTGTCTGTCTGTCTGTCTGTCTGTCTGTCTGTCCGTCTGTCTGTCCGTCCGTATGTCACAGCCACTTTTCTCCGAAACTATAAGAACTATACTGTTGAAACTTGGTAAGTAGATGTATTCTGTGAACCGCATTAAGATTTTCACACAAAAATAGAAAAAAAACAATACATTTTTGGGGTTCCCCATACTTCGAACTGAAACTCAATTTTTTTTTCATCAAACCCATACGTGTGGGGTATCTATGGATAGGTCTTCAAAAATGATATTGAGGTTTCTAATATCATTTTTTTCTAAACTGAATAGTTTGCGCGAGAGACACTTCCAAAGTGGTAAAATGTGTGTGTCCCCCCCCCCCCTGTAACTTCTAAAATAAGAGAATGATAAAACTAAAAAAAATATATGATGTACATTACCATGTAAACTTCCACCGAAAATTGGTTTGAACGAGATCTAGTAAGTAGTTTTTTTTTATACGTCATAAATCGCCTAAATACGGAACCCTTCATGGGCGAGTCCGACTCGCACTTGGCCGCTTTTTTTTTATAACTCGTTTTAGATGTAGCTATCATTTTTAATACACAAAGAAATAAAATTCACAAGTCGCATTATGTGGGTAATTTTGATGTCTATCAAGTACCTGTCAAGTATTGTCAACAAAAAATGCACTAAATATGACCTTTTTAGGGTTCCGTAGCCAAATGGCAAAAAACGGAACCCTTATAGATTCGTCATGTCTGTCTGTCTGTCTGTCCGTCTGTCCGTCTGTCTGTCCGTCCGTATGTCACAGCCACTTTTCTCCGAAACTATAAGAACTATACTGTTGAAACTTGGTAAGTAGATGTATTCTGTGAACCTCAAAAATTTTTTTTTCATCAAACCCATACGTGTGGGGTATCTATGGATAGGTCTTCAAAAATGATATTGAGGTTTCTAATATCATTTTTTTCTAAACTGAATAGTTTGCGCGAGACACACTTCCAAAGTGGTAAAATGTGTGTCCCCCCCCCTGTAACTTCTAAAATAAGAGAATGATAAAACTAAAAAAAATATATGATGTACATTACCATGTAAACTTCCACCGAAAATTGGTTTGAACGAGATCTAGTAAGTAGTTTTTTTTTATACGTCTTAAATCGCCTAAATACGGAACCCTTCATGGGCGAGTCCGACTCGCACTTGGCCGCTTTTTTGCAATTTCGCGCCGCGGTAAGCCCGGCCGGCCGACGCATGGAACGGCAACGTCTAACGTTTCTCTGCATTAGTCCATTCCGATAATTGCAGTGCGACCGCTGACAGATTACAGGAACTTGCCGAAACAAGTGGTTTTCCATTTTTTTCACAAAGTTACTTTTCAATGTAGGTATGCTAAAAGATGGACGCTTAGAAAACTTAGTTGGATAGTTAGGATAATAATATTTCTTATTTACCCATAATGTAGGTACCTAATAGCTCTGATATTTATTCTATTCTGTTAAAATTATAGCTGCAGCATCAGTACCTATTCGGTATTTCTCTAAGATTCCCACGATACAGGCTGGGCCTAGTGCATGGTGTGGGGATCACTGTAGGTACTGCTTTTATTGAAATCACTGTATTTCTTGAAATAGAAATATCTATATATATAAAGAAATATATATATATATTTTTTTATGAATACCTAGTTATTTGTTTTACAAGGGGGCAAAGTTGTTGTTAACCGCTCGTGCTAATTGATACCCGAACAAGGGAAATATTCCAAAATTGAATCACGAGCGGTAACGCGTTGCTCAGAAAAGTATGTGGTAGGTACTTAAATTAGATTCCATTTTCTATCGGCCTAATACTTTGACATGGCGTGAGAATTGAATTTATTTATTTGGGCATCATGTTATTTATCATCATCATGCATTGTGCAGATAGATACACATGCAATGCATACCTATTTACACATAATTTAGGTTTAGTTAATCCGGTTCTGTCAATCTAGGTACATATTATAATTATTATTTACCGTATTATACCTACCTAGTTTTTAGGGTTCCGTAGCCAAATGGCAAAAAACGGAACCCTTATAGATTCGTCATGTCTGTCTGTCTGTCTGTCTGTCTGTCTGTCTGTCCGTCTGTCTGTCCGTCCGTATGTCACAGCCACTTTTCTCCGAAACTATAAGAACTATACTGTTGAAACTTGGTAAGTAGATGTATTCTGTGAGTTATACTACAGTATAACTATAAATGATTGTGTTCAATATGAATCGTGACATCATAAAATCAATTAGCGTTGTTGCAGCGTCGATTGCTGAAGTAGCGCAGTAATTTGTTAATAATGGCGGCGTCCTCACGTCCGAGTACCTATATTCCGACATCCGGTATATATTCCTCGGCCCCGGACCATTGTGCCCGCCGACCGGAAACGGCGTAATCGCGCACCCCGCACCGGAAGTTGCCTCGTTCATTCCCTGCTTTATTGTTTGAGCTGTTTGTTACCGATGCAATGGGCTGCGGGATTGTTTTTCATCAGTATGAATAGTCGAGTAACAATTGACATTATTTTACCCTTAATCTGGCTCGGTGAAATGACAAATCACTAAATCAGATAGAGTCTGTTCGGAATCTTCGGAAAGAGAAGAGTCATCGAATGTAAGTATGGGGCCCCGTACATTCCACAACTCTTCTCTTTCCGCACAGACTACCATATGCTGCTTGGGTTGGGTTGTCTACGTAAACAGAGTGCATGTAAACATGTTACACACGGGATACAGCCGCGGTGCACTCGTGCGAAGCCATGTGGCCGGGGTATTCCGTTCTGGTCTTCATCAGCAGTTCTACTTCATCAAATGTCACTGTTTTGAATGTAAATAAGTACTTGATTTGTTTATGAAAATACAAAAATCACTTTACGTATGCTTATAAGATTTGAGGAGTTCCTTCGATTTTTCATGGATCCCATCATCAAAACTAGATACTTAAGGTGGTTCGATTTTCATACAAAATTCAATCGACTTTCATTAAGTAACTACACACTATTACTACATAAATATTTCCGCATTTATCTTCTTTCGAACATTCGTTTTCGCGCAATTAATAGGAAAACAATGTTTCATACAGAAATCATGCAAAAATCATAGTTAACTTTTCATCAATTTTACGTATGTGTGCGTCACAAATATCGTGTACGGATACATTTGCGACGTTGCCATACCATTTCCGACGTTGCCGGGCTGACCACGGCGCGAATTTGAAGTTCCGTCATGTTTAGTGCAATTTTGTTGACACTGATATTATATGTTTATTAATTGACCAAAGCGAGAATAACTACCCGAAGTTCGTCAGCTTAGCTAAGAACTATCATGGTGCGTTTTGTAAACAGTCGCTTTTTTGCTTACAAACGGAAGGTTCCCGGTTCTATCCCCAGTCATTGTATGCTGGGACATAACTTTTTGTATTTTTTTTACACCTAAATTTCGTATTGTTTTTTATTTTTATTTATTTTTTCTTCTTTTCAATAATCGATTCACACACACACATATACACACTCTAAAAGCATACACCTTATCGCCCTCTTTCACACATCATTTTAATTAGGTTTAGTTACCGTATGTTACCTACTCTTTTGTAAGCCCCAAGATACAGGCTCAGCCTAGTTAGGGGCTTACCGGACACCTTTGTGATTGCCTATTTTATTATAAATAAATTATTCTTATTCTTCTTATTCTTACTCTTATTAAGTATGGGCTAAGCGTATTCGTTTAATTTTTACAAAGATAATTAGAAATTATACTCTAAGTACCTAGAGTCAGACCGATAAAAATCTGCAGCGATTTTGATAGCCCACGCAGTGCAAGTGTTATTTTAAACGTCAAACTTCTATGAATTTATGACGTGTAAATAACACTTGCACTGCGTGGGCTATCAAAATCGCTGCAGACTTTTCTTGGTCTAACTCTAATCTCTTTCATTTTTACAATCAGGACATCCTCACTGCAATAAAAAAGAAATGTATAAAATTTCCTAGGTTTGAAAATAATGGAACTTTGTCTATGAATGAAAAACACAATTATTACTATAGATCAAAGAGTAAAGCTATAGATGGTCAAGCAAATCTTGTCAGTAGAAAAAGGCGGCAAATTTGAAAAATGTAGGCGCAAAGAGATATCGTCCCATAGAAAATTTGAATTTCGCGCCTTTTTCTACTGACAAGGTTTGCTTGACCATCTATAGTTACTACCAGGTAAGTAAATTATAACTTGATTATAACTTTATTAGAATCCATATTGTTGCATCATCTTTCTTCCTAAATTACATCAGAGATTTTTCCTATCATGATTCATGATTCATGATAATCATGATATTATATTTCTTTCAGGTACAGGGACTACTACGGATAACAAATATTTAAAAAAATGTATTGTAGTTGAATTCAAAATAAATAAATAAATAAAATAAATGTTTTCATTTTATTTTACAATTACCGAAGGGATTGCTTTACTTGTAAATTAATAGAACAAACTATTAGCGCTTTAAAAAACACTGATACCTGCAGGTATCTGTTGACACTTACAAACCTGAATTTCCTTGGGCTCATTCTACTAAGAATCGTCAGTAGGTATTCTCCATCCTAGCTAGCTATAAAAAGATATCCTAAAATGTCGGTTCCATCACGTCAGGTTTTAGTAACAAAAATGTTTCCCAGCCTGCGTGACGTAGCGGAAACTAAAATTTCTATACAAATATTTGGGACATAGTTTTATATTAGCATCAGAATTCAACAAGAATATGCTAGTGATTCTGAGTTGGAAGAACCAAAAAAGATCATAAACTGTGAAAATCAGGTATTGATTTTTTTTTTAAAACGTTGATAAAGTAATTTATTGATAATACTGAATATCTGGGGGAAGCGCTGAATTTCTTTCAACTCAGAATCACTAGCATATTCAATCCCGATGATAAAAAAACTTGGCCCAAAAATTTGTATGAAAATTGTACATTCCACTACGTCACGTCCATACCTACAAGTGAATTTTTTTCTCATAATAAAACGTATAAATAAAACGTGACGTAATGGAATGGACATTTTGGGACATATTTTTTTAATGGAAGGGTGGAGAATGCTGTCGATTCTGAGTAGAATGAGCCCAAGAACGTCCAGATTTGAAAGAATCAGGTTTTCGGTATTTATTTTAGAAAACGCCCAAATATCATTTGATACCTATTTACCGGAATCTATTTATATACCGATACTTTTTTTTCGGTGAAAGAAAACAATGTGAGAAAACCGGACTAATCCCAATAAGTTTACTCTCTGGGTTGGAAGGTCAGGGCAGTCGATTTCGTAAAAACTAGTGCCCATGCCAATTCTAAGATTAGTTGCCAAGCGGACTCCACGCGAGGAAGAAGAGATTGAATATCTGGGAAACCGACCAAAGCTCAGAAAACATATAAAAACTCAAAAATGCGCGTTTTCTCACAGATCAGATCTATCTAAGAGATCAAACCCCTTATAGCAAATTTCATCGAAATCGTTAGAGCCGTTTCTGATTGTAGCGGAGTTTTACCTTTAGGGGGATGTAATGATAACCTCGCTACATGGATCTCTAAATATATTAAGCACAGTATAAAACAGCTGCTGCAATGACCATGAATCAACACTCGATGGGCGCACAATTCCATCTCCTCTCAATCTTGTATCTCTTGTTATGAATGCAACCTCAACTCTCTCAGGGAAAATTAGAAGGGCCCCAAGTCCCGTGGCTTATATCGGTGGATGCACGGCACAGCTGAATCTCCACAACACAGTCAACACAGAACTCATCGTGCATCCCGCAACTCATATACTCATGATATACTCTCATAATCTCATATATCTCTCAACTAATAATATGCGATGAGTCCTGAGGTGGGGACCATGTGGTCCCCGACGAGCCTCCACAACAACCCCTACAGCTCATCCATCAGCCTCCATAATGAAACCTCCAGTAACTAAAACCGATAAACTCTAGCCACCTCACTTGTTACATTCGAACTCGAGCTACACAAAGAATATCAGACAATTCTTCAACTCAGCTCTATCTCAAGGTCGTCGTCAATTCAAGGTCACTGCAATATCTATATATATCAAAATATAGATACCTATGTCTCGCTTACCAAGAGTCTCCTGTACGTGATGCACGCGCCACGGCGTCACACCACCTCTTACGTACCAGAAATTCAGACGACCTTTCTCAACTTGTCTCAACTCGATTCCCGCCATCTTCTCCGCTGTCACCCATGACACTAGCCGACCTCGATCGCCAGTGTTACCAGTGAAAGTACGCTAAGAGTGACAGATAGGATACATACCACAATAACAGACTTCGCGATCTCCGCGACACTGATATTATCCAAATATATAAATAAATATATATTTATAATAATTAATATTTATAATAATTTGTAAGATAACACAAAAAGGACAAAAATAAACAAAAGAAATTACCTACTCGCACCAGTCTTGAACCCCAATCCTCTTGCACGTATTTCCACGAACATACCGCAACGCTATTTCAGCATCCTTATGTTGTGTGAAATTGTCTACTACAAGCATTACGGAAACACTGTTTGCATGTTTGAGTAATAGTAGGAAAAAGCATGACAGCAACACTCCGTCGACTTTAAAGGGTGGTTTTTGCACAATTAAGTATTCAATGTTTTTTTTAATAGTTCAATATTTACTTAAAGTTGTCGCTAAACATACTTTTAAGTATACAAATACCAAGACCATTCCACAAAAAAATAAAACATGAAATTTTGCAAAAGTGGCGCCATCTAGCGAGGGTTAAGCTTTGAGTAACCTACCACCTTAAAAGGAAAAAGAATTTAAACCAAAACAACATTTTTTCAAAACTGTTGATAAATGAGAGAGCAACCGAATTTACCGAATTGAGAAACTCTTCCTTTTTGGGATTTTGAAGTAAGTTAAAAAATAAAAGTGGCCAAGTGCGAGTCGGACTCGCCCATGAAGGGTTCCGTATTTAGGCGATTTATGACGTATAAAAAAAAACTACTTACTAGATCTTATTCAAACCAATTTTCGGTGGAAGTTTACATGGTAATGTACATCATATATTTTTTTTAGTTTTATCATTCTCTTATTTTAGAAGTTACAGGGGGGGGGACACACATTTTACCACTTTGGAAGTGTCTCTCGCGCAAACTATTCAGTTTAGAAAAAAATGATATTAGAAACCTCAATATCATTTTTGAAGACCTATCCATAGATACCCCACACGTATGGGTTTAATGAAAAAAAAATTTTTGAGTTTCAGTTCGAAGTATGGGGAACCCCAAAAATTTATTGTTTTTTTTTCTATTTTTGTGTGAAAATCTTAATGCGGTTCACAGAATACATCTACTTACCAAGTTTCAACAGTATAGTTCTTATAGTTTCGGAGAAAAGTGGCTGTGACATACGGACGGACAGACAGACGGACAGACAGACAGACAGACATGACGAATCTATAAGGGTTCCGTTTTTTTCCGTTTGGCTACGGAACCCTAATAAAAAGCTAAATAATAAACTTTTAATTCAAAAAGTTGTACGAGAAATAGGTTTCAAATAAAATTAGGAACTGATTTATACCGTTACAGTTCTGTAGTGACCCAAAATGTCGTTTGCCGTGCATGTCGTTTTAGTAGCAGAACCAGGATAACATTCTACATAGGTAAGTGCAGTGCAAGTTCCGCACAAATTCCCAATGCAGAGAAACAAGACATTTCGATTGGACATAATTGCATGTCGCTGTATACAAGTACCTACACAGAAACGCCTATGTGCATTGTATACGAAGCGGAAGCCAATATAATGGAAATTGGAGCACACGGTGCTTGCTTTCAAATCAATTCACCTTTATATTGAGTATTTTTTAGAGATGCAACGGATAGTTGTTTGGCCGGATACCGGATACCGGATATCCGGCCTGGACACTGGCCGAATATCCGGTATCCGGCCGCAGGATATTCGGCCGGCGGAACTATACCTATATTTTGAGTTTTGCAGGTGCGCGTCGTGCAGGTTTCGACCTGTTTCGTAGTGAACGTTCGCGCGGACACATTTCTAGGATCGTAACGATTTTTATCATGTCATTACGTAGTAAGTTCGTTTATAGTTACAAGTGCGCGCCAGTATTTTTGTGTAAACAAATAAGTGTATTGTGTGACATCGGTTACGTATTCATTTCTATCTACTGTGTCGTTAGCATTATGACCGTGACTGTTTTAAATTCCATTTTTTACCCCAAAATGTGTTAATTTTACTATCCGGTATCCGGCCGGATAGTAGGTCACTATCCGGTATCCGGCCGGATACTAAAATAACGGCCGGATACCGGATAGTAACCGGATATCCGGTGCATCTTTAGTATTTTTCCAGTAAATGAAATGACAGAATTGGAGTAGGTATGTAATATATATACCTACATAGGGTATAATTATGCCCGTTTGCCGTCCAGTGCTAGTATTCGTCCACTTCACGGAGTTGCTACAAAGAATTGCGTATAATGTATAATGAGAAGTATAATGAAACCAAAAATGATCAGTTTTATGAAGTTTTTTAAAGAAATCTTTGAGAAATTTAGTGGACGAGAACCAAAATAAGTACCAATTTTATGAAGTTTTTAGTTTCGTCCACGGACGGACGGAAACCGAAATAGGTAGGCGAATATTTAGGATGGTGATTTTATTTAAATAAATATATCTACAACATACATTTGTTTTTCCTCTTAATATGGAACTCTTGAGGCCTTAGTCGTTTATATATGTGTTTCGGAACTTAAGGAAAATCCATACAGAGGTGTAGGAAAGTAGAAATAGGTAATAAAACGTTCCGCTGAAATCAGTTAGCGGTCAAGTGGTCACATTAGGCACAGATTTACGAGAACCCGTCGAACGGGGTCCCTACCACTCTCAATCAACTCGCATATAACATGTTTAATTATATGAATAGCAAAGGGATTACTGTGGGTAGAACCCACTAAATCCTTAAACATCTAAAAACCCTACTAATTATTAACTTATAACACAAATACGATTTCCACATGTGACGCGTGTGATAACCGCCCTGTATACGGAAGTGCACTATCACTTTTTACAAACTTACATACTTAATTAGTTACTTACTATGTAACTTCAAATAGCAAGTAATTATATCCATGCGGCGCATGTATGTAATGTAATTGTTGACGGTAGGTTTAATTATCGTAGTGAACTAAGTAGATATTATACATAAAAATTTTCAGAGATTATAATTATTTACATTTTACATATAATAAATAATATGCGTAGCGTATCCTAAGTTTACTATAAGTACTTCAGAAATATCCTAAATATATATCCATTTTCGCACACATAAGTGTGTACAAATGTATGTAGGCACGAGGTACCTACCATAAAACATTACTCGTGCTGAACGTCAACCGACAAGTCAACAACTCACAAAAATAAATCCAATAGTTCCAATACTCAATATTTACCTACCTTATACAAGTTCCGACAGGGCAGCGCTAGCGTGGTTTATTCTCTAGTGGTAAAGTACAGAACCTCCATAACTTTGGTCTCGAGGGAAGAACAAAATTGATCGGGTTATCGAGTTTACGGAATACGGAGGGTACGAAAAATGAAGGTTTTACCTCAAAATGTTGCAATACAGTATTCAACTGTCCAACAAAAGCAATTTATATGACACATCTGTATATAATCCTACGTTACAGAAATGGTATGTACTTACCAATCTATTCTATGTACATCTAATTCGAAATATAATTGTATTTTTTCTTTGTTCATTGTGCTAAATTATATTACACGACTGCCTAATCGTGGGTGTTAAGGATTTTGCTGATGTCTTTCGTCAGCAGCAGAGGGAATTACAGAGTATTAGCGTTTCAGCAATCAGAATAGTGATTTGAGGAATAGTGATTCTACATTTAGGTACATTTTTCTTTGAAGAGTTCGTCTAAGAACCTGACCTGACTTAACCTTGAGGCTATCTGTAGTATTGATGGGCATGCCTACTACAATGCAACTACATGAACTTATCTTTTCGGAGTTTTCTTCTCCCGGTAGATTATTTGTAAGCTTTTTGATTTCTGTAGATCTGTAGATATAGAAAGGAGTGCCAGTGTAGTGGATTGTCTGCCTACGTTTTCTCCAAATGAAGTAAGTACCTAATATTAATTAGCACAAAAAAATTGTATATGTCTCTGTAAACCTTTCTTTTTGTATTCACGAAAGCATTATACCGGGCATATTCCTTTGTGGCTGTGATGGTGTTATTTCAGCATCGTCTTCTCCGTCGAGTCCGTCGTCGTCGTCAATTTGTGTTTTTAAATACCTATTTTGTGATAAGTAATAATTTACTGATAATTTTGATAATTACCTACTTGAAACAAAATGAAATAAGTCGTCACGTCTTGTTAGTTTTTAGGGTTTTTCTTCTTAATTTTATGTTACTACTTATATGTAGGCACCTGTTACATCAGTGTTACAACGTGTTACATCAGATCAGCCACTACGCGAGGAGAAAATCTCACTTCCTGGCCAAGGCAAGACGTAAAACTTTAGACAAACCAGAAGCGGTAATTCGTAAAGCCCTAGATCGCATATTTATGCCTCACCTTCGGTTCGGGCCACAAACACCTGCGATCTGAAGCATTCACGAATTCACCTCCTATTTATGTAATGTACTACACGTGCCTGATTCTATTCATTAATCTATCTCATGACTTTGTGTTTCAAATAATATTCATAGGCGGCCTTTTTCATCTCATCCTCCTGGTCCTAAAATGTGGTTTTCCCATTAAAATCTCACTCTTTATTTCTCTGCACCAATTAAACGTTAATGATGTCATTACCTTTAGGGGTTTTGTCCAATATTACTAAGACCGCGTCAAATGGCTCACGTCCGCGTGCACGACGCATGCGGTGTATTTCTCGAATGGGAAAGCCTTGCCTTCTAAGGTCTTCTAGAATTTCGTCGTCACCGATCTCAACCGGGAGGCGTTTAACGACGACTCTGAGTTGTGCGTCATCTTTGTAACTGTTGGAATGATAGGTAACAAAAAGGTTACTGTAGACTGATTGTCTATATAATATTGTCAAGATTGTAAAAAAGAAATATACATCTGTCGTAGCCCGTCATCCGTGTTTATTATTTTCAACTGGTTATGGGTAATTTAATTTAATTTACAAAATTTGTGATTGTGTGTAGCAAAAATGTCAACGAGTGTAATATCCACTATACCAAAGTTGAAAGGTAGGGAAAATTATGATGATTGGGCGTTTGCCGTTGAAAATTTTCTGATATTGGAAGGCATGTCAGAATGTCTGACAAAAGAAGGTGATGCCAATGACGCAAAAGCGAAAGCGAAAATTATTTTGACCATTGATCCAAGCTTATACGTTCATATAAAAGCAGAGAAAACTGCGAGCAAATTGTGGTGGAAAATTGGTCTTCTCCGTCAGCTCATCTCAATTCGTTTAGAGGACTGCGATTCCATGTCACAGTATGTTACTAAGATGGTAGTAGCTAGTCAAAGATTAAATGGCACCTGCTTCACAATCAGTGACGAGTGGGTTGGTTCCCTATTACTATAGCGGGTTTGCCAGAAAAGTTTGCTCCTATGATCATGGCAATCGAGCATTCCGGCATTGATATAACCACAGATAGTATAAAAACGAAGCTAATTGATATTGAAAGTGGACAGGAAGTCAATCGTTCGCAGAGCGCATTTGCATCAAAAGGCTGGCATAGCAGAAAGCCCAAATCAAATACATCAGAACCGTCAACATCAAAGTCGCATGTAACATGTTACAGATGTAAACAGACTTGACATTATAAAAACCAATGCGAAAATAATACAACGAAGAAGAAACAATCGAATGCGTTTAGTGCAATATTCCTCAATGGTAAATTTAGTAGTTCAGATTGGTATGTTGACAGCGGCGCAAGTTTTCACCTTACACCAAACGAAAATTGGTTGAATTACAATTCGGATCAGCATGAGGTTAAAGAAATTGTGGTCGCAAATGATACAAAGATGCCCGTGAAATGTTGTGGAGACGTCCAGATTACAACATTGGTTGAAAATACAGAATATAGTATTCCAGTCAAGGGTGTTTTGTGCGTACCAGGTCTTGTTACGAACTTGATATCAGTGAGCGAATTGGTTAGCAAGGGAAATACAGTATGTTTCGCTAAGAATAAAAAATGCTACATTCACAATCAAGCGGATGAAATAGTGGCAGTTGCCGACCTTGTCGACGGAGTATACAAATTGAATGTGAAATATTCTCACTGTTTGTTGTCGACAACATGGGCTCTGTGGCATAGGCGTTTTGGGCACCTGAACAGCAGTGACCTTAACAAGATGCGTGATGGAGCTGTCACAGGAATGTCATACACAGATAAGTCCCAGATATGTAAAGAGAATTGCATAGTTTGCTGTGAAGGAAAGCAGATGAGGCTGCCGTTCAACCATGTTGGGAACAGATGAAGCGGCTTGCTTGACATGATTCACGGAGATCTATGCGGCCCAATTGAAGTAAAATCTATTGGAGGTTCGAAGTACTTCATGTTATTAGTTGATGACTTTAGCAGGATGGTCCATGTCTACTTCCTGAAGACTAAGGATGAAGCATTTAAGTCATTTAAAGAGTTTAAAGCCATGGTAGAGAACTAGACTGGCAGAAAGGTTCGCATTTTTAGAACAGACAACGGGATGGAATTTTGTGGGAAGGAGTTTGAAAAGTATCTGAAAGACGCAGGAATCATCCACCACAAAACGAATCCGTACAGTCCAAATCAGAATGGACTTTGCGAGCGCATGAACCGTACAATTGTCGAAAAAGCCAAGTGTATGTTGTACGACGCGGATCTAACCAAAGAATATTGGGCAGAAGCTGTGAACAGCTGTTTATCTGCGGAACAGGTCAGTTGTGTCGGGTACAGATGACAAGACCCCTTATGAGCTATGGACTGGCAAGAAACCTGATGTTAGCCATCTGCGGATATTTGGGAGCAAAGTCATGGTACACGTGCCAAAGGAGAAGAGGCTTAAGTTTGACAAAAAGGCTACCCAGTGCATCTTGGTGGGCTACCCAGACAATGTAAAAGGATATCGAGTTTACGATCCAAAGACCAATCAGATAACAACGAGTAGAGACATTGTTGTGATTGAAGAAGGAATGAGAAGCGAGGTTCAGGTCAACATAGATGATAACTCGTTAGACTTCGTTTTCAGCAAAGATGTAGAGCTCGAAGAGAATCCAAAAACAGTGGGAGCGATGCCAGAAGCCATGAAAAGCACAGAGCCAGAAACTAAAAATGATGAAGAACCTGAAATTCAGATTGAATCTACGACAGCGCCAGAAAGGGCTGGTGCAGCAATCGAAGACGAGAAGGTTGTTGAAGCAGCGCAGCCAACGGTCAGTGAACCTACGTCATCTAAGCGCGTACGGAGGGCACCTACCAGATACGGCTGGTGCGCTACTGGTGAAAGTGTAAGCGACAATGATCCGAGTAGTGAGGTAAGTCTGAATGATGCACTTTATGGACCTGAGAGTTTGCAGTGGAAGCGAGCTATGGCAGAGGAACTGAAGGCTTTCGACGATAACAATGCTTGGGAGTTAGTAAACGCTCCAGATGATGGTGCTATAGTAAAATGTAAGTGGGTTTTCAAAAAGAAACTGAACCCAGATAACAGCATTAGGTATAGAGCCAGACTAGTGGCTAAGGGCTTCACCCAAAGGCCAGGCATTGACTTCGAGGAAACCTTCTCTCCTGTTTTGCGCCATTCGACTTTAAGATTAATGTTTGCGTTAGCAGTCAAATTAAATCTAAGTACATGTCACTTAGATGTGACAACTGCATTTCTCAATGGTTATTTGTCTGAGAAAATATATATGCAAAAACCTGTAGGTTTAGAGTGTGACGATGACAGTAAGGTTTTAAAATTAACCAAAGCTATTTACGGATTAAAACAGTCATCCAGAGCTTGGTATGAAAGGGTCGATAATTCGCTACAGTCAATTGGTTACAAAAAGTCATTGTTGGAACCGTGCATGTTCACCAAAATTAATGAACATTCTAAAACGGTGATATTGTTGTACGTAGACGATTTTTTCATTTTTTCAGATAGTCAAAATGAAATGAACAGTTTGAAAAAAGAATTGGCAACAAATTTCAAAATTAAGGATTTAGGATGTATTAAGCAGTGTTTAGGCATGCGAGTTAACCATGATCAGGATAATGGAGTTATTACCGTTGATCAAGAAAGTTATATTGAGCAGGTACTCGATAAATTTAATGTAGCTGAGTGTAAGACAGCGGCGACTCCTATTGAGCCCAAACTAAATGTAACTAAAGGCGAAGTTTGCGACAAGACGTTGCCTTATCAGCAATTGATAGGTAGTATGATGTATTTAGCTGTTCTTACAAGGCCGGACATTGTATTTTCAATCAATTATTTAAGCCAATTCAATACTTGTTACACAGAAGAACATTGGGCTTATGCAAAACGAGTTCTTAAGTATTTAAAACTAACCAAAGACTTGCGTTTCAGATATTCGAAGGATGGCATCTGCAAGCCTACGTAGATGCTGATTGGGCTAGCAATACCTTAGATCGTAAGTCATATACTGGATATTATTTTGAGCTTTCAGGATGTGCTATTTCATGGGAAACTCGAAAGCAATGTACAGTTGCCTTATCTAGCACAGAAGCTGAATATATGGGGCTAGCTGATTGCTGCAAAGAAGCTCTTTATCTTAAACGTTTGCAATATGAGATAACTCATGATGATTATACTATAGTTGCCTTCAATGATAATCAGTCTACTCAGAAGCTTGCAGCTAATCCCATATTCCATAAAAGGTCCAAACATATTGATGTGCGGTACCATTTCCTACGGGAAAACATTGTTGAAAGCAATATTAAGTTGCAATATCTGCCAACACTAGAAATGCCCGCAGATATTTTGACAAAAGGCTTGGTGGCCAGTAAACATTATAAATTTATAGAACTGTTGGGTTTGTCTACGTGTTAAGCAGTGCAGTAGGTATCATTATTCATTTAGCATTCCAAGTTTATTCTTGTACCTATGAGAAGTAGAAGTTTTATGATAAGTTAGTTTGTTTTTGTTAAGTGGGAGTGTTGGAATGATAGGTAACAAAAAGACTGATTGTCTATATAATATTGTCAAGATTGTAAAAAAGAAATATACATCTGTCGTAGCCCGTCATCCGTGTTTATTATTTTCAACTGTAACGATAAGTATAATATCCATCTTTCATAAGTTTGACCCATGCCCTATACTGGTCAGGAGTCTGAGTGGTGATCTCTATTCCACCACAGCGCCAGCCTCCCTCGTCAGATATAGGTCTAGCACTGAGGAAACCAATCCTTCTATTATTCGCCTCCGTTGACAACTTCATCCACCGACTCTTATCCTTAAGAACTGTTGGTATGAAGAGGGTGGATATGCAATCGACACTGGCTTGACACATTTAATTTGAACATAGAAGCTCAAGTTTGAATGATGTTTAATTCAAACTCGAGAATGTCAACTTACTCTACTGCCAAAAGCCGTCATGAAATGTTGTGTTTGTGAATTAAATAATAAATAATGTATTGACAAACTAAAGTGCCTTCCAGTATTTATAATAAACCTCCAAAGACCTCCTGCAACTTTTAAGAGGTTATGGAGCCCACACGATAAAGTAAAATAAGTGATTTTAGTGTTTCAGAAAAACGATTCAGCTTTCGTACACAAATATTTCAGAAGATAAGCCTAGCAACGGAGTTGTTTACAAAATAAGGCTAGCAACCAGACTGACGTTTCAGTAAACCGTACGTAATTTTAAATGATGGAGAACACAAACTGCCTAAATAAATTGAAATCTAATTCCTCTGTGGCGACCATAAACTCCACACTACCAACTTCTCCAGCGGGCCCGTAGCCAGGCGACGGCGAGAGCGACCCGCAGCCTGGCGGTCCCTGGCTGTGACGTCACGCCCCCACCGCGGCGCGGCCGGCCGGAGCTCAGTGCATCGCCTGCGCTCGGACAGAGGCTCCCAGAGATTCGCACTGAACGCACGCCGCTTTTCTCCGCCTTATCGCTAGCCTCTGCTTACGCGCGTTACGCAAACATATAAATATTGTACATAGCTTCTTTCTATCGCCTAAACTTCTTCCGCACTTTGCAAGCATTTGTTACCTTAATTTACTTAATTATTATAAACTTTATATGGATCTCCGAGTTTGATTTCTACGCCGTTGAATAGGAATCCATATTTGGTGACCGCGCGACGTTCTTAAACGCGATGTCGGACACGGAGCGCGTACCGACGGAGGATACAGCGAGCGGGGCAACGGTCAAACCGCCGGGCAAGATGGTAAACGTGGCCGCGGCTCCCTCGTCGGATAATGGCGTCGCGGAACCTTTAGTGTACGGCGCAGTGAACCGAGTTGCTGTTCGTTTGCCCCCATTCTGGCCAGATGACCCTGAAATTTGGTTCGCCCAGGTGGAGGCGCAGTTTGAAGTTACGGGTACGAAGACCGACTCCACTAAATTCTACACCGTGGTTCAGCAACTAGACCAGAACGCCGCCAGGGAAGTACGCGACATAATTACAAGCCCACCCGCGAAAGACAGGTATGAAAAATTAAAATATGAATTAGTGCGGCGATTATCGATGTCACGCGACGAGCGCTTACGGAAACTTCTGGTAAAGGAGGAGTTAGGCGATCTTAAACCATCCCAGTTTCTGCGTAAATTACAATCGCTAGCGGGATCAGGAGTGAGTGACGAATTTATAAGATCGCTGTGGTCGAGCCGTTTGCCCATTAATGTGCAGCAAATTATCGCTTCGCAAAATGTAAGCCTCAGTGATTTAGCAGATTTAGCTGATAAAATAACGGAAATTTCACCGCCTAATAATATGCTTCAAGTAGCTAGCACCAGCTCAGCGGCCGTTCAGCTGTCATTTGAGGGTATGCTTTCAAAGATGGAAGAATTGATCACCAGCCGTATTAAATCTGAAATTACCCAACAGATCTCTCAGCTGAACATTCGAGAACGGCGGGGCCGCAGCCGCACGCCACAGGGACGAGGCAACCGGTTAGCCCGGTCTAGAAGCAGGGGTCGTCAACATTCGCAGAGCCGTACGCCAGGTATTTGTTGGTACCATAATTTATTTGGTGATGACGCCGAGAAATGCACCGTCCCGTGTAGTTATAAATCTTCGGGAAACTTGAACGACAGTCAGTAGAGGCGGCAAATGACTGTCTTAAATCTACCAGCCGCTTATTTGTCACAGATAAGAATACAAAGGTGCAATTCTTAATAGATACAGGCTCAGATCTTTGCGTTTTGCCACGTAGGTTCGCCCGGGACAACAGAAGACCAACCGGTTACAGCCTGACTGCTGCAAATGGCACAATTATCAAAACGTACGGGACAATTAAGTTGCATCCAGAATTAGGTCTACGACGCGATTTCGCCTGGAATTTCGTGGTGGCTGACGTAGATAGGCCGATCATTGGCGCTGATTTTCTTTCATTTTACGGGTTGCTTGTTGATTGCAGAAACAGACGCATATTGGACAGTTTGACCTTATTGTCAACTACCGGAGTAGTCAGGACTTGCCAGCCGCCGAGCATCAAAGCTATTTCGGGTAACACAGAGTACCACAGACTTCTGGCGCAGTACCCGGACCTCACCAAGCCATCCGGCATCATGAGAGAGGTAAAGCATTCGACTGTCCATTATTTACGCACTACAGCTGGACCACCTGTTTTCTGCAGACCTCGACGATTAGCACCCGACCGTTTGAAGGTAGCAAAGGATCAATTTGACGAGATGCTTCGTGACGGCACGGCTAGGCGCTCAGATTCTCCTTGGGCATCTGCATTGCACCTGGCACCGAAGAAGGGCGACTCCTGGAGGCCGTGTGGTGACTACCGTGCTCTCAACGCACGCACGGTACCTGACAGGTACCCTATCAGACACATAGAAGACTTCTCGCTCAGACTAGCTGGTTGTAAGATATTCTCAACACTGGATCTGGTGAAGGCTTACAACCAAATCCCAGTGTATCCTGAAGATATTCCCAAATCCGCCATTACGACGCCATTCGGATTGTTCGAATTTCCGTACATGTCATTTGGGCTCAGGAACGCGGCTCAAACATTCCAGCGCTTCATGGATGAAGTTCTACGGGGCTTAGACTTCTGTTTTTCCTATATCGACGATATTTTGATTTTTTCCCAGACCCACGAGCAACACCTAGAGCATCTGAAGCAGCTGTTTGAGCGCCTGAGCGAGTATGGCATTCTACTGAACGAGGCCAAATGCAGTTTTGGTGCAGGTTTGAGAAGATTTCTTGGAATGCTCAATTTTTATAGGCGTTTCTTACCAAAGGCTGCAGAAGAACAGGCAGTTCTACACGGCATGTTGTCCGGTTCTCACGTCAAGGACTCTAAGGTCCTGACCTGGACCCCACAGCTTCTGAGCGCCTTTGAAAGATGTAAGTCCAGTTTGTCAAAAGCTACTTTACTCTCTCATCCTGTCCAAGACGCTCCGCTGGCTCTAGTAACAGATGCTTCCAATACAGCCATAGGGTCGGTAATAGAACAAGTAGTAGATGGACAGTCGCAGCCTCTGGCGTTCTTTTCAAAAAAATTGAACAATGCACAGAAACAGTACAGCGCTTATGACCGTGAATTGCTGGCGATATATGAGAGTATAAAACACTTCCGCCACATGATCGAGGGACGACATTTCGTAATCTATACGGACCACAAACCGATTACGTTCGCCTTCACGCAAAAGGACCGTACCTGTTCTCCTCGTCAGTTCAACTACCTCGACCTAATTTCTCAATTTACAACAGACATTCGGCATATTTCAGGAAAGGATAACCTGACTGCTGATGCCCTTTCTAGGATTGAAGCCATTTCAACACCTGTCGACTTAGAGGAATTGGCACGCCTGCAGCAGAACGATGCCGAGTTGCAGAACCTTATGTCCAGTGGTTCGTCACTACAATTAAAGCGTGTACCAATACAAGGTATGAATATTTCCGTAACTTGCGATGTCTCTCAGTCGAAGCCACGACCGTTCATCACAAAGGAACTACGTCACCAAGTATTCCAGTCTGTCCACGGAATGAGCCATCCAGGCGCGAGAACTACGACCAAACTGGTAACAGACAGATTCGTTTGGCCCTCCGTGCGCAAGGACTTGCGAACCTGGGTCCAGAGCTGCGAGTCATGCCAACGCGCGAAAGTCCAGAGACACACTTCTGCACCCCTGGGAAATTTTGAACTTGCAGGAACCAGGTTTTCTCATGTTCACATAGATCTCGTGGGACCCCTACCATCTTCGTGCGATAACCGATACTGTTTAACTGCTATAGACCGATTTACACGCTGGCCGGAAGTTGTACCGCTGCAAAATATCAGCGCTGAGACGGTAGCTAAGGCATTTTGTGATACATGGATTTCAAGGTTTGGTTGTCCACAGATCGTGACCACTGACCAAGGCCGGCAGTTTGAATCGCATCTATTTAAAGAACTCTCCAAGCTGTGTGGCATTCAACTTCGACGCACCACGGCGTACCATCCGGCTGCCAACGGCATGTGCGAGAGGCTACACCGAACCTTGAAGGCCGCTATAATGGCCCACAATGAGATACGATGGACAGACGTCCTACCCATCGTGCTCTTGGGCCTACGGACGGCGTGGAAGGAAGACTTGCACTGCTCAGCGGCAGAAATGGTCTATGGTGAGCCACTGAGGATTCCTGGTGAGTTTTTACAACCACATTCTACGGATAAGGTTCAGCCAGCAGGTTTTGTTTCCCAGCTGAGGCAGCACATAGCTAAAATCAGACCTGCTCCTGCTTCAAGGCATGACACGAAGTCAGTTTTTGTCCATAAAGACCTCAAAACCTCAAGCCATGTATTTTTAAGAAAAGACCATCTTAGAGGGTCCTTGGAAGCTCCGTACACAGGTCCACTGAAAGTCTTGAAGCGAACCGATAAAACTCTTACTCTAGACTTACAAAGAGGACCAGTAACAGTTTCAATCGACAGAGTCAAACCGGCTTATGTGTTAACTGACGACAACTCATCGCAATCCCAAGTCAACGTCTGTCCGTCTCAAGTCGTCAGGACGACACGCTCGGGCAGAAAAGTAACTTTTCCTGATTTTTATGTCGCAGGGCCATAAATCTCCAAGGGGGGTGGTGTGGCGACCATAAACTCCACACTACCAACTTCTCCAGCGGGCCCGTAGCCAGGCGACGGCGAGAGCGACCCGCAGCCTGGCGGTCCCTGGCTGTGACGTCACGCCCCCACCGCGGCGCGGCCGGCCGGAGCTCAGTGCATCGCCTGCGCTCGGACAGAGGCTCCCAGAGATTCGCACTGAACGCACGCCGCTTTTCTCCGCCTTATCGCTAGCCTCTGCTTATGCGCGTTACGCAAACATATAAATATTGTACATAGCTTCTTTCTATCGCCTAAACTTCTTCCGCACTTTGCAAGCATTTGTTACCTTCATTTACTTAATTATTATAAACTTTATATGGATCTCCGAGTTTGATTTCTACGCCGTTGAATAGGAATCCATACCTCCTATCCTACGTGGCGTAAATTAGCAAAATTATTTCTGGACGTCAAAGGAGTTGGAGAAGACAGCGAAGATAAAGGTAAAGCCGCAAAGGCTAAATATTTTATTTTAAAATCAATAGATGAGAATATTTTACATTATGTCATTAATTGCTCAACTACAAAGGATATCTTCGATAAGTTAGATGTTGTCTTTAATTACAAAGTGGAAAAAGACAGCCACCTAAAGGTAATTGAATTCTATAACTATAAATTCAGCGGAGATACTTCAGGATATTAGCAAACTTCAAAATATGTGTTTCGATCTGCAGTCTACCACAAATAAAATAAATGATGACATGCTTATACAAAAGATTTTAACAATTTTACCAGCTAATTTAAATTTCTTTAGAACTGTATGGGAGGTAACTCCAAAATCTGATCAAACCATACATACTCTCATTGAACGTATTCAAAAAGAACTTAAGCTATTTGATAGTAGTCCCTCAGAAATACATCCACAAACAGAAGAAGCCATGAAAAGTTATGAAAAGAAGTGTTTTAACTGTAATCAGCCAGGTCATATTACGAGATTCTGCTTTAATAAAAAAGTGGACCATTTGCAATAAAAGTGGACACACTTCTAGTGAATGTTTTTCTCCGAAAATATGTAGGAAATGTAATAGGAAGGGACACATTGAAAGATTTTGCCGTACGTTCAGCCTGGTGAGTGAACAAATAAAACACACGACTAGTACGACACGTACTAGAGCTATAATTGATTCAGGTGCTTCTTCCCACATGTTTTACAATAATGATATCATAAATTCCACAGAAAATATAAATGTAGATATAAGATGTGCCAATGCAGAGAACCTCGTCGCTCAAGCAGTAGGTACAGTCAACACAAATGGTTTTGAACTGGAAGATGTACTATATGTTCCTGCAATTTCTAGAAACCTGATATCTGTAAGTTCAATCACTGATCACGGTGCATCTGTACTCTTCGCTGGAAATAAGGTATCTGTAAAGAAACATAATAATACTAGCTGTTGCCCGCGACTTCGTACGCGTGGATTTGTATATTGGTGGTTATTCTACATTAGCTTAGAACATTATGCAGCAAAATATTGCAGTAGGACGGTTAATCATTTGTTAATTATTAATATTATACAACGCATGAGACTTGTCTTTCACAACCTACGAAGTTTCTAGCCCCTAACTAAATAAAATTGTTCTCGACATAATCCCTCTCAACCTCTTTAGAAGATTTTCATGTCCTCTATTCAATAAAACCTACTACCTAACTACCTATTTACGAAGTTTGAAGTAAATAAAATTTGAACTTTTTAACCATTTTAGGGGATGAATTTTTAAAAACGCTGAAATGGCTTTTCTTGTATTCTAATAATATGCCTCTGTACAAAGATTCAAGCCCCGTTCTCACAAAAATGTTTGAACTCCATACAAACCACCACCTTGAGATATAAATTTTCAAAAACGCTGAAATTATTTTTTTTCCGTTTTAAAATAATACCTTTTTATGAATTTTCAAGTTCCTAGCTTAAAATAAAATTTGAACTCCGTACAAACTTTCAACCCCTTTTTAAACCTGTTAGGGGATGAATTTTACAAAACGCTGAAATTACTTGTATTGTCTTCTAATAATATCCCCAAATACAAAGATTCAAGTCCCGCGCTCGAAAAAATGTTTGATATCCATACAAACTTTCAACCCTTTTTTCACCACCTTAGGGGATGAATTTTTAAAAACGCTGAAATTAGTTTTCTTGTATTTAAATTTAATATCTATTTGCAAAGTTTCAAGTTCCTAGCTTAAAATGAAATTTGCACCCCAAGACGAACTTTCATCCCCTTTTTAACCCCCTTAGGGGTTGAATTTCCAAAAAATGTCGCAATTACTTTATTTTGTGATCGGCTATTATGCCTTTCTAAGAAGTTTCAAAGCATTTGTAATGGATTCAAACTTTCAACCCCTTTTTAACCCTGTTAGGGGATGAATTTTACAAAACGCTGAAATAAATTTTCCTGTCTTTTAATAATATCCCCAAATACAAAGATTCAAGTCCCGCGCTCGAAAAAATGTTTGATATCCATACAAACTTTCAACCCCTTTTTCACCACCTTACGGGATGAATTTTCATAAACGCTGAAATTAGTTTTCTTGTATTTTAATAATATAATTTTTTCCGAAATTTCAAGTACCTAGCATAAAATAAAATTTGAACCACATACAAACTTTCAACCCCTTTTTAACCCTGTTAGGGGATGAATTTTAAAAAACGCTGAAATTACTTTTCCTGTCTTTTAATAATATCCCCAAATACAAAGATACAAGTCCCGCGCTCGAAAAAATGTTTGATGTCCATACAAACTTTCAACCCTTTTTTCACCACCTTAGGGGATGAAATTTCAAAAACGCTGAAATTAGTTTTCTTGTATTTAAATTTAATATCTATTTGTAAAGTTTCAAGTTCCTAGCTTAAAATGAAATTTGCACCCCAAAACGAACTTTCATCCCCTTTTTAACCCCCTTAGGGGTTGAATTTCCAAAAACGTCGCAATTACTTTATTTTGTAATCGGCTACTATGCCTTTCTAAGAAGTTTCAAGGCATTTGTAATGGATTCATACTTTCAACCCCTTTTTAACCCTGTTAGGGTATGAATTTTCAAAAACGCTGAAATTACTTTTCCTGTCTTATAATAATATCCCCATATACAAAGTTTCAAGTCCCACACTCACAAAAATATTTGATCTCCATACAAACTTTCAACCCCTTTTTCACCACCTTGGGGGATGAATTTTCAAAAACGCTGAAATTAGTTTTCTTGTGTTTAAATTTAATATCTTTTTGCAAATTTACAAGTTCCTACCTAATATAAAATTTGCACTCAAGATGAACTTTCATCCCCTTTTTAACTCCCTTAGGGGTTGAATTTCCAAAAACGTTGCAATTACTTTATTTTGAAATCGGCTATTATGCCTTTCTAAGAAGTTTCAAAGCATTTGTTATGGATTCAAACTTTCAACTCCTTTTTAACCCTGTTAGGGGATGAATTTTACAAAACGCTGAAATTACTTTTCCTGTGTTTAAATAATATCCCCAAATACAAAGATTCAAGTCCCGCGTTCGAAAAAATGTTTGATATCCATACAAACTTTCAACCCCTTTTTCACCACCTTACGGGATGAATTTTCAAAAACGCTGAAATTAGTTTTCTTGTATTTTAATAATATATCTTTTTCCGAAGTTTCAAGTACCTAGCTTAAAATAAAATTTGAACCACATACAAACTTTCAACCCCTTTTTAACCCTGTTAGGGGATGAATTTTAAAAAACGCTGAAATTACTTTTCCTGTCTTTTAATAATATCCCCAAATACAAAGATTCAAGTCCCGCGCTCGAAAAAATGTTTGATGTCCATACAAACTTTCAACCCTTTTTTCACCACCTTAGGGGATGAAATTTCAAAAACGCTGAAATTAGTTTTCTTGTATTTAAATTTAATATCTATTTGTAAAGTTTTAAGTTCCTAGCTTAAAATGAAATTTGAACCCAAAAACGAACTTTCATCCCCTTTTTAACCCCCTTAGGGGTTGAATTTCCAAAAACGTCGCAATTACTTTATTTTGTAATCGGCTACTATGCCTTTCTAAGAAGTTTCAAGGCATTTGTAATGGATTCAAACTTTCAACCCCTTTTTAACCCTGTTAGGGGATGAATTTTCAAAAACGCTGAAATTACTTTTCCTGTCTTATAATAATATCCCTATATACAAAGTTTCAAGTCCCACACTCACAAAAATATTTGATCTCCATACAAACTTTCAACCCCTTTTTCACCACCTTGGGGGATGAATTTTCAAAAACGCTGAAATTAGTTTTCTTGTTTTTTAATATAATACATTTTTACAAAGTTTCAAATTCCTAGCTTAAAATGAAACTTGTACCCCATACAACCTTTCATCCCCTTTTTAACCCCCTTAGGGGTTGAATTTTTCAAAATCGCTTCTTATCTCTTGTACACTTTATAAATGCAACCTAGTGTGCGAATTTCAACTTTCTAGCTTTTGTAGTTTCGGCTCTGCGTTGATGAATCAGTCAGTCAGTCAGTCAGTCAGGACACTTGCATTTATATATATAGATTATTCTTACTGGTTATAAAACTAGAAACAGTCTCTATGAAACAGAATTTTCTGCAAATATCGTTCGTGAGGTATTGTTCTCCGAGAATGTCGATATCTGGCATCGCCGGCTCGGTCACGTATCGGATGTGCCGCGTCTAGCTAAATTGGTAAACGGTATTAAAATTGGGGGGGCGCATCAAGAACATTTTTGCGAAATATGTGTCAAAGCGAAAATGACTAGAAAACCTTTCAAAAACAATAGAATTCAAGCTAAATTCCCTTTGGAAATAATTCATACGGATGTTTGTGGTCCAATAGAAACTCCCACTTGGGATAACAAAAAATATTTTATTACTTTCCTAGATGACTTTACACATTTTTGTGTAGTTTATTTAATTACTTTTAAAAGTGAAGCCTTTGACAAAATAAAACAGTTTGTGACTTTAGCGGAAAATCATTTCAATTCAAAAGTGAGAAAAATTAGATGCGATAATGGACGCGAATACTCGAACAATAATCTAATGTCCTGGTGCAACTCTAAAGAGATCTAGATCTAACAATACCCTACACCCTGTTAGAAAGAACTAGAGCATTAATATTCGGTGGCCGTGTTCCAAACTATCTATGGGGCGAAGCACTTACAACTGCCAGCTTCCTAATAAATAGAAGCCCCATCGAAGGTAAAGACAAAACTCCAGCTGAGATGTGGTTTGGCTTCAAACCAAACGTATCGCATATTAGAAGATTTGGTTCAACAGCCTATTATAAAATAAACTCAGGTGTACGAAAGTTAGACGTTAGATGTAATAAAGGAATTCTGATTGGCTATATCAGAAATGGTTACAAAATATGGGTGGATGAAACGAAAACAATTGTAAGAGCCAGGGATGTAAGAATAAATGAAGACGAGCAAGGTATATATCTAAATGAAGAAAATGATTAAAGCATTAGAGGTCTTTGGAAGATATTCGAAGAAAATGAAGAGACGCTTAGGGAAGGCACAACACAAAATAAAGAAGTTAATAGACAGGAAGAAAATCAAGGTGGTAGAGTCAACAATAATGAAGGACGAGAAGGTGAAATGTTAAGAAAAATAATGAGAAGTAGAAATATGGAGAGTGTTCGAGAAGGCGATATTCATTTGAGAAGATTGAGTAGTGAAACAAGTGAAGGTGAAACAAATGAAGGTGAAACAAATGAAGGTGAAACAATTGAAGGTGAAACAATGGCAATGAAACAAATAACAATGAAACAAATGAAGTTGAAAGAAATGAAAGTGAAACAAACCAAGAAGTAGAAGAAGAAGAAAGTAATGAAGAATACTATGATGGGAATGAAGTATCTGTTGATACTGAACTAGTTGAAAATCGAGTTGAAAGTAATCGTAATCGAAATAATGATAGTGATAATAATGAAAATAGAAGAGTTCAGCCTGCCAGAGAACGTAGACTACCCGATAGATATAAAGATTATTTAATGAATTATGATACTGAAGCATCGATGTTGACCTACGAGGAGGCAATAGAATCAAAAGAAAAGGACAAATGGAAACAAGCTATAGAAGAAGAAATTAAATCACTTGAAGAAAATAAGACGTGGTCATTTGTGGATGAACAAGAAGCAAAAGGAAGGAAATTAGTTACTAGCAAGTGGATTTTTACTGTCAAGTCTGATGGTAGGTATAAAGCCAGACTAGTTGCAAGGGGCTTTCAACAAAAGTACAAAATAGATTATGATGAGACATATAGTCCGGTAGTCAATACTACTTCTTTAAGAATTCTATTATCAATTGCGGCAGCGAAAGGTCTAAAGATGAAGCAGTTTGATGTGAAAACGGCCTTTTTACATGGAGACTTGAAGGAATGTATATATATGAAGGTGCCTAAAGGCTACAATGACAAAGAAGGCAAAGTATGCAAACTAAACAAGAGCTTGTATGGTTTAAAACAAGCTCCACTAATGTGGAATTAGACGTGTGCGCCGATTAAAAATAGATCGGCGGCGGCGTTGGCCAAAAAATCGGCGGCGGCGGCGTGTTTTCGGCGTGAAATCGGCGTGACCTTGACTTTCAGGTTTCTTAGGAAAAATCATTAATTTGTTGTTTTTCTTGAAAATTTTATCAAAGCAGATTGCTGGTCAAAGAACTACGTATAGTTTTGAATAGGCTGTGAGTAAAATAGGGTTTGTAAATGAATATAGGATAGCTATAATAACTTAAATTTCCCTACTAACTGGTTTGCATTAAGGGGTTACCTGGTCCCAATTCCCAATGACCTTCGATCCAATCGGTAACTTTCAATTTTTCCATAATTTCATTGGCTAATGTAAATTTGCGAGACATAGGGTCGGTTGCAACAAACTTTAGTCATCGTTAAAGAGTTCGCTAAATTTGTATGTATGGAAAGTTTCATAGTAAAGCGCCGGGGCGCGCCGGCTAACGTTGATCAGTCTGTCAAATGTGGTTGGTGCAACCGGCCCATAGTGGACTGCTATGGCTTCCTTTTAATGGTTTTCTTATCGTACAAACAATAAACACCAGGCTCACTGAGACGTATCTTCTTTCTCGTCTTCACATTGCTGAGGATCACGACCATGTAATTTGTCTCCATTTCGTGCGGTCATAAGCCGTGTGCACGTAGCACGGTGAAGACTGCCGCATGCCGACCTCTTCATAGCATTCGACCATCTCACACATGCTTCAACTCGAGCACGTTTGCCATTCATGCGGCCTAAACTCATGTGTTTCTCCACATCCTGTGTTGGTTAATATGTCCGAAGAATCTAGGGCTCACCCATGGCATGTTGTGAAGAGCTGAGTAGCGATATTGAGCTCTCAGAGAATCGGAGGGGTTTGTTCTTCTAGCTGTCCAATATAAGCAGCCGTCTTCGTTAACACTGCATCTCAAAAGCGCCAACCTTAACCACTTCACACTTTTTGAGGCTCCACATTCCAGTATTGGAATATTGAAAGGACGAGGGCTCGTACCAAGCGCACTTAAATTGCACTTCGAATACCTCTGTTCCTCCAGATCTTGTCGAGGTTAGCCATAGCACTCTTAGCCATACCAGCTCTGCGGCGTATCTCGGCGGTGCAACCACCGGCACTGGTTATCAACCCAAGATATTCAAACTAGCTCGCTTTTTCGTAATCGCCTCCACCTCTCTAAGACCTCTCTAGAACTTTCATCTTCAATTTTATTCAGAAAAGTCGCCATTTCGATGTATTTCTTGTTGTTAATCCCGTCAGGAAAGCGACAATAATATATAGCACAGTTTGTTACTAGAAATTTTATACCAAGTCATATTATCATTCTTGTCAGATAGCCTATTATGGAAAGGGCTTAACTACTACAAAAGTGTTTGGTTAATTGAAAGACTCAGGTAACTGTAACCATAGCATCGAGTGACAACAAAATGTTGCTTTACTCATTTACAGCTTGCACATTTCCGCGGGGCAAGCATTTGCGCTGTTCGCCAGATTGACAGTGAATCTACAGTGTTGTCACTCTGTCTCTCTTTTTCTTCTCGACAATTTTGGCACATAACTTTTTTAGGAAACTCAGGGTCTCCAGAGTTCGCACATTAATGTTCTCAGATTTTTGGTTGACTCCACTACAACGAGCCCTGTTTTCGTTGCCTAGTTAATTGTAAGACTTTTCATGAATTTCATGATGGAGCATTCTGTTTTCGTATTGTGAGGCAATGTGAATTCACAATCACAATAAACAGGAAGAAATCCTACTTCATAATTATCGCTCCCTCATATTTCTCGAATACTTAGGATTACTCAGTTATTTTAATAGTTGTGTCAAATAGTTTTTCTACTCCAGCACTTAAATGTGTCAATTAAATGACTGACAGTGATATCTAAAGCAATGTCATTTGAATGATTTGTCTATAGGCTCATAAGATGACTGCTAGCAGTCATCTTATGAGTATAATACAACTGCTTTATTTTTTTTAAAGATACAAGTTCCGATCATCTTGATTGAAAGAGGTATGTTTTCATTTACAATAATAACTCTTTTTTTTTAAATAATAACTCAATCTTTTTTAAATAATAACTCTTTTTTTTTAATAATAACTCTTTTTTTTTGCTGCAGCTGTCATAGAAAAAGTAATGTATGCAATAGCTCATAATTGGTTCTTAAAATTCTCGGGTCTTTTTTTACAAAACTCGACTACGTCTCGTTTTGTAACTTCGACCCTCGACCCTTACTATATCACTGTTGCATAAACTACTATTATGCAACTGGCTATTCTGTTTCATTTAATTAATAATGGATGTGTATTTGACAACTGTAACATATTTAATACAAAAAATCCATATTGTAATCAAAATACCAACTCGGAATAGCTAATTAACAACACTCAAGGTCACGCCGATTTCACGCCGATCATTTATCGGCGGCGGCGGCGTGGCAAAAAAGGCCGGCGGCGGCGGCGCGCCGGCGCGGCGCACACGTCTAGATGGGTTTTAAACAAATGAAACTTGATCAATGCATCTTTGTCATGGAAGGTGAAAGGAAAATTATCCTTGCAGTATATGTCGATGACGGATTAGTACTCGGAGAAAGAGAAGAAGATCTATTGCATATAATAGATACAATTCAAAAATCCTTCGAACTAAGAATTTTAGATGAAGTAACTAATTATATAGGTTTGGATATAAAGCAAGATATAAAGGGGATTAAAAAATTTCAGAAGACATATAGTGAGAAAATCATTAAAAAATTTAATCTTGAAAATGCAAAAGAATGTAGATGTCCAACGATTATGATAGAAGAACATCCATCTGTTAAAGTTGATACAAAGTCTCATGAGCTTTACCGCGAGATGCTAGGGTCATTGTTATATCTCTCGAATAAAACGCGACCAGACATTAGTTTTCACGTAGGTTATTGTTCGAGGCATCAAAATTCTCCAAATTTAAATGATTTAACCAATGCTAAAACAATTTTGCGATTCCTTAAAGGTTCAGCAGAAAAAGGGATTCACTTAGTAAAGATGATAAAGTTCTCAGGGGTTATTGTGATTCGGATTTCGCGGGAGATCCAGACACTAGACGCAGCACTTCTGGTTTTGTGATTTGGCTGAATGGTGGACCAGTGGCATGGAGCTCAAGAAAACAATCAGTAGTCGCATTAAGCAGTACAGAAGCAGAATTTATAGCAGCAGCAGAATGCTGTAAGGAACTACTGTTCGTAAGGGATCTGATCTATGAGATAACCAAAGAAAAACTCGAAGTTGAGATGAGAGTGGATAATCAGTCTGCGATTTGGCTTATGAAGAAAGGAATTATGGGAAAAAGAAGCAAACATATAGACGTAAAATACTATTATCTAAAGGAGAAAATCGACGAGAATCAGATTACAGTAAAATACTGTCCAACTGGATCACAGCTGGCTGATATACTAACGAAAAGTTTACCAGCTGTAAAATTTGAAAAATGTCAACGAAGATTAGTGTTTTAGTGATAATGTGAGCTATTGAGTGTAGACAATGTAGTATACGTGCGGGCTAAAGTGAACGTTAATAATTATTTCGAATAAATGTCAGGGTTTTTCTTTTATAGTATATCGTAGTATGTAAGTTTTTTATAGGGTGTGTAAACTTTTATATTATAATACAGAAATATGTACTTATTGAAAGAAAACTTGAGGATCAAGGATTCTAGAAACAAAGTGTATTCAAGATTGAGGGGGTGCTTAATAATGATTCACTTAAGGGGGTGTAAGTGTAGAAAGTGTAACTGAATCATTATTTAACCTCATCCATCATAAAAGAAGAAGAGTTACATTCTCTTTAAAATCCTTGAGTTTTTTGTTTCTAAGTCTGTAATCTGTATTTTAATATTTTATAATTTATACTAGCTGTTGCCCGCGACTTCGTACGCGTTGATTTGTATATTGGTGGTTATATATTCTACATTAGTTTAGAACATTATGCAGCAAGAGATTGCGGTAGGATGGTTAATCATTTGTTAATTATTAATATTATACAACGCATGAGACTTTGTCTTTCACAACCTACGAAGTTTCAAGCCCCTAACTGAATACAATTGTCCTCGATATAATCCCTCTAAACCCCCTTAGAAGATTTTCATGTCCTCTATTTAATAAAACCTACTACCTAACTACCTATTTACGAAGTTTGAAGTTCCTAGCTTTAAATAAAATTTGAACCCTATACAAACTTTCAACCCCTTTTGAACCATTTTAGGGGATGATTTTTTTAAAAGCTGAAATTATTTTTCTTGTATTCTAATAATATGCCTTTATACCAGGGATGTTGCGGATGCCGATTTTTTGACATCCGCGGATGCGGATGCGGATGCGGATTTTTAAAGGCTCACATCCGCGGATGCGGATGCGGATGCGGATGTCAAGATAGTACCATAAAAAACGTCAAATATTACATTTTAGTAATTTTTATTTCAAAAAACCGGCCAAGTGCGAGTCGGACTCGCATTCCAAGGGCTCCGTACAATAAGTCCCACTCACGCTTGACTGCTCATTTCTAATAGGTTTTTTGGTTAATTACTAAATTACCTAGCAGTCTAACACTTACGCCGATGCTAAGACGTTCCTGTACCGACCTGTTCCACATCCGCATCCGCATTACATCCGCATCGATTTTATGCGGATGCGGATGCGGATGCGGATGTTGAAAATAATGCGGAAGTTCCGCGGTTGCGGATGCGGATGCGGATATTCGCAACATCCCTGCTTTATACAACCATTCAAGTCCCGCACTCAAAAAATGTTTGGCCTCCATACAAATTTTCAACCCCTTTTTCACCACCTCGGGGGATGAATTATCAAAATCTCTGAAATTAGTTTTCTTCTCTTTTGATAAAATACATTTTTACGAAGTTTCAAGTTTGTAGCTTTAAATTAAATTTGAACCCTATACAAACTTTCAACCCCCTTTTTAACCCTGTTAGGGGATGAATTTTACAAAACGCTAAAATAACTTTTCCTATCTCCTAATAATATCCCCAAATAGAAAGATTCACGTCGCGCGTTCGAAAAAATGTTTGATATCCATACAAACTTCCAACCCCTTTTTCACCACCTTAGGGGATGATAATTCAAAAACGCTGAAATTAGTTTTCTTGTATTTTAATAACATATATTTTTACGAAGTTTCAAGTTCCTAACTTAAAATAAAATTTGAACTCCATACAAATTTTCAACCCCCTTTTAACCCTGTTAGGGGATGAATTTTACAAAACGCTGAAATAACTTTTCCTGTTTTCTAATAATATCCCTAAATACAAAGATTCAAGTCCCGCACTCTCAAAAATATTTGATCTCCGTACAAACTTTCAACCCCTTTTTTACCACCTCGGGGGATGAAGTTTTAAAAACGCTGAAATTCGTTTTCTTGTTTTTTAATTTAATACCTTTTTACGAAGATTCAAGGTCCTAGCTTAAAATAAAATTTGCACCCCAGGACAAACTTTCATCCCCTTTTTTACTCCCTTACGGGTTGAATTACCTAAAACGTCGCAATTCCTGTTTTTTTGTCATCGGCTATTATGTCTTTCTAAGAAGTTTCAAAGCATTTGTAATGGATTCAAACTTTCAACCCCTTTTTAACCCTGTTAGGGGATGAATTTTCAAAAACGCTGAAATTACTTTTCCCGTCTTATAATAATATCCCCATATACAAAGTTTCAAGCCCAACACTCACAAAAATATTTGATCTCCATACAAACTTTCAACCCCTTTTTCACCACCTTGGTGGATGAATTTTCGAAAACGCAGAAAATAGTTTTCTTACATTTTAATTTAATACCTTTTTACGAAGTTTCAAGGTCCTAGCTTAAAATAAAATTTGCACCCCAGGACACACTTTCATCCCCTTTTTTACCCCCTTAGGGGTTGAATTACCTAAAACGTCGCAATTCCTTTTTTTGTCATCGGCTATTATGTCTTTCTAAGAAGTTTCAAAGCATTTGTAATGGATTCAAACTTTCAACCCCTTTTTAACCCTGTTAGGGGATGAATTTTCAAAAACGATGAAATTACTTTTCCCGTCTTATAATAGTATCCCCATATACAAAGTTTAAAGTCCAACACTCACAAAAATATTTGATCTCCATACAAACTTTCAACCCCTTTTTCACCACCTTGGGGGATGAATTTTCGAAAACGCAGAAATTAGTTTTCGTGTTTTTTAATATAGTACATTTTTACAAAGTTTCAAATTCCTAGCTCAAAATAAAACTTGCACCCCATACAACCTTTCATCCCCTTTTTAACCCCCTTAGGGGTTGAATTTTTCAAAATCGCTTCTTATCTCTTGTACACTTTATAAATTCAACCTAGTGTGCAAATTTCAACTTTCTAGCTTTTGTAGTTTCGGCTCTGCGTTGATGAATCAGTCAGTCAGTCAGTCAGGACACTTGCATTTATATATATAGATTAGAATTGTTATTAGGTATAGATTATTAGTGTTGTTGAAGAGTTGAGTCGGTGAATAAAGGTTTTATTATATGTATGATTAGTATGGAAGAATCGAGTGGGAGTATAAAGGAAATATAGAAGAGGATTATTGTTGATGAGTTGAGTGGGAGAATAGAAGATTTATTATATGAAGATGATTATTGTTGATGAGTCGAGTGGAAGCATAAAGCGTTTATTATAGACTAGCTGTTGCCCGCGACTTCGTACGCGTGGATTTGTATATTCATATTCATAATCATATTCATATTCATATTTTATTGATAACGTTAATTACATGTTAGGAGTAAGTACTTAAAATAAAATTACCGTTCACTAAATGTAAACATACTTAACAACAAATAAAAGCAGAACAGAAATACATATGTCGTGTCGATCATAATTATAAACTTAAAACTAAAATAAATCCATGTTTCGTTAAATAATTTTAAATAGTTACATTAAGGCTTTCTAATAATCCATATTAAAATATCTAAATTAAAAATAACATTTTACAGTGAAAGTAATGTCCCATCAAGGTCCCATCGAAACAGTGATTTAGACTTTCACATTGTGTGTATGGATCAATGACACCCTGTCGAAGAATTCGTCGATCGTGTAGCAGGCCATCTCCAATAACATTTTTTTAATCTTTCTAGTAAATGTGACATCACTAAGGACATCTCTGATTTCAGCAGGTAACGTGTTGAACAGTCTGACGCCTAAAACACCAAGGGATTTCTTAGCTTTAGCGGTAGTATGGCCCGGTACCAGAATGAGACTTCCACCGCGCGTGCTTCTACCCGACTGCTGCTCACGGGTTTTATAAGAGCTTAGATTGCTTCTTACGTACTTACACGTACTTATTGTTACGTACTTATTGGTGGTTATAAATTCTACATTAGCTTAGAACATTATGCAGCAAAAGATAGCAGTAGGGACGGTTAATCATTTGTTAATTATTATACAACGCATGAGATTTGTCTTTCACAACCTACGAAGTTTCAAGCCCCTAACTGAATAAAATTGTTCTCGATATAATCTTTCTCTCAACCCCCAGAAGATTTTCAAATCCACTATTTAATAAAACCTACTACCTAACTACCTATTTACGAAGTTTGAAGTTCCTAGCTTTAAATAAAATTTGAACCCGCTACCAACTCTCAACCCCTGTTTAAACTTTTAGGGGATGAATTTTTAAAAAATCTGAAATTACTTTTCTTGTATTGTAATAATATGCCTTTATACAACGATTCAAGTCCCGCACTCAAGTAAATATTTGGGTTCCATACAAATTTTCGACCCCCTTCACCACCTTGGGGGATGAATTATCAAAGACTCTGAAATTAGTTTTCTTTTCTCTTAATAAAATATTTTTTTACGAAACTTCAAGTTCCTAGCTTTAAATAAAATTATAACCTATACAATCTTTCAACCCCTTTTTAACCCTGTTATGGGATGAATTTTTAAAAACGCTGAAATTAGTTTTCTTGTGTTCTAATAATATGTCATTATACAAAGATTCAAGTCCCGTACTTAGAAAAAATGTTGACCTCCATACAAATTTTCAACCCCTTTTTCACCACCTTAAATGTTGAATTTTGAAAAACGCTGACAATAGTTTTCTTCTCTTTTAATGAAATAACTTTTTACGAAGTTACAAATTCGTAGCTTAAAATAAATTTTAAACCCTATACAATCTTTTAACCCCTTTTTAACCATTTTAAGGGATGAATCTTTGAAAACGCTGAAATTACTTTTCTTGAGTTCTAATAATATGGCTTTATACAAAGACTCAAGTCCCGCACTCTCAATAATATTTGATCTCCGTACAAACTTTCAACCCCTTTTTCACCACCTCGGGGGATGAATTTTTAAAAACGCTGAAATTAGTTTTCTTGTTTTTTAATTTAATACCTTTTTGCAAAGTTTCAAGGTCCTAGCTTAAAATAAAATTTGCACCCCAAGACAAAGTTTCATCCCCTTTTTTACCCCCTTAGGGGTTGAATTTCCTAAAACGTCGCAATTACTTTATTTTGTAATCGGCTATTATGCCTTTCTAAGAAGTTTCAAAGCATTTGTAATGGATTCAAACTTTCAACCCCTTTTTAACCCTGTTAGGGGATGAAGTTTCAAAAACGCTGAAATTACTTTTCCTGTCTTATGATAATATACCCATATGCAAAGTTTCAAGTCCCACACTCACAAAAATATTTGATCTCCATACAAACATTCAACCCCTTTTTCACCACCTTGGGGGATGAATTTTTGAAAACGCTGAAATTAGTTTTCTTATTTTTTTATATAATTTATTTTCACAAAGTTTCAAATTCCTAGCTTAAAATAAATCTTGAACCCCATACAACCTTTCATCCCCTTTTTAACCCTTTTAAGGGATGAATTCTTAAAAACGCTGAAATTACTTTTCTTCAGTTCTAATAATATGGCTTTATACAAAGACTCAAGTCCCGCACCCTCAATAATATTTGATCTCCGTACAAACTTTCAACCCCTTTTTCACCACCTCGGGGGATGAATTTTTAAAAACGCTGAAATTAGTTTTCTTGTTTTTTAATTTAATACCTTTTTGCAAAGTTTCAAGGTCCTAGCTTAAAATAAAATTTGCACCCCAAGACAAAGTTTCATCCCCTTTTTTACCCCCTTAGGGGTTGAATTTCCTAAAACGTCGCAATTAATTTGTTTCGTAATCGATTATTATGCCTTTCTAAGAAGTTTCAACGCATTTGTAATGGATTCAAACTTTCAACCCCTTTTTAACCCTGTTAGGGGATGAATTTTCAAAAACGCTGAAATTACTTTTCCTGTCTTATAATAATATATCCATATACAAAGTTTCAAGTCCCACACTCACAAAAATATTTGATCTCCATACAAACTTTCAACCCTTTTTTCACCACCTTAGGGGATGAATTTTTAAAAACGCTGAAATTAGTTTTCTTGTATTTAAATTTAATATCTATTTGCAAAGTTTCAAGTTCCTAGCTTAAAATGAAATTTGCACCCCAAGACGAACTTTCATCCCCTTTTTAACCCCCTTAGGGGTTGAATTTCCAAAAAATGTCGCAATTACTTTATTTTGTGATCGGCTATTATGCCTTTCTAAGAAGTTTCAAAGCATTTGTAATGGATTCAAACTTTCAACCCCTTTTTAACCCTGTTAGGGGATGAATTTTACAAAACGCTGAAATAAATTTTCCTGTCTTTTAATAATATCCCCAAATACAAAGATTCAAGTCCCGCGCTCGAAAAAATGTTTGATATCCATACAAACTTTCAACCCCTTTTTCACCACCTTACGGGATGAATTTTCATAAACGCTGAAATTAGTTTTCTTGTATTTTAATAATATAATTTTTTCCGAAATTTCAAGTACCTAGCATAAAATAAAATTTGAACCACATACAAACTTTCAACCCCTTTTTAACCCTGTTAGGGGATGAATTTTAAAAAACGCTGAAATTACTTTTCCTGTCTTTTAATAATATCCCCAAATACAAAGATACAAGTCCCGCGCTCGAAAAAATGTTTGATGTCCATACAAACTTTCAACCCTTTTTTCACCACCTTAGGGGATGAAATTTCAAAAACGCTGAAATTAGTTTTCTTGTATTTAAATTTAATATCTATTTGTAAAGTTTCAAGTTCCTAGCTTAAAATGAAATTTGCACCCCAAAACGAACTTTCATCCCCTTTTTAACCCCCTTAGGGGTTGAATTTCCAAAAACGTCGCAATTACTTTATTTTGTAATCGGCTACTATGCCTTTCTAAGAAGTTTCAAGGCATTTGTAATGGATTCATACTTTCAACCCCTTTTTAACCCTGTTAGGGTATGAATTTTCAAAAACGCTGAAATTACTTTTCCTGTCTTATAATAATATCCCCATATACAAAGTTTCAAGTCCCACACTCACAAAAATATTTGATCTCCATACAAACTTTCAACCCCTTTTTCACCACCTTGGGGGATGAATTTTCAAAAACGCTGAAATTAGTTTTCTTGTGTTTAAATTTAATATCTTTTTGCAAATTTACAAGTTCCTACCTAATATAAAATTTGCACTCAAGATGAACTTTCATCCCCTTTTTAACTCCCTTAGGGGTTGAATTTCCAAAAACGTTGCAATTACTTTATTTTGAAATCGGCTATTATGCCTTTCTAAGAAGTTTCAAAGCATTTGTTATGGATTCAAACTTTCAACTCCTTTTTAACCCTGTTAGGGGATGAATTTTACAAAACGCTGAAATTACTTTTCCTGTGTTTAAATAATATCCCCAAATACAAAGATTCAAGTCCCGCGTTCGAAAAAATGTTTGATATCCATACAAACTTTCAACCCCTTTTTCACCACCTTACGGGATGAATTTTCAAAAACGCTGAAATTAGTTTTCTTATATTTTAATAATATATCTTTTTCCGAAGTTTCAAGTACCTAGCTTAAAATAAAATTTGAACCACATACAAACTTTCAACCCCTTTTTAACCCTGTTAGGGGATGAATTTTAAAAAACGCCGAAATTACTTTTCCTGTCTTTTAATAATATCCCCAAATACAAAGATTCAAGTCCCGCGCTCGAAAAAATGTTTGATGTCCATACAAACTTTCAACCCTTTTTTCACCACCTTAGGGGATGAAATTTCAAAAACGCTGAAATTAGTTTTCTTGTATTTAAATTTAATATCTATTTGTAAAGTTTTAAGTTCCTAGCTTAAAATGAAATTTGAACCCAAAAACGAACTTTCATCCCCTTTTTAACCCCCTTAGGGGTTGAATTTCCAAAAACGTCGCAATTACTTTATTTTGTAATCGGCTACTATGCCTTTCTAAGAAGTTTCAAGGCATTTGTAATGGATTCAAACTTTCAACCCCTTTTTAACCCTGTTAGGGGATGAATTTTCAAAAACGCTGAAATTACTTTTCCTGTCTTATAATAATATCCCTATATACAAAGTTTCAAGTCCCACACTCACAAAAATATTTGATCTCCATACAAACTTTCAACCCCTTTTTCACCACCTTGGGGGATGAATTTTCAAAAACGCTGAAATTAGTTTTCTTGTTTTTTAATATAATACATTTTTACAAAGTTTCAAATTCCTAGCTTAAAATGAAACTTGTACCCCATACAACCTTTCATCCCCTTTTTAACCCCCTTAGGGGTTGAATTTTTCAAAATCGCTTCTTATCTCTTGTACACTTTATAAATGCAACCTAGTGTGCGAATTTCAACTTTCTAGCTTTTGTAGTTTCGGCTCTGCGTTGATGAATCAGTCAGTCAGTCAGTCAGTCAGGACACTTGCATTTATATATATAGATAGACTAGCTGTTGCCCGCGACTTCATACGCGTTGATTTGTATATTGGTGGTTATATATTCTACATTAGTTTAGAACATTATGCAGCAAGAGATTGCGGTAGGATGGTTAATCATTTGTTAATTATTAATATTATACAACGCATGAGACTTTGTCTTTCACAACCTACGAAGTTTCAAGCCCCTAACTGAATACAATTGTCCTCGATATAATCCCTCTAAACCCCCTTAGAAGATTTTCATGTCCTCTATTTAATAAAACCTACTACCTAACTACCTATTTACGAAGTTTGAAGTTCCTAGCTTTAAATAAAATTTGAACCCTATACAAACTTTCAACCCCTTTTGAACCATTTTAGGGGATGATTTTTTTAAAAGCTGAAATTATTTTTCTTGTATTCTAATAATATGCCTTTATACAACCATTCAAGTCCCGCACTCAAAAAATGTTTGGCCTCCATACAAATTTTCAACCCCTTTTTCACCACCTCGGGGGATGAATTATCAAAATCTCTGAAATTAGTTTTCTTCTCTTTTGATAAAATACATTTTTACGAAGTTTCAAGTTTGTAGCTTTAAATTAAATTTGAACCCTATACAAACTTTCAACCCCCTTTTTAACCCTGTTAGGGGATGAATTTTACAAAACGCTAAAATAACTTTTCCTGTCTCCTAATAATATCCCCAAATAGAAAGATTCACGTCGCGCGTTCGAAAAAATGTTTGATATCCATACAAACTTCCAACCCCTTTTTCACCACCTTAGGGGATGATAATTCAAAAACGCTGAAAATAGTTTTCTTGTATTTTAATAACATATATTTTTACGAAGTTTCAAGTTCCTAACTTAAAATAAAATTTGAACTCCATACAAATTTTCAACCCTCTTTTAACCCTGTTAGGGGATGAATTTTACAAAACGCTGAAATAACTTTTCCTGTTTTCTAATAATATCCCTAAATACAAAGATTCAAGTCCCGCACTCTCAAAAATATTTGATCTCCGTACAAACTTTCAACCCCTTTTTTACCACCTCGGGGGATGAAGTTTTAAAAACGCTGAAATTCGTTTTCTTGTTTTTTAATTTAATACCTTTTTACGAAGATTCAAGGTCCTAGCTTAAAATAAAATTTGCACCCCAGGACAAACTTTCATCCCCTTTTTTACCCCCTTACGGGTTGAATTACCTAAAACGTCGCAATTCCTGTTTTTTTGTCATCGGCTATTATGTCTTTCTAAGAAGTTTCAAAGCATTTGTAATGGATTCAAACTTTCAACCCCTTTTTAACCCTGTTAGGGGATGAATTTTCAAAAACGCTGAAATTACTTTTCCCGTCTTATAATAATATCCCCATATACAAAGTTTCAAGCCCAACACTCACAAAAATATTTGATCTCCGTACAAACTTTCAACCCCTTTTTCACCACCTTGGTGGATGAATTTTCGAAAACGCAGAAAATAGTTTTCTTACATTTTAATTTAATACCTTTTTACGAAGTTTCAAGGTCCTAGCTTAAAATAAAATTTGCACCCCAGGACACACTTTCATCCCCTTTTTTACCCCCTTAGGGGTTGAATTACCTAAAACGTCGCAATTCCTTTTTTTGTCATCGGCTATTATGTCTTTCTAAGAAGTTTCAAAGCATTTGTAATGGATTCAAACTTTCAACCCCTTTTTAACCCTGTTAGGGGATGAATTTTCAAAAACGATGAAATTACTTTTCCCGTCTTATAATAGTATCCCCATATACAAAGTTTAAAGTCCAACACTCACAAAAATATTTGATCTCCATACAAACTTTCAACCCCTTTTTCACCACCTTGGGGGATGAATTTTCGAAAACGCAGAAATTAGTTTTCGTGTTTTTTAATATAGTACATTTTTACAAAGTTTCAAATTCCTAGCTCAAAATAAAACTTGCACCCCATACAACCTTTCATCCCCTTTTTAACCCCCTTAGGGGTTGAATTTTTCAAAATCGCTTCTTATCTCTTGTACACTTTATAAATTCAACCTAGTGTGCAAATTTCAACTTTCTAGCTTTTGTAGTTTCGGCTCTGCGTTGATGAATCAGTCAGTCAGTCAGTCAGGACACTTGCATTTATATATATAGATTAGAATTGTTATTAGGTATAGATTATTAGTGTTGTTGAAGAGTTGAGTCGGTGAATAAAGGTTTTATTATATGTATGATTAGTATGGAAGAATCGAGTGGGAGTATAAAGGAAATATAGAAGAGGATTATTGTTGATGAGTTGAGTGGGAGAATAGAAGATTTATTATATGAAGATGATTATTGTTGATGAGTCGAGTGGAAGCATAAAGCGTTTATTATAGACTAGCTGTTGCCCGCGACTTCGTACGCGTGGATTTGTATATTCATATTCATAATCATATTCATATTCATATTTTATTGATAACGTTAATTACATGTTAGGAGTAAGTACTTAAAATAAAATTACCGTTCACTAAATGTAAACATACTTAACAACAAATAAAAGCAGAACAGAAATACATATGTCGTGTCGATCATAATTATAAACTTAAAACTAAAATAAATCCATGTTTCGTTAAATAATTTTAAATAGTTACATTAAGGCTTTCTAATAATCCATATTAAAATATCTAAATTAAAAATAACATTTTACAGTGAAAGTAATGTCCCATCAAGGTCCCATCGAAACAGTGATTTAGACTTTCACATTGTGTGTATGGATCAATGACACCCTGTCGAAGAATTCGTCGATCGTGTAGCAGGCCATCTCCAATAACATTTTTTTAATCTTTCTAGTAAATGTGACATCACTAAGGACATCTCTGATTTCAGCAGGTAACGTGTTGAACAGTCTGACGCCTAAAACACCAAGGGATTTCTTAGCTTTAGCGGTAGTATGGCCCGGTACCAGAATGAGACTTCCACCGCGCGTGCTTCTACCCGACTGCTGCTCACGGGTTTTATAAGAGCTTAGATTGCTTCTTACGTACTTACACGTACTTATTGTTACGTACTTATTGGTGGTTATAAATTCTACATTAGCTTAGAACATTATGCAGCAAAAGATAGCAGTAGGGACGGTTAATCATTTGTTAATTATTATACAACGCATGAGATTTGTCTTTCACAACCTACGAAGTTTCAAGCCCCTAACTGAATAAAATTGTTCTCGATATAATCTTTCTCTCAACCCCCAGAAGATTTTCAAATCCACTATTTAATAAAACCTACTACCTAACTACCTATTTACGAAGTTTGAAGTTCCTAGCTTTAAATAAAATTTGAACCCGCTACCAACTCTCAACCCCTGTTTAAACTTTTAGGGGATGAATTTTTAAAAAATCTGAAATTACTTTTCTTGTATTGTAATAATATGCCTTTATACAACGATTCAAGTCCCGCACTCAAGTAAATATTTGGGTTCCATACAAATTTTCGACCCCCTTCACCACCTTGGGGGATGAATTATCAAAGACTCTGAAATTAGTTTTCTTTTCTCTTAATAAAATATTTTTTTACGAAACTTCAAGTTCCTAGCTTTAAATAAAATTATAACCTATACAATCTTTCAACCCCTTTTTAACCCTGTTATGGGATGAATTTTTAAAAACGCTGAAATTAGTTTTCTTGTGTTCTAATAATATGTCATTATACAAAGATTCAAGTCCCGTACTTAGAAAAAATGTTGACCTCCATACAAATTTTCAACCCCTTTTTCACCACCTTAAATGTTGAATTTTGAAAAACGCTGACAATAGTTTTCTTCTCTTTTAATGAAATAACTTTTTACGAAGTTACAAATTCGTAGCTTAAAATAAATTTTAAACCCTATACAATCTTTTAACCCCTTTTTAACCATTTTAAGGGATGAATCTTTGAAAACGCTGAAATTACTTTTCTTGAGTTCTAATAATATGGCTTTATACAAAGACTCAAGTCCCGCACTCTCAATAATATTTGATCTCCGTACAAACTTTCAACCCCTTTTTCACCACCTCGGGGGATGAATTTTTAAAAACGCTGAAATTAGTTTTCTTGTTTTTTAATTTAATACCTTTTTGCAAAGTTTCAAGGTCCTAGCTTAAAATAAAATTTGCACCCCAAGACAAAGTTTCATCCCCTTTTTTACCCCCTTAGGGGTTGAATTTCCTAAAACGTCGCAATTACTTTATTTTGTAATCGGCTATTATGCCTTTCTAAGAAGTTTCAAAGCATTTATAATGGATTCAAACTTTCAACCCCTTTTTAACCCTGTTAGGGGATGAAGTTTCAAAAACGCTGAAATTACTTTTCCTGTCTTATGATAATATACCCATATGCAAAGTTTCAAGTCCCACACTCACAAAAATATTTGATCTCCATACAAACATTCAACCCCTTTTTCACCACCTTGGGGGATGAATTTTTGAAAACGCTGAAATTAGTTTTCTTATTTTTTTATATAATTTATTTTCACAAAGTTTCAAATTCCTAGCTTAAAATAAATCTTGAACCCCATACAACCTTTCATCCCCTTTTTAACCCTTTTAAGGGATGAATTCTTAAAAACGCTGAAATTACTTTTCTTCAGTTCTAATAATATGGCTTTATACAAAGACTCAAGTCCCGCACCCTCAATAATATTTGATCTCCGTACAAACTTTCAACCCCTTTTTCACCACCTCGGGGGATGAATTTTTAAAAACGCTGAAATTAGTTTTCTTGTTTTTTAATTTAATACCTTTTTGCAAAGTTTCAAGGTCCTAGCTTAAAATAAAATTTGCACCCCAAGACAAAGTTTCATCCCCTTTTTTACCCCCTTAGGGGTTGAATTTCCTAAAACGTCGCAATTAATTTGTTTCGTAATCGATTATTATGCCTTTCTAAGAAGTTTCAACGCATTTGTAATGGATTCAAACTTTCAACCCCTTTTTAACCCTGTTAGGGGATGAATTTTCAAAAACGCTGAAATTACTTTTCCTGTCTTATAATAATATATCCATATACAAAGTTTCAAGTCCCACACTCACAAAAATATTTGATCTCCATACAAACTTTCAACCCCTTTTTCACCACCTTGGGGGATGAATTTTCGAAAAGGCTGAAATTAGTTTTCTTGTTTTTTAATATAATACATTTTCACACAGTTTCAAATTCCTAGCTTAAACTAAAACTTGAACCCCATACAACCTTTCATCCCCTTTTTAACCCCCTTAGGGGTTGAATTTTTCAAAATCGCTTCTTATCTCTTGTACACTTTACAAATGCAACCTCGTGTCCAAATTTCAACTTTCTAGCTTTTGTAGTTTCGGCTCTGCGTTGATGAATCAGTCAGTCAGTCAGTCAGTCAGTCAGTCAGTCAGTCAGTCAGTCAGGACACTTGCATTTATATATATAGATATAGATAATTTGTGGTGACGTATCGAGTGGAAGAATATTTGAGTACTTATCTTGTTGAATGAGAATTTACTGTAATGTATTTGTTGAATGGGGATTACATGTATGTAATATGTGGGAAATATACAGGGTGATGTAATATGTGGGAAATATACAGGATGATGTAATATGTGGGAAATATACAGGATGATGTAATATGTGGGAAATATACAGAGTGATGTAATATGAGGGAAATATACAGGATGTGTTATGTTTTTTCTGGTTATTGTTTTTGGAATTATGTGTTGGAATATTGTCTTGACTAAAGAATAGCGCTGTAAATTAATGCTTCAAGCAGAGTCGATTGAGGGGGTGTGTTGGTATGAAGAGGGTGGATATGCAATCGACACTGGCTTGACTCATTTAATTTGAACATAGAATAAATAATGTATTGACAAACTAAAGTGCCTTCCAGTATTTATAATAAACCTCCAAAGACCTCCTGCAACCTTTAAGAAGAACAAGAACCGGAGGACGAGGAAACTTCTTTGGGTGTTGTTCGTTTTGGGTATTGGGAGGAGGATTGCTCTCCTCAGCTTGAGAAAGAGGCCGAAGGTCTATCTCCCTGATTACGAGGGCGCTTAGAATTATCATCCTCCTGAGATAAGAGAGATACAGTAGGGGAGTTAAAATTACCGGAAGGAGATGTCAGCGATGGTGGTGTCGCAGCTTTACGCTTGTTGCGCTTCCTAACGACCTTTTTAAAACAATTTGCAGTGCCGTCCAAATCAACATCAGCATCGGCGTCAGTACTAGCGTCCTGATATTCCATTTCAGAGTCGGGTCGATCTCTGGGAAGTGACTCAAAAACATTCTGACCTAGCGGTATAGAAGCTGATGAATTAGAAATCTGAGTGATAGGTCGGGAGGGGGTAGAACCAGGCAATGTCGCCTTTGCCTCATGGGCGTCTTTATGACATCTAACAAAAGAACCAACTCTATTCAACTGATTACGGTTACGCGAGCTAAAGCGACTACGTGCGGTAATTTTAGCCTTGAGGGTAGACTGTGCGTGCGACAGTCAACGGCAAAGAAGGAGAGGACTCCTTTCCTCTTGAGGCTCCACCTCCTCCATCCGATAAGAACTCTTCCATTATGTCGGGACGGTTTTGTGAAATCCAAATTCACGAATTCACCTCCTATTTATGTAATGTACCTACTATTACCCCGCAAAGTAATGCCTGGTTCTATTCATTAATCTATCTCATGACTTTGTGTTTCAAATAATATTCATATGCGGCCTTTTTCATCTCGTCCTCCTGGTCCCAAAATGTGGTTTTCCCATTAAAATCTCACTCTTTATTTCTCTGCACCAATTATTGATAAAAAATATGATGCTTCGTTTTAACATAAACTTCGCCAACTCCTCGCCATGCCAGCAGCATCGGCGCGGTGCCATTGCTTTTCTTTCGTCTTGCTCGCGTTGTTTTTTCTTTTCATTCGTCTTGCCCGCGTTGGTTTATGTGTATGAATAAAAGCTCAATTTAATACAAATCACAAGGTTGGCTTTATAGCACATTTATAAAGAAATATTGGAAATAATATACCTACTTATATTAAAAACCAATTTTTTTTTTTTTTTGTTAGAATGGCTTTTGCTGCCAGGGCACTTTGCCAATGTCAAGTTTAGTTATAATATAAGGACAAACTGAGGAGTGCACCTAATATGATTTAGCCCAGAATTTTGAATTTAGAGAATTATACACATAAAGATAGTTTTAATAATATAACATTAGCAATAAACACATATAGCTGAACATACATAAGAGATATTTATAGACTTATATTATTTTTATCAATAAAATATGCTAACAGTTTTAATACATTGGGTTCAGAACTAGCCAGAAGAGATTTGACATTACAGGGGAGGCAGACTTTGAATTTTATCAAGAGATCGTATAAGGAAAGACGGTTCAACGGACATTCGAAAAATATATGTTCAATTGTACCTACACCATACCCACATTGGCATTCCGGGCTACCTTTTACATTAATCCTAAATAGAAACTCCGGAGAGCACACATGACCCATTCTAAGGCGAATCAGAACACTTGTTACTTTTTAGGGTTCCGTAGCCAAATGGCAAAAAACGGAACCCTTATAGATTCGTCATGTCTGTCTGTCTGTCCGTCTGTCCGTCCGTATGTCACAGCCACTTTTCTCCGAAACTATAAGAACTATACTGTTGAAACTTGGTAAGTAGATGTATTCTGTGAACCGCATTAAGATTTTCACACAAAAATAGAAAAAAAACAATAAATTTTTGGGGTTCCCCATACTTCGAACTGAAACTCAAAAAATTTTTTTTCATCAAACCCATACGTGTGGGGTATCTATGGATAGGTCTTCAAAAATGATATTGAGGTTTCTAATATCATTTTTTTCTAAACTGAATAGTTTGCGCGAGAGACACTTCCAAAGTGGTAAAATGTGTGTCCCCCCCCCTGTAACTTCTAAAATAAGAGAATGATAAAACTAAAAAAAATATATGATGTACATTACCATGTAAACTTCCACCGAAAATTGGTTTGAACGAGATCTAGTAAGTAGTTTTTTTTTTATACGTCATAAATCGCCTAAATACGGAACCCTTCATGGGCGAGTCCGACTCGCACTTGGCCGCTTTTTTTTTTAACCTATGTTTATAAAACCAAGGTTTACGATAAATATTTTTTTGAATTTGAAAGAATTGTAATTTGTTATTAGAAACCCAAAGATCCGACCAAACAGAAAGTAGCTTTGATGATGAAACTACGTCCAAGTCCTTACTGAAGCATTTAAAAAAGGACCTACTACCATTTGTAGCCGCCTCTTTGGCAGCTTCATCTGCTTTTTCGTTACCGTGGATTCCTTTGTGGCTTGGAATCCATGATAACTGTACTTCTAAATTTAACAAGTGGCAAGAAAAAAGAGCTTCTTTAATTAGGCAAATTATAGGGGCTTTTGAGCAATTTTTGATAGAATTACAGGTAATGGCCTGGATCGAGCTTAAACTATCAGAAAAGATTACCGATTTGGGCACCTTGAGTTCTATTATATATTTAACTGCTTTCAAAATGGCTACGCATTCTCCGGTGAAGATAGAGCAAACTGAGGGAAGTTGAAATTTGCGGGTTGTCATCAAATTATCATGAATGAAGGCACATCCAACTAAACTATTGTTAGATTTTGAAGCATCCGAGAAGAGTAAATCCCATTCCTGCCACTTAGTTCTTACTGAAGACAGGAATCTGTCATTGACGTCAGTCGAACTACGGTTGACGCCAATGTTCACTGATTTCTGCTGGAACGTGAGGGCCTCGAAAGGAACTGTATAAATGGGGATCTTAGAGAATTTAGTTAAGGGAACCTCAATATTATTTAATCTAACTAGACTGGTAACAAGATTTGGTTTTGGTCTTCTCAGCCATAACCGATTCACATCAACATGGGATTGTAATATTTGAAGCTTTGGGAAGATAGGGTGGTTTTCTAATTGAGCAACACGGAATAAATATCTATCAGCTAGATACTGACGACGAATCTTTAAGGGGGGATCAGCGCATTCTACTTGAAGCGCTCTAATGGGGGAAGATCTCATGGCACCGGTAACTATTCTGAGGGCTTTAGATTGGATCCTATCTAGTTTCTTAAGATCTTTTTTGCGACACGGCTCAATTATAATAGAACCGAAATCGAGAAGAGACCTGACTAAGGCGTTATATAATAATTTCTGAGAATATGGGTGGGCTCCCCACCAGGAGCCAGATAGGGCCCGGATTATATTTAATTTTTTTTCACACTTTCCAATTGAACTTTTAATATGTTCGATCCATGATAATTTGGAATCAAAGATAACACCTAGAAATTTTACATTACTATGGACTGGGATGATTTGAGAACGAAAAAACACATTAATAGGAGGGCAATTTCGGCCTCTGAAAAAGACTAGAGCTGAGCTCTTAGAAGGAGACAAGTCTAAACCATGGGCCTCTAGCCAAAGACCCAGAGAGGCGAGAGAATTGTTTATGTAATGGGTCGCATCAACGACGTTCCTATGAGCCGAATATATTGCAATGTCATCCGCATACTGGAGGATATTGCAATGCTGATTGATGGACTGATCTAAGTCAGAGGTATATATACTGTAAAGTAATGGACTTAAAACCGAGCCCTGTGGAAGACCTCTCCAAACAAGTTTTGAATTATCATGCATGTTAATTACTCTTAATGAAATTTTCCTGCCTGATAAGAGATTATTAATGAAAAGAACAACTTTCTCCGGAATTCTCATGGAACGCAGTTTCCTGCAGAGTACCGGGAGAAGAACATTGTCATAGGCAGAGGATATGTCAAGGAAAGCAGCAACAACGGCTTGTTTTTGAGAAAAAGCTATTCTGACATCTGTTGATAATAGAGCATGGCTATCAGTAACACTTCTTCCTTTTCTAAAACCAAATTGGGTCTCCGAGAGAAGCCCCGAGCTCTCAACATACCATTCCAATCTGTTTTTAAGCATATGCTCAACTATCTTGCATAGAACCGAGGAGAGAGCAATGGGACGATAAGAGCTGAAGTTCTCAGGATCTTTTCCCGGTTTCAGGATAGGAAGAATGATTTGAAGCTTCCACAATTCAGGGACATCACCTGACTCAAAAGTTTTATTAATTAAATCCAAATAGAAATTAAGGCACGCTGGGTCAGCCTTTTTCAAGAAAGAGTAAATACCATCAGAGCCTGGGGATGAGTCAGTTACTGCAGCAAGAGCCGTTTTGAGTTCATCTAAACTAAAATCCTTATCCAATAAATTGTCCGATTTGTTAAAAGAGTAAGTAGCTGGAATATCGAGCTCATTAGGAGCAGTAGGAGGAGCTAGTTTATTTAAAAAATCATTTGTCCAGTTGAGAGACGATCCAGAGGCTGTTACAGGAGCAATGCCTCTGCGAAATCTTCGTATATTCCTCCATACTGTCGTAGAGGGAGTGGAGGGGGAAATAGATTCGCAAAACGAGTTCCAACCATCAGATTTCTTGGTTGAGAGAATTTTACGACATTTCGCTCTAATTTTTTTGAACTTGATGTAGTTTTCAATAGTTATATTTTTAGCGTATTCTAATTCAGCCTTATTTCGTTCTTTTACCGCGGCAGAACACTCTGAGTCCCACCATGGTTGAGAAGGTTTATTATTACGACGGACAAAGGGTTTTTTGAGAGGGATAGATTCCTCTGCTGATTTGTGGATAGCAGAGACGAATGACTCGTGAGCAGAATTTAAGTTTGGGTGGGTGACAGAGAACAGGATCTGAATGTTGTCATCCAAAGTGGAAGAATATTTATCCCAGTCTGCTTTACCTAGTCTATATTTTAGTAACGGAGGAAGAGAGGCTGAAGGACTAAGGTTTCCGGGTAAGGAAATAAATATAGGGAAATGATCACTATTGTGAGATAGTAAAGAGATATTCCATGATAATTGAGGGGCTAAATTAGAGGAACATAGAGTTAAATCTACTGCTGAGGAAAACTGATTTGGGGCCGTACGTCTAGTTGGTCTGCCGTCATTCAGACAACAAAGGTTCAATTTATCCAATAAACCAAGTAAATACCTGCCATTTCTATCAGAAGTGCCTGAACCAAAACCAATTTGAAATAATTTCAAAATTTCCCTTCAAACCAAACGTCAATCGGTTTTTTTTTATTTGTCAAAATACGTCAATCTGTCATTTTACAGTGTTGCACTACATATTTAAAAAAAACTACTTACATTTCAAAATTTATTTGTTTCCTAGTTCATTTGCAACGTAAATTTGTAACTATCTCAAAACATTTTTTATTAAAATATATTTTCTAGATTTAATTGAATACGATTAAGTTACCTGCTTAAATATTTGTTTGGTACCTATATTTTCCGCTTCCATATTTTCCGCACTGCAGGACCAAGGCATAGAGTCCACACCACATATGTTCACCTTATCCGGAACATCTATACCTCCAGCACCGTCAATATCAAACTACAGTCTCCCGGACCGTCTTTTAACATAAACAAAGGCGTCAAGCAAGGCGATCCCCTGTCACCCAAGTTATTCAACAGTACCCTTGAACAGGTGTTCAGGAAGCTGGCGGCAGGATGGGAATATAAAGGAATTGACGTCGGCGGAAAGCAGCTAACCAATCTGCGTTTCGCCGACGACATTGTCCTGTTCTCATTTTCAGCTACGGAACTCCGCGTCATGCTGCAGAACCTAAGCAGGGCTAGGCTTGAGGTTGGGTTAACAATTAACATGTCAAAGACTAAGCTCATGATCAATAGTGAACCAATAAGAGTAGAAGTGGACGGGGGAGAAGTAGGATATGTCCATGAGTATATATACCTAGGCCAAATAGTCTCCTTCCAGGCACGGCAAGACAAAGAAGTCGCAAGACGGACCGAGAATGCCTGGAGGAGCTTTTGGTCCATGAAGGGAAACCTACCTATATCACTAAAAAGAAAACTCATGGACATGTGCATCGCCTCTTTGACAAAGAGAAAGACCTTAGAAATCCAAACTCAAGGTTTGTCAGCGAGCCATGGAACGTAGTATTCTGGTCGTGAAGTTAATCGATCGCATTAAAAATACTACGTTCCAAAACTAGAATAACCGATGTAGCTGAAACTGCCGCCAAGCTCAAATGGGACTGGACGGGACAAGTCTGCCGTATGACCTGTGGGCCAAAACAGCCACCCGTTGGGTCCCACAAATTGTAAGGCGTCACGGTAGACCTCGTCGGAGATGGCGGGACGAGCTTGACTTCTTTGACGGAGACTGGTGGGAGACTTCCGAGGATATAGGGATATTAAAGTAAAACAAGAAATGTGTTTACGTGTATAGTTTATTTAGATAAGTCAAAAGGAACAGTAAGAATATCAACAACGTTTCATAGCAACAGAATATTTTATAAACCAGACAGAACACTTGAGTGTAAAGAGGATGTGCATCCTTAATATTCCCTCTTCTTTTTCAAGCCGAAGGCTTCGCATAGTTTAACCAGTCTTGGTTTGTAAAGAGGTTTCGTAAACATATCGGCAAGTTGATCTGCTGTCGGTACTTGCTCAATAGTTATATCTTTTTCAGATACACACTGCCTCACATAGAAGTGTTTCAGTTTTATGTGTTTCGTCTTCCGGTGTTGCTCATATGGAGGATTGTACGCAAGCTTGATTGCAGACTCATTGTCAATGCGCAAAATTGGCGTATCAAGTTTTATTTTCAGGTCTTGGAACAATCTTCTTAGCCAAACAATTCTTCACTCGCCGCTACTATCTCCGCTTCTGTAGAAGTGCAATGACAGTTTGCTTCGAACTGCGCCATGATATTGCTGAACCAGCATATAGGCATACTATTCCACCGTTTCGGCGGCTTGGGACCACAAATGAAAATTACCACTTCTAGTAAAGTACACTACCTACTCAAAATTCCCGCTTCGCAAAATGTCCACTTTACAAAATGTCTTGTGCGTAGAATGTCTCTATTTAATATTACCCAATCCTAGCATCACACACTTTGTAAAACGACTATTTCTTTAATTGGCTGCTTTTTTATAATGACTATTTCTTAAAATGGCTTTTTTTTTTAAATTACATGCTTCTTATAATCACCACTTCTGAAAAAAACCAGAAGTATTATTGATTTGACTTCGTCGATAATTATTATTCCAAAGCGTTGGGTTGTCTGTCATGAGAATCACCAGTTGGGATCACGTTTTCTTTTTATCATACAAATTTACTAGTCCCACCGGTAATGCTCAAAGCGTAGCCCTACGTACCCACTGAGGTGCCATGGGTATTATCGGTAGAATCCGGTTTGGAGCATGGGAATAATACGAGTACAATACTGTAAGGCACGAGTCCGAGTATATGTAGATACCACATGAATGAAAAAGACGCATGTATAAATCGCTAATTGCTGGCTGTTCAGGCTGTCGACGAATACTTTATCTAAGAGAAGTCACCCGCCCGCGAAGAAAAGACTCGCTGATCGCTACTTGCTGCTCGCCGACTGACCGCTGGTGGGAAAAGTGCCTAACTTGCTTGCTTGCTGCCACTTGTCCCACCGCGAGCTAGTTAGCTATGAGCTATCGGCTATAAAACGAACAAAAAAGATTAACACTCCCGTGTAAATAAAAGAGACACGGCGATATTGATAGTTCACCGCTGAGCGAGTAACTATTTATAAGCATCGCCGTGTCTATAGCTTACTAGCTCGCAGTGGGACCAGTGCCTAAGACGGCAAGAGATCGTCAAGAGATCAAGAGACTGTTACAGATATAGTGAAAAATCCATTCCCATGCGTGAGTGCGTAACATTGACACAAGGTTTAGTTTTGTTTGGCCCAAGGGAAAGGATTTTTCTCTATGTCTGTACTCAAAGCATCACTTTGTTGTCCGTCTGTCTGTCTGTCTGTCTGTCAAGACCATTTTTCTCAGAAACGCGTTGACATATAAAGCTGAGAGTTATATTGAAAACTTTAACTCATTGTCCCTATAAGCTGTGAAAAAATCAAACCTAAAACCCAACGCAATCAAAAGATACAGTCGTTTAAGCTGTAAAATTCAGACATTTTGAAACTCGCAAAACCTATCGGGTACTTCCCGTGGTTGCATGGCTTCTGCCAGATGTGGTTCATTCTACAACTGGGCATTTCTAAAAGTAATCTTTTAAAGAAACGGTAATTTTGGAAACAGCTCAATTTAAAAAGTATACATTTTAAAATGTGGTCATTTTCAGAATTGGTGTTTTTTCAAGATGGGTATTAATAGAACTAGGTATTGTTAAAAGTAGGCATGATGATTTTGGACAATTTTACTTGTGGACAATACTAAAAGTGGTAATTTTCATTTGTGGTCCCAAGCCGCCGAAACGCTTTCAGGCTTTAGTATGGGTGTTCCAACCTCCTTACAGTTATTCATTCCATACTTTTCAAGCAATTTTCTCGTGTAAGCCGTTTGGTGGACTTTAATAGTACCATCTTTGTGTTGAAATACAAGCCCCAGAAAATAGGACGGTTCCTTCGTGGTGATTTTAAAACGTCCTTTTAAGTCATTGTTAATGAAGTCATCAGCCTCTTTTGCGTCTGACGCGGCCAGTAATCCATCATCTACATATAGTGCGAGTAGTATTTTCTTCTGTCCTCGTTCTCTGACACACACACAAGGGTCTGCTTCGCTCTGAATGAAACCTGACCCTATAAGAAAGTCATGGATGCACTCGTTCCAACACTTAGGCGCCTGTTTCAATCCGTATAGGCTTCTTTTCAGTTTGCATACTCGATTCGTTCCATCGTCGTATCCCTCTGGCTGTCGCATAAAGATCTCTTCTTTGACAGTTCCGTAAAGGAAAGCAGTAGCGACGTCAAACTGTCTGAGTATTAAACCCTCATTAGCAGCAATACTTAGTAACATCCGGATTGTGCTCATTTTCGCTACAGGGCTAAACGTTTGGTCATAATCGATACCCTTCTTTTGTGTATATCCAACAGCGACTAGTCGTGCTTTATACTTGTCGACTGTACCGTCAGGGTTTCTTTTGATTTTAAAGACCCATTTGCATCTTAGTGCTTTTCTATTTTTAGGTAGAGTCGTCAATTCCCAGGTTTGGTTACCTTGTAGGGATTGTACTTCATTCTTCATAGCTTCAATCCACTTATCTTTTTCAGGGCTTCTTAGGACGTCTTGGTACGAAGTGGGTTCAGAGATAGATATAACCTCATTGAGAAATTGATAAAAACTAAACCACTTCGGAGGTTTTATCTGGTTCCGATCGCGTAGCTGTTGTGTCGTAGGTTCAATATCTGTTATCTCTTCATCTTCCATTGACTCGTAATCCTCTATGACGCTTGCCTCTGAAAGTGGATGAACGTGGCATTGTTCGCTGTAGTCATCTTCGACGCTTGCTTCTAAAGGTGCACCAGTGTGACTCACCTCGCGGAAGTCCTCTTCCACGCTTGCCTCTATAGGTGTAGGAGTGTCACAACTCACCTCGCGGCAACCCTCTTCGATGGTGCCCTCTCCTAGTCTACGAGAGTGACTCTTCTTGTTAACAGTTTCAGAATCTGTAACAGACAAAGGAAAGTCATAGGTGTTTGTTTCAGGCTGAGGTGTTATCAAGTTTCTACCAATCTTGGTTTTCTCAGGTAGAGGTGCTTCATCGAAGATAACATCTCGGGATCTGATAAGTTTTAGCTCCTCTATATTAAAACTCTGTAACCTTCATCGCCGTCATACCCGATGAGTATTCCTGCTTGTGTTTTTTTGTCCAACTTACTAGTCCTTTTCTGCTTTGGGATATGGACGTAGCAGTCGCATCCTATTACCTTTAGGTGATCAATTCTTGGCTTCTTGCCATACCAAAGCTCGTGCGGAGAGATTCCTTCTACAGGAGTAGGCCCTGTCCTGTTTAGGATGTATACCGATGCATTTGTTACTTCAGCCCATAGACCTTCTGGGATTTTATTGCGGGCGTGCATCAGTGTTCTTGTCATCTCTACAACCCTGCGATTTTCTCTTTCTGTGGACATATTCTGCTCAGGAGTGTATGGCATGGTAAACCTTTGTTTTATTCCGTATTTTCTCAAAGTATTCCGCACTAGTTCATTGTCAAATTCTCCTCCATTATCGCTTAACAATTCTTGAATTACGTGTCCAGAAGTTTTCGCTTCAGCAAGAAAGTCCGAGCGTGGACTTCAGACTTCCGTTTCAGAAAGTAAATCCAACGATATTTGGAGTAAGCGTCTTTGAACAGAACGTAGTATCTGCACTTCGAGATCGAGTAAGGGAAAGGACCGCATACATCAGTGCTGATTATTTCTCCAACTTTTGTGGCTCTTGGTCTCATACCAAATTTTTGCCTATGGCTCTTTCCAAAAACGCAGCCTTCACAGATATCTGATGAACTTGAGTTTAACTTTACTCCAAGCTCTTGGTGTATCAGTTTTGCCACATGTCTCTTGTTCTGATGTCCCAGGCGTTCATGGTAGAGTTGAAGATTCTGAGGTGCCGATAATTGGTTCACTTCAAGTTTCGGCATCATTACATTGACGTTAAGTTTGTATAAATCGCCATATTTGGCTCGGTTTCCAAGTAATAGCACTTTTTCATCATTCTTCAAAGTACAAGACAGGCCATCTGACTTAAAACAGTTGTTTTTCAGCGTATCTTGTGCGTACAGCACGGAAAATAAGTTTCGTTTAATGCTTTGTATGTACCATACGTTTGAAAGGATTACTAGCTCTTTGTGGCCGTTAATGTCAGCTTCAAGATAGATTGAGCCTTTTCCTTGGGCTTTTATCTCCTGTCCGCTGGCTGTCATTACTTTAGTAGAGGACTCGTCAAACTTTTCCAAATTTTGATATATGCACGTGAGCGAGGCTCACAGGTACGCGAAGCTTAAACTTGCAACATGGGAGTGGCACGGGAAACCGCACACAGGCTCGGTGTACACTGAAATGATAGAGGCTCGTAAAGTTTTTAAAGGAAGGCTGAAGTGGTGTTAGAACCACCAGGACCAAATCAAAATGGACCGATTGGCGTCTCATCACTCTGGCGGTGACTTTGCGAGCTTCTGGAAAGCTACAAACAAACTAAACCCTAAAGGCGGCGTACCTGTGAGTGTTGATGGTATTTCCAATCCCAGGGAAATAGCAGACTTGTTCAAGTGCAAATTTACACTTAGTTCACCCTTGGGTCCTGCGTGTAGGGCTTTCGGGGCTGAGTCGCAGAAAGGTGAGTTGTCTGTTTTATCTATGCTAAAGATATTTCTAAAGTAATTAAAAACATGACAAAAGGTAAGTCACCTGGACGCGACGGTTTAAGCATCGAACACCTGAGGCACGCGGGCCCTCATCTACCTCGTGTGCTGTCTCTGCTGCTCAACCTGTGCCTTAGCCACTCTTATCTGCCACCTGAGTTGTTGGAGACTCTGGTGGTGCCCGTTATTAAGAACCGGACAGGTGATGCTTCGGATGGGTCCAATTACAGACCTATCTCCCTGGCTACTATTGTGGCTAAGGTGTTTGACAGTGTGCTTAACTCATATTTGAAAACCCATATCAAACTGCATGACAATCAGTTTGGATTTCGACCTGGACTGTCAACAGAAACAGCAATCCTTGGCTTAAAGCACACTGTCAAATATATACTACACAGATAGAAAGACGCCGATATACGCCTGTTTTTTGGACCTGTCCAAAGCTTTCGATCTCGTCTCTTACGACATCTTATGGCAGAAATTACAGAAGTCGAAGCTACCACCAGAGTTCATTCACCTTCTGAGACATTGGTATCTCAATCAAGAAAACCGTGTGAGGTGGGCGGGCGAGGTTACGGAACCGTATAGGCTCGAATGTGGCGTACGACAAGGTGGGTTAAGTTCACCAACTTATATGTGGACGCGCTGATCGAGCAGCTTAGCGGCACTCATGTCGGTTGCCATGTTGATGGCTTATGCCTAAACAACATCAGTTACGCTGACGATATGGTGCTGCTGGCGCCCTCGGTTGGCGCGCTCCGCAAACTTGTCTCCATATGCGAGTCCTATGCTTCCTCACACGGTTTGATTTACAATGGTAAAAAGAGCGAGGTAATGGTTTTTAAGGCCGGTAGCAAATGTCCCTCACATGTGCCCCCAGTTCGACTCAATGGGACCGCTCTCGAGAGAGTCAGTAGGTTTAAATACTTAGGGCATATTGTTACCGACGACTTAAAGGACGATGAGGATATTGAGAGAGAACGGAGAGCGTTATGTGTAAGGGCGAATATGCTGGCCCGAAGGTTTGCTAGATGTTCAAAAGCGATAAAAATAACTCTGTTTAAGGCATTTTGTTCATCCTTTTACACAGGTAGCCTTTGGGTCAGCTATACCCAAAAATCGTATAATTCTCTGCGAGTGGTGTACAACAACGCCTTTAGAGTGCTGGTTGGGCTGCCTTGGTTCTGTAGCGCTTCAGCCATGTTTGCGGAGGCGCGAACTGATGCCTTTGCAGCAATCATGCGCAAGAAAGCGGCCTCATTACTGCGTAGAACCAGGGATAGCACAAACAGCATTCTAAGGATGATTGCTGATCACGTTTGTTGTCCCATAATTATTAGTTTAATTAAATTAATTAAGTCTAATATAACTTTTAAGTATTAATATAGTTTTTAAGACTAACACAATGGGATCACTGTTATCTTAAAGTAAACAAATATACAATACAATATATATCTCTTCTGTTAGAGACGTGGCTTGTCGATCCATTATCTACATACCACGAGTATGGATCCGTATTCTTTATTTCGCAGGTAAGAGCAAGGTCAGTCAGTATCAATGTCGTCGCAATATTAGAGGTTTGCTTCGGAGGTTTAGGAGGTCTACCATCCGCAATCCACTTCTTGCAGGCTGTGACTTTGTGAAAGCCTTCTCCACAGTAATTGCATTTTTTGAACCTCTTATTTCCTTTCTTTTCGTACTGTTTTCTCCCTCGTAACATAAGTAGTTCGTTGCTTCCTCCGGCTTCTTCACTGCTTTTCTGATTTAGAGACCTCTCGTGTGCGCATACTTGTGTAGTCAAGTTCTCTATGTTCCTGTCACTTTTATTCATTAAAAGCCAACTTGATTTGAAGCTAAAGTATTGTTCAGGAAGTGTGTCCAAAATTTTGCATATTAATAGCATTTCTGGCAGGTTATCTCCCTCAATTTCTTTGTTCAGATCATACCATAGAGCTTTAAGATTTGAAATATGCGTAGCCATGTCGTGCTCTTCACTCTTCTGGTAACGGAAGAACCTCATGCACAGGTCGTAGCTTCGGTCTTCCTTTGCCCCGTCATAGAGTCTATGGAGCTCTTTCCACATCTCGCTCGCTGTTTCGCAACGCATCACCTTTTGTAGTGTCTCCTCTGTCATGTTAGTCGTGAGGATTAGCAGTGCCTGACTATCTAATTTTTGAAACGCTTCCATTTCCGTTTTATACTTTGTTTTCTCCTCAGATGTTGCTTCTTCATCTGGGGTTTTAGGTTTAGTTAACGTACCTTGTATTGCTTCCAACGTACCTCGGGTACTTTTTAGCAGCAGTTGTATCTTATACCGCCAGGTTTGCCAGTTTGTGGCTTCGTCAAGGCGACCAATCTCAATTTTTATACCCGACGAAATAGTCGAATGCATTTTTGAGGATTACGCTTTCTTCACCACAATTGCAAATAATGTAACATTAACCACGCTCTGCTACCATATGACGGCGCTTAGCAGTAGCGCCATCTACCAAAATAAGATTGAACCTACTCCGTTAAACATAGTGGATTTGCTAGCTGATTGCCGTGAGGTAACGGCGCACAACAGTGGCGCCATCTATCCGATCAAGAGCGAACTTGCTCGCCTGCCGTAGTGGTTCGCTCTAGCGAAGCGTCGTATCGATGGTAGCGGGGCGATCGTTATGACGTAACACTAATCAAGTAGAAATAATAAGAAAAACCTAACGGTCGCCCGCGCACCACGTCCTCGACGAATCGCTAATTGTTGCATTGTACGTCCTAATTTACTTAAGTTCTTAGTAGTTCTTAACTGAATTGATAACGAGTGTGAATATTGTGGATATCTGGTGATTTATTGGTTGTTATCCTGTAAATTAAAATGTTAGTTGATCACATAGTGTTTTAATCACGCTCATCGCCCAAACACCCACGATGTCTACCCAAGACAAGGCCACTCCTGCACCTACATCAGAAGTTGGAGACACTGGGCAGAAAAATGAGCAAAAAGAGGCGCAAACTGAAGAATCATCTGCCTCAAAACTATTGAGCAATATGGAAGCATTATTATCGCGCGTGCTAGCGGCGCCCCAAACTGTGAGTAATACTAATACATCGATTAAACTCTTGGAATTCAATCCTGATGATTCGGATGCGGACATAGATGGTTGGTGTAACGTATCGGAATTAATTATTAAAAGCAAACAGCTTGAAGGTGTTGATTTGCTTGTCGCTCTTACAAGGGCGTTAAAGGGACGTGCATCCACATGTCTTACCAAGCTTAACCTCAGTAAATTAACATGGGATATTGTTAAGCAAACGTTGATCGCCAGATTCTCTAAACCAAAATTATATCAAGATCATTTTGATGATATATTGCGTTTTGAAATTGGTGCCAAAGAAACAGCATCTGAAGCAGCTATGCGTTTGTGGAATTTGATTGATCGCATCCCCAAATTAGAAATGCTTGAAGAAATAACAACTGGCTTCGTGATATCGGTGTTATGTCAAAAAGATAACCTCATACGTCGTGAATTAAATGCTCATACGATCACAACCAGAGCCCAACTTTTTAGAATACTCGGTGGAATATCTCTAAAGCGACGGTATGAAGGAACTGATAAGCTGGAACCAGAAATAAAACGCCCTCGCACTGCCAATGATAAATTTATTGGTAAATGTCATTATTGTGGCCTAGCAGGGCATCGACAAGCTGATTGTAGGAAACGACGACAAGAAGACTCCGCGCCTGGAACATCTACGTCACAGGATGCTTCGAAATTGACGCGTCCGGTTGATAAAGCACCTGCTGTATCCTGTTACACATGCGGCAAACCTGGGCACTTAGCTCCTGCGTGTCCAGACAGAAGCAACAGTAAAGCGGCTGTGGTCAAGACTGTCAACCTGTGTGAGTATCGATCCTCGAGGGCAACCTTGGATACCTCTTCCGGTGAGCGTGTCTCCTTTTTATTTGATAGCGGGTCATCTTGTTGCCTTGTAAGAGAAAGCTATTGTAAGTTTTTCCCGGGTACTGCGAGCGATGATCTAGTGTATCTTAGCGGTATAGGAGAAGATGATGTAAGATGTACATCCCAGATCCTTAGTAAGGTTGTAATTGGTAAAGTTGCTGCGACATTGTTATTTCATGTCGTGCCTGATAACGTTTTATCAATGCCGGCTATAATTGGCAGGGATATTTTAAAGCAAGGAATTAGCGTTTATATGGACGATGATAGTTTAGTATTTAACTACAAAAAAAGGGCAAACGTATGTGATATATCTACCAAAAAGGCAATTACAGATGTCGATACTGATTTACAAGGGGAAGATAAAGAGGCTCTTCTGAAAGGATCTACCCTCCGCTAGCGCGAACGCTAACATCTATTTGAGCTCCGTAAAATAAATACTAAATACTATTAAAAATGAAGTGTAAAACACGTTAAATTTAAGTGAAATTATGACTAGATCCTGTGATGATAGTGTGTTGTGAACTAGAAACTCAATAAATTGTGTATTTATAGTGATAATAACCGACAACCAGATTGTAAACAACGGTCACGGCAGTGATGTGCGACGAAAAGTCGTAAGCGCCGTAACATTTCGTGGCGTTTACGACCATTTGCCTCGGGCTTGCCCGGACACTTGTATGCCTGACCTAATGAATTTTCAAGAATTAAATAAGCCAGTCACGATGAACTGTTTTGCGTGCGACTTACAAATAAGCAGTTTGGGAAAACTGGAATGTGTTGCTTGCTCTCGTGCTTACCATTACCAGTGTCTGAATATTACATCGGCGGAGTTTAGGGAAAAACACCAACAGATAAAAAGGACTTGGCACTGTCCGATGTGCATAAATATCACTACGCGGCGTATTCGAAATGATGACACCCCGGTTCGGAGACAATTAGATACAGCACTAAACACCACGGACATGTCCATTGATGACATTACGCCTTGCCCGGGAGCTGGAGACCGCACAGTGGGCGATACTCAAACTACAACAGATCATATTTTGGACGACACCATGTCAGAAAGCTTTGATTTAAGTAATGATATTGGAATAGTACCAAAATTAAAAATTGAAATCGAAAGGCTGAGACTAGACCTGTCTATCACTGAAAATGAGCTCCAAAACGTTATCTTGGAAAAAAACGAATGTATACGTCAAAACGAAAAACTCTTGCGGGAAATTTGTATTCTTAAAAACACATGTAAATCCCCACAACAGTCAAGAAAATCTCGCACAAGTATGTCATGTAGCCCAATTACAAACTCTGAAACCCTACAGTCAGAAACCTCGGCCAAAGTTTCCGCTATGGAACATCAGATTAAAGACTTGGAAATTGAATTACCAAAGTCACAACAAGAACTTGGTAGACTCCAGGAAATCATGAAAAAGATTGAGACATGCCAGGACTGTAATAATGGTGCCACTAAAATGAGGAGGATCGACACGCAAGAAATCTCTCAGCCGGGCTCGCCACAGAACGCGTCACCTGGTCCGTCTAGCAGTACACAAACTAACAATGAGAATACCGGCGAAACCGAGAAGAGGATCAACATGCAAGAAAATGTACACCCAGATTCGTCAAAGAAAACATCACCTGATCCTTCTAATAGTAGTATTGAAACTAACTCACCTGTAAACTGTAATCAAATTAATTCATCATTCAAAAAGAATCCAAATAAACCCAGATTAGTTATAGCCAGCAACATCAAAAACAGTTACATAACGAACATTTGGAGGAATTCAACCTTAGATAATTACAGCTACTGTCATTTTGTAACGCCTGGTGCAGGAATCAGGCAAATACTACGGCAAACTGAATTTCATGTAAAAAACTTGACTTTGTCAGATTATTATGTCGTAATAGTGGGTGAAGAGGACTTTTATAAAAATGAAAATTATGATGACCTAGTAACATGTATTGCTGATACTCTATATCAGATCAAAAATACAAATATAATTGTTGTATGTCCTACTTATATTTACGGTAAACCAATGTATAATTTTAGGATTGAGTTATTCAACAACTTATTGCATAAGAACATAAAATTTCATGACAGACATTTTTCATTCGATTCAAACCTAGACTTGACTTATGAAATGTTTTCGAAAACGACAGGACGTGTTAACAATTTAGGGATGCAGAATATTATAGGTCACATAAATGGGTTTATTTCTTATAATAATCATGTCATTCGTAATCGGAATATAATAAGGGAAAACTATAAAAAAGTACAAAAAAAGATATGTGATTACTTTCCACGACTCGAACAAACTATTAATATAAGTTTACATTCGCAAAGGGACGAGGAAAGAAACTTGTTTTTTCGTGAGCAGGAATGAACATAGTAACCATTCTAGCTTAACGCCACGTTCAAACAATATCCAACTCAAAGATAGGGAATTTTGTGTGTTCCATCAAAATATAGCGGGCGTTCTGGGAAAGCTAGATCAACTCACCATTGCACTAAGTCAATTGGAGGAGCAGACCGCATGTCCTGACGTTCTATGTCTTACCGAACACTTTGTGCCATATGGCCAAGAAAAAAATATTCAAATAGAAGATTATGTGTTGGCGGATATTTTTGTACGAAAGAAAGATAAGCACTGTGATATGTTACGCAAAAAAAATGAAAAAAGGGGTGGCTCTTGTATTTTGGTTAGGAGAGGCATAGAGTTTCAAGTTATCACCGACATTAAATCACTGAGTACAGAAAAAGTCTTTGAATGTTGCGGTGTATTTTTACCAATCGAAAAAGTGTATCTGATCTGTCTATATCGCACTCCCAATAGTGATATAAAGTTATTTTTTGAAAAGCTGGAGAATCTTTTGCTAAAAATATGTTACAAGAAGCATAAAATTATAATATGTGGTGACTTCAACATCGATATCCTGGACAAAAATAATAAAAATCCAAATATAAAGAATTGGTTTAAAAGTCTACTAGGGACGTTTAACTTATACCCGCGGATACTTGAACCCACTAGAATAACACGTATAACGCAAAGTAGTATTGATAATATATTATGTAATTTCAAAAATGGAACAGCAAAAGTTCATCATCTAGCCCTCTCGGATCATACTGCTCAAACAATTACTATAAAATTAAGACAAAAACTTCAGCCAAAATACTGGTTTGTATATAAAAGAGATCATAGTGCAGAAAATGTTTCCAAATTCATAAATTGTTTAACAGCTTTATCCTTCTCGGAGGTACTAAATTCAGAAGATGTAAACACTGCATATAATAATTTTACTGATGAATTTAAATTATTTTATGATTTATGTTTTCCCAAAATAAAAATAAAAATAAAATCAAAGAATAAAAATAAGTTTATAACGAAAGGGATCAAGATATCTAGCAAGGTCAAACGATGCTTATACATGGATTATCAATATAAAGGTTTAAAATGTGTTAAAGAATCATATATAAAATACGCAAGCATGTTAAAAAAATGTGTAAAAATTTCATTAAAACAAGCTAATCATAAATTCATAGAAAGTGCGAGAAACAAATGTAAGGCTTCTTGGAAAATAATAAAACAATACACAGGTAACAACGAAATGCCAAGCATGATAGAACAGATATATCACAATGGGGAATTAGTCGATAAACCTGAACATATTGCAACACACTTTAATAACTTCTTCATTGACTCACTTCCTAATGCTACAACGGCTAGCAAAAACCCGTATAAAAACATAGAGCATAACCTAACTAGTATATATATTTCTCCTGTTACTCCTCAAGAAGTTTTTAGAGCAATACAATCACTTAACAATACTACAGCGGTAGGTTGTGACGATATAAGTACAGATACAATAAAAGATACTGCATTTTTAACATCTACCCCATTAGCGCATATAGTGAACCTGTCTTTTCAGACTGGTATGTTCCCGGAAAGACTTAAAAAATCAGTTATCAAACCACTTTTCAAACAAGGGGAAAAATCCAGAATAGGTAATTATAGGCCTATTACATTGATCCCAGTTTTCTCTAAAGTGATTGAGCGACTTATGTATAATAGAATAATCGAGTACTCTGACAAATACCACCTACTAAGAAACGAACAATGTGGTTTTCGAAGAAACAGATCTACAAATCTTGCTATATTTCAACTGCTGAAAACTATTCATGAATGCATAGACAAACGAATACATGTATCCTCAATCTTCACTGATATGTCTAAAGCTTTCGACTGCGTTAACCATACCATGTTGATTAATAAACTCGAGCGTTATGGTATTCGGGGTCAGGCTCTCGAGTGGATAAAAAGTTATCTCTCAAACAGGTTCCAATGTACTGAGATTAATTACTACTGTTCCAAAAGCAATACCATTGAATCTAGAAGATCTGTATATAGACCTAATCCAAGAGGCGTGCCTCAAGGCAGTATTCTTGGCCCCCTCTTGTTCCTGTTTTATATAAACGATCTCCCACAGCAGACGAACAATCAAGTAGTACTTTTTGCTGATGACAGTAGTGCGTTAATAAGATGTTCAAGTACAACAATAGATTATGAACTTGAAATTAATAAGACTCTTAATGATATCATTACTTGGATGGAAAACAATGAATTAAGCATAAATTTGTCTAAAACACACTTTGTCCAATTTCATACGAGCCGTAGACCAGGTTTGACAATCAACATATCTCATAAAGCAGACGCAATTACAGAGTCCGAGACGACTAAGTTTCTTGGACTCGTACTCGACAGTAATTGTAATTGGCAATGTCATATAACCGAGCTATGCTCAAAACTTTCAAAGTTTGTATATCCGATACGTAGGCTGATACACAATGCATCGGAAAAAGCGGGACTAATTTCATATTTTGGTTACGTTCAGTCTAGCATCACGTACGGTATAATTTTTTGGGGAAACTCCACCGACTGGTTAAAAGTTTTCAAGATGCAGAAACGATGTGTAAGAGCGCTCTGTGGTGCATCTCAAAGACACTCTTGTAGGCCTCTTTTTCATAAGTATAAGATTTTACCACTACCCTGTTTATATATTAAAGAAGTCGCTATGTTTGTAAAAAAAAACCTTAATTTATATCAAAGGAACGATAAATTCCATCGTAACTTGAGAAACGAGTACAAACTTGTAAATACGCATCAGACTAAATCGATTTTTTACAAAAATAGCATTTTTTCCATGTCAATCAAGATTTATAACAATATTCCGGATGTATTTAAGAACCTTGACAATACTAGATTTAAAAAAGCACTTAATGAATGGCTACTGAGCAAAATGTTTTATTCCCCACGTGACTTTTTAAATAACAATGGCAAATTATAAAATATTAGTGAATAATGACTAAGTTGACTTATTAAGATGTAACGTAATGACACAAAACTGGGGACTTTATTGTATAAAATAGTGTGTTAGGTATATGTTTACTTATACTGTAAATAACTTGACTGCATGTAGTTAGTGCATGATATTAAATATTGTACACCATAAATATGGTAGACTGCGGAAAAGGATTTATTATCATTAACATCTTTATATTTTTTACCTGTGGTCTGACAATAAATAATTTCTATTTCTATTTCTATTTCTATTTCAAAGTGCTTAATAAATATGCTGACCATTTTACTGATGGTGTACCTACTAATCGTGTCAAAACGGGAGAGCTCAAAATAGACTTAATTGATGAGAGCAAAATTGTAAAACGGTGTCCTTATAGATTAGCACCAATTGAAAAGCAAATAGTTAGGGAAAAAGTTGAGCAGCTTTTAGAATCTGGGGTGATTAGGGAAAGCACTTCACCTTTTGCTAGTCCAATACTACTAGTGAAGAAAAAGGACGATTCAGATAGGCTTTGTGTAGATTATCGCGGACTCAATGCCAACAGACGTCCGGAACATTACCCGCTGCCTCGTATTGAGGAACAAATTGACCATCTCTCAGGTTCCAAGTATTTCTCGTCCTTGGACATGGCATCAGGATTCCACCAAATTCCAATTCATCCTAAATCTATAGAAAAAACGGCCTTCGTAACACCTGAGGGCCAATATGAATACCTTGCTATGCCTTTCGGGTTGCGCAATGCACCTTCTGTGTTTCAGAGGTGTATTACGAAGGCATTGCAACACCTTAAGGACAGGCCTCTGATATACATGGACGACGTTCTGTGTCACTCAACTTCTGTAACCGAGGGATTACAGCGTCTTGACGATGTTTTAGCAGCGCTCTCTCAGGCTGGGTTTTCGTTTAACTTGCGAAAATGTCACTTTATGAAACAAAACGTTGATTACCTAGGTTATTCCATACAATCTGGTGAAGTCAGACCGAACGCGCGAAAAATAAAAGCTCTGATAGACTCCCCCCAACCCAAAACGGCAACCCAGGTGAGACAGTTCTTGGGTCTTGCCTCTTACTTCCGCAAGTTCATTCCAAACTTCTCTCAGTTGGCCGGTCCACTGTACCCTTTAACAAAATTGAAAGGACCTATTCAATGGACCTCACAACACGAAAAGATTCGTAATTCGATTGTTAGTATTTTAACATCTGAGCCGGTTTTGACAATTTTCAACCCTGATTTGCCTGTGGAACTCCACACTGATGCGAGTTCTGAGGGTTACGGCGCGATCCTTATTCAAAAGAAGGATAATTTACCTCACGTCGTAGAGTATTTTAGCAGACGTACGTCCGAAGTTGAATCGCGGTATCATTCGTACGAGCTAGAAACTCTTGCTGTAGTACGCGCAGTAGAACACTTCCGCCATTATCTCTATGGTCGCCGGTTTCAGGTTTATACTGACTGCAATTCCCTTAAAGCATCAAAATCTAAGGTCGACCTTACGCCACGTGTTCATCGCTGGTGGGCTTATTTACAGTCGTACGACTTTTTACATGAAATTCTGCTGCCAGTATCAATTTCCATGAATATATCCCTATTGTTCACATTTATCATCATTTTGTACGGCGGATATTTGGAATCACACTTGTTTTGTTTAACAAAAGAAAGATTTGTTACCTCTAAATCATCATCCGGGATCGATTGGTTTCCCGTTTCCGTAATAACATAATGGTGCCCCACGGAACGAGACAATCGCGGGCACATCTTCTTTAAGTGTCCCTCCTGGTTGCACACACGACATGAATATAATTTAAATTTGCATGTTTCACTGGAATGATCCCGTCCACAAACCGAACAAAGTTGACCGTGACCTACTTTAGGTCGAGAATAATCAGCTGTCAGTGTCATCTCCGCGCTAGCGCCGCCATTTCTACGCTGCCCGTTCGGCCATGCTCGTCCGTTCCCGCTTGTCGTCGTGCCGCCTCGCGCGCCTTCGGTGCGGCTAGCTGCCGTTCGTATGTTGCCTCTTGCTCTAGGCCGTAACACACCGCTCGCACCCGCTATTTCGCTAATAGCATGGCAACCTGCCGCCTCTCGCTCGCCGACCGGATTATTACGACGAGCTACCTCCGCTGCGTTAAATTCCGCCGCCTCCATTGCAATCGCTAAGTCCGTAGCCGTTTTTAATTTAAGGTCCTTTTCTGTAAATAACCTTAAACGAATGCTCTCACTATGTAAACCGCACACAAACTGGTCTCTTACACTGTCGTCTAACCAAGTCCCGAAGTCACAAAACCTACTTAATTTCTTCAAATCTGCCAAGTAATCTGCCACTGTTTCACTTTTTGCCTGTTTACGCTGGCGAAACTTGTACCTTTCGGCCAAAACCCTTGGCGTAGGCTGTAAATGATCTGATAACAGTTTTTGAATTTGGTCGTACTTTAAGGTAGACGGTTTTGCCGGTGTACACAAAGTCACTAACAGCTCGTACGCCTCTGCACCCATCAACGTGATCAGCAGTGGAACTTTTCTCTCTTCTTTGGTGTCATTTACCACAAAATATTGTTCCACTCGGTCCTTGTACGCTTCCCAGCTGCCTTTGTGAATATCGAACGGTTCCAATTTGCCCACCGCCATATTGCCGTTACCCGCCACTATTTTTGTCTTCACTATTGCGAAAAACAATGCGTTTCCGTGCCACTGCCAACACTGCTCGCGTGAAGCTCGAAGAATCTCGTCGCCAATTGGTATATATAAGCCAGGGGGATGGTACGGAGGGTTCTCGGGGGTGTAAAGCAGAAGACCGTGCGTTCAGTACATAGGTTTATTACCGGACTGATAAGTCTTACAAAATAGCCGGCGCCAGAGGGCGCGCGGGGAGACTTAACCCTACCCTCCACCAATATACATACATAACAGATATCATTTACCGTGAAGGCCGTGGAATGGAGCACGCCGATTACTTCTCTCGAAACTTGACACCCTTAGTAGATCCTTCGAGTTGTGCTAAAGCAGAAACTAAATCGGTTCAATTTGTCGAACTTCACCAGGGTTGGTTATCAGTCGAGCAGAAACGGGACAGTGAAGTTCAGGATTTGATCACTAAATTCAATAACGATCAGCTACCTGAAACTGTAGCACATACATATGACGTCCGGGATGGAATACTGTACAGAAAAGTAGTGCGAAATAAAATCGTCTCGTGGTTGCCAGTAGTTCCACGTTCCCTGATTTGGACACTGATAAATCATATTCACAATGAAATACAACATTTAGGAAAAGATAAGACTCTAGACAAATTATACGAACAGTATTGGTTCCCCCAAATGTCAAAATGCGTACGCAAATTTATTGACTCTTGTATAGTTTGCAAGTCATCAAAAGGTATTTCCGGTGCTCAACCTATTCAACTACATCCGATACCAAAAATCCCGGTGCCTTGGCACACTGTTCATGTGGACTTTACTGGAAAGTTGAGTGGGAAGAGTGATCGGAGAGAATACTGTTCGGTTATAATTGACGCGTTTACTAAGTACGTGCTTCTTGAGCACACTACATCCCTCGATGCAAATAGTGCTGTCAAAGCACTTGAAAAGGCTGTTTCCCTTTTTGGGGCCCCGAAACGGCTGATAGCAGATCAAGGCAGTTGTTATGTTAGCTCAGAATTTAAAACCTATTGTTCTAAGAACAATATTGAACTTCACTTTATTGCGACGGGATCCAGTAGGGCTAATGGTCAGGTCGAGCGTGTGATGCGAACCTTAAAGAGCTTGCTGACAATTATAGAAAACGATGCAAATAAAACCTGGCGTGACGAATTAGGGAATGTACAGCTCGCGATAAATAGCACTAGGTCTGCTGTAACTAAATATACCCCCACGGAACTGATGTTCGGAATTCAGGCTCAATCATTAGGAATATCGAGTATAGATCCTGTTCCAACAAATTCTCACACACGGTTAGACCTTAATGTTATCAGAGAGGATGCTTTAAATAATATCAACAGAGCTGCGACATCAGAGATCGAACGTTTTAATCGCGGCCGTGCGATCATCAGACCGTTTTCTAAAGGAGAGTACGTGTTTATAAAAAGTAGTGAACGCAGTCAAACAAAACTAGCTAGAAAATTCAAGGGTCCGTATATTATAACCGCAGTCCTTGATAATGACAGGTATGAGCTAAAAAGCTTAAATAATCCCCATCGTATATTTAAATATGCTCATGAAAATTTACGCGCGGTACCTCCAGGGCACGAAGGTTTACTTGAGATTTCAACTAGTTTATTAAATGAAGAGGAGACCGTGACGGCGCCAATAAATGTCGAAGATAGTTTAGAATTAGGCGGTAATGATGAAATAATATCTAGAAATAGTTGTGACACTTTAACTGCATGTTCAGACACCATATCTGTAAGTCAATCTGAAACAGTTACTGCAGGTTCCGATACCGATAGTGTATGTTCCGATCCTGAGACGATGGAAGTACAGTGCGAAGTTGAAGTTCATGCTGAACAAGATACTTCGTAGTTTTAGCTATTATTTGATTATTTATATGTAATTTGTTTGTTATAATGGTGCTGTAAAGTTGGTCGAAAGGACAGTGCTTTCGACGCCAGAGTCTGGTTAGCGATGCACTCGTCCGGTCCAGACTTTTAGAAGTGATGGTTGCTAGAGAGTGTCGTCCGGGCCAAAGGGTCTTTGGTTGAAGGGATGCACTTCTCTATTTGCATATGTTGCTTGTGCGTTGATTGGTCGAAGGGACAGTGTAGTCCGGTTCAGGCCCTGCTTTTCAATAAGTTATCGCTGATCGAAGGGACACACTCGTCCGGTCCAAATCAACTATGTAGAGAATAACGATAAAAAAAAAGAGAAAAATTATATTGAATGTAAGCTGATTACTATGTTTGCTTAATTAAGCTTGTCAGGTTGGACGAGCGGATAGATGGGTCTGTTGTTGGTTTGTTGCAGGACCACTCGCAGACAGAATAACGCCCGAGGACGGTCGACAGTCAGTTTGGCCGTGACGGCGCTTAGCAGTAGCGCCATCTACCAAAATAAGATTGAACCTACTCCGTTAAACATAGTGGATTTGCTAGCTGATTGCCGTGAGGTAACGGCGCACAACAGTGGCGCCATCTATCCGATCAAGAGCGAACTTGCTCGCCTGCCGTAGTGGTTCGCTCTAGCGAAGCGTCGTATCGATGGTAGCGGGGCGATCGTTATGACGTAACACTAATCAAGTAGAAATAATAAGAAAAACCTAACGGTCGCCCGCGCACCACGTCCTCGACGAATCGCTAATTGTTGCATTGTACGTCCTAATTTACTTAAGTTCTTAGTAGTTCTTACCTGAATTGATAACGAGTGTGAATATTGTGGATATCTGGTGATTTATTGGTTGTTATCCTGTAAATTAAAATGTTAGTTGATCACATAGTGTTTTAATCACGCTCATCGCCCAAACACCCACGATGTCTACCCAAGACAAGGCCACTCCTGCACCTACACATATTAAAGTAAAACAAGAAATGTGTTTACGTGTATAGTTTATTTAGATAAGTCAAAAGGAACAGTAAGAATATCAACAACGTTTCATAGCAACAGAATATTTTATAAACCAGACAGAACACTTGAGTGTAAAGAGGATGTGCATCCTTAATAAGGGATACGTGGAAGTCTTTAATAGCCTTTGAATAGCCTTTTCCCAGCAGTGGGATAATATGGGCTCATAATAATAAAATAATAATAATACCTATATTTTGTTTTCTACCATCTACATCTACACACAGCCCTCCCTCCTTATGCTAAAAGGCATAATATCTCAAAACGAATGAACTGGAAATGGAACTTTATGATTTAATTTTAAGGTACTTATTTGCATTAAATTTTTAATTCAGATAGCTAAGCAGGGCACCACGGCTGATGGATAGACTTGGAGCATAACCCAGAGATGGCGTTATTATCAGCATTAGGTACATTACTCATCGCAGCTGACTGTACAGTGTTTTTGTGCTTTATTTCTAGATACCTAATGTATCTTTGACAATAATTATAAAGCAATAGAAAAACACACTGAAAAAAATTCAACTGCCTATACGGAACCATCCATTTTATAAAATATTGAACATTTCTACTTTAGTTCCAGCGCCATCTCTAAATAAACTTGTGAACGACGCAAGAGCTTGAATGAACCATTCGAGTACTGTAAGACAGTAATAGATGTCGTTATTTTTCAACAGACAGATCCACCTAACCCATAGATCCATTTACATTAATCAAAAAACAATACACTCTTTTTGTTTGGGCAGTCGTGTAATAATATAATTAGGATTACACGCGTAAATAGGAAATCAATAATAAAGTTTGTAACGGAGATGCAAATAATATATTCATCTTTTAAGTAAAGTTTAATTACGGCCCGATCTGGCAACATTGCGCAGCGCCATTTTTGTTTGCTGGAGGAAAGGAAACCGAGGCGAGGAAATCACGCCGCGCCGGTCACAGATTATTAATATGTGCCGGTACGTGGAAGGAGTTAACAGAAGGCCTACCGCGAACCACGTTCGACGTATTGCCTCTCTGTCACACTTGTAAGTTCGTACGTAAGTGTGACAGGGAGGCATCACGTCGAACGTGGTTCGCGGTAGCCCCTCTGATAGAAAGTAGACTACATGGTAGACTACGTAGAGCCGTCGACGCCGTCGTGTTTTATTCTATTTAACCGTTAAAAAAAAAAAAAAACCTGTCGCCTGTCGTATCTGTCACTTGCACGCCGACTGTCGAAGCGGAGATCGTGTGATTTATTTGGAGTCTTCTAGTGTATTTCCTACATACTTGAGTGAGTTATTTGATTATATTTATTGTTAGGTACTTTGTGTTTTATAGATTATCGGTTCTCGTGCTTTTCTAAATTCAAAGTATTGCCGTCTTGCATGTCTATTGTTAAGGTACATTGAGAAAAACGTTATGAACCGTTAAAATAATGCCAAGATGAGTAATGATGTGACCTTGGCTCAAGCTTGCAAGTTATTTTTTGTCTAAAAGACACAATTGATCTAGCGGTTTGAGTATTTCTAGATGTACCCACTTGGTTAAACTTTGATAGCCCATAAGGCTGTCTTGGCATTTTCGAATAATTTAATAATTTCGTAATATTAAGTAGAACCGTTTTTTGATTTTGAAAAGGATGTTCATGATGCCCTCAGAATCTAATAATAGGTAAAGACACCGAAGTGAATCCGACACTGAAGCCAGTAGCAATGTGGCCAAAAAAATAATGACTGTGACACAAAGGTACCGTTCTTGTGGTGTCGGGGGTAGCATGTTTCATACAAAACACCTTTTTATTTCAATAGTGGATATACCTAGGTTACTTGACTTTATAAAATTAACTTCCTGTGAAATCATTATGAAATACAATTAATTTTTACTGTAATGTGTCTCATAAATTTATAATTACTTATGCGGAAAGAAAATTAAAGTGTGTTCAATCTTTTGATTTATCATACTTACTTTGATCTATGCTTGAAATGTTGGTTATTTCACTTATGTCTTTTCTATCATAGATAATGCAATAATTTCCATGGAGTAAAAAAATAATATTATCTAGGTACATTTATTGGTTTATCTTGCTTGCTTAAATAGTTTCTGTTATATACCTACATAATAATTTGTTTTAGGGCAAATAAACCAGTTTCTATTTTTATTAACTGAACATGTTTGAGGAATGGTGGTTTAGTGCTAGGGTTTACAGTGGGAGTATACAAGAATAATATTCACCTCTTTTTTTTTTAATGCTAGTAATTTGCATGATGTGCAATTGTAGAATCTAAGATTGCCTTAATTGATATGGCAATTATAATTTTGTGGATTGTTAATAATGTTTTACCTTCTCTAAAATCATTGTATAAACTAACTCCAAATGTGGTGAATATTAGAAAAGAATTGCTTTGCTCATTTCACACTGCATGTAATGTTTGACGACCGGTGTGGCCTAGTCGGTAGTGACCCTGCCTATGAAGCCCTGCCCTGCCTATGTTCTGGGTTCTGATCCCGGTAACCGCATTTATTTGTGTGATGAGCACAGATATTTGCTCCTGAGTGATTGTTATGTATTTTTGTATTTGCATATTACATACATATATCATTGTCTGAGTACCCACAACACAAGCCTTCTTCGAGGCTTATGTAATGTGTGTAATAATGTCCCATAATTTTTATTTATTCAATGTATGAGATTTTATTTTATTGTTCGACTAACATTTTCTTCTTGTCGTTACTTAGAGCAATTTGAAATTGACATAAACCTAAGTAGGTATTTTTATCTATGAATAACTAGTAACAAAATAAATCAAGAGAAAAGCAAGACATTTGTCATTATGCATTATTATGTTAATTTCAGGATTATCTTAATTTTACTTCGGTCAAATTGACCTGAGACTGTCAAATTGCCCATGAAGTCATAAAAACTTGATCATCTTTCAAGAAAAAAAACAAGTACCTATGGTGTATTTAAATGAAGTGAAACTTATTACAGTTATAAATAAAGAAGTGTTAGCAGGCAGGATGTCTATGGAGCATAAATGTTACTGTAGAGGTGATGAGGTCTCCAGCTTGGAACTGAACAGGCCGGAACACCTGATGCCCATGATGAGACCATTTTCAATGAGGTTCCTTTTACCTGTCTTATGTAGCATGACTTGTAGTGTAGTATTACAATACTTAGATAGAAATGGTATTATTGTAAATGTAAATAAGTCATAATTATATACATGGTTACAATAGTTAGAATATGTCACATCTCAGGTTGTGGTCTATAAGGTAGTTTCTAGGCTTTCTAGAGTATCATAATTATGTTTGTATTTGTACTTTAATTTGATGGACTAACTAAGGTATGTGGGATAATACCGGATGCGGGTTAAGACCGTAGGAAATTAATTTCCGCCAAAGTAGGCTTTATTTCTTAATTTCGGCAACAAGGTGCAACAAGACGCCATTTCATTGCGCCTCGGCTGCCAGTGTCCCACCCCCGCTCAGTAATGTCGGACATGTGCTAGGCGCCATTAAAGAGACTGAGGTAATTTTGGTCATTTTTCTGGCCAGCCGGTCTTCGCCCTGTAATTTTTGTCGCGTATTGTGCTAAAACTGTGGTTGTTTTTGTGATTCAGTTAATGTAAAATTTAGTTTTAAAGGTTTATCTTTAAATCAATCAAAATAGGCCTAGGACTGCTGTAGACCGATTTCCGATCTTCGCCCTTTCAGGTAAAGATCGGAAAGCAACAATCCGAACTTTACCCATTTAAAATCCAGCAGTAATTGTCAAACTTTCAATTTTTATGACTGCAATAATTCTGTTTTTATTGTAATTATTTCGTTACATTATTTTTATTTAAGGACAGTAATTCAAAAGAGATTTTAGCAGTGTATATATGTAAGAATGTATTACTTAGGAAATTGTTTCTGTTGACATATCAAACTTTGAGAGCCACAGATTTACCAAATTTTCGCGTGTGGGTCAAGGTCGGATGCAAAAATACAAAAAATTAAACATTTGATGAGAACTTTTAAGTTTCTAGTTATTCATGGCTGCAATTTATATACGTTGGAGGAGGTTAAACATCGGATGATTTCTTTTGAATACCTTATATCTGAGCATTAGAAGTGGTTTTTTTTCGCCATCCGATCTTAACCCGTGATGACAAATTCATCGTTACTCTCGAAAAAAAAATTGTCTCATCTGTGAAGTACAAACTGGTACAAAACTGAAACCGTTGAATATTGAACGTTGCCAATATTCAGGCCTAAACTATGGTTATTATTTAACGAATTGCACCCCATTTCTAGAATCTATCTCTTACTGAGGTCGAGAAAAATTTTTTTATCGCGAGGTCTCTCAATTAGTCCCAAAATCGTCCGGTATTATCCCAACATACCTTAACTGCAACTGTGTTTAATAAAAAAGCGGCCAAGTGCGAGTCGGACTCGCCCATGAAGGGTTCCGTATTTAGGCGATTTATGACGTATAAAAAAAAACTACTTACTAGATCTCGTTCAAAACAATTTTCGGTGGAAGTTTACATGGTAATGTACATCATATTTTTTTTTTAGTATTATCATTCTCTTATTTTAGAAGTTACAGGGGGGGGGGACACACATTTTACCACTTTGGAAGTGTCTCTCGCGCAAACTATTCAGTTTAGAAAAAAATGATATTAGAAACCTCAATATCATTTTTGAAGACCTATCCATAGATACCCCACACGTATGGGTTTGATGAAAAAAAAATTTTTGAGTTTCAGTTCGAAGTATGGGGAACCCCAAAAATTTATTGCTTTTTTTCTATTTTTGTGTGAAAATCTTAATGCGGTTCACAGAATACATCTACTTACCAAGTTTCAACAGTATAGTTCTTATAGTTTCGGAGAAAAGTGGCTGTGACATACGGACGGACAGACAGACGGACAGACGGACAGACAGACAGACAGACATGACGAATCTATAAGGGTTCCGCTTTTTGCCATTTGGCTACGGAACCCTAAAAATGGTACTATACTTCTGCGTCAAGTTGTTAACTATAACGAAAGTCAAACTCCATCTGTGTTGAATTAGCTCGCGCATTTAAACTCATGTAATGGGGTTGGCCGGTCGAAGTATTTAGCAGATGGCGCCATCATGGCTTGCCCCGTCAAGGAGATTTGTGTCAAATTTTTGTTTTTTTAATAAAGATAAGATAAGATAAAAAGATAAAAGATAGTTTATTCAAGTAGGCATAATTACAATGCGCTTATGAACGTCAAATAAAGCTAGGTAGACCGGCTCCAACCCTACACCTCTGCCCCGAGAAGATTTAAATCCCCCCTCAATTGGAGGAGGGTATCCCATTATGGGACCGGCAACAAACTCGGCGGGACACATCTTTTCAAAAATAATTACATCTTATAATTAGCATGCATTACGAGAAAATAAGGGAAAAAAAAATACCATGCCATGGATGCCAGACTTTAAGCCAAATCTCATAGAAAAAGGGGCAAGCTATGATGGCGCCATCTATGCAAACCTTTGACAGTTGCCAATCCCATTGAAATAGGTTAAGTACCTAGGTACCTTATCACCGTAGGTAGCCTACATAATTTTATTAAAATCACCAGTATATAATTAGAAATTGCTAAGTGTTCCTTCAAAAGTTTCAATTTTCAATGACAGACAAAACTTTAGTTTATTTGTAGTTGCCTACTCCTTACAGCAGCTGAAATTGGTCATTAATAGTCATTATGTCATTAAACTAACTAGCTTCTCAAACCAGATTGGGTAAATTAAAATTATGTACCTACTGAAATTGATTTTTATAATATGGTATTTATATGTTCTAAAATACAATATTCTTTTACCTATATGTTCTTTGAAAACATAGTGTTACTATGAATTGACAAGAAAATGTTACAATTTATTAGCATTTATTTTAAGGCAGAAATTAAAGTGGTGCCATTGTGCCTTGCCTACCCACATTGTGAAAAGTTCATGTTCCAGTGTGTAATTATAAATGCTACATAGTGGCCTTTGCGGTGCAGTCGTGAGCTATATAATCGCTTTTTTATTGATTTTTATAAGTGATGGAACTATCGAAGACATCATTGCAGCAAAACTAGGGACAAAAATACAATAGAGACAGATATTTTATATAGATTGTTTAATATAGTCTATTTAAATATTAACATATTGTTCAATTTTTATATTTAATCTCTGAGTAAGTAAGTACGGTAGTCTGATCTGCTGATGTTTTGAATTTGAAAAATAATATGTCTAAGATACAATGCGCTACCCTGCCTTGTTGTGCCATTAACTATTAAAAGTTAAGTCAAATTCCAAAGCTTCAAAGATGCATTGTCAAATGCCCTCATTTCCCAGGGTCAATAAACTCGAAGCAATCTTGACTAACATGCTAACATGCGGGATTCTCACCGAGCACTTGTACCGCGGAGATGGAAGCTTACTGTCTCAGCTATGGAATACTTCCAGAACTTTACACGAGGTGTATATTGTACCTCCGGAACATTACTTACAACTCTTGGAACCAATGCACGATAGGTTCGTTTGCTATCCCGTAGCTATTTATTAACCATATACCTAAAGTCTTTCTCTTTATCAAGATTTGCGGTTTAAACGTAAACTTACACATAGATAATACCTATAAAGTAGTCATGGAAATATTTATCAATGAACAGGGACTTAGTTTAACTCCATATCCTCATTCAGCCTCTTATCGGTTGAATGATAGATTACCTATCTGTAGAGTCTAGACAGGGACAATCGCCATCAAATCTGATGCATAAGAGCGAAAAAGGTGCTCACATAATGTCTGCGGCGTTAGAAAGCATGTTCAGATATTTTTAAGAGCCAACAGGAGTGGTCATTTCTCCATACAAACGTACTCGACTGTTTCCTCCGTGGGTTTTGAAGCTAGAGCAATGATTTTTTTCAACAGAGATTAATATTGTCAATATCTGTGTCGGACCGTTTTGCCTTTTTTGATATTTTTGTTTTTTAAGGCGCTAGAGCCCTTCAAAAATGGCCAAAATGGCCTAATTGACTATGCCGCAATGAGAGGCGTGCTATTCAAAACTGACATCAATTAGTCAAAAAAGCAAAACGGTCCGACACAGATAATGTCATAATCATTTAGATTTCCAAATTTAGTTACGATTGGTTAAGTTTTGGAGGAGGAAACAGTCGAGTACGAAACCTCGATTTTTGATATTTTTACGCAGGATTTTTCGCCTTGTCCTTATCGCACTAGTTTTAGGAGCCGCTTCCGTTAGCGAGACGGGTATATTTACCTAAAATATTTAAATCTTAGCTCCTGTTGGCTCTTAAGTACTTATCCTATTTAGAGTAATTATTATAGATAACGAGAGCGTTTGTATGCCTGTTATTAAAACGTTTATCCGCCAATCTATACAAAAATAATGATGATGTTTAATGGCTGTTAATATCACAAGACATTTAAATGTTGAAACTCGCAGCTAAGCAAATAAATCCATTACCTGCCTGACTGAAACATCATTCTAATTTATTAGTCATTGATCAGAATGTGCTGAATCATTTATTGATTTTTTATCTACCGTGTTACTCAATGTTGACTAGTATTGTGCAATATAGTACCTATTTAATTAGTTATGTAGTTAGTTTTGTAGTAGTGATAATACGATATTCTATATATACGAGTCAGTAGCCTTTTATACAAAATTAAGTTCGTAAAATGGAGTACTTGACAGGCTGTCTATTAATAGCTATGTTGATGCGTATTACAACTATAGCTGTGCTGTTCTCCATATACTATGGGGAATGTTCTCGATACAATACGGAAAACGATTTCGAGAACGGTACAACTATAATTGCAACAGTTATCCTTATCTATCTAGTACTTACGTGTTTAAATAGTACCTACAATTCTGTAGTTAATACATTATATTATTGCATTAGATAAGTATTGTAGTAAGACTCTGTGAACATCATATTCCAAATTGTATTAGGTACTTATTTATTTATGAACTTTGAATAATAGAAGGTACCAAACTCAATAACAAAAACGCCTTTGGAACTAAGGAGGTTAAAATGCATTGGAACATCATGTATAAATCCCTACAAGATCTTTAAAAAAAGTTTTAAGACCATTATCAGTATCTCATTACAAGTAGAAAATTGTTGAATATAAGTTTTCTTTTCGGAAAATTGTACCAGCTAATGTTCAGATTATCTGGTCAACGCTGTGTCTACCACGTACGCGGTACGTATGCGGATATACACTTAGGTATACAGTATTATTGAAACGTTTATGTAATATATACATACATATAATCACGTTTATTTATGTAATATGTATTGGTTAAAGTATGCAGCCACTACCGGTTACTAAGTGATGTTATTGTGTTGCAGCTTTAACAAGATGCCTCTCCAGCTGACCAAGCCCGCCCCTCAGTTCAAGACCACCGCGGTCGTCAACGGCGAGTTCAAGGACGTTTCCTTGTCCGACTACAAGGGCAAATACGTCGTCCTATTCTTCTATCCCCTGGATTTGTAAGTATCTAAGTACATTGCTAATTTTAATTTCTGGTTATTCTTAGTTTAGGTATTAAAGACCCTTAATTTTTTATTTATTATTGGTTACTAAATATTTTAAGGGTAATTTATCAGACTTTGGACATTAAATATTGGATTCCTGAATAGCACAAAATAAACTGTCAATGGTTTTTTTGTAAGAAATTAATAATAAACTTCCAAATGTTTCTGTTTAAATATGACCAGATGAGAACTGGTTTTGACTACGTCATTATACATATTATTACAGCATTTAGTTATTTATACTAAACGCGGTGTATTGACATTGATAAACACAGTTTTATGGTGAAGAGGTTAAATGTCGTAAGGGCATCGTTAGTAGATAATTCTAGAACACACTTATATAACATAGTGATTATGTAAACACAGTATTCAAATATAAAATAGTTATACCATATAATTTAATGTAGGGTAAATTATCACACAACACAAGCCGTTACAAAACTAGATGTATGTACTTACCTCTTAGTTATTCCTTTTGCATAGGTACCTAGCTATCTCTGGTACCTACTAAATTATTGTGGTAGCTAGTATCTTTTGAAAGTATGCTTAGACTGCTTCGTAACGGCGTAAACGGGGCATATAAACCAATGTAATGGGGGCCTATTAAACCTAGTATTATCTTTTTAGCACTTTCGTGTGCCCTACTGAGATCATCGCGTTCTCGGAGCACGCCGATGACTTCCGTAAAATTGGGTGCGAAGTGATCGCCGCCTCCACCGACTCCCACTTCACACACTTGGCCTGGATCAACACGCCACGCAAGCAAGGTATGACTGACTTCACAATAAAGAGAAGGTTCTCAATTCCTTGAAATCTTTATAAACTTTGCTGTTTAGTTACTCCCGTTATCTTAGTCAGAATCGGATGACTCCACTCAAATTTTATGGGCATACCTACTTGAGTAAAGCCATTTTAGATTTTTTTTAAAAGTAAAACGTGCATTCTATGGCAGACTTCAAAAAAGGAGGAGGTTGTCAATTCGACCGTTTTTCTTTGTATGTTTGTTGCATGTTGATTTTAAAAATAGTGTTTTATTTAAAAATATATTGTATATAACTAACTTCCTAGTTCCATATTGTTCCCATTTTTGTGGAGTCTAATTATGATGTTGATAGGATCCATAAGGAAGCCCAACTGCACCGACATCAACATAGCCTTCTTTTCTATTCTTTTTTTTCGAAAACTACTATTTTGCAAAGTAGATCTGCTGAAGAGTACCATGAAGGTGAGCCAATGTGACATTTAAAAAATCTAATTGTAATTTTAGTATCCCACAAAACAAAGTTACACAGGTTCGTGTAAGAATTCACCTTGATTGTCTGAACTTCCAGGGGGGCTTGGACCGATGAACATCCCAATCATCAGCGACAAGACGCACAGCATCTCGCGCGACTACGGCGTGTTGAACGAAGAGACCGGCATCCCGTTCCGCGGGCTCTTCATCATCGACGACCGCCAGAACCTGCGCCAGATCACCGTCAACGACCTGCCCGTCGGACGGTGAGTGCCTGGACTATAACCGCAAAAATCGAAGTTCGCAAATTGCGGGCAGTTTTTTCTGTCACTCTAATTACGCCTTCATTGGATTAAAAGAGAAAGATCCCCTCAACTTGCGAATTTCGGTTTTCGCGGTTGCCCCTCTGTTTCAAACGGGATGCGTGCGTGCGCCCGTCAGGGATAGAACATACGCAATGCGATCATATTAAAAATACTTTTTAACCCTTTACCAGGCTGACATTTCAAAAATAACAATCGAATATCAGTCTTACTCGTCGAAAATAGAAACATGTTTGAAGTGCCGTATGTGGGAAATATATATCCCTTAACCTGGTAATGGGTTAACATTCTCTGACAACATACCAAACACAACTGACGTAAATTAGTTAGGTTCACTGTTTCCTATCAATCTTTGGCGAGGAACAACAATACGTCTACCTGTGTGTGTAGGGAAAGCTTTTTTATATTTAGACTTTGGGCGGGTAGAGAAGAATAAGATTTAAAAGAAATAAGATTTTATATTTATGATAGATAACCATAAATTTATGTATATACTGGTGCTTTTACCATAGTTAGTCTTTAGGCATATAAGCATAAGCAGATTCGTAATAAAAACAATCTTTTGTAGGCATAGCATGTTGTATTGTATAAAATAAGGCATACTGCTTCCGCGCTCCGCGACAGCCGAGTTAGTAAACTGAAACCCCCTGTTTAATTTAACTGCTTGCTGCGTTATTCATAAACGGCTGCTAACTTAATCAGTTGATGATCGTCGTTTGTCCGTATCTGTCATTATGCCATAGAAAGGGTCAAACGACGATCATCAGCTGATTGACTTAGAAGACGTTTATGAATAACGCCGGTGTAACCTAGGCCTTTTAACACGTGTTATCGAAACCGGTTTCATTCTTTTATTAGCAGTTACAAAGTTCAAGTCTGTAGAGCTGCTCATCTGCATACCTCATATTTTTGAAAGAACCCTTGGTGTATTATTTAGAACAGTTTCCATTTACTAAAACCGGCTTTATGCAAACCTAAGGACGCGAGTCCGTCTAGCACATCCAACAATTAATAACCTTAACAAAACTAACAAGTTATAAATGGTGTCAAGTAACATGAACCCAAATAAAAGTCTGTGGTGTAATGTTCTTTAGTTTTGACATATTCAATGACATTTAAAAAAAAGGTGCGCAACCTATCTACTTTAAGTTTGAAGTGGCCCTCATTATAGGGCCATTTAAAACCGATGATTTTTCATACTTTAAAAACTGAAGTGTCAGAATACTAAATGTGTATTCCTGTGTGGTTCTAACCAATCGTGGGTACTTTTCTAAATTTCGACATTTTGTCGGGAATCTGTAATGTAACAAATCATTTGATTTGAATGAAATTGATAATACTATTATCTACATTATGGATTATGGATTACTTACGTATTATGGATTTCATTCAAATCATTCTTTGAAAGTTAAGAGCAATATATGTATCTAAGGAATAACCTTGTTTTGATAAGTTATGTCAGTTGTGTATTACTCGTTTATATATCTATGACAATCGTCAGTCTGGATTGTGTATTATAAAACTTCTAAGTTATTGCATAGGTAGGTACCTACGAGTATAACTGTCAAGTTATACTCGTAGGTACCTACCTATACAATAAATTAGAGTCTGACGACTGTCTTACCACGCATAACAGCCGTAAGTGACAAGCAAAACTCACTTATTACCACTACAACCATATGAACCATATTAGTACTAAAAGAAGGTTGATTTTTGTTTAAATATTTTTTTAGTAATTAGTGAGTTTTGCTTGTCACTTGACGAAATGGAAAGTCCTTTATTTCTTCTGAAATTATCTATATAATTTCGAGTGCTATTTTTAGGGTTCCGTAGCCAAATGGCAAAAAACGGAACCCTTATAGATTCGTCATGTCTGTCTGTCTGTCTGTCTGTCTGTCTGTCCGTCTGTCCGTCTGTCTGTCCGTCCGTATGTCACAGCCACTTTTCTCCGAAACTATAAGAACTATACTGTTGAAACTTGGTAAGTAGATGTATTCTGTGAACCGCATTAAGATTTTCACACAAAAATAGAAAAAAAACAACAAATTTTTGGGGTTCCCCATACTTCGAACTGAAACTCAAAATTTTTTTTTTTCATCAAACCCATACGTGTGGGGTATCTATGGATAGGTCTTCAAAAATGATATTGAGGTTCCTAATATCATTTTTTTCTAAACTGAATAGTTTGCGCGAGAGACACTTCCAAAGTGGTAAAATGTGTGTCCCCCCCCCCTGTAACTTCTAAAATAAGAGAATGATAAAACAAAAAAAAATATATGATGTACATTACCATGTAAACTTCCACCGAAAATTGGTTTGAACGAGATCTAGTAAGTAGTTTTTTTTATACGTCATAAATCGCCTAAATACGGAACCCTTCATGGGCGAGTCCGACTCGCACTTGGCCGCTTTTTGAGACCTTTCTGCAACTTACACAAATGAGGAGTGTCTTTTCAAAAGGGCTATTTTTGTATGGTAATAAACTCTTTTGACAAGACACTCCTCACATGTCTAAAATAAATGCATATACTTAATGAATCATGATTTTATAAACCAGGTCCGTGGAGGAGACTCTCCGGCTCGTCCAAGCCTTCCAGTTCACGGACAAGCACGGCGAGGTGTGCCCGGCCAACTGGAAGCCAGGCTCGAAGACCATCAAGCCGGACACCAAGGCTGCGCAGGAGTACTTCGTCGACGCCAACTAAAATTACCGCCTCTGCCGCTGCACTGCTAATAAAACCGTTTAGATGCTCTATAGATGAATACATGTACAATGTCATCAAAGCGTGTGATACAACTGTTATGAAATGGAGGAATAAGCGCGTTAAGCCATTTTTATTTCGAATCTTGGCGTTTTTATTAGTAGTTATTTTTTGCCTACTACATTTTGAGCGATAACTTTTACAGTTAGCACTCTCTGGTCTTTCGATTTTGTATGTTATTAAATTTTAAGTGGGGATATGGTAGTTGACAGCGGTTACGTGAATCTCTCAGCAGTGATTCTTTTTTTCTTTGGGCGACATCTGCAAACTTTACACTGCTCTAAATCGAAGTAATTATGATTAACGGGGAGCTTTTGTTTTGAATCCATATCCATAGCACGATGATGCAAATTGGTTAGTAGTCGCATTTATGTCATTCACATGTGAAAGTAAATGTATCCTAGGACAGTCTTGGTAGTGCAAATAGCATTGTAGTTAACACATCAGTATTTACAGAGATCCTACCTATATGTTAATGGAATCACTCGAGGCTGTTATAAATAAACTGTGCTGTGCTAAATATAATATAAGAAATTTCCTTTTAAAACCTACTGAACGTTGTTCGACTAATCCATAAAATAATTGGTGCCAACCTGTGTCACTACGAAAATGACGTACAGAATGAATAATGACCACATACGACCAAGTGAGTAGCGGGAGTAGCGGCCTCAAGTTATAGGAATAATAATAAAACAGGAATCTTAACTATACTTCGGTTTTATTAGCATTAGAAATAAGGTAAACAATCTTGGTGTGTCTTTTAATTGAAAAACACATTTTAAAAATAAGTTACGGCAAATATGTAACAATTATGAATCTAATACGAACTTTTATATAGTCTTCTGCTTTCATAAGTAATAGTTATTGATTTTTAAAAAGTGTTTTTCAATTAAAACACATGTCAAAATCGCTTACCTTCTTTCAAGTTCTTTCTAATGCTAAAAAAAACGAACTATAAGGTGATTTGACATGTTTACGTACATAAGTAAAACGTACCTTGAAATATCCAGAACGACTTGGACAAAAGTCGTGATCTTCATAGTCTTCATACGATCATAAAGGGGCCCACTGATTAACAGTCCGCCTGACGGTATATATCGGCCTGTCAGTTAGAACAAAAAGTTGACAGTTCCGAACAACTGACAGGCCGATACCGTCTGGCGGATTGTTAATCAGTGGGCCCCTTAACCTTTTGGACGCCAATGACCGATATATCCGCACCGTAGGTTCAACACCAAAGACCGATTAATCGGTCACATATCACAGAGCAACATAGACCTAAATGCATAAAGTTCAATTTCAGTTTTGACACTTCGGTGACGTGGCGTCAGCGTGACAGCTTTTGTGTTTGACACGGCGTCTAAAAGGTTAAGGGTTATTGACACAGTTTTGCTTATCCGTGTCCCTAGTATAGATACACATATATTGCAGGCGGTTGGTACCCGAGTTTTGGGACTGTTTTAAATTTTTACTTAACTCTAGCCGCTCACAAATCAAACCTTATCAAGAAAATGCAATGTTGAGAGGCCTCTGGGTGGCTAGAGGATTATAATAATCAACTTCATGCAGCCAACCAAGCCTTCAAACGTTCCGTAGCTGACCATAAGAACTTCTCAGTAAAACGGTTGACTTGTAGCACGCATTTTTTAACAAGCTTTTATTAGGTCCACCTGTATGTAATTATGTAATGGAATCTAAGGTAACTAATTTAACCATCTTCCAAGGATCGTAGCGTCATGAAAATTGGCAGCTGTATGTAGTTCTGATGACAATACAATAATAATATGGTACTGTTGAACTGATCTGATGATGGAGACAGGAGGTGGCCAAGGAACGTGTGATGAAACAACGCAACCTAATTGTGTTAGGGGTTTTTAGAATTGTCTCGATAAGTATTATGTAGTTGTCTGTCGTAAGAAAAGTACAGTCAGCGATAAAAGCTTGTACCAAAAATGAAATTTTTGCCAAAAACATATTAATCACTATCACTCATTTACTTACACCTTATAAAACAAAGTCTCCCGCAGCGTTTGTCTGTCTGCATGTTCGCGATAAACTCAGAAACCAGATTTTCATGCGGTTTTCACTTATCAGTAGAGTGATACGTGAGAAAGGCTTAGGTGTATAATTCGTTAAGGTTTAGTGTAACGTAACCTGTGCAAAGTCGCTTAAAAGCTAATTTTAAAGCTATTGTATTCAACAATGGATTGCTTAGACATACGAATGGTTATGGATAAATTAAATGACTATTTATATCTATTATTTCTTAACTTACAATGTGGTAGGTATTTGCAAAGACACGGATACAGAATTACATGCATTCATATATTCACGCCTATTTCCCGGCGGTTGTCGGAAGGGTAGGCAGAGACCACGGATTTCCACTTGCTACGATCCTGACACCTCTTTCGCTTCCTTCACTTTCATAACATTCCTCATACACGCTCGCCGGTTTAGGGTGCTCTTAACCTGTGGCCTTTCTTCTGGATAGTCATAGATTCATTCTAGATAGTAGATCATCCAATTAAATATGTTAGTTACATCAATTTACATGGAGCCAAAGAATGTATATCTTAACATTAGTAGTAGTAACATTGCATAATAGTAGTAGCTGACAATTACAATAGCTTTGAATATAAAGTTAATATAGCAATGGTCGAAATTAACAAATGGTTTTTGGCAAATGGAATGCTTTTAAATTTAGAAAAAACGAACATTATTCACTTTCAGTTACGTAACACCAAAAAAAGTCTCCTAAATATTAAAGTAAATAATATTCTAGTTGCACAAGTGGAACAAACTAAGTACTTGGGATATGTCATTGACTCAGGGTTAACGTGGTCCTCACACATAGACCATGTTTGTGACTCACTTTCGTTAGCATGTTTCGCCCTGTCAAGACTCGCTCCAAGCCTATCTCCAAAGCTACTAATGAAACGACCTCTACTAGCCAGAGATGTGAAAAATACTTTATAAAAAGTATTTAAATACGAAATACAAATACTTCCTTGATATACTATTTTAAATGCAAAATACAAAATAGTTTTTGAATTTGTATTTAAAATACAAAATACGAAATAGGTATTTTCAAAATACTTTTTAAAAATACAAATACTTTGCGATAAAAGGTACTCTGAATAGTGAATACCTAGTCTGAAATAAAAAGTATTACTCGGAATATCCGAATTGAAAAGACTCTCTTTATTCTTTGAAAACAGTGTGTCAATCAGTCCTCTATCTGAAGTGCAAATTTCTAGTTGTTTGCTCATATTAACCGGAAGGATGGATGGATGATGGTTTATAACGGACAATTTTTAAAAGCATTAATTTAGATTTGTAATGTTTTATAGCTAGTATAATGCCTCTCGTTAGTGTGATGAAAACGTCTCTACTTTTTAAAGCACTCGCTACGCTTGTGGTCATGTGCGACGTTACTAAACAGATTCAACAGTTCCATGTTAAAAGAATGAGAGAGTTGCCAGGATTGTAACATCAGAAGAGATTGTAACTCCTACCTACATTACCTACTATAAAGTATTTTGTATTTTGAAAATAGAAAATAGGTCCCAAAAACTATTTCAAATAAAATACAAAATAGTTTTCTTCAAAAGGTATTTAAATACAAAATAGGTATTTTGTATTTGCATTTTAATTACAAGTATTTCAAATAAGTCGCATCTCTGCTACTAGCGATAGCAACTTGAGCATGTTTGTACCAAAGAACCAGTGAAAGCATATAACTGGAAACCGCCTTTGGGAACATTACCGTTCAAATTCTCGGGCCAAATTAGCACACATACACAATTACGCCTACATTTAAATAAGACGATATGTTTACAGAGCCTGTCTCTATTACACTAACGTACACAGCTAAGTGTAGATGAAATGCATATAATGTCAATAACTACCAATCAGCGACATTAATCCGCTAATAACCTTCTTGCTGTACGTACTGGCCGCTGAGAGTTCGCGCTACATATTTGATTAGAATATGACTTGGACAGGGATAGGTTTATGCCATACATTGAAGAACCAGTCAAATAATTCACGTATAATAATTTAATGCAGATTAAAAGATAACTAGTTAAAATGTTGTTATGAAATTAAATGACAGACTAACTCAACATAATTAAATATTCATTGTTGTAGGTATAAATGTATTTCGCTATAATAAGTATTTTGTATATTTTATTATCAATCTGTATGGCAGTGCGAAGTCACGTTCAGAGCCCGTACCATGAGTCACTGACAGTGTGAAAACTGACATTTACGCTATCGAGAACGTAATTTACTTTCTATACATCTCGTTTGCACTAATATGCGAGTACGAGCGAGATGTATAGAAAGTAAATTACGTTCTCGACGGCGTTTGTCAGTGCCAAACTGATGGTAGCCGTACTGGTATAGTCTGTCCGTTTTTCTAAGATCAAGTACGCCATAGTAAATGTATGGCGAACTTGATCTTAGAAATCGGACATGCTATACAGCCTGCAAAATTTACATGGGTAGGTACACGAATCGGGTCAAAAACATTTGAACAGGCGGAGTCACAATAAATCCCCACTTTCAGTTCCAATGGAAATATTTTATATGTATATAGCCGGTCAAGCAAGTTTGTCAGTAGAAAAGGCGCATAATTACAATTTTGTATGGGACCATAACCTTTCGCGCGCTTACATTTTCTAAATTCGCCGCTCTTTTCTACTGACGGAAATGGCTTGAGAGAGAACCTACATATATGTGACAGTAGAGGGTGGATTAAAATGATCAACATTTTGAAATAATGTGTGTATTTGTTAAATTAATTCCTAAACCAATAAGTCAGAAAATACCTAAACCAATCATAAGTCAATAAAATAGTCTACTTCATTTGGCATAAAACCATCCCTATTATCCTCGCAATTTAAAAAGTCGTATGTTGTTATGAAAGTCGTATGCAGTTGTCAGGGTTGGGCAGTATTTCAATTACATGTATTTGAAATACGTATTTGAAATACAAATTAGTATTTTGTATTTGTATTTCAAATACTACCTCAAAAGTATTTTGTATTTGGTATTTCAAATACTGCACTCACATGTATTTAGTATTTTGTATTTCAAATACTTCAAGCTTCAAAATACATTTCTATAAATACATTTTATTAAATTCTATAATCCTAAAATGTCTAATCTCTAGCACAAGCTGTGAGCCGACCGCGAACCTCCGATCCAGCCGAGATACAATTTTCATTGGTTGAATACTGGATCTATATTAGGTCAACTTCTGCGTGGAACTTTTCGTTTAAATCTAGGGGATAGGGTCATTGCAGTAGTTTCCGTCCATGCACTAGTTTTCGACGACTTGACGGATTATCAAATATATATTTCATTTTTAATTTACTACTTTTTGCGAAATCTTCATCTTCCTCGCGTTGTCCCGGCATTTTGCCACGGCTCACGGGAGCCTGGGGTCCGCTTGGAAATTAATCCCAGTAATTGGCGTTGGCACTAGTTTTTACGATAGCGACTGCCATCTGACCTTCCAACCCAGAGGGTAAACTAGGGCCGTAATTGGAATTAGTCCGGTTTCCTCACGATGTTTTCCTTCACCGAAAAGCGACTGGTAAATATCAAATGATATTTCGTACATAGTTCCGAAAAACTCATTGGTTCGAGCCGGGGTTCGAACTCGCGACCTCCGGATTGCAAGTCGCACGCTCTTACCGCTAGGCCACCAGCGCTTCCTTTTTACGAAATAACATTGTTATATGTAGACAGATATATTGCTTAGACGCCTTAGACATAAGGATTGAAATCAGTCCAAATTTGTGCAGGAATGTAGGTATATATTCATATTTCGTCAAGTGGACGTAAACTAGAGCTGGACGAATTTCGTTAACGTTAAAACTAAATGCTAAACAAAAAAATAAATAAAGGTATATTTTGTAATTGAAATACATTAATTTAAACACTGTAATTTGTATTTTGTATTTCAAATACCCGTCACCAAAGTAGTTTGTATTTTGTATTTCAAATACTTTTAAAAATGTATTTTGTAATTTGTATTTCAAATACGTGGAAGCCAGTATTTTGCCCAACCCTGGCAGTTGTTACGTTTTAGCTTAGCACGGTAGTATTGAAAAAATGTCGTCATGTTTATTCCAAATTTTACTGAAGTTATCTGTTTACTACAAGTGAAAAGTGATTCCACTGTCCTTGATATGAACTAAAACAACTTCTGCACCACTTCACGACACATGTAGACATTTTTAATTACAAAAAAACGTAGTTTTTATAAACCAATTTAGCCATCCGTCACTGACTGTCATCTCGGCCGCACTGAAGTTGCCAATCGAACAGTCTGTAAGCACCGCCTACAATCGAATACTTTACGTTGGGTCCACGGACCTAGAGAATAAACTGGATCGAGTACACTGGCCAAAAAGTGTGTCCACATGAGAAGTCAAACCAGAGCCTTGCATCTCGTTCTAATTAGGGTGACCATAAGTCATATGTATGTGGGATATTAGGATAAGTTTAAATGTATAGTTTGGCCAAAATCTTTTCTCATTCGTGCATAGTCAGAGAGAATCATACTGTCTTTTCCCTATGCTAGTATAATTGCCCCAGAAAAGGGATGGATATACTTTTTTTTCTCTTCTGTAAAACGCTTCACACAACCTTACTTAATTTAGTCGTAATTGATTACATTTTCAAATACCGTACCGTACCTCAAAAGGAAAAAACCGGCCAAGTGCGAGAACGGACTCGCGTTCCAAGGGTTCCAAGCCCTAGCGTAGCGTCTGCGGGCCCAGTTGACCACCAAGTGGTAACAATTTAGGTTTTTTCACCAAATTATGTTGATTATTGACTAAAATTATCAAATATTAGCACAAATGAAATAAACACTTACATTTAACTGTGTAAATCGACATCTTACACTATTTATGCTCTTAATAATTTAACAAAATACCTATCACTATCAATATCATACTCATGGTGTGTTCATATACGTGATGGCTTCCATTTTGCACACTTCAGCTATTCATTAAGCGTAAGCGTCATCGTACTCATCGTAGATCTGTGATTGCAACAAAATTTTCAAATTTGCCGCCTTTGTCTATTGACGGAAATGTGTGTTCAGTCTATATAGAATCGATTACATATATGTAAATAGTTTGAACCAATGTTTCAGTAATTAAATATTATGTATAAATCACATAAATATGAGTCTGTAATGTTTAAGGACTTTGGATTTAAATTTTGGCAATTATATAGCTCTCATTACGTCACCCAAATAATTAAACATGCCGAAATAAAGATATACCTATTTATGTAAACTTTTTTTACATTAAGTACGTAATAAGAATTCTGCAAGATCGATCCACATCGTGCCGACATCATAGTCACCCTAATGAGTTTGACAATATCGTTTTGTATTTTTATCGTAAAATTGAATAATTGTGACGTACCTGTGAAAAGATATTCCACAATCAGCATAGCGTTCACTTCTACAACCCCTCACACAACATTTTTTAACCATTTTTTTTTTTAATATTTTACGAATAAATTCTGAGCGGCGCCATTTACGTATTTTAAAAATACACGAAAAGTTTGGGATACCAATTACCAATTAATATTCAAAGTTACTACAATTTCTACCATGTTAAATTTAAATGCTTTATTTGTTGTGCGCATGTTTGGTTTAATCAGTTAATAATATTGACATCATAATTATTTACGAATTACTTAAAAGATATCAGAACTGTAATCTGAATATACCACTAAAATTGTATAAGAAGGTAATTAATTTAATTTCAGTAGTATATTGATAATGATTTCTACCAGAGTGGTATCTTTTTAACATTGGCAACATGTGCGAGTGAGACACAGGGCTCGGGTTTTTCTATCTCAAGTGGACCGTTTTTAGGGTTCCGTAGCCAAATGGCAAAAAACGGAACCCTTATAGATTCGTCATGTCTGTCTGTCTGTCCGTCTGTCCGTCTGTCTGTCCGTCCGTATGTCACAGCCACTTTTCTCCGAAACTATAAGAACTATACTGTTGGAACTTGGTAAGTAGATGTATTCTGTGAACCGCATTAAGATTTTCAGACAAAAATAGAAAAAAAACAATAAATTTTTGGGGTTCCCAATTCGAACTGAAACTCAAAAATTTTTTTTTCATCAAACCCATACGGATAGGTCTTCAAAAATGATATTGAGGTTTCTAATATCATTTTTTTCTAAACTGAATAGTTTGCGCGAGAGACACTTCCAAAGTGGTAAAATGTGTGTCCCCCCCCCCTGTAACTTCTAAACTAAGAGAATGATAAAACTAAAAAAAATATATGATGTACATTACCATGTAAACTTTCACCGAAAATTGGTTTGAACGAGATCTAGTAAGTAGTTTTTTTTTAATACGTCATAAATCGCCTAAATACGGAACCCTTCATGGGCGAGTCCGACTCGCACTTGGCCGCTTTTTTCTAGTCTGGTACGAACAACTTTCTGTCTCGGTGATAAGGTTCAAATTAGTATGGCAAAAAAAGTGACAGTTCACTCCAGTTTAAAACATTATAACTTCATGGTTGGGTCATAATTGAGCGGACAGAATACTTCCATGGTTTATATTCGTTCACTGCAAAGAACATATTTCTTAAAGTCTATTTTTTTATTCCGTAGACTAAAATGACAACCACAAATGTCAAACGTAGAAATAATGTGGCCAGCTTAAAACAAACAGTGCTGATCTTTGATTTCGGTTTGTGAATAACCGATAAATATTAAATTAATTTTTTCTACTCGTCGACTGCAATGCGGTGCGGTGCTAAAAGGAAATTTATACTCGCAGATGACTACTTACCCCGTTCGTCCGTAGTCCTCGTCCACTAAATCTGAAGCGGTTTCTTGTTATTAATATGCGGCGGGAACGATATTTCAGCGGGTTACAATTATATTTATATGCGGAATAATAAATGAAATCGCTTATATGTGTATCGCTTATTGCGGTAATTAAGTATTTTACGAGAGTGATGTTTGTTGTCAGTATGTCAATATGTCAGGTAGCCAGCAGTCACCGTAGAGTTTTTATTTTAAAAAGCGGCCAAGTGAGAGTCGGACTCGCCCAGAGTTGGGCAAAAATTAACTTCAATAAGAATAATAAAAACAGAAATTTTATTCTTATTGAAATCGATTTGAATTAAAATAATTCTTGCACTATTTATTTTAGAATAAAATTAAGGTGAATAAATCATGTGACTTTTATTTTAAATGCGGAATAAAAAATGGAATATTTATTCTAGAAGTGGGACTAATCCAAATAAGGTTTTATTCAATTAAAATGTTATTTAGAATTAAGTTAATTTCTGTAGGTCAGTCGGTTATACTTTGTAAGTTGATTTTCACCCTTCTATTTAAAAGTCGGATTGATTTGATATTTGTTACTTTAGTTTAGGTACAGTACCCATTAAAGAATTCCGCTATACACTGTCTATCTAGTTCTATCATCCGATCAGGGTGCTTAGCCAACATGCCAAACGTTAACGCTCCGTAGAGTTGCGTATAGTCTCTCTCTATCACTCTTACATATTAGTGCGGTAGAGAGACAGAGATAGTGTTGTCGTAGCGCAAACGATTGGCATGTTGGCTACGCACCCAAGGTGCCTAGCCAAGATGACAATTTTTGTTTTTAATTTAATAACCAAATCATTAGGTACAATGTAGCTGTTCTGGGAGCCTAGCCAACATGCCAATCGTTTGCGCTACTACATCGAAACGGTATCTGTCTCTCTATCGTACTAATATGTAAGAGTTATAGAGACAGAAAGCGCTTCGTCGTCGGAGCGCAAACGATTGGCATATTGGCTAAGCCCCTGAACAGCTAATTGTAGCCAATGATTTGGTTATTAAATTAAAAACAAAAATTAGCATCTTGGCTGGGCACCTTGGGTGCGTAACCAATATGCCAAGCGTTTGCGTTACGAAACGAAACGCTATCTCTGTCTCTCTATCGCACTAATACGTAAGAGCGATAGAGACAGAAAGCGCTTCGTTGTCGGAGCGCAAGCGATTGGCATCTTGGCTAGGCACCTAGAACAGCAAAATTTACCTAATGATTTGGTTATTAAATTAAAAAACAAAAATTAGCATCTTGGCTAGGCACCTTGGGTGCGTAGCCAACATGCCAATCGTTTGGGCTACGACAACGAAACGCTATCTCTGTCACTCTATCGCACTAATATGTAAGAGTGATAGAGACAGAAAGCGCTTCGTTGCTGGAGCGCAAGCGATTGGCATGTTGGCTAGGCCCCCAGAACAGTTAAATTTACCGAATAATTTGGTTATTAAGTTAAAAACAAAAATTGGCATATTGGCTAGGCACCTTGAGTGCGTAGCCAACATGCCAATGGTTTGCGCTATGACAACGAAACGCTATCTCTGTCTCTATATCGCACTAGATATGAGCGCCGATAGGCATATAGCCGGCGGCGGCGCGCCGGTCAAAATTGGTCGGCGGCGGCGGCGAATCGGCGGCGTGGCCTTGAAACACCTTTGATTAATGAAAAAAGAATTCAAACCAAAATTTTACCGAAAAAACATGTTTTTGCTGTAAGAAACTTATGAAATAAATGATTTTTTTATGTTCAAGGATAATTTATTGAATAATGGAACGAAAAAAATTGATATCGTATAAACTGTGGATAAGCGGTATCGCGCGGCATCAGAGGCGGTCTTGATCATGGCGAGGCTTTGGCCGGAAGATCTTAGCGAGGCCCTTATCTTTTGAGCTAAGTTAAAAATTACGGATTGACTGTATCAGGGAAACGTCTTGTCGACAGTCCAAAAAAACGAGCTCCGTCATTAACCAATATCGACCCAATAAAACCGATTTATGTCAAAAGTGAGGCCCAACACCGAGCTCCATGTAACACCGAAGACTTGATTTCGACGCCTCCCAGTGCGAGGCCAGAGGATGAGCTGCAGGTAAGCATACAGCTAAGAATCGTACGCCAAGTGTAAGCTTGGCTGACGACTGAACGCCTGGAGCGCCGATTGCGGCGCGCTTCTGTGCAAGGCCGAGCTGCAAGAGCGAGGGTGCAGGCCGATAAAGACTGAAGCCATAGTGTTAAAGATCTGAAGCTTTCCTGCGGGCGCATTCGTGCGACGCCAAAGGCCGAGCTGCAATGGAGCTAAGATCGGATAAGGACCACTGCTCAAGCGTTTTAAAACAGGCCGAAAGTTGAGCTCCAAAGAGGGCCAAAAACTTGCAGGTTCAAATAGCGGCTTAATTCCATGCGAACGATGCAAGCCCAAAGATTGAGCTGCGAGAGAGCAAAGCTTGAAATTTCAACAGTGGCCAAGTTTAATTGAGACCCGATTCCGACGCCCTTCCGTGCGAAGCCAACGGCCGGACGTTTGGACGTGGAAACCTGGAAACGCTTAATATCTCAAAATTAACCCCATTTTATACCTTTTAAAACGGTTTAACCATGCTTGCAATGGTTAAATTCGCGGTAAATGACGGATGGTTAGCTGGCAAAATTAGTTATGCATTGGATCGGTAATCCAAAGATGTGGGTTCGAGTCTCACGTTAGCCAGAGTTGATTACAGTAATGTTTTTGATTGTGATTGACATGTATAGTGTATTTATACAATCTATAAATTGTAATGTGGAACGTTCCACAATAAAAATGGAAGGAAATCGGTATGTTTATTACAAGCATATTGATGTTAAAATTGATATTAAATAATTTCGTTTCCCCAAGACTAGTAGCGCGGTTACTAGACCATTTGCCTTCGATATTTTTGAATTATATATCCTAAAATACCTTTTGAATGCCTATAAACTATTCGAAGTGGCGCCGTTAATGATCTAAACTCTATTAAAAATATATTATCTGATTCTGAAAGTAGTAGTAACTACCAAGGTCACGCCGATGCCACGCCGATAGCGCAGCGTCGGCGGCGGCGGCGCGAAAATTTTGTCGGCGGCGGCGGCGCGCCGGCGCGGCGCTCATATCTATATCGCACTAATATGTAAGAGTGATAGACACAGAAACCGCTTCGTTGTCGGAGCGCAAGCGATTGGCATCTTGGCTAGGCCCCTAGACCAGCTAAATTGAACCTAATGATTTGGTTATTAAATTAGAAATAATACGGTTACTGAAACTATGCGACAGTCAATTTGTAAGATTTTATTCTATAAAATAGGTATACATTAGACAAGAGACTAAGTACTATATTACATCTACCTTACAATACGGTACCCAGACTTCATTTTTATTTGTGGAAGGGGAAGGCCCCCGCTCCGAGTCGTTCCTCGTGCAAAGGCTGTCCCTGGTGATCCAGCGTGGCAATGCTGCGAGCATCATGGGCACCTTTGCGCCGAGAACGACTTGAAGCGTTGTCTTTTTTTTTAATTTATAATTTTAATTTGTAATTTTAGATATAAATATTATATTAAGTATATTCAATTTGTGGAATATTATTTCGATAAAAATCATGATTATATTTATTTGATTAAGAATAAGTTATTCTCATTCAATTTTTTTCTCATACGAATTATTCCCGATCAAAATTATTTGAATATTTTTGACGGGAATAAAATCGAGATGATTTTATTCCTACGATTTCTTATTCAAATAATGATTTTATTCTTGAATGACCAACACTGGACTCGCACAGGAAGGGTTCCGTATTTAGGGGATTTATGACGTATTAAAAAAAACTACTTACTAGATCTCGTTCAAACCAATTTTCGGTGGAAGGTTGCATGGTAAAATGGTAATGTACATCATATATTTTTTTTTGTTTTATCATTCTCTTATTTTAGAAGTTACAGGGGGGGGACACACATTTTACCACTTTGGAAGTGTCTCTCGCGAAAACTATTCAGTTTAGAAAAAAAATATATTAGAAACCTCAATATCATTTTTGTAGACCTATCCATAGACACCCCCACACGTATGGGTTTGATGAAAAAAATGGTTAATCTTTACTTTATGGACCGTCGATTTTTGGGGTGCTTGGAGGGCTACCCTCCAGTCCAACCCCCATGGCGCGGAACCCCATGGTTATGGAGATATCCATGGTTAAAGTTTGTATGGAATTACTATGAAATAAGGGAATAGGTACAGCAAAATTTCAAGGGGGAGGGGGTGAGGAAGGCGCGCTTCGCCCGAAAGCCCGCTTCGTCGTCCCTGAGGTCGCGAGCTACTCCGCGAGCCTTCGACCTCAGCGGTGAAGCTGTTGGATCTGGGTAGCTCCGGCGCTGCAGAAGAGCAGCCCTTCCGCCCTCGCGTGACAAAGCACGCTCACTTTGCACGCTTGAGCATTGGTCCTTATCCGATCTTAGCTCCATTGCAGCTCGGCCTTTGGCGTCGCACGAATGCGCCCGCAGGAAAGCTCCAGATCTTTAACACTATGGCTTCAGTCTTTATCGACCTGCGCCCTCGCTCTGCTCTCTTGCAGCTCGGCCTCGCTCAGAAGCGCGCCGCAATCGGCGCTCCAGGCGTTCGGCCGTCAGCCAAGCTTACACTTGACGTTCGATTCTTAGCTGTATGCTTACCTGCAGCTCATCCTCTGGCCTCGCATTGGGAGGCGTCGAAATCAAGTCTTCAGTGTTACATGGAGCTCGGCGTTGGGCCTCACTTTTTGACATAAGTCGGTTTTGTTGAATCGATATTGGTTAATGACGGATCTCGATTTTCTTTGGACTGTCGACAAGACGTTTCCCTGATACAGTCAATCCGCAATTTTTAACTTAGCACAAAAGATAAGGGCCTCGCTAAGATCTTCCGGCTTCCGGAGAGCCTCGCCAAGATTAAGACCGCCTCTGATGCCGCGCGATACCGCTTATCCACAGTTTATACGATATCAATTTTTTTCGTACCATTATTCAATAAATTATCCTTAAAAATAAAAAATGCATTTATTTCATGACTTTCTTACAGCAAAGACATGTTTATTCGGTAAAATTTTGGTTTGAATTCTTTTTTCATTAATCGAAGGTGTTTCAAGGCCACGAAGCCGTTTCGCCGCCGCCGCCGACCAATTTTGACCGGCGCTCATATCTAATTGGCTATATACCTATAGCAGTGCCACCTACTGGATCATATTGTGTTTTCAAACAATCTAGATACAGACAAAATTTCATCCATACCGGTTTCAGTAAATCAAATTTGGCCGTATACCTAACGATAAAATTACTGTATTAAACAATAAATAAAATAAAATGTAGAAATATCAAATCCAAATTATGAAAATAATTTAAAAATAGTAGGTAAAATAAAATAGGTACACAAATTAACAAAGAAATGTAAATAATACGGTATACAATAGCTTAATTAAATTAACATTCCTACAACACAAATCAGTGAACAAAATGCACTCGGCGAAAAAAATTTACATTAATTGTGTACAAAAAAGTTGTGTGATTGTGATTTGTGTACTTTATTTTAACTTATTTTCATATTTATACGATAATAATGTTGATATATCTTATTTATATAATGAATTTCTTCAATTATACGAACAAATTTTAAATACCCAACAATTTGGGTAGATACGGGTAAATATCGGGTAGATTGGGTAGTTTTGGGTATTTTCCTGGTATTTACCCGCCGGCGCCCATCTCTACTCACTTCACTCGGCTCTGCCCTCCCTCCGCGCCTCCGTTTTTGGAATTGCTCTCTAGGGGTAGGACAGACAAGCCCACGTGGATTGTGGGGTGCTCTGATTCGGTTTTGTGACCTTGAGATTCTGGTGACCAAAGATTTTGGTGACCTTGAGATTCTGGAGACCAAACATTTTGGTGACCTTGAGATTTTGGTGACCATAAATATCGTGACCTTGAGATTTTGGTGACCTTGAGGATGGTGGTGTGGTATAAAAGGCAATATAAATTTACACAAAACGGCACCTTTCGACATCTGCTATGACATTAATTCATGGCTTAGCTGTAAATAGCTATCAAGCAGTGCACTACTTTATAAAGCAACAAGTTAATGTTTCGTTGTTTGCCTACTTTGCCTCCTGCAAGTTCGTTGCGTTCCTAACAAAATATTCGATGTAAAGAGACGCACATTGCGAAATTTTAAATGGTTCCTTTATAAAACAGGTCGCGAAAATTACAAAGTAAGGTTCTCATTTAAATGAAATTTAGTAAACGTAGAGAAATAGGATGAGTAACTTGGTGTATTATGAGCTATATGATATGTAAAGTCCGTCAACCAAATCTTGTCAGTAGTAAAAGGCGGCAAATTTGAAAAATCGCGGGTTAGCAACACTGTGTTCAAATAATTCCAAAACGCGTGTCATCTGTGTTCTATCTGTGGAATGTGGATCGTGAATGACAGCCGTCACCTTATTTGTTTTCATTTGGTTTTCATTCTGAATCGTTTCTGTTTCAAGAGATATTTCTGCTGTCACCATTAAATACCAATACATTAAATAAGAATAAGCAAAGCTAAGGGGCCTACAATGTACAATCATGCTCGTTGATGGTAAACATTACTAAAAATTGAGGTTATGACAAGTATTGGAAGAACTCTTTCGAACTTTTAAGATTATGTTCAGTTTTTTTGTTTTAGGGTTAAAAGGCATAAATAAAATTAAAACGTATGCCTAAATCTATCCAACAAGACCATCAATTGTGTCCTGAAAACCGTGGTCAGACTGTACGAAAGGGGGGGCTGGGACTTAGAATTTTTTTTGACAAAGTGGTATCATTATGACACTATTTTTAAATGATTGTAATGTGTAGATCACGTCAAAATAAGCATCTTTTATTGGAAAAACTTTTCTCTAAAATAAAAAATGGCCGAGTTAGACGCGACCAAAGATTGATGTTTTTAAAGGGAGCTGGGACTTGTAAAATTGTATTATTATAAAAACGTCGGTTCTGGCGCTTCGCCGGCCGCTGCCGCGGCACGCTCGCTTCGCTCGCTCGGCTCGCGCGCTGTATGGTCGCAGTTCTACCTAACACTCCTCCTCGCTTCGCTCGTCGTCGTACCTACTCCGACCTGCCTTAAAAGCCTGGCCTGCCTTAAGCTCTATCTCCGCCATTTTCAGTTTTAGTAAAAAGTTTTCCAAGTAAAAGTTGCTTATTTCGATGTGTTCTATACATTAAAATCATTTAAAATATATGTCATAATGACACCACTCTCAATGAAAATTTTCTAAGTCCCAGCTCCCTTTAAAAATATCAATCTTTGGAGGCGTCTAACTCGGCCATTTTTTATTTTAGAGAAAAGTTTTTCCAATAAAAGATGCTTATTTTGACGTGATATACACATTACAATCATTTAAAAATAGTGTCATAATGACACCACTTTGTCAAAAAAATCTAAGTCCCAGCCCCCCCTTTGCTACAGTCCAACCAAAACGGTCCATAGGCCCACATGTCTAATATTTTCAGCAATCAGTTGTGACTATTTACAAAGGTAAACATTTTAAACAGTATTAAGAGCCTTGATTATATCGCCGTTCTTTCGCAATATCTACCTAATCCATACATGTTTGTTGCAGGATTAAATCTTGCCCAATATAAGGCGTTCGTAGTAGGTAGTATCTTTTCAGACAATACTTACGTATGGCGGTTTTTGTACGTGTACAACGCAACCAAGTCGAAAAGTGACCCTTATCTTATTTAGGTACCTTTAAATTAAATAAACACCCAAATATCAGTTGTTTTATTTTATTTTAGTAAACTTAGAAGACATAGATAGGGAACAAAGAGAATATAAGCACTACGAATTACGGATTTATTAGGGAGTTGTTTTTGATATCTTCAAATTTGTTCATCATTTTGATTAACATTGTTTTAACATCTCTTTTAAATTGTCCGTCCATGTTTCAATTTTTTTCAATAAACCGCGAGTGACAATTTGAATTGACGTACGCAGGGCGCGCTCAGCGGAAAAAAAAACTGTTGGTTCGATATACATTGCTGCTTTTCTTAGCGCAATACTGCTCTTTGAGTGTTGCCCTACTTTAGTTTGCTTTACATTGCTACTGACAAGATTTGGTTGACGGACTATATCTTCGATGTGACTGTTAATCTTACAATAAAATCGCTTTAAAATATTAGAAATATTCAAAACAAAATTTCTAAATACCTCAAAATGATGGCATTTTTACCTACACTATTTCATATTTTTAATACCTCTCCTTGTGTCCCCTTTTAGCACGTCACGAATTATCCATTCATTGTGTTACAGACACTTCATCAACAAATATAAGTACCTCCCAATCGTTTATTTTCGGTTAGTAACGGTTGTAGCACTTGTAGCACATCACTATTTATAAGACGAAAAAACTAGCAACACATGAAATGTCATTTTAGTCTATCGAATAAAAAAATAGACTTTAGACTCGGACATTGTTAACACTACCATCTTTACAAAACTACTACAAACACGAATGAAACGACATCTAGCGATAACAACTCGAACTAACATGTCTACCAAAGAACCTATTTCTTAGACTCGAACCTATGATAACACTGCCATCTTTAAGTGGTATCCAGACAAGACAATTTTTCGCCAATCTGATGAAATTCTCCGATCGAATCAGCAGGTGCGGACACATAAATGCCAATTTTCATAGTGATTATCTATGGAATGCAAATTTCCTGATCAAATCGACTGATTTGATCAGTCCCGTCTGGATACCACTTTACAAATCTACAAAAAACCACAAATGAAACGACATCTAGCGATAACAACTCGAACTAACAGTAACATATCTACAAAAGAACTTATTTCTTAGACTCAAAATTTGATAACAGTGCTATCTTTACAAAACTACTTAAAACTCTTAATGAAACGACATCTGGCGATATCAACTTGTACTAACATGTGTACCAAAGAACCTATTAGACTCAAACCATTGATAAATAATTGATAACACTGCCATCTTTACAAAACTACTAAAAACTAAAAAACACTAGTGAAATGACATCTAGCGATAACAACTCGAACTAACATGTCTACCAAAGAACTTTTTCTTAGACTCAAACCATTGATAACACGGTCATCTTTACAAAACTACTTAAAACTCTGAATGAAACGACATCTAGCGATATCAACTCGAACTAACATGTCTACCAAAGAACCTTTTAGACTCAAACCATTGATAAATATTTGATAACACTGCCATCTTTACAAAACTACTAAAAACTAAAAAAAACACTAGTGAAACGACATCTAGCGATAACAACTCGAACTAATATGTCTTCCAAAGAACTTTTTCTTAGACTCAAACCTTTGATAACACTGCCATCTTTACAAAACTACTTAAAACTCTTAATGAAACGACATCTAGCGATATCAACTCGAACTAACATGTCTACCAAAGAACCTATTAGACTCAAACCATGATAATTGATAACACTGCCATCTTTACAAAACTACTAAAAACTAAAAAAAAAAATAAACTAGTGTAACGACATCTAGCGATAAAAACTCGAAATAACATGTCTACCAAAGAACTTATTTCTTAGACTCTAACCATTGATATTTGATAACACTGCCATCTTAACAAAACAACTAAAACACAAATGAAACGACATCTAGCGATAGCCACTCGAACGAACATGTCGACCAGACAACTTAATATTCTTAGACTCAAACCATTGCATTTTGAATAACACTGCCATCTTAACAAAACTACTAAAACACCAATGAAACGACATCTAGCGATACCAGTTCGAATTAACATGTCTACCAACGAACTTATTTCTTAGACTCTAACCATTGAATAACTAACTTTTTCGCAAAAATTAGGCTCACAATCAGTGGCACAGAATAAATAATAGTACTAGGCAGTGGCGGATTTGCAGTCTTTGCCGCCCTAGGCTCAGACCCTGTAGCCGCCCCTTTCTCAGTATCAGCACCCATCATACTAGTCTAGTCTAGTATACATCATGCAGTCGCATTTAGGTCAGGCAACGAAAAGGTATAGAGGGAAATGCTTGGACACATTTTTTACTAAGCAACTTTGTTTGGACTCGTTAGGAGGTGAAAATATCAAAAGTCGCCGGCCGTAGCCCTTGAGCGGGGGGGGGGGGGGGTTTGATTTAAAGGTCCCATTTTTCGGTTTTTCGCTTATAATATCTTAGAAACTATGCGTCCTTGTGACATGATCATTATACAAAATGAAAACTGATTAAATTTGCTACAAGTTTTATACAGTCGAGTTTTTCGATAGGTATCTTGTTTAGTTTTTGAGAAAGCCGCTCTTGAATGTCTATAATTTTGCATTAAATTTCCATCAATAATATTTACAGTGCTCACGAGGAAAGGAACCCGAAAGATTTTAACAGTGTAGCAGATCTGCGAAATTGACTCCACACTCGCGTTCGCGGCTTCGTGCACGAGTGTGGAGGGCCCTATACAAGCCCCCCTTCAGACTATTGCGCGTGAATCGCGGCTCGACTTCGCGGAGCGAATATATCGCGACGTTGACGTATGACTCCACACTCCCAAAGTTCTCGGTGATTTCGCAGTTTAGTTCGCGCCAAGATGGCTGAAAAGCATCAGGTGATCGACTTAACTGTAATTTATCTACGGCAATGATTGCTGATGCTTATGATATCGAAAAACTGTACTAAATAAAACTTGTAGCAAATTTAATCAGCTTTCATTTTGTACAATGATCAGTCGTTAGAACGCATACTTTCCGAGATAAGTATAAGCGAAAAACCGAAAAATGGGACCTTGAAATCTCCCTCTTTCCCCGGCTCATTAGCTACGGCCGGGGACTTTTGATATGCTCACCTCCTAAGTAGTTCAAAGTTACGAAGTCAAAAATTGTGTTCCAAGCATTTCTCTCTATACCTTTTTTTGAGAATTCGTTACCTATATATGAATAATTTTGTGTTATTTCTTGTTATCATCAGCGATTTTTTGCCACAATTTGCCGCCCCTAATATCTCGCCGCCCTAGGCTCGAGCCTACTGTGCCTTATGGGAAATCCGCCGTTATGATTGCGACAGATATGACCGCCAGGTGGCGCAAGCGCCACGCGCGGCTTATGGCTAGCCACCAAAATTAGTGTGGGACGGATGTACTTTTAGGTACTTGTTGCCCTCCAGGAACAGAAGTTGAATTCTCATAATGTCGAATTATCGAAATGTTGGATTCTCAAAATGTTTAATCTCAAACGGTTGAATTCTTAGAATGTTGAATTCTCAAGATGCTGAATTCTCAAAATGTTGAATTCTCAAAATGCTAAATCTAATTCTCAACTTAACTAGACGGAGTTTCTTGGAAAACGTTGCGGGAAAGTGTACATTTTGAGAATTCAACTTTTTAATATTTCAACATTACAAGAATTCAACATTTTGCGAAACTGCGAAACTACTATTCGGTATTCGGCCTATTCGGCCACTTTGCCAAATATTCGGTATTTGGCCGAATGTTGCCTACTATTCGGCTGAATACCGAATATCTGTTGCACATACTTAAAATGAAAAATTGCGCAATAAAAATAACCAAAAACTATGTAGCCTATGTACGTATATTTAGAATGTGTTCTTCGGAAGTTGTTAAATACGAAGACCATTTTTTGAGCATTTGTTGCTTAAAAAACATTTTATTTTTACCATGAGTCTGATTTGTTTGACTCTATTCATTAATTCTGTTCAACAAAAATATATCTTAACTAACGTCATCTAACGTTGAGCTTTGTTCGCGATTAGTTTTCATAATAATTGTGCCCAAAATGTTCGCTTGTCATGCCGAATATTCGGTATTCGGCCGAGAGAGGGGCCGAATATTCGGTATTCGGCCAAAACCACTATTCGGGGCATCTCTAATAAATCGGCCAAAACCACTATTCGGGGCATCTCTAATAAATATAATGTTGTAGGTAGGTACCTACAAGTAAAAATAGTAGATTGTTAACCAAGGGTTGAAAGGAAATGGTGCCTTTCACCCGAGTCAAACACTTTTCATATCGAATGCGAGGAAACCAAGTAAGACACGGCAATTTTGCAAAATCAGTAATTAAAGTACTTACCTAACAGAAATAGACCTAAGGCCATGGTCTTTTTTCCTTAGGACTTTACATGTATAAATAAAATAACCCCTAAGTAGCGAAAAACATTTAGATTGCAATATTAGGTTTAAAGAACTTTATTTCTCAAAGAAATTTACATTTCGCTTAATGAGAAAAATTACATAAAATACAAGTACCTATTTATCTTGAATTACAAGAGCATCAAAAGAGCAGTTTACATTAGTAGGTATACTCACTATTTTATCTATAAAATAAAAACTAACATTAAATACATATTATAACTATTTATTATTTTTTATTAACTAACTAAGGTAATCATTCCTATAGTGATGTTTAAGTGAGTAATTTTCCAAAACGTAAAAGTTAACTGAAAATATTTAGATGACCACTGTTGCTAATCACGTTGGTGTAAATGTTATGGTGTGTTAATTTCAACCTTATAAACTATTTACGAAATCAAACATATTTTAACAAACTGCAGTAATTTTAAACGTTTTTTTTGTGTTATCAATAAAAAAGGGCTATAAATACCTTAAACACGGATGTTTATAATAAAATAATTACACGACGACTGCTTGTAAATCCGTTGGTGTGCCTGAAAAAATGGCCGGCCGTTTGCGCTTGTCCACTTGTAACTCAGAATAGAAGATGCACTTGCCGCCGGACGTGTAGGTACATATTTCATCCGCTACGTGTGTCCGCAGTCCGCACCACCGATGTTCATAAGGAATATTCTTTGACACAGCGCAAATTTGCTGTACGTTGGTATATCGAACACCTTCAGTACCTTACGTAGTCATTCAGATGGAATCGATCCAACACGAGAATATGGCGGCGATAGACACTCCACGTTTCAGCAGAATAAAGAAGGTCAGGCAACACGACTGCCACACGGCTGTAATCCGTTGGTTAAGCATAATTTAAAACGGTCTCTTTTTAGTAGCGCCAGGCGTGTCTCACTCCGCGATTTCGTCGCTTTGCTACAGGTAGCTAAAAGTACATCCGTTCCGGCCCCACTTTTGGGGAAAGCCATAAGCCGCGCGTGCCGCTGTCGCCACCTAGCGGCCATATCTGTGCTGATCGTAACAGACGCGTTTTGTTAGAGAGTGAGTCTTCTGTACTTAGTACTATTATTTATTCTGTGGTAGCGCCTGCGCTGCGCGGTGCGGATCTGGTGTTGCCATAGTGTGAGTTACAAAGTAAAAGTATATATACTTGGTCAACCAGATCTTGACAGTAGAAAAAGGCGGCAAATTTGAAAAATGTAGGCGCGAAGGGATATCGTCCCATAGAAAATTTGATTTTCGCGTCTTTTTTTACTGACAAGGTTTGGTTGACCAGCTTTACTTATACTTTGTTTTTTATATCATAAATAGTGTGAGAAATAAGTAGATAATATCGTATTTATACGAAGAAAAAACAAATAATAACGGTGTTGTTACCTATACTTAGTAAAAACTCCAAGTAACGTTTTATTTTGTAGTGCGCAATAATTATATTTATGTATTTTATTTACCCATTACGGAACAATGGTGTTCCGATGTTCCGAACATTTTTGGGGCGTGCGCGGAGTCGAAGCTAACACGAAGAGGCGCTTTTGACACTTTAATGAGATAAAAGGGGTAGGTACACCGAGCGAATGCTGCTCTTGTCCGTGTCAAGGGACAGGGACGCACGGCTAGGCAGCACCTACCAGCAGGGTGTAAGGCCTATTGAGACTTGATGGAATCTATAATGAACTAAGTAGGTGGATTATTGAGTGAAAACGATGGATTAAATTCTGGGCTACGGGATAAAAAAACCAAACGCCTGTCTAATAAAACGGTATGCAATTTTATTTCCGGCAGACGGCACTAAAAGCGACATCTAGGATGACTCAAGAGCAACACCCGTGTGAGGTGTCACTGGACTTTAAACATATAGACAACTGTACACTTACGTTTCCAATGCAGGTCTCGCGACTCCACTCTGGACGGCCGGCTAAGGCTGAGAATCCTGTTATTCCTGTCGCACCTTTCGGGTGACAAAATTCCTCAGAATTTTTCCCAAAGCCCACTTTTCTTAACTCTGTCGCTTACGGTTAGTCAAGCGTGAGTCGGCCTTAATGTACGAAGTCCTTGGAACGCGAGTCCGACTCGCACTTGGCCGGTTTTTATGTTTGCCACAATGTGCTAATTCTATTGCAACTCAATATAAGTATACTTAGCTCGGTCGGCAAACGTGCATTTTTAAAAAGTCGCACAAGTCGAAGATTTAAGTATGCAAACCCTACTGTGACATACATTTTTGTGAAGCCTTTTAAAAATCGACCAAAATTAAACTCACGCACCTCAACTCTGCATACCGTTTTAATTCATCGAGTAACTTTAAACTTCGTTGTAAAATAAACCTTAGGCTCTAGCACTTGGTGCCATTTTCGATTGTATGGAACACGTCATTCAATAACGAGCTTACCGTCGCGGTGTTCAGAGTTCTTATCGGCTTGGAAATGCGAGCTCCAAAATATCTAGGCCCCAATCCGGTTGATTGGGAATGTGTGTCGCGGAAGTGGCACATCGCGGGGTGCGGGGGCAGGTGAAAGGGGGCGGGGGATAACTTCGTTAAGATTATGCACACTGCACAACTGTACAGCTAATCAGGAATTGACTATTTTCGAATTGTCTATTTTAACTTGTGTGCAAATATATAAATAGCACTGTGCATTTCGTTTAAAGTTATTAGTATTTAGATGGCTATATATTGCCCACTAGTTTATAGTTTTGTTACACTCTAAGGTACACTCAAAAAAGTTTTATTATTTGCTATTTTTATCGTATTGGTCTATAAAGTTTTTCAATACTGCTAGTAGTTAAGAAAATTTATGCTAAAAACAAAAGGGGTGATCAGCCCTCCCCAGTTTCCCCTACCTATATGGTTACGAATACCATATAGGTAGGGGAAACTGGGGAGGGCTGATCACCCCTTTTGTTTTTAGCATAAATTTTCGGGTGTCGGTACTTACCAAAATTATAGGTAGGTAAGGTAATGAAAGTAATGAGTGTACAGAGTGAACTTTATTGTCGATTCTAGGTTCGCAATCGCATCTTCAGTAAAACTCCGAAAGAAAAAAAGGTGTTCCGAAAGGTCGAAAGTTCGAGTCTTGCCGGAGGCGGGGATTTTTTAATTTTTCCTTTATTAGGTAATAAGTATGTAATAATTGTAGTATCGCTCACAGAAGTCTTCGCTTGAAAAATTAAGGGATTGATTTTGATTGCTTACTGGGGGCCGTTTTTGAATTTCGACCGTTCGATTTCGTGTATTTCGTTCAATAATATCTCCACTGCTAGGCATTTAAATTCTACTAATAGAATTGAAATCGAGTGCTCAATTCAATACCACTAGATTCCAAATTTCTATCGCTCATATTTCAAAAATCAGCATTTCGCCGTTTTCCACCGATTTTCGAGTGACGAAATCGAGTGATCGGAATTCAAAAATCGGCCCCCTGAAATTTTTAAGCTTTTTTGGGGTTAGGGTAGGGCAACTAGGAGCCGTAAAACGAGGTGAGTAGGTTTCGCGGGGAGAGGTGGGTTATGAATGGGGAGAGAAGGATTGAGAGGGGGGTTTTAAGACTACTACTACAAAAATAATGTATTCCAAATTAAAATGGAGCTATAGTAATACGCATAATAAAAAAAAAATCGATTTAACAATCTTCCAAAATCACCTTTGTATGAAAACCCCTTTCACCCCAAATACGAGGCACTACGGGGTGACGTGGGTTTTCATCTTTATCGTCAAAGTTATGAAATGGAACTACCCAAAATAAAATAAAAGCTAAAATACAAACGTCCGGAACACTTATTATATTACACCATTCAGTTTTCATATGTAAAAATAAAATGTTATCCAGGTTTGAATTTCAGTTTTGACCCTACTCACCCCATTTTACGGAACCCTTTTCGCCATGTCCGTCTGTCTGTCTGTCCGAGGCTTTGCTCTGTGATCCTTAGTGCTAGAAAGCTGCAATTTGGCATGGATATATAAATCAATAAATCCGACAAATTCGCACAATATTTTTTTTTTGAAGTGTAATGAAACTTCTTTAGCGGCGCTGGGCAAGTGGGCACGTTTTGAAGTGGGGAAAAAATTATAAACTCTAGACAGCGTAAGGCAATCACGTGACCGTAAGGGGCGTAAGGTGGCCACTCATAATTTAGATGGCATTTAAATCAATAAAGAAAAACTCAATGTTATTTGACATTTATGTTGCGGACTCCTTTTCAACTCTTTACCTATGTTCAAATAATTTGACGTTGTCATGGCAGTATGTAAATAAACATGTCAATGAAAAAGTGTGATTGTTTTGACTCGGGCATTTTGCTTTTGTATGTCCGGATGTTCTCCTCTACAGGTCGCAATTCTTAACCGATTTTCGTGAAATTTTGTAACCGAATTCTATGACTAAATAATTTTTTTTTGTCGTACCGGTTTTTGGAAATTTTTCAAAATGGCGGAGTCGTGATAGCTCCCGCCTAAACAAATAGTCGTATCGGTATCATAAGAGTTTTTTCTTCTTGAGATATGTTTATAGATTAAACGGCCAAAAATTCAGAAAATTTGTATCGCTGGTTTTTGCGGTATTTAGATATTTAGTTTTTACTTGAGAATGAGTAGCTTTGTAAGAACTATAATGGCGTATTTTGCAAACATTCGCTTTTTAGGGTTCCGTAGCCAAATGGCAAAAAACGGAACCCTTATAGATTCGTCATGTCTGTCTGTCTGTCTGTCCGTCTGTCCGTCTGTCTGTCCGTCCGTATGTCACAGCCATTTTTCTCCGAAACTATAAGAACTATACTGTTGAAACTTGGTAAGTAGATGTATTCTGTAAACCGCATTAAGATTTTCACACAAAAATAGAAAAAAAACAATAAATTTTTGGGGTTCCCCATACTTCGAACTGAAACTCAAAAATTTTTTTTTCATCAAACCCATACGTGTGGGGTATCTATGGATAGGTCTTCAAAAATGATATTGAGGTTTCTAATATAATTTTTTTCTAAATTGAATAGTTTGCGCGAGAGACACTTCCAAAGTGGTAAAATGTGTGTCCCCCCCCCCCCTGTAACTTCTAAAATAAGAGAATGATAAAACTAAAAAAAATATATGATGTACATTACCATGTAAACTTCCACCGAAAATTGGTTTGAACGAGATCTAGTAAGTAGTTTTTTTTTTATACGTCATAAATCGCCTAAATACGGAACCCTTCATGGGCGAGTCCGACTCGCACTTGGCCGCTTTTTTTTTGTTTGCATCGGCAGGTCCCTGGTTCCATCCCCAGTAATTGTATACTGCTACATAACTATTAGTATTTTTTTTATACTTAAATTTCGTATAGTTGTTTTTTATTTTATTTTTTATTTTGAAAAAATAAAAAAAATCGTATTTTTTATTTATCAAGCGCGGGTTAAGCGTATTCATTTAATTTTTGTTTGTAGCTTTATGTAGTTTTTAATTTTTTGTTTATATTACATGTACTATACCTATATTTTATAATAAATATTTTTGCCATACATTTATTCAGTTTTAAGCTCTGCTCGCGAGGTCTACAGCTCACAGAGCCACTAGTCTTATTTGAGAATGATAATAATACATAATAAATAAATAGAATACCTCTGCTAAACGTATGTATCGTGTTACCGGGCGTCGGTAACATAGTGAGGTGAGTTTTCACTTCTATCGGCACTCCCGGAGTGCAACCATTGTTGCTTGTTTAGGGTATTTATGTAGGTACTTCCCCTACACGTAAAGTGGAGGTGTAATTTTTCCGCTTATACCCTACAGTCTGGGGTATCGTTGCCTCGTTGGATAGGTCTTTCAAAACGAATAGGGGTCTTCAAAAAAACATTTTTTGATAAAGAATTTATGTTGTTTACTTAGAAGAGGGGCAAGGTGTCATATAATGCAACGGCGTAAGTATAGAAAGTTCCGCGAGCGATGTGGTGGACTATCCTACGTAGTTGTCAGAACATTTCGACTGATATTCCCACGAGCTCCAGCACGACAATAAGGTCAAGGAATCAAGCTCTACAGAGTTCGATGAACGAGTATCACATCATGGCGATTAAGTACGTGGTAAAAATCGAAAACATGCAGCAAACACTAAGTAAATAGGTAATATAGTTATACGAGTATGATCTGTTACCTAATCAGATTGAATTTATATTTGAGCGAGTTATTTTTTGACTACTACTGGAGATGGAGGCTTAATCTATATATATAAATGCAAGTGTCCTGACTGACTGACTGACTGACTGACTGATTCATCAACGCAGAGCCGAAACTACAAAAGATAGAAAGTTGAAATTTGCACACCAGGTTGCATTTATAAAGTGTACAAGAGATAAGAAGCGATTTTGAAAAATTCAACCCCTAAGGGGGTTAAAAAGGGGATGAAAGGTTGTATGGGGTACAAGTTTTATTTTGAGCTAGGAATTTGAAAGTTCGTAAAAAGATATATTATTAAAATACAAGAACACTAATTTCAGCGTTTTGGAAAATTCATCCCCTAAGGTGGTGAAAAAGGGGTTGAAAGTTTGTATGGAAATATAAAAAAAATTCGAGCGCGGGACTCAAAACTTTGTATATGGAGATATTATTATAAGACAGGAAAAGTAATTTCAGCGTTTTTGAAAATTCATCCCCTAACAGGGTTAAAAAGGGGTTGAAAGTTTGAATCCATTACAAATGCTTTGAAACTTCTTAGAAAGGCATAATAGCCGATTACAAAAAAAAGGAATTGCGACGTTTTAGGAAATTCAACCCCTAAGGGGGTTAAAAAGGGGATGAAAGTTTGTCTTGGGGTTCAAATTTTATTGTAAGCTAGGAACTTGAAACTACGTAAAAAGGTATTATAATAAAAGAGAAGAAAACTAATCTCAGCGTTTTTGAAAATTCATCCCCCAAGGTGGTAAAAAAGGGGTTGAAAGTTTGTATGCACATCAATTATGTTTTTGAGTGCGGGGCTTGAATCTTTGTACAAGGGCATATTATAAGACTCCAATAAAAGTAATTTCAGTGTTTTTGAAACTTCATCCCCCAAGGTGGTGAAAAGGGGGTTGAAAGTTTGTATGCATATCAAATATTTTTTCGAGTGCGGGACTTGAATCTTTGTATAAGGGTATATTATAAGAATACAAGAAAAGTAATTTCAGCGTTTTTGAAAATTGATCCCCCAAGGTGGTGAAAAGGGGGTTGAAAGTTTGTATGCACATCAAATAATTTTTTGAGTGCGGGACTTGAATCTTTGTATACATATTATTAGAATACAAGAAAAGTAATTTCAGCGTTTTTGAAAATTCATCCCGCAAGGTGGGAAATAGAGGTTGAAAGTTTGTATGGAGATCAAACATTTTTTTGAGTGTGGGACTTGAATCTTTGCATAAAGGCATATTATTAGAATACAAGAAAAGTAATTTCAGCGTTTTTGAAAATTGATCCCCCAAGGTGGTGAAAAGGGGGTTGAAAGTTTGTATGCACGTCAAATATTTTTTTGAGTGCGGGACTTGAATCTTTGTATAAAAGCATATTATTAGAATACAAGAAAAGTAATTTCAGCGTTTTTGAAAATTCATCCCCCAAGGTGGGAAATAGGGGTTGAAAGTTTGTATGGAGATCAAACATTTTTTTGAGTGTGGGACTTGAATCTTTGCATAAAGGCATATTATTAGAATACAAGAAAAGTTATTTCAGCGTTTTTGAAAATTGATTCCCTAAGGTGGTGAAAAAGGGGTTGAAAGTTTGTATGCACATCAAATATTTTTTTGAGTGCGGGACTTGAATCTTTGTATAAGGGCATATTATATGAATACAAGAAAAGTGATTTCAGCGTTTTTGAAAATTCATCCCCCACGGTGGGAAACAGGGGTTGAAAGTTTGTATGGAGATCAAACATTTTATTGAGTGCGGGACTTGAATCTTTGCATAAAGGCATATTATTAGAATACAAGAAAGGCAATTTCAGCGTTTTTGAAAATTCATTCCCTAAGGTGGTGACAAAGGGGTTGAAAGTTTGTATGCACATCAAATATTTTTTTGAGTGCGGGACTTGAATCTTTGTATAAGGGCATTTTATAAGAATACAAGAAAAGCAATTTCAGCGTTATTGAAAATTCATCCCCCAAGGTGGGAAATAGGGGTTGAAAGTTTGTATGGAGATCAAACATTATTTTGAGTGCGGGACTTGAATCTTTGCATAAAGGCATATTATTAGAATACACGAAAAGTAATTTCAGCGTTTTTGAAAATTCATCTCCCAAGGTGGTGAAAAAGGGGTTGAAAATTTGTATGCACATCAAATATTTTTTTGAGTGCGGGACTTAATTCTTTATATAAGGGCATATTATAAGAACACAAGAAAAGTGATTTCAGCGTTTTTAAAAATTCATCCCTTAAAAGGATTAAATAGGGGTTGAAAGTTTGTATGGAGATCAAACATTTTTTTGTGTGCTGGACTTGAATCTTTGTATAAAGGCATATTATTAGAATAGAAGAAAAGTAATTTCGGCATTTTTGAAAATTCATCCCTCAAGTTGGTAAAAAAGGGGTTTGAAAATTTGTATGGAGGTCAAACTTTCATTAGACTGCGGGACTTGAATCGTTGTATAAAGGCATATTATTAGAATACATGAAAAGTAATTTCAGCTTCTTTAAAAATTCATCCCCTAAAAGGTTTAAGAAAGGGTTGAAAGTTGGTAGAAAGTTCAAATTGTATTTAAAGCTAGGAACTTCAAACTTCGTAAATAGGTAGTTAGGTAGTAGGTTTTACTAAATAGTGGACTTGAAAATATGCTGGGGGTTGAGAGGGATTATATCGAGAACAATTTTATTTAGTTAGGGGCTTGAAACTTCGTAGCCAGGTTGTGCATAATAATTAACAAATGATTAACAGTCCCTACTGCTATCTTTTGCTGCATAATGTTCTAAGCTAATGTAGAATATATATAACCACCAATATACAAATCCACGCGTACGAAGTCGCGGGCAACAGCTAGTAGTTCATAATCACATGTACCTACGCAACCATCTCAGTCATGGTGCCTCGATAAAGTTGTATTAAAGCTGCCTACGTTAGCATAGTAACAAACAAAGTGGCATTGCGCTGACATTAATTTTCGGGTCAATAATTTAATTACACCCACTCCGAGATAAAAATATAATGAAGTATCCGCATGCATATATTTAAATCTTCATAAGTATTGCTAACTAGTTTTGGTAGTCGAGCTAGGGTTAAGTTTGTCACATAAAAAATACTTTGGTGTCTAATTAGAAATACACGTACCGCGTATAATAATATACTACTGATATCAGCTAAGTACATCAACTAGGTGATTGTGTTGGACGAATTTGACTCATGAGCATCATGTGATCCCCACCACAGGTGATCCTACTCAAAAACTATTATCGATCAATATGTCAAAAGTACATACCCATTCAACTACTTTATTTTGCTATTACTGTACCGTATACTAACCGTCAAAATATATTTTTAGGAACTTGTTTCAAAGAAGCATCGTCTTTTTTGGAACTTGCACCAGGATTAACTATTGTTTAGTTTTGTTGGGCTATAGGTACGTTTGTATTTATTAGCTTAGTATGCTCAGCGCATAAAGTTTAGCAATCAGAAACACTCAATCTAAATCTGCGCCTACACAGCCTTTGCCCTCCTTCCCCCCACTGAGGAGCGCCGCGCAAGAGAAATGGCGTGACCTTGTTTCTTGACCCACTGCCGACGTCGCGGCCGTGCGCCACGCATACGCTCACAGCGCTCGCACACAACCAAACAAGTTACCTACCTAGGTACATACACAAGCTTACAAGCTTATGTATGTATGCTACAGCATAGCTTTATTTTTATGACTTCATTACTCGTACTCACTTCTATCAGTAACAATTGTAACAAGACAACACAGTCATTAGCTGGATCATAGGACGATAGGAATTGGGATGTCATCTGCCTCAGACGAGCATGTTCCCAATGGGACTGTGGAAGTCTATGTAATATTGTAAGTTGGCAATATTTTCATAAACTAAACGTTTTTGCAATACCTCCACTTTGACCTTTGCACTGGAATAAAAAAAATCTAATAAAGATGATGCTGTGGTTGTACCTAATGATAGTACAATTTTACATATGTTGTCATATCACGTAATAAACCTAATGCTTTGATATATCTTGGTACTGCGACTATTTACTTAGTAAATAGGGAACGAACTTATGATCGATCGCAACTGGGTCACAACGTGTCTCTTCTAAAGTCGAAAGGTATCCCCCTTGTGCCATGACCATGATGAACCGATGGAAATGGCGCGTCATACTCTGGACGAGTGTAGTCTGCTAGTAATTTCCCGTGTACCTTCACCGAATAATTTATGAAGTAAAAATAAATCAACCATTAAATGTCTAAGTAGTTGTATGGTTGTAACTTTTCTTGTAACACGTTGCAAACACACAACGGTTGACTGCCTTATTAACACACACATAGATGCACATACTTACAGACGTCATGTGGTGCGCACATAGACATTTATTGAGCCTACCCTACTAGGTATCGATTAGTGTAAGATTCCTATAATAATAATACATATACTGCCCGCAGGGCAGCTTGTCCGAGCTGTTGGGGAGTAACGACCCCACAGACCCGAGTGCTCCTGAGAGTCTGATAGGGTCTCCGGCGTGTCTTCTTCGGTCGGAGTGGACCCCAAGGGGACCCGAAGGAAACTCAGCTCTGGCTTGCCTTCATCGGCCCTCCAGAAAGGAGTCGTTAGAGTTATATGCTCCAGGGGTGGAAGTGAAAATTACATATAAGACCCGAGTTGGTACGGTGGCTCAAGTGGCTGTTAACAGCCACTGTGTAGAAAGCAGGCGGAAAGCAGCGCACACCTTTCGACGCCCCTAAGCTGTTCACACCGGTGATGGTCCTGGTCGTCTTTATGATGACAGCTTCAAGGGGCCATCTAGTCAGCGACAAGTCACCGCCTGCCTCGATAACTTGCCCGGTCCCCTTTATATTTAATAGCCCAGTCTTAAGCACCAGACAAATGACATACAGCGAGACGACGATACGGCTTTGCGCGCGTTGGCAAAGGATAGGTAAGGTTACTTGGAAGGGTATAATATGTTTCACACGTACTTACATTTAAAATATTAGGAAAAAAACTACCTAAAAATATCAACATTTGAAGCACAACAATTATTTATTATTATATTATTATTTGTTTATTACTTTTCAATAAAATAAGTATGTAGATACCACTTTTAAAAGAGGAAGGAGCATTATGAGCCAAACATAAATAATATAAATATTATGCTGAGTTGGGTCCATATTTACACTTGATTTTTTAGGGTTCCGTAGCCAAATGACAAAAAACGGAACCCTTATAGATTCGTCATGTCTGTCTGTCCGTCTGTCTGTCCGTCTGTCTGTCCGTCCGTATGTCACAACCACTTTTCTCGGAAACTATAAGAACTATACTGTTGAAACTTGGTAAGTAGATGTATTCTGTGAACCGCATTAAGATTTTCACACAAAAATAGAAAAAAAAACAATAAATTTTTGGGGTTCCCCATACTTCGAACTGAAACTCAAAATTTTTTTTTTCATCAAACCCATACGTGTGGGGTATCTATGGATAGGTCTTCAAAAATGATATTGAGGTTCCTAATATCATTTTTTTCTAAACTGAATAGTTTGCGCGAGAGACACTTCCAAAGTGGTAAAATGTGTGTCCCCCCCCCCTAACTTCTAAAATAAGAGAATGATAAAACTAAAAAAAATATATGATGTACATTACCATGTAAACTTCCACCGAAAATTGGTTTGAACGAGATCTAGCAAGTAGTTTTTTTTTAATACGTCATAAATCGCCTAAATACGGAACCCTTCATGGGCGAGTCCAACTCGCACTTGGCCGCTTTTTTTCTTTTCTTGCTGTTGTTGTCTGTAGTCTTTACATGTTCGTATATGGTTTGTGATCGTCACGAATAAATATCTTTTATTATTATAGAGTCTAATATTAGATTCTCCAAACACATCCAGATTCCATTCGAAGGTACTAACACATCCTACAAAGAATCATGTTGGTTGTGGAGTTGTGATAATTTGCCAAAGGCCAGTAAGTGTGTCTTGATTGCGCGAGCGCACGTCGAGAGCGAACGCGAGTTGGTACAGTTAGATTCTGCCATGACTTTTACTTTTGTATTTCACTCTTCCGCTACTTCTCTTTAGCGTGCTCAGTTTTGTAAGTTGTGAACTTTACTAAGGTTGTGAAACATTGTTTACTAATACATAATATATTGTAAATGTACAACTTCGCCGATCGACTGATCAGACAATTACGTATTTAAGACACAAAGAAATTAAGTACTTATAGAGAAGCCAAATTCAAAAAAAATTACTTGGTGCAATTTACACAATCAGGTGCTTCTCTTGTATGTACATTGATACATTTATAATTGGTAATTGGAACCTTAGTTATTAAAGAAATTTTCAATTAAAGATTAAATTGCTCGTGATTTGAAATTGAGGATCAATTCAATACTTTCATGACATAGGTACAGGCGATTTTTATAATAACCTGCAATATTTCACGATGCGAACATTATACCTATTATATTATAGGTCATAGGTACTGAGCTACTTTGACTAGGTAAATATATGACTAACCCCGAAATCGCGAAAGAATCTCCCATAGAAAATATCAACATTAGACAAGCCAAAATGTATGAAGCAGCCAATTTTCAGGGTTCCGTACCTCAAAAGGAAAAAACGTAACCCCTATAGTATCCCCTTTATTGGGTATTTTCCGTTGACCTAGAACTATGAAACTTGGCAATTGGTAAGTAATTACTTATCGTCTTACACTCCCAGTACAGGGAAAAATCAGAAAACTATAAATTTGTAAATATAAAAAATAAAATTAAGTTAAATTTGTACGGAACCCACGGTGGGCGAGTCCGACCCGCACTTGGCCGGTTTTCCCGTGATTTCGGGGTTGGTCCCATATACACTGTACACTTTTATTAGGGTGCATACATATGAGAAGGAGCAATCTAATTCCCAAGCTGTCAAGAACATGTTTACGGATGTGGTACCCACGACTAGCGTCGGAACTCGAACTGTGTCACTAGCACACTTTCCAGTAGTGCCGTCCCGCTCGCTCGCGCGCAGTGCCGCCGCCGCCGCCGGCGCAGCTTCCCCGCGCAAACGGAAGTGCCATTTAAGGTCGGTTATGGTCAAGGTTATGGGTTATCGTTTACGTCTTTCACGTCATTTTTTTTTGCTGCAACTTTAAAAAACGAATTTGTATATATCGGGGTGTTTTTGCAAAAAAAAAATACACATAGGTAGGTAGGTAAGTAATTTTGCAGGTAGTAACGTAGTAGAAATTCTTGGTTTTCTTTACAGAACTATAGTGAACACCCCTATAATCGATCTGGCTCCTCACAGCACACCTGGCACATCAGTTTTAAACACTGGCAACATTTTTACCAAATAAGTCATTGAGCTGCTTATACTTTGTCATTACAGTGTTTTTTTCTAAGATCACATATTTGACAGTTATGAATTGACCCTTATATATATGACTTTAAGGCTATCAGTTAAACGGTAGATCTTAGCTTCATATCTATAAGGGTGAATTCATAATTGTCAAATATGTGATCTTAGAAAAAAAACACTGTAGTTTCTGCCTGTTTTGTAAGAAATGGCGCCATTCTGTTCATGGCTAGGGAAAAAAACTGGACAAGTCTGAGTCGGACTCATCCACCGAGGGTTCCGTACTTTTTAGCATTTGTTGTTATAGCGGCAACAAAAATACATCATCTGTGAAAATTTCAACTGTCTAGCTATCACGGTTCATGATTTACAGCCTGGTGACAGATAGACGGACAGTGGAGTCTTAATAATAGGGTCCCGTTTTTAACCTTTGGGTACGGAACCCTAACCATAGTACATATTAATTTTTAACCGACTTCCAAATCTAAAAGGAGGAGGTTATCAATTCGGTTGTATGTTTTTTTTATTTTTTTTATTTTTTATGTTGTTACTCCATATGTTCGTCACTACTGGACCGATTTTGAAAATTTTTTTTTGATTGTATGTACATGCATACAGGTTGGTCCCGTTTTTGTCAAAACCCAGTTCTGATGATGGGATCCATGAGGAATCGAGGGAACTCTTCAAATCTTAAAGGCATACATATAGTGATTTTTGTGTTTTTATCAACAAATCAAGCATATACATTCAAAAAAGTGACATTTGATGAAGTGGAACTGCTGATGATGATCAGAACGGAACTCTTCAACGACGCATAGTACACGTTTGACGATTTGTCCTCTTCGTTATGTTTGTTAAGCAAATTAAGATTTTAAGCCACATTTTTGTCAAGCTCGAATTCTGATGATGGGATCCATGAGGAATCGAGGGAACTCCTCACATCTTAAAGGCATGCATATAGAGATTTTTGTATTTTAATCAAAATATTAAGCATTTTCATTAAAAACTGTCGCATTTGATGCAGTGGAACTGCTGATGATGATCAGAACAGAACTCTTCAACGACGCGTAGTTCACGTTTGGCGATTTGTCCTCTTCGTTATGTTAGTTAAGCAAGTTAAGTTTTTAAGCCACATTTTTGTCAAGCTCGAGTTCTGATGATGGGATCCACGAGGAATCGAGGGAACTCCTCCAATCTTAAAGGCATGCGTATAGAGATTTTTGTATATTCATCAGAAAATCGAGCATTTTCATTAAAAACTGTCGCATTTGATGAAGTGGAACTGCTGATGATGATCATAACGGAACTCTTCAACGACATATAGCTCGCATTTGGCGATTTGTCCTTTTCGTTATGTTTGTTAAGCAAGTTAGGACATCAATGTCAATCTCAAGTCCTGAACATGGGATCCATGAGGAATCGAGGGAACTCCTCAAATCTTTAAGGCATACGTATAGAATTTTATATATTTTCATCAGAAAATCAAGCATTTACATTAAAAACTGTCGCATTTGATAAAGTGGAACTGCTGATGATAATCAGAACTCTTCAACGACGCATAGTACACGTTTTGTGATTTTGAATTTCGATTTTGACTTGGACTGGGCCCCGGACTTCGGACTCGGACCCGTACTCGGACTCGGACCCGGATTCGGATCCGGACCCGGACCCGGAGCTTGACCCGGAAAACCACTATGATACCTAAACTAAATAAACCACTATGATTACCATGAAATGTATACAAATAAAGTATAAGCGAAGTTAAGTGGGTTAGGCTAGTAGTTAGAGAAGTCGGTTTTTTTCTATTAAAGATTAATCATGTTGTCGCCGTTGTTGGCAGTGAGTGCTATTACATTTCGGGGATGAGCGAGTTTAGGTATTTTACGCGCTGCGGCAGGCCCGCGATCTCAGGTCGCCGAACCCTTCCACCGCATTTTCCCTCGGTCGCACTACAATGATGGATTAAACATTCTTGATCCGATCGTGAAGCACATTGAAATCAATCATAACAACACTAACTGTACTTTAATATCAAAGTCTTAAAAATGTTATTTGGTACGAAAATACTAAAGGCCCATTTACACGATACAAGATTCTTGAACATTCAATACAATAAAATTGAGGCAACAAAAAACTTGCACTATCTAAACATACGTGACATTCTTGTATTCAAGTAGCAACTTGAATTCAATACTGGCATACGTGTAAACGAAGTCTAGTGCAGTTAATTGAATACAAGAAGTGCCAATCCATATTTTATTTTCGGCATGAATTCCGTACGCGAAGGTGTGTTCCTTGTCGCTGCTATAATAGCAACTGTGTTACGAGAAAGACTGTTAGAAAAACGTAACAAAAGAAGCGTTAAAAATGCGTCCATCAAATTGTACCACACAAGTTATTAATATGGCTTATAAACATCAGCACTGCTAGATCCAGTTCCCATTGAATCCTTCACTTTCTTCTTTTGAGCTTGATATTGCGTTCTTATGCCCTTAAGTTTCTTCGTTATTTCTTTGGGACCAAAACCTTCTACCCCAAATTCTTTTGAAAAAGCTGCAAGGGCAATCCCGCGAGCCTCGCGGTTTTTATAATTTTTATTCTCTGTGTCCCACGAACATTGATGAATTCTATAAATTTCTATGAATTTAATTATCTCCGAACTACCTAATTTAAAATTATTTTTCTCATTTTATCAGTTTTACCACCCACAAAGAACGTTCAATATTGAATGAAAATCTGTCAATGCAAATCGGTTCAATTCTTGCTTCAATATGGCTTTAATACATCCACAGACCTGTCATTGTCGAGCTCGCGCTTGACAGACAGCTGAAGTGTGCGAAAGGGAAGCCATCACGTATATGAACATCGCATGAGTGCGAAAGAGTCAGACTACAAATGAGAAAACGTGACCATTTTTGAGTTTGAGTTTAATTAAGATATTAACCTTTATAACCGACTTCAAATAATGATTGCTATACCTTTTTGAAGGTGCAGATGTTTAGCAGTAAATTTAAACTTCACTTTCCAACACAGTAAGAGTTAGACTAAGATAAGGCTGTAACGATTTTGATAGCACACGCAGTGCAGGTGTTATTTTATACATCATAATGTCGTAGAATTTTAACGTTTAAAATAACACATTTGAAAAAGTAGTCGATAAAGCAATCAAACACCGACAGATTATTAATATGTTATAACATGACATTACTATTTTTGATCTCACATAGACAATTTACGCACACACTTGCATTTCATTTTTGGTCGCACTTTTGAAGATTGACAGTTGTTCTAGTCATATTAATTCTATGAATACATCATACTACTTGATTCAACTTGAAGTTTAGACCTGTCAAGACTTGCATGCAATTATTGCCGTTCAATAAATGTCTTTGGTGTAAACGAAATACGGTCAAGAATATTGCCTATCAAGAATTGTATACAATAATTGCATTCAAGATTTTGGTTATTGCTTATGTGTAAACATTTTGATTCAATTCTTGAATTCAATTATTGAACGGCAAAACTTGCATACAATTATTGCCGATTCTTGTTCAAGAATCTTGTATCGTGTAAATGGGCCTTAAATCCAGTGCAAATATACATACTTATGTAGGTCATTATTACTAGAAAGAAATTATACGTACTTACTTAGGTACTCGCTTATTTTCATTTTTCGTCATTGCATATGGTATAGGTTGTATAGTGAAACTATTTTAGCTATATAATAAAACCTTTAATTTGTATCTTAAGTTTAGAAACGAGCTGATACTAAGCATCTGATGATGAAGCCTGATGATGATGATGAAGGTGGTCACGGATACCAATCAACCATGTAGTAATACGATTAGGCTCGTTTGATTCGTCTCAACAAGATCTTTGGCACTAGGTGACACTCGGGGTCTGATAATGGAGCTGGAAGGTGGCCACTGGTACCAGTCAACTATGCAATTAAACCACTTCGTGTTTGAGCTCGTTTGATTCGTCTCAACAAGATCTTTGGCACTAGGTGATACTCAGGGTCTGATGATGGAGCTGGAAGGTGGTCACCGGTACCATTCAACCATGCAACTAAACCACTTCGTGTTTGGGCTCGTTTGATTCATTTCAACAAGATCTTTGACACAAGATATGACTCAGGGTCTGATGATGGAGCTGGAAGGTGGTCACCGGTACCAGTCAACCATGCAACTAAACCACTTCGTGTTTGAGCTCGTTTGATTCGTCTCAACAAGATCTTGGACACTAGGTGATATTCAGGGTCTGATGATGGAGCTGGAAGGTGGTCACCGGTACCAGTAAACCATGCAACTAAACCACTTCGTGTTTGGGCTCGTTTTATTCATTTCAACAAGATCTTTGACACAAGATAGGACTCAGGGTCTGATGATGAAGCTGCAAGGTGGTCACCGGTACCAGTCAACCATGCAACTAAACCACTTCGTGTTTGAGCTCGTTTGATTCGTCTCAACAAGATCTTTGACACTAGGTGATACTCAGAGTCTGATAATGGAGCTGGAAGGTGGTCACCGGTACCAGTCAACCATGCAACTAAACCACTTCGTGTTTGTGCTCGTTTGATTCGTCTCAACAAGATCTTGGACACTAGGTGATACTCAGGGTCTGATGATGGAGCTGAATGGTGGTCACCGGTACCAGTCAACCATGCAACTAAACCACTTCGTGTCTGGGATGACAACCTTCCAGCTGCACATCAGACCCTGTGAGTACTATGTTGTGTCAAAGATCTTGTTGAGACAAATCAAACGAGCCCAAACACGAAGTGGTTTAGTTGCATGATTGACTGGTACCAGTGACCACCTTCCAGCTCCATCATCAGACCCTCAGTACTATCTTGTCTCAAAGATCTCGTTGAGAGGAATCAAACGAGCCCAAACACGAAGTGGTTTAGTTGCATGGTTGACTGGTACTGGTGACCACCGTCCAGCTCCATCATCAGACCCTCAGTACTATCTTGTGTCAAAGATCTTGTTGAGACGAATCAAACGAGCCCAAACACGAAGTGGTTTAGGTGCATGGTTGACTGGTACCATTGACCACGTTCCAGCTTCATCGTCAGACCCTGAGTTCTATCTTGTATCAAAGATCTCGTTGAGAGGAATAAAACGAGCCCAAGCACGAAGTGGTTTAGTTGCGTGGTTGACTGGTACCGGTGCCAACCTTCCAGCTCCATCATCAGACCCTCAGTACTATCTTGTGTCAAAGATCTTGTTGAGACGAATCAAACGAGCCGAAACACGAAGTGGTTTAGTTGCATGGTTGACTGGTACCGGTGACCACCTTCCAGCTCCATCATCAGACCCTGAGTCCTATCTTGTGTCAAAGATCTTGTTGAGACGAATCAAACGAGCCGAAACACGAAGTGGTTTAGTTGCATGGTTGACTGGTACCGTTGACCACCTTTCAGCTTCATCATCAGACCCTGAGTTCTATCTTGTGTCAAAACTCTCATTGAGAGGAATCAAACGAGCCCAAACACGAAGTGGTTTAGTTGCGTGGTTGACTGGTACCGTTGACCACCTTCCAGCTCCATCATCAGACCCTCAGTACTATCTTGTGTCAAAGATCTTGTTGAGACGAATCAAACGAGCCGAAACACGAAGTGGTTTAGTTGCATGGTTGACTGGTACCGTTGACCACCTTCCAGCTTCATCATCAGACCCTGAGTTCTATCTTGTGTCAAAGATCTCATTGAGAGGAATCAAACGAGCCCAAACACGAAGTGGTTTAGTTGCGTGGTTGACTGGTACCGGTGACCACCTTCCAGCTCCATCATCAGACCCTGAGTCCTATCTTGTGTCAAAGATCTTGTTGAGACGAATCAAACGAGCCCAAACACGAAGTGGTTTAGTTGCGTGGTTGACTGGTACCGGTGACCACCTTCCAGCTCCATCATCAGACCCTGAGTCCTATCTTGTGTCAAAGATCTTGTTGAGACGAATCAAACGAGCCGAAACACGAAGTGGTTTAGTTGCATGGTTGATTGGTACCGGTAACCACCTCCCAGCTCCATCATCAGACCTATATATTCTGATTCTGACATGTCATCAAAAGCATTTGTATTCAGCCATTTTTTAATTTAGTACCTATAAAATATCAGATCATTTCAAATATTTTTAATGCTGTCCGGTAGTTACATACTATACTATAAAACCAAATACACAGTACTAGGATCAAAGTTTCTCAGTCGCCGTTTACACGCACTGTCACGCACACAGTATAGCATTTTACACGGCGCCTGCCGCACACAATGATAAAAAACCTCGTCGTCGCCGTTGAAAACGTGCGGAGCCGACCGACACACGTCCTACCTCTACAAGCTCTGCCGCGGCACTGAGCTCACGACCGCGCGTCATCGGTAATATTAGAGTCGTTTTCAAAAAATTGCCAAAAAATTATAGTAGAATTTCATAAACACTAATGTATACCATACCATCAGTATAAGTAAACGCTGCAGATTGCTTGAGCATGAAAATGACTTCGATATTAAGTAGAATTTCGTAGGAATTGACACTTGTTTCGGAGAGAAAATTGAGTTTGCTTTTCTTAGATTTTCTCTTTCTCAAAGGTATTTAGGAAAAATGTCAATAGTAATTCCTAATGTACAGGGTATTAGTAATACAAAATAGCCAGCTTTACCAGGGTAAACTTCTCAACATTTACAAATACGAGCTCACAATTTAGTGCTTCACGTGGTTTTTCGGAAACAACCATCAGAAAAAAAATCATTACTAATTTAATAAGCCCTTTTTCCAATATTTAAAAAGTAATTCCTAAAGATAAGAAGACGCTTTTACCGTAACAAGTACTCATTGATTCTAATAATGACCCTAAAGTACTGAATGTCATCGAGGAATATCATCAATTTTGCATTATTTTGACTTTTCTTGTTGGAGCGCTCTTAAACACGACGAAAATATAGAAGACGAATGTACCTACATTGTAAATTGCAGAATTTTTTTTACAGGTAACACCATTAAAGAGACATTTTAATATGTTCTCTTAATTTTCCATTTGCGACCAATGGAATGCTGACCCTCTCTAAGTTTTCATTAATTTAAATAGGTACTATTGGTTTTATTAATATGTGACACCTATTGTAATTCTGAGACAAGCGTGCAGTGCATAGGGCAGGCCGTTTTGTCCTTCGTTTAACGGGTGTGCAGGGGGGCTACCGCGAAAACCGATTCGCAAATTGCGGGGATCTTTCTCTTTTACTTTAATGAGGCCGTAATTAGAGTGACAGAGACAGATGCCCGCAATTTGCGAACTTCGATTTTCGCGGTTAAAGCCCAGAAATAGAAAAATAAAACTCCTTGATCTCATTTTTTTTTCTATACCTATTCAACACTTATCAGATCAGTACATTTGAGGGAATACATACTAATGATTACGTCAAAACAGTAGGGGAGGTATGGGACCATTGGGTAGTCACGATTTACAAGGGGGTGCCCGATCCTCCCGTCCCGACTGCTCAATGGTCCCCTACCTCCCCTACCTGTTTATTTTTGTTCCTTAAATTGACTGTTAGATTGTTACGTAAAACTTTTGAATTGTAAAAATATGGCAGTGGGGTAGAATCAGGCAGGCTGTTTTGCTTTCCTCCTACTAGGTGATTAACTCATAATATACCTTTTCATCCGCATAAATTTGTTAAATTGTAGTAAAGGTAATTGTTGATTTATCTATCTCATAAATAATTATTTGATTTCATTATTAAGTTTGTGGCAAATAGTACTTGCTGATTTTTAAATTTTTTTAAAACCTAAAAACATAAATATAAATAGGTACAAACTGAAAATATATATCGATGTAATATAATTAATCATGGTGTGATTTCCATAACTATCGAGTAGCATCTGGACAGGTATAACACACTACCACAACTCTGGTCTCTGGGATCTGGAGATCTGGACTATTACAAAACGCGTTGAACGCAGGCAGGTAATGTGTACCTATCCTATATATGTACCTATAAGAAATAAAAAGGCATAAAACATGTAAACTGTGAAATAATTGTACCTACTGAATTTATTTTTTAGTATGTATTCATTTTATGACCTAAAATCTCAGTCTATGTGTCAAAGGTTACCTACGTTTCTCCAAGTTTCTAACGCCAGCGGTCTTCATGAATACATAAGAGTAAGCTGTATGTAGGTAGCTGATGATTTTATTTTATAAATCACTTTAATATAATCAGTATAATTCCCTTAATAGGAAATAAAAAAGCGGCCAAGTGCGAGTCGGACTCGCCCATGAAGGGTTCCGTATTTAGGCGATTTATGACGTATTAAAAAAAAACTACTTGCTAGATCTCGTTCAAACCAATTTTCGGTGGAAGTTTACATGGTAATGTACATCATATATTTTTTTTAGTTTTATCATTCTCTTATTTTAGAAGTTAGGGGGGGGGGGGACACACATTTTACCACTTTGGAAGTGTCTCTCGCGCAAACTATTCAGTTTAGAAAAAAATGATATTAGGAACCTCAATATCATTTTTGAAGACCTATCCATAGATACCCCACACGTATGGGTTTGATGAAAAAAAAAAATTTGAGTTTCAGTTCGAAGTATGGGGAACCCCAAAAATTTATTGTTTTTTTTCTATTTTTGTGTGAAAATCTTAATGCGGTTCACAGAATACATCTACTTACCAAGTTTCAACAGTATAGTTCTTATAGTTTCCGGAAAAAGTGGCTGTGACATACGGACGGACAGACAGACATGACGAATCTATAAGGGTTCCGTTTTTTGCCATTTGGCTACGGAACCCTAAAAATGTGCTACCTAACTACCCATATTTGACTATTAAAAAAATAAGTAGACAAGTAGGTACATAATTTCACATAACATGTTTCCTCTCCAGCAGAACGAGACTCTCAAGAAAAATCAGAAATGCAGAAAACACAGTACCTACTTTGGGAAGAAACTAATAACTGAATCTCTAGTAAAAGACATATATTTTCATTTGCAAAGCTCTTTTATGACCAGTAAGTGACATAAGATATAGTTCCTCGTATGTATGTAGCGGTTACGTAGGTACACGTAGGTTAGGTACAATAGGTACAGCGCCGTCGCCTGTGTCTCGCGCGCATCTAAAGGTCACGCGCAAGTTCAAGTATGAAGGGCAAGGCGCGGCGGCGCACGCTTATTATCGGCAGCCATTTCACCTGATCACCGCGCATGTTCTAAAGGTTACACTGACCTTTCCTTTACTTATTTGGCAGTACATCTTCTACTTTTACTTATTCTCATTCTCACACTTAATCCTGCCTACTTGCAAAAGTTTTCTACCTACAATTCTAAATACCCAAGTAGAGGGCAGGAGAACTGCTGGGTGTTGAACAGCTGGGTAAGGGCCGGTATAGACGGACTGCAATCCGACTGCAACTTGTATGGGAACTGCACGCCGACGTTGCAGTTGACGTGCAGTCAGCGTGCAGTTTCCATACAAATTGCAGTCGGGTTGCAGTCCATCTGTATTGGCCCTAAGTTGCGAAATTGAAATATATTGGAAAGTACACGTCATACGTTAGAGCTACAGTAGAAACTGCATGATTCCTACCTCACCCCGCACGAATTCAGATGTCATAGGTATTAGGTGTACCTAAACCAGGGACAGCTCATATCGAATCGATCTAAACAGTGCTCGCCAAATTACTCTCCTCTAATCTCCTACGCCTAATACTATCCCGACTCCAATATACCACCTCTCACACCATAAAGTGATCCTCCCTGAACAATTTTGGTTTAGGACTGATCACTCTTGTGTGCATCAAATCCGCCGTCTGGTGGAGCACATCCTCGTTTGGATGACGGGTTAAGGTCGTGCGATCTCCACAGCCGTAATCTTTGATATCGGTAAAGTCTTTGACAATAGTTATTTGTACAACAAGAGATCAAAGTTTGATATTTCTTCGAGTGCTTATTTTGAGTCCCGTGCAAGCGAAAGATTCTATAGTAGATTCACGAGCGTAGCGAGTGAATCTAATTTAGAATCTTATGTACCTCGCAACCGAGCTAGCAAATCTGTAGCAGTTGTACGTCAGGGTTATCACTACTACGCATAAACTAAAGTACGAAAAATATTTTACACTACATATGGGGCTACTTTTTCGCACTAGTGCGTAAAATAGCACTTTTCGTGCGGATGTCGAAACTTGTGCCATATGTACTGTAAAACGTTGTTCGATACACGTGCGAATAGGTAATTCGCAACTCGTGTCGATTTAAAACACTCCCTTCGTTCGTGTTTTAATTTATCGCCACTCGTTTCGAATTTCCTCTTTTTCGCACTTGTATCGAAAATAACTATTCTTTGTTTTCAAATACACCAATATTTTCAAGCAATGAAAATTCCATGTTAATATTTGAAAGAAATGCGAAAAAAACGTGATTTTATAAACAAAATAACAGATACATTGAAACGCATCTAATATAGACATTGACCTGTTAATTTATATTACTTGACAGTAAATTAAACCGGGTTATATCGGAAAAGGGTCAACAACGATCAATTTTATTAATCTTACATACAATAAAGTTAAAGCAAAATGGTTCATCATAATCGCCAACCCTGACACAAAACTGTCATATGCTACGATTTTGCTAGCTCCGTTGCGGGGTATGCATGTCGTTAATGTGACTTTTGTGTGTTAAATGAGAAAAAAAAACGATCTTGTCTATTAAACCTGCCCGTTACAACAATGTACTTGAAGTCGCGCGCGAGAACGTATCTCATGCTGCTGCTAGGGTCTGCTTTCCATCAGACGGGCCTTCTTCGTTTTTGTGTTAGAACGGTTATAATATCAAAACGGTAAATTATAAAAGTTTGACCATATTCTGCTCACTGCCATTATCCTGAGGGGCTCCCGCGAAAATCGAAATTCGCAAATTGCGGGGATCTTTCTCTTTTACTCCAATGAAGGCGTAATTAGAGTGACAGAGAAAAATGCCCGCAATTTGCGAACTTCGATATTCGCGGTTATAGCCCTGTTTTAATTCAAATGTAGGTACCAAATTGGTCAATATTTCATTACTGAGGTTATTACTCAGGTTACTCGAATATAAAGAACGGTTATACTTCTCATAGTGGACATGGTGTTACTTACATATGGGATACTTACTTCGCCGAAGTGTGCGTGATGGATGCTCCCGGCAGTTTCCTCTCGCTGGCTCCCCCGCCCCGCTGCTGCTGGCTGGATCCGCAACTCATAGATTTTTTTGGCTTTTTAACAGACAGCGATTACCTACACCGATTTCTAAGAGTATTTCGCTATTCGTCCTTGCCAAAAAACACAATATATACCTATTTTTATTTTGTTTAATTCCCATTTGATATATTCCTGTGATGAGATGCATGCATACCTACCCATTAGTCCCTCCCCATTATCCAGAGATATTATAATAGGAATGTTGTTGGTTCACCGTATGTAACTGGTTTGAGTTATTTTATTGCTGATTTTTGACAGGAAGTACCATCCGGAAAAATTTGATGTCCTGGCAAATAGAAGACCAGTATATGATCTGAAAAAAATCTAAGAGTGACACGACACAATCCCCAAAAAAAATATTGAACTTTCTATTTTATCGGATTTTAAAGGACATTATTTCAAAATTTGGAACCAATCGTGTGAATATAAACCGAAAAAAAAAGGTTTAAAGAAATCATTAGTCAAAAACTGTCACATAAAAAGTCTATTTTTTTATTCGGTAGACTAAAATGACATTTCATAGTATGAACATAAAATGTCATTTTATACTATGAAATGTCATTTTAGTCTACTGAATAAAAAAATAGACTTTAGAGGTTATTGATACTCAGCATAAATATTCTTCACTAGAAGAAGTAGCCATAAATAAAAACCAGTCTGTTTAACGCCAGGACCGATTTACTATGGAAAGCCAACTATGGCCTTTATTCGTTATAATGTACCTAATTATTAGTTGTAAATCTATTTAGAACCCATAGACTATATAAACGAGTAATTGACCCCACAACTTTGCTGAATTGTCCGTTTCAAATCATTGGTTATAATTATTATAATACCAAGCTTATTTAAAATTCAAGTAACGAGTGGTAAGACGTCAGTTTTTATAAGCAACAGAACGAGCGGTCGCGTAGAGGTGGCGGCGGCGGTGAAATCAAACCTCTCTATGTAAGTGGGTTGGTGAAAGAATTTCTCCGCCGCGCTGCGCCGTGCGCCGCCGCCGGTACCATCAGCACGACACGCTGGCCTACACACACTGTTACTCATTCAAATACGTAGGTTGCTAACAGCCAAATAGGCGATTTTAATTTTGCAGTAACGAATAGTTTTTATTATGTGTTCCTAATACACGGTTCAATACCGATGATTAATTTTGATAATTAATAACAATAATTAATAATAATAATTAAGTATTATGATTAATTATCAAAAAAAAATATGAACACTCATCCACAGGTTTAATTTTACCTTGGCGTATTTTGAGTAATGTTAATAATAATTACGAAATGAAATTAATAAATTTATCGCCGGAATCGGTTGCAATCAATATTAAATCGGCGTTTAATCAAGCAGTCCTAATTGTGTATAATTTGCTGGCGGTACAGCACGCTGGCTGGTGTGCGCGGGCGACACCAGCGCCCCGCCGCGCCGCTGCCGCGTGTGTCGGCGGCTGTTTTCTCTCGTGTGCCCTGCACTTGCGCAGTGATCGCAAAAAACCAATTGCTTGGCAGTCACTTGGCAGTATGTGCATTATGACAATTTTCACATCCGACTTTCTTCCGACTCACGGGAACATTACGTGTGTTGTGTGAACTTTTAGTGGAATCTTTCACTTTGTCTGTTTCACACCTTTGTTTGCGACATTGACGTCTTGACCTACTTACGTTAGTAGTGAGCAGAGATGGAAAAGTTTCGTTATAGAAATGCGTTTTAGTGGATTTAATTTAAACGGTTGAGTAAATGTTGATAGGACAAAAACATAGGTTTAGTTAACGAAATTTTTTCTTTCATTTTACATTAATTTACAATTTACTTAAGATAATTGGAAAACCTCTCGAAAAATATAACAGTGTTTTCTTACAACAGTACATTATATATCTACAAAAAAGTATCGGTGATGCATTACCGTAAGTATTCGAAAAGATTTACAATAAAAAAATACATAACTAAAGTTACCAATAAATACTTAAGAACTATCAATCACTTAGCTACTAAATAAAAGGTACTTGATAAACATTATGACTCTATTATAAGCTGGGGTGTGACACAGTGATCAAAAACGTCATTTAACTTGGCTTTGGTAATGTTAAAATGTTTGAGAAATAGACTCGAAACAAAAAAAAAGCCCGGAAATGTAATGGAGAAGATTGGTAAAACGGGTCTATATATGTAAGTATTATTAGATAAAACGGAGTATTCTAATTGGGTGCATTTGATCTTCACTTGATATTTTTAGCCATAACTTCAAAAAACCATTTTAGAAATAGCAAATATACTGGATCAACCAAATCTTGTCAGTAGTAAAAGGCGGCAAATTTGAAAAATCGCGGGTTAGCAACACTGTGTTCGAATAATTCCAAAATCGCGTGTCATCTGTGTGTTATCTGTGGAATGTGGATCGTGAATGACAGCCATCATCTTATTGTTTACATTCTGAATCGTTTCTATTTCAAGAGAAATTTCTGCTGTCACCATTAAATACCAAGATTATGCATGACCTCAAGCAAAGCTAAGGTGCCTACAATGTACAATCATGCTCGTTGACGGTAAATATTACTAAAATTTGAGGTTATGATAATTCATTCGAACTGACGTATGAAGGGCGGAAAAATAAACACGTTATGGTTCGATGTACATTGCTGCTTTTCTTAGCGCAATTCTGCTCATTGGGTGTTACATGGTGTTACCCTACTTTAATTCGCAGTACATTGCTACTGACAAGATTTGCTTGACGCACTATAAATAACTGTAGTGTCGTTTGCAGACTCCATGGTCGCCGGCCCGTGAACTAGCGGCAAGAGCGAACCTCAACTATTTCATTCGAAATTAATCAAAAGCAATAACTACCTATAGAAATTAATAACAATTTAAAATAGATGACAATACAGCACTAAATATTTGGTAGAACGAGTAATCATTAAAGTGAGGAAAGAAAATAAGATAATTCTCATGACATCGTATGAGAGAAAGCAATACATTAAATAATACAATACAGATTTAGTAAAAAGTGAAATTCTAAGAACAAAAATAGATACCTACTGTTTTTTTCTTTTTACGGTCTTTTATAACATTATAGTAACGAGATACACACGGTAAATGCACACGGTAGGATGCAGCCTGCATGCAGGCATAACAAACACCCCTAATTACATATATATGCAAAATGACATAAATCCAAATTGTAGGTAGTCATATATTTTTAGATAAAAGCAGTTAAATGGGCGTTTTCTAAAATAAATATTGAAAACCTGATTCTCACAGATCCTGGTGTTTTTGGGTTATTTCAACTCAGATTCACTAGCATATTCAATCCTGATGATAAAAAAAAATGTCCCAAAAATTTGTATGAAAATTGTACATTCCACTACGTCACGCCCATACAAGTGAAATTTTTTCTCATAATAACGTGACGTAATGGAATGGACATTTTGGGACATCTTTTTTTAATGGCGGGATGGAGTATGCTGTCGATTCTGAGTATAATGAGCCCAAGAATGTCCAGATCTGAAAGAATCAGGTTTTTGATATTTATTTTAGAAAAAGCCCAAATAGCAGTGAAAATGTATGTTTTATTTATTTTACAATTTTTACCCTAAACCAATAAAACAATACGTATATAATATCGAGTAAAAAAAAACATGTAGATAAGATAAGGGTAGAACCTGGACAAGTACTAAACGGTCTATGAAAAATTACGAGAGTAGAAATACTTATCGGCTTTCGATGATCGGGTAAAAGACGCCGTTAGGTTAGAGATACTAAATGTACCTAAGCATATTATTTGACTTAACATGAGTCGAATGCACTATTGCGCAACATCGTTATTGGAACAATTTTTTTAAATATTTTTTTCCATCCGCTTCCCGGACGCGGCCAGTTCCGGAGCTCGCGTGCGCCAGCGCAATATGAAGGAATCGATCAACTCACGGCGCCGCACAAGCAGCGTTTAACTAAACACAAATAGAGTTTGTGTTTGTTTTTAAATTCATTTTACTATATGTACCATAAAGTAGATACAAAAAAGCTTTGGCGGAAAAATAATTCAATACCTGGGTTCAAGTAAACGAAATGTTTCAAAGATTTTCAGTACCTCGGCGCTAGCCTCATGAGATTTGTCTTATTTGTTTATATGAACGATTCATGCACCTAATTTTATACAATTTACTAATTAATATATTCGTTAGAATTGACTATAAATAGGTAATCGGAGTAACAATTCACATATAAGGCATTATAATTATTTCAATTAAATTTTGAAGTCGACTTAACATACGTACAATATTAATAGTACAAATAAAGAGCATCAAAATAATCAAAATAATTGTTACTTAGCCAAATTTGAAATTAATAAATCTAGCTAATGAGATGAAATTTAAAGTAATAAGTGAATAAGTATAAAAAATAACCATTCATGAAAATGTAAATTCAATTTTCACTAAAATTAATATAAATAATATTATCTACACCAAAGTAATTCTGGAGACATAATCTTAAAACTAGATAACATTGCACTTGTCCTTAGGAGAAGTGTAACCTAAAGGGGTTAATATAAAAATAATACAAGACTATCGCTCATAACTAAGTTAGAAGACAATGACATATACATACATTCAATGTTGAAGTACTCGTGAACAATTAATAGCCTAAAAAGTGAGATTCCGCTCGAATTGAGGTACTAGCAGCACACAATAATACGTCCGTCAACAAACAACAATCACTCACACATATCTACGATCTACAAAATGCTTCATTTTGAGCTAGTGCCAGGAATGATCCCGTTAGTCTTTGCTCTGTGATTAGTCTCTCCCGATTCGCTTATGTATTTGCTGGTGTTTGATGAGGTGCGCTTTCTGGCGAAAGGCTTTGGCGCACACATCGCACCTGAAGGGCTTCTCACCTGTGTGAGTTCGAAGGTGCACCTTTATATTCGATTTGTTGAGGAACCCTCTATTACATATACCGCAACGATGAACTGGCTTTTCTTTTCCAAGAAGTCCGCTCAATTCGGCTGCCGTCGCTGTGGGGAAGGCCAAAGAACTACCGTGAATATTTCCTCCATTACTTGATTGTTTCGCCTTTGCTCGACTTCTTTTACTTTTGCTGGAAGGAGTAGAAGTTGTTGTGTGGGCGTGAGGATAGCCCAATAGCCGATCCGGACTACAAAGTCCATCGGGTTTCAAACTGAGAGCATAATGAGGTGGGTACCGGCCATTCAAGAGGCCACCTACGCCATCTGTGGTTGATACAGCGTTTCCTGGAGGGGAAGAGGTCGATATTACATCCATACCAAAACTAGTAGAACTGGGTGCTTCTTGTTTCACCGGTGGGCCATTTTGAAGCCTATTTTGTAGCAAAGGCATATAACCATGGGTGAGAAGGGTTTGTAGTGTTGAGCCAGCTTGTCCGTGAGATGAAATCTTGTGAAGGAATTCTTGACTTTTTGAAAATTCCTGACCTGGTTTGCATGGAAAATCTAACCCGGGATGGTGAGAACTTTGAAGTGACGGCGGTGGAGAGCTTGGTAAAAACTCAGCCAGATCTTGTGGTACTATTTTATCACTGTGTTGGCTGCATGCTCCTGCTATCCATGCGTCGATGTCCATCCAACTGTCTCTTGAATCATTTCTTTCAGGGTCTTCTGGTTGTGAGGGTACTGTTGTGTCAGCTATTGCCGAACCAATTATGGCAGCTATGTCCTCAATGGAGCTAATGTCGTACATGTCTTGTTTGTGACCATCATCAAACATTTTTGCAGGTGGCGAGCAAGATGTAGCGCAAGAATCTGGTGCACCGGGAGCAGAATTTTCCGCTGAGAACGGTTTCGTATCAGCATCTAACGGGAAAGGTTTAACGTCTTCGAGATCAGGGGGCTCAGTCTCCGCGGCACAAGTTGATGATGAAACAACGTCATGATCAGCACCATATCCACTTTGTGTAGGGTAGTTATTGTTTTCTTCTGGAAGACGTTGAGCGATGGCGTGGTAATGGTGACCAGAGATACCATTTATCGAAAGATGACCAGTATAGCCAGTAAAAGGAGGCAACGGTTTTAGTTCTGCCAGTGGAGGTGGAGCTAGTAGAGAATCCAACAGTTCATGGCAGGTCGGAGGGGGCGAAGCGGCGTCCAACTTGGGGTCGAGCCAGCACGCGCCGAGAAGGAGCTCGTCGCCGCCCCCGCTGCCGGCGACCCCCGCGCACTTCATGCCGCGTCTTACCGCGACCCCAGAACCCAGCGAGATCCCGCCACTGCCATACTTAGACGCCGCCACCCTGACGTGTTATCTGCAACAATTATTCAAAACATATAGCAAACACATTTAAATATCATGTAAGAAACATTGTTCAAACTGTGTTAGAAAGGTTAGAAAGTTATGGCATGTTGCAAAGTCATTCAAACAATATTGATTGAAGAGAAGTCATGAGGTAGGTTTGAGTTATTTTCAAAAGCAAACGTTATTATGGCGAAAATCGTAAATAATTATTTGATCAGGATTGTAAATGTAGGTTCTCGGCGCGTACGCAATCAAGATGTAGGCGCGAAATAATCGCTTCCATTTAGCCGCTTCGCTTCAGTAGCTATCGGTGTTGTTGCCGTGGCTGTGGATACCAATAGCAACACTACTTTATGCAAATACTTTTCTTATTCCTATGATTTAATTCAGATTAAAGATTTTAATACAGGAGGGGTAATACTCTTGGCGAGTCTATAGATATATATATGTACGTAAACTTTGATGTTTTGTCAATCGATTCATCTCTCTATGTCCCATGTACGTCTCCATGTTGTAGGGACCTGCGTAACAGTTTATATTTCTTAAGAAAACCTTCATAGTTTGGCCACGTACCTATTAGTGTCGAGATTAAACTACTTAAACTATGAATACTAAATTAGTGGTATTTTTAGCGGTATCAATTAATTATCCTAATTTTAGCATGTACCTACATAAATAGTAAATAAATAGGGTTAGCCCTTAGGCCTATGGTAATAATGGTCGTGTTGGTGTGATTCCACGCTGGGAGCTGATAGGCGCCATTATCATTACGGTCACATTCAAACTTGAATAATAAACTTTATTTAGAACTAGCGACCCGCCCCGGCTTCGCACGGGTTAAGAAAGTATACATAAACCTTCCTCTTGAATCACTCTGTCTATTTAAAAAAACGCATCAAAATCCGTTGCGTAGTTTTAAAGATCTAAGCATACATACAGACAGACAGACAGACAGCGGGAAGCGACTTATACTATGTAGTGATATCTATTGGGTTTGATTTTTATACGATATCTATATGTAACTGCAATATAAACTGAAACATTTCTTACATATTCCTAGCTACATGTACATACCTACATGTAAATATTAAGCCTTGCTATGTATGGATACATTTTTAACCTATATCCACCCGAATTTATACTCTGAAGCTTGCAAATTTTTGAGTATTGCATTCTGATTTGAATATAATTTCGTAAACTAATTTTCAGTTCAGTGACTTAAGGAGCATCTGCGCTTTGTTCAACAACATGACGTATTCCACCGAATCCATGTACTTCAGATAACCTTTATTACTACACACTAAGATCTCAATTGAACGCTTTCAGTGAAAGCGGACGAGCGGTATCGGTAGGTACCTTGTATCTTTTGACGTGCACTATATATAGATTACGCATCGAACTAACCATGACAATACGTATACATCAAAGCAATATTTTCTATATATACTTAATATCAAATTACAATGCAATATTGAAGCATTGATTGTCTACAAGTACCTACCATCGAATACGAGTGGTCGATCATGCACTGTTAGTACCTACCAAAATTTTTATACCAACCTACATACCATTCTAAACTTAATAAAATCTCAGTATTTTCTTAGCACCTTTCTGCTGGGAAGTATTCACGATTGTGGATCAAACACAAACTATGTTCGCGTCTTTCCAGTAGACATACACAAAAGTAAGGGCTATTAAGGTTAATTTTCTTATTTAACCCTTATCCATATGAAAAGGTCCTTTTAAGAAAAGATCCTTTTATTTGGATAAATATGATAAAATCATTACCCACATGCCCACAAGCTGTTAACTATTGGCCACAGGAGAGGAAACTTGTGTGTTCGCGCGAACTGTTCAGTTTTCTCAACATAGTCGAGGATAAAAATGGACATTTATGCCGAGTTATACACTCTACTTGTCACCTCGATTGTGAGTAAAATATACAAAAATATCCAATAGTGTAAGTTATTTTACTGTATTTATTCAAGACTAAAGAAAATTGTACTCCGTTGCTCCGGCAAGGCTGGCAGTTTGTATGGCAGATTTTGGACTTTATTGCTAAGACAATGCTACTTAATCATTGACAGATGATTTTATTTTATGCTTATTTTATTTTAGGTAGAACATAATAAGCAACTTTATGTCGTCTACGCACGACTTAAAGTCGAACTTTACGAGCATTAGAAGTGAATAACTTTATTAATACTACGAGTACATTTATGTATTACATAAAAGGTATGGTTTTTTGAAATGCGTTTTTTAAGTAACCTCTTTATTTTGCATGGCAAAATATAAACGAATTCACCACTGACCGAGCTGACCACCACTCTTTTTATTAGAGTGAAAATGTTCATAAAATATGTCCAACGGAACAACGTGATTCGTGGGTTATCCGATATTAGTCCGTGCCTAATAAAGGAATCTACCGAAGAGCAAGCGCCTGACTACGAAGGTACCGGCGGGCGGCGGCGGCGGCCACTTAGCGTACCGTACACACGTTAACAATTAACCGAGTTATTCGAGTTAGCTGACCGTGTTCTTTGCAACAATCTACTGCCAATCGTAACGAAATCAGGATACGGATAATAGAGGTATACTTGTACGAGTAAATATTCTTATACTTAGATACACTTTGCGCACGAGAACTGTAAGTAAATAAAAGTATAAGTACTACTTTGCGTTGTTGTTGCTGAGTCGTTGAATTCCAATTAACTTATCGATTTATGTTAAAAATTTATCGTACTAAAACCCATGCTTTTGGCTCTTATATCGTCATAGGAACCTCAACGAAACCCAAATCAACCAAGAGACGACCCAGCATCGAGCTGCCTGGAGACGCATGATACGGAGGGCCGACCCCAAATAAAATGGGAAAGGGCCAGGCAAAGAAGAAAGAAGAAGATCGTCATAGGTATGTATGTACCTAACTAGCTGTTGCCCGCGACTTCGTACGCGTGGATTTGTATATTGGTGTGGGTCTACATTAGCTTAGAACATTATGCAGCAAAATATTGCAGTAGGGCGGTTAATCATTTGTTAATTATTAATATTATACAACGCATGAGACTTGTCTATCACAATCTACGAAGTTTCTAGCCCCTGACTAAATAAAATTGTTCTCGATATAATCCCTCTCAACCCCCTTAGAATAATTTTTTGTCCTCTATTTAATAAAACATACTACCTAACCTCCTATTTACGAAGTTTGAAGTAAAGAAAATTAAACCCTATATAAACTTTGAACTCCTTTTTAACCATTTATGGGGATGAATTTTTAAAAACGCTGAAATTACTTTTCTTGTATTCTAATAATATGCCTATGTACAAAGATTCAAGCCTCACAAAAATGTTTGAACTCCATACAAACTTTCAACCCCTTTTTCACCACCTTGAGATATGAATTTTTAAAAACGCTGAATTTTTTTTTCCGTTTTAAAATAATACCTTTTTACTAAGTTTCAAGTTCCTAGCTTAAAATAAAATTTGAACCCCGTACAAAGTTTCAACCCCCTTTTAACCCTATTAGGGGATAAATTTTACAAAACGCTGAAATTACTTTTCCTGTCTTCTAATAATATCCCCAAATACAAAGATTCAAGTCCCGCGCTCGAAAAAATGTTTGATATCCATACAAACTTTCAACCCCTTTTTCACCACCTTAGGAGATGAATTTTCAAAAACGCTGAAATTAACTTTCATGTATTTAAATTTAATATCTTTTTGCAAATTTTCAAGTTCCTACCTTAAAATAAAATTTGCTCCCGAAGACGAATTTTCATCGCCTTTTTAACTCCCTTAGGGGTTAAATTTCCAAAAACGTTGCAATTACTTTATTTTGTAATCGGCTATTATGCCTTTCTAAGAAGTTTCAAAGCATTTGTTTGGATTCAAACTTTCAACCCCTTTTTAACCCTGTTAGGGGATGAATTTTCTGTAATTAATTTTCCTGTCTTTGAATAATATCCTCAAATACAAAGATTCAAGTCCCGCGTTCGAAAAAATGTTTGGTATCCATACAAATTTTCAACCCCTTTTTCACCACGTTAAGGGATGAATTTTCAAAAACGCTGAAATTAGTTTTCTTTTATTTTAATAATATATCTTTTTACGAAGTTTCAACTACCTAGCTTAAAATAAAATTTGAATCCCATACAAACTTTCAACCCCTTTTTAACCCTGTTAGGGGATGAATTGTACAAAACGCTGAAATAACTTGTATTGTCTTCTAATAATATCCCCAAATACAAAGATTCAAGTCCTGCGCTCGAAAAAATGTTCGATATCCATACAAACTTTCAACCCTTTTTTCACCACCTTAGGGGAGAAATTTTCAAAAACTCCGAAATAGTATTCTTGTATTTAAATTTAATATCTATTTGCAAAGTTTCAAGTTCCTAGCTTAAAATGAAATTTGCACCCCAAGACGAACTTTCATCCCCTTTTTAACACCCTTAGGGGTTGAATTTCTAAAAACGTCGCAATTACTTTATTTTGTAATCGGCTATTATGCCTTTCTAAGAAGTTTCAAAGCATTTGTAATAGATTCAAACTTTCAACCCCTTTTTAACCCTATTAGGGGATGAATTTTCAAAAACGCTGAAATTACTTTTCCTGTCTTATAATAATATCCCCATATACAAAGTTTCAAGTCCTCCACTCACAAAAATATTTGATCTCCATACAAACTTTCAACCCCTTTTTCACCACCTTGGGGGATGAATTTTCGAAAACGATGAAATTAGTTTTCTTGTTTTTTAATATAATACTTTTTTACAAATTTTGAAATTCCTAGCTTAAAATAAAACTTGTACCCCATACAACCTTTCATCCCCTTTTTAACCCCCTTAGGGGTTGAATTTTTCAAAATCGCTTCTTATCTCTTGTACACTTTATAAATGCAACCTAGTGTGCAAATTTCAACTTTCTAGCTTTTGTAGTTTCGGCTCTGCGTTGATGAATCAGTCAGTCAGTCAGGACACTTGCCTTTATATATATATATAGATATAGATACATAATAATATTATATATATATTAATAAGTATTAATTTAAAAAAAAACCTTTTTCACACCACCTATTCGGAAAAGAGCTTTTTCTTCCCTGCTAGGAGGGATCAAAGTGGCACTTTTCCTCCCTTCTAGGAGGGATCAAATTAATACTTTTCTGTTCTAGCACACTATTTTTACATTTTTTTGCACATTATTTTTTTAGCTTAAATAATCTGTTTAAGCATCAGATTGTGTCAACACTAAGATTTTTTTATTTTCCTCCTAATTTATGTGTAAAGCAGTATGTGTCACACGGTATCAAAATTATTTCGTCTTGGGCGGAATCCCTCATTACGCTCAGGATTCAATGTACGCCCTTGACGGAAATATATCATTTTGATCCCTTGTAACACAAACTACAATTAATCTTACAATAGTAGATTGTTAACCAAGGGTTGAAAGGCACCCATTTCTGTCGAGGTAATAGTTAGTTTATAGTCCGAGACGGAAAGGCCGTGCATCGAAAAATAACAGGATCTTAGAAAGGTGGCAGTGGCTAGCCCCGGAAACAAACAGTAGTGATTTTCGGATATATGTTTCTTGACTATATGATAAGAGATTTCGTAGTAGTCGAAACACGAATGCTTAAAATTTTCTCGATAGAAAATAAATCCAAACTTACGTGTTCATTTTTCGGTTTTAGCTTCGTGCAACTAGAAAACACATCCATATCCAGCACAATCCACCTTACAGCAAAGGTTTTCATCTCGTCTTAACTTTCAAAGAACTAAATATTAACTTATTATCCTTTACCGATGGATTTATTATCGATTTTTGATTTTATGAATTCAACAGCAAACGCCCATTTTACGCAGTTCGGTTTCTCTTTCTGTCATGCGTCAAAGTCATAAATGCATCCTTTATGCCAGTAATGTTAGATGGCCGTCGTGCCTCAAAGAGGTAAGACCTATGTCACTTCGCGCAGCGCTCCGAATTACGTAAAATTTTAATATCCAATAAACGTTGAGTCGTAACTCCATTGAGTAGTAACGGAATCGGAGGTAAACCTATGATGGTGCCTTCTTACAGGCCTATACGTTACGCATGTGTGCGTGTTTGCTTAGCTACGTCATGCTACGTCGAAATCTATACTCTTTGTCAGTTACAACGGGTTAGGAAATTTCGACAGATATTGAAATGTATCGGTAGCTGTTTGGTATTTAGCCATCAGAATCTAACCGTAACTTTTTGCTTTATTTTTGTTTAAAAATAAAATATCTATAAGAATATATTTTTTGCTTTTTTTCTATTGTAATGATAAAAATAAATCTAGTATGTTTCATGCTCAAATAATTTAAAATAATTGAATAAATATTGAAAACTAATTGATATTATTCGTTTTAATTATTATATTATTAAGTTTGTTTGAATAAAATATTTTATTTCAATAATACGAAAAGTTATTATATTTAAGTACCACTAAAAAAGGTCCCTACTTACAAAAACTCACTTGCACGGGCCGGGGTTCGAACCCGTGACCTCCGGTTTGAAAGTCGCACGCCACTACAATTTCACATAAGTAATTTACAATGACATGATACCGTGGAAAAAGTGAATATTACAATGTACTTGTGTTACTATCATTTTATAGTTTATTTTGGCTTGACAAGGAGGAATGAGAAAAACGTGCAGAGCGAGAGGATTAAATCTCTCTGTCCCTTTCTTAAAGTAGCCAATCCTAATTATGACATCTGTTTTGATATTAATTCTTTGAACATAATTTGTCGATGTTCTTTTTTAGGGTTCCGTAGCCAAATGGCAAAAAACGGAACCCTTATAGATTCGTCATGTCTGTCTGTCTGTCTGTCTGTCCGTCTGTCCGTCTGTCTGTCCGTCCGTAGGTCACAGCCACTTTTCTCCGAAACTATAAGAACTATACTGTTGAAACTTGGTAAGTAGATGTATTAAATAGAAAAAAAACAATAAATTTTTGGGGTTCCCCATACTTCAAACTGAAACTCAAAAAATTTTTTTTCATCAAACCCATACGTGTGGGGTGTCTATGGATAGGTCTTCAAAAATGATATTGAGGTTTCTAATATCATTTTTTTCTAAACTGAATAGTTTGCGCGAGAGACACTTTCAAAGTGGTAAAATGTGTGTCCCCCCCCTGTAACTTCTAAAATAAGAGAATGATAAAACTAAAAAAAATATATGATGTACATTACCATGTGAACTTCCACCGAAAATTGGTTTGAACGAGATCTAGTAAGTAGTTTTTTTTTTAATACGTCATAAATCGCCTAAATACGGAACCCTTCATGGGCGAGTCCGACTCGCACTTGGCCGCTTTTATATCATCGAGAAAGATTTTTATTTAAAAAATGTGTTGAATTTATATGTTTTATTTATGTTTTTTTGGCATAAATTTCATTACTTTGACAAACGTTTTGATGTGATGTGTGAAACGAACCATGTGATCAACGATTTATCTAATAAAACTTCATTTAGTCGAAAAAAATAGTTGTCTACTACCGGGTGGAAAAAAATTATGGGCCCTGGAGGGAAAGTGCCTTAAAACCTTAAGTTTGCTCATTTTACTTAAATGAAACATTATTGTTTTTTAAAGAAACAACTGCATTCAAAGATTTTTGAAGTGAAAACTTCTTTAGCGGCGCTAGGCACTTTTTGAGGTGGGGAAAAAATGATAAACTCGAGACAGCGTAAGGCGATCATGTGACCGTAAGGTTTAGATGGCATTTAAATCAATAAAGAAAAACTCAATGACATTACATGAAAAAGGTTATAATCTTGTACGGGCTGAAATACGAGGATCTCACAGTATTATAACTTTATACCACTCAAATATAATTCAATAAAGCTACATCTTGATGAAATCGCTAATAAAAGTGAACTCTAGTACTGGTGAATAAAACTCAAAATATCATGACCAAATATATTTAGATGCGAGGTCTGCAAGGTAACTTTACAATTTCTATTCGAATTTTAAACAATTAACGCTATAAATTTGAATTTCGAATTTTAAACAAGCTCACTGACCAGCAATTTCGGAACCAAAAGTTTTCAATAGAAAGGAGGATGGGTCAATTATACATAGTGCTGCAGACATTTTGGACTAGTCATTGAGTTTTAACTTCTGTCGGCACTCCCGGAATGCAACACGTTGTTTTTTTTAAATTCGCTTAGTCGCGCCCGGGAATCGAACCTACTTTTTCCACACTGTATAAAATAACAAAATGCTTTTCTTCTGGTAACTTAAATGTTCTATCTATCTTGGTGATATGTCAATGCAATCAAATAATCTGAAAAAATAATAATAACCCAATTTATGAATTCCGTTCCTTCAGAAAAATGCGAAATGTACGTACAATTTTTAGGGATATCGTACTTTTCCCAAAGACAAATTTAGTTGGCTAAGAGACATTTTCACTGATCCAAATCTGTACTAAAAATCTAACATACAATGATAAGGACTTAATCGTTTTAAGCTCAAGAGTGAGTTTTCCTAAAGCATTTTCTAAAAATTATGTCTTTATTAACGTTAGGAGTGCACTGCAGCATGTCAAATGTATGCCAAAATGTCAAGGGAGAGAACAATAAATTAAGTTTCAATTCCACTTCCACTCATCAGCAAAGTGATATAAGTATATCAGCAGTTTAAAGTTATTTTAGATAACAAAATTAGCGCATCAAAAAAATCAAAGTGCATAGAAAAAAAGTCTCCTGAGTCATAATAAAATTGATGTCTCTTGGGTCACCAAAAAAGTCACCAGGGAGAACGATGACCCAAATCACATTTAAAAGAAAAGGTAAATTTTGTGTACTACCTACGAACATTTTTCAAAAAACTATGTTTTTATAACATATTAGACCCAGGATAGATCTAATACCTCTTTTCGTACCCCGGATAAAAGTAACTGAAACGTTACGTTATTAGGTTCACGATGCCGCGTTGTGCCCTTGCCTTCGTTGCGATATGTTTGGTAAGTCAGGAGACTTAAAAAATGAGCCATGATTTTGGGACATATTAACAAATATTTTTTTGAATAGGTATATATTAATTTTAGCGGACTTTAATAATTTACCAGTTAAATTAGATGTAAATACCTTTTTAGTTAATCGTTAATATGATATATTAGTAGCAGTAAAACACTTTATTGTACAAAAAGACACATAAAACATGAAAAAACACATCCTTCGTATATGGTAGAATATATTTTTCACACTTATAGGTAAAAACCAAAACCGATACGCGATTGGGATACGCTCTTTTCGTATGGGATACAAAAAAAAATTCTCCTGGGTCACCAAGAAAAATCGACATATTAAAATAATTCAGTTCGTTTTTAAGTTCTAGTCAGATTGACTTTTTGGTTATTTGAGATAAATTACAATAACGCTTAGATTTGAAAAACATGATTTTCTATTTTGTTGCGATCGACCCGGGTAATAAAAATACGGCGAATTTGAACTTTTGTTTGTTGTCGTTGTAAAATGTATTAAAAAATAATGTAGGCACCCCTGACAATTGAAATTCAAAATTATCCAGAAAAAGCGGCCAAGTGCGAGTCGGACTCGCCCATGAAGGGTTCCGTATTTAGGGGATTTATGACGTATTAAAAAACAACTACTTACTAGATCTTGTTCAAACCAATTTTCGGTGGAAGTTTGCATGGTAATGTACATCATATATTTTTTTTAGTTTTATCATTCTCTTATTTTAGAAGTTACAGGGGGGGGGGGACACACATTTTACCACTTTGGAAGTGTCTCTCGCGCAAACTATTCAGTTTAGAAAAAAATGATGTTAGAAACCTCAATATCATTTTTGAAGACCTATCCATAGATACCCCACACGTAGGGGTTTGATGAAAAAACATTTTTTGAGTTTCAGTTCTAAGTATGGGGAACCCCCAAAAAAAATTTTTTTTTTCTATTTTTGTATGAAAATCTTAATGCGGTTCACAGAATACATCTACTTACCAAGTTTCAACAGTATAGTTCTTATAGTTTCGGAAAAAAGTGGCTGTGACATACGGACGGACAGACGGACAGACAGACAGACATGACGAATCTATAAGGGTTCCGTTTTTTGCCATTTGGCTACGGAACCCTAAAAATGAGTGTTTCAAAAAGGCACCCTGTATTCCTTACATACCTAAATAATCTCTTATTCAATAAAACATATAATTACTAAACACTGTGATTTATTTCAAATAAATGCAAATCGATCGGATAAAAGATATTAATACCTACCTATACAACAATGAATACGAGTACAGTCAGCTGCAATAATATGTTACACACCGAAGGCCGTTTTGCGGTAGATAGATGTTAGATCTTATTTGTAGAGCCATAAGAGCGTGTCACATATTTTTGCGGCCGTCGAAGAGTAACATATTATTGCAGTACCTATGAAAAATTCGAGGGTTAAAAAGCATTTCAACCAAAGCATTTATAATAATAACGACTATGGACGCCTGCAACCCCAGGGGTATTGTAACCCCATAACAATAAGGTTGAAATTTGCATTTAGTGACCGCAAAGTCAGGTGAGCGTAATCAAGTAAATCTCTTTTCATCATATTTTATCAAAAATAATCTCTTTTCTGTTCTTGTGCTATTTTCTTATTATCAATACTCTTAACTTATATGCTATATACGCTGCTGCTTCTATGCTGTTAACATCTTCCAAAACAACAATAAATATTCAGGTTTATTAATTAATTATTTTATTGTTTGCTATTATGAACAAGTAACAACGCCATCTGTTTCAATTTTTTCCGAATTTAAGTTTATGGCCGACCGCAGCGACCGCGTATAATGGTAGTTAACTTCTGTAACGTTAGATGGTGCTAAAAGGTCACACAAACTTCACGTGCGGCGCGAAGCGTTTCCATGTGTGCGTGTTAGCGGGGAGGGAAGAACTAGCGGGCGTGGTTTACGAAGCGCCAGACGCGGCTGCAGTAGGCCCACCAAACAAGGCAAGGCAATTTTGCAAAACCAGTAATTAAACTACCTAATAGACTACTTATTTGCAATCGGAGACTTTACATGTGTGAAAATACTAAATAACAATTTAATTAATAAAATAACCAATTATTATCTTTATATATTATCTTGTATTTTATTTTATTTTCATGAATATATGTAGTGCTAAATAATTTAAAAAAACCCATTTAATCTCGTACAAACGTTTATAAAACTGTGGCTGTATAAGATTTTGCCTTTGCTTATTTACGCAAGTGTAAGGTTTAAAAAAATATTTTTGGTGTATACCTTTTGGTTCCCACCTTGTGAAATCGAGTACCTATAAATACAGTTCAAGAAAAAAAACAAGAATAAGTAATTTATTTTATTTGTCATCATTTGTTTCATTTGTCACACTACTGATATATTTATTAGACGATTTTTGGGGAAGGAAACTGAAAATTAACCCAGAGGGGGTTGGAAGTTCACATTTCAGCCGCTTTCGTAATATTTATGAGGTTACGTTACCTACTAGGGAGCCCCAGGCTCCGCAGCCAGCCTTGGGAAAAAGCCGGGACGATGCTAGGAAGATGATGATGGCTAATGGACACTTGGACAGGACTGCGGCTCTACGTAGGACACTGATATAGGACCAGTTATTATAGTCATTGACTATAATGTCCGAAAATTCCCAAACAACAGCTAACAGGCTATAAAAAATACTTCACAATATCCATAGCATGCAATTAGTTGACCAACAAAGTAACTGCCGCACGCAATTTGCAATAACGGACCAAAAAAATGCTATTAAAATATAGATTTGTTTCGGCTAAGAGCGCGGCCTTGAGTGATTTTTCGCAAAATAGCCGAGTGTGAATAAAGCCCGATTGCACGGGTCATTGGCCCGTGGCGGTGGCCGCCACTTAACGCAATACATCGTTGTAAAAAATACTGAATTACAAGACTGCGATTGCGTTCCGAACCTCGGAACGTGACTTGAGCGGTGACAGAAAAACTCGCTTTTGTATGCGCTTTTTGTTGATATTTAATATTTTGACGAAATACTACTTACAAATACAATACTTACCTATCTAAATTAGATCCTATAAGTACTTCGCTTTTACAGTGAAATTAATTATTTGTTAATTAATTGATTTTCGAAAAAAGCAAGAAGTTTAGGTGTGCTAAGGCTGACTCACGCTAGACCGGGCCGGGGCCGGGCCGGAGCTTCCGACGCTTCGTTTTCTATGGAAAGCACCACGTGATCACCGATCAGCCGTCATAGAAAATGACATGTCGGACACCTCGGCCCGGGCCTGGCCCGGTCTAGCGTGAGTCATCCTTAAGTCGTTTGGTGATACCGAGTTCCTATAGAGTTCTTTGAGGTCATATCATAAGTCATCCGTGGAATTCCACATGCAACTCGAAGGCGCTAATTCTCTGCATGCCTTCAGCCCACTAAATCTCAACATCATACAAAAAATCGCACACCTTGTTCCTTCGGTGAATACCAACTGCGATTTTCCCATACCATGTCAAGACTCGCCAATCTTTGAGCCATTTTTGCGTTGCGGCTCTTTAGTTGTTCTCGATTAGAGGCCGAGCCCAGCTCCTCATCCGACTCCCTGCGCGGTATGGTATTGGTACGTAATGTATGTATGTATGTTTAAAAGAATGTAGTATACATACTTCTACAGGACAAAATCTGGCCGTGCGTGATTTATGGTATATCTTATACACAAATGTTTATTTTCAAGCATTACTACTTTTGAATAATTTGTGGATATAAATATAAAGTACCTACATAATAAAAACACAATCATAATAGAATGTTAGGTTGGCTGTAATTTTTAGCTTTATACATATATTCCACCGTATCTATTTTTTAACAGCATCTTCTGATTCTAGCAGTCTTCTGTTAGAATTTTTCATTTTATTCTTAATTCCAAAATCCCAATTATGCCTTATTATTATTGTCTTTTCGCAATAGCTAACGTTTTTCAAACCTATGCCAAGATTTTCTCTGGTATGTCATAATTTTTGGTCCTTTGTCAGGATTGCGTGGGGACTTGGCGTGACAGAGATTTTTAGAAACCTCAAATAACCACTAGGCTAGAAGCTATTTAGCTAAAAGTTTAGAGTTGGGCAGAGGAAAGGGCAGCATATGCTCATGATGTATTTACAGCATATGGTGGCGAGTTAAGGAGCCAATGGCAATTAATGGGCTCCTTTATGTATTATGATAGTAACGGTAAATCGTCCACCATAGCGGTGGGACTCACCGTGGCTGAAGCACTGGGTGCAGCTACATGCCCCAGTGTGTCAGAATTTGTTTTAAGATTATGTTTATACTAACCCTAGGTTTAAGAATTATTATTTATGTTACTAACACATTATGGACTTTTGTTCGAAATAAATGATATTCTATTCTATTCTATAGTATAAAAGCGACAGCGTACAATCTCAAACATTAGATCTCCTGTTATTTTATCACGATTAAGTATAAAATCGCTCAATACGATAATCTCCGTAGGCTTGTTCATAAATCAGGGAAAGAGAGAGAGACGACGCACTTAGGTCGTAGTAGGACACTAAGACCCTGTTTAGCTTCGGAAACATATCCAACAATTTTTTTTTTTTACAGAAACGAAGTGCCTTATAAAATTAAAAGAAAATGTCATAATTTTAGGGTGACTGTTGTTGGGATATTGAACTCCTTCATATGGTAGTTCGGAGGTGTTTTAACTTTGGTGTAGCAATATAATATTATCAAAAAACGCTTTTAAAAATATAGGTAGCTCCGTAGCTACGTATATTTTTTTGTGGAATATATGTATACCTAATACTAAAAGTCACAGACAAGACATGTCATCCTAACATTTTATTATTGTTGTGTTTTTATAATGTACGAGTAGCATGATGTATATCCTCAAAAATCAATTAAAAAAAACCATATCATGCACGGCCACATTGTATCGTGAACACATTTTACATCGCTTGCGTTGTATTATACTTTATTTCCCCATTCTCCTCCCTGGGTATTGATATTTATATAAAATACTAGCTTTTGCCCGCGACTTCGTCTGCGTGGAATAAGTAATTTGGGTACCTTACTTTTCAAACAAATCTGCTTTTTATTCATCCTTCATTTCATCCCCAAATTGTTCCACTCTATAAATTTCCACCCCACTTTGTGCACCCTTAACAGATGATTTCGGAAATAAAAACTATTCTATATCCTTCCCAACAGCTCAAACTATCCGCACACCAAGTTTCATCTAAATCGGTTCAGCGGTTATTGATTCCCCATACAAATTTCCACCCCCTTGCGGGGTGAGTTCTGGGATAAAAAGTATCCTATATCCTTTCCCGGAAATCGAAGTGTCTGTGTACCAAATTTCAACTAAATCGGTTCAGCGGTTCAAGCGTGAAGAAGTAACAGACTGCAGACAGACAGACAGACACACTTTCGCATTTATAATATACTAGCTTTTGCCCGCGACTTCATCTGCGTGGAGTTAGTAATTTGGGTAGCTTATTTTTACCCAATCTGCTTTTTAACGATTCCCCATACAAACTTCCACCCCCCTTTTCACCCCCTTAAAGGGAGATTTTTGGGATAAAAACTACCCTATGTCCTTCCCCGGGACTCAAACTATCTCCATACCAAATTTCAGCTAAATCGGTTCAGCGGTTATATTGATTGCCCATACAAATTTTCTCCCCCTTAAGGGGTGAGTTCTGAGATAAAAAGTATCCTATGTCCTTCCCCGGGACTCAAACTATCTTCGTACCAAATTTCAACTAAATCGGTTCAGCGGTTTAAGCGTGAAGAGGTAACAGACAGACAGACAGACAGACACACTTTCGCATTTATAATATTAGTATGGATGTTTACACCTCTACCTTCATTTCATGCATCTTCGTTTGCTTATTTCGATTTTTTTATTATAATATTTAAGTTAACAAGTAAGTTACAAGCTTTTAAAAATGTGTATGGAATTAGTTATTCGGAATTTAATCTTATAATAATCAATAAATCGATAAAAATGCAAACGAACCCCTTCGTTAGCTTCGATATTTAGTATAAATATAAATGTCAATATCTATAGGTAGATAGGGAAATGGGGACTACCTTTGTATGGAGAAGCAGCCGTCCCCTTTCCTCTTAAGACTTCATAATATTTTGAGTCGCGTGCCGAAGTAGGTACTTTAGTAGCGTGGCTCAAAAGCACTAGAGTCCCAAAACAAACATCAATTTTGAAAGTTCTGTGTATGTAAATAAGACTAATGGAAATGGGGTATCGTCTTGGGTCGTCCCATTCGTTTTTCGTCAAGTTCTTAAATTAGTCCTATTCTGCTTTCGTCACGCATTCTACATTGAAAGCCATCGACGATTGTGACGACTGTAGAATGGGTGACGAAAGCAGAATAGGACTAATTTAAGAACATGACGAAAAACGAATGGGACGACCCAAGACGATACCGGAAATGGTTCATACTACTGCGTCATTAAATTTGTTGCAAAAAAGTATTTTCTAGAAATAACTTGTGCTTTTACAGAAGATTCGTTTAAGTACCTACTCCATTTAGGTACATTAACTTAATGAGTACCTACAGCCTAAAAACTGATCGGAGTCCTAAAGATAATTACTCTAGGACTCGATCGTTACTGTATCAACACTAGCAGTAGTGGACAATACTGGCTTACAAAGTGCGTGTCGAACCAGGCCTAATGTCTCTGGGGACTTTTGTCAGAGTAATGGCAAAAAGAGCTGTGTTTTGTTCACGACTCTGACGTCCTTTTGTTAAAAAAAGGTCAGTATTTCGACTACAGCACGAAAGAGTAGAAGAGATGAGAAGGAATTGGAGCCAGAAAACCAATCGCGTTGAAGTGCGACGATTTAGCCTGCAATGGCTATAATCAATGTTGTGCATTAAATCGCACCTATGCCTAAATATTAAATTCTAATTGCGACTACATTTAACTAAGCACCACATTACTGCCGGTTGCAATGCCGTGGATAACATAATTTTGAAATTCCAATGAGGCCAGGAAAGCTTGTCCAAAATTCTAAATCATTAGTTCACCCTTGAGGTAGGTTTCAAAGTAGGCTGACTATGTAGGTATTAAAACAGAAGCAGAGAACGCTCTATTGTTGTGAATCAACACCGTGAAAATCGAAAACCAGATTACTTTTCATGAAACTTCCGAATCAATAGTAACAGGTCAAGGTTGGTATTCAATTGCGGCGCTGCGGCCGCTTGCTGCCTATCGCTTTTGAAGCACGCTTTACGCTACTGACACACTTCCGTGTGTGTACCGTTAGCCGGCCCTGTTTTTCTTATACCCTTCTCTTTCACTCTCGTTTAGATTATATCTACCTTCTCGCTTAATGTGCGACAAATTTTCGATGCGGGCATAGCGTGTGGGCTGGCCTCAAAATTAATATTGTGATACGATTATTTGTGAATTTTAGTGGAAATTTAAGTGGCTATCAATAATCGGACAGCTAAGCGAATAAGAGTGGTTAAAAATGCTCTATTCTCTAGTAGGTTTGATATCTCTTAAATAAACATTCTGTTAAACTTTAAATCACGATTAAATTTTATTACGAACCTTTTTTTTATGTGACAAAACAGTGATTTCTTTTCATAGAAGGTAGGATCCTATAGAAGTGGTATACGCGTGCCTCCGTTAGGGACAAAACATAGGCAATGCGACACTATGATTGGTCGAATTTATTTGTTGCCCACCATAATCCATACTAATTTATGGTGGGGAATAAAAAAAATTGAGACTGTGACAAGGACAAACAATAAATAATAGCGCTTCCGCTGCTACTCATACTGAAAGATACATAAGACTATCCCGTTTGGTCATTTCCCCCCACCCCTCATGCCTGATCCAGTTAAAATACTCCAGATTCATGTTTCTTTTGCATTGCCATTGCATTCGTCGCTCTGTAATCTCTGTATGTAGAACAATTAAGGTGTATTCGGGTATTTCCGAATGAACGAATAGTGGCGGATAATTCCGAAAGCTGACTCTTACTACAACGGAATATGAGTGATTTTACAATGATTTTCGGGATTACCCGATTTCCGGAATTACCCGAATAAACCTTAATAAACTGTGGCAAATTACTTTTGAGCGCGAACAGTAGATTTAGATGTAGGTAGGTATCTCTATTTGTAATAAGTATTCCAGGGTGGCAGATACTTTTGACGCGTTGTTCCGTCTACTATTGATGCTAACTGTACCTTTTAGCTTTTACATTTCATTAAACTATCCTATGTCCTTCCCCGGAACCCAAACTACTATCTCTATGTCAAACTAGCTTCTTCCCGCGACTACGTCTGCGCGGAATGATGGCGATTGATAAAAACTACCCCATGTCCTTTCTCGGGGCCCAAACTATCTCTATACTTATCAAATGTTGTTGAAATCGGTTTAGCGGTTTAAGCGTGACGATGTAACAGACATACACACTTTCGCATTTATAATTCGCATTTCGCATAATATTCGTATGTATTTCAACTAAATCGATTCAGCTAAATAGCTTAAATAAGCGCGCGAAGAGGTACAGACAGACAGAGACAACATTTCTGTAAATTTTAAGTAAACCTGTGTTGTGTACGAGTATAATAAAGTTATTAGGTACTATTGCTGTTCTACTTTCGCATTTATAATATTATATATCCTTAGTACCTATTGACTAGCGACCCACCCCGGCTTCGCACGAACCTTAACAAATTATACACTCTATTGATAGGTGAAAATCCGCTCACTCTAATACAATAATAATAGTAATTTTCGAGTGTATCGCAAACATACATACACACAAACAGACAGTCGCGGCGGGGGTAGCCGCGGTAGGTAGTGTTTTATAAGGTGTACCTAGTGATTATTTTGGAACCTGTTACCGCAATAAATTTGAGTGGCCTAACGTAACAAAACCCCACCCTGTTGGTAAAAGCCCCACTCTGAGGTAAAATGACATTCAAGATTGCCATTTGTTTGAGTGAAAATAGATTAATTTTGATTTCTTATATAATTAGTTGACAATAACTTGAACAAAGAAGCATGAATTTGAGCTTTTGTGTCTCAGACGGACGTAAAGCTCGTGATCCAACGCGTCAGAAACATTTATAAATAATATTTTATTAATAATCAATGCAATACTGTGACCAACGATGGGTTTTCAAAATCAAAATCCGTATAATAGCGGCGGGGGTAGCCGCGGTAGGTAGTGTTTTATAAAGGTGTACCTAGTGATTATTTTGGAACCTGTTACCGCAATAAATTTGAGTGGCCTAACGTAACAACACCCCGCCCTGTTGGTAAAAGCCCCACTCTGAGGTAAAATTATATTCAGGATTGTATTTTAGTACTTTTGTGGCGATGTTCCGTCAAGTATAGTAATTCATGGACTAAAGACGTACATGTCGAAGCTATATGAATTCCTGGTTGACTTCGAAACCCAACAAAAAAAAACGAAAACACGTGTCTCTTTCGTGTAAGGTTTATTCGGGTAATTCCGGAAATCGGGTAATCCCGAAAATCATTGTAAAATCACTCATATTCCGTTGTAGTAAGAGTCAGCTTTCGGAATTATCCGCCACTATTCGTTCATTCGGAAATACCCGAATACACCTTACCTATTTAAGTTGCTCGTGTCGGTAAATATTTAACCCAACCTTTATTGCCATTTGATTGATTGATGAAAAAGTTTAGATGCAACTTTTTTTTTATATATTTGATCCGTGTTTTCATCATGTTGTAACCTACTGAAAACGGGCATGGTAAAAACCAAGATAAATAAAATAACCTATATTGTTTGTAGGTAAGTATTAAGATTTAGTTTTTCGCGTAATGAATAGGTACTTTGGATTATTGAAAAATATAATAATAAAAAATATATAATAGTAAAAAGTTGGTCACAGTTTTACATTGATTAAGTACCTATTCATAAAATATTCTTTATAAATGTTTCTGACGCGTCGGATCACGAGCTTTACGTCCGTCTGAGACACAAAAGCTCAAATTCATGCTTCTTTGTTCGTGATTGTCAACCAATTATATTAGGATCCAAATTAATCTATTGAATTGAACAAACGAAGCGAAGAGAATCATACAAGCGCATGGTGCATATACCATTAAGTAGTAAATACAATATATTTTGAGTTAGAACACAAGCAGAATCAGCCAGTGTTATGAAGCCATAGGGCTGAAAAGACAATCGACGGGGGTCTTAACAAATGCGTCAGTTGAGAGCTTAGAGATCGGGAAATCACTAAGTTGAAAATATCCTCAATGGACGTCCTCAGCGTCTGGATGTAGTAGTTTTATTCTTTATATGTACTTTAGTATTAATCTTTTATATAAATTCAACGCTATTACGAGTATAGTATTATGTACTGTCTTAACTTTAAAAAAGTGACTTAAATACAAACGAATTGTACATAAGAGCCGATTACAAACACAATAAAAACAAAATGAATAGTATGTACAAAGGCGAACTTATCCCTATATGGAATCTCTTCCAGTCACCAGTACCTAATGTATTATCTCCGATTCCCGACATTGCAATCTTCAATACAGGTACCTGCTGTTTAAAGTGTTTAAGCATTTGTGGCGGCAAGCCTCCAAGTACCTTCACGGAGAGTGACGCAAAACAATTAGGCGACGACCTGCGCTAACACAAAGCGGCGGCACGTTTGAGAATCCTCTCATCCTAATTGCCTAAATATGAAGTATTTGCCTGTCGGTTTGTCAAGGCTCGGTAACGGCGCGTACCGTTACGGGCCTACAACGGGTTTTTGGGAGTGGACCAGTGGACGCTGTCTGTCCGAGCACAAGGCTTGTTACCTACTACAACTACAGCATAGCACTGCCTACGATGGTATTGTTCTGTTACTTTAAAATTCAGAGTCAGAATATAGGTATTAATTTGATAGCGATACAGCCGATAAGGCCTTTAACTAAATAGCTATATTGAGATAAAGATATCACATATTTAACCTCCCGACCACCGTAGTTACGTATTATAGTACGTGGGCTTTATTTACCTAAGCTTTGACGGATTAGGTATTTATAGAAACCGAAAACAATAAATGATTGATGCAGATTTGTTTTGACAATGATTCTATATATAATTGGTGGTTAATCTTTTGCTTCAATTATGGGTAAAAGTTTTGAAACCGACAGTTTAAGACAACCACTTAGTTAATTAACCATACAAAATATGTAATTGTGATCAGTTGGAACAAGTGCACGGCGCATCAAGAGTTCAAGACGCACAGCCGGTGGCTAACCCAGTCTCGAGCAGAGATAATTCTAACATCCTTCCGAGTAGAACCAGCGGGCCGTTTCCCGCGGTCAACGGCCTGTATTCATTCTGGGATTGCCTGGGGAAGGACTGTTTACACCGCGTTTACAGTTATCGTTCCCGGAGAGGTCGTCGCCCACGTGGCCGGGAACGACCCACTGCGCGCGTTTGGCCTTGAGGATTCTCCGCTCCGAACGTACCGTTTTGTATTCTTGGTAAGCATACCAAGAATACAAAACGGTACACCAAGGAGCACCTTATCTTGCGTTTTATTACCTATAGTCAAATCTAATTTTATCTTACGTTTTCGCTTCACCCTTTTTTTACGTGTGCTTTTTAGTATTTTTGTATAAGACTTGCCAACGCCAAACACAATATTGGAAAATGTTGCTGTAGCGCTGTAGACAAGTTACGTCTGTAAGAAAACTAATTAAAATAATTGGTTAATTTTGATATTGAATATGTATCATTTAGAATTTTAGAATCATCATTTTAAGTCTATTATCCTACCGGCCCACGTAACGACGTAAGGAAACCACTCAAAATTTGCATCAAATTACTTTGCCACTCTAGCGGATAAAATGCAACAATGCTATATTACGTTTTTGAAGAATAAATAATGCCTTTCCGATTGGTGTGGTAAAATATATAAAGATACGTTAGAAAATTACGTGATATAAAATACTAGCTTTTGCCCGCGACTTCGTCTGCGTGGAGTTAGTAATTTGGGTAGCTTATTTTTACCCAATCTGCTTTTTAACGATTCCCCATACAAACTTCCACCCCACTATTCACCCCCTTAAAGGGAGATTTTTGAGATAAAAACTACCCTATGTCCTTCCCCGGGACTCAAACTATCTCCATACCAAATTTCAACTAAATCGGTTCAGCGGTTATTGATTGCCCATACAAATTTCCACCCCCCTTTTCACGCCCTTAATAAGTTTTGAGATAATAAGTATCCTATGTCCTTCCCCGGGACTCAAACTATCTTCATACCAAATTTCAACTAAATCGGTTCAGCGGTTTAAGCGTGAAGAGGTAACAGACAGACAGACATACACACTTTCGCATTTATAATATTACTACCTTTTTTCCGCGACTTCGTCTGCGTGGATTTAGTAATTTGGGTAGCTTATTTTTGATCCAATCTGCTTTTATCGATTCCCCGTACAAACTTCCACCCCCCTTTTCACCCCCTTAAAGGATGACTTCTGGGATAAAAACTACCCTATGTCCTTGCCCGGGACTCAAATCAAACTATCTCTATACCAAATTTCAACTAATTCGGTTCAGCGGTTTAAGCGTGAAGAGGTAACAGACAGACAGACAGACACACTTTCGCATTTATAATATTATAGTATGGATATTAGAGGGCTTAAATGAAATATTCCAATATATATCAGACGTCCTACACGAATCAATAAACCTACTCACAAAACAAAGATAATTGTACAGTCGACTACAAAGAGATGTATCCACTTTTTCACCTTACTGCCTTGTAATAAGGTGAAAAAGTGGATACATCTCTTTGCAGTAGGTATATGTATTGAAGCGAATTAAGAAATAACTTATGTTATTGCATACAATCCAGTACATATATTGAAGTGAATTAAGAAGTAACTTTTGCATGTTTTAGGGGGGCAGGAAGCACGTTGGTATTGACACGACTGATTCGACCGATTTCTATTAGTTATTAGTTAGTTTGACTTCCTAACGTTTTATTAATTATATCGACTAACTAATTGCACAACGATACGTACATACATTATTATTATCATCCTAAACTTGTTCGTGGTCGATCGAAATACATATTAACAATCTTTTGACGCGGTAAGTACCTGCGGTGCTGTATTTCAAATGTTTTTATTTCAATTTATAGTATAATATCTGGGAGAACGAGGTTTTTTTTTATCGAAAAACATATAAATACTCAAAAATGCGCGTTTTCCCAGAGACGAGATGATACAAATCTGCTCTGGGACCGTAGCTAATACGATGATACCTACATGATAATCGTTTATCAACAAACGCCAATAGGAAAGTCATAAATTTGTCGGGGTGACAGATGAGACCTGAAAGTCACGTGATCATTTGTATACTAATAACAGTAATAACCTTTCGTTTGCTACTTTAAAATGTTGGCTGTTCAGTCAGCAGCAGAAGTTGCTAAGCGGGCCAGGTGTTCAAAATGATCTTGACGCGACTTTATTGTTAAGGGAATAAGAGCGTGTCAAGGTAATTTTGAACGGGTGCGTATCATAATGAATACGCACTTTTGGTATAATTTCAGTTTACAAACGTTCAAAACGTATACTAATCTTATGTATAATGCACTAAATCTATATTTTCAATAAGTATAACATAAAAATAATATAACATACAATATACATACCGCTGTTTGGTATAACATACAAATAAACTAATTACATTTAATATAACATTCATTATGCATATAAATTAAAATAATGAATAACATCTCATATAAGTATCTGAACAAAACATCAGTAATTTTTTTTGGATACTTAGCTCAGTATTTCATAGGTCATCGAAACTATAGGTTTTTTTAGCATTAGAAAGAAGGTAAACGATCTTGACATGTCTTTTAATTGAAAAATGCTTTTTAAGAATCAGTAACTTATACTTATGAAAGCAGAAGAATATAAATGATCGTATTACATTCATAATTGTTACATATTTGCCGTGACTTATTTTTAAAACATGTTTTTCAATTAAAAGATACATCAAGATTGGTTACCTTTTTTCTAATGCTAAAAAACGAACTATAATTACTGTCAGAAAAGTAGGTTAGGTTAGGTTAGAACTGTGACTGCCCAGAAAAAGAAACTGCTACCAGAAAAGTAGGTTAGGTTAGGTTAGAACTGTGACCCCTCAGAGAAAGAAACTGCTACCAGAAAAGTAGGATAGGTTAGAACTGTGACCCCCTCAGAGAAAGAAACTGCTACTAGAAAAGTAGGTTAGGTTAGGTTAGAATTGTTACCCCACAGAAAAAGAAACCGCTACCATAAAAATAGATTAGGTTAGGTTAGAGCTGTGACCCCTCAGAGAAAGAAACTGCTACTAGAAAAGTAGGTTAGGTTAGGTTAGAATTGTTACCCCACAGAAAAAGAAACCGCTACCATAAAAATAGGTTAGGTTAGGTTAGAACTGTGACCCCCACAGAAAAAACTGCTACCAGAAAAGTAGGTTAGGTTAGGTTAGAACTGTGACCCCTCAGAGAAAGAAACTGCTACCAGAAAAGCAGGTTAGTTTAGGTTAGAACTGTTACCCCCCAGAATAATAAAAGGTTAGGTTTATTGCGTGGTATTTGTTTTGTATATTATATTATTTCAACGTTATACCTTTTTATACTTATCATAAACGATATTATATGTAAAGTTCATTATACATTATAAAATTATAGAATTCATTGTTATACGTATCGCACGTTATACTTATTGCACGTTATGCCATTCAAAATTATACTAATTGAATTTATATATTCTGAGCAATATGTTATAGGTTTGTATACGTTCTATTACTTACCCATTTTGAACACCTCGCCCGCTTAGCAACTTTTGCTGCTGACTGTTCAAAACATAAACATAATGTTGACATGTTTAAGTGCTAATTAAACCATAAGTACCAAACATACGTTTCGATTGTAATTTTCGATAAAAGTTTGTCACTTTTTTATTAAATCACTAGCGACCCGCCCCGGCTTCACACGGGTTAACAAATTATACATAAACCTTCCTTTTGAATCACTCTATCTATTTAAAAAAAACCGCATCAGTATCCGTTGCGTAGTTTTAAAGATCTAATCATACAGACAGACAGACAGACATACAGGGAAGCAACTTTGTATTATACTATGTAGTGATTAGTTTTGCCTTTTACGCTCACAAAAAGGGAAAACTATACACTGATAGGTCGTTAGTGTCGGTCCAGATGCACTTACATGAACTGCAGTGTCATACAGGGTACAGTTCTCACTCACACAGGTTTCAGTTTAAATGCAGTTCGTAATGTACAGTTGCCATCAGATATATCGGACCGGCCAAGGTGTTCACAATATCTGAACACGCACTCTAACGCCCTGAAAATAGAGGCGTGTTCAGATATTTGTGAGAGCATTAGCCGCTCCGATATATCTAATGGCGACTGTACCAGGCTTTGCGATTAATCCTAATTAGAACAAAGTTAAGCTTGGCTTCAAGCGCGTATTCGCATAAGATTATATGTATAACTAAATAAGTTGGACAGGTTTGCCGCAATGCAAGCTATTAATACATTGTCAATGTGCTGATCATCAATTCGCATAAGCATAAACACACTAATTACAAAAACCATTCGCACAGCGTTTAAAACATCTCTTCTGGTAACATTTCCATCTCGCAACGCATTATTTTAAATTAGACAAGTAACATCTACTCATGCATTAACATTGTTAAGAATGACTCACGTTAGACCGGGGCGTGTCCGGGCCGGAGCTTCGTTTTCTATGGAAAGTATCAGATCACCTGTCATCTGTCATAGAAAAGTGAGCGCCGGAAGCTCCGGTCCGGACACGGCCCGGTCTACGTGAGTCATCATAGGTACATAAAGTACAACACAATTTACATGGTTAATTTTCGTAACAGGTATCAATTAACTTAAGACTAATGACATGCCCGTAACAACGCTAGACTATGTCATTTTTTGGTTCAAGGGCCAGTGTTGGCAAACTTTATTTAATTACAACAGTGATGTTGGCGTGTGCCTAATATAATTCGTAATCTAATATACCCCTCGCGCCCAGGAGAATTTTCCAGAATGGGTACAACATGAGGGAAAATTCCAGACAAAAAATACACTAAAATATATTTTTTGGTAATTTACCCATTGGAGTTCCTAAATGTTTAAGTGAACTCCATAGTTCACAAGATACCCTCCACCACGGATTATTGTCAAGGGGCAGGTCAGCTCCGACCGCGGAGGTCAAGCACCCGAACGAATCATACTTTAATTATTATCGTTCCGTTTGAAGTTCATTGAGGTGTACGCAACACACGAAGCAGGTGTCAGCCGGCGCGGCTCCCTCGCCTCATGTACGGCAGGCTCATCGTGCCTCGGACCTATACAGGTACCTAATAGCCAGCCTAGTGTAAGGCCTGAGTGGACGCTCGAAGCGGAGCGTTCGGCGGGGCGTGCAGCGTGGCGTCGGGCTCACAAGTGATGTGAGAAGCGTGCACTAAGGCCGCTCCTATACGCTTGCATTTGTTTAACATGCACGCCGCACGCCCCGCCCCGCTGCACGCCCAACTCGAGCGTCCACTCAGGCCTTACACTTACCTACTTTATCATTACTACTTTGTCCTAAATAATATTATCACGGAAACGCTACATTTAAGCTATAAATTAAATATAGCTTTTAATGACAAATCATCAGCCATCGGCATTAAATGGCACTCATGATCATTCAATGTGTACCTAATCATTAAAGGTTTAGAAATAATTTATAACATATTTGATATGAAGCTGCAGTGTATGAGTCGTATGAACGTCCTGGAACCGGCTTTTCTAATCCTAAACTGGCCCGTACCAAATATGGTAAGAAAATAGATTGTATAATTCCTTAGTCAACTACATATGCAATATTTGTAATGACATATATACGGATAGTGTTATTTATCACACGAAAAGTTTTGAAAAACGGAATTATGTAATAAAAACTATACTTAACCTAGAAATTTTATTTGGGGTACCTTTTGATAATCTTGATCCGAATATTACGCCGCTTCAAGTTTTTTTTGTCAAAATAATGATTCTCTTTTCAAATTCCCCATGATGCACATCTTACCGTAGTAAATAAATCACAACACGTAGTTTTAATTGTCACTTTTTCACAGTATTTTACACGTGATAATATAACTGTTTGTTTTATGTTTAGGTTAGTGTTCGTGCCCGGCGTTCAACCCGCCGCCGCCGCCGCTGCGCCGGAGAGTCGTGGACGTAAAGACATCAACGCGCGGTACACTGACCTACTGGCGTGCTCGTGCGCCTTCGAGCTTTATCTAAGCAGCGTGGCGTTGACATAGGTACGTACTACATATATTTTACTCCACTGCTAGATATATGTATATATATAGGTATATGGTGTACATATACATCCATATATACTACGTGTTACCCGCGACATCATCTGCTAGGAACGATGATTGATAAAAACTATCCTGTCCTTCCCCGGGGCTCAAACTATTTCCATACCAAAAGCGTGAAGGGGTAACAGACAGACGGACAGAGTTATAATAATAGTAGGTTTTAATAATATAGCTTTTATAATAGTAGGTGTAAGTAGGGATTATTATTATTTTATTTCTAAATATTACAATATAATTGATGACAAATGTAATAAAGCTAATTCCCAAAAATACCCTTCACTATTTTTAATTCGGATGGATATCCTAAGGAATAATCTGTAAATTGACTTATATTTGATCGAGTCAAATCTAAGGCTTGTAGGTTAAACGAAATTGAATTAAGTGAAGTTATTAAAAAAAACTTATGTAGTTTATTTATTGAATAAAAATAACTATGTCGACATTTGAAAAAGCTAACACTCATGTCAAATAATTCGTTTAGGTTTAAGTAAGCGATTTTTTTTTCTAAAGATGAATGTTTCGTTTAAAAGGATTACATGTGTAATTAAATTTGTATTATGTTTAACTTAATTGCTTTGTTCCCACTACATATTTAAACTTAATCGGTCTAGGCTATATTTAAAAGTTATAGGTACACAAGAAGTTATTTTATGTCGTTGCAAATACCTATTATAATTACCACGTAAATTAGTTACTTTCAAATAATAAATTTTTGCGTTAATGATGCCACGTCAATACATAACCAGTAAAACATACGAATAAGGAGGATCCTATACGAGTACCTACCGCTTACAGATGTAAAGCAAAATGCAGATACCAATGAGTTATTCTTAACAAGCTTTTATTAGGTCGACCTGTATGTAACTATGTATGTAATGGTGGAATCTTGCAAGTTAAATTTGATCCACTTCCCGGTTTCCGATTGAGCTGAAATTTTGCATACACATGTAGGTCGGGTGACAATGCAATATTATGGTACCATCGAGCTGATCTGATAATGGAGACAGGAGGTGGCCATAGAAACTCTGTGATGAAATAACGCAACCTAATTGTGTTAGGGGTTGTTAGAATTGTCTCGATGAGTATTAGTTGTCTGTCGTAAGAAAAGTACAGTCAGCGATAAAAGCTTGTACCAAAAATGATTTTTTTGCCAAAAACTTATTCTCAATTTGAGCTAAAGTGGCATCCCGTTGTTAGGTCAAAAGTCGATACGTTTGTAAAGAGCCTCACCGTCTAAATGACGTCACTAATTAAAGAAAAGTTAGTTGCCTCCTGAATGACCTGAATCTCGATCTCAAATCTCAACATTATTCAATAGGTACATTAATTGTGGCTGCGAGTAGGTACAACAGCTGGAAAGAATATTATTAAGCATTTTGCAAGTCGCCCATAAGGTACGAAACTATGTAAAGCTAAGTAGGTATGTTTAAATTAGTGGGTATATGCAAGGCAGGGTATAAAAACGGTTTTATCATTTTATTATTTAATTTAGTTCAAAATCTGACTGACTCTTATGAATAATTTTTATAATTACCGAAACGAATAAGTACAGTTCGTTTTTATTTCGCGTGATGACATCTCATCAATCAATTTTGAAATTTATATGTCACATATTTATTCGTAGGTAGTTTTGTAACTTTTGTAAGTATTGTGTTCAGAACAAAGTCCTGCCAAAAGTACGGCAACAAACAGGTCCGTCCCTCGTCCCGGGGTAACGGGACCAGCGCGTGACCTCAATAACGGCTTTTTGGAAACCGGCTACATCCCATACCACGCCTACAATAGGACATTACTGATCTTCTTCAACTACACAGTACTGTGTAACTTCCTCGAATTTAAATCTATTGGTATCACTTTTAGATTAATTCGTTGCATTACTTACACGTGACGATGACGTGGTAAGAAACTCTGAATAAATCCAAAATAAATCATTGAGTTTTAAAAATCGTGTGGTAGGTAGACTATAATGATTAATGTCACTTAATGATTTTAGTGAGTTTGTCGACGCATTTTCCTTGTACCTATATATGTAATTTGTAGGTATATGCGTTTAACTGGTCAAACGATAAAATTACAAAGTGCTATTACACTTGTTGCCCTATATGTGCTTTTTAAAATGTTGTGAGATAGTTCACATGTTATTAACAACTTGCATAATTAACACATACTTACCTAGTTATTGTACTTAGTTATTGCAATGTACAAACAATCAAGTTTCATCTTTGCACTAAGTATTTCTAAATTTTAACTTTTTAGGTTGCTACTTGAGGCAAATAATACTTAGTAAAGATGAAAAATTTACAAAAGTCTTTCTCGGCCAGTGCGCGAAGCTTTAACCGGTTTTAGCGACCTAATTATGAAAAAATATTTAAGAGCATCCTGTTTGATGTCCACTAGCAACGAGTGGCAGTGGGCCATGTGACGACATTGGTGGCAAGAAAGTCTGTAGAATGCGCGTTTTAAATAGCCACCCAATAGACTACCTCTACTAGCTCCTATTACCAGACTCAAGTAATCAACAACCTCGACCATTTTTTAGCGTTTCGTAGTTATTAACAATAGTAACCGTTTTGCCATCCTCGTCTGTCTATCTGCTCGTTCGTCTGCAGCTCAGCTCAGTGGCCAAAGCTATAATTTGGCATCATCATAAATATCAATAGGTAGCGCTGACCATTTTCTGACGAATTGATACCCTCATTTTGTTATGTAATAAACTACATAGTTTCAAAGGTCACAATATAACTACATATACAGGGTGCTTCCTGTAACAGGAGCAATAAATTAAACTGTATGCTGTACTCCTCAAACTGACCAACATTTGTTCAGCAACTTTTGAAAATAACTCATGTTTTGATATTTATTACACTTTAAAGTTTATTCTAAGACGCAATGTAAGGTAAAGGGCCCCTGTTTCGGCAGGTTAAGGCTCTTGAGAGTTTGTATATTACCAAGCATTTTTTTTAAATATTACTAAGCATATAAACACCTTGAAAGCTTTTGAGTAAGTTATATTAGTTCTTTGTTAATAATTTAATGTATAAACTATAGGGTTTTAGTTGAAACTTTTTTTTATATGAATTTTTTCGTGAACCTCTTATTTGGCTCCCATTTCGTGATACAAATTTAGCTCAGCTCCTAAGTTCGTGAATTCGTGTCCCCTGTTTCGTAATAAAGTTTTCTTAGAGTAATAGGTAATAATTTGCTGATAATCATTTTAAATTACGTACTTACGAGTAATTGTAAGGTCAAATTAAAAATAATATTGAAAAAAAAATTTTATTGAGAGCTGTAGCTTAAAGCTTTTTGTACTCGTCGACTTTAGTGGTTGAATTAAGACTTCGTAAACCATATGGGTACTTTAATACTTGATTAAAATCCGAAACTATATAAATAAAAAATTAAAAAAAAAAACTTTTTTTTACGAAATATTTTTTTTTTACAAAAAAAATATTAACTATATTATACGTTAAATATAAACATACACAAAAATAAATCAAATAAATTGAATTATAAATAAAATTGTGCTAGTAGTTAATATGAGAAATTGAGAATATACGTGGAATATACCTTAAAAATTTAAACTCGGGTCACATTCAAACTCGTTTTATGAGAATTCTAGTGAAAAAAACATATACCGAATTTCGCTCATACGAAACTTCATGAAATACATTAATTGTTTTCTAATTTATTTTTTTAATTATCTTCGTTGTTATATTTAAAAACAAGCACTCAAAATGTATCTAGAAAATCCTTGATTCGTTAGTGGCACGAAACAGGAGACACACGAAAAATATAATGACCGCTATTTCGTGAGTCGATTTATTGCAATTTTAAGGTTTTTCTATGCATATATTCAATCTTTTTTCTTATCAAATCAATTACTAAGGAACCCACAGAAACACTCCCAAAAACTTTTTTTCGAATGGGTTTAGCTTTTCCTTCCTATAAGCTTAACAAGTGAGAGCGCGCACCTTACGCCTAAAAAAAGTGCACGCATACAACACAGCTGTTCGCGGCCGTCTGACAGTTTCGACCGTCGTATTACTCTCAGTTTAATCACTAAAATATTGGTTATTATTTTATTGAAGAGATTAAATAATACAGATTTTTTTCATATGTATAATTTGAATAAAAAATATTTGTATTCCTTATTATTTGCGCCAGAAACAAAACTAACGAAATAACGTACTAACACGAACTTGGGGCCCTTTACCTTATTGCAAATTTTGTTATGTTTAAAGCGTGACAAGCAATGTCAAATACACTGATGTCAGCGTACATTGAAGGCAATATTTATTTTGTATGAAAAAGAGGAAGTCTCAAAGACTCATAATTTTTAAAAGTTGCTGAACAAATGTTGGTCAGTTTGAGGAGTACAGCCTTTAGTTTAATTTATTGCTCCTGTTACAGGAAGCACCCTGTATAGTATGCATTACGTTTGGTTTTCAGAGTTTAGTTGGAATAGTGTATTTGTAATAATGGGTAAGTACGGATCCTGAAACGAACGCCTAGTAACCAGCTTTGAAGTATTACAAAGATTTGCAATAATCTACAAAATCACCGCATTTAACCAGGTGAACCAATCCGTGAATCAGTCGGATACTGTTATGGACGTTTCACTTTTAGAGACACGTCCCCCGCACCGCCCGCCGTGTCCGCGAAACCTCGTTTCAAAGTCAAGTACAGCCTACGTGAGGGGCGAGACCTTTCCCCCACCGCCCCACCGGCCGCGCAGCAACTAGCGCGAGAGATCCACTAGGCGGCATGGTGAAAACTCGATTCGGTCTTCTATCGACATGAGTTCCAAAGTTGCGCTTAATGTCCTCCTTATACATACCGTCACGCAAGGCTTCGGTAGATAAATGTAGCTAACATTTTATAGCAAACAGGAATTAGCTTTGTGATTTTTAATTGAATTGATCAGAAAGTAATTACTAGGTAGTATTGGTACCATGAATTTGCTGCGTGCCAGTTAAATATTGCTGAAATGTCAGGAAAAGATCTCATGTTTAGATCTGACGACGAATTAGTATCATGGACGGTAATGAGCATCGAATAATCGTGTCGGGTCCCGTGGTCGCGTCACGTCGCGACCACGTGCGGGTACAGTTAGCGTACGGACCGCGTGACGTAGCTAACTGCGCGCACGCTTCACCGCGAACAAGGCCGTTCGCCGCCGCCCGCCCGCCGCGGGCAGCGCGCGCACTCCACGTGCTGAGGAACCGTACGTTCCTCGGGACCCCTGAATCACATTTACATAATGTAATCGAGTGAACACATGCTGCATAATGTGTGCAACACCTAGAGGATAAAGTTTTGTTTGCCGATGGGAACTTGCTATAACTATACCTAATACTTATACCTATGCAATTACATTTGTCTCTTCTTATTTAACTATATCCCTATTTTTATATTTATAAAAAGTAAAAGTCGTCAAAAATAATATAAATACATATTATTAGTTATTACATACTTTAGGTGCACAATTAACTTACACATTAATATTGTTTGGGCTTGTTCTTGGACTTGAACTGAATGCTGCTATTTATTTGTACTACTGTGATTTTGTTATCGCTTCATTAACCCAGCACGAATTTGTTTCCTAATAATTTTATAAAGCTGTCTGTAAAAAAATACACCCATTTACCCGTTCGCCAATTTATTTTAAAAAATCAATACATATTAACTATGAGCATTTAACAACAGTTGTAAGTTGAATTTTTTCAACAACGTCTTTGGGCATTCCCCTTAGCAAATGTCAAAATGATAATATGAAGTAATATACTACATACATACATTTATAAATGTAACAATAGTTTGAACTATAAAAGTTCTTCCTGATGCAAAGGTTGTCCATCGCAATACAACGCGACAACGCAGCGAGCGTGATGGGCACCTTTGCGTCAGGGACAGCCCGGGACGGGTTTTAGTAAGTAGTTATTTTTTATATTTTTAGTTTGTATTTATATTTAAGTTTTTGCAATAAATGAACAATTATTCATTCAAAAAAAACTATAAAAACTAAACCTTAAAGTAAGTAGGTGGACTATAACGCACAAATTCAACACCATGCACCTCTTTTAAAAGTTGATTCTGTACTACTACCTATTTTATAACTTTTCATCAATTCCTACAGAATTATTAGTGACTGGCCAGAATGTAGAATAGAAGACAAGAAACTATTTCACTAAAGAAGAAAATAAAATTTAGTAGGTAGAGTTTGTGCGGAAAGAGTCGTGAAATGTGTGGGGTCCAATACATACTACGACTTCTCTTTCCGCACAGACTCTATCATTATCATTAAGCTGTTATCTATTTTTAATTTATTTATAATGTACTTTTGACGATTCAAAAGAGATTGTATAATCCTACTTGGTTAAATGAGATTCTATTCTATTATTTGCCACCATCTACTTACTAAAAAAATAAAATCTCTTACAGGTAAATAGCAATTGCAAAATTATGTAATGGTTTGGAGCTAGCAACAGGGTACCAGCAGCCGCGGCGCGCAGGCGCCCAATTCGCGGCCCTCGCAGACCGTTACTCCGGACAAGGACCTCGCTAAAGCCACTTTTTGACACGGCTCACTCGGCAACCTTTACTTCTATTTTTATGGTTCCGTAGCCAAAATGGCCAAAACGGAAACCTTATCAGTTCGTGTCCTCTGTCCGTCCGTCTGTCTGTCCGTTGTCCACATGTTACAACCATTTATAGTCGAAAATTATATGATATATTGATATATTTTAATAAAATTTGGAATGTAGGTTTATTTTGTGTGCCGGTACCTACATAGTTTCGAAGTTAAAATCTTATAAAAAAAGTATAGTTTTAGGGGAACACTCCATACCTACGTATGTAACTAAAAGCTTAAAAAATATTTTGCAGTAAAAATCTAATCCCACCAAAAACATTTTCATGTAAAATGTTGCCAAGACGAAACCATAAGGCTCGCACTGACAAAAAGTTATCAGATCTCTTGTAGAGCCAAGCTTCAAACTCTACAAGCCCTAACTTCACAAACTCTACACCTTAGTCAAAATATGTGGCTTGACCGTTTCGCTATTGTCACATGGACGTAAGGTGAAAAATGTATTCACTATTCATTATTTTTTATCATACAATAGTTCTTGGAGTAACGAAACGGCCAAGCCACATATTTTGACTAAGGTGTAGAATTTGTGAAGTTAGGGCTTGTAGAGTTTGAAGCTTGGCTCTACAAGAGATCTGATAACTTTTTGTCAGTGCGAGCCTTATGGTTTCGTCTTGGCAACATTTTACATGAAAATGTTTTTGGTGGGATTTCACTTCTTTTTGTGAGTTGCTTCCATCCCCTAATTTAAAGGGTTGCGCGTGTGATTTAAGGTACTATTAAAAATCCTGAAATACGTACCTCGGGGCATCTTTTATACAATCTGCTTTTTACTGATTCCCCATACAAACTTCAACCCTCCTTTTCCCCTAACGCCTTTTCCACCCCCTTTTCACCCTTACGGGGTGATTTTGGGGTTGAAAACTATTCAATGCCATTCCCCATTACAAAAACTATCTACATACCAAATTTCAACCAAAATCGGTTCAGCATAATCCAAACCCAAGTTATGAGGGTTCAAAAAAACGACGAAGCGCTTCGAGAAAAGGTAGGTAGTGCCCTTGCGCTTCGCTTTGCTCGTCTTGGCGGGGGCACTACCGTGCCCCCAGATACGTGTGGCAATTACATATCTTGCAAATGTAATAAGTTATACCTACATAACTACTTGTTAAGGTTACATATGTATTGCAAATGTAAGTTTAATTAAAACATGATTTAATCTGAACTCTTTTCTTATACCATTCCGAACGAAATGTGGGTCAAGTTTATTGACAAATCAGGACAATGCCCGTGCGCTGTCTCTCTCGCATGCTCACGGCGGAGGCAAGGCTCGCATCGAACCGCACCCAAGGCCTCCGAGGTCAGGTTGCAACTAAGATGGGTGGGAAGGCACGTATTTTGTAGGTGTGTACGTATGTATTTTTTAAATTATTGTATTTTATTTCTTTTGTTGAGTTACACATGTGTTTTACAATTAATTATCAAATATTTACTCGTACTAATGTTTTAAGCCCGTTTTGATCTCGATAGATGTTTAATGAATGATGATTTAGGTACCCGTTAGGGAAAACTTAGATCAATTTAGATTATCTTTAATGAATAGGAATTTGGATCATTTACTGTTTTTATGTACCTACCTATTACCATTTCTTCTTAAACTTTATTATTGCTAAAATTTGCAAATTCATTGAGTTGAAAGAGTAAGAGATAGAATCACATTGTTTTAGGAGTTTTAAATCCAAAGAATGTTAAATTATTATAATTTCAAAATGTGCCAAAGAAATTAGACATCACACATTACCTACTTCAACATTTTCTCAATATCTGAAGTATTCTTCATATATGTAATATAAAAAGATAATCTGAAGCGAAACTCTGATCACTTACGCCCCCGTAGTTATCTTAAGCGGTTAAACCCATCATTTGAGGTAGCCTATTGTGATCACCCCTTTATTTACATCGCCCTTAAATCCGGAACGAACAGGAAATCGTTTTAATAGGTGCAGGATGTTGAATCATATGCGCGGGGTAACCGGATCTAGCCCACTAACCCATTGATGCTAGAGCTTGTCAGGTGTCCCGGCATCCCCAGTAACGGCCACCCCACACTAGCGTCTTTTGAGCGACGGCGTCGAATCAGCGCTATGGAAAATGGCGTTTCGGCTGCGGCCAACGTTGCGTCGAGCAGCAGCCATAGAGTCGACGCCCGGGAGACGCTAGTGTGGGGTGGCTCTTACAGTTTATAGGTGTAATGACCTTAACTAAACTTATACTTTATCTAATTCCCGCGCAATCAACTTCGCTTTACCAACGCAAGGCCCATGTGTTGTATAAATATGAGTGTGTTTGTGAATTTTTCTTTTTACTTACTTATACAAAATTCTCATTTCATCATTTGATTTAACATTTTAGACTCATATAATATAATGTTCCTAATATTATTATATTAAGCTACTATACATCTTAAAGAAATTTGATTTGATATTAACTTTACAGTTACACTTAGAGCAATGAACATGGGTCGCATACTTATTAATTAATAGACATTTCTATAAAATTTGGGCCGTATTATGTCAGAGACTATGTTTGGATATAAATTAAAAATTAAATTATTAAAAGACAGAGTATTTAATGTACCTGTACTAACGGTTATGAATAGGTACCTAAGTATCCACTTGTACAAAATAAAATGTAATAGTTAAATAACTGGGTGCCACGATCACAATGTTCCCACACCATACAAGCACATGTTCTTTTTTTCTACCTGCCGTTCCAAATTTCATTCAAATATTGACTGATTGAAGGGTTCGGGGTACATCTGTCGCAGCCCTTTATCTTGCGCCCGGGAGAAAGCCTCACGCGATGGGAAAGCCTTACTTAACGTGTATTTTGGGCACCATGTGTTGCAATGCTGTATTGTCCTGTTCGGCATGGCATGAGTCCTTAAAGTCTCAAAATGTTTTTAAGGAATTCCTTATTTTTACCTGTATTTTGAACATACAGATTTTTCTGTAATACCTACTAATTACTGATTTATGTACAATGTTTACGTAATGTAGCCAAATAACTACAAAAAGCCAATGTTAATATTTTAAAGTGGTTTTAAATGGTTGCCAACTTTTGCAAGAAGGTTAGTAAAATGTATCTTATGCCGTATGCTATTTATTTATTATAACGTGCGTCCCTTCCCTGAACGGAATGTGCATCTAACACGCATTGAAAAGATTATAGTGTTAGGTAAATTTAGTGACGTGTGATGTGTGACAAGTCATTAGGTGTAGCCGGCAAGACGCCGGCAGCTGCGGTGAGTAGCTTTCTCCTAGCGCTCGGGCTGCTGCTGATAGTTCTGATGCTGCAGCTACACCGCGTCAACGATACTAGTACCTAGCTGTACCTGCCCCGCTCATGTCGCTTATTGCACTCTAATGTAAAAATATTCGTATGTAGGTAATCTTTTTCTATAAGTTTGAAGGAATTTGATAACCCCAGCAACTTCCTTACTGGTTTATTAGGTATAGGTACGTATTAGTACATAAGTTGAACCCAGAGACTCGAAATATGAGAAAAATACAAGCTACAGAATGTTCTATACAAATTGAATAAATAGACCATCATGCAGATATTTATGTAGGTAAGTACTAAAAATAATTTGGTTTCACTTTTGGATTTTTGGTAACTGCTGTGCCTGTATATTATTTAAGATCAAGAGTTTTGACTAGTGTACGGTTTTTCAAAAGGTACCGAAGTTTTACTAAATTAATACCGTGAACTTAATTTGTGTTTTCAGTTTGACCATTACGAATTAAATAAATATATAGAGGTACTTAGATGGGTTAAATTCTGGTAACTATGGGTTTCTTTACGTAATGTTACAGGTTTATGGTGACTCACTTGTTATCCTAAAGTTTCGTTATGTAACATACACATATTTTTTGTCAAAACTAGTAGGCAAGCAACTAGGCATGTACATATAAACTGCGCACGCGACATTTAAATCAATAACAACGATCGGGCGGCCAATGGCCATCGCGCCGTGGTGAAAGCGCTCCGCGGACTCGGCCGTCGGGATCAGCTGATCGCCAATCCTGCTCGACGAATACCATTCATTATACATACCTAACTATTTGTACAGTTAAAAGGAACTAGAGATAGGCTAATATTAATAGGAATCAGTAAAAAACTTTATGGACCTCTTGATTTCATTCTATAATTTCATTAATACCTATTGGATCTGATTATCAATAAGGAATATGATAACAGAAGTGTGAAGCTGTAAGGAGCCCTTTAGCTCGTAATAAAAGCTTGTAAAAATGTAAGAAGTGCCCTACGTGATATTACATTGTCAAATTATCCGTTTTAACTTTCTAGTACCCAATGATCTCCTGTATGGGTACCTGTATGCCTGATTATGTTCACATTTGACTGTCATCCGTGAACTTGTACGGACGCAGGGCGACTCTCGGCAGTCGTGTTGCACTTGACATGTCGCCTTGTTGCCAGTTCGCGTGGTCATTGCCGCGGATCTAGCGTGCGCGGGCGCGGCGCACATCTCCGGCGCGCGAGTGAAAGTTGCGCAGCACCCGCCGCCGCCCGCGCGTCCCGCGGTATATGTGTCACTGGTAGACGTAGACCTTAGCGCTTGCCAATGTTAAATACTATTGACGATTCGCTAGTAAAGCCCTTGCTACACGGTCGCCGACAAGCCTTCTAACCGTCTGTCCTTGGTCTGACCTTGGTCAGTTTTGGTCAAATTTTGTTGGAAACAACTGTCTACACGGTCCGTCCAGACCAAGGCCACGCGGTCTGAGGGGCTTGTCGGCGACCGTGTAGCAAGGGCTTAACAGTTTCGGCTTTCCACTGTAGGTATTTTACTGTGTGCCGTATGTAACTCTTTGTGTTTGTGTGTGGCCGTAGCCATATATTATCAGTGTAGGTACTACGCCTGTATGACAGTCGTAAGATTGCCTCTATTTTGAGGTTACATCATGATTCCGATGATTCCTTCCGCGAAAGCTATGCAATGAACCCTGCCTAGGTTTTCCCAAGAGACAGTACGTGCAGGTATTTTTTAAAGGTCGGTGGCGCGTTTTTGATATCCCTAATATTGCTCTCGTCCATGGGCATTCGTAAACGCTTTCTATCAGGTGGGCTGAGTGCTTGTTTGCCACCATGGTAGATAATATTGAAAATAAAACGCGACGTTCTATACAAGAGCAATTACGTACATGATACATACATAGGCCATTTAGAAATTAATTCAATTACAATCTGATTAATGTAGGTTATGTCACGCTTACACAAATGCTCACACATAAGCACCTGTACAAATCCATACGTTTCCCATAAAATAGATACATCATAAAGTCAAATAGAAATCACTTAGCCTTGGTTTTTAAAAAAGTAACCAACGCCAGAAATAACCATAGGGTTTACAAAGGGATACATGTACAGTAAGCTGCAGAGTTATGTGAATGAATAGAAATTAGTTTGCAAGCGGCTCAGTTAACTTTACAGCTTATGGTACAGTCGCCATCAGCTATATCGGAGCGGCCAAGGTGTTCACAAATATCTGAACAAAGCTTCTATTATCAAGATGTTAAAGTGCATGTTCAGATAATATTGAGCTGTCTGGTCGCTCTGATATATTTGTTGGCGGCTGATAGACACGTTAGAAAACACTGAAATTTCTAACGTATGTAGTGGCTATATATTCTAGTTCCCGAGGCCTCTGAATGTGTCACCTAAAAGTCGTAATTGCTACTCGTTAGAGGTCGTAGATGATACATTCATCCTTCACGTTGAATCCTAAAGCTTAATGAGTCACAGTATAAGCGCGCTGTGAAGCAATCAGCGGTGCGCGGTGGGCGGCGCGCCGAGACTGCTGTCCTGCCCTGCAGTTCTAGGCCGCAGATCCCTGAACCATATCCCGATTCCTAACGTTAAGGTCAGTTTTCTTGGCCCGATCCTAGAGTCAGTGCGGAAAGAGACGAGTCGTGAAATGTATGGGATCTAATACATTCTACGACTCTTCTCTTCCCGCACGGACTCTACCCTAACTTGCTGTTACTTTACTACTTAAATAAATAATATTTTTATAATTATAAACCATTTTGCTTACCCACTATTATTTATTTTTTGACTAATGTATGTAATGTGTGACTAGACTAGGGTATGCAATATCGATCTCGCAATTTCGAGATCTCGCGAGATTCAATCTCGTTGATAGGGAATCTCGATTCATATAAACTTGGTCGAGATCTCGATTAAAATTTTCGTGATCTCGAACGAGATTGAAAGATTGATCTCTGTGAATTACTTGTTTTGAGTAATCTTTTTGCCTTAGGTTCATGTTATTCTGGCAGTACTATTGTGTTTAGCCAGCTTTAGCCGACGATAATAGCACTGTGGCGCACTCTGTGTGGAATATTTATGCGGAATAATGAGCGAGCGTTTTCTGCTGTTGGCCTTTTTGCAACAAACAGGTGCCGCTTGGCCGACAATGCCTTGAGCACCCTGTGTTTTTACCGAAATCATTTTCAAAATGCATAGTGAAATAAAATGCTGATTTTCTAAGTAAAACACGTTACAATTATGTATGTATAATTAAAAATATTAATTACCACTTTTTCTTACTAACATGATTACGTGCTACTTAGAGCTAAATAAGACTTATCTTAAACTTTAAATAAATGTCATATACTAAGAAAAAGTGACCACGGCCTATCTTGTTTTAATAAAAGTAGTTTTTTTTGTTAAATGTTGATTAAATTTGTTGTTTTTATTTTCAATACATAACATGGTGAACCCTAAATAAGTAGTGTTTACAGAATTCTTAGAGTTTTTTGACCAGATTAGGACATTTTTAATTACTTTGTATAATCTCGATCTCGTCGAAATTAATCTCTACCTCGAAAGTGTGACCTCGAAACACCCTATCTCGATTCAGATTTTTCGTGCGAGATCTCGTATCGCCAATCTTGGTGCGAGATTACATTCCCTATGTGTGACACAGACACCCGGTGCCCGTGTTGTGTCCAAGCGATGTCGAGAACTATCTGTCAAACTCACATAAGAGATACCAATATTTATTTCCAGTTTGCTTAACATTCACAGGATATTTTTACAGTAAAGTTATAAAATCTTTGTATTAAAAGCCAATACCTATTAACGCATTAACGGTGGTCGCCACACTAAGCAAATCTTGTATCATAGCTACCAGTTAGACTTTTAATTAATTTTACAGTACACATGGGGCTACTTTTCCGCACTAGTGCGTAAAATAGCACTTTTCGTGCGTATGTCGAAACTTTAAAGTGCCATATGTACTGTAAAACGTTGTTCGATACATGTGCGAATAGGTAATTCGCAACTCGTGTCGATTTAAAACACTCCCTTCGGTCGTGTTTTAATTTATCGCCACTCGTTTCGAATTTCCTCTTTTTCGCACTTGTATCGAAAATAACTATTACAGTACATATGGGGCTACTTTTCCGCACTAGTGCGTAAAATAGCACTCGTGTCGATTTTTAATCGTGTCGATTTAAAACACTCCCTTCGGTCGTGTTTTAATTTATCGCCACTCGTTTCGAATTTCCTCTTTTTCGCACTTGTATCGAAAATAACTATTTCGTAAGCAATTTGGAATATGCAAGGTCTATCATTAGGACTATGTTATAAGTACGATCATTTTATGCAGTACCCATGTAATCTGTTTCATAATAAGAGCTATTTAAAATCTGAAATTAATAAGACGCTTCTGATGCAACCCTCACTATTCGTTTAAGGGTTTCGTAGTCGCCTAGAAACCCTTATAGTTTCGCCATGTCCGTCTGTCTGTCCGCGCTATGCTCCGTGATCGTTAGTGTGTGTGTGTGTGTAAAGCTGCAATTTGGCATGGATACATAAATCATGCATGGCGACAGAACGGTAAAATAAAAACTGAATCTGGGGGCACAGCAGTGCCCCCGCCAAGTCGAGCAAAACAAAGAGGCACGGCCGTACCATCCTTTTCTCGAAGTGATTCAGGCCATTTTTGACGTCCTGTAATTTTGTGCTGGCTGAAGCTAGAACCCTGAATTTTCAGTAACATATAGGGCTTAACATGCTTTATAAATATATTCTCAAAAACATTAAATCTTAACTTGTAGTTTAAGAATTATTGTACGTCAAAGTTCCTTAGTTTCGACACTGACACACTCACTCACTCATTCACTCACCGATCATCATACTCGATCTCATACTTCTAGCATACCCATAAGCTTCAAATTTTAAACATAAGTAGTTTTCAGCTTATCAAGCCATAGAAAACCTAAAAATATTACAATATCAGTCACGTTTTGAAGATATAAGAACTGCATAAATTTGTAATCCCATATAAATATATACTATTACAAAGTTACTGTTGCAGTTCCTACAAATAGTAGGTAAAGTTAAGGTACACTACGATGTACGATGTGAGTGTAAATGAAGGTGTGTTTAGTTATGATATGTGTATACATAGTATGGGTATGAGTACCCGAAAAGAAGGACTGCCTACAAAAAGAGATGAGATCCCATCAAAAACATTACATGTAAAAAGGTGCAAGTCTCGCAACGCTTTTACTACAAAAAAGTTTTGAGATGTAATGTGAAACCAAGTCGGTTATTTTAATCAGTGCCAAGGGGTGTTAAAACCGTATCAATAAGATATCTTTAATTTGTAATACATATAATGACTTGGCAATCGCACATAGTGCTTTACTCGTTCCGTAGGTACTCGTAAATATGTGTAATGCTCAAACTACAATTAGCGCTAGCGTTATGTTCAATTAGAATTATTTTTAATAGGTGACGGTGATCCTTATGTCATTATGCATTATGCAGCCGTGCGATGGCTAAGTCATTATACGCATTAAAAATTAAAGATATCTTATTGATACGGTTTTAACACCCCCTGGCACTGATTAAAATAACCGACTTGGTTTCACATTACATCTCAAAACTTTTTTGTAGTAAAAGCGTTGCGAGACTTGCACCTTTTTACATGTAATGTTTTTGATGGGATCTTTTTTTCCTACTCCCACATTTTTTTTAATTGTTATTTTTACTTTGACCCAATAAAAGTTTAGAGAAACATTTAGATAAATCCTATTAATTGTATTTGTTATTACTTGATCAGGGCGTTGTAACTTAGTCATCTCTGGTCTGAACATACGTGGTCGTCTAACCGCGATGGATTCCCCTTTAGTTTATAACAACGGGTACCTATTTAGTAAATAATGGTTAAAGCTTCTTCCTCGCGTTATCCCGGCATTTTGCCACGGCTCATGGGCGCTTGGGGTCCGGATGACAACTAATCCCAAGAATTGACGTAGTTAAAAGTAAAAGCTAATATAAAAAAACAAGACCGAAGTGATCCCATAAGTGTACCGCGAACAAAGTTTTGTGCGGTACCTATACACTAAATATATATATATCAGGAGAAATATAAATAAGTTAATATTTACTTCATAACAAGGGCAATCACCAAGCGCGTTATTTAAACAAACACGACAATATCAGTAAATAATTCGCAATAAATCCTTACAACTTGGCAATAAGAAATGGATTTTTACGTTGTATTAGGTATTATATATTTACGCAGCCCTGCCCTTAATTGACGCTTGTACTAAATCATTACAATCTCTTAAATTATATTTTAATAAGCAAAAATATGTAATTTAAACTTCGCTTCAATGCAGGGCAGGGCCTCGACTTGGAATTTAGGTATCATACGGAGAGGCTTCAGAGACTTACCAGGTTGGAGTGGGGCGAGAGCGGGAGCGTAGCGCAGCGTGTCCGTGTCACAGCCGAAACAACATCATACACAGTCCACTTGTACAACAGTTCCTCGAGATCGAGTGGTGTCACTTGTCTAATGTCACAGGAGTCACTTGTGTGCCTTCAACAGCGAACGAGGGAGAACCCAGAGTCGTAAATGGGGCAACAAGCACGGGATCAGGGTGGAAACTAGAAAACAAGAATGACAGACTTTAGTAGAATAGGTAATCTATCAAATTAGCAAACGATGCCTACAAAGGATAACGATATACGTACCTACACTACATTACCTATTAATACAAAGCAATTCCGCTATACCTACGATAGGTCGGTAACATGCGTGATAAATACTAAAAGCTTAATTATAACGCGATTTTAATTGTGCCGTTACCTATGTGGGTAGACACATATTATGTACTAGATAAGAGAAGTATCAAAATATTTAACAGAGCAAAAGTAATGACAATTGATATTTAGTTATATTAAGTAGTGGACAGTTGTAATTAGGTGAATTAAATAAATTTCTAACAAATATATTCATAAAAAATAGTGTCGCCGCGGACCGGCGCGCGCGCCGTTAGAACTGTAAAAAACCAGTCGGGGGAGCCGAAATCTGAACAAGCCACGGACTCACGAATTTTCCACCTCACTGTGGTGGAAGACTATCGCATTACTTGTAATTCATTAATATGTACTTTTTTATTTCACACTATGGTACATATAGGACAACATGCGGTTAGTTTAAGTGGTTAATTAGTTTATTACGAACGTTAATAAAGAAAAATAAGTAAAAGGAAAAGTGTGATTGGCATAAATAAAAATTAAATAAGAGAATTTCCCTCGATTATTTACAAAGAAGAAAGAAAAAATAATGAGAAAATAAAACGGCGTCCAGAGTGCTTATCCACTGTGTACTCCAACAATCCGCGGCACTGTCATGTCACGTCACTTTATAAATGCCAATTACAAACATTTCCCAAAAACACCCGCAATTTGCTCCATTTTGCACAAATTTTCAAATATTTTTCGAAAATGGAACAAAAACGTGTTTCATATTTTTTTAACGTACACTGGTTTAAAAGTCGCTGTAGTGACACTATTATAGTATGTGGTCCAATTATTAGCGGGAGTGTAACCGCACTGCACGAGTAAAAGGCGGGCGCGTACCGCGCGTAGCACCGACGGACTGTGGCGCGGGCGCACCCTACTTGCTTCCCACCAAAATTTTCTACCACCACCGAGCGGGCAGGGCGGCTCAAGTACGGCCCGCTACGTCCTGCGTCGCTGGCCGCTGCAGAACCGTCACCGACATCGGATCGTAGCGCAGAAATTGCTACAGGAATTTATAATACTAATGTAAAAACATATCCTCATAAATTTTCTTCTAAATAAATAATAAATATAATTGTATATCAACGATAACCACTGCATAAGAATAATTAATGATAAAGAAATATTTAAATAGTGAAACGGTAACTAACTGCATAATACGCTAACTAATAACTAAGTGAAAATAACTATACAACTAATATAAAAAAGGTTAAAATGTACAAATGAGATCAGCGGCGCATTTCTCTTAAAGTTGTTAGCCCCGGCGGGCAGCTATCTCCGTTGCGTACGGGCACTCGCTCGCGCACGCCGCGCCGCGCCGCGCCGCCTACTTCCAGCAGTTGACAGCCTACAGACCTACAAACGATGCTTTCACTCTGTCTAACCGTTACCACCATCCATTTAGACATGATTTTTGCTTGTATAATCCCTGCGCAAATTTGCAGCCACACGGTAAGTGGCACATCCAATGATTTTCTTTATTGGCCCTTCAGTGCCTGGTCCTCTTAAGCTCACGCTTCAAGATGGAAATCATTAATTCATGTTGAGCCTTGATTTTAATTATTATTTGTCGAATGAACTGTATTTTATTGGAATGCAGTTATGTTTTGGCTAGTATGGTGACCTTGATTCAAATATAAAATTTACATTACCTATTGCTAATAGATTTAACGGGGAAAAAATTAAAAATAGATGGATTATGTAAATAATAATAAATATGTAGGTTTATGTATAATTATAACAACTCTATGTCGGTACAATATTGGCGTCTGCATTAACAACCTCTATCTATAGTTACGCAAACACTGAATCAGAAATATTTAAGTAACATTACGAGTAAGTATATGTATTATAAGCAAATAATAAAATTCAGTGTTTGTTAACCCTCATGCCTTCAAACACTCGCAACGCTCACGATCCCACTTTACGACATTTTCGCATTTTAGAATCTTTTGCTTGCTCGGGTTATAAATATTAGCACGCATTAAACAACAACTTTGGCCACTTGTGTAAAAAAATATCTATTTACACATTGATATTCATTGGGGCCGAAGTGCCTGTACAGCATTTTATGCACTTGTTGATCATTAAGGATAACTAATCCATAAAACCTACTTAATATTTACCCATAATATATTAATTTGCCACTCTTAAACAATTACTAAATGTACGAATTAGTATTGCTAATGAACTCTTAACGACTCATGAACCTCAAATTGTTCAATAAATGAACATATCAATTGCCTCGGTGATTAAATTAACGACATGCATTTATTTGAAAATGGTTTAATAATCGATCCCTATGTATAGGGGTAAATGTAAAGTTCTATACCCTAGTCAAAAACAGCTCTTTAATTTTAACATACATAGCTAATAGTCGTTTATGTGACTGTTACATAGTGAAAGGCTTTAAAATACGAGTATGGGTTTATGATACGAATGAAACGAGTTCCATAAAAAGATAACAGAAGTGTTTTAATGCCTAGTTATAAACAGTTAGATACACTACTTTATCTATTACACACATATTATAAGCTCTCTATGATGTTTTCACTGACCGTATGTTACGGAACTCGCGGATATGAGGTGGCGTCTCCGAAATATCTTTCTGCTCATTTTACACGAAAGTTTTGCCATAGTTGGTTTATAAACATCAAACATTTTTATTTTTACGTAAGTACAAACTAATTAGGTCAAAGTTAAACAACGTCAAATGGCGGCAAAATAGGAAGGGGCCGGCTGCCATATCGTTCCATACCAATATGCGAAATTAGTCAAAATTGTTTGCAACTGACACTTAATTTCGAATAAAACGAAGAATATCTGACAGACCGAACTTAGCTCGGAAAAAATATACAAACTCAAAAATGCGCGTTTTCCCAGAGATAAGACCTAGAGCTAGATCGATTTTTGGCCCCCGAAAACCTCCACATAGCAAATTTCATCGAAATCGTTAGAGCCGTTTCCGAGATCGCCGAAATATATATATATATATATATATATATATATATATATATATATATATATATATGTGTGTGTGTGTATATATATATATATATACATATATGTGTATAAATAATTAAATATATATACAAGAATTAGTACTCGTTTAAAGGTATAAGATATATAAAGGAAATCTATTTCGATGTAAAATGATTTGATTTGTAAATAGGTCTTTTACTCGTACCATGAGATGAAACAATTCTTCCTGCGCGAGAACTGCTGAAAAACCAATGAATTACTTTTACCGCTATCATATGATTTTATAAAATATGACTTACATGAAAGCAGAGCACCTCATAGCTCTGTGCTGTGACTTGTGAGTGTCAGCCGAAGCTCGCAGGCCGCGGTGCGGAGCGGCTCGCGGCCCCGCCTCGTGTTCGCAGCGCAGGCGCAGCGGACTCGGCGCCAACGACGCGCCCGCGCCGGTAACTGCGATGCCCCAAAAGCGACACACTGACCCAGCTCGCTTTATTGTCTTATTTTGATTTATTCCTTTGTATCATTTGCCTCACTCATCATTCACGCAAGTTTATCCAAACGTTTTGTATATAAGACTTTTTAGGTTGTTATTAGCTCTTGTTAGCTTTTTCTGTACTATAGGTAGGTAGGTACGCATTAATATGGTTATTTTCGTCGTTTTTTTTTGCGGTTCGATCCAAACGTTCAATTCCTTGTAAAAAAAGTTTGACTAACGAATTAACGAATAGGTCTTAATTACCTAGCTACTTACACAAAAATGGTGAAATTCATCAAGAAGGTTTTTTGAGTTATTTGGAGACGTATGATAATTTTTTATCTCGAAACTGAGCCCCTAAAATTATGAAATAAAGCTCAATAAAAATATGTGAGATGGTACCACGAGGCAGCTTAACAACTTCCATGCGGAGAGGTCACGCAGTAATAAATACATAATTGTTTTGTGGATCTTAATTTCTTTACACTTGATTACGATCAGATCAGTATAAATTAGATACGATCAGTATAATAGATAGGACTCATAGGACAGTAGTCTTTCGTTTATAAATATCTCGTACGGTCTCTATGGCATCGGTATGCGGTTTTTGGTAGGTACTTGGTGCAAAGACAAAACATAAAATTTACTGATAGTCCACATCTGAGGTTATATATACACCAATAAGAGTCCTGAAGCAATTCGCCGTATACAATACCAAAGCATACACGTACACTGACACCATGTTCCTATTTCAAAACATACCGTTATTTACAGTTTTCTTAATTAAGTGAAAAACTGTAAGTCATTTATGAGTAACATTTGTGTCATTGTAACGGTTCATTCTGTCTTAATGCCCCAACTACGTGTAGGTGATCACGATTGCACAACAAGTTGACATCCCGAGAGCGCCAATTAGCGTATCCGCTGCCCAATACTTAACACCAGACCTACCGCGAAAACCGAAATTCGCAAATTGCGGGGATCTTTTTCTTTTACTCCAATGACGGTGTAATTAGAGAGACGGAGAAAAATGCCCGCAATTTGCGAACTTCGGTTTTCGCGGTTATAGCCCTGCTTGCCATCACTACGTAGTATAAAACAAAGTCGCTTACCTATGTCTGTCTGTCTGTTTGTATGCTTAGATCTTTAAAACTACGCAACGGATTTTGATGCGGTTTTTTTAATAGATAGAGTGATTCCAAAGGAAGCTTTATATATAATTTTTTAAAACTTGTGTGAAGCCGGGGCGGGTCCCTAGTAAACTTATAAACGAAGGTACGTAAACTAAGTATATATTTCGGAACTTAAAAGTAATAGAACACATTAAGGGTAATAAATATTTATTTATTTTTCTCTTAATATCGGTCTTATTTATCCGAGTCGGTGAAACAATTATCTTTATAGTTCTGTCTCTTTTTCGTAGCAATCGTAGCCCTTAAGTTATAGGCACTTAAAATTTGCCAAAATCAGAAAGAAGAAATTTTCGCTGCTTGCTGAAAGATTTGCTGATCTGTGCCGTAGGTATTTGTATGTTGTTCTGTACGAGTCATACTGTGGCATGTGCACAATATGCACATGCCTAATAATGCCACTAAAATACACGGAGTTATGTTTAATTATAATAATTGGCGGCAATCTATTGCGTATCCTATTTCACCGTTATAGTCGTTTCGTAGGCAAGGCACAAAAGATTTCAACGCGCGGCAGCTCGTTGCTGTAAATTCTTCCAAGTACTTTTAACTCCCTGAAGTATGAAGAATAAGTATGAAGGTAAAATTATGAATTACTAAGAAAACATAATGCCGGATTTTACCAGCAAAATGCATTTCACCTTATATGTCGTTTTTCAAATGTTTTGATTCGGCTTGATTAACGACAGACGACAGCTTTCATTCATCCCTATAGTTTGCTTTGTGGACGATAACGCACTGCGCAGTCTATCTTTCTAATCACCATGAGCCATTCCAAGACTTGAATAATTGGGATTGAGTTAGATAGTAGCAACTGGTGGATAAGTCTCGACCACTTAGCTCAGATATTATGAAGACGTTCTATTAGGGTACCATTAGCCGTACTCTACTTTATCAATGAATTCATTCATAATTTCTCCATGCAATTTCGCAGGTTACTGTAAAATATTAATTTAAGCAAAAAATACATCGAATTAGGCGCTTTATACATTTATTTTATTGGGAAAAACAGAGCTTAGAACGACTTTAACGAAATATTTTATTTGTGAACACCAAACCAATTTTAATAAAAGCAGACAACTATTCATTATAAAAAAAAACGTTGTTTATTTGTATAACGGAGTACTAAGGTAGGTGGGTAACTAAAGCTCAATAAACCAATGTTTTACAACTTTCTTCAAAGCGGCACTTTACAAACAAAGTCCGCCTATTCACAAAAATAAAGAAATGTGACCACCAGCCTTTACCTTTCGCCGATAGACACAAATAGCGGTCGGATGGGCTTGCTAGTTTATTTATTTATGGCACCTGCAATTTAGGTAGTACCGTGTCGAAGCAAATAATCAACAGTTAACCGTGCAAGGCAAGCCTTAAACAACTAGGTACTAACGTAACTTTGAGTTATAAAATTACTGAGTTAATGTTCATGTAAGTATGTATAAGTCTATAAACTCATATGAAAGCAACCGCAATAACTGTAAGGGCAGATGTATCGTCAACCTATTTACGCGCGCGGCACGGGCGAAATTTTCCCAATTTTACCAAATAATTACCAAATTACCTATCTATTTAATTTGTATTTGTAGGCATGACTAGTATCTACCTACTAAATACTTATAATTAGAAGCTACTAGTCCCGGAAAAAGGTACAGTTTTGAGAGCAACAAACCCCACTAGTTTAATGTGCCTACTACCCTCATTTACTAGATCCGGGCTTCTGGCAGCTGATCATCGGTATAGGCTGGAGTAGCAGGCCAGCAAAGGCTCGTAAAATTAGTTGAAGGTTTTTAAATTTATAGAGCTCCAGTTTGTAATATTAAGATTAGTAATATTATGCCACACACGGGCACATGAATGTCTTCAGCAGCGGAGTTCAAGCAGTCGTGGTCGAAACCGGCCAAGAGAGTATATATAATTATTTGAAATATGTATAACAAACAGTACATTTTCAAAATAATAGTCTTTTATTGTTAGGAGATTGCTAATTTGCTATTTGACATTCCTAATAAGCAATAAATAGATTGAGGTAATTTCGGCGGTTGAAGCAGGCGACGGCGACGGACGGCTAAGTGGCGGCCGATAGTTTATCACAGATCAGAGGCATCTCGCCGGACGCGCTCCGCAGCGCGCGCGGTATGGCGGTAAGGCTCACGATACGTTGTTACATGACAATTGACACACTTCTGTCCAACAAAAGGAGTTAATCATACGAGAAAATAACTGTACCAACGTGATCGACAGTTTAAAATATGATTAGATGCCATTGTTTAGGCAATATGTACAGTTTTATGTATGTATATTTAAGAACAGGTACCAGACAAGTACACAACTGTCAATAAGTTGTTGGCATGAAATTTTCTTTTTGGTACGAGTTTTTATCGCTTAAATACTGTACTTTTTTTCCACAGGCAACTAATGCTCATCGAGATAATTCTAAAAACCCCAAACACACTATGCCACTATGCGTTATTTTTATCACAGGGTTCCCATGACCACCTCCTGTCTCCGTCCTCGGATCAGCTCAGCTCCATGTCATCATAATATTGCATTGTCATGCGATTTAAAAATGTACCTATGCAACATTTCAGATCAATAGGAAATAGGGAAGTAAATAAGTGAAGTAACTAACGGAGCAAGTTAAGAAATAAATGTCTGTAAAAATGAATTCAGTTAGGTATGACGAATGCAAGTACAGTGAAACCTGGTTAAGTGGGACCTGGATAAGTGAGAAACCTCTATAGCTGGGACTCATGGTGCGGTCCCGACACTTTAGCACTGAATTACCTCTATTAGTGAGAAAAAACGAACCTCTATAACTGGGATTAGCTGTTGTGATTTTATAGTCACATTTACCTCTATAAGTGAGACAGAGAGTGTATTTTACCTCTATTACTGAGACTATATTTATAAGACTACATTTTTCTAATTGTTTTTTTAGAATTGTATAGGAATTGACCTCTATATCTGAGATAACGTCAATCTATGACCTCTCTAACTTGGACTTTATTGATCAATTTCCGTATTCTTACTAACTCTTAGTCTATGCACAAATTCCGCATTTGCTTAATTGTGTCTAAACGACTTCAAGTTTCATTTAGTTACTTTATGTAGTTAAAACTATCGAAACAAAAGCTGAAATTTTGATAAGTAACACGAATAAACAGATTTTCATTTAATACATTTCTAAGACGCAATGAAGTCCGTATCAAATTTAATTGAAAAAATCTATCCTTTGGAGAATCATTCAAAATAAATTCAAATAAATATTTAAACATACTTAAAAAATATTTAGGGACAAGGATAATTTTACCTTATTTATTTTTAAAGATGATTACAAAATACCTTATTAACCACCTCTATAACTGAAATATATCCTCTATTCTCACCTCTATTAATGGGACCCTCTGTAAATGAGACAGACACTTATTTGTTCCTGGCTAACTGAGAGCCTGGGTAAGTGAAATACCTCTTTAAGTGAGACAAATCTGCTCGTCCCTTGAAGTCTCACTTATCCAGGTTTCACTGTATAAACCGTGTAGATACGCTCATACGAGCGGTAGGTAATTTTTTAAAATTACCTTTTTATGTAGCAACTTTCACTACGTACCCTACTACAGTATTGTTCAACACATAGATTTTTGTTTCTTTCTGCTCATGCCCAAGCGTATTGTTGTCAAAGCGAGTCAAATTGCAAATTTGTTAAAAAATAAAACTATGATCATTGAAGAAAGAGACAACAACGCTATTTTTAAAGATTATTAAAGATAATTAGTGAATACAAAAGACATGAGACACGTGTGACAAGAAAGGCTTTCCCCTTTAGTTCCTTATTTTTCTATGATCTATCTTTCATTTCTTTCTTTACTCCCTCTTGTTTCTTCTCAATATACCTAATGACGTTTACATCACATTAATGGTAGCTGATGGAAATTCTGCGGGTGCTCAATAAAAGTCTTAGTAATGATAGTTCACAAGAAGGCCCACAATTATTCCGGCGTGGGCAATCAGCGGAGGAAGCTAACCCAAAATGGAAGTGGAGCGCGCGACACCGTTTCCGACAATTCGGAATCACTGTGGCGGCGGCGGTGCGCGGCGCTTGCCCACTGGGTACACAGGGAGCGCCGCCATCAATAATACATTACAAGTGCGAAAAGTAGGAAATTCGCAACGAGTGGCGATAAATTGAAACACGGCCATGGGAGTGTTTTAAATCGACAAGAGTTGCGAATTACATACCTTTACGCACGTGTATTGTACAACTTTTTACAGAACATATGGCCCTTTAAATTTTCAACATAGGCACGTATTGTGGTAGTTATCGCACTAGGGCGGTAAAGTAGCACCATATGTACTGTAAAAACCGGCCAAGTGCGAGTCGGACTCGCGCACGGAGGGTTCCGCACCATCAACAAAAAATAGAGCAAAACAAGCAAAAAAACGGTCACCCATCCAAGTACTGACCCCGCCCGACGTTGCTTAACTTCGGTCAAAAATCACGTTTGTTGTATGGGAGCCACACTTAAATCTTTATTTTATTCTGTTTTTAGTATTTGTTGTTATAGCGGCAACAGAAATGCATCATCTGTGAAAATTTCAATTGTCTAGCTATCACGGTTCGTGAGATACAGCCTGGTGACAGACGGACGGACGGACGGACGGACAGCGGAGTCTTAGTAATAGGGTCCCGTTTTTACCCTTTGGGTACGGAACCCTAAAAATACCTTATTGTCTATTACCTACCTATACGATGAATAACGACCTTTATTAATACATAATGTAGTAAAGCTGAAATATACCTAGCTGAGAAACGCTGGTGGCCTAGCGGTAAGAGAGTGCGAAAAGAAAACGTATTTTACTGAGTGTTTTGGCATGGTATGCCCCCGACCTACACTAGTTCTGCCGAAAACGAGAGCGGGCCGATTGGCCACGGAGACAAAGCAGAGCGCGGCATTCATTACCCGTCTCTGCCCTCGCCTCACTTTCCTACTTACGAGTACACCCCCAAAAACTGGGCCAACTAATCCCATAAGTTTGAAATAGGAGCTAAATTCAAAAGTACTTCTCCGACAAAAGAATATATGTATATGCATCATTTTAGTTTAATGTATTAATTTAAAATTTTAATTTTAAAATGTAATTAAAAATGTAATTAATAATATTTAATATTTATTGTTTAATGTTAAATGTATAGAAGTAGGTATGAAAAGATGAAACACTCATAAGACTAGACTTCAGTCCTATTCATCCAACCAACCAACTGCGACATTTTATATTTGAAATATGTACTAGCACTGAACACTAAACAATGTGTAAATTCAGCCTTAACGTAGGACTGTTGGTCTAGTTTTTTCCTCAGATACCCCGCCCGCACCAACTATGCTTCTCTGTTTGGCCTAAAGTTACACCTCTTGTTACTACATATTTTACTGTGCGATAAAGTTTTATTGCACAGTATTAGGTAAGTAGGTATTCATAAACGCTCGTCAAGGGCGTCAAGCCTAACAAGCTCTTAATTAAGTACCTATCATTTGTCCTTATCCGTCATTTAGACATTTCTGTTTGTTAGAAAGCGACGAAGTTTGATAGGTTTGCCAAATTTTATGAAAAACTAAACGCGTAGTAATACTAGTAATTATTAAATTATTTTGTACCCACTTGCACATTGATGTGTTAACATCCAAGTAAAAACAAATTTTTATTTTTATTTCATAATTTTATTTTACCATTTATTGAATTATAAATAAACCTAGCTTCATGAATATGTGTGCATGTTCTACAATTTCTGAATAAAATGCCGGTAACCTTATGACGACTTAGATATCTTGATGGTTCCATTTTGGTATTTTGGCTATGGAAAATGACTGCGAGCGCCATTGCACAATAGTTAAATGGTATCCATTTTTTAACACTTCATGCTTTTTATTTAGACAATTTCAACAAAGCCACCTGTTGCTTCCTCTGTTCTTAAACACAATTGTCGCCAAAACATTACCTTTATTAGCTACTGCCAACGTCACCACCTTCCTTCATCTCCTTCTCTTTTGTCCACACCAAAGTAACTAAGGTAAATTTATGACCGTCTATAATTTTGGTAGGCAGCATAGTTTTGTTCAATATCGGTGCAACATTAGAACAAAAGTCTAGCTTGTGACCACCTTGCACTTCTGGGAAAGTAATGCACCTTGATACATACAGCGTAAAATTGAACGACTACTGGTATTTTTGTCCATTGTTATTGTGCATTTTGTTTGACTTAGATATGTCAATGTATTTGTAAGGTCTTGTATTCTAAAGGGCACGGTTTCAGCAATGAATATTATGATTTTTCACTTGAGTATCTCAAACAAGCGTACGCGTACCTACATTTCTGAGAAAAAACGGTGAGAAAAATTACTTTACCTAAGGAAATGCCGCACATAGGAGAAGTTAATTTACAGTGCGGGGCCTAACACAGACAAACATGTTAATAGTTAATAAGTAAGTTAATAAGTACTTAATACATATTCTTATATAATTCTTAATACCTATGTATTGAACTGGTTCCTATATACCTACACCATTATGTTTTGATGGATATCGTTACTTTTTGTAAATCCTCCACCCTGTATGTTTTTTCCAAAATCTGTAAAAGCCAATCTTCATTAATTTGAAATCGAGGGAAGGTCTTCTAAGACTGTTTTCTCGTAGCAGTACGGGATCTGGTAGCTGCCCTCACTGACCCAAAAAGAAAATCCATCCTGTATAGGTACTTACAGTGAAACCTAACTGGTTAATTAGGGTTGGACCTGGATAAATGGTACCTAAGCTTCAATAATTGAAACCAAATTGAAATAGTTCCATTATTTCAATCTCCAAATTAAATATGTATAAGTAGTATTGATTATTGAATACTAATAATTGTTTGTGGTAACTGCTGCGGTTTTTTTCATGTTGGTAATAATGCCACTTTACCAAATGATGCTTACCGAGAGCAAATGCACCATGCAGTTACTCGTACAATAAAACATTTCATGCGTGCGTGTAATATTTGAAGAGTCCCTTCGGTTTCTCAAGGATCCCGTCATCATATCCTGACTTGATGACAATGGAATCAACTATACTTAAAGCACACCCTTTCAAACAAAAATAAATTCTCCAAATCAGACTAACAGAGTAATCAATGAACATATGTACATTAAAAACAAAGATTTAGACGAATTGCAAACTTCTATTTTTAAGTCCATGTATCAACAAAATAGGTACCATAGGTTTAAACTTTTTTTCTTTTATTCTACAAGAATAAGTACGATACACAAGTTGTTCTGTAAGTGGGACTGTAGAGTAGATCTATGGGATTTACGATTAAGAACACTAACCGCTTTATTTATAAACGCGCTACAATCCTCAATTAAGTAGTTAATTTATGTTTTCAAAGTTCAAAACGTTTATTGCACATTACGCATTAATATCTGGGAGACCGAGCTTTACTCGGAAAACATATAAATACTTACTCAAAAATGCAGGTTTTCCCAGAGATAATAAGACCTAGCTATAGATCGACTTTTCGCCCCCATATAGCAAATTTCATCGAAATCGTTAGAGCGGTATCCGAGACCCGAGATTGAGTTGTCGGGTTGGGTAATTGGGCTTTTTCGGATAGTTCCAATGTCAATCTTAATAGTTATATTAAATAATTCCTCTATTAGTTACAGAGGTTAGGCACCTAATGTTAACGAACAGTTTAAAATGTTTAATCTGTTAAACATTCAATCAAATAATACTATACAATACCACAGAATAAATAATAGTACTAACAATACTGATCTTTCGACATCAGGACACGAGCCTGGGGGCCGATTTTAGAATTTCGATCGCTCGATTTCGTCACTCGAAAATCGGTGGAAAACGGCGAAATGCTGATTTTTGAAATACGAGCGATATAAATTGGAAATCTAGTGCCATTGACCACTCGTTTTCAATTCTATTAGTAGAATTTACATGCCTACTATTGGAGATATTACTGAACGAAATACACGAAATCGAACAGTCGAAATTCAAAAATCGGCCCCCTGGTCACTTGATTATATTCCTAGTTCCTAGAGGTTTAAGACTCACAATTGACGGGGGGCCTTCTTAAGCTGTAATTATCTTGCTGTATTTCACTGCCATCAGTGCCATCTATAGATATGCGCCTTAACCACTAACTACCTTGTACAAAATAGAGCTGTAGCCATAGTCGACCGCTACCGACACCTAGCGGCAGTATTCCGTTTATTACAACTCTTGTAGCAAGAATTGGTTATATTTAGTCACTACTAGCTTTAGGAGCTTGTTGTTGTAGGATTGTAGCAAAGACAATAGTGTATAAAGAGTTACAGTCATGGTCAATTAAGTAGCCACAGTAAATTTAGTGCCACCTTTCGACAGAAGATTTAAACTTTTAGAACGCCATTTGACTTTGCCCTTCCTTCCTTATTATTTCACTGTGTCGACTAGATGGCGACACTTTTGATAATTTAACAAATTTAACATATATCAGTGAAATAATAAGGATCAAAGTCAAATGGCGTTCTAAAAGTTTTAATCTTCTGTCGAAAGATGGCAGTAAATTTACTGTTGATATATAATTTACTTTGACAATTTAATCCACCTCTATTTCAAATTTTCTTTGATTGTAGTAACAGGCGTATTCTGATTTTAATAATAGGTTAAGAATTAAATCGGGATTCGGGATAAGATCCATATCTATCTATTCCTGATCTCATTCTTAACCTGTTATTATGAAAGTTTTTATTAATATTTTTTAACAGATTTTTTTTCTTTTTTTTTGGACCCATGTTTCAAAAGTTAGAGGAAGGGGGGGGGGGGGAGGATACCTACATATACTTTTCTTTCGAAGCGATCATTTCCGAAAATGATCACTTTATCTAAACATGGTTGTTGGAGACCCTTTGTTATTTTGAAAGACATATCCAACGATCTTCCACACTATTTAGTTATAAGTATAAGCGAATAAAACAAAAAAAAGCATGTTTCACACCACCTATTCGGAAAAGAGCTTTTTCTTCTCTGCTAGGAGGGATCAAAGTGGCACTTTTCCTCCCTGCTAGGAGGGATCAAAGTAACACTTGTCTGTTCTATTAGCACACACTATTTTTACATTTTTTGCACATTACCTATTTAAGATTTTTTTTATTTTACTCATAGTTGATGTGATTAAAAGTACGAATAAAAGTACAGTATAATATTATACAGTAGAGTCCGGTTATAACGACGCCCAAGGGACCGCGGATATTACGTCGTACTAACCGGACGTCGTACAAAACGAACTGCCAATTTTAATATATTTTTTTAATCAAAATAATTACGTCGTTTTGTATTTATTAATACTTATGCGACAATCAAAGAAAAAAAAAACATTTCCTTTAAAATATTTATTTACCTACGTTACTATTACTACACTTTGTCTTAAATGGAGAGACTGTGTGTTTAGAAGAAGCCACACTTTTCAAGGTACGCGTAGTCAACTCACTCGTCATCCGCAAATTACTCGAATCCCGTAAAATAAAAAGTCGTAATTCTTGGGGATCTGACGTTGTTTTATCACACAGTTCCTATGACCATCTCCTGTGTTCCTATGACCATCTCCTGTGTCTGTGTATACGCAATAGGGGGAGGGTGGTAAGGTGCGCGGGGCGGAGTAAGCTTCTTACCAGTTCTACCTATTTATTTGTAAAAACTACGTCGCTCGTCGTTGTAACCGGACTCGAGGGACGGATTTTGAGTCAATTTCCGTCGTTAAAAGCGATCGGTCGTTATAAGCGGAGTCGTAATAAACGGTTGTACTTTCATAGTAGCTCATACTAAAACCAAACAAGTGCCTATACTTACGTCGCTATAAGCGGTTGGGTGTTATATGCGAAGTCGTACTAATCGGACTCTACTGTAGTTCGTTTTTTTTTAGCATTAGAAAGAAGGTAAGCGATCTTGATATGTCTTTTAATAGAAAAACCCTTTTTAAAAATCAGTAACTATTACTTATGAAAGCAGAAGAATATAAATGATCGTTTTAGATTCATAATTGTTACATATTTGCCGTGACTTATTTTTAAAACGTGTTTTTCAATAAAAAGACACATCAAGATTGTTTACCTTATTTCTAATGCTAAAAAAAACGAAAGTGTCACACGGAATCAAAATTATTTCGTCTTGGGCGTTAACACTTCAATCCCTCATTACGCTCAGGATTCTACTTTAGAATCCATCGCTTCTACTATTGTATGGGTATTTTTAGGGTTCCGTAGCCAAATGGCAAAAAACGGAACCCTTATAGATTCGTCATGTCTGTCTGTCTGTCCGTCTGTCCGTCTGTCTGTCCGTCCGTACGTCACAGCCACTTTTCTCCGAAACTATAAGAACTATACTGTTGAAACTTGGTAAGTAGATGTATTCTGTGAACCGCATTAAGATTTTCACACAAAAATAGAAAAAAAACAATAAATTTTTGGGGTTCTCCATACTTCGAACTGAAACTCAAAAATTTTTTTTTCATCAAACCCATACGTGTGGAGTATCTATGGATAGGTCTTCAAAAATGATATTGAGGTTTCTAATATCATTTTTTTCTAAACTGAATAGTTTGCGCGAGAGACACTTCCAAAGTGGTAAAATGTGTGTCCCCCCCCCCCCCTGTAACTTCTAAAATAAGAGAATGATAAAACTAAAAAAATATATGATGTACATTACCATGTAAACTTCCACCGAAAATTGGTTTGAATGAGATCTAGTAAGTAGTTTTTTTTTATACGTCATAAATCGCCTAAATACGGAACCCTTCATGGGCGAGTCCGACTCGCACTTGGCCGCTTTTTTGTTTACGACTTTTCCGGATTGGTTGATTTATATGTATGCTTAATTTCAGCTTTGCAGCACGGAACCAAGTCTCGAAAAGACGGACATGGCGAAACTATAATAAGGGTTCCTAGTTGACTACGGAAAAAGATCCAATATAATTGATCTTTCCCCTATTGAGTTTTCCCCTAATTTTCATTTTCCTATCGACTGATATTCTAATATATTATTATATTTATATTGCACACAACTGTATGTACCTACGTGAATTTTGGAGTATAACAAACCCAACTGGATATCCAATATTACAAGGACGACGTAAACAAAACATCGTATTGATTGGAAAAGTTGTATTCGGTGCTATCTCGCAAGTCTCACAATGGATGACTAGTGTCTAACTTGTAAAATACAAGCGAATGCGAGTAATGAGTATTTATTTATAAACAACAGTAAATTAAATTGTTTTAACTTTTCTCCAATTACCAATATACCTACATCTTCCAATTAGTAGGTAAAGTTTTTTTTTCAGTTAGGTTCGTCGTTAGTCGACATATTGACATTAGAATGTGTAAAGTTACGAATTATGTTTTCTGCGACAGCAATTTATCGAATATGTTGTAGGTGGAGGCGGTCAATAACTTGAGACTAAGGGTAGTCTGAGTCTACAACCCGAATCAGGTCGTAGCTATGACAACTGATTCTTAAACATTCTCCTGTAACGTCGTGGCCTCGTAGCCTCGGTGTCAATGGTTCCGTAGTCAATACATTTAAATTGAACCCATAAAGGTGACATTCGGATTTTAACTAGCTTCATACTGTTGCGACATTACTCGCCCGTTGATGCTACCACTGTATCTGTCAATTTCCTTGATAAAATGAGGGACACGCATCATTACTGTCGCGATTATGGCGTTTCATCCGTCACTCATATTATCAAGAACATTTACAGATACTTACAGCGGCGGCATCAACGCCGCCGTAGTAACGTCGCAACATTAATGCAGCTGCAGTTGACATCTGAATGTTAATTTTATAGTTTCGCCATCTCATCAAAGTAATTTAATATAGGTACGTATTCAACATCGTAGCTGTTTTATGTTTTATACTTGTAGAATAATAATATGTATATTTGAAATAGTATCTTGTACAACATAAAAATTTATGTTTAATATTAAACTGTTCGTACTTTTAATTTTTCTTGCACCTATTACTGCTTGCTCTCTGTTTGGCCCGAGGGTTAACTGGTAGAGAATGCCTTCTGGCATTAAGTTCGCCTTTTGTACAATTTTTTTACTGTGCAATAAAGTTTAAATAAATAAATGAGGATTATAATAGAGGAAATATCTATAAAATAGTAACAAAAAATTGTATGGGTTAAAACGGAATCGGAATGCCAACAAATACAAATGACAGAGTTATATTTAAAAAAAGTATCCTTGTAGGACCAAGAAGAAAGATTTTTCAATAAAATGTATCATTTATCCAGGCCAATATCCTGATATGTATATTAAGCAGTAATGGTAATTTTGCAGGTTATTTAATAAGATTCACGTCTCTATTCACATATTTATTTTCTTTAGGTATCGTACAATAATACGATGAACAATAATGAATGACCCAATATTACGTTTTTATTCGTTATGGAATGTCTAAGTACAATCTCAAAGTTACTGTTATAATGTAATATGAATAAATCCGCTAATTTATGTGTCCATACTACCCGCTACTTATAATCAACACCCAATGCCGTGTAAATAATTAAGAGGTCTATGATCTGGCGAATTGACATGTAAATGTAATCCAATGACAGTAAATAGCTACGTACAACACTTCAGATCTGGAACCGACTACTGGGCATCCGCGACAAACAGGCTAATATACGAGTATGTTATGCAACCAAACACAATTTTGCGTGTTCTTTAGTCATCATTGAGAATTAGGAGTTACAGCTACGATATATACATAAAAAACATTCTAGTAGATTCTACTAGGTACTTATCAGCAATTCAGCACACATAATTAACATGTACAATTTTCTATGCGCCCACACTAAATCGCTTAAGAATTAACTATTAGTAACCTTTGTCTACATTACGGTGCATTTGGAGCTATTCATTTTAAATATGAGTTTTATTTATACAGTCACCGAAAAATATAAATTGATTTCACTATTTATTTTAAACCATAATAGTACTACCGATGATACTATCTTTGCCATTTTCGAGTATTTCCGAGTATCCAGACTCATCAGAGCAGGCACTGTCGTTGTCCCCTGAGTTTTTAAAAACGTCCGTTTCCGAGCTAGAATTTAAACTGTCCATGTCTGTGCCATTGTTAATAAGCGACTCAAACTTGCCTTCGAATTCATTAAACACGGCATTCATGCGTAGTGGTGGATATGTCGATCGGCGCCGGAACGAACTCTTTTCTCCAATTGGCACAAGGTTTACTTCATTTTGAGCATCAACTGCACTCGAGCAGCCGCCCTCACTCCCGATGCATTCAAAATTTTGTATCCTTTCCGAGGCAGCAATCTTCTGTACGCTTTCTGAAGATTCTTTAACCTCATCTTGAACGTAGTGCGATGGTAACGAGGTCGGCTCGGCGTCAGAGTTCACCGTGCTGGCCGTCTCGCAGCCCGATGAAACTGATCCGTCGTCGCTATCCGTGACGAGGAAGTTACTTTGAGATAATAATTGCAAATTTCTGTTCTCGCCCATGCAAGTCGGATTATTAGGCAATTCGCTTGATTCGGAGATCGATTCTAAAGTATGCGTTCTTTGTTCCTGTTTCTTGGCTTCATTTTGACTAGCTTCGTTATCGCTTAAATTATCGTCCATATTTTTTAGACTTTCCTGCACAAGGAGGTCAATCAGTTTATCCGAGACAGGGCCACTATCTGAATGCGAGCGTGTCCTGTGCATTACGCTCGGGCAGGACAGTTTGCGTGGGGACTTAAGGCGTTGTAACATTGGCGAAGAACAGTAACTCGTGGCAGAATCCTCCGATAAGGAATTCCTTGCCCAATCATTACAGATATTTTGCTTGGAATTCATTTCCGCTTCCTCTTCGTCCTCCTCCGAACATAGTTCTTCTATAGCACCAAGCTTTGGAGCGGATTTTGATCGCTCTAAAGGTGGACGATAGTTCATTGCACCGACGCTCAGAAGAATTTTTCTTCGTGGCATGCTTGGATTATCATATACACTATTAGCAAGGCTTAATCTGGCGTTCTGTTTCGATATCCGGTCTTTTTTGAATTCAAGAAGTGCTTGTTTTACTTTAATTTGGAGTTCTTCCGTGATCTTTTTTGAGACAGTTTCTTTGGCGCAGAGAACAGCGTGACAGCGCAGTTCATGTTTCAGTTTTTTCCCCTCGTGGCGATATACCCAGCAAAAAAGTTTAGGATAATGAGGAGGACTGGCACAGTATGTGATTCGGTGGGACCAGTATTCAGTGAGACCGTGCTCTTTGGTGGCGCCTTTCAAGCCGGAATTAGAAACGGACAATTTCATAACCACGTCAGGCTTTGAAGATTGCTGGTAGTTCCGCCACAAGGTTGCCAAAGGTTTCTCGACACAGCTTTCTCCTGAAATATAAGAAAATACTAAATTAAAAAAGAGGAAAAGAGGTTTTCTATATTTTGAAGTAAAAATTTAATTGTTTTTTTAGGGGTCAACTAGGCATCCTTATAGTTTCGCCATATCCGTCTGTCCGTCTTTCCGTCCGAGGCCTTGCTCCTTGATCGTTAGGGTGAGAACGGTTTAGATCGGTAGTTATGCGCTTGGATGGCGCTGTAGGCGCATAATTATGCTTAGTATACTTCTTGTCAAAAGTTTTTGTGTTTAAAGTTACATGAGACAGTTAAACGAACTCGGACTTGACCAGTTTTATTATAGGTAAATTATGCGCTAGCTACATGTATTTTGCAATCAGCTAAAATCGCAAAGGTGATTTTTATACCTTATATGTCGACTGTACATAATTTTTAAGCTATTTGTACTGGTACCAAACATTTAATTAGCTAGCTTATTAATATGTTCAGGTACATCCAGAAACCTTTTACGTTTTAAACTCAAGGTTGTCCTAGGCATCCAACCATGCAATAAAATACGGAACCCTAAAAACCATGACTCGAGAGAACATTTTTACTACTTATAGGTATTTGTTATAAATTGTATTTCAACAAAATAAACTATGTTCAATAAAACGAAGTACCTGCTGCTAATGTAAAAGAAATACATGTATCCATAGAAATATTATCTTGAATAACACGTAGATATTGCCATTTTTTAAATAAAATATCTGGGTGACCGAGCTTCGCTCGGAAAACATATAAAAACACGAAAATGCGCGTTTTCCCAGAGATAAGCCTAGCTAGATCGATTTCTCGCCCCCGAAAACCCCCATATAGTAAATTTCATCGAAATCGTTAAAGCCGTTTCCGAGATCCCCGAAATATATATATATATATAAATAAATAAATAAACAAGAATGCCTCGTTTAATTTAAATAAATAAGCATTATTTTATGCGGAGCAATACTGAATTGATGAGAATTCTTAAGTTACTAACGACTTATGTGGACGCTGACTTGCAACATTGCTGCAGCGCTGACGCGGGCGGTGTCACTGTCAACTCCTTGATAAAATGAATGACGGATTGAACGTCCTAATCGCGACGGCAATGCGGCAACAACAGCAACGCAATTTATCAAGGAAACTGACAGTGACAACGTCCGTGTCAACGCTGCGGCAGTAACGTTGCTACAGTCGCCAATACAACCGAATATAACTTCAAAGTAGACATTCGGATGGCAACTGTGGCTACATTATTGTTCCGGCAGTACCTACTATAGGTACAGCGGCGTAGACACGGGAACTGTTACTGTAAATTTCCTTGACAAAACGAATGGCGGATTGAACGTTCTTATCGCAGCAGTAATGCAGTAACAGGCGTCTTCAGGATCTTTATAAACCTACGCATTTACATCTAGAACATGTATGCACATCGTTGGGTAGAACGGGCTTCGGTGTTAGAGCACATAGCATGTTCACTCATACAGAAGCATTCGATTGATCTCTCCCGGCTGAGCCCGCAACAGCTTCATTATACACACAACTATACAATTTTGTTTCACAATTGAGAAGATTTTTAACACTGATAGTGTTTATATGTAATAACACACACGTTTTCCGTTTCGCTTTTTGTTGGAGTAATAAACATTATTTTCTGTGACTAATAACTTCAAAACAACTATTATTTCCTTATGAGTTTACGGATATATTTAGTAAATTAATAAACATTTTACCTACCAATAAAACAAGCGTAAATGGACCGACATAAATGTTAAGAAAGCTTGTACTATTTGAAACCAAAAAGTAAAATACAAATCAACATGAATATATAGTAATTGTAATTTTAATTAATAAAATAAGGAAAAATAATAAGAGCGTGGCACAGAATTAGGGATAGGAACTCTGATGCCCGCGCGTGTTCGTACCTAATCTGAGGCTCTAATGCAGGGGTTCCTAACCTTTTCAGTCCGGTCACCCCTATGACTAACTAGGGAACCTGATTTTACCCCTCCTCCCAATGGTAATAAAAAATAAAACGTGTACGTTTGTTGTATTGTTATATTAGGTTAGCTTATTACCCCCGTAAAATACCAGTTTTACCCCCACGGGGGTAATTACCCCCAGGTTAGGAACCACTGCTCTAATGTGAAAACGAAATTCCTTTATCGCTCTTCCATATTCGAGCGTTAGAGAGGCAGATAACGAAATTTTGATATCCATTTTTCGCGGTATGATGCAAAAGTTAGCCATCGCCATCCAACGTGGTAATGCGGCGTAATTGCAAGTTTTCGTTTTTATGATTGTACGTACTATTAATTTGAATAACGTTATTTCACAAGAATAAATAGGTACTTAGATCAGCCACTCTCAAAATGTGTTCATTTCATTTCATTTCATTTCATTTATTTAACATTAAAAGTCATGTGCATTACAGAAGATGTTAGTAGAATGTAGTCAGTACATGACACCCGGGTAGGGCGCATAATGTTAGTACTTATGAGGTACCCAATTTCCTACTTATATATATGTATTTTATTCTAGTGAGTATACCAATTATAATGCATGCATATCTAATTTAACTTAACACTTAAAATAATGTTCGAGAAATTAAATTCTGTATTAAATGTCATTTTCGGTTACCAAGGTTATTAATATTATACAAACACATATCTAGGTTTATTTTTAAATGTCAAAGTTAAATAAGTACCTACTAATGGTTAATGCTTTGTGTCAATACGCAACTGGATCAAGGATTTAATGTCATTTTCTACTAAAATTATTTACATTATAAGGTCACAAAAGATGAAAGGGATCATATTGTTGATAGGTTATGTTGCCTTACGAATTAAATTCTAGCAAAGTATCATCATTTAGAAACTCGTTTATTGTGTAGTACGACTTTTCGATAAGTAGCTCTTTTAGTTTCCGTTTAAATAATTTATTGTCGGGTTCTTGTTTTAACTGTTCGGGTAGTTTGTTTACTATGGTGACGCATCGACAGTATGGACCATTTTTATACATAGCGAGTCTTGAAATTGGCAGGAGAAGTTGATTTTTATTACGTCGGTTCGAGGTTACTTTTTGCAATGGGAATAAATTTGAATGATTCCTAACGAACATTGCCGCTTCCATGATGTACATACTTGGTAATGTAAGTATCTTGTTCCGCGGAACCCTAGGGTTCCGCGACACCCCTGCAGGGGTTCCGCAAGAATTTAGAATAATTTAGAATAATAAAATAAGCTTTAAATTAGTAGATTATCTAAGTCAGCGGTTCTCAATCTTTTTTTTTGACGGAACCCTTTTGGAAAGCGAAATACTTGATGGAACCCTACAATAAAACAATAGTTTTTAGAAGTGTATTTTTTTATTAATAAGCATAATAATTATATGCTTATTAGAAGTGTATTTTTTTATTAATAAGCATAATAATTATATGCTTATTAATAAAAAAATACACTTCTAAAAACTATTGTTTTATTGTAGGGTTCCATCAAGTATTTCGCTTTCCAAAAGGGTTCCGTCAAAAAAAAAGATTGAGAACCGCTGACTTAGATAATCTACTAATTTAAAGCTAAAAAATTATAACCTGGCAGCCTAGGCGCCACATCGCGCTACTCTCTTCATCAATCTATGCCATCTACGGCATTGATCAGTGTAAAAAAGTCGTTTTTTTTAACCGAACTATTTCCACCATCACTCCATTTCATTCAACAAACCTCTACCTATTATTTGTCTATTTTCCTATTAACAAATGTTTCCTTAACGTAACGGAATCACTGATATAAGCTCTAATTACTTTAATTCCATAATGTATTTAAGTCATCATTAATTTCGTAGTAAGTACTAAATAGTTTTTTTTCACGATGTGAGTGCTGTTTGTAGCAGTAATTAGCATTAATTAACAAATGGTAAATTTGTCTCTATTTTATTCTATTCGTAATATCATATAGATACCCGGTTTATAAAAAAACCCATCCTTCGCAACAACGGAACTGACCGACATATGCAAAATACCACAACGGTTATAAACAACATATATAATTAAATTGTTTCCGACGTACTCATTCCGATAATTGAAAGAATCGGACGTTGGTTTCCTTAGTTTAGAAAGAATAAAGCATAGATATCCTGATTTGAGGATGACTCACGTTAGACCGGGCCTACCGGGCCGTGTCCGAGCCGGAGCTTTCGACGCTTACTTTTTTATGACAGACGACAGGTGATCACCAATGAAGATAGGTTATAGGCGTTCCAAAATTGAAGCTCGTAACTTGTGACAAGTTGCCTTTAGAAGTGGCTGGACAAGCGAGAAATGTGCACGTGCTAACGAGCTCCCGCACACCGAAAGAGAAAGACACGACCTTATGTTTAACAACGAGTGTAATAAAGATGGATGGAATGAGAAAATTTATCAAAAATAACGGATTTCTTCGTAGGCACAGAAATAAATATGGGAGTATTTTTAGTGCTCCTCAAGTATGAGTATAACCTATCTATGTTATATAATATCATTGGTGATTGATATAAATTACATATTCATTAGATTTATTAATGTTTATTTTATATACGTTGACAATTAAAAGTGAATTGACAGACATGACATGACATGACATATGAAGACCATCGATAATGTTCTCTATGATCGATATGAAATGAGGTTAGAGTCAGACCGAGAAAAGTCTGCAGCGATTTTGATAGCCCACGCAGTGCAAGTGTCATTTTAAACGTCAAACTTCTATGAATTTATGACGTGTAAATAACACTTGCACTGCGTGGGCTATCAAAATCGCTGCAGACTTTTCTTGGTCTAACTCTATAACATTCGTCCGCCTTTAAAGATTTACACGTCCATCTCATCAATTAACCGACGAGGTGGTTTAATGGCACGCTTGCTTCGACGCGGTGCCATCGGTGTTGTAGCTGCTGTGGCCTTGCTAGACTCATTCTGAGGTGAGCCAGCTGGAGTAACTTCTGGGTCAAGTTCCACTCCAGCTCCTGATCCTGGACATGGCATTGCGGATCTATTGGTTTCCAGTACTGGCGTCGATAATGCAACTGGGACCATAGATGATTGAGAAGCTTGCTCTGCAGGGCTTTCTTCTAGATCAGGCAGACGGGATCGTATATGGTCTGCGTGATACCTCCTCTCCACCCCGACTGGAGTGTTAATGACATAGGAGTATCGATGCGTGCGTCGAGACACTGTGGCAGGCTCCCACCGCGGCTGCTCCCTGCTTCGCACATACACAGCATCACCTGGTCTATAGTTTGGCGTCTGGCCGTCGGGGTCAACATTTGCTTGTATCTGTTTGTATTGTAATGAACGTCTAGCACTTGGTCGGGCATTGTCAAGCACACAATGTAGTTAGAACATTAAACATTAGCCTCCTTTCCCAGGCTTGATCTGGCATAGACCATGAGAAAATTGGTAGATCTGAAAAGTATTAGGTCTATTTTCTTGGCATTTGAGGCAAGCTTTCACATGCGTGTCTATATCTTCCTCTATAGTTGGCCACCAAACGTAAAAACGTGCCAGTGCTCTCATTGCTGAAATGCCTGGGTGTCCACGATGCAGATATTTTAGGGTCGCTTTCCTTAGAGTATCAGGAACAATAATACGGCCCTGCCACATGACTATTTTATCTTCTAGTGACAACTCACCACGCTTCCGAGCGTATGGTTTTACATCGTTTGAGTATTGATGCTCACGCCAACCAGTTTTTATAAGATGATATATTTGTTTCAGCGTGCTATCTTTGCGTGTTTCTTCTCGTATAACGCTTTCAGATAGTGCGAGATCACCAATGCTGTCAGTCTGCGCTACAATTCTGTGAACCTTAAGCTCAGACTTGGATGGCAGTTCTTCTGGGTTGGGCATTCTTGATAAATAGTCTGCGATCAGGTTGTTACAACCTTTTGTATACTTAATGTCGTAATCATAACTTCCAATTATTAAAGCCCATCGTACTAGGCGATTATTAGCGAGTTTGGGTAAGTTTCGTTGAGATCCCAAAATGTGTATCAGGGGCTTATGATCCGTGACTAATGTAAATTTCGTACCGCGAAGGTATTGGTCAAATTTTCTAATTCCAAAAAATATTGCGAGGGCTTCCCGGTCTATGACAGAATACTTTGACTCTGCGGGTCGGAGTTTTCGTGATGCGAAAGCAATTGGTTGTTCAATATTATTCCTCATGTGAAAAAGCACTGCTCCGACCCCCTTTTCGGAACCATCACAGGCTAAAAATAGTGGGCATTTGTCATTGAAAGCTACAAGTGGTTTAGAATGTACAATCATTAACTTAGCACGTTCAAAAGCCTCAACTTCCTTGTTGGTCCATTGCCATTTCATCCTGTTTCCAGTTAGTGCGTGAAGATCAGCACAGACGCTGTGCAAGTGTGGTATAAACCGCTCGTAGAAGTTGACCAACCCAAGGAATGCTCGTAGCTCCTTGGCGTTAGTTGGTGGGGACGCTTTGGCTTCTATCTTTGATTTTGTAGGGCGTACTCCATTTTTGTCAATTGTGTGCCCAAGATATTCGACTTCCGGTTGTAAAAAGGTGCATTTCTTTAAATTGACTTTCAATCCGGCTTGCTCCAGTCGTCGTTCAAATACGGTACGTAATGTTTCAAGGTGGTCTTTGTCATTTTTCCCTGTAACCGCAATGTCATCAAAATAGACTGCTACATTTGGCAATCCCTCTAGAAGCTTGTCAAGGTAATGTTGGAATATTGACGGAGCCGTCGAAATGCCAAACGGCATTCTGTTGTAGACGTAGTATCCTTTGTGTGTCGATATTGTCAGGTATTGTTTAGATTCGGGTTCAATTTCAAATTGTAGGTACGCATCTTTTAGATCAATTTTCGAGAATTTCTCACCATCCGCTAGACTCTGGCGTAGTTGGTCAAATAAAGGAACATGGTGTGCGTGTGTTATTACAACAGGGTTAAGTGTGCTGCGGAAGTCACCACAGATTCTGATCTGGCCATTGGTTTTCACCACGTTAACTGTCGGTGTTGCCCATTGAACCGGTGTTATATTTGGGTCTACTCTGGTTATAATTCCTTCTTCGACCAAACGATCTAGTTCAACTTCAATGTTTTTCTTCATTGAGAATTTAATTGATCTGGCTGGGATGTGTTTCGGTTGAGCATGGGGCTTGTCATGTACGAGGGGCGTTCAAAATATTCTCGGTATTGATATCTTACAACCTCTTCTAAAATTTCTTTCGTTACTGGCCGCTAAGGTTTATTCATTGACATTAAAAAAAAGTATAATTCGAACCGAGATGTTCTTTTGTTTTTCTGCAATTGCTGAACAAACATGAACATCATGTGGGAATTGACAATGTTAACTAAATTAGAACATCGATGCGTGATAAAATTCTTGACAAAACAGGGTAAAAATCAAAAAACCATAAAAGAGGAAAAGGATTGTGTTTACCGTGAGTCTGCTCCTTCTTTATCTACCATTCAAAAGTGGTCAAGCGAGTTTAAACGTGGAAGGGAGAGTGTTGAAGACGACCCTAGACCTGGCCGGCCTGTAGTAGCTACTTCACAAGAAAATATTGATAAAGTGGAAAAACTTATATTGGAAGATGGTCGAGTGAAGGTAAAATCTATAGCACAAGTAACCAATCTCTCTATTGGTACCGTACATGATATTATCCATGACCATCTTAATATGTCAAAAGTAAGTGCAAGATGGGTTCCGCGAATGCTGACTCGGCTTCAAAAAGACATGCGTGTAGCTTGTTGTTCCGATTTTATTGACCTGTGCGGTGAAAATCCTGATGAGGTGCTGCAAAGAATAGTTACTGGAGATGAAACCTGGGTTCATCATTATGACCCAGAGAGTAAACAAGAGTCCATGCAGTGGCACATTAAGGGTTCAGCTCATCCCAAGAAGTTCAAGGTCATCCCTTCAGCTGGCAAGGTCATGGCCACGATATTTTGGGATTGTGAAGGAGTATTACTGATCGATTATAAAGAAAAAGGTGTAAATATCACAGGACAGTACTACGCTAACATTCTACGTCAATTAAAGGATGCAATCAAAGAAAAGAGGCGAGGAAAGTTAACCAAAGGTGTTATGCTTCTGCATGACAACGTCCCCGTCCATACTGCTCATATTGCCAAGGCAGCTATTGTTGAATGTGGGTTTGAAACTGTTACTCACCCACCGTATAGTCCGGACTTAGCCCCCAGCGACTTCTTTTTGTTCCCTAATCTTAAAAAGGATCTGCGTGGAAATAAATTTTCCGATGATGAAGCATTGAAGGCGGCAGTGGAGGAGCATTTTTACACCAAAGATAAAAAATATTTTTATGCAGGATTAAAAAAAATAATTGATCGATCTTTTAAGTGTATGAACATAGGGGGGGAGTATATTGAAAAATAAAAATATCAAACTTTTCGTACTTGTTTGTTTTCATTCTCATACCGAGAATATTTTGAACACCCCTCGTATGTTTACTAGATAATCTTTTACTTTTCCAAGTTTGCCGTCGAAGAGAGTTGTATGCTTGTCCAAGAGCTGTTTTAGTGTAATGGATTCGTGTCGAGTTTTCTTGATCGAGTAGACTGGCTTTGGGAAATCCATCTGAAACATTTCGCTCCACTGTAGGCCGAACAACATAGGGTCAGCTGACTTCAATACAACAACAGGAAGTAGTTTTTTCTCATCTTGAATGCGTACGGTAACGTTTGTTAGACCCTTTGGTTTGAGTCTTGTATTTCCATATGCGCGCAAGCCGGGAGCTTTCATGAGAGGAGGAGCTCCGATACGCGCCCACAATTGGGTACTTATAATCGAATAGAGTGAACCGGGGTCCCAGTCCAACGTGCAAGGAATGTCGTTGATGAAGACATCAATTTTTTTACTGTCCTTGCTGCTCGTTTTGCGTATTTGACAGACGGTGTCTGTTTCATCTCCGCTGTCATTTGAGTAGGAAAATTGAGATCAGTGGTTGCTGTTCCCGTCGTACTTAAGTTTGTGCAACTTGTTTCTTTCAGTAAATGTATTTTGTTTATTGTTCCGGTTAGGAAGGCATGCTTTGCCGGATTTGATGCAGCAATCCTCAAAATGGCCAGGCGTGTTGCACTGTTTGCATGTATGTGCTTTGGCAGCACATTGGTTAAGTGGGTGTCTTTCAGGCTCACCGCATCTCAAGCATTGATGGGTCCGTAATTTGCGCGGTGACGTGTTCTGGTACGATTTGGGGTTTCTCTTAATCTTATTGACTTTGACGTGTGTGTCTGCATCGCCTTCTGCTCGTTCCCGCGATTGAGCAACGCTAAAAATCTCTGAGAAAGTCACTTCTTTCATCTTACCATCTTAAATTTCTTGTAGGTCCGGCCATTTTTGTTTTAGATCGATCTGTAATTGTTCGTGGTTAAGCCCGGTTGCAAATCGGTCACGTAACTGTCGTTCTAATAGATCATCGCTATAGCCACAATCTTTACTTATTCTTTCAGTCTGTTAGCGTAATGTTCCATAGATTCGTTGTCTTTTCGTATGCAGTTCCAAAAGTCCGTTAATGCTCTATATCTTGTGCGTTTGATTCTAAATAGGTCGAGGAGTTTATTTCGAATATCCGCGTATGTGTACTGTTTTCAAAGTGTGGTGTAAGGGCAACCTTTATTTCGTGAAAAGTTTTCGGTGAGAGGCAGGTGAAAAGCAGTTCCTTTTGTATGATACGTGCATCCTCGCCCCAAAGTTTGCATTTTGTTTCAAAGTAGTCGATAAATTTAAAAAGCCGTTGTAAACATTGTTTCTGTTACCGTTAGTGTTCGAAGAGCTGGGTGACTCCGTGCCGTGTGTCGTTGTCGGCGTGGGAGTCGCGGCAGCTGCGTTTTGCTGTTGCGTTAACAGCAATTGTAATATGTCCGAGATTTGTTGTTGTTGTGTAGCTTGCAATGCAAGGAATTTGTCAAATTGTTCGCTGTTCATTTTGTGACGATTTTTTTTAATCCTCGTCGCCACTGATATAAATTACATATTCATTAGATTTATTAATGTTTATTTTATATACTTTGACAATTAAAAGTGAATTGACAGACATGACATGACATATGAAGACCGTCGATAATGTTCTCTATGATCGATATGAAATGAGGTTGTAACAGTGATCACGTGATGTTTTCCATAGAATACGAAGCGCCGGAAGCTCCGGCCCGGTCTAACGTGAGTCATCCTTAATGAAGAGATTGATAACATTAGTTATTTATTTTTTAATTGGATAAACTCCAACTCGCGGGATAAGTATTAATTATAATATAAGTAAAGTACTATTTATTAGTCGAGCCCTTGCTCCGGGATTTTGGTTTTAAAGAAATAACGCAACATTGCGTCTTTGTCTCAGATCCCTAATATGTACTAATTATGGCGTTGTTAAATCTAAGTTGTCGTACGGTAACCGTGGCGGTGTCTTTATTTCCGTGTGCACATGATATTGTGTAATCGACGGATTACATCACTGGCGCGTAATGCCCGCAACACACCGGCTGGCCATCGCAACTCGGCCGGTTGTGTAAGAGCGGCCTTATGCCCCACATGTCCTGCTGCAGCGTGTGTGCATTTTTTTTAAATATAATTACATCAATGATATGGTTTACTTTTCCTTAGAAGGCTTTAGCGCTAACTACATACAACGATCTACAAGTGTATATAAGAACATGAATCGGTTTTGAAATAGGGCATTTTTGAACTTTGCAATAGCATTTAAGTAGTAGCTTTGCGTATATCTAAATCAAAATTAAATTAAAATTTTAACCTGCAATCAAATTGAACAATTACTATGCTATGCATTTAAATAAGGAAAAAACAATTCTGTGGATAACAATATTAAGGTTATTTAGTGAGTACTCCCGTCAAATAATACCGTTGCGATCAGATTCTATTAAATAATGTCTACCACATACCACATAGATGATAGATACCACAAACGCTCACTTATCTCGTGCAATGAGTCATTGAACTGTCAGTACAGGGAAATAAATCTTAGTAGTGTGCGATGAGAGTGAAAGCTGCAAGCAGCGGCTCGCCGGCGCCCCGACCCGACACCGTAGTCTGCGCACGGACCAACCACTACGATGCTACATTTACTCTGTGCACTAATAAACAACAAATATCTTTAGCAAATCGCGGCCACGATATATTCGTAAATGTATCCAGTAATAGTACATTATTGTCGAGGTTCGGAAGTAGCTACTTGCAGGCTGAGGATTCGTTTTAAACTGACGACCTTGGGAGTCCGTTTTATTGAATCCGAAGCCAGCAAGTAGCCTTCCAGCCGAGTCATAGTGCTTTTCTCAAAAATGGTGAAAGAAATATAAATATGTATTTTACAGAAGCAACGTTCTAATTTTCACAGAAAAAAGTAAAACCATTAAATAGATTTGCTTGCCGCCTTTAAAAAAAAAGAAGTGTATTTTTCTGCTGAAAATACGCCAACGTATTTGAGACACTTAAATAGTCGCGGTACCAACATTATAATAATAAGTGCTGATCATCTGTTTGGCTGTTTAATGGACCTATGCCTTCATTTGATATGGCCATTTAAAGTTTTAAAAAGTTTGGAACACGTTAAATAATGGAATTTGTATGCAACATTGCAGTCTTAAGTTGTTGTTTTTATGGAGCGACATGCTCACTTCTGTGACAAGCTCAAATAAAGAGAAAAAAAAAAACATTGCAGTCCCGAAATCGAGACTGCAATGTTTTTAACTTTTTAATTTTTTGAAACCATAAACTAAGCACTTCGCTACCTATTTTTTAACCGGCAACGTCGACTTTGCCATCCATTTTTGAGAAAATAATATTGTCTCATAGCGAGACAAACACTTTAACATATATATTATATAGCATCATCCTTATAGAACATTCGAGCTGCCAATCGCGACGAACACGATGGTTTGCAAATTTCGAGGTTTACCGATTAAAGTAAAAAAAAAAAGAATTCAGTGCCTACTTATAGTTTACAGTAGCACCTAATCAACGCGAACGGTAAATTAGCAAGTGGTGGAATGGAACACCTGGGACGCAGCCATGCGGTAGAATGAGATAGCAATATCACTTGCTCCCTCTAACGCATAAATGCGTCCCTTGGAGTGGCCGGCGTTGGCCCATTGTGTAGAGGAGCCATAAAACGACATAAATAGACATTAAAACACTCGTGTGATGTTTTTATGAAACTAGTTTTCATATAGGTACAAGTAAATAAAGGTGTCCCAAAAAGGACGCAAGATTTGAAATTGATGAAAAACACTTTATTTTTTTTTCGTTATAATATAATAAATACATAAAATAGGGTTATTTGTGGAATAATACGTCAGGCAAATGTCCTCCTAGGCTTTGCTGGCACATACGCACTCTTTTGTCAAAATTTTCTATGACCATTTTGCATAGATGCGGCTGAATTTCTCCAATGCAGCGTCGAATTTCCTCTTTTAAAACATGAGTGGTTGTGGGACCAGTGGAATAAACATCATGAATTGATCCACTCTCCCTGAATTGTCCAACCACTCTGCTCACAGTTGATGAAGTCAAGTCAATATTCCGACCATATTTTGCACGGAATTTTCGAACCGTACCCGCCAAACTTTCATTACTTTTGAAATATTGTTCAATAATAAAAACGCGTTGATCTTTCGTATAACCCGCCATTTTTACAAACCCTAAACATTCAGCTGTCAAATAGTTTTTTTTAGGGTTGCCAGCACTAAAATACAAAAATGGCGGCAAATTGAAATCTTGCGTCCTTTTTGGGACATCCTTAATGTATGCAGGAGTGCTAAGCTAATGGTTTTGCTGACTGTACATCTTTGATCGTCTTAAGATTAATCTTAAGTTTTTATTTATTAATGATCAACCTGAATACCTTCAACTTATTTAGTACTTAACCCCTGAAGCACCCTAGTATCACAAGTGTGATACTAACTCAATTTATGTCGTAGCTACTCAGTATCCAACGTTTGTTACTACAGATCAATATGGGTCAAATTGCTTTGCATTAATCTGTTGTATGATGGGCGTTCGACAGGTTAAGTAATATCCACTTTATAATATCTTTTTGTTTAATTTAGGTATTTATTTTGTGAAAATAAATATTTTTCTGAAAATGAACTACATCTAAGAGAAGTAGATTAATTTTTACCATAGGCATGTATCAGCAATTATCTGTTGAAAAATGTAAGGTAATCTACAGAACTCCAGATATAATACTTTTATAATGTATTTTATGTAAATAGTATGGGACATAATTATAATATAAAAGTTTTAAAATCTGAGAAAGCTAAATTCATATCAAATACACACTTCCATATTAATAAATTAAATTTATTTCGATATTAAATTGTATCCTTAAATTTGTCATTATGTAGAATATGTAGGCGTGCGATCGGTGCGATTGCGATTGGCCAAGCAAGTCATTAAAAAAATAAAGGTACCTAATATGGATACAAAAAAACATTGGTTTCATATTACATCTCAAATTATTTTTTAATACAGTTGCTCAAAAAGTGCTACTTTACGTAGCTGTTTAGCGTTCGTAAAGTTGTCTTTTGCGAACTAGTGCTTTTTACTTTTCGAGTTTTTTTAAATTTAATTCTGACCGTAATCGATACGTCCACACCAAAAAGTTTGGATGATCAAAAACTTTATTTATTTTTGACATTAGACATATAATACGTACAAAAAGTATTGTTACACGATATAAAGTAAATATTTCTTTGTTATTATATATATAATGTTATATAATACGATATTTCACTAATAAAATGTAAATCAATGCTGAACGTAGTTTATAGTGCTGAATAATATACAATAATAATATCGTTCCAGTTCAAGCGTAAATTCGTAACTGTAACTGTAAGTACTCATGTAACTAATATTTGTTTTATTGTGATTTTTTCGCAAATGTAGGTATTAATTATTTTGTAGTAGATGAACTGCGTTTTGAGAGATGCACCTTTTTACATGTGTTTTTGATGGGATTATTTTCACTAACATTTTTACAATGTATTTGATTTATCTATCTATCTATCTAATACCTTTAAACGAGCAATTCTTGTTTATTTATTTATTTATTTATATTGAAAAATTGAAAAAAAATTGAAAAAAGTTTATTAGGTTAAACATAATACAATTTAAAAACAATTATATCTGAGTCCTCCTTGTAAGTATATATTACCTGTATCAGGAGAACTCGCTCTTTCTTAAAGTAGGTAGGTACATAATATTCATTTAACTTAAGCTAATTACTATTAAATGGCGAAATATATTTATTGTTGTGTGTGTGTGTGTGTGTGTGTGTGTGTGTGTGTGTGTGTGTGTGTGTGCGCGCGCGCGCGTGTGTTAGTGTGTGTGTGTGTGTGTGTGTGTGTGTGTAATACTTCAATTAATAAGTAATTCCGTTTCATTATAGTTAAGGGACTCTAACCACCTTGTTACAGTAATTTTGCATTTGAATAGCGGCAGGTGATAAATTGATAATTTATTGTTTATTGCATTATACAAGTGAGGTGATTGTGCCGTATTTTGTCTTTTGGCAAACAGAGATCTTACATATGGTTCAGGGACAGCATTATGCTTTCGGCGACGGAATGAAAGTTGTGGTTTGTATGTGAGTGATTTATGTAATTTTAAAGTAGAATTTAGGATGTATAGTTTCCTTACAGTGAGTTTTTTCGAAATTTTATACAGTTCAAATGTTGGGAATCGGTGCGGTTTTGAGTACATGACTTTAAGTAGGCACCTTTGACCTCGTTCGGCCTGTAGAATTTTCGTTTTGTTGGCGCCTCCCCAGACCGTGATGCAATACGTTATGATAGATTGAGCAAGTGCAGTATAAATTTGGCTTAGTAAGGGTTTTGAGGCGATGTATCTTAATTTTTTAAAAATCCATATAAGTTTTCTGACCCTAGAATTTATGTCTTCAATATATTTATGCCACGAAAGTCGCTGATCCAGTATTATTCCAAGGTATTTGGTAGAGGTGACTTTGTTGATTTTTAAGCAGTTACATTGTTGATCATTACTAATTGGGTTGCATGTGTGAATTTTAATTTTCAGGCAATCGGGGGGCTGCGAGGTGGTATATTTGGAAAAACACATGTAATTAGTTTTGGAGATGTTTAACGTTAGAAGATTATTGTTAAGCCAAGAGGTAATATGATTGAGGCCAGTTTCAGATTTTTTGTAGGTGGATTCCCATGTGTTACCATGGAAAACGATCACGGTGTCGTCCGCATATGAGAAAACACGGCTATCTTCAATGGTAAGATTTGTTAAATCATTGATGTACGCTAGAAATAAGGTAGGGCCAAGAACACTACCCTGGGGCACTCCAAAGGATATCGGTGTTTCTTGACTAATGTGACTACCAACCTTCACCTTCTGAGAATGGTCTTGTAAATAGTCTTTCATTAACTCCAACGGTTTACCCCTTATACCCATGGATTCAAGTTTATGTATAAGAGTGGAGTGGGACACGGTGTCAAATGCCTTTTTTAAGTCAAGGAACACTGCCAGGCATTTTTCTCCGTTATCAACATGTTCAGTGATTGTTTTTGTAAGTGCCAATACTGCATCTTCGGTAGAGCGACCCTTTCGAAAACCAAATTGTGAGTTTGAGATGATATTATACTTTTCGAGATATTTGATGAGTCTATTGTTAATTAGTTTTTCCATAATTTTCGAGATAGCCGGTAATACTGAAATAGGGCGGTAGTTATTGACATCGCTTCTCTGTCCACTCTTATACACAGGCGTAACTATTGACTGTTTTAGTATTTTTGGGAAAACTCCTTTGGAAAAACAGAGGTTAGCAAGGTGGCATATAATAGGTACAACTGTGGCCCCAGCGAGTTTTAGAAACTTTGTGGGAATACCGTCACAACCTGGAGAACTGTCTGACTTCAGGCCCATGAGAGTGCTATGTACTTCCTGTTCATCAGTGTCGAGGAGAGCAAAGGAAAATGGGTTATTATATATTGTTGAAAGGGAAATATTTTGAGAATTGTTGTTTCTTACGAGTATATCATCAGCCAGTTTCTGTCCAATACTGGCAAAGAAAGCATTAGTGAAATTAACGGATTCTGCTGGCGTTTCTTTAGAGGTAAGTAGTTCATGATTATCAGTGTTTGGCGGTTTATAGTATGTAATTGATTTTATGGTGTTCCAAAGAGTTTTAGGATGATTAGTAGACTTAGCTAAAAGATCACTTTCATACTTCCTTTTTAGTTTTTTAATTAAATTATTGCAGTAATTTCTGTACCGCCTGTACGTGATCTTTAGCACGTCATTATTATATATATCTATATTTCGGGGATCTCGGAAACGGCTCTAACGATTTCGATGAAATTTGGTATATAGGGGTTTTCGGGGGCGAAAAATCGATCTAGCTAGGTCTTATCTCTGGGAAAACGCGCATTTCCGAGTTATTATATGTTTTCCGAGCGAAGCTCGGTTACCCAGATATTAAATCTTTATATTTGTATAAATCATGTTTATTATTTGTTTTTTTTGACGATCATAATATATAGGTATAGGTATATGTAAATGGATATAGCTTAACATTCATAATTTAATAAATTTAATGATATTATTAAATACCTAAATAAATTCAAATCGACAGTTATATTAAAATCTTATTAGAAAGTACCGTCTATTAAAACTTAGTGGTTATTATTACATACAGGCCAATTCGAACGTGCACTGACATCAAACCCATATTAAAATCATATCAGTTAGCTGTCATTCGCCTCGCACTACTTGTAGTAGGAGATCCCGCATATATGGTCGACCTTCACCGATATGTCTGACGGATGAAACATATTATGAAAGAAAATATGTTTCTGAACGTAAATAAATAGGGTTGCCTAAAGCAGTGTTTTTCAAAGTGTGGGTCGCGACCCCCAGCACTTGTCGCGGTCGCGGCACTTGTCCAGGGGGGTCGCGAAGCTCAGCTTTGAAAGACACTTATGGAAAGCAGGTTTCATTTTTTTTTAACTTAAAAATAATCCAATCCTTTAAAATTTAATGGTCGTTAACGTACATATCAATAAAACAAAACATTATTAGATAGGTAATCTGTATTTATTAAACAGTTAAATAAATTAAGATCTGTTGCCAGTCAAATTAGATTTTTTCCAGGAATTAATTCCCAGCAAGCTGGAAATCGTCTTAATACCTTCATTTGGTTATAAATTAGTGTAATCCGAGTTTGCTCCATTCCAGGAGTTATGGAAAAATTGCTGCTCTTTTCTGAAAATTTGCTCTAATCATGATAGAAATTGATATCTGAGGATCCGAAAAGTACCTTAATATGAATTAGTACCTACTCAAACATTGTAAATAATGGCTGCCACTTGTTTTTTATTTGTAAAATCGTGTTAAAATCGAATTATTTTTACCAGTGTCTGATCCACAACAACCTTGCTGGTTGTGACATTAATTTTGACGGTGGGTTCCTTCTATTTCATTTCATTTCATTTATTCATGCTAAACAACATAAGTATACAAAAATATAAGTACACGTCATATTATGAAACCCGGATGGGGCATTTCGAGTGGTTTGGTCAATCCAAGGTAAAATGTATCTCTGTAAGCCTTGCTTCCAATATTTATTATTTATCCACACCTCCTGGGATGGAGCAAACTCAGATTATTCGCATTTAGGACCAAATGAAGGTATTAAAATGATTTCCAGTTTGCTGGGAATTAATTCCTCAAAACGCTTTTTTGGATCTCATGAACCGTGATAGTTGAAATTTTCACAGATGATGTATTTCTGTTGCCGCTATAAACAGAATATACTTAATAATTATTTAAGTGGGGCCCCCATATAACAAACGTGATTTTTTTGCCAGTCCGACTCGCACTTGGCCGGTTTTTTTTTGTTTTGATATCGACCATTGATGGACTCTGCGGAAAGAGAAGAGCCGTAGAATGTATGGGATCCCATATATTTCACGACTGTTCTCTTTCCGCACAGACTCTATATAGATAGAAAAACGTAGAAACGGGGCTTGGGGGTCGCGAAACAAATTTAGTGGTCATAAAGGGCCGTGACACCATAAAGTTTGAAAAACACTGGCCTAAAGAAATATGGTCAAGGCTATTTTTAATTAATGAAAAAAAAATATTCTTTTAATTTCACTGATCTGCACGGCTAGCACATGATTACCCGCGGGATAGCTCGCGCCGCGAGAGACGGCAGTCGCCCGTCACAAATTTCTATCTCTATCTGTCAATTCCTCGATTTTGGCAGCATGAGTTCGCACATCGAGAAAAGAGTTCCACGAGAGAGAGCCATCCCGCGCGCGACTTAGCCAATGTGGCCATTTATACATGGAACAAACTTTTCATTCGTGGCAACACTGAATCGGTAAAATAATAATCGGATAAGTAATGAATAGTCAGCCTTAGAAACGGAGCGTCCCTAGTCACGATAACTTTGTCTCTTTCTCGCAGTATGAAGAATAAAAAATAGCAAATATTATTTTTAAGTCGAAAATGTCAGTGTCAATACTGTCAATCAAAATTTGATTCGCTTTGTCGTTACAAGTTGGAATATATTATTATAATTATCTAAAGATTACCTACCTAATCATTAAAATACAACTCCTTACGAATAATTGGCGTTTTGTTAAAAGTTTTGGCTAACAAAATACCATCTTTACGAAGAAGTCAAGTTGTAAGTACTTACGTACACAATTCAATCTTCATAAAGCTCTTTTCCGTTGTCTTTTGCAAAAAAATTACATTCCTTTTAAATCTTATTTACAGACTAAATATCTTATGCTAATCCCCGACATATCTCCCTTATGGCTGGCTAGCCGCTGCATTGCTGGCTTCGAAGATACATTGAATGACAATCATGCACAAGCCTATCATCAAACACGGAGGTATTCTCTACACCTAAGCATGCTGCTGCTAACCGCAGCCCTCCTGCCATCACGGAGGACATAGAAGGGCTCAAGTTGGGAACCTACTCCGTGCAAGGACAGTCGAGTGTTGATAACACTTCTCAAATAATGTGACTTTTAAATAAATACTACCAAAAACTTTAAATGATTTTATTTACTTTGACCTTTTTGAGATAGGTACTCAGATTTAAGTACGATTCGTCGGAGTCGGAGCGCATTTCACATTTGTATGCCCAAAGCCGGTCGGCTGCTTGCGGATCGGATGGCTCCGGACGGATTCTATCGCTTCTGCCACACATTATGTAAATAGGTACACTGAAAAAGCATTCCGGCGCGGCCCAACTCCAGCCGGTCGGTGGGAATCGTAACTTAAGGATTAGGCTAGTACCAACTCGTACACTACAAAGTAAGTATTACGGCTGTGGTCTTCTGTGAGGTGGAGTTTGAGTTGAGCTGCCAGATTCATTATTTGCATTCTTTGTGGAATGTTGTTTCACAAAATTTCGTCTAAATCGGTTCGGCGGATTAAGCGTCAAGAGGTAACATATAGTCAACAGCAATAGTTGCTAAGCGGGCGTGGTGTTCAAAATTACCTTGACGCGCTCTTATTCTATTAACAATAAAGTCGCGTCAAGATCATTTTGAACACCTCGCCCGCTTAGCAACTATTGCTGCTGACTGTACATAGGTACAGATTTACTTTTGCATTTACTTATTATAAGTGAGGTTGATCGCAATATTCAGGTCGGGATTGTGTTGTTTATATCCCACAATGAATGGAAACACCTAAGGAGCGACATAATATAGGTTGTCAACAATAATTGCATGTAAAAATACGCGTGTAAATATAACGGGTTAGCACTGATTGATAGCACGTAATTGTTTCCCGGATTAGCAATGTAATATTTTTGTATCAATTATTTATGTTTCTATTAATTATCCCCCAGTCAATTCGCCACCAAAGGTTTGCTTTGTTGATGTGGTCGTGATCGTACAGGCTTAGATTTTTTTCTGTCGGATTTTCGTTTAACTTAAGAGAACAAACAAGTCATTGTGAAAAAATATAATAATTTTGATATTAATGGCATGATCATGAAACTCAAGATTCAAATTATACTTAAACAAAAAAGTGTTGTAGTATGAAATAAATATAAAATATGGAAAATTATCTTTCTTTTAGAACAAAAGTCAACAAAACTTCGACCAAATGCGCTTGTCGCCAAACTCAGTACCGGGAGCAAACCCTAGTCGCGACCCTCTAGCCTCGAAGACAATTTCTCTCATTTTGACGTTCAAACGCGGGACATTTTGTCTCCCATAGTACACTCGTGCTACGATTTTCGAGAGTATCCCGCGTGGAACTGTCAAACGACAAAATTATGTCGCTTTGACATTTGTCCGCGAGACAGCGGGTTGTCGCGCGGCTCTTATGCTACCGATTCGCGAGAGAGCTCTATGTCGCGGCATTTTCTCGCCTGTCGACTGTCGCGCCCATCATGTGCTAGCCGTGCTGTCTGACAAACGAAATAAGTTCCAATCACAGACCTAGAATCCGCTCGCGCTTGACAGACAGCTTAAGTGTGCGAAAGGGAAGCCATCACGTATATGAACATCCCATGAGTGCGAAAGAGTCGGACTACCAATGAGAAAACGTAACCACTTTTGAGTTTGACGACGGCCGCTGACGGCCAAGAGCGTATCACGGTAATTTTCAAATTGAAAAATATACACGGATTAGGACGAAAAGTATTAAATAAAGTAATTCAGTGAAGATGGTGTCTTGTAGTGTGCCGGGTTGCAGTGTCACAGGGCCAAATAATCCAAGCAAATACTCATTTCAGAGGATTTATGTTATGATGTTCCGAGCGAAATTTTCATAACGATATTTTGTCAAATTAACAGCGTAAAAAGTGTAAGAAGCCGGTTTATACAGTTCATTATAAGTTTTTCTTCCTTTGTGTGCTAATATTTTATCATATTAGTCTATAATTTAAAATACATATTTTGTGTAAAAACATAATCTGTTACTTTACGCTAGGGCTTGACAAAATGTTCATATGACAGTATCGATAACTTGTCGATATATCAATAGCTATATAATTATTTCTTCACAAGACATCATTAAGATATTAGCTTTTATAACCGACTTGAAATAATAACGAATTTTATACCTTTTTGAAGGTGCTCATGTTTAGCAATAAATTTAAACTTCACTTTCCAACACAGTAAGAGTTACATTAAGATAAATCTGCAAGGATTTTGATAGCACACGCAGTGCAAGTGTTATTTATACGTCTTAATGTCGTAGAATTTTTACGTTTAAAATAACACAAATTGTGTGGTTAAAAGTAGTCGATAAAGCAATCAAACATCGACAGATTATTAATATGTTGTAACTTGACATCACTATTTTTGAACTCACATAGACAATTTACGCACACACTTGCATTTAATTTTTGGTCACACTTTTGAAGATTGACAGTTGTTCTTGTTCATCTAATTCTATGGTTCCAATGGAAAGTATACAACTTGTACAACATAAATCAACTAGGTTGCCTATCTTTTTCCGGTCACTACTATGTGGTTGCCGTGTTTAAACAGGTGAGTTTTTATCGATAATTGCACTCATCTGTCTGATGCTTCAATTATACATCAAAATGATGGTAATTTTATTGCGAATACAGTGGCATAGGGTTGCCTGCGAAAATCCGGTCACAAATAAGGGTTGCCAGGCTTTTAAATAAAATAAGAAGGGAAGACTTTTAGCGATAACTCATAAACGGCTTAACTTATCAAGTTTGTTTTAATTTTGTTTGAATGTGTTTTTTAAGCACTATTTTTATGATTTTTCATATTTTTTGGATCGATTTTTCAAAAGTTAGAAGGAATAACCGTTTTTTGTTCTTTGTAAATTATTATTTCCGAAATGATTCACTTTCGTCAAAAAATGTTGTTTGCAGACCCCTGTTTATTTTTAAAGACCTATCCAACGACACACCTACACCTACACACACTTACTTAAATTGATACGATCCTAATATCGGTTTGAAGCCGACCCTTTATTAATGCAAGGGGAATGTAGCAATTAAATAGACTATTTTAAGCAGACCAAAAACCGTAGCCTAAACAATATAGTTGAATATAGGTAGATACGCGGCGTTCAATACCAATATCCTCACCTCGCGTGCGTAGATGCCTAGCGAATTACTGTTTGCAACAGGATGTGCATGGATTAAAAGAAGTACGTAGCTCTACATTGCGATACTCATATTACTCATACAACTTGTAGCATGTATTAATAACTTTGTACCTGCGAATACTAATAATGTGCTTCATGCTTTTATTTTTATGCGTGACAATGAGGAGTCAACTGAGATCCAGCGCTCACTCCTTATTTATGCTAGCTAGGCTAGGCAAATATAATTTTCAAGAAAGAACGCGGAAAGCAAAATACGTCAATTAGTATAAAACTAACAATCATATCCAACTGATATCGGTTTCCTAATCACATATTGAACAATGACATTACACCGCATTACAGGAACAATAGATTCATTAAACAGCTGCCTTTGCCGAACTTAATTGTCATACTCTTGTTTATTTTACTTTCAAAGTACCTACAGTATAGTACATTACGCTATAAGTGCGAAAAATAGGGAATTACATATTCGCATATGTATCGTACAACGTTTTACAGTACATATTATGGCCCTGTAAATTTTCGACATAGTTGCGTATATCATGTGCTACTCGTAGTTATCGCACTAGTGCGGTAAAGTAGCACCATATGTACTGTAAATATTATTATACCATATGCATAACAATATGATAGGTTTCTCATCTATTAGCTATTAAGAAGAGTTGCGGGGCCAGTGTCTTAGGAGTCTCAGGCGAAGCGCTCCTGCCCGACGCGCGACGTTGGAGACCGCACCGCAGACAGTCCCGCACTGTAAGTACTGTTCCTGTAAGCGCGGATGACTCACTTGACCCCAGTGCTCTGGTTGCAAGCAATTGCGACTAATTAACCGCGAATTCCACAAGGACACTTCAATGAGTTAAAAGGTCAAACACAGTTAATTTACATGGTAAGGAGTAATAACACGCACAATTCGTAGGTTTTCATGGTGAACATACAACGCGATACCAAATAATTAATGTCAGTAACCAGCTAATGAATTGGGATGCTAACATCAATGAACACAACACATTATAGATATTTCGTTACAGTATAAATGCACGCTGTGGCCAAGAGTGTATTAACTTACTTGGCTTCGTAATAATAGTGGAAAACAAATAACCTGGATACACGTGACGTGGTCTTAGACTGCCATAAAGAAGTACCCGTTAACTACTTTGTAATTCCTATAAATTAGCGATATCCGTCACGATCTAACATGCCTGTTGTTCAGAACCGCCACTGATTCCGTACATTATGGAGTAAATTCACGATTTATTGTGAAGTAATGGTAAATAATAGCGGCCCGTGGGTTAAGTACGTGAAATGCGTCGCCGCTGCGCAAACATAACTAGGTAGGTACAGGCACTCCACTCTCAAGAGATGTTCCATTCTACCATAGGTACTTTACAATAAAACTTATCTACACTACTTACGCACTGAAGTTCCATTAAAAGCCCATCAACGTGCACACTAGCGCCACTGCTAAATAATCGTGATTATTTAAATTTAACGAAAGATATTTAAAAATTACAAATACAGTACGTAGCGGCCCCCTTCTTTAAATATATTTCGTTAAATTTAAATAACCACGATTATTTATTATTTAGCAGTGGCGCTAGTGTGCACGTTGATGGGCTCTTAAGGGTACATGACCTGTGTTTTTAACATTTGATACACAAACAAGATGATTTGTATATACCTAATACCTAATCGAACGGGAATAAGTAGTATAATAATATTGGATGTATGAGGTGTATTTCGAAACATTTGGGATCTTAATTGTGAGTAACATCTGAAATAAGCAATTTCAGTACTATTTAAACAACTTCATTCTCAGTCACTAATCACTATCCTTGAAAATACAGACAGCAATGCGTGGACCGTTTTCTTACGATCCGGTAAGAAAACATTTCACGCATTGCTCTGTCGATCCGGTACTTAATAATTATGTATCTAGTAGATAGGCACACTCTGTCGATACACAGTAAATCTAGTTCCTAGTTTGTACAAAGTGCCTGAACTGAACGCTCAGTGACCACGAATGTTTTTTACGTGTAAGAGCCTTATGCAATCGTTGTGTCACGATTTACGTAAGTAACTCTTCAATACCACAGACTTGTCATTTTCGCGCTCGCGCTTGACAGACAGCTGAAGTGTGCGAAAGGGAAGCCATCACGTATATGAACATCGCATGAGTGCGAAAGAGTCAGACTACAAATGAGAAAACGTGACCATTTTTGAGTTTGACGACGGCCGCGGACGGCCAAGAGCGTATCACCGTAATTTTCAATTTGAAAAATATACACATATTCGGAAGAAAACTATTTGATAAAGTAATACAATGAAGATAATGTCTTGTAGTGTACCGGATTTCAGTGTCACGGGGCCAAATAAACCTAGCAAATACTTATTTCAGAGGAATAATGATATTCCGAGCGAAATTTTCTTAACGATATTTTGTCAAATTAACAGCATAAAAAGTGTAAGAAGCCGGTTTATACAGTTGATTATAAGTTTTTTTTCCTTTGTGTGCTAATATTTTATCATATTACTCAATAATTTAATATATTTTGTGTAAAAACATAAACTGTTACTTTACACTAGGGCTTGACAAAATGTTCAGATGACAGTATCGATAACTTGTCGGTATATTAATAGCTATGTAATCATTTCTTCACAAGACATAATTAAGATATTAACCTTTATACCCGACTTCAAATAATACCGATTGTTATACCTTTTTGAAGGTGCAGATGTTTTGCAGTAAATTTAAACTTCACTTTCCAACACAGTAAGAGTTAGACTAAGATAAGGCTGTAACGATTTTGATAGCACACGCAGTGCAGGTGTTATTTTATACATCATAATGTCGTAGAATTTTAACGTTTAAAATAACATATTTGAAAAAGTAGTCGATAAAGCAATCAAACACCGACAGATTATTAATATGTTGTAACATGACATCACTATTTTTGATCTCACATAGACAATTTACGCACACATTTGCATTTCATTTTTGGTCGCACTTTTGAAGATTGACAGTTGTTCTTGTCTATTCTAATTCTATGTTCAATACCATGCTCGTCAGATTCACGACAATGCGCGTGGCACTCGTGGCAGTATTGTCTAGGTGATGATATTTAAGTAATAACTACAGGTTTATTGCTTAGAGACCGTTTAACCTATATTGCACATATTTCGAAGTGCGGATTGCCACTATAAATAAACGTGTTATTTAATGTTAATGAAATTTAATGTTAATTGTGACAGTGTGGGGTATTCTGTGACTGCAAAGTCTGAGCGGAGTTGACTTGGTTCAACACTCTAATCCTTTTTGTTATAGTAACGTGAACGTCAAGATAGCTAGACCATAAGATTTATTTAGAGTGAGCCTAACGGTCTGGCCACGACAGCACTGGAGTCTCCAGAGTGCCGGTGAAGGCGGCGGCGCAGCCCCAACCGGGCTCCTCGGGCACGTTCACTCCGCTGCCGCTGCAACGATGCCTTACGCCTTCAACGGCCTTCATGGCAGTAGTCAGTGCTAAGGACGTGCCGTGCTGGCAAGCAGTGTACCTACCCTCAGTGAACTCATCTACTTCATAGACTCTACAAACATTTTCGAAATTGACAAAACTCAAGCGGACATTCATGATATGCATTAGATAAAAACTGCCTGTGAAACCAAATATATTCTTATATATTTTTTTATTTACTCTCTTTGCTTTTTGTGTACTCAGTAGCAAGTGAGGTTTTGAAAATGAACGAACACATCTTATTGTTTAGAGAATAGGAATTGTGAAGGTAATTTTGAACACCTTACCCACTAAGCTACTTCCGCTGCTGGGCGTTCATGCTTAAGAAGATACCACCTAACCTAACCACCATAATGGAGTGGTTATGGTGGTTAGGTTAATTATCTATAAATGAAAAAAAAAAAACGATTGGGTCAAAAAGTAACTTTTATTTTATTAAAAATATATTAATGAAAGACACAGCAGACATTTAGCCAGCAACATGAAAACAGTATAAGTACATATAAAGTGATTTTATAGTATTTTATGCAACCGTTGTTTAAGAGAGGTCAAAAAAGGCGAGTGGCGTGAGTAACAATTTGAGGCGAAGCCGAAAATTGTTAATAAAGACGCCACGAGTATTTTTTGACTCAGTTAAACAACGTTGCATACAATACTTTTTCTACGACCAAGCACTTACTTTGAAATAAAATTGTAAATTTAACAAATATTTTTAATTCAAGAAGTAGCAAAAATGGAGGGTACGGGCGGGAAAAGAATGAATGAATGAATGAAATTAAAAAAAACATGTCTATGGTTCACTTATTTGTCAGAGATGACATTTAAAACAAGGTTAACACTGTATTTCATTCAATATTTTTTAAGTGGTCATTACACGAAGTATCATAAAATCGCCAAAAAGATACTGCGTGTATTCTTTTTTGGGGAATAGACTAAAGCCTTGTCTTGACAACTATAGGGTATGGTTTTAAAGGTGTGTGCACGACCCTTTAAATGACAAATAAAAGTACGGGAGTAGAAAAAAAATACTAAAACAACGCCCGATACAATTTTGTGCTTGTACATTGTACATCTCACAGTTTCTTCCCTTGACCCTGGCTTTGGAGCACCATTAAGTATTGGTTCATATGCCAAGGCTGCAATGAATATCCAAATCACCTGAAACAAAATAATGCTTAGTTTTCAACAAAAATGACATGAGTTGAGTTTTGGCAAAACAATCCATGGTGTTGACAAACTCCAAATGGAAGTCAGTAACATTTTGTTATAATATGTAGGGTTAGTAGTTGATCAATGAAACACTAAAAGTTCAAGCCTTTCTATCTCTGGTGTTTTTAAAGTTACGAGTGTGACATTTCGCATGAACATAAATAATTTAGTTGGCTATCGTATGGCATTCAAGGTTTCTACTTATCTTTAACAGTTTCTCTATTGTAAACCTTTTTTTTGAAAAATGAGTTTTGTTTCATTGTGTACTTGTGCATGTTTTCAATGAAACACTCTAATTTTTACAGTGAAACAGATGTAATATATATAGTCTACCATGAAACATCCTTAATAAACATTGAAACGTTGTAATAAATAAGTTACATTAATACATAAATCCTTTCAATCAATTAATGAGAAAGGAAAGGAGAAAATAGTGGTAGGCTGAAATTTGTTATTTAAAAGGTTTCCGAAATATGGAATCGTTATAAGATTGCTGAAATATCTAAAAGCGAAAGACTTGTTTCATTGTACGCACACCTAAGTTTCATTGTGAATCGAAAATCTGGTCGACACTTACGGCATGCTGCGAGAAAGGCGCCTTTTATGTCCACGGAGCATGATTGCCAACTAGGTGGACGCGGGAGGGTTTTAAGCATCTCCATGCTCGATATCATACACTTTCTTGCGACATAGTGTTTATAAACGACTGTTTCAATGTTAGACATGTGACCTTAACGTTGCCATCAATGAAACATTCAACATATAAACTATCCTATCTCAGCCATTTCTAAAGTTAAGTATCTTATATTTTGTCATATGATAGACAAATTATTATCAATTTTCATGGTATTTTAGTTTCACAAATTTCGGACATAGTCTTAATTAAAAAAATAATGAGTTTGTTTCATTGTGTACTAATACTGGTGTTCAGTGAACATCATGTTTCATTGTTTACTACATAAAAATGTTTCATTGTGAGACTAGGGGGTGTTTTTTGAATCAATTAAAAAAAACTGCACCAAAGAGTGTAAGAAATTTAAAAATATTTAGCTCCAAAGTAACTTTAATACACATAGAACACAACAAAAAATTAAATAACGCCAAACTAGACTCTATATCTTGGTAAAAAGTTGCGAAACATAAATGAAAAATATTACTTTTGTCGCACGAATTCACAATAACGCTCGTAGCAACGTGCTCCTTCTCCGAGGCGCGCTCGCATATTGGGGAGGTGCTGGGGGTCCCTGAGCCTGCCCTTGCTTGACAGACGGCACTAGCTGATAACACCTAGTTTCCGAGATATCGCAAAGTTTCACTGTGTACGATTGTTTCAATGTTCGACAAGTGACCCTACCTACAGTCAGCATACAATCAGTCTATGCAGGAGGGAGCGGGAGGGGGGGGGGGTCACCTCTCTCTACAGACGACTGTACATGTTGATGTTGAATCACTGACTTAATATAAAAGAAATCTATATCAATGTGTTGAATACATATATATCCTTAAGGTTTCCTTATAACAGTTACCAATTGATGCTATTAGAATGGAAACGAATGAGGCCAGGTGGACTTTAAGCATTCTCGGCCAGTTATTCCTAAGAAATCAATAAAATTATAGGTATATAAACAAATAAAAAACAATATTTTTTTGTGTATAAATAACACACATATTCAGACATTACACAAAAGCAAAACCAATTACATGCAGAACATGAACAGCATGTTAAGTATCTCATTTTTATTGATTTTCAAAAATAGAACACAAGTTTAGTAAGAAACATGATAAAGACAAAACTTAAACTTTAGATTAGTAAATAAAAATTATTGCTCTAGGCCTATTGAAGAACAAGTGCTTGACAGTACCATATTATGGGTACCAAATTTAATCTACACATCAAACACATGTGAAGTTACTTTAGCATCAATAACATATTTAATATATTTATTAGTAGGTAACAACAGTAGGGATAATGATGAAGTTATTGACTCACTCTTACCTTGTAGGCACGTTGTTCCGTGGTGCGTTTGCGGCTTGGAGGATATAATCAAACGGAGACGCCATGTCTGTAATTTTCTGTACAAAACCGTCTGCCGATTTTTGCGGGGGAGGGGAACGTCAAATGTATGCGTAACGTAAAAATAGCCATGTCAGATAAACGTCAGTCCATATATTGTGTATGACCGTTGGCCGCCTATTTTCGACAGAGGGGAAAGCCTGTTAATGGCTACTCCGTTTAGTTGTATCCTCCAAGGTTTGCGGGTGCATAATTCATTTTTCCATGACACTGTCACTTTCGGTAAAATACTGCGTACGTTCCACAATCCTTTGGTCTGACTGACCCCAAGCATTGTAAAAGCTAAGTGCAGTCCTACCTAAGCAGCTATTCGTTAATATTTTGCGACAGACTCGTCGTCGGTACCTGCCATTCCCATACATTTTATATCATTTCGTTTCGTTTCGTTTGCGTTATCGCTTTATACCTACGGGTTATTCCCACTAGTTACCACCAAGTTGTTACCAGTGGTAACTACTGGGAATTATTTTCCCACCTTTTACCACCCACCAAAATTTTGTTAGAGTTAAATACTAATAAAAACAGTATAAATAGTATAGTATAAATATAGAGTGATTTAATAAATAATTATAAGTCGATTAGTGTTTTAGTAAACTGCCTTAAAAGTGACCAAAAATAACACAGAAACAGTTTAACCGGTACTAGTACAAAAACTATAATATATGTAAGGATAAATGTAATAATCCATTCAGATTATTTCTCAAGTGATTTTATTAGGTAATTCAAAATCACACAATATTTATACTATACTATTTATGTATACTGTTTTTATTAGTATTTAACTCTAACAAAATTTTGGTGCTAACTACTGGGAATAAAAATTCCCAGTAGTTACCACTAAACCGAGTTGGTGGTAACTACTGGGAATTATTTTTCCCAGTAGTTACCAGTGGTAAAAGGTGGGAAAAAAAATCCCAGTAGTTACCACTGGTAACAACTTGGTGGTAACTAGTGGGAATAACCCCTTTATACGAATTGCATGTTCGCTAGGCCCCCAGAGCGGTATCACGCCATTAAGGCGAGCGATATTTAATTAAACTGTAATTATTTTGTATTACTGTTATATTGTGATGTGCTGATGTAGAAACACCAACACCAACCTTTACCTTTGTTGATTTCAAAACTCTTAAATATAAATACCTAGGTAAATAATACATATAATCAATGACTATTAATCATTGTTGCTATTGATCTTCAGTAATAGAAATTAGAAACTGTTAAAAGATCTTATTAATGTAACATTTTGAATTGATCAATTATTATATACTTTACTTGTTACAACAAAGCGGTGGTGGCCGAGTGGATATGACGCCCGACTTTCAATCCGGAGGTCGCGGGTTCAAATCCTGGCTCGTACCAATGAGTTTTTCGGAACTTATGTACGAAATATGTATTTGATATTTACCACTAGCTTTTCGGTGAAGGAAAACATCGTGAGGAAACCTGCATACATCTGCGAAGAAATTCAAAGGTGTATGTGAAGTCCCCAATCCGCATTGGGCTAGCGTGGGGACTATAGCCCAAGCCCTCTCGCGCGTGAGAGGAGGCCTGTGCCCAGCAGTGGGACTTATAAAGGCTGAATTATTATTATTATACTTGTTACAATTTAACTGCTTTAATTTAATGATAATATAATGATATATTTTGTGACATTGTCAATTACCAAACAAATCGCTCCAGTTACCTACTTTAAAAAAAATTGTTTATTCGGTAAATATTCAGCAATTTCAAAACTCTTCGGCCGAATACGAACATTAAAAAATATCAAATACCGAATAATTACCGAATATTCGGTCCATTTCTACTCTTGTCAGGATTATTGCCTATTTTCACGACTGATGACTTTATACAACGTATGAAAATGTGTACAACGAAGATAACATATTTTTTTTTATTATTACCACTACGCACGTCGCGTATAGCCAATAATAATTTGTATTTATGTAGTAAATAGCCCGGGTACCAGAATCAGAAGGAACACCCGCGCCACCACGCCCGCCCGCGACCGCGCTCGCACCGCGCCGGTCACGTGGCCTCGTTTGGGCGCACGGTGACTTTCTACCGTGGCCAACTTCTCACAGGCCACTCTGTAATTATTTACAGTATTTTATACAATAATCATTACTTAATATTGTCGTCGCTCCTTAAAAAGAAAGGAGAGAAGTATGAGATGTAGTTGTTACTTTTTTTTACAGGACCTTTATACATTTAAAAATAGTTAGAATCTATTTGTTAAGCATAACTTCAGCCAATCTAACACCATTTGTGCCGTGTCCGATGTTGGGTATGAAGTCTATGAAGATTGAATACTACCGATATCATACGGCATCGGCATTAGATTGGCTGAAGTTATAAGCGCCTCCCTACAAAAATGTGATAGACATTTGTGTCTTAATTCGCAGTGTGCCAATATGCACTTACAACATGCACGTGTTTTTGTATTCGCAAAATTAATAAACGCGATGGACTATAAACCTATCGACTATGTAATAGCCAAAGAATATTTTGCAAATACGCCGTAAATATGCATAAACATTTGTGTGGAAATTGAACCGCGACGATTTATTTAAAATAGCTGAGCGCGGGAGTTGAGTGTTGACAGCGTTTTATTATTCGAGTTTTTAGCTGTTTGCCTAGGTGACGTAGCGTAGTCGAGTTCACGAAGGCGTGTTTAGCTTAAATATATTTACTTAAAACATTGTTGTTGTCTGATGTGCTTTTGCTTTGGTTTCATTGTGCCTTAATTTCATGATACCCTTTTATCAAAATTCCTAGATCTCAAAACGGAATAGTGTCAACTTGTCTAGGTAAAAGTTCTGAAAAATTCATTTGTACGAGCCAGGATTTGAACCCGGGACCTCCAGATTTGAAAGTCGGACGTCAGATCCACGCGGCCACCACCGCATCCCTATCGCACAAATACCTGCTCTTGCTAAATCTTTTAAAATGGTAAATTTAGAAACAATATTATAAATGTGTAAACCGAGCACGGAGTCCCGTGCAAGCGAAAGATTCTATACTCGCTACGCTCGTGAATCTAATTTAGAATCTTGAGCGTAGTAAGGGACTCAAAAGCGCACGAGATGTAAATAACTTTGATCTCGTTTAGTTCACAAAACTTTTCACCTCAGCAGTGAGAACATATTAGAGAACCCGAAAAATGTATTCCTTCTTCATCACTTACCTCTATTCACTCATGTTTTCTTAAGATATACCAACAATTAAGTTTTCACCTCAGCAGCTCGAACAAGGGTACTTTGCTACTTAAAAACAGTGAGCAAAATCGCATTTTGCTCATTTTGTCTCACTCAGTGAGCAAAATGCGATTTTGCTCACTGTTTTTAAGTAGCAAAGTACCCATGTTCGAGCTGCTGAGGTGAAAAATATATTAATCTCCTCAACTATTGTTGGGCCGTTTACCCAACACAATGTAAGTTTGAATTGGCCTCCAGGGCACCGGTGACAAGTCGAAGCGCCACCGCGCAGCGCGCGAAAATTTAAGTGTACATAGGTGAGGTGAGAGGTGAGACGTTATACGAGGGGTATTCAAAATATTCTCGGTATGAGAATGAAAACAAACAAGTACGAAAAGTTTGATATTTTTATTTTTCAATATACTCCCCCCCTATGTTCATACACTTAAAAGATCGATCAATTATTTTTTTTAATCCCTCGTAAAAATATTTTTTTATCTTTCGTGTAAAAATGCTCCTCCACTGCCGCCTTCAATGCTTCATCGTCAGAAAATTTATTTCCACGCAGATCCTTTTTAAGATTGGGGAGCAAAAAGAAGTCGCTGAGGGCTAAGTCCGGACTATACGGTGGGTGAGTAACAGTTTTAAACCCACATTCAACAATAGCTGCCTTGGCAATATGAGCAGTATGGACGGGGGCGTTGTCATGCAGAAGCAGAATACCTTTGGTTAACTTTCCTCGCCTCTTTTCTTTAATTACATCCTTTAATTGACGTAGAATGTTAGCGTAGTACTGTCCTGTGATATTTACACCTTTTTCTTTATAATCGATTAGTAATACTCCTTCACAATCCCAAAATATCGTGGCCATGACCTTGCCAGCTGAAGGGATGACCTTGAACTTCTTGGGATGAGCTGAACCCTTAATGTGCCACTGCATGGACTCTTGTTTACTCTCTGGGTCATAATGATGAACCCAGGTTTCATCTCCAGTAACTATTCTTTGCAGCACCTCATCAGGATTTTCACCGCACAGGTCAATAAAATCGGAACAACAAGCTACACGCATGTCTTTTTGAAGCCGAGTCAGCATTCGCGGAACCCATCTTGCACTTACTTTTGACATATTAAGATGGTCATGTATAATATCATGTACGGTACCAATAGAGAGATTGGTTACTTGTGCTATAGATTTTACCTTCACTCGACCATCTTCCAATATAAGTTTTTCCACTTTATCAATATTTTCTTGTGAAGTAGCTACTACAGGCCGGCCAGGTCTAGGGTCATCTTCAATACTCTCCCTTCCGCGTTTAAACTCGCTTGACCACTTTTGAATGGTAGATAAAGAAGGAGCAGACTCACGGTAAACACAATCCATTTCCTCTTTTATGGTTTTTTGATTTTTACCCTGTTTTGTCAAGAATTTTATCACGCATCGATGTTCTAATTTAGTTAACATTGTCAATTCGCACATGATGTTCATGTTTGTTCAGCAATTGCAGAAAAACAAAAGACCATCTCGGTTCGAATTATACTTTTTTTTAATGTCAATGAATAAACCTTAGCGGCCAGTAACGAAAGAAATTTTAGAAGAGGTCGTAAGATATCAATACCGAGATTATTTTGAACGCCCCTCGTAGCAATATTAAGTACCTACCTAGTCACAGTGTGATAAATTGATAATATTGATATTAGAAAATAATTTATACTTTATTTTGAGGACATTTAAGTGCATTGGCCGTCGTGTCCGACAGCCTCAGAGGTCGTTTATAAATGCATTTGATTATTTGTATGCTCAGCATTTTATGATCATTGATAGTTTCATGCGTTCTTTGACATAATTGTTTTTTCAACGACATACTTATAATTTTATTGGTAGAGTCTGTGCGGAAATAGAAGAGTCGTAGAATGTATTGGGCACCATACTCTACATAGTACTTTAATATTTTGAATATTATTTTTTTCTTTTAAACTTCGAGAAATAAAGTAAAAATGCGAGCATATTAAATAGATAGTTATATAATATGTACCTAGTTATTTGTATTACAATGTATAACGGGGCAAAGTTGTTGTTTAACTCCGCGTGTTGACATATCAAGCAATAGAGCAAGCGAAAGATTTCAAAACTGAACCATGAGCACGAGTTTTTCCTATAGTAGAATCGTGAGCGTTGCGAGCGTATCAAAGCACAAGGATTAAACAAACTGTGCTACCGAGTGAAACACAATTTTCCACCACACCAATACGAGGAAAACACTTAACTATAAAACATTACAAATCAAATCCAAGTAAACGCTATTTCATTCCAGGGATGTTGCGAACATCCGCATCCGCATCCGCAACCGCGGAACTTCCGCATTATTTTCAACATCCGCATCTGCATCCGCATCCGCATGAAATCGATACGGAGCTTATGCGGATGCGGATGTCGAACAAGTCGGTACAGGAACGTCTTAGCGGCGGCGTAAGTGCTAGGTAATTTCGTCATACGTATAACGAAATCGTCTAGATCCAGTAAAGTCGGCCAAGTTACTGTTTATTAAATATAACGCACCTATATTCTTGCTCCAATACTAAACATTTCGTTTATTTTTATAAAAAAATACTAAAAATGTAATATTTGACGTTTTCTTGACATCCGCATCCGCGAATGTGAGCCTTTAAATATCTGCATCCGCATCCGCGGATGTCAAAAAATCTGCATCCGCAACATCCCTGTTTCATTCCACCAGCCAACAATGAGTAAACAACTCAAAATTAGCATCTACATAATTACTTTCCCACTCTTGCGGATAAAATGCAAATTTCCCATCAGTTATTGAAGAATAAAGAGTGCCTTTACGAGCTGGTGTGGTAAAAAGTTTAAGCTACACTACATTTTGATGTGTAACAAAATTGTAATAATCGCTTGGTACTCCAACCATTGAGCGAATACCTGTTAAAACCAAGCAAAAAAGGCACTCCATATGTTTACATATAATGATGAGTAACAGATGTTCCCGGCCACGACCTTGCCACAGCGGCGGCGGCGGCGGCGGCGGTGGGGCTCCACAACAAGAGCCCGCTAAACGCATCGCACGTCACGAGTGGTTGTTATTACGTACATTCGTCAGTACACCAAAACAGACTTAAATTTAGAAAACATGTAGTAAAAATCTATTTAGGAATACTGCGAACTGTAAAACCACGATGAAGCGATAACACGGCGGATTATATACAATATCATGAGATTCAGGAGCCTCACCAGTGACGAAGGAAACAAACCCATGGAAACAAAACCAAAGGGCAAGAAAAATCAAAAACAACATAATACAATGAAGTTATAAAAAATCTGACCAAGATAATTCTGCAGGAATTTTATAACACAGACGTGTGTTATTTTAAACAGTGAACTTCTATGAAATCATGACATTTGCACGTCTGTATCTGTACTATAAAAATCGCTGCAGAGTTATCTTGGTCTGACTCTAATATAAGTAGGTACTTATTCTTCTAAGACTATATTTCTACACAGCATTTACACCATGTCATAATTTCTATGTTGTTTACGTAGGTAAGTATAAGATTCTGTGACGTTATAGTTTGTAACGTCCAAAGGTAGGAGATAGACACCGATTAAGCAGTTAATGGTGGGCGTGCGCCCCTGCCGTTAGGGTAACGGGATCGGATTCCGACTCCCGGCGGCGAGCGCGGCGGTCTGATACTCATTTGTTGCCGAGCCTAGCTCTTATCCGACAACCACTACATCTTTTTTGCTATTATACATAACCTGTGACATAACTAGCGACCCGCCCCGGCTTCGCACGGGTAAACAAATCAATACTAATATTATAAATGCGAAAGTGTGTCTGTCTGTCTGTTACCTCTTCACGCTTAAACCGCTGAACCGATTTAGTTGAAATTTGGTATGAAGATAGTTTGAGTCTCGGGGAAGGACATAGGATACTTTTTATCTCAGAACTCACCCCTTAAGGGGGTGGAAATTTGTATGGGCAATCAATAACCGCTGAACCGATTTTGTTGACATTTGGTATGGAGATAGTTTGAGTCCCGGGGAAGGACATAGGGTAGTTTTTATCCCAAAAATCACCCTTTAAGGAGTGAAAAGGGGGGTGGAAGTTTGTATGGGGAATCGTTAAAAAGCAGATTGGGTAAAAATAAGCCACCCAAATTACTAACTCCACGCAGACGAAGTCGCGGGCAAAAGCTAGTTATACATAAACCTTCCTCTTGCATAACTCTATCTATTAAAAAAAAACCGCATCAAAATCCGTTGCGTAGTTTTAAAGATCTATTAAGCCTACATAGGGACAGACAGCGGGAAGTGAATTTGTTTTATACTATGTAGAGTGTCTCTTTAACTGGGACGCCGAGGATCAATCAGAACTGTATGTTATACAGAAAACATATTTTATTCTCCGACTACGCTAAGTTTAAAGCGACTTTGCTATGACAATATGTACCTATACATAAAACCGACCAAGTGCGAGCCGCACTCGTGTTCCCAGGGTTCCGTACATCACACGATTTTGAACAATGTTTTTTGATCATTATAAAATTGTGCAAGCATAAATCTACAAAGTTGATTTTTATTATGTCTATCGGATCTCATAATAAGTTACAAGAGCCGAAACATATTAATAATAATAACCAAGTACAGTATACATTACATTACATATATCTATTTATACTTTTAGTTGATTACAACGCGTTACCGTCATTCGCACGTTGCGTGGCCTGGGATCTCCTTGTGATATCAAAATAAACGCAAATAGCACAGATTAGCTATGCTTACACACTTCGGTGATTATTATTAATATACCTACTTAATAATCATATGATATGCGCATTATCTCTGGAGCATACGTGTCAATAAGTAAGCGAGAAACAGCTGTTTTCTATGTATATTTTTATATAACTTATACTTACCTCCAAAACCTTAATATTATTTACCTATTACATCCTTGTCCTCGCTACGGACCGATGCCAGATTTTACTGAGATTCTACGATGTTTTTTTTTAATACAACTTGCAGAATAGATCAGAGCCATAAAAATTGGGAATTCGCTGATTATAAAAAGTTTGGGATTGATTAGATAACCAAGTGAAGCTTATCACTTGTTAACTAAATCACGACACTAATTAAATACTTTCAGATTCAGGCTTCCGTATATATCTTTATAGTATATCATTTAATATTTATTATCACTAGATATTATAAAATGGCATAATCAGTAGGGATTAGTCGCCTTGTATTCAAATGCCCGTACTACACCCGTAGTCCCGTAGATGAGCTAGATTTAAGTGTATGTATTCTATTACGTTATTGGTAGAATCGATTGCGGTCATGCTATGTGGAACGACCAAAGCAAGGACGCCCGCCCCGAACCGAAAGCGAACCTAATAGAAACTAGGTACTTACCTACTCGCACTCCACGCTTTACTGCACACCAATACTCTATTTGTGCTTTTACGAAAGATTACATTCATTTAATCAATTAGGAACTGTAAGTAGGTAAGCGATATCTTTTAAGCTACTCTTTTGTTATGAATCTAATTTGCTCTTTTATTATTTCAGTTTATAATTTATTATAGAAACTTAAATATAAAGACAATCCAAATATGTAAACAATAACTACCTACTAAAACCCGTCCCGGGCTGCCCCCGACGCAAAGGTGCCCATCACGCGCGCTGCGTTGTTGCCGCGTTGGATATTGTTACAAGAACTGGCCAAAATCATGTCGGGCCTAGTGTAAGCGTGTAGGCACCAAACAACCTGGTATACTACTGGTTCGTAAACATTTTGGGACACGTAGTTTGCACGTTAGAGGGGTGAATTCAAGCGATATTCAAAGAGTATTTATAAAAATATTACTGAAATCAAAAACTTAGGAAAATTTCAACATCCTCCCAATTAGTCCGTCCCTCTTTACATGGTGGAGGTGCGGGGGGGGGGGGGGGGCAATGGTGCTCCTAAATGTCCAGCTGCAGGACAATTACATGCTGAAACTCAAGTGTCTCAAGAACATTTGGCTACACCTACAGAAGCATGTCCAGCAGCTGGGCTGGACCAACAGACACACAAGACCTCAAGTGGCGACACGAAGGTGATGAGAGTCCAAATAAACGGGCTAAAATCACTACTGGTACAGCGGCGGCACAGGCTTTAGAACCATCCACCAGCACGTCTTGCCCGGGTGCAATGGTAACAGAACCATCCACCAGCACGTTTTGCCCGGGTGCAACGGAATCGCGTAAAAGAAAAACGCTAAGAAGAACCCCGATCTCATCGCACGCTAAGCGACGAAACGAAGAAATAAAAGAAGAGGAGGACGAAATAATCGCAGTTTCGAAGACTTATACTGGGTGATATCATTCTTTATATAAATCTCATTATCACCCATGCAGTAGTTAAATAGCGGTGTGTTGATTAATTTTATGTGCAAAATAAACGTAAAATGGAATCGGAAAAATTACCTAAAATCTATTAAAAGAATATATCGAAGTTTATCTTCAATCATTCAACATCCTCCCAATTAGTCCGTCCCTCTTTACAGTACACCCAATTTCAACTCAATCAGAGAGTTCAAGTGAGAATTGGTAACGACAACAACGGGTATTCTTATAATAATAATATTTAGAAACAATGTCTTTCAAAATAATCCCGTTTTTATTGCTCTACCTACTCTACTCTATGAAGTAAATAGGCATGTAAAAAATTATACAAGGAAGACAATGTGATTTAAAATAAAAGAATAGGTAGTCATAATTCGCTAAGGCATTACGGCACATCAACAGTTTGTTAAAATCCAGGTCACAGCTCTGTTTATAGGTATCTAAACTTCATAATATTTACATATTCAGCGGAACATCATTCGCAGGCAAATATGAGTAGTAAATTCGCTTACTTGTCAACAATATGCGAATAAATAACCATCGCCAATGCTGCACCATGCGGGTTTTTATTCTAAAATTAGATAATATATGCATAAGAATAAAAGCATATAAGCAAAAAAAATTAAATTATAGTCTCCTTCTCCACTCCATACACATGACAAATTTGTACAAATATGTACAGTATGCCTAAAATTATTAAGTTGCTTTCATAGAATATATAGATGTGGTGTAACAGATGCTCGGAGTTGGTTATCTATAAAACACGCGGATTTTTTAATTCTTAATAAAATATGGCATTTATCGACGTTTTTAAACAATTTAATTTATCAAGAAAAATTTGTAAGACAAGTACTTTTTGGTGTAAAAATATAGCATAGGTAACTCGAGCTTATGTAGACCTAATCAAATCACCATTTCCCACCCAACCCAATCAAAATTTCTTGAGTAGAAGCAGGTGCGAGGAGTATATGTATGTGGGATGTGGGTTAACAACCCGAGTCCCGGCGCAGATAACCGCTAGTCGCGTAGTTATCGCCGTGGTGCAACATACCTAATCGTTCGACCGCGCCGAGACTGCCTCATGAATGCTTACTAACACTTACAATTACAATTACTTGGAATAGTTACAGGCAACATACAAAACTGACAGACTGATTATATAACGTCTTCAAAGACACTTGATAAGAAAAATATATTCATATATTTTCTGTGACGACTTCAAAGAGTTCAAAGGCTTCCGGTAGGAAAGATAATATTATGAAGATGGGCGCCTCCCTTATATCTAATCGTTTCCTATCTTATATTTTAATACGCGTTGGCAGTTTATAACGCAGATAACGAGGCGATCAATAGAATACTAGGTCAGCAATATGCGAAACGTTAAGAGCTGAGCTGAACCCGGCGGCGGAGAAGTCAGCTTGCAAACACATTATAGCATCCTTATCACAAACTAATTAGGTAATAACAACAATATCCAACATATAATAAGAAGCTAAGCTTAGTTCGGAAAAAACACATAAATAGTACCAATTCCTTTAAATAAATAATAATTTAATTTGTTCCAAATTATATGTATGTAAGTAAAATTATGTACCTATGTATTTTGAAGGTCTGATAAAATATTTCATCTATTGATGAAGTTTGAATGACGAGTATCTCACTCGTCTCATACTCAAAACAAAACCAATCATTTTTGATTGCAAACTATTATAGCTGATAAATAGAGGAGATTCATGCCTACTCGTGTGTACATGAGTGTACATATACCGCCAAACCCGTCCGTGGGAGCAAACCAAACAATGATGTTCGGAATGCGATACAAAAAAAGTGTGAGGGAGAAGATGCCTTAAACAGAGAGGCATACAATTATTTTGTAATGCAAGCGCCTTTACGCTCTGTCAAACACGGGAACTAGCGGGTGAGAGAATAGAACATTTCTATATCACGCAGATACCTGTAAACCCTGTAAAGTGTCTCTGTATGATGATTTCAATATGGCGATTTGTTTACATAGTTAGCAAGTTCCAAAGAATGACACTTTAGGTACGAGCCTAACTAGAATTTGATTTTATTTTTTTACCTTTATTTCATTTTGAACTGTTTTCAATAACGGAACGTTGTTAATACCTACATAATTAGGTATGTAAAGTCAGGGTTCCCCTTGGTTTCAGCTACATTGATTCTTGTTAAAGATATTTTTACAATAGGAGTAAGTATACGAGTCGTACTATGCAGGTTCATTGTCAAATGTGTTGACCCAGGGAAAATAAATTATTTATTTACCTCTCTCAATCCTCTCATGCTCTTACCACCATCAGTAACAGATTTTACCTTTCACAAATAAGGAACCGACTTCGCCAACAGCTACTACTATTCTATTCTAATATTGAAAATTCCTTTGATTTTTACAGGATCCTGAACTGATGACAAAATTGTCAACAGTGTATACCTAACAGTGGTGGTCCGATGACCAATTGTATGTAGGTACATATACCCTTTGAACAAAAAAATCCTAATCGGCCCTACCATCACGTCATTGTAACCTTCCAATTGTCATAGAACATAACAAAAACGCCATAAATCTATAATTAAGGTCCACGTTACTGTGCTTCTGTAAACTGTGCCAAGACGTAATCAAGATTTATCCTTGATCTTCAAATCCTGCGCTTTATGCAATCTTATCTTGAACTATTTAATCACGTCATAATTTAATCTTGCTAAGAATTTCGTTCTTATAGGTAGGTACTTATTACCGAATTAACTAGTATAGGCTAGATGACAAATTTTTATTTATGGTATCAATCGATCAGGTTTGTTTTTAGGATCAAATGTCTATATGGGACCCATTCCAACCAGCATTAAAGCAAGTCAGAAATGATAGTCAAACTCCGACAGTCGTACTTCACTCACGAAACGCTCCGAACAAAACGCTATGTGAACGTGACGTCAAGGTCACTGAGAGCGTATCTTGAAGTATGAACAAAACAAGAAAATTGCATTTTTGTCGGTGAAATATTGCGTTTATGTATATATAGTTGCTTTACAATCTTTTTTTGGATAAAATGTGAGGAATCGAATGGTATCCTTACTTCGTTTTCGAAAGTTAAAAAAACTTTATTTCGAAACTTTCAGGCGCTGTATTTTTGTATTATTTCCATTTTTTTAATATCTACAATATTGTGATTCTTCTTCTCTCGTGTCGAGGTTCCTCTAAAACTCCTAATATTGTGATAAATTGCTCATTTACTGTCTATTTTACTAGATTTTTTATAAAATTCAACATGTATCATCATCCCTATTGTTAATATTGCTCAAGAAATATGTTCTCTTTGTCTTTGTGGTAGCGGTACGCCAAAAATCGCTGAAAATTGTGTTAAAAGCATGAAAATTACTCTAGGTCATTTGAATCAATTTGACTCGTCGAACCAAAAACAAAAATGGAGAGAAGTTATGACGTCATCTTTATTTTGTATCAGAAAACGATACCGTTCATATTTTTTTTGAAAATATACCTCATTTCATACCTAAAGGGGCCCACTGATTAACAGTCCGCCGGACGATATCGACCTGTCCGTTAGAACAAAAAGTTGACAGCTCCGAACAACTGACAGGCCGCAATCGTCCGGCGGACTGTTAATCAGTGGGCCCCTTAATATCCTCGTATTTTATCGCTCCGTGCAAAGCGGGTGGTTGGGGAAGCCGAAACGATCGCAGCGCTTGATGTGGCCAATAATGACAAGATTGGTAACCGTGTTTCTGTCAATTCCCATACTTCTCAGTTATTTTAGCTTTATAATCATACTTACGATAAAAATGGGTCACGATAGCTATTGTGTGGTAAACTGCAATAATACTGGACGAAACAGTAATAGTAAATTTTATATATTTTCAACGCCGAGCTAGATATTAGCCTTTTATACCATATAGTACTATTCCAGGCTTAACAACGTAATGGCTAAACATTTTATCTAGTCTATGTCAACACAGAGTTTTTCTTGTATGTTAATAAAATAGTATGGCTAATACAGTGTACCAACATTAAGTGATTGTAATATTAGTTATTGAAAGCCCATCAAAAGCACACTTTTGGCATGTAGGGTTATCTGTCGTCTGTTACAAGTCACACAAGTGTCACAACAGACATTGTGCCTATTAAGCGGGAGAACATAAATTTTTAACATAAAATGTGTTGATTAAAACCTGTGAAAAAGGTCAAAGTTTTTATAATTGCAAGCATCGTACGTATCCCCAGGAAGAGGATCACTAAGTGAGTCATCAAAACATAGTGAAACATGCGTTTTTTCATTGAAACAACAACGAAGGAAATTGACCGAATAATATAAAATACACAGATAATTCTTACTGTTTTCACTAAAGAAAAAACCAGGTGTATTTAACATTAAATACGAATGTGCCAATATAGCAGTTTTGAAAATATTTAATTTAATTAGTTTTATTTTAATTTTTATTAATTGATTGAAAAAAATAGTAAATGGAAATATTTTTAAAATTGCTTTCATAGGGTTAGATTAGATATGAGGATATTGGGTATTATTTGGGGTACATATATTTTAACAAAAAAAATTGGAACGGTATGTAACATTTGTAACTGGAGGAACCAAACTTGTAAATATTTTTATTGTTTTTAAACAAGTTACTGAAATGTAATAAGATATACGTATTTATAGGATCGGCTTAAAAAGCCCTTTCATTTGATACCACACACGATAGGTTTCGAGAAAAAAATCCCATACAAAAAAGATGACGTATGAACTCGTAACTCCTCTCATTTTTAGGGTTCCGTAGCCAAATGGCAAAAAACGGAACCCTTATAGATGTCCGTATGTCACAGCCACTTTTCTCCGAAACTATAAGAACTATACTGTTGAAACTTGGTAAGTAGATGTATTCTGTAAACCGCATTAAGATTTTCACACAAAAATAGAAAAAAAACAATAAATTTTTGGGGTTCCCCATACTTCGAACTGAAACTCAAAAATTTTTTTTTCATCAAACCCATACGTGTGGGGTATCTATGGATAGGTCTCCAAAAATTATATTGTGGTTTCTAATATCATTTTTTTCTAAACTGAATAGTTTGCGCGAGAGACACTTCCAAAATGGTAAAATGTGTGTCCCCCCCCCCCTGTAACTTCTAAAATAAGAGAATGATAAAACTAAAAAAAATATATGATGTACATTACCATGTAAACTTCCACCGAAAATTGGTTTGAACGAGATCTAGTAAGTAGTTTTTTTTATACGTCATAAATCGCCTAAATACGGAATCCTTCATGGGCGAGTCCGACTCGCACTTGGCCGCTTTTTTTTGGTTCTACGGGTCAAATTTATTAAAATGGCCTAAAGATCAATAGGGATGTTGCAAATTTTTTAGAACTGTATTCATTTTATAGATAGACACGTAATTATTACAAAAAAAAATATATTAATTTTTTTATGTATTAATTTTAAATAAAAATAGAGCTTAATTAGTTCAGTGTTTAAAGTTCGAGCCTAAACGCTCCAAGCTGTCACGTGATCTTGATGACGTCACGAACTCGAAAATAAACAAACTGCTGCCAAAATGTCACTCCTAATAGCGTAGCTCAAAAGCTGTAGTATTTAATGTATCTCTCTTTCTAAAAGATAAGTATTACGTAGGTAAATATATAAGCTAAAATAATGAATAACAAGTTTTGCATATTTTATGCAGTGCCTATGTGTAAAAGAACAACAATCAAGACCCTAGAGCATAAAACAAATATTTGTTACATGACACGTTGCAGTTACGAATTTTGACTTGAATGATATAATGATATTGTTAATTGCGCACTATACAATACATAAAAAATAAAATTAATTGATTTCACACAAAAACACTTACGATTACAATTTAAGATGAATTATTTTAATACAACTAAATTTTGAGTACAAATAGCGGCCGCCGGTTATACTTTTTAAATTTTATTTTTTCTGTTTTCCACAGCCAACGTGGCAATGATAGTTCCATTCAGCCAAATAATTAAAAAGATTTTTATTTAATAACAAACAAATATATAATTTGTATCATGTTTTAATATTTTTTGTACGTAATAAATGTCTAATGTCGAAATAAAAAATACATACAGTTTTGGTACAACTCTTTGGTGGTGTCGTATGGATTACGGTCAGGTTTGACGACTTGTCTATGGTGATTCAAATGTTATGACGTCACGCGCTCCGATTGGCGTTTGCAGTCACGTGATACTGGGCATTATTTTAAATACTTTTGATTATTTTTAATTAATTTATTACGCATATTTACACTTTCAAAATATGATTTTCCGCATTCTAATATTCCCTGCTATGGTAAAAACATAACATGCTATATATTCGCGATTCATGTCAACATCGCTATTGTACCCATTTTCATACTTTTAAGACCATTTGCAGCATTTTACTGAATTTCGGGGTGTCCCGCTAGGACTAAAAAGCGACTGCTGCATACAATACAATTTCAATACATTAGGTACTCTGCTATTGCCGTGCAGTGTGGACCGTTCTAGGTTTTGTAGTGAGGTAAGGGCACTAAGTAATGTAGTTATCATATCAATCGCCAGTCCCACATAGAACATAATATTTTTTTTATTTTCTGGTTGGAATACTTAGTATAGTTTACAAGTAAGTACAAACAACGGTCTGTTACCGGTGTGCTTGATGTTATATTTGTAAAAGTGCCTAGTATTTAGCAATTAGTATTACGGAAACAAGAAGGAAGCTTACCTCTAGCCCAGCCGGTGAGGACGTTGCCGAGGTAAGCCACCTTGTAGGTGGGGTCGGGTTCGCTGATGCGAACGCTGTTGGTGCGGCGCAGCAGCCGCCCGATGCCCTTGGATATGCGACCGATAGTGCGAGACGTGAAATCCTTAGCCGAGTGACTTTCAGCGAAGGAGCCTTCGGCTGGCAGAGTCGACTTTTCTGAAGAGGTATCGTGTAACTTATGACCCTTTAATTTAGGCATAAGTATCGGCAAAGATTTTTTCTTTTCCGGTGTTAAGGTCTTTGCTTGGTTTACGCTGTATACATTGCTGTTTTTCTTAAAGGTCTGGCCAATAATATCTTTGGTTTGATCACCTGCCTGCTCAGTCTTATCAATTTTTTCGGTGTCTTTGTTTCGGGCCTTTACACGGCCGTTGAGGTTTTCGGAGAGCGAATTATTATTAAGATTTCCAGTTTGGCCATCGCTAAGCCGTCGCTCGGCAGTCGACCGTCTCTTCATCAAAGACGGGTTTCTTAGGAGAATGCTAGTTTCGCTCGAACTCCTGTTCTTGAGAATGTGTATTTTCTTGACACGCGACACGACAGCGTCGGTTTCATCGGCGCTGACTGTCCTCTCCGTTTTGCCTTCTTCATCTAGGAAACGGACGCGCAGTCCATTAGATTTGCATTCACTTTGTTTTTCTGTATCTTGCAAACACTCAGATTGACTTTTTACTCCAGTTTCTAGGCAATGGCGGTCGTTTTCACTCAGTGCGCCACCAGCCATTTTTCCTCTTGAATAGATTCACTTTTTGCAACGTTTTATTACATTCTGAATGGAGACCTCATTTACCACTGTTCACACGATTTCAGTTCATAGAAAAGCGTAAGCGTCGCTTATGCGTCGTCCAATAACTTCAAAACATAGGCAGAGAGTTACCAACCTTGCCTGTTAAAGAACGACACCGGTTTGGAATGCAGCCCTCTCCACACTTACTCAATGCACTTGTCTGCTTACTAAATACACTAACAAATGTAACATTCAGATTTAGGGGAAACAGTTTTGCGAAATTTCATTTGACACAACCGGTGTTTAGGATTGCAGCACTATTGAAAAGTCACTATTATTTTGTTCGTCCGCTAGAGCAGAAGCGGCGACAACCGCGACACGAGCGGCGGTCGCGGTGGACAGCGACGGAATGCGTCGTCGCGGGCGCGGGAGGCCCGGGCGGCGGCGGCGCGGAGCGGGCGGGCGCGGGCGCAGTGCTTCAACACACCGGTACCGTCTGAGCTTCCATTTTATATATCATGATAATCCAAGTTGCCATCGCAATGTCAGCGACGGTGACCTGTAACAATACGCAACAAACTTTAACTTAACAAATAGGTAAATACTAAATACAATAACAAATAGGATCATTATGAGTATAATGTTAGCTATTTACCTAAACATTTGATATTGTTTTTAGGGTTACGTTACGTATCATCTATCATCATGTCCGTCTGACTGTCTGTCTGTCTGTCTGTTTGTGGCTTTACTCCGTGCAATTTAACATGTTTTTTTAAGTAAGCTTAGCCTTCGACAAAACTATTTATAATTAAGAGGTGAAAATATTGCTTCGTTACTTACGTATCTAATTATTCGCCTAGGTACCATTACTTCGGATGGGACCAACAATAAAATGATAGACAGATAAATAGGAATTGCCAACTTTGAAATGCGAAAATAGATATTGTTTTACATTACAAGGGGGCAAAGTTGTTGTTTAACCGCTCGTGCTTATTTGATACCCGAGCAAGCGAAAGATTCCAAATGGAAAAGAAGTAGAATCTTGAGCGTTGCGAAGGTTTAAAGGCACGAGGGTTTAACAAATTATGCGACCGAGTGAAACACAAAATTGTTCACCACACCAACACAAGGAAAATAATAATTATATTTATCATTCAAAATCATAATTTAAAAGTCAATTAATTTACTTATCATACAGCATTTACTTATTTTTTGAAACACTCGACATATGTGACTCCACCGTACTGTTTCGAAACGATTATACGTCGGTTAATATTTTGCCAGTGATTGGCACCACGTAAGTAGGTAAATATAATGATTTCACATCAACCAAGGTCACGCAGAAGGCATAACCGATTAATATACATAGGTATATTAATATGCAAATTGAGTTTCTTAGCGGAAAATCAATGCTAAATGCGTCTTGACTTGAACTGGCAAAATTATTTCTTTTCTTGTTTGGGTAAATACCTACATCAGTGGTTGTCAAAAATGTTATGCTTCCAAGTTAATACTTCTGAATACTGTAACTATTTAACAGAACATGAAGAATAAGGTATAACAATTTCAAATCATGTGCATGTGGTCTTTACTGTAGGTACAGCTTGGCAAAAAAGAGTAGAAATTAAAAAGTGGCAACATTGTAGTGTCATCGGTGTAAATACATTAGTACAGGTGTTAGGGTGTTTTTTCAATGCAGCAGCTATGATGTACCTTTCCGGCTTACGATATTTAAAATATAGCTAAGTAATACAATTATTTACAATTAAAATATAACTTATAAACTGGAAAAAATAAATTTAATAAATATAAATGTCAACTGACCTTAACATAATATACCAACCTACAACTAGTAATAAAAACTTACAATGTCAGTTTAATATTCAATTAAATTTAGGAATAATTATGTAATAATTTAAATGTCACTATCTCATTAAGTACATACTGCTATCACATAAAAAGTCTTGAACATTATAATAACATTTTTCCAAAAGAAATTTGCGCAATAACCTTTTAAATTTCTTTGGACTAGTACTTTTGAAGTCAGATGGTCCATCCTTTTCAAACTAATTCATATAAGAAAACGGGACGACACTACAAGTGTTTTCACTTTTTAATTACTACTCTTTTTTGCCAAGCTGTACGTGTTTGTAAAATAGGGTTTTCTTAATAATAATGTAATTACCTACTGTAAATTACGGTCAAACGAGTGTGTAATGTTTTTAATAACAACTATTTTCGAATTTTCATTTTTCATAATTCGAATTGCATTATTTTGAAAGCAGAAATGATTATTTTGTATAAAAACAAAATGAATAAGAAAAAGAATAGTAATGTATTTGCATAACAGGCAATCAGTATAATGATCACTTTGTATACTATTTAATGCTCATAACGATATAATGTTCATAGAATTATAAACGCCTACTGAAATTGATAAGCAGAGCTCGGCTTACCTTTACCTTATAATTTGACAAGTCTTACGTCATATTATAAGGAAAATAGCTCACCCCCGCCGAGCTCTATTGATAAGCAAAATATAAACGCCCCACTGCTGGGCACAGGCCTCCTCTCATGATCGAAAGGGTAATAAAATGTGTACTATTATAAAAAACTTTTTACAAAAAAAGAAAACCGACTTCAAAAAGGATGAAATAAAATATTATCCTTTTTGAAGTCTATGCGTTACCAACTGATATGTTTGAAGTCGGTGCCAAGCCAAATTTTGTTGCATACCATGATTTTGGTGCGATTCAATAAGGATGTACGTTGGATTGTCTTACACGACGACAATGAACGTACTTTCTGTAGGTACAGTTGACGTTAAAAATATGTTTACACTTTTCGCCTTATTACAAAGGAGTAAGGTGCAAAAGTGTAAACATATCTTTAACGTCGACTGTACCTAAGAACACACGATCAAACCTTCTTGGCGCAGTCCGTACCATATTTGTCGGCACATAGTGTAAATCCAATGCATTTTTTTGCCGTCGTTATTTTTAAAGAACATTTCTTACAAATGTGTGGGATTGGGACTGAGTTGTTTCCCGTCCCTTATCCAGAGGACTACAATTCAAAATATAAAACAATTCAAGGAATTTACCTTTTTGCCAATTTTCACCTAAAGCAGTTCAGTTGTTTAGCCATGAAAAGGCGACAAAGAGGCAGACAGAATTACTTGCATATTTACAATAGTTATTACTAGTACAGTTCTAACGGGATTTATAGCCATAAAGCTGATTATTTTTGACTGGTATTGTTACTACTTGGCTTGGCACCGACTTCAAACATATCAGTTGGTAACGCATAGACTTCAAAAAGGATAATATTTTATTTCATCCTTTTTGAAGTCGGTTTTCTTTTTTTGTAAAAAGTTTTTATCGTTCAATTTTTAGTTTTAACGCATTGTTAAGAGCGCGACGCATGAATGAAAAACGAGATCACGTTTAACATTAAATTCGTGTACCTATTACTTTAATAAATATGTAATCAGGAATTTACTCGAGTCCGTCTGGGAAATTATAATTCCTGTCACTATCACTACACTAAATCCATCCTCCGCCCCGCCACTGACCCAATTCCTCAACCCCCCCGATCACTCAACCTCACAGCGCATCAACCAGTGATCCAGGAACCCCTCGACCCTGAAGCAACAGCCCTTCAACCGCCAGTCCCCGACCCCTTAATCCCTAACCCTAACCCCCGATCAGTAGCCTTACCAGCTTACCACGAGTTTGACATTAATATATTCGCTAGCGTGTGTGTAACTTACTTTCTTTGCATCTCGCTCGTACTGGCATATTAGTGCGAGCGAGATGCATAAAAAGTAAGTTACGAAGACGTTAATAGCGAATATGTCAATGCCAAACTTGTCATATGGCTACTGATCAGGGGTAGTGTCGAACTCATGGTAAGGCTACAGTCGCACTAAATCAAATTGGTGGTTTTCCGAAGCAAATGCTCGAGTTACTTTAGGAAACACCGAAATCACTTTACACGTGCCTTTAAAAATTGAGGAGTTCCCTCAATTCCTCATGGATTCCATCATCAGACCAGAACCAAAAATAATACGGAAACACCTTGGAGGTAACTTCTTCCAAACAAAAAAAGAATTACTCAAATCGGATCACAGGTGCCGGATTAATCGCTGAACATTAATCCGGCTGAACATTAAAATTTTTAAAAATCATCATCATTATCATCAAAACGATCATCATCATCAGGTCTACTTCATCAAATTGGTGGTTTTCGGGAGAAAATGCTCGAGTTGCTTAAGAAAACATCCAAATCACCATGCATGTGCCTTTAAAAATTGAGTAGTTCCCTCAATTCCTCATGGATCCCATCATCAGAACAGAACCAAATTAATATGGGACCAACTTGGAGGTAGCTCCTTTCAAACAAAAAAAGAATTACTCAAATCGGACCACGGATGTCGGAGTAATCGGTGAACGTACATAAAAAAAAATAGCCTAACCCGAATACAGAACCTCCTCCTTCTATGAAATTGAAGTCGGTTAAAAATAAGTCGGTTCTGGCGCTTCGCCGGCCGCTGCCGCGGCACGCTCGCTTCGCTCGCTCGGCTCGCGCGCTGTAGGGTCGCAGGCGACCTGCCTTAAGGTAGAATATGTAAGTTGTTTTATAATTTATGTCATATTATATTATAAATATTATAATATGATGTCACCCGATCATTCGTTAAAATATAGTTCTACATTTTAATCATAGTACTAACTGTATGTTATAACAAGTCAAATTATTCCTAATTATCGTTATAAACAACGTTTTTATGATTATATAACATTCTGTCATTTAATTATTATAACGAATAATATTATGGATTTTGTTTCTATACATTATGTTTATTATGAGTTTTAAAAGTAGTTAAATGTAATTATGCAAAATGTTTGTATTAAAATTGAACGGCACCCCGGTCAAACTATGGCAGTTTTAAATTTATTCGGAAATATTCCATGTTCGATGTATATAAGTAAATATTTTTATCTACACGTATCAAAAACCCTCTATGATGCCTTCAAAATTCGTATTGTTACAGCAAATTTCTTATCTGTGAAAATGTTGTAATATAGTTAGTCAAACCAATTTACAGTCAGTAAGAACCAGGAAAACTATACTCATCCTTTTCTTTTGGGTGCTAGTACTAGTGTAAGGCAAAGATAGTACGATTCTCTCTATCTATGTTTGAAATGAGACAGTCCTTTGACAAACTATAGTTTCATTACTATATCAAAATCGATTTGGTAATGAATGACATCCAAATTTCGAACATCTCAGAAAAAAAAAACAATTTGATTTGATCCCTATTCATTAGTCGAGATGACGTTTTATTCGAAATGAAATGTCAATTGCATACAATTTTGAAAAATCTCGCATGTTAGTTGGTATCGTACGATATTGTCTCTGAATTAAATTACAAAAACTACGGATGCGTGACGTGCGTGAAAAAAGTTTTCATTTGCCGCCATTTGACGTAGGTACCGTTTGTCTTTTATTTAGTTTGTAAGTCAAAAAAATCGTGTAAAATCATATTCGCGATTTCCGCCAGAGAGCAAAGTGCCCCAATGTCGGTTGTAATATGAGGTTAGTGACAATATCATAAAAAGTTTATAATATGTGTGTAGATAAAGCAGTGTACCTATGTAGTTGTATGTACATAATTTAAACTAAGTACTTACTATAAATAAAATTAATTAGAGCTTTAATAACTTTTGGTGCTTATTTAAAGCGAGGTTCCTTAAGATTGTGTAATTTTATAAATTGAATTTTTTTGAGAAAATAACTGGGTATATATTTAATAGTGAATAAATATGAAGTATAAGTATGTGAGATATTCATATACTCGTAGGTGCATCTGTCAGCTGTTATTGATTGGTAGGTAGTTACCAATGCGTTTTACATATGTCAGCAGTTAGAATTAGAAAGGAAAGCCGTTTTCTAATTCCCCACGACAGAGGGCGTGACACGCAGTGGTCCACAAAGTATCGTTTATAAGCTCAATAGACTGTGTAATTATATAGAATCGTTTCCTATATACTTAATACTCTCGTAAACACGGGGTTGGTCATGCGGTGGTAGTGTCCGAGTCTGAGCGAACCCAGATTGATTGAACCCAGTATTTAATTGAGCTACTCGAACTTTAGTTACAAGATCTATTACAATGATTACAAGATTTTATTATACCCAGACAGGAAAAAGGTAAATGAAAGTATAAAAAAGGCTGTAAAATAAACTGATTGAGAACCAATCCTTTCTCCCATACATTTTTAAACGGGTGAAGTGCGGATCCATTTAGTCCGCACTTATCCCTAACGGAAAAGTGCGGATTAAACTGTAAGTCCAAATCCAGCCATTATTTGTAAGACCAGCATATAAGTATACTATCTGTTGCCCGCGACTTCGTACCTGTGGATTAGTATATTTTCCCCATACAAACTTTGGACCCCCATTTCACCCCTTAGGGGATGAATTTTGAAAAATCCTTTCTTAGTGGACTCCTAGACCTTATAAGGAACCTACTTGCCAAATTTGGACTTTCTAGTCCCAGCGGTTTGGGCTGTGCGTTGATTTAAGTCAGTCAGTCAGGTCTTTCACGTTTATATATATATATATAGATAAAACACGTATTAAGTCAAAAATAGGTAGTACTATTAAAAACGCCGGACAAATTGCGAACATCCCAAACACGACTCTAGAGAAGTGCGGATCTCAGGTTAGGTACCTACTCTTAATAGCGCTAAGTCTTTAAATATTTAATCGTTAGATAAAATTAATAAGTGTTATATGGAAGGCAATAAAATAGCTTTAGAAGGTGTGGCTTTCAATCGACAATAACTCTTAGATTTAAATTTAGCTGAATTATCCGTATCCGCACTTAACCCCAATCCGCAATTATCGCAACATACCTTACATAAAATAAACACTAAGGGCTCAGACGCGTTTATTCTGATTATAATAGCAACCGACGTGTCGTGATCTTTATTACCTACGTAAAGTGTTATTATTCCGCAAATATACCATCATTTATATCATTAGGTACCTACACGGCACAACAAACAATCTAATGTTTTCGCTATTTACGCTAACATGGGTTACTTCGCTATAAAATAGAAAACCTATGTGTGCCCTACCTCGAAACTCCTCGTTTTTCGGGAACAAAACTCAAAGTCAAAACTAAATAAGTATATTTACAACTAGTTACATACACAGGAGGTAGGTATAGCCTACACATATATTTCTATAACTTGCACTTCCGCGATGCGTTCCGTCACATATTTTATTTTCCTCTTTTACTTAATGTTTTTTTATTAATGGTGTTTCGTTTTTAATACCATTATGTCACACCTGTGGAGCGGAGTATATAAGGCGGTTTTTGAAGACGGTCTCAAAAGTCAAGACGCCAACGCGGATCTGTAAAATTGATCTGCATCATCGGGCGGGGGTGAGTGTAGGGTCTTTATTTATTTGTTTTTATATTTTTTGTTTTGCATCCTTCACAAGAAACGTGTGTTGATCTGTCCGAGTGGCTGACGGCTATTGAACCAGCGCAAATCTCATAGGCCAAATCCAAGCCGAGGCGGCTGGAAGGCTTATTTTACAAATGGGGTCTGACAAAAAACCAGCGTTGCAGTAAAATTTACAGCAAGATCATGCTGAGTGGAGCCCTTTTTTAACATGACGCTATTTGTTTGTATGTCATGATTGTTATATAGATTTAAAAGCATGTAAGATGTTCCCGCGATTTTCGAACAAGTAGTTGATAAATCTAATCACAGTGGATATGGCCTTGTTATGGAGACGCCGGCATTCGAAACTGTGAAAGGTGGCTACGCTACGCTGGCTGGCTGGTGGGTACGCTGTAAAACCAACAAAAAAAAGTCTAGAAGTCTTGAAAAACCAACACAACAAGATTGCGTTCGATTGAAACGAATACTACGCTATCTAAAGTATGCTCCAGATATGGGCATTATTTACAAGAAGAACTATAAAATGGGTCAAACAGAATGCTATAGTGACGCTGACGCCGATCATGGTGGAGAACTGGAGACACTACAACTGGAAGATCGACATCTGGCGTTCTAAGCCTTTATGCTGGTGGTGAATGTGTCAATGTCATGGCTTAGTCAGAGGCAGCCAAGCGTGGCAATTTCAACTACAGCGGTTGAAATAGTCGCAGCCAGTGAGGAAGCAAGATACAGTGTTTGGCTGACTCGCCTTATAGTTTAGTAGTTTAGTGAAGACTGAAGGCCTCCCAGTATTGTATGTGGACAATGAGGCTGAAAACCCAGAGTTTCATAGCAGAACTAAGCACAATACGCATACGCCATTTCTTTGTCCGAGAACTAACTATTCCGAGTATCAAACGGAAGCTTAAACGTGCAGAGGATAAGCACTGAGCTACAGCTAGAAGACATATTCACCAAGCCGCTTGCTAGACCAAGACTTCACCAGCTGATTAGCAAGGTTTATTGAACGAGAGAAGGTGTTAAGGTGCAACCTCTATGGTGCTTGCGTCAAAAGACCTAGCCTAATATATTTGAATTTAGAAGACAGCTGCTGAAAAAGAAAAGTGTCAAGATAGGTCGTTGTCAAATAAAATATTTGTTTACTAACATGTAAATATAAATAATTGTAATAATATAGCATTCGAGTTTTGTGTGTTGTGCATCCACCGCGTGCAAATCCCCTCTGCTTTAAAAATATTATCCTATATAATTCCTTTTCTTAACTCTTTGACAATGCCTACAAGTTTTTTTAACGATAGGATCATCCTAAAAAATAGTCACGATCCGTGATTATTGAGCCATTTATATTTTTAATCTACTCACAAAGCGCTTTCATACAGTAGCACAGTAGGTACACACATGTACTTACTTGAAAGCACTGTTCACGACCTCTTTTTTAGCGTCCGGAGTGTACTTAGGTATACTCACAGTTTTAATGCTAACGTTTCAGAATGCAAAAATAAACAGGTGCATTGCAGACGTTTTGCAGTTTCCGATTCAAACTGGCCGTATACTGCGACCGTGTTGACGTGTGCGCTATTGATGCGAAATTGATGATATTCAAGTAAAAATCATGCTTGAAAACATATACCTACCCAAGAACAAAGGTGTTTCGCTCTGTGTACATGTGTGTACGTTCGACTTACCTGGTGTAATTACTGATATTTTCTCAGTGACTTCACAATTGACATTTGCGAGGTCAAAGATTGAGAGTAGCAGTAATTACAATTATGTAGTTTAAAAATAGTTATCCATAGACTGTGGGGAAAGAGAAGAGTCTTAGAATGTACGGGTTCCCTTACATTGTTTTTTAATATTAGGTACTTTAGTATTAGTACGAGAATATATATTTCCCACTATGTTTAGGTACTCAATGTTAGCCTATTATCGTCGGAATTAAATATACCTACTTACTATTTGTTGTACATACTTTTTCACTAGACGCCAATGTTTGGTATTTGGTATGTTGTATTGTGTATGATTATGAGCAAAGTTGAGTAGGTACAGGGTACAGGTACCTATTTATTTATATACATAACATAGGTAAAAAACTTTCCTAAACCCTTAGTTGTTGTAACACATACAACTAACACTTGTATGTAATAATAATAATATGTGTTCTACATGACATTAAAGCTCTCCAAAAGGGCTCTACGTGTTGGATCTGTATCCCCACGCACGCCAATCAAATGACCGGGATGTATATACCCGTGAGTTTTAAAGAGATACAACAATAATAATCGTCTTTACGACGACAGTTTCAGTGGCCCATCTAGTTAGCGGCGAGTCACCACCTACCTCGATAACGTGTCCTAAGTCCTAACATTGTTATGGCTGGAGTCCGACATCTTTCCAATAACCCAGTCTCATTGTCCACCCAAACTTCAATCCATAGACCGGTATACTTATCACTTGAACTAGACTAGGCGTAGATATACATAGGTACATTAACATTATACTTTTGTAAGTTCAAAGTTTCAGAACAATCTAGCTAGATTCTAGCTAGTCGTTTCAAAATGAGGGTGTAACTACGTTTGTATGGAGAACCGAGCTTGCTGCGGACTCTTAAAGCAGAGTTATTAGGGTTCCGTAGCCAACTGGCAAAAAACGGAACCCTTATGGATTCGTCATGTATGTCTGTCTGTCTGTCCGTCCATATGTCACAGCCACTTTTTTCCGTAACTATAAGAACTATACTGTTGAAAGTTGAAACTTGGTAAGTAGATGTATTCTGTGAACCGCATTAAGATTTTCACACAAAAATAGAAAAAAAGCAATAGATTTTGGGGTTTCCCCATACTTAGAACTGAAACTCAAAAATTTTTTTTCATCAAACCCACGTGTGGGGTATCTATGGATAGGTCTTCAAAAATGATACATTGTGGTTTCTAATATAATTTTTCTCTAAACTGAATAGTTTGCGTGAGAGACACTTCCAAAGTGGTAAAATGTGTGTCCCCCCCCCCCCTGTAACTTCTAAAATAAGAGAATGATAAAACTAAAAAAAATATATGTTGTACATTACCATGCAAACTTCCACCGAAAATTGGTTTGAACGAGATCTAGTAAGAATTTTTTTTAATACGTCATAAATTACGGAACTCTTCATGGGCGAGTCCGACTCGCACTTGGCCGCTTTTTTATATTTTTTTCACCACACCAACGCAAGTAAAATATTTACTGTAAGTATAACATCAAGCAATGCTAGATCCAAAAGAACGTTATTAAATTTTTATCACTCAAAATCACGTTTACCAGCCAAAGCAAGCACTTTTATCGTGTTACGAAGGACATGACGTTTTGCTTTAAGTTTCTATAAGTAGGTACCTATTACCCACGCGACGAGAGGCGAGGGACGCGAACGAGAATCCAAGTCATCCGAAGGCGCGCAAGAAAGACTCCCAGCCGGTCTGTTTTATTGCTTTTAGCTATGTAAATGTATATTAATTAATGGACATGGTTGATAGTCCTTGGACTTAGGACAAAGTTAATCAGATTATTCAACTTGAAATTCAAGTAAAGGACACCACGAAGTTTTTTTAATAACTGTTTACAATTTGACTATATATACCTACATAAGTATTTTGTTTTGCCAGGTTCATTTCATCGATGAACTTAATCAAATAAATTTTAACTATAAAGGACCGTATCGTTAATTATGGATACAGGTAAAACCCGGTCTAACTGTTGACGTGTGTATTATTTTGTATTACTATGTTCTTAAGGTATAATCTGGGGGTATTTTTAAGCCACATCTGATATAAGAAGGTTATACATTTATTTTATTTTAGGGACTTTATGATGATTTTGATTTCAATACCGTCTAGCAAATATAATTTGGACAAGCCTATCGAGCTTAATTTGAGACTATTTCACCGATTCCTTGGTACGATTTAAAGAAACAAAAGGTTAATTATGCTCAATTGAACATCCACAGAATAAATGTAGTGAATTTTTATTTTTACATGAAAACGACTTTTTATGCAACATTTTGGATTCCCGTCAATTTCTGACGCAAGCGAAATGAGGGAAACAGCTAAAAGATTCTACCGAAATCCAAAGCCTAACGGACATTCATGCCGTTGAACCATGGATGGCTAGAGCAGGTTGATAGAAACGCTCCATGATGGTTATATTGTATACCAAAGTCGGGGTTGTCGTGAGTAATATGCCATATTCTCTAAAAGGCCACCATGCACAGATCCCAAACTTTTTTTCCAACTATAAGAAATGATTAGACTATGCCCAGATGTTTCACTTTACGAATCATGTGTAATTGCTGTTTACATAGTACGATTTTGTTTGTGTGATATCTCGTCTTGGTCGCAAACCGCAAATTTTCTTGTAGTATTTGTCCACAATCGTTGTTGTTATTTGGGAGGATTAGGTAAATATTGTCCAAACCATATATGCTTTACGTCGATCTCCCAGGACGAAATGTTACTTATATTATTAAAGCACTAATTAAACTATATGTGTAATTTTTTAATAAAAATATAATACCAGAAAAAACGCCAAGTAAAGTTATATCCATAATTAACGATACGGTCTTTAGGTATATACTTATAAGAAAGATCTTTGAAATAGGTATTCGACTATAAGTATTTGTGTTCCTTCGTATTCTATTTATAAGTAGGTATTAAAAACTTGTAAGAAATAAGTCATGCAATATTATTAAGTGCCTAGTAGAAAAGAAAATGCTTTGGATCGTCGTTTGCTGATATTAAATAGAAACTCAAGTACAGTCCGCAGCAGAAGGAAGTAGAGGTACCTACTTAGCTATGCGAGCGAGATGTTCAAAGTGCTACGAAAGCATATTTACTTAGGTTATAAGAACGATTATCAAACTGCCAGGACTCGTAAAATAAAAATGACAACCGAATGAACTGTAAAATTATATAAAGGTGCTAGGTGCATTGTAATCGTTGTATCTAAAATAATAGACCAACTTATCTTTATAAACAATATCTTCCATTGCGTGATTTCTAAATGACTCATTTCAGGAACTTTCAGATTACCCACGTACTTCAGATGGGTACCTGCGCTGATAGATGTCATCTCAATACATTTTCCGAGATTTGGCGTTTTTAGGGTTCCGTAGCCAAATGGCAAAAAACGGAACCCATATGGATTCGTCATGTCTGTCCGTCTGTCTGTCCATCCGTATGTCACAGCCACTTTTTTCTGAAACTATAAGAACTATACTCTTGAAACTACTTGAAAAAAAAACAATAAATTTTGGGGGTTCCCCATACTTAGAACTGACGAAACTCGAAAATTTTTTTTTTCATCAAACCCATACGTGTGGGGTATCTTCTGTGAGGGACAGGTCTTCAAAAATGATATTGAGGTTTCTAATATAATTTTTTTCTAAACTGAATAGTTTGCGCGAGAGACACTTCCAAAGTGGTAAAATGTGTCCACCCCCCTGTAACTTCTAAAATAAGAGAATGCTAAAACTAAAAAAAAATATATGCTGTACATTACCATGCAAACTTCCACCGAAAATTGGTTTGAACGAGATCTAGTAAGTAGTTTTTTGGGGTTCCGTACCCAAAGGGTAAAAAAAGGGACCCTATTACTAAGTCTTCGCTGTCCGTCCGTCCGTCCGTCCGTCCGTCCGTCTGTCTGTCACCAGGCTGTATCTCATGAACCGCGATAGCTAGACAGTTGAAATTTTCACAAATAATGTATCTCTGTTGCCGCTATAACAACAAATACTAAAAATAAAATAAATATTTAAGGGGGCTCCCATACAACAAACACGATTTTTTTGCTCTATTTTTTGTTGATGGTGCGGAACCCTCCGTGCGCGAGTCCGACTCGCACTTGACCGGTTTTTTTAATACGTCATAAATCCCCTAAATACGGAACCCTTCATGGGCGAGTCCGACTCGCACTTGGCCGCTTTTTTAGGTTATAAGTTATATGGAGGTGAACCCTACCCATCAAGTTTAAAATAGTAGATTGTTAACCAAGGGATGAAAGGCAATGACGCCTTTCACCCGAGTTGAACACTACTTTTTGATTTCGATTACGAGGAAAGTAAAATGCACGTGTTATTTTAAAAACATGAGAAAGTAGACATTTTTATAGTAAATCTTGGGGGTACTTTCAATTAAAAAATTATGCAAAACTATAGTTATTTATGGAATGGGGAGTTATATCAGAATGGAAATTGTATAACAAATCCATTTAAACCTACATTTCAATTTACTATCGTAAAAAAAAAATATAGGTAGTTGTACTTGGAACGTAAAATGCTCTAGTGCAGAAACGCATCATTTTCTGCACACCTTTTAGAACAACAGTGACCCTCTTTCAGAGCATGAGAAATGAAATATAACAATAAAAGTTGTGTTCAGATCATTACGGACCAGGTTCAACCTGATGCTATAAGATATTTTTATTCTTGACTGTTCCAAAACAATACACAATTCGATTATACTAGTAGGTACACAATTTGTTATATCGATTTATTAAAAAATATTTACGCCGCCGATTTGACACATCCTTATTCGTTTACTTATGACATGAGTATGACACAGCTAACCATATGTTTAAAGCCCTCTTGAGCAGTCTCATTTTTGGCTGGAATGATTTTAGTAGAAATATTAATAAATGTGTTTATATACGTACTTAGGTACTAGGAAATGTCACTAACGTAGATAACTACTTAAAAATAATTCGAAAGCAGTTATCGATGTAGTAGGGCGCGGGCGAGCGCGACGCCGCTCGTGCGAAGACTGAGGCATGAGGGTGCTGCCGCCCGCCCCAGCGACCCACAAGCCCACGACCCCGCCACTAACACAAGTGAAGCCTTCGGGCTACTTTTACTTTTCTAGCTTTATACTTACCATTCGGTTGCACAAGCAAGTATACAATAATCCATCCTCATTAATGAAAAATGTCTAGGCAAAATAATGTTAGGGATGAAATGTTGAAGAACGGAGAGCGGATGGTAGACCCATAAAACGATGGATTGATTGTGTGAAAGAGGATATGAGAAAGAAAGAGTGAGAGCTGAGGTGACGAAAGATAGAGAAGAATGGAAGAATATATGTTGTGCCGACCCCACCCGACTTTGGTAAGGTAGCGAAACGGCCAAGCCACATATTTTGACTAAGGTGTAGAGTTTGTGATGTTAGAGCTTGTAGAGTTGGAAGCTTGGCTCTACAAGAGATCTGATAACTTTTTGACAGTGCGAGCCTTTATGGTTTCGTCTTGGCAACATTGTACATGAAAATGTTTTAACCCTTAAATCAGCGGTCGGCAACAGCGGCCTCCCTGGCTATTTTGTATGTAATGTTGACAAACGACAATGCCTGATAAAGTCACATAGTGCGGCCCGCGTCAACTTCGTTAAAGACTATGTGGTCCTTGGCTACAAAAAGGTTGCCGACCGCTGCCTTAAATGCATGGTGTACGATGCAGCGTACATTACAAATAATTAAAGATTTATTAAAAATTGGGACTATATTTATAATGATATTAAGAGTGATATCATAAGGAAAAGTAATGAATTTAATGATTTATTACTGATTTGTTGGCATAACTGTATTAAAAAAAAGTTATAAGTGTTTATAAGCAAGATGGCGGTAATCTATATATATAAATGCAAGTGTCCTGACTGACTGACTGACTGACTGACTGACTGACTGATTCATCAACGCAGAGCCGAAACTACAAAAGCTAGAAAGTTGAAATTTGCACACTAGGTTGCATTTGTAAAGTGTACAAGAGATAAGAAGCGATTTTGAAAAATTCAACCCCTAAGGGGGTTAAAAAGGGGATGAAAGGTTGTATGGGGTTCAAGTTTTAGTTTAAGCTAGGAATTTGAAACTTTGTGAAAATGTATTATATTAAAAAACAAGAAAACTAATTTCAGCGTTTTCGAAAATTCATCCCCCATGGTGGTGAAAAAGGGGTTGAAAGTTTGTATGGAGATCAAATATTTTTGTGAGTGTGGGACGTGAAACTTTGTATATGGGTATGTTATTATAAGACAGTAAAAGTAATTTCAGCGTTTTTGAAAATTCATCCCCTAACAGGGTTAAAAAGGGGTTGAAAGTTTGAATCCATTACAAATGCTTTGAAACTTCTTAGAAAGGTATAATAGCCGATTACAAAAAACAGTAATTGCGACGTTTTAGGAAATTCAACCCCTAAGGGGGTAAAAAAGGGAATGAAACTTTGTCTTGGGGTGCAAATTTTATTTTAAGCTAGGACCTTGAAACTTTGCAAAAAGGTATTAAATTAAAAAACGAGAAAACTAATTTCAGCGTTTTTAAAAATTCATCCCCCGAGGTGGTGAAAAAGGGGTTGAAAATTTGTACGGAGATCAAATATTACTGAGAGTGCGGGACTTCAATCTTTGTATAAAGCCATATTAATAGATCTCAAGAAAAGTAATTTAAGCGTTTTTAAAAATTCATCCCTTAAAAGGGTTAAAAAGGGGATGAAATGTTGTATGGGGTTCAAGATTTATTTTAAGCTAGGAATTTGAAACTTTATAAAAATGTATTAAATTAAAAAATAAGGAAACTAAATTCAGCGTTTTCGAAAATTCATCCCCCAAGGTGGTGAAAAAAGGGTTGAAAGTTTGTATGGAGATTAAATATTTTTGTGAGTGTGGGACTTGAAACTTTGTATATGGGTATATTATTATAAGACAAGAAAAGTAATTTCAGCGTTTTTAAAAATTCATCCTCTAACAGGGTTAAAAAGAGGTTGAAAGTTTGAATCCATTACAAACGCTTTGAAACTTTTTAGAAAGGCATAATAGCCGATTGCAAAAAAAAGGAATTGCGACGTTTTAGGAAATTCAACTCCTAAGGGGGTAAAAAAGGGGATGAGACTTTGTCTTGGGGTGCAAATTTTATTTTAAGCTAGGACCTTGAAACTTCGCAAAAAGGTATGAAATTAAAAAACAACAAAACTTATTTCAGTGTTTTTAAAAATTCATCCCCCGAGGTGGTGAAAAAGGGGTTGAAAGTTTGTACGGAGATCAAATATTTTTTAGAGTGCGGGACTTCAATCTTTGTATAAAGCCATATTATTAGATCTCAAGAAAAGTAATTTCAGCGTTTCCAAAAATTCATCCCTTAAAAGGGTTAAAAGGGGGTTGAAAGATTGTATGGGGTTCAAGTTTTAGTTTAAGCTAGGAATTTGAAACTTTGTGAAAATGTATTATATTAAAAAACAAGAAAACTAATTTCAGCGTTTTCGAAAATTCATCCCCCAAGGTGGTGAAAAAGGGGTTGAAAGTTTGTATGGAGATCAAATATTTTTGTGAGTGTGGGACTTGAAACTTTGTATATGGGTATATTATTATAAGACAGGAAAAGTAATTTCAGCGTTTTTGAAAATTCATCCCCTAACAGGGTTAAAAAGGGGTTGAAAGTTTGAATCCATTACAAATGCTTTGAAACTTTTTAGAAAGGCATAATAGCCGATTGCAAAAAAAAGGAATTGCGACGTTTTAGGAAATTCAACCCCTAAGGGGGTAAAAAAGGGGATGAAAATTTGTCTTGGGGTGCAAATTTTATTTTAAGCTAGGACCTTGAAACTTCGTAAAAAGGTATGAAATTAAAAAACAACAAAAATAATTTCAGTGTTTTTAAAAATTCATCCCCCGAGGTGGTGAAAAAGGGGTTGAAAGTTTGTACGGAGATCAAATATTTTTTAGAGTGCGGGACTTGAATCTTTGTATAAAGCCATATTATTCGATCTCAAGAAAAGTTATTTCAGCGTTTACAAAATTTCATCCCTTATAAGGGTTAAAAAGGGGTTGAAAGATTGTATAGGGTTTAAATTTTTTTTAGCTACGAATTTGTAACTTCGTAAAAAGTTATTTCATTAAAAGAGAAGTTTTTAAAAATTCATCCCCTGTAAGGATCCAAAAGGGGTTGAAAGTCTGTATAGGGTTCAAATTTTATTTAAAGCTAGGAACTTGAAACTTCGTAAAAAGGTATTTTATTAAAAAACAAAAAACCCTATTCAGCGATTTTAAAAATTCATCCCCCGAGGAGGTGAAAAAGGGGTTGAAAGTTTGTATGGAGATCAAATATTTTTGAGAGTGCGGGACTTAAATCTTTGTATAAAGCCATATTATTAGAACACAAGTAAACTAATTTCAGCGTTTTTAAAAATTCATCCTATAACAGGGTTAAAAAGGGGTAGAAAGATTGTATAGGTTATAATTTTAGTTAAAGCTAGGAACTTGAAGCTTTGTAAAAAGGTAAAGGTAAAGAAAACTAATTTCAGAGTCTTTGATAATTCATCCCCCAAGGTGGTGAAGGGGGTCAAAAAATTGTATGGAACGCAAATATTTATTTGAGTGCGGGACTTGAATCGTTGTATAAAGGCATATTATTACAATACAAGAAAAGTAATTTCAGCGTTTTTAAAAATTCATCCCCTAAAAGTTTAAACAGGGGTTGAGAGTTGGTAGAGGGTTCAAATTTTATTTAAAGCTAGGAACTTCAAACTTCGTAAATAGGTAGTTCGGTAGTAGGTTTCATTAAATAGTGGACTTGAAAATCTTCTGCGGGTTGAGAGAGATTATATCGAGAACAAATTTATTCAGTTAGGGGCTTGAAACTTCGTAGCCAGGTTGTGAAAGACAAATCTCATGCGTTGTATAATAATTAACAAATGATTAACCGTCCCTACTGCTATCTTTTGCTGCATAATGTTCTAAAGCTAAACTAATGTAGAATGTATAACCACCAATATACAAATCCACGCGTACGAAGTCGCGGGCAACAGCTAGTTTAGAATAAGTGCGAGTCGGACTCGCGCTCCAAGGGTTCCGTACATTACACAATTTTTAACAATGATTGTATTTTTCATGTGAAACGTGAGTGAAATGTCTATAAAAAACCCGTAGGGGTAGCATCAAAAACTAAGTAATTAAGTCCGACTCACGCTTGACTGCACATTTCTAATAGGTTTTCCTGTCATCGATAGGTAAAGAACTATTTTGTGGTTTTCTTTTTCAATATTTTAGCACAGTAGTTTCGGAGATAAATTTTCCATGTGTCTAAATGACTATTCATTGACCAGTCAAGCTACCATGTAGATTCAGGGTCAACAAGCAAAAAACGCGAGCGCAGCGAGCGCGAAATTTTTTGTGAAAAAATTGTGAAAGCGTGTTAAAAAGGCCGGGCTGGGCCTAAAAATCCGAAGTTCCCTAGTGAGGCGAGCTTTCATGCGAGGTCGAAGCCGTGCTTGAGGATAAGCTCAGCTGGAGCATAGACGCCAACCAATGTCCATTGTATTAAAAAGCGAGACCGCAGGCCGAGCTTGGCGCAGCGAGGTCAAAGGCTAAGCTGAAGAAGAGGAGATTTGGAAGACAAACCAAAAATTTAGGTAAAAAAGTGAGTCTGAAGGTCGAGTTCAGAAATCTCCACATTGCTTTTAGGCCCGAAGCGTATTTATAAACAGCGCGGTGAGCTTTCATGCGAGGCAAATGCCAAGCTTATGAAACAAATGTTTATATTTGTTAAAAATTAGCTTCGAAGCGAAGCTTTAGCGAAGGTCGAGCTGTAAGAAAGCAGCGCTCTAACACGAACCAATCGTCAAATGTACTTAACAATAATATGTGTCATATGTACAAGAGTTACTCGGAGGGCCGAAGTTCCATTGATGAGGTTTTAGGCCCTCGAGAGCCTGAAATTCGAGCTCTACATCACAGACTTTAAAAGCTATTATTTATTTATTTATTTTATTTAAATAAATAAATAAATAAATAGCTATAAAATAACATAATTTACATAACCGTCTAATGATTGTGTGTCTGAGAAACTGATATTGGACATTAGCTAAAAGTAGGTACCATAAAACTTTTTTTTTTATTTGACCATATGAAACGTAGAAATGTAGGTATATTATTATTTACCAAGTCCAGCCCCCTACTAAATAACTATGATTTTTAAACCGGGACAATTTTCTTATCGGCCGGGACGCCGGGACACCATGCTTCAAACCGGGACAAGTCCCGGCGTACCGGGACGTATGGCAACCCTACGTTAGGTTCATCTTCATACCATACACTAGGTACATACTCGTATCTGGGAGCACGGCAGTGCCCCCGCCAAGACAAGCAAAGCGAAGCGCAAGGGCACTACCTACCTTTTCTCGAAACGCTTCGTCGTTTTTAGGGTTCCGTAGCCAAATGGCAAAAAACGGAACCCTTATAGATTCGTCATGTCTGTCTGTCTGTCCGTCTGTCCGTCTGTCCGTCTGTCCGTCTGTCTGTCCGTCCGTATGTCACAGCCACTTTTCTCCGAAACTATAAGAACTATACTGTTGAAACTTGGTAAGTAGATGTATTCTGTGAACCGCATTAAGATTTTCACACAAAAATAGAAAAAAAACAATAAATTTTTGGGGTTCCCCATACTTCGAACTGAAACTCAAAAATTTTTTTTTCATCAAACCCATACGTGTGGGGTATCTATGGATAGGTCTTCAAAAATGATATTGAGGTTTCTAATATCATTTTTTTCTAAACTGAATAGTTTGCGCGAGAGACACTTCCAAAGTGGTAAAATGTGTGTCCCCCCCCCTGTAACTTCTAAAATAAGAGACTGATAAAACTAAAAAAAATATATGATGTACATTACCATGTAAACTTCCACCGAAAATTGGTTTGAACGAGATCTAGTAAGTAGTTTTTTTTTATGCGTCATAAATCGCCTACAAACGGAACCCTTCATGGGCGAGTCCGACTCGCACTTGGCCGCTTTTTTTGTCCTATTTATCCTAAAATTACCAAAAAAAAATTTGAGTTACTCACAATGAGCTTTTTCATTTGATATGTAACAAGATATAGTATGATAAAGTTTATTTTTTAAGTTTCCCATTTACCCCCTAAAAGTGGCTCCCATGTTTAAAATTCATTTGTTGGCGTTACATGTCCGTCTTTGAGTCACAAACTTGCATATGTGTACCAATTTTCACCTTAATTGGTCCAGTAGTTTCGTAGAAAACATTAAAAAAAAACCCGTAGGGGTAGGGTCAAAGACTAAGTAATTAAGTTCGACTCACGCTTGACTGCACATTTCAAATAGGTTTTCCTGTCATCTATAGGTAAAGAACTATTTTCTGTATATTTTTCAAAATTTTAGACCCAGTAGTTTCGGAGATAAGGGGGGGAATGGTCATTTTTTGCCTATTTTCTTGAATAACTGCTAAACTATTTATCCTAAAATAACCGAAAAAAAAATTTGAGTTACAATGAGCTCTTTCATTTGATATGTAACAAGATATAGTTTGAAAAAGTTTATTTTTTAAGTTTCCCATTTACCCCCCAAAAGTGGCTCCCATGTTTAAAATTCATTTGTTTGCGTTACATGGCCGTCTTTGAGTCACAAACTTGCATATGTGTACCAATTTTCACCTTAATTGGTCCAGTAGTTTCGGAGAAAACATTAAAAGAAAAACCGTAGGGGTAGGGTCAAAGACTAAGTAATTAAGTACGACTCACGCTTGACTGCACATTTCTAATAGGTTTTCCTGTCATCTATAGGTAAAGAACTATTTTGTATATTTTTTTCAAAATTTTAGACCCAGTAGTTTCGGAGATAAGGGGGGGGGAGAATGGTCATTTTTTGCCTATTTTCTTGAATAACCGCTAAACTATTTATCCTAAAATTATAAAAAAATACATTTGAGATTCTTACAATGAGCTCTTTCATTTGATATATAACACGATATAGTTAGAAAAACTTTCTTTTTTAATTTTCTCATTTACCCCCCAAAACTGGCCTCCATATTTAAAATTCATTTATTTACGTTACACGTCCATCTTTGGGTCACAAACTTACATTTGTGTACCAAATTTCAACTTAATTGGTCCAGTAATTTCGGAGAAAATAGGCTGTGACAGACGGACAGACAGACAGACGAGTGATCCTATTAGGGTTCCGTTTTTTCCTTTTGAGGTACGGAACCCTAAAAAGTTAGATTATGAATGTTTTCGTTGAGTGTGTTTGGCGGTTTTTATCTAAGTAAGTAATTACCTTTTAATTTAATTTTGTAACTCATATCATACCGATTTTACGTTTACTAAATTGAATAAAGTTCTCAGTCTAAAAGTAAACAATATTTGCGTCTTTGTTCATGTACGATCTAGCCATAGAGAAAAAAATACATAGAGTGCTCACTCCATACTTACATCAGTTTTAGTAACAAAAAGACTATGTATTAGCATCTAGCATCGAGTAGCGGAACTATCAGTACTGCTACTTGACAATAGATGTAGCACCGACCGGAAAGTCTTATGTTGTTGAGATAAGACTTTCCGGTCGGCGCTACATCTATTGTCAAGTAGCAGTACTGATAGTTCCGCTACTCGATGCTAGATGTAGACACTGAAATTAATAGTCTGAACTGATGTATGGAGTGAGCACTCTTGTCTTCATTTCTCTATGATCTAGCTTACATTATGCATTCCCAGAACTTTTACAATACTATTAGCAGTATTGAAATTACTCTTGCTGAGTAATTTAACTCGTACATGATTTTGATGTTATTAGTTAAGTTATTTTATTTCATATCTTTTATTAATTAGATATACAATTAAAGGGAGGTATTGTGAGGAATTTATCTTCGATTTATTATTATTTGAGATTCCGTAAAGTTAAACGAAAAAAGAAACATGACCGAAAAAGAGGCAGACCGGGGACCAGTACTGCACAAGATCAGCCAGTCGTCAAGAAAAGAAAATTGCAAGTGGCACCATCCAAAAACCTTAGACTCGATCAAGTTGGCCATTGGCCATCTTTTGGCGAAATAAGCAAGAGATGTAAAATTCCAAAATGCTCAAGCGTCACTCAAACTACTTTTGTCAGAAATGTAGGATGTCTCTGTGTTATAATAAAAGAAAAAAACTGCTTTGTAGATTATCATTTTTAATATTAATATAAATTAGTTAACAAAATTGTGTTTCTTTATAGAGTGTGTTATGTCTTTAATAGGGTGTTACCCTTTTTCGTCGATAACGGGGTTATTTTGGCTATAGTATTCTTTCACGCCGACTTCTTTCGATGCTCTACCACCTCGTGACGGAAATGGCGTAATGTTATAGTAAGTTAGTGTTATGTAATTACGTGTATTATAATCTGAAACGTAATATCTGAAATACAAAATATTTTTAGGCACGAATTAAACATTTTAGGAAATATATGCTTGTAATATATTTCCGAAAATGTTTAATTCGTACCTAAAAATATTTTGTATTTCAGATCTTTCATACGTCGTATATAGGCTAATTGATTTTGCGGGGAATGCATAATGTAAGCTGTATCGACATTTTGTTTAGTAGTACAAATTTCACCCAAAATATATCCATAGATTTTTTTTTCTCGTGTTTATCGCCATTAGATATTTACATTTTTATCTTTTTCTACTCCAGCACTTAAATGTGTCAATTAAATGACTGACAGTGATATCTAAAGCAATGTCATTTGAATGCTTTGTCTATAGGCTCATAAGATGACTGCTAGCAGTCATCTTATGAGTATAATACAACTGCTTTATTTTTTTTAAAGATACAAGTTCCGATCATCTTGATTGAAAGAGGTATGTTTTCATTTACAATAATAACTCTTTTTTTTTTAAATAATAACTCTTTTTTTTTAAATAATAACTCAATTTTTTTTAAATAATAACTCTTTTTTTTTAATAATAACTATATAATATAATAAATAATAAATAATAAATTTTTTTTTTTTTTTTGCTGCAGCTGTCATAGAAAAAGTAATGTATGCAACAGCTCATAATTGGTTCTTAAAATTCTCGGGTCTTTTTTTACAAAACTCGACTACGTCTCGTTTTGTAACTTCGACCCTTGAATTTTAAGAACCCTTATTATATCACTGTTGCATAAACTACTATAGAAAGAAAATAAAAAATCATGCATTTAAGGGTTAAGTGGGATACCTATACATTTATTGGTGTAGGTACCTAATTTGTAACCAAAGTATGGTAAGGTGCATAAATGATGACTCACGCTACAACGGTCCGTGCCCGGGCCGGGGCACCGACACTAGTTTTCTAGAAAGCGTCACGTGATCACCGTCACCTGTCATATAAAAATAAGTGCCGGGCGCCCGTCCCGGGCCCGGACCGTTCTAGTGTGAGAATTCCTTAAAGCCGTTAAAGTTGTCTAAGTAAAAATTTAAAAATGGCCCACTTGCCCCATCTTTTGTAAATACTAAATTCAATCTAAAATAAATAATGAAATCTCAAATACAGGCACCAATCCAACGTAGATCAGAAACTGTTAAAATAATTGTTATGTACCTACGTAAGCACCTAGGTAGGTACTTGTGCCGCACGACACGAGCCTTATAAAGAAGTACAAGACAGGCGTGTTAGCACGCCTAGTCACGTGTGTGGAGACCGCAAGCCTGCCTGCCTGACATGCGATATTGTATCGCCCAGGGCACATGTTCATGTATGACTCATCCAGCCTGCCACCGCGTGACTAGTTCATCTTGAATTAGCTTCTCTAACAGTCTTAAAACATCGACATGCGAGTCGAGATCATCACCAGCCACCGCCTAAAAATCGTAAGCAAACGTATCTCGTTTATCTAAACACGCTTTGAAAATAGATAATGCTAAAAGTAGCATTGATGTGATGACTTTTCGAGTACCTAATTTAGTAGATGTTAAAAAGTAGGTAAGTAACTTCCGATATCTGGTTGGGGATAAATTATGTACCTACCTACTTTTCAAAATTATTTCCCGTTAGTAAGATTTTACATATTCCACGTAGGGTTGCCACCCGTACTATATACTTTTAGGAAACAATATAGGGTAATTCTCCAGTAACTAGCCACTCTAAACTAAAAATGAATTCTATTCACCTATACACAGAGTTCATTTTAGTATAAGGTTTCAATAACTGGCCAGCCTTCAGTAACTAATAGCCACCTTATACTAAAATGAATTCTGTTTATAGGTGAATAGAATTCATTTTTAGTTTGGGGTGGTCAGTTACTAACAGGTGGCCATTATATTTCGATGGGTCTTTACGCTGTGCTTTTTCCAGTGAACGCATATAAACCATGGAAGTATTCTGTCCGCTCAATTATGACCCAACGTAAAGTATTCGATTGTAGGCGGTGCTTACAGACTGTTCGATTGGCAACTTCAGTGCGGCCGAGATGACAGTCAGTGACGGATGGCTAAATTGGTTTATAAAAACTACGTTTTTTTGTAATTAAAAATGTCTTCATGTGTCGTGAAGTGGTGCAGAAGTTGTTTTAGTTCATATCAAGGACAGTGGAATCACTTTTCACTTGTAGTAAACAGATAACTTCAGTAAAATTTGGAATAAACATGACGACATTTTTTCAATACTACCGTGCTAAGCTAAAACGTAACAACTGCATACGACTTTCATAACAACATACGACTTTTTAAATTGCGAGGATAATAGGGATGGTTTTATGCCAAATGAAGTAGACTATTTTATTAACTTATGATTGGTTTAGGTATTTTCTATATACAGTAGAATCCGCTTATAATGACATTGAAGGGAAGTAACAAACATGTCATACTAAGCGGATGAAATATAAAGCATAGTTGATAAACTTTTTATTTTATTTTTTCCAAATTAATCTCGAACTATTTGTGAGAGATGAGTTTTATTAACCTTATACCAATTATCAACTTTCACCGAGAGTAAAAACTAAAACAATTTAAACGCCACAGACGTCCTCGCAGGGAAAGATGTGGGGCCGGCCACGAAAACCAGCGAATTTGTCAGTATAACCGGACATAATTCCATAAAAATAGTATTTATAGGTCGAAGTTATCTTATCCGACTTTGTCACAAAGAATTTCATATGAAAACCAAACTTCGCACAGTAATTGCGTCATAGTAAGCGGTTGGTCAGTATAAGCAGAGTCATAATAAACAGATTCCACTGTAATTATAAATGTAGTAATAAATTCCTTCTTACAGATTTGTATTTTCCTTTTTTATTTCATGAGATGGAGCTATAAAAAAACTACCTAGTTATTTCAAATTAATAATCAAATTTGGTATTGTCATTTTACATTACTTTCCATTCAGATTCCCACAAGATGCTATTCGCAGAGAACTATGGAAAAAAGCTGTCCAATTAGAGAGACATGAAATTGAGTGGATGCCTGGCAAGATATATAATGTTCTATTCATGAGATAACCCGTGAGATAATCATACCCGGTCTCCTATATGTAGATACATTTTTTTCTATAACGCTTTCACTGAATTAATTTAACAAATACACACATTATCTCAAAATGTTGATCATTTTAATCCACCCTCTACTGTCACATATATGTAGGTTCTCTCTCAAGCCACTTCCGTCAGTAGAAAAGAGCGGCGAATTTAGAAAATGTAAGCGCGCGAACGGTTATGGTCCCATACAAAATTGTAATTATGCGCCTTTTTCTACTGACAAACTTGCTTGACCGGCTATATACATATAAAATATTTCCATTGAAACTGAAAGTGGGGATTTATTGTGACTCCGCTTGTTCAAATGTTTTTGACCCGATTCGTGTACCTACCCATGTAAATTTTGCAGGCTGTATAGCCTGTCCGATTTCTAAGCTCAAGTTCGCCATACATTTACTATGTCGTACTTGATCTTAGAAAAATGGACAGACTATACCAGTACAGCTACCATCAGTTTGGCACTGACAAACGCCGTCGAGAACGTAATTTACTTTCTATACATCTCGCTCGTACACGCATATTAGTGCAAACGAGATGTATAGAAAGTAAATTACGTTCTCGATAGCGTAAATGTCAGTTTTGACACTGTCAGTGACTCATGGTACGGGCTCTGAACGTGACTTCGCACTGCCATACAGATTGATAATAAAATATACAAAATACTTATTATAGCGGAATACATTTATACAACAATGAATATTTAATTATGTTGAGTTAGTCTGTCATTTAATTTCATAACAACATTTTAACTAGTTATCTTTTAATCTGCATTAAATTATTATACGTGAATTATTTGACTGGTTCTTCAATGTATGGCATAAACCTATCCCTGTCCAAGTCATATTCTAATCAAATATGAACCGCGAACTCTCAGCGGCCAGTACGTACAGCAAGAAGGTTATTAGCAGATTAATGTCGCTGATTGGTAGTTATTGACATTATATGCATTTCATCTACACTTAGCTGTGTACGTTAGTGTAATAGAGACAGGCTCTGTAAACGTATCGTCTTATTTAAATGTAGGCGTAATTGTGTATGTGTGCTTATTTGGCCCGAGAATTTGAACGGTAATGTTCCCAAAGGCGGTTTCCAGTTATATGCTTTCACTGGCTTTTGCTTCATAAATATGAAAAAACAACATAACTCAAAGTTCTTAAACTGAACAAGCGGGAGTGTTGCATGCTTCTGAACGTGAACCTACATGTCAATGTCACTGTCAAGATGTCAAGTCAAGTGACAGTGTCATTGTCACGTCACTCAGACAGATCGCTCAGTCAACTGTCAACGGTCTTTTCATTTCGTGACTCGTGACGTGAAGTTTCAGAAGTGTGTAACTTTGCATCAACGAATTACATTGAAATAATATTCCAAACAAGTAAGAAATTGATGACCAAGGTGATAATGACAATAGTAATAAAGATTATAATAGGAACAATGTCGACACCGAGCAGTCTGAGCATACCGGCAGTGAATGCAGTGATATTATTGATATAATAACACCACTGTAATAGATATTTATGATATTTTAAACACTCTCAAAAATGCAATAGAACAAAGACAAAAAGATATGTTCTTTGGATATCAGACAAAAAAATATAATACAAAGTATTGAAGTACAAAATAAAACAGAAAGTGAAAAAATTAAAAAAGACTTCTTATATTTTACTGAAAAGGCTTTGAGCTATTTAAACATATGGTTCGAATTTAAACAGAATAATTGGCTTTAACAAATTCAAGTTACAGAAAAAATTAATGTAATAACTAAACCTTGACATTGAGAATTGTACAATGAGATAGGCATCATTAAAACAATTTTGTAAAAAGGGGGCAGGTCTGATTTTATTAATTTGTCAACAGTCCTAAAATAGGTACAAAATAAATAATGGAGAAAGGAGGTTAATAATAAAGGAGGAAATGGCAACAATTTGCAAAATTCTGTCAAAATGATAGGCTTTCTGCTCTCTATTCCCGCATTTACGGAACAAATATTTTCTAAACTGTTTATACGACAACGGTTTCACTCACTTGAATTTTTAGTCGCTATTGGCGACATGTTTCGGGCCCTTCGGGGGTCCATCCTCAAGCTCGAGTGCTCGCGGCGACTGCAACTCGTGCACTGATCGCGCCGCCCGCCTCGTCGCTTGTTGCAGTTTAAAATATGTCTCACGAAAGTTTAATATCGACGAATATTTTCTATAATGAAATTGAAGTGGCAAGAGACAAACAGGGCAAACCTACCATATTTCACTCAAACAAAGTTGGCAACCCTAATTCCAAGTTACATTCTAAGGGTTCCGTACATTAAGTCCGACTCACGCTACATTTCTAATACGTTTTCCTGTCATGGTAAGAACTATTTTGTGTATTTTTTTCAAAATGTTAGACCTATAGTTCGTTTTTTTTAGCATTAGAAAGAAGGTAAGCGATCTTTACATGTCTTTTTATTAAAAATCACCATTGAAAAATAAGTCACAGCAAATATGTTAGAATTATAAATCATATACATACAATCTTTTACATTATTTTGCTTTAATAAGTTATACAGGATGCTTCCTGTAACAGGAGCAATAAATTAAACTGTAGGCTGTACTCCTCAAACTGACCAACATTTGTTCAGCAACTTTTGAAAATAACTCATGTATTGATTTTTATTACACTTTAAAGTTTATTCTAAGACGCAATGTACTGCAAATTGTGTTATGTTTAAAGCGTGACAAGCAACGTCAAATACACTGATGTCAGTGTACATTGAAGGCAATATTTATTTTGTATGAAAAAGAGGATGTCTAAAGGATTCATAATTTTTTAAAGTTGCTGAACAAATGTTGGTCAGTTTGAGGAGTACAGCCTTTAGTTTAATTTATTGCTCCTGTTACAGGAAGCACCCTGTATAAACTATTTTTAAAGCGTTTTTCAATATTTTTTAATAAAAAGACACGTCAAGATTGTTTACCTTCTTTCTAATGCTAAAAAAAACGAACTATAGTACGAGTAGTTTCGGAGATTAATGGTCGGACAGGCAGACGCACGAGTGAAAAGGGTTTCGTTTTTTCCTTTTGAGGTACGGGTAAATTAAAAATTTTTAGAGGCAATCACTATATACATAGTATAAAACAAATTCGCTTCCCGCTGTCTGTATGTATCCTTCGATCTTTAGAACTACGCAACGGATTTTGATGCGATTTTTTTTTATACGAGGGGCGTTCAAAATATTCTCGGTATTGATATCTTACAACCTCTTCTAAAATTTATTTCGTTACTGGCCGCTAAGGTTTATTCATTGACATTAAAAAAAAGTATAATTCGAACCGAGATGTTCTTTTGTTTTTCTGCAATTGCTGAACAAACATGAACATCATGTGGGAATTGACAATGTTAACTAAATTAGAACATCGATGCGTGATAAAATTCTTGACAAAACATGGTAAAAATCAAAAAACCATAAAAGAGGAAATGGATTGTGTTTACCGTGAGTCTGCTCCTTCTTTATCTACCATTCAAAAGTGGTCAAGCGAGTTTAAACGTGGAAGGGAGAGTGTTGAAGACGACCCTAGACCTGGCCGGCCTGTAGTAGCTACTTCACAAGAAAATATTGATAAAGTGGAAAAACTTATATTGGAAGATGGTCGAGTGAAGGTAAAATCTATAGCACAAGTAACCAATCTCTCTATTGGTACCGTACATGATATTATCCATGACCATCTTAATATGTCAAAAGTAAGTGCAAGATGGGTTCCGCGAATGCTGACTCGGCTTCAAAAAGACATGCGTGTAGCTTGTTGTTCCGATTTTATTGACCTGTGCGGTGAAAATCCTGATGAGGTGCTGCAAAGAATAGTTACTGGAGATGAAACCTGGGTTCATCATTATGACCCAGAGAGTAAACAAGAGTCCATGCAGTGGCACATTAAGGGTTCAGCTCATCCCAAGAAGTTCAAGGTCATCCCTTCAGCTGGCAAGGTCATGGCCACGATATTTTGGGATTGTGAAGGAGTATTACTGATCGATTATAAAGAAAAAGGTGTAAATATCACAGGACAGTACTACGCTAACATTCTACGTCAATTAAAGGATGCAATCAAAGAAAAGAGGCGAGGAAAGTTAACCAAAGGTGTTATGCTTCTGCATGACAACGCCCCCGTCCATACTGCTCATATTGCCAAGGCAGCTATTGTTGAATGTGGGTTTGAAACTGTTACTCACCCACCGTATAGTCCGGACTTAGCCCCCAGCGACTTCTTTTTGTTCCCCAATCTTAAAAAGGATCTGCGTGGAAATAAATTTTCCGATGATGAAGCATTGAAGGCGGCAGTGGAGGAGCATTTTTACACCAAAGATAAAAAATATTTTTATGCAGGATTAAAAAAAAAAATTGATCGATCTTTTAAGTGTATGAACATAGGGGGGGAGTATATTGAAAAATAAAAATATCAAACTTTTCGTACTTGTTTGTTTTCATTCTCATACCGAGAATATTTTGAACACCCCTCGTAGATAGTGATTTATGTATAATTTGTTAACCCGTGCGAAGCCGGGGCGGGTCGCTAGTTTTCATATACACAAGTGATCCAGTAATTTTATAGGTACATTTTGCGTTTGCGTCAAATCCGGTAGTTCTGATTTTTTGCAGACTTGTTTATGATGTTGGCCCAATGAATAATCCAAGTTTTTGACCTCGAGCGCCGAACGCAACTTTGTCAAAAATCGAAAAAACTGCGAAAATTTCGTTTTTTTTTTTAGTTTTGGGCGATTCTAACCCTAAATGACTAGTTTTTTATAGATCCTTCCTTAGACGTTTTTAAAGAAGGCTAAATTTGCTACAATACGAGATTAGAACTGTCTCTGTAGATTGAACAGTTTCCGAGATAAAGGCTTTCAAAATTCAGATTTTTTTGAAATTTAGCTCGTAAGCTAAGTGAGTGCAGTGAGTATGCACTTTTGACTCAGGCGATGCCGCTTGGCACGATTGTTCCTAAGGTCAAACATCCTTGTACATCGCATTTCTTCTTACCTTAGTTCTATAAGACAGCTAGTGTATTACAGAACAGAATATTAATCTCGTACTTTTTCTTGTATTATCTTCATTCTTAAACATCGCGTACAACGTCAGATTTTTTTATTGTTATAATTGTAACGCAGGTACGAGGGGCTTTCAAAATATTCTCGGTATTGATATCTTACGACCTCTTCTTAAATTTCTTTCGTTACTGGCCGCTAAGGTTTATTCATTGACATTAAAAAAAAGTATAATTCGAACCGAGATGGTCTTTTGTTTTTCTGCAATTGCTGAACAAACATGAACATCATGTGCGAATTGACAATGTTAACTAAATTAGAACATCGATGCGTGATAAAATTCTTGACAAAACAGGGTAAAAATCAAAAAACCATAAAAGAGGAAATGGATTGTGTTTACCGTGAGTCTGCTCCTTCTTTATCTACCATTCAAAAGTGGTCAAGCGAGTTTAAACGCGGAAGGGAGAGTATTGAAGATGACCCTAGACCTGGCCGGCCTGTAGTAGCTACTTCACAAGAAAATATTGATAAAGTGGAAAAACTTATATTGGAAGATGGTCGAGTGAAGGTAAAATCTATAGCACAAGTAACCAATCTCTCTATTGGTACCGTACATGATATTATACATGACCATCTTAATATGTCAAAAGTAAGTGCAAGATGGGTTCCGCGAATGCTGACTCGGCTTCAAAAAGACATGCGTGTAGCTTGTTGTTCCGATTTTATTGACCTGTGCGGTGAAAATCCTGATGAGGTGCTGCAAAGAATAGTTACTGGAGATGAAACCTGGGTTCATCATTATGACCCAGAGAGTAAACAAGAGTCCATGCAGTGGCACATTAAGGGTTCAGCTCATCCCAAGAAGTTCAAGGTCATCCCTTCAGCTGGCAAGGTCATGGCCACGATATTTTGGGATTGTGAAGGAGTATTACTAATCGATTATAAAGAAAAAGGTGTAAATATCACAGGACAGTACTACGCTAACATTCTACGTCAATTAAAGGATGTAATTAAAGAAAAGAGGCGAGGAAAGTTAGCCAAAGGTATTCTACTTCTGCATGACAACGCCCCCCTCCATACTGCTCATATTGCCAAGGCAGCTATTGTTGAATGTGGGTTTAAAACTGTTACTCACCCACCGTATAGTCCGGACTTAGCCCTCAGCGACTTCTTTTTGCTCCCCAATCTTAAAAAGGATCTGCGTGGAAATAAATTTTCTGACGATGAAGCATTGAAGGCGGCAGTGGAGGAGCATTTTTACACGAAAGATAAAAAATATTTTTACGAGGGATTAAAAAAAAAATTGATCGATCTTTTAAGTGTATGAACATAGGGGGGGAGTATATTGAAAAATAAAAATATCAAACTTTTCGTACTTGTTTGTTTTCATTCTCATACCGAGAATATTTTGAACACCCCTCGTACATACCCAAAAATAGAATCGCCAACAAGTCCTACGCGTTCTGAAATAGAACATGTATTGTGTCGGTGTAGTTGTACGGTCGTACTGCCGGGACAGGAACTTCACAATTGGGCACGCCTGCGCAGATATTCTTGTCTTCCTGACTGAACTGGCACTTGTTATTACCCAATAATGCGGCTTTACTACCAATCTACCAATCTACTATGCTATTATTAGGTACCACTCTCTCTTGATACTGTATATGTCGCAGGCATTTTGTAAGTTTCCGCCGTTTGTAAAATGCCGAAGGCAAATTGTAAAAAGCCCACATATTGTAAAATGCCTTATGACATTAACAGCACCGTTTGTAATTTGCCGCGGCATTTTGGTCGAGTTAGTTCATTAATTTACCACGTGTGGCGCTGCACATCAAAACTAAACGCTGGGGTGTTCATCAAATCTGGAGTTTTTGGATGGTCCCACCGCACTGTTTCTTTTCAAAAAACATTTCCCACACATACACACACATACTAATGGGAGAGCCCTAACCTAACGCCGCGGGAGTTATTTATATTGTGTATTTTGCAAGCATGTGAGTTTACGTAAACTTACTCAATGAACCATTTAACATCTAAAACTACTATCAATTGTTGTGATACGATTATGATTTTGTGAATAACCACGCTGATACGTTTCTGGGACAAGGGGACCGTTACGGTTACGTCGTGACGGGTACACAGTTTGAACGACAAAGCGCTTCCTGTGTTTACTGCGACGTTCTGCTCTCGGTCTGACATCACTACAGGTTGTACAATAATAACATAAACTAGATATGATGCCTGTGTGTTGTCTTTGATATTTAATTATTATATAAAGAGGTAGGACTTATAATTCCTGACATAAATTATGTAGTTCTTAATAATTAAGATATTTTATTTTATTTATTTATTTTAAACTTTATTGCACAATATAACAAATAAAGTACAAAAGGCGGACTTAATGCCTAAAGGCATTCTCTACCAGTCAACCACCAGGCTAAACAGAAACAGTAGGTGCAGGCATTAAACAAAAAAAAACGCAGAATAGGTAACTTAAGACAAAAAAATATAGCGATATATAATACATACTAACGAAAATAAACTTACATATACATACTATAATCAAATAAACTTACATATATATTACTTTATGTACCCAGTGCAAGTGACACGTGAGGAGACAAGTGAGTGAGGTCAGCTACGGCGAGTAAACGGGGGCTACCCAGTACAAGATATCTACAATAGTATTTTATAAAATTTTTATATAATACAGAGCTCTTCAATCAAGTTTAGCCCACGATGTACGATATATGGAAGGTAAATTATTTACCCATACAATGTTTTTTCTTTGAGTCAACTAATAATGCCGGTAAGTAATCGGCAGAAAAATAAACACCTCTAGGCTCTATACGCCTTTGTAACGCCCTTTTGCGTATTATTCTTATTAACCACTAACAGGACAGGAAAATAAGCCCACCATTTCTTTTTAATTAAGCGCTGTGACCTTGTCGGTGTAGCTCAAAGTAGGTCCTACTACATTTCTACCGATCCACGGTACGACGTGGCATCAATTTTATTAACACGTCACCAATACCACACATGTACTTACATGATGTACATCTCAAATAATACCGTCCACTAATCAATACAAAAATAAATTCCTGTTAATGTTAATGTCTCTCAACTAATAGTTACATGCATACTCTAACTAGTCTTAATACTACATAAACTTGAACAGAAAAAAAAAGACTGCATGGTTTGAAATGCCACATACATACGCCCATTATAACAATTACAATTAGCCCACAGACGTTATTTTTATTGTTTAGGAGTTGTCTTCATCAGCAGTTCCATTTCACCAAATAAATAGCATTGTTTAAATGCAATTGCTTGGTTTGTAGATAAAAATATAAAACATCGGTAAGAGTAGGTATGCTTAGAAGATTTGAGGGAGTTCCCTCAATTACTCATGTTGCATAAAGCCTTACTTGTTTAACAAAAATAAAATGAGCGTTTTCCAAAAAAATAGAGCAAAACAAGCAAAAAACGGTCACCCATCCAAGTACTGACCCCGCCCGACGTTGCTTAACTTCGGTCGAAAATCACGTTTGTTGTATGGGAGCCCCACTTAAATCTTTATTTTATTCTGTTTTTAGTATTTGTTGTTATAGCGGCAACAGAAATACATCATCTGTGAAAATTTCAATTGTCTAGCTATCACGGTTCGTGAGATACAGCCTGGTGACAGACGGACGGACGGACGGACAGCGGAGTCTTAGTAATAGGGTTCCGTTTTTACCCTTTGGGTACGGAACCTTAAAAACGGGTCACTCACGTATTTTAAGTCCCGCAGCCTGTAGCTAGAGTAGAACGAGTAGAGCTGCGGTCCGCAGTCTGCGCCGGTCCGTCACCGTTAACGCAAACTCCTGATGATACTCCTCGGTACGGAGTGAAACATGCCGAGCGTTTTCGACTTAAAATACGTGAGTGACCCGTTTATTTTAATGTATTTAATACTAATATAAAAAATAGCCTTTTTTGTAAATAGTTTATTTTAATGTATTTAATACTAATATAATGGTTGCAACTGTTTAGTCTCCGGCCATCGTGCCTCGGTTACGCCGGCACCAAAAATCGCCGCGCCAAGACCTCGCAGTGGTTCTCGGCGCGCAAGGTCGACCCGCGCCGTCTAGCGGGCGCCGCGAGAGATCTGCGGGACATACATATAGGCAATTTTTAGTGTCCGACCGAAACATGTTTTTTTGCCGAAACCGAAACCGAAACCGAAGGTTCGGCTTCGGCCCCAGTTTCGGGTGAAACCGAAACCGAAACCGAACCTTTTGTAGACTTGTGAAAATCGTTGAAAATATGTCACTAAACCGCTTTTTAGAGAAGAGGCCAATTCGTAGAAATTACCTTATTTACGATTTTCGTAGGAAGGTTTATACCGGATTGGACTAAAGCAAAGGGGGTGCAGTACTTAAAAAAAAATCATCAGAGTGATGTTATTATGACGCCGCTTTTTCATGATCTTATCCTAGAGAATACGCTTTTGATTTTAGACAAAAGTTATTCCTTAAAGATGCTTATTTTAGCGTATTCTCTACGATAACACAATAAAAAATAGGTGTTATAATGACACAACATTCATCGAAATTTTTACTTTCCTAGATTGTCCCAACTTTCCGGTCAAATATCTTGGCAATTTTCGATTTTAGAGAATAGTTTTTCCTACAAAACATGCTTATTTTAGCGTTTTGATTGATTTTTTTTAAGTTTTTTACGATTCCTATACATTTTGCACTTTTGTTCAAAAAATCTGACTTTTTTGTGCACCCCCTTTGCTTTAGGCCGACCGAAAACATCCAAAAATTACACATTGCAGAGTTGATTAAGAACTGCTCTACATTGATAACTACTGAATGGATTATTCTAAAATACATACCAAGTGAAGTGACTGTGAATATCCTCTATATAATGTTCAAAAATAATTAGCGAGAAATATTAAAAAAATAAGAGAAATAGGTACATCAATTAGAATAACAGTATAATTTACTGTTATGGGAAACTTCTAAAATACATTTTTTTTACTGTAAACATACCAAGTGAGGTATTAAATGGTTTATGAGTAAATTACAAATAAATATATAACATAACATACTATACCATTTCCACTATTTGGGCGTTTAAAATATATTTGTAATCAGCTGACAAAGCCCTTTCTTTTCATACCCCACATGGTATGTTTTCAGTAAAAAAAATAGTATTTAGTAGTCTACTGTAACAGTTTATATTATTATTCAACTTGATGTACTTTTCTTATTTTTGGATATATTTGGTTAATTATTTTTAGACATAGTATAGAGAATAGTCGCAGTCATTTTGTATAAAAGTTGGACTAATCCATTCAGCCATTTTCAATTTAGAGCAGTTCCAATCCAACTCTGGATTGTCCAAATTTTGAAAGTATTCTAATAATTTGTTAGACCAAGTGGTGAACATGTTAAACTATGTTGTGTAATTGGAACCTACTCACTAAACCCTTTCATTTGGTACCACACATGGTATGTTTAAAAGAAAAAAGTTTACAACTTTGTACTGCTGACTTTATGACGTCATATAAACTTATTCCACCACTTTATGAAGCGACAACATGCATTTTGATAATCAGTAGACCATGCTGATTCCAACAATACCACTTGTTGGTACGAGTATAAACCTTTTTAGTCCTACGAAAGTTGCTATTCTTCAACTTGGCCACTCCACTAGTACACATACACATTAAGACTGCGTCGCCCGTCCAGTGGCGCCTTGATTAGGGGAATTTTATAATAAAGCAATTAATTTATGTATACATTAATCAGCATATTAATATTGTTGTCCTACTTGTTCCCCAACTTTTGATCTTTGTCACATGTTTAGTTTCATAGAACGAAGTACCATTTCGTAAGTTTCGGCCTGGCCGAAAGGTTCGGCCGTTTTTTGGCCGAAACCGAAACTACAGCCGAAACTAGATTTTTTGGCCGAAACTGGCCGAAACCGAAACCGAAACCGAACCTTCGGTCGGACACTAGCAATTTTACGTTCAGCGACACGCATTTGAAGTTGGGGATGCTTAAAGGGAACCGGTGAGTTAAACACTAATTCGTAACATAAATTGCATAAATTAAATGTACTTACTATAGGTGAACCAGGATCTATTGAGGGTGCGCCATGTTGCGGAATTTCACTGGAACAAATTTTTTCATACTACACTGAATTGTCACCCTATACATGAGAATAACAGCGCCCTCTTGACAATTATCATATATTAGTGGTCAGGCTATACTTACTTACTATTCATAAGTGCTTGTTGCTAGGCCTACATGAGGTATATATTGACTTTATATAGAATATATATAGACAACTTTAGATTTAGCGACACAAATAATTTGTGAGTGGTCGTTGCCGCATGTCTGTCTGTCTGTTACCTCTTCACGCTTAAACCGCTGAAGGGATTTAGTATAAATTTAGCACAGAGATAGTTTGAGTCCCTAGTGATAGTGCTTACGGCGATATTTGGGTCGAAAGCTGCACTGAATGCAGAAAGCAAGCCGCTTTGCTCAGTGATACTAGGGACCAACCTGAATGATTTCATCCGAGGAAACACAAATTTCATCCACCAGAATTCAAGATGGCGGACCTTTTCCAAAATGGCGGCTGCAAAATTTAAAAAAATTGTAGACACAGAACGGCTCCACCGATTTTAGTGTTTGATATATCAATCAATTCGTATTAACACCTGTAATTGTAAAAAAATATACCTTTTAAGAAATTAAAGATGGCGGCCAAATATTAAGAAAATTGTGATTTTTTATTTTATTTTTTTTCCTTCTAATGAAAATAACAACTAAATATTCTATGATATGGTCACATATTATTTTATTTAAATGAAACCTGATAATATTATCTACAAAATAAAATAAAATGCTTGACAATCCGTCGAGTAGTTTTTGAACTATATGCATTACAAAAAGCGCGTAACAGCCGCCCGAAACGGCCCGCTCGCGCCAAAACTGACAAATTTGACGATATTTCTTTATTTTTAAAGGTAAAAAAACAACAGAAAATATATTTACTTTATTTAATGGGCTATAAATAAATATTTTTTGATATTTCCGCTTGATAAATTAAAGATGGCGGCCGAATATTAAGAAAATTGTGTTTTTTTTTTCCTTCTAATGAAAATAACTAAATATTCTATGATATGGTCACATATTATTTTATTTAAATGAAACCTGATAATATTATCGACAAAATAAATAAAAAAATGCTTGACAACCCGTTGAGTAGTTTTTGAACTATATGCATTACAAAAAACGTCCGAAACGGCCCGCTAGCGCCAAAACTGACAACTTTGATCATTTTCAAACGTAAAAAAGCGGCCAAGTGCGAGTCGGACTCGCCCATGAAGGGTTCCGTATTTAGGCGATTTAAGACGTATAAAAAAAAACTACTTACTAGATCTCGTTCAAACCAATTTTCGGTGGAAGTTTACATGGTAATGTACATCATATATTTTTTTTAGTTTTATCATTCTCTTATTTTAGAAGTTACAGGGGGGGGGACACACATTTTACCACTTTGGAAGTGTCTCTCGCGCAAACTATTCAGTTTAGAAAAAAATGATATTAGAAACCTCAATATCATTTTTGAAGACCTATCCATAGATACCCCACACGTATGGGTTTGATGAAAAAAAAATTTTTGAGTTTCAGTTCGAAGTATGGGGAACCCCAAAAATTTATTGTTTTTTTTCTATTTTTGTGTGAAAATCTTAATGCGGTTCACAGAATACATCTACTTACCAAGTTTCAACAGTATAGTTCTTATAGTTTCGGAGAAAAGTGGCTGTGACATACGGACGGACAGACAGACGGACAGACGGACAGACGGACAGACGGACAGACGGACAGACAGACAGACAGACAGACATGACGAATCTATAAGGGTTCCGTTTTTTGCCATTTGGCTACGGAACCCTAAAAAGTGTACATTTCATTCAAGTCTTCAAAATATTGACTTCTGGGGCTCATTTTACTCAGAATGATTTGTACATTCACGCCTCATACATGAAAAAATGTGTCCCAAATTTTGTATGAAAAAATGTATTCCAGTGCGTCACGTTCATACAAATAAAAAAAATCATACAAGAATGTGACGATCAGGAAAGGAAATTTTTGGACACATTTTTTTATGTATGAGGCGTGAATGTACAAATGATTCTGAGTAAAATGAGCCCAAGAAGTCAATATTTTGAAGACATGAATGAAATGTACACTTTTTTTGGAAAACGCTCAAATAGAACACAATCTGCCAAACGTCAAATACGTGTACCTAAATGCACCAGTCATTCAGCCAACGGTCGGCGAACAGGACATATGTAAGGAACAATATTCTACTTCCTACACTAACCGTAAATTACACTGTTTTTTCCGTCAGAATTGGAAAATTCCTTGATAGTTTTAAGATAATATATGAAAAGTAACAACCCATAAATTGAAAGATAGTATTGTTACAAAGAAGACAAGTATTCTCGTGAAGTAATAAAATTACCTCGCGGAGCTATTTAGCGACCTTGAATTTGATGAGCTACGGCGGCATAGTTTGATTAGCTGATTATCCAATTTCAGAAATTGACGATTGTTTATACCACCCACAGGACATTTCTTTTTTATGACCCAAATTTTATATCTTAAATAAAATAGCAATTGTTCGTCAGTAGAACCTGCAGATTTTGACGATAATTTTGTGAAATTCTTAGTTTTAAATTTGATCTGTATAATAATTTTTGGTACAAGCTTTTATCGCTGACTGTACTTTTCTTACGACAGACAACTAATACTTATCGAGACAATTCTAAAAACCCGTAACACAATTAGGTTGCGTAATTCATCACAGAGTTCCTATGGCCACCTCCTGTCTCCATCATCAGATCAGTTCGACAGTACCATATTATTGTATTGTCATCAGAACTACATACAGCTGCCAATTTTCATGACGCTACGATCCTTGGAAGATGGTTAAATTAGTTACCTTAGATTCCATTACATGTTAGTTACATACAGGTCGAGAGTTCCTATGGCCACCTCCTGTCTCCATCATCAGATCAGTTCGACAGTACCATATTATTGTATTGTCATCAGAACTACATACAGCTGCCAATTTTCATGACGCTACGATCCTTGGAAGATGGTTAAATTAGTGACCTTAGATTCCATTAGGTACATAGTTACATACAGGGGCCCATTTCTCGAACGGTATTAGTCTAATATTATTAGTGTGTTGGCATGGTAACCCATACGATTTGACAGCTCGTGGACTAATAATATTAGCCTAATATCATTTGAGAAATAGGCCCCAGGTCCACCTAATAAAAGCTTGTTAATAATCCAATATTATTATGGAATAACATTAACATCAATAAATTGCTCTGAGAATTAGCTTATGATAATACTAGCTGATGCCCGCGACTTCGTACGCGTGGATTTGTATATTGGTGGTTGTATATTCTACATTAGCTTAGAACATTATGCAGCAAGAGATTGCGGTAGGACGGTTAATCATTTGATAATTACTAATATTATACAACGCATGAGACTTTGTCTTTCACAACCTACGAAGTTTCAAGCCCCTAACTGAATAAAATTGTCCTCGATATAATCCCTCTAAACCCCCTTAGAAGATTTTCATGTCCTCTATTTAATAAAACCTACTACCTAACTACCTATTTACGAAGTCTCAAGTTCCTAGCTTTAAATAAAATTTGAACCCTATACAAACTTTCAACCCCTTTTTAACCATTTTAGGGGATGATTTTTTTAAAAGCTGAAATTATTTTTCTTGTATTCTAATAATATGCCTTTATACAACGATTCAAGTCCCGCACTCAAAAAAATGTTTGGCCTCCATACAAATTTTCAACCCCTTTTTCACCACCTCGTGGGACGAATTATCAAAATCTCTGACATTAGTTTTCTTCTCTTTTGATAAAATACATTTTTACGAAGTATCAAGTTTGTAGCTTTAAATAAAATTTGAACCCTATACAAACCCTGTTAGGGGATGAATTTAACAAAACGCTAAAATAACTTTTCCTGTCTTCTAATAATATCCCCAAATAGAAAGATTCAAGTCGCGCGTTCGAAAAAATGTTTGATATCCATACAAACTTCCAACCCCTTTTTCACCACCTTAGGGGATGAATTATCAAAAACGCTGAAATTAGTTTTCTTGTATCTTAATTTAATACCTTTTTGCAAAGTTTCAAGTTCCTAGCTTAAAATAAATTTGCACCCTAAGACGAACTTTCATCCTCTTTTTATCCCCCTTAGGGGTTGAATTTCCAAAAACGTAGCAATTACTTTTTTTGTAATCGGCTATTATGCCTTTCTAAGAAGTTTCAAAGCATTTGTAATGGATTAAAACTTATAACCCCTTTTTAAACCTGTTGAGGGATGAATTTTACAAAACGCTGTAATTATTTTTCCTGTATTTTAATAATATCCCGAAATACAAAGATTCAAGTCCCGCGTTCGAAAAAATGTTTGATATCCATACAAACTTTCAACCCCTTTTTCACCACCTTAGGGGATGATAATTCAAAAACGCTGAAATTAGTTTTCTTGTATTTTAATAACATATATTTTTACGAAGTTTCAAGTTCCTAACTTAAAATAAAATTTGAACTCCATACAAACTTTCAACCCCTTTTTAACCCTGTTAGGGGATGAATTTTACAAAACGCTGAAATAACTTTTTCTGTCTTCTAATAATATCCCCAAATACAAAGATTCAAGTCCCGCACTCTCAAAAATATTTGATCGCCGTACAAACTTTCAACCCCTTTTTTACCACCTCGGGGGATGAAGTTTTAAAAACGCTGAAATTAGTTTTCTTGTTTTTTAATTTAATACCTTTTTACGAAGTTTCAAGGTCCTAGCTTAAAATAAAATTTGCACCCCAGGACAAAGTTTCATCCCCTTTTTTACCCCCTTAGGGGTTGAATTACCTAAAATGTCGCAATTCCTTTTTTTTGTCATCGGCTATTATGTCTTTCTAAGAAGTTTCAAAGCATTTGTAATGGATTCAAACTTTCAACCCCTTTTTAACCCTGTTAGGGGATGAATTTTGAAAAACGCTGAAATTACTTTTCCTGTCTTATAATAATATCCCCATATACAAAGTTTCAAGTCCAACACTCACAAAAATATTTAATCTCCATACAAACTTTCAACCCCTTTTTCACCACCCTGGGGGATGAATTTTCGAAAACGCAGAAATTAGTTTTCTTGTTTTTTAATATAGTACATTTTTACAAAGTTTCAAATTCCTAGCTTAAAATAAAACTTGCACCCCATACAACCTTTCATCCCCTTTTCAACCCCCTTAGGGGTTGAATTTTTCAAAATCGCTTCTTATCTCTTGTACACTTTATAAATTCAACCTAGTGTGCAAATTTCAACTTTCTAGCTTTTGTAGTTTCGGCTCTGCGTTGATGAATCAGTCAGTCAGTCAGTCAGTCAGTCAGTCAGGACACTTGCATTTATATATATAGATAGATATATGTAGGTAACACCTAATGATTATTCATAAGTGCTTGTTGCTAGGCCTACATGAATAAAGTATATTTTGACTTGACTTGATTTATATTTCTGTGATCTACTCAGCCACCAGTACAAACCTCTACCTATAAGTCTATTTTTTTATTCGGTAGACTAAAATGACATTTCATAGTATGAAATGACACAAGATGTTCATACGTGAAATGTCATTTTAGTCTACGGAATAAAAAAATAGACTTTATGTAGTTTTAGATTCTAGTGGCCTAAATTTTGCCATAGATAGCTAAAGCCTGCTTTACTTTAACTTTTTTACGGCGTGTCAATTAGGAACTTAGGATTAACATTGAATTGAGTAATCGTGTAGGCAAATAGGTATGTTTTGTGGTAGAAATCGATACGAAAGCGTAATAAATAGAGCGAGTCCGGGCCTACCGGTGCGTATGTAAGTAGGTACTCAATGCTGGGTAGCCTGGTAGTACATAATCAGTGGTAGGAGGAAATAAGAAACGCTTATGATAAACCATGCACCTGTCAGCGAAATCTGCGGTCATGTTATGGGCAAAACAACATAATTATTAGTGTCCGACCGAAACATGTTTTTTTGCCGAAACCGAAACCGAATGTTCGGCTTTGGCTCTAGTTTCGGCCGAAACCGAAACCGAAACTTTTGAAGACTTGTTAAAATCGTTGAAAAAATGTCATAAAACCGCTTTTAAACTCAAATTAAGGGGCTGTCAGCACCCAATGTCCTTGAAATTGATATTACTTAAGGGGCTCCGCTACGCCAATGACCTTCGATCTGAATCCCTTAGTTTTCTTATGTTTTTGTAGCTTATTATATTAACAGCAACGGCTTTAAGCAATATAGTATTCCATATTTACTTCAAAGTTCATTGTCTTCGAGATATTTGGCATCAAAGTTGAACAATTTAAGGCCAAAAAACTGGTTTTCTGGCCATAACTTTTGTGTCAATTCGTTTAAAATTAAAACCCTAAGACGAACCCAAATATGTAGATTTCATATAAGTAATATCCTTCACAGCAATCTAGATACGAAAAAAGTAAGTGTTCTTTTACACAATGTTTAAAAAAAATCATAAAATAGTATCAATTTCTTTCAAAACCCGGTAGACAATAATGGAGATAAAGATTGAAGAACCGATAGCCGTTTAATTGTCTGATAAAAATCTATCTGTAGTGCAAAAGTAGGAGATACGATTCAAAACTTGTCAAAAATCGATGGAAACCGCAGGTAGCCCCTTTTAAGAAAAACTATTTGATTTAGTAAAGCAAAAAATATATTTATACCTATGTTAATATTTATTATATTTTAAGACCGTGGCTGCACTCGATACATGATTGAACGACATCGGCTCGATAGAAAATAATTGCAAAGATTGGTCTTAAAATCACCATTAAACGGTTCTAATGTCTTTATTTCTTATGTGTCTGAAATTCAAATCAATATGTCAAAACATTTACTTATACCTAAACCGCTAACGAGTAATATTACACAAATAATCCACATTTATTTTTATTTCAATTCAATATGGCCCCATCATTAGTGGAATTGTGTTTAATAATAAAACGATTCATTTCTGTATACATACATCAGTATTTATGCATGTATTAATATTGTTGTCCTACTTGTTCCACAACTTTTGGTCTTTGTCACATAGTTTAGTTTCATAGAACGAAGTACCATTGCGTATGTTTCGGCCCGGCCGAAAGGTTCGGCCGTTTTTTGGCCGAAACCGAAACTACGGCCGAAACATGATTTTTTGGCCGAAACTGGCCGAAACCGAAACCGAAACCGAAACCGAACCTTCGGTCGGACACTAATAATTATTAGGTGTTTTACGTAACAACTCGCGTCATTGTCATGCAGTTACGTCAGTGGATGTCTCTCGTCATTCAGGATTTATGCTCATGATTTGCTCTCGCTAGCTAAAGATCGTCTTAATGATGCGTGGCTTATTGAGCGGCCTCGACTCTCGATCTAGCGTCTAAATATAACAACATTAACAACACATTACTCCGAAATCCGGGAAAATCCTGGTTTTTAGGGTTCCGTACCTCAAAAGGAAAAAACGGAACCCTAATAGGATCACTCGTCTGTCTGTCTGTCTGTCCGTCCGTCCGTCTGTCACAGCCTATTTTCTCCGAAACTACAGGACCAATTAAGTTGAAATTTGGTACACATATGTAAGTTTGTGACCCAAAGATGGACGTGTAACGTAAAAAATGAATTATAAATATGGAGGCCATTTTTGGGGGTAAATGAGAAAATTAAAAAATAAAGTTTTTCTAACTATATCGTGTTACATATCAAATGAAAGGGCTCATTGTAAGAATCCCAAATATATTTTTTTTATAATTTTAAAATAAATAGTTTAGCGGTTATTCAAGAAAATAGGCAAAAAATGTCCATTCCCCCCCCCCCCTTATCTCCGAAACTATTGGGTCTAAAATTTGGAAAAAAATACACAAAATAGTTCTTTACCTATAGATGACAGGAAAACCTATTAGAAATGTGCAGTCAAGCGTGAGTCGTACTTAATTACTTAGTCTTTGACCCTACCCCTACGGGTTTTTTTTTATGTTTTCTCCGAAACTACTGGACCAATTAAGGTGAAAATTGGTACACATATGCAAGTTTGTGACTCAAAGACGGCCATGTATAGCCTGACCAGTAATATATGATAATTGTCAAGAGGGCGCTGTTATTCTCATGTATAGGGTGACAATTCAGTGTAGTATGAAAAAATTAGTTCCAGTGAAATTCCGCAACATGGCGCACCCTCAATAGATCCTGGTTCACCTATAACGCAAACAAATGAATTTTAAACATGGGAGCCACTTTTGGGGTGTAAATGGGAAACTTAAAAAATTAAGTTTTTCAAAACTATATCTTGTTACAATTCAAATGAAAGAGTCAAAGAGCTCATTGTGAGTAACTCAAAAATGGGGGGAAATGCCTCCGGCGCGCCTCACTCTAAATTTTATGTCTGCATACATCTAGCAACTATATCAAGTTTGGTGTCTTTTTCGTGTAATTCGAGGATAAGGAATTCATTTCTGTGACTAAATTTTCACTCACCCATACAAAAAATACGAGAAATTCATAATTCATAAAAAATCTTTACACTTTTTTTTACGAAACTCCTCTACAGAATTAAAAGTATGGGGATTTGCTCTAGAAAAAAAAATACCTGTGAATAGCCCAGTTATCCTACTATATATAATAGTAAACTTATCAATCATTTTTCTTTTATAACCCTCTTAAATAACCCTCTTAAAAAAATGTTTTGTGTCTCACGGCGTACCTGCATTGTAAGAGCGGTAAGCCGCTTTTAGGATTTTTAAGTATGTTTAGATGATTTCTGATAAGTTGTTATGCTTCTGTACGGCTACCATCAGTTTGGCACTGACATAAACGCCATCGAGAACGTAATTTACTTTCTATGCATCTCGCTCGTACTCGCATATTAGTGCGAACGAGATGTATTATAGAAAGTAAATTACTATTAATTAATTAAATTATGTCAGTTTTGACTCTGTCAGTGACTCATGGTACGGGCTCTGGTTGTAGATAACATTAATAAATTACTTCTGGACTTGATATATATACACATACAATTTAATTATTTTTTTTTCTACTCCAGCACTTAAATGTGTCAATTAAATGACTGTCAGTGATATCTAAAGCAATGTCATTTGAATGATTTGTCTATAGGCTCATAAGATGACTGCTAGCAGTCATCTTATGAGTATAATACAACTGCTTTATTTTTTTTAAAGATACAACTTCCGATCATCTTGATTGAAAGAGGTATGTTTTCATTTACAATATTATTTTTTTTACAATAACTTTTTTTTGGCTCTATGTTTTGCTGTGTGCATAATAATTCATACAAAGTAACCCATTTTCTTAGTCTCAACTGTTTTGTGTCGGGTGCAGCTGTCATAGAAAAAGTAATATATGCAACAGCTCATAATTGGTTCTTAAAATTCTCGGGTCTTTTTTTACAAAACTCGACTACGTCTCGTTTTGTAACTTCGACCCTTGAATTTTAAGAACCCTTATTAGTTGCATAAACTACTATAAGAAGCAGAAATGTGTGCGACCGATGCTATTATGCTCAGAATAAATTAAAAAATTGAAAAAATACTGTCTTGGGTGACACTTGAACTCCAGACGCCGTGAGTTCAAGTCTCACCCAAGAGAGTAATTTTTCCACTTTTAAATTCATATAAATAAAGATGTAGGGAACACTTTCGCCAGTAGAGTTATTATAATTGTGATAAAATTAACATATTTAGTTCTTAGGATATGTCTGACAAAAAATGCACATAGGTCCGTGCAAATGTGCAGTCAAGCGGGGGTTGGACTTAATGGACGGAACCCTTAGAACGCGAGTCCGACTCGCACTTAGCCGGATTTTTTTAAATACCGTAATGCAAATAAAATAGTTATTTCTACAATTTGCAGATTGTGTTTGGGCCATCCGTGTAATGAGCCTACTATGTAAAGGCCACATTAAAGATTCGTCGGTATGCAAATGTGGATAAAATGAGGGAGGAGTGAGAGGCCCATTAGGGAAGGTGTCTAGATCCCATATTTTTTAATGCAATAAATAGAAGTTAGTTTATTGCATTAAAAAATATGTTTCTTTATATATGATTCTCTTCCTAAATTTATACCTCGCCCGACCAACATCGCCTCTTTACTTCGTTTAGTTTTCATGCCATTTATTTCCATTTTATTTTATGTAATTTTATCAGTCACAATAACATTAAATTATAATCATACATGTATGCTCTAACAGCAAAACAGTAACACGTAAATAAATTGTTTATAATTCCGGATTTTCTTCTTCTTCCCTTGCTGTTGGCATTCCTATAATAATTACCCGAATAACAAAAAAAATCCTCAATTGACTGACCACGAGGCTGCTATAACCAAAACAAAAAAATATGCCAATAAATCGAATACCTATATAGTAATAATTAATTCAATAACAATATAAGAATATTTAAATGTTTATGAGCGGTGATGAATGCTAATTTACTCAAATAGTTGTTTCATCAAGAATGTAAATCCAAAGTATTGTTTTCGGCAGGCATCTTGGCGGCACCTGTGAAAAATTCGGCCGACCCGGCATTGTTACTTTGATAGTTACTATTGTTTGAAAGTGAAAGTGAAAGTTTGAAAGTTAACAAACTTTTGTAGAATTAAGTATGTTAAAGTCTATTTTTTTATTCCGTAGACTGAAATGACAGTTAATTGTATGATCATGAAATGTCATTTCATACTATTAACTGTCATTTCAGTCTACCGAATAAAAAAATAGACTTTATGTTGTGGGTATTTGAGGTTGTATCGGTATAGTTGTACCCGCACATTCTCATGGCTTTATTAATATCACTGTTGGGCTGCTAAAATCTATAGATAGATTGGTTTGAACATTTATGGTGATACCTTCAATAATTGTAAGGCTATTTGTTTTGTTTAGAGTTTAGACATTGTGGGTATATTAGATGGATCTTTACCCATATACCCACAATGATTATTTTTAATAACTGGCGATTAATATAAAAGCCGCGAGCCACGTGGTTTGGCACGCAGTACTGTGAAACGATTCATGGAGTTAACATCCTAATTATTTATTTAATAATGTTTTGTGAATAAACAGTGTTGTAGTATTCCTCAGTTTTATTTGGATTTCATCATCGGCCGCTATCCTTGTTGTCGGGAGTTATCACTACTTAATTACATAAATATAAATATAATGGTGATGCTTATCTGTGAGCGAGCTTCATTTATTTATCTGCCTTATGGGAATATAGTTCAGATCCGGAAACCGCTTCCAACTTTTAGTATGTTGTTGGGCATGGTATTGGGTCTCCAAAATTGCCGGGAGACAGCGGCGCCGGCCATCTACTTCAGCGGAATAACGTCATAAAAATGACTCCCGCCTCGTTGCGAATATTGCACCCAAACTATGCATTGCATATACGAGTACACGTGTGGGGTATTAAATGAAAGCCAATTAAATATACTATATTTAATTTATACAGTGTGTACCGAAATAAACGACAGTTTAAGAGAAATTTACAAAGAAATAAAAATAATGTAAAAAAATATTCGATAATTTGGGTTTTACAACCAAACCTTATTTATTTATTTATTTTAGTTTCCATTTTAACTTTATTCTTAGGTTATTGTATATTTTCGCGCATTATGTGATTTATGTGTAATTTGTAGATTTATGACTGTGTAATCTGTAATTTTTTCTTCTGTTTTGGTTACAGGCAAGCCCTAATGTAGGAACCAGCTCTGTATGATAATGTGAATATGTTGGGTAAATAAATATTCTTATTCTTATATTCTTAAACCAAAAGTCGGACGTTAAAGCAATGTACTACAATATTAAAGATGGCGTCTCGAGCCATACACTGATATCAAAAAAATCAAAATTTGTCTAAAAATTTGGAAATTATGCAACAAAATGTAGGTATTTGCCAGTACAAATGCATTAAAGTTAAAAAAAATCGGAATTGCTCATTTTCAGGATAATCCGCATAAGCATCTAGAATGTTATTATGTTAACCTGGATTCTAAAACCGGCGGAGACCATCTCTATTGTTTCTGAGTGACGAATAATGACGTCATACAGATAATCACGACCGAAATTTGCAAAATCTAAATTATAACTATACCATGAGTCATACATACACGTGTGCTACATCATACGAAAGATTATTAAATATACTACGATTAGTCAATACATTATTAATACAAATAATGTAGGGGAAACTGGGGAGGGTTGATCACCCCTTTTGTTTTTAGCATACATTTTCTTAACTATTTGTAGTATTGAAAAACTTTATAGACCATACGATTCAGAATTTATCTCTTCATTAATAGTTTGAATTAGAACAGATTTGTGCAATAAATTAGACCATTATTTAATGAAAACCCATACTGTTGACTTTTACCATGTGTCCCCTATGTAAGGGAGACTTGTTTACCCCTGGTCGGGAGCCTTGATCCTAGGGGGATCAAGTGACCCTGGTTCTTGGGACACATGGTAAACAGATTTTTACCATGTCTCCCCATACCAGATTCTCATTGATTATATAACTAGGATCGCTATTAGCAATGCATCTATAATTTGTAAAATACACAGCAAACATATTTAAATTGCATCTTCCATGCTTTGAAGTTGTATTTCCGGTAATCAGATGTCTAAGCCGAAGGGATCAAGTCTTCCAGATTTGGGGACACTTGGTAAAAAGATTTTAAGCGGCAATGTCATATTTCGAGGGTAGTATCTACATTAATTTATTCACTTTATCTACAGAAAATTAATATATGTAGATATCTAACACATATTAATCCATAATCTTATACTTTTAAAAAACAATGTAATCGTATTATCCATAAAACAACATAAAATAGGGAATCAATTTTTGAACCAAAAAAAAAAGTTAAAAAAAAAACAAAAATCTAAGTTATTAACATAACATTTCTTGTAACAAGCTAAATTTTTTAAAGTTATTATTAAGGTATTTTTTAGCGTCAGATACCTACAGCAATTTTAAATTTTTTACCTATCTCTGGTCGTTATTGTTTACTATAATAAATAATTTTAGAAATTTACTGCTCACGTTTCGAGGACGGTGTTTGAGCTGCATAATCCTAAAATCCTTTCTATGGACCGTCGGTTCTATAGTACATAAGGTCGGAAAGCCATTGAAATAGCATTTCATCCATAAAAACAAATATCGCCGGTTGAAAACCAAATATCGTTATAAGTGTTGTTTGTCGACCGAGTAACATCCCCTGTGTGTAAAACGTTTAACTTGATAAACAAGACCAAGTGCGGGTAGTTCGTAAAATGTTGATGTCAACTTTAGTTAGTCTTTTCAAAGGCCACGGGGATAATTCCGTTTTCGGAGTTCGGAGTCGGTTGTATAATTAAAAACTGAATTATACTCCATTAAATCCCGTTTTAATAAACAATAATCAGTCAAAAACCTTGAAAGTTTAAATCAGTGTTTCTCTGGTCGTACTTTTGCGGCATGATTTACTAAAGAAAAGAAAATATTTATGATAGCTCTATGAATCATTTTGTAAGTAAATTTATTACAATGTATATACTTGATCGCTTTGGGGGTGACATGATCCCGGAATCATATCTCCCCTGAAGAAAAAGACAAAGTCTCCCCATACATAGTAAGATTATAAAACGTGCCGTACTCGAAACGTGTGTTTGCGTATATCAATGTAATCCAAGTTAATCATCACTTCAATAAACAACAAATAAAATAAGCACACTCACTAACATCATTTCCATCTCATATTATAAAATAAATCCAGTTAAAGCTTACCGAAAATTTAATATAGTACGTAGAAAATCTTTCACCGTCCGCCATTTTTGAAACACTGACTTTTCCGATACAATGCCATGACAGAACGTGAAGTTAGGAACGAATGAATGAGTGTTACCAGTGCAAAAAAATGTATCTCGTTTGGTTTGATTAAAAATGAAGTTTACCAAGTGTCCCCTAGGGATCGACCCTCCCCACCCTCACCTATATTTTAAGAGCCACAAACAAAGAAAAAACACTTTTTATGAAAAAAGTTCATTTATACATATTTTATAGCTCAACTAAAAACGTTATAACAATGTTGCCTATAATATTAAAGAAACCAGTTATTCGACTAAACGTCACAGCTTAAATTTTAGATTTCCGAAAAAAACTGTGAAAGTTGTACACAAAAATCTAGAGCGCGCCAACTATTCTACCTTAATGCGCTCATATTATGCAAAGAGTAGTCCTAATTATCCGGTATTAAATGGAGGGACATTACATAAAATACATGAAAACGACATTTTTGACTGGAATCATAATTAATAAAATGAATTTTCTTGATAAATAAGCAAAACAACGATTTCTTTTCCTTCATAATTTTCTTTCCTTTCCTCCTCCTTTGAAAGTCGGTTAAAATGTAGCTTTTGTCACCTGGGCTACAAAGACGAACAGATTGACACCTCGTTTATCAAAATCAGTTCAGTAGTTCCATGTAAACAATACATGCATACGTAGACAGCAATCAATGCCGTAGTCGAGTAAAAATATTATTTAATATTAATTTTTGTTTGGTTGTAAAACCCAAATGATCGAATATTTTTTTACATCATTTTTATTTCTTTGTAAATTTCTCTTAAACTGTCGTTTATTTCGGTACACACTGTACAAATTAAATATAGTATATTTAATTGGCTTTCATTTAATACCCCACACGTGTATGTGCAATGCATAGTTTAGGTGCAATATGCAATATTCACAACGAGGCGGGAGTCATTTTGATGACGTCATTCCGCTGAAGTAGATGGCCGGCGCCGCTGTCTCCCGGCAGTTTTGGAGACTAAATACCATGCCCAACAACATACTAAAAGTTGGTAGCGGTTTCCGGATCTGAACTATCTCTTCGACCGTTTCCTATAAGGCATAGTACTAATTTGTGTGTCGGTGGAGGCGAACGGGCACCATGGACTGAGTTATGCACGGTGTGCTGGTAGGTTTCCTTATATATTAGGCATCATGCATTCTGAATAAGACGACATATGTATTTCGACTATTTGCTACCAATAATGGTTCAGATAATCAAAGGGTAAGTAGGCCTAGTTTACGCTCTGGGTAGGAAGGTCAGATGGCAGTCGCTTTCGTAAAAACTAGTGCCTACGCCAATTCCTGGGATTAGTTGCCAAACGGACCCCAGGCTCTCCCATGAGCCGTGACAAAATGCCGGGACAACGCGAGGACGATGATGATGATAATCAAAGGGTAAGTATAATATTACTTTTCAAAATACAGTTATTTATAAAACAAAAATTTTAATGTATCAAATTACATTTCATATTTGTTTCTTTATTTTTCAGATAACGAGAAACATAACACAACAAAACATAACAAAAAAATGAGAATATATTTTAGTAGAGATGCCCCGAATAGTGGTTTCGGCCGAATACCGAATACATATTCGGCCACTCTCTCGGCCGAATACCGAATATTCGGCATGAGATGCGAACATTGTGATTGTGAGTCACAATTATTATGAAAACTTCGCCAACAAAGCACAACGTTTGCTAAGATATATTTTTTGTAAAACAGAACTAATGAATGTAGTTAGTCAATCAAATCAGACCCATGATAAAAAATAAAATATTTCATAATCAACAAATGCTTAAAAAAGGGTCTTCCTTTTTAACAACTTTCCAATAATACTTTTTAAATATTAAATATACCTAATGTTTGGTATATTCGGTATTCGGCCGAATAGTAGGCAACATTCGGCCGAATACCGAATATTCGTGGCATCTCTAATATTTAGGCGACTATAAAACTAGTGGCTCTGTGAGCTGTAGACCTCGCGAGCATAGCTTATTGGGACCGTGCACGATGACAGCGCCACACAGCGGTTTGATCAATCAACAATACAAAAATTTTAATTTATTAAAAAATAAATACGAAGTTTAAGTGAAAAAAAAATACAAAAAGTTATGTCTTACTGGGGATCGAACCCAGACTTTCCGTGTGCAAACAAAAAAGCGGCCAAGTGCGAGTCGGACTCGCCCATGAAGGGTTCCGTATTTAGGCGATTTATGACGTATTAAAAAAAACTACTTACTAGATCTCGTTCAAACCAATTTTCGGTGGAAGTTAAGGAAGTTTACATGGTAATGTACGAGGGGCGTTCAAAATATTCTCGGTATTGATATCTTACGACCTCTTCTAAAATTTCTTTCGTTACTGGCCGCTAAGGTTTATTCATTGACATTAAAAAAAAGTATAATTCGAACCGAGATAGTCTTTTGTTTTTCTGCAATTGCTGAACAAACATGAACATCATGTGCGAATTGACAATGTTAACTAAATTAGAACATCGATGCGTGATAAAATTCTTGACAAAACAGGGTAAAAATCAAATAACCATAAAAGAGGAAATGGATTGTGTTTACCGTGAGTCTGCTCCTTCTTTATCTACCATTCAAAAGTGGTCAAGCGAGTTTAAACGCGGAAGTAGCTACTACAGGCCGGCCAGGTCTAGGGTCATCTTCAATACTCTCCGTATTGAAGATGACCCTAGACCTGGCCGGCCTGTAGTAGCTACTTCACAAGAAAATATTGATAAAGTGGAAAAACTTATATTGGAAGATGGTCGAGTGAAGGTAAAATCTATAGCACAAGTAACCAATCTCTCTATTGGTACCGTACATGATATTATACATGACCATCTTAATATGTCAAAAGTAAGTGCAAGATGGGTTCCGCGAATGCTGACTCGGCTTCAAAAAGACATGCGTGTAGCTTGTTGTTCCTAGAGCTGAGCGTTTTTTTCCGTAAGTGTTTTTAAAAACACTTTCTTGTGCTGTAACGAAATAACAGTTTGTGGTAGGAACGACAAACTGTTTTTATAAAAACGATGACAAAGAGGCGGCGGCATACGATAACATAGTCGCTCATAACCACGCATAACGGACGCAACTATCGCAAAGCAAAATGCAGCTCTAAAACTGTTTTATTCGTTTTCCGATGAGCAGGGACAGTTATAGGTTATCGGCTAACGAAAGAGCGAGATAGAGATAAAAACGAAACGAAACGTATTGAGCTTTGTCAGGTAGACGCTAATCGCGCTTTTTAGCAGGCATTATATTCAAAAACTTCAATGTTCGTTAGATAAATAAGTGCTCTATTTTCTAAGCATTAGGGTTTAAATTAAGGAATCTTTTAATGCGTAAAATTTAAGCAAGTAGCGAAATTGGCGCCAGTTGGACTACTTTAAAAATAATTCACGACGCTTAACAAACACTCGCTAGCATCACGAATTTAGGGGCCATTTTATGTGTGACCTATCGATTTATCTTTATAAAGTACTGAAGTTAGGGGTCAAGTTATATTAGACATTTGTGAGACGATGCAAATTAGGTTTTTTTGAAATGTGAATTGCAGATCGTTTTACTTTTGGTTTCGCGACTTGGCGGGAATTCGTGACAATAACAAACTAATGTGATTGTATTTGTCGAGTTACTCGAGTTTGAGTATTGTGATAGTTTTGTTTTTATTCAAAAATATTGACCTTTTTGGATACATGTGTATATAAACTTGTGAAGTGTAGAGAACCTACGTAAAACTTTGTAAATATCTACTCGTAAATAGTTTAGTGTTAGAAAACATTTCCTAGGTTAGGTTAGTTTTTAGTTATCATTAGATTGTGTTCGTAAACTTGATTGTATAAAAGTGTAAAAATGGCGCCAAGAAAAAATTCTAGCGAAGTATGGGACTTTTTTGAAAAACGTGATGATTACAAAGCCGAGTGCAAAACATGTCATGAATTGCAGTCAGTCCTAAGCCTGAACAAAGTACGAAGGGAAGTTGATTGTATAATTTTGTTTTATAAACTAGTACGTACGTTTCTAAATTCAATGCGATTTCGTTTCGTTTCGTTCGACACACACTGGGAATCCTGTTACTTATTTTAGAAACTGTTTTTGAAAACAGTTACGTGATTTAAAGAAACGGTTACGTTTCGTTTCACGGAAAACTCGAAACGACCCAGCTCTGGTTGTTCCGATTTTATTGACCTGTGCGGTGAAAATCCTGATGAGGTGCTGCAAAGAATAGTTACTGGAGATGAAACCTGGGTTCATCATTATGACCCAGAGAGTAAACAAGAGTCCATGCAGTGGCACATTAAGGGTTCAGCTCATCCCAAGAAGTTCAAGGTCATTCCTTCAGCTGGCAAGGTCATGGCCACGATATTTTGGGATTGTGAAGGAGTATTACTAATCGATTATAAAGAAAAAGGTGTAAATATCACAGGACAGTACTACGCTAACATTCTACGTCAATTAAAGGATGTAATTAAAGAAAAGAGGCGAGGAAAGTTAACCAAAGGTATTCTGCTTCTGCATGACAACGCCCCCGTCCATACTGCTCATATTGCCAAGGCAGCTATTGTTGAATGTGGGTTTAAAACTGTTACTCACCCACCGTATAGTCCGGACTTAGCCCCCAGCGACTTCTTTTTGCTCCCCAATCTTAAAAAGGATCTGCGTGGAAATAAATTTTCTGACGATGAAGCATTGAAGGCGGCAGTGGAGGAGCATTTTTACACGAAAGATAAAAAATATTTTTACGAGGGATTAAAAAAAAATAATTGATCGATCTTTTAAGTGTATGAACATAGGGGGGGAGTATATTGAAAAATAAAAATATCAAACTTTTCGTACTTGTTTGTTTTCATTCTCATACCGAGAATATTTTGAACACCCCTCGTACATCATATATTTTTTTTAGTTTTATCATTCTGTTATTTTAGAAGTTACAGGGGGGGACACACATTTTACCACTTTGGAAGTGTCTCTCGCGCAAACTATTCAGTTTAGAAAAAAATGATATTAGAAACCTCAATATCATTTTTGAAGACCTATCCATAGATACCCCACACGTATGGGTTTGATGAAAAAAAATTTTTTTGAGTTTCAGTTCTAAGTATGGGGAACCCCAAAAATTTATTGTTTTTTTTTTCTATTTTTGTGTGAAAATCTTAATGCGGTTCACAGAATACATCTACTTACCAAGTTTCAACAGTATAGTTCTTATAGTTTCGGAGAAAAGTGACTGTGACATACGGACGGACAGACGGACAGACAGACAGACAGACATGACGAATCTATAAGGGTTCCGTTTTTTGCCATTTGGCTACGGAACCCTAAAAAGCGATTGTTTACAAAATGCGCCATGATAGTTCTTAACTAATCTGACGAAATTCGGCTACTGATTCTCGAGTACAAACTAAATATCTAAAATACCGCCTAAACCAGCTATACAATTTTTCTGCATTTTTTGCCATTTACTATGTAAATATGTCTCAAAAAGAAAATACTCTTATGATATCGATACGACTATTTGTTTAAGCGCGAGGTATCACAACTCCTCCATTTTTAAAAATTTCCAAAAACGGGATCGACAAAAAAAATTTATTTACTCATAGAATCTGGTCACAAAATTTCACAAGAATCGGTTGAGAATTGTGACCTGTAGAGGAGAACATCCGGACATACGAGGGGTGTTCAAAATATTCTCGGTATGAGAATGAAAACAAACAAGTACGAAAAGTTTGATATTTTTATTTTTCAATATACTCCCCCCCTATGTTCATACACTTAAAAGATCGATCAATTATTTTTTTTAATCCTGCATAAAAATATTTTTTATCTTTGGTGTAAAAATGCTCCTCCACTGCCGCCTTCAATGCTTCATCATCGGAAAATTTATTTCCACGCAGATCCTTTTTAAGATTGGGGAACAAAAAGAAGTCGCTGGGGGCTAAGTCCGGACTATACGGTGGGTGAGTAACAGTTTCAAACCCACATTCAACAATAGCTGCCTTGGCAATATGAGCAGTATGGACGGGGGCGTTGTCATGCAGAAGCATAACACCTTTGGTTAACTTTCCTCGCCTCTTTTCTTTGATTGCATCCTTTAATTGACGTAGAATGTTAGCGTAGTACTGTCCTGTGATATTTACACCTTTTTCTTTATAATCGATCAGTAATACTCCTTCACAATCCCAAAATATCGTGGCCATGACCTTGCCAGCTGAAGGGATGACCTTGAACTTCTTGGGATGAGCTGAACCCTTAATGTGCCACTGCATGGACTCTTGTTTACTCTCTGGGTCATAATGATGAACCCAGGTTTCATCTCCAGTAACTATTCTTTGCAGCACCTCATCAGGATTTTCACCGCACAGGTCAATAAAATCGGAACAACAAGCTACACGCATGTCTTTTTGAAGCCGAGTCAGCATTCGCGGAACCCATCTTGCACTTACTTTTGACATATTAAGATGGTCATGGATAATATCATGTACGGTACCAATAGAGAGATTGGTTACTTGTGCTATAGATTTTACCTTCACTCGACCATCTTCCAATATAAGTTTTTCCACTTTATCAATATTTTCTTGTGAAGTAGCTACTACAGGCCGGCCAGGTCTAGGGTCGTCTTCAACACTCTCCCTTCCACGTTTAAACTCGCTTGACCACTTTTGAATGGTAGATAAAGAAGGAGCAGACTCACGGTAAACACAATCCATTTCCTCTTTTATGGTTTTTTGATTTTTACCCTGTTTTGTCAAGAATTTTATCACGCATCGATGTTCTAATTTAGTTAACATTGTCAATTCCCACATGATGTTCATGTTTGTTCAGCAATTGCAGAAAAACAAAAGAACATCTCGGTTCGAATTATACTTTTTTTAATGTCAATGAATAAACCTTAGCGGCCAGTAACGAAAGAAATTTTAGAAGAGGTTGTAAGATATCAATACCGAGAATATTTTGAACGCCCCTCGTACAAAAGCAAAATGCCCGAGTCAAAACGTAGGCCTTCGCTACGCTTCGGTCAATCAATTAATACCTACTGTCAAAACCCAGAAAAAGAAGTTGGTCAAGAAGAATTTGTTGCTGTCTCTTTTGAGAATCGTACTTAGTTTTTTTTTCGGGTACGCACGCAGCTATGTCCAGCGGCGGCGGCAAGAGATGCGTGACCTGCGTCAATTTTCTCTATCAAGCAATACGCTTGAATTATATCCACATACAGATTACCCAAAAGTTAAGTTTAGTTTTATTTTAGAATACTTTATATGTATTTAGTTTAATTGTAATTTTAAGTTATTTTTATTTATTGTTTTTTGTCATGTGTTTGTACCATATATGTGACGTCCCACGGCAAAAGGTACCTTATGGCGGCTGGCGCTTACGTCGCATAGCGCCGCAATAATATTGGAGCGGCGTTAATAATAGCGTAAGCCCCAACCGCCATAAGGTACCTTTTGCCGTGGGACGTCACATATATGAATAGATTACCCAAAGAGGAGGTGCGCAACTTAGTGGAGGAGTTAACTCCTTTGTTGCCACCTTCCTTTGATGACATCACCGCAGAACGAAAAGTGAGTACATATTGGAGTTATATGTATAGTATTTGAGGATATCGATACTTATTATATGTGCCCCCAAAGAGTATAATAACTATATATAGTAAAAGAGAGCCAACTCGCGATAAATGTCAAAAAACGTCTACACAAACGCTCCAAGCGGAATTTGACCAAACTAACCGTTACGTATGTGTGCGTGCACAGTGCACACATGCATACTAATAAAACTATGGCGCCAGTATGGCGCCTTTTTCCTTGACCGTTTACAGTGAACTACAAATTTGAGGTTTCCATTCTTTCACCTTATTGCAAAGCAATCACGTGAAAAATGAATACACCTCATTGTAGTACACTGTACACGGTCAAGGAAAAAGGCGCTAATATATTATGTAATACCTAATTACCTATTCATGCAGTGACAATTTACGACAACCTATTTATTTAGTATTTTATAAATGTTTACACCAAAGAATATTTTAGTCGCAAAAGTAAAAACACGGATGTGTAAAAATGGCATTTATTTTTCATTACTTACATGCATAACAAACCATAAAAATTATATTTTCTACGGGTACCACTTATAGTAAATTAGTTCGAAATATAACAAATCCACTATTAAAACTTAGACCACACTTGGACGTAAATTTGACTAGCTATAGCACATGCCACGAAGAATTGACGCGTTTTGGAGTAATTTTGTTTTGATTCGCACAGCCGATAAGGCAATATCGTTTTTTTCTCCCAGGCGCACACATTTTCATCAATTTATAGTGATTAAATTAAATTATTAATATATAATTTCAGAGAATTTAAGTTTTCTGTTTGACTTTTATAGTTTGACGGTTACTATGTTTTTTTTGTTTTAACGTTTCCTTTCACGTAGGGCACTTGGCGAATCTATTTAGTTAGTTGTTGTTAATAAAAACGATTATATTATGTTCATATAAATAAAATGATATTAAAACGAATATAAACGATATAAAAAATGTGAGGTACTAAAATTACAGAAAATTTTAAACGTTTTATACTTGAAACGGAATTTGTGTCAAAAATGCAAAGACAATTTTTTTTTTCTTTTTAATAATTATGGGTTGGATGCGAGTTTTTTAAACACATGTTTTTCCGTGGTGGCGCCATCTGTTTGATTCATTTGGAAGCATCAGGTGAGGAAATATTGCACTGATATGATGCTACTGCGGATACAGCGCTGATTTCCATACATAAGGTTTAAGTTTCCTGCCCCTGTGTGCCCCACAATTAAAAAAGTTACGTTACACTCATTAAACAATCTTACTTTTAGGGTTTTTGAATTGATGGCGACTGTACTGTAATGGGGTCGCGTATGCACCTTCAAAGAGCATTAAAATAGTTGGTAACAGACATAGTTGGTGAAGAACTTGTCAACATGTGTAAGGTGCCCAAACTTGGTCATTTGCAGAAGCCCAATAGTCCCGACTCAAGATTTGCCAGCGAGCAATGGAGCGCAGAATATTCGTTAATCCGTAGAATCGATCGGATAAGGAACACAAAGCTGCGCTCCAAAACTGGTATCGCAGTAGTGGTTGTAATGGCCGCGCTGTGAAAAAGGAGATGACGAGACGACCTGGGGGCCAATTTTTGAATTTCGACCGCTCGATTTCATGTATTTCGTTAAATTTCGAATTTCGAGTGGCGAAATCGAGCGACCGAAATTCAAAAATCGGCCCCCAGGATTCGTTTTGTGGCACAAAGCCGTGACGAGTGGCTGAAGACAGGGGAGGCCTTCGCCCAGCAGTGGGACACAATAATAGGCTATTTAAAAAAAATCAAGTTCTTTTTAAATAGCCTATAATTGTGTCCCATAAATGTGTTATAATGATAACGGTCTATTCCATAATATACGAAGTGCGGTCCAAATATTTCTGGCTGGAATGATTTGGCCGTTTTAAAAAAAGAAAAAAATATGTCATTTTTATTGTCATTTATCCTGTTCTTTTGGATCATAGAAGGTAGCATCCTATAGAAGTGGTCTACGCGTGCCTCCGTGAGGGACAAAACATATAAATTCGACCAATCATAGCGTCGCATTGCGCCGCTATGATTGGTCGAATTTATTTGTTATGGTGGGCAACAAATGAATTCGACCAATCACGGTGGTCAATTTACGGTGGGGAATAAAACAAGATGTGAGACTGTGACAAGGACAAACAATAATAGCGCTTTCGCTGCTACTCCTACTGAAAGATACATAAGACTATCCCGTTCTGTCAGTTATCCCCACCACTCATGCCCAATCCAGTTATACTAGATTCATGTTTTGGATATAGTTTTTGGGTTTCTATTGTTTGCGGTTTTTATTTCACGGCGATTAGAACAACAGGAAATGTAAACTTTTTTCAAGCTTACAGCGAAGTAAACGAAAAGTGTGCGTTCACGGTGTTTTGGATGCCTATAAAAACATGGAAAGAGTTTTCTGGAGTCAATTGTTAGTGGGGACGAAACAATGGTTTTGTACTATGATTCCTTCTATAAAAGAGAATCGAAGGAGTGGCTTCGTCATGGTGAACAGCGGCCTCGGAAGGCGAAGGTAACGCAATCCACCAAAAAGACCATGGCTACCATGTACTGGGATTGTCAAGGAATACTGTTGATGGACATAAAAGAAAGTAATACCACGATGACTGGCAGCGACTACGCACACTTACACTTAAACAACAGTTACGAGAGGTGATCAAGCACACACTTCGGGGAAAACTTAGCAGAGGTGTGCGCCTTCTCTACTACGATGCGCCCATTACACTGCTTTAATTACCAAGGCTGCTGTTGCAAAGTGTGACTTTGAGGAAATTCGCCACCCACCGTATAGTCACGACCTGGCTCCTAGTGACTACAATTTGTTTTGGAAATTTAAGGCAGACTTAAGGGGAAGACGATTTTCTTCAGACGGTGGAGTGACCCATGCGGTTTACGCCCATTTTGAGGACAAACTTTCAGAGTACTTTTACAAAAGTGTGTTGAAATAGAAAGGAAATATATCGAATAAAAAAAAAATCTGGGTGACCGAGCTTCGCTCGGAAAACATAAAAAAACTCGAAAATGCGCGTTTTCCCAGAGATAAGACCTAGCTAGATCGATTTTTCGCCCCCAAAAACCCCTATATAGACAAATTTCATCGAAATCGTTAGAGCCGTTTCCGAGATCCCCGAAATATATATATGTATAAATAAACAAGAATTGCTCGTTTAAAGGTATTAGATAGTTTTGTAAATGTATGCTCTTATTTTCTATGTTTGGCCGGAAACTTTTGGACCGCACCTCGTATATCACCTACATGTATATGTACCTATACTTCCGATTTCATAAAGGGGGCCCAAGCGCTTAAGAAAAACCGAGTATATTCTTTCTTTACTCTGCCTCTCTATCGCTCGAATATGCAATACGTCGAATGTATTAATCTACCCTACATAGTTTTTGGCGAACAGCGACTTCTCAGTTCGGGACGAACTACTAGTTAATTCAAGGTTAGGTTAATGCGTACAAATTTACTGACCGTTAACTTATATTACTGTACCTACATAACATACACATTGCATAATATATCATTTTTTTTAATGAATAACGCAGCTACTTACCTGTTTAATACAGTCCAATAAAGGTTCACGTAGGTAAAACGTCACATTATTTGAAGTTAACACTATACAAGACAAATTGTCAAGCCATGTATTACTATTAAACCACAACCACGCACATAGTACGAGTATCTAACAGTGACGCCGCCGCCGGCCGTCAAGCACTCGTTTGGGGAAACGCAATGAAGATACTACGAAATTACGATAGATTCTGCGTGCATACAATTGTTTCACAGAAAGTGTGTCCACGAACGTGGAATGGAACTAATCCACAATATAATTATTAAGTCTCGTGGACTGCAGTTGTTAAAGTAAGACCCAACTGTAAAGGCAGTTGTCAAATTAAGTAGGTACTTTAGATTATTAGGGAGTAGGGACAGTGCTAGTTGTATCGAGGCGAGAAACTCAAATTTATCTATATTTACATAATAAGTTTGCATGTTTATTCAATATCATTTATATATACTTCATTATGTGCACAAAGTTTTGGCATGAGACTTCCACCGTTTTGATCCGAACACAAGGTTATCGGATAGCAAATACAGTGAGAGACAATTTGTAGGCAAAAAGAAGTTTAAAAAGCAAATAAGATTATTTTTTAAATTGATCCATAAGTAACGGAGATTTTAAATTGGTCATAAAATGATCGAATCAAGAATCCGTTTTATGGTTTTAGTAATCGGTTTAAAAAGCGTAATAGAGCAGACCGCGATTTTTTGCAAATCATTATCAAATTAATTTCAACGCAGTAGATAGATAAAATCCTGTACAAGTGTACAGTGTACAGCCCAAGTCCCAGAACATAGGCAAGAAATACCACTCAAAATAAAACATAAATATGTTTAACAGGTGGTTCCGTGAGCGTGGTCACCCTTATGAAGCGATGCGTTGCCCAAGCGCGGCCGCCGGTTCCGGCCTGGTGGAGCCGGAATGCTGCGGCCGGCCGCTGCCTCCACCGTGGCGACTACGCCTAATAACCCAAATAACAAAATAATAACCAGACCTGAAATATAGAGTATCATCTTATTAATTTTACTTGTACAATCAGCATCAATCGTAGCGTATGAAACAACACGCCAAAAGTAGGTATAAGATAAGAGTATGTAAACCTCGGTATCAACGGTATATTTCATAGCCGGTAAGGGTAGCAAAAATAGAAATAGGTTCCTATACAGCGTTGCCAGATGGTCACAAAAGTCACATTTTTCGTGACTTTTTACCTGCTCGTGTGACATGCGCGTGACTTTTGATGTTGAGGCAATTTTAGTGACTTTTTAAGATAGTCGATTTTTGGACAAGTTTATTTTTGCAATTCGTATTATTTAGAAACTCTCCCAAGTTTACTAAGCTCTTTAAATTTGACACTTGCACTGACCGTTGACGTTACATCTGCGTTACATCAACAATCATGTTTATTATCATAGTCATGGCAAAATGAGACTTGTTACCTTGACGTGACGGTGTTATATGTATAGTTTGATAGTAGTAGTGTAGTAGTTTTTTTTAGTGTAATGATTCATTTCTTTTAGTCTGTATCTATACTACTCATTGTACTGCATCAGAGATTTTTGAGCGCTCTAAAACCATTAATTTTATCCGGGGGTAAATTATTTACGCATATACTTTTTTATTTTCTTTTGATTAAAGATTCGCAAACAGGGAAATCGACTCCACACTCGCGTTCGCGCTTCCACACCGCGACAGTGTAAACTTTTAAAACTTTTTTCGCACTGACTGACTGTGACTCGTATCATCTTAGTAGTTTGTGGACTGATGTGACTGGGTTAAGGTTGGTAGATTAAGGCGTGCCCAGACGAAGACAATCCCCCCCCCCCCCCCCCCCCACTCTGACCAAACTATCCGATCAAACCAGGACGCGTGGACGCAAACACCAATTTGGCCAGTTTCATCAATTTTAATTTTATGGTGATATTTTCTTGACTGCACATTTCTTATAGGTTTTTCTGTCCATTTTTTGGGTCACAAGTTTACATGTGTGCCTAATTTCAACTTAATTGGTCCAGTAGTTTCGGAGAAAATAGGCTATGACAGACGGACGGACAGACAGACAGACGGACAGACAGACAGACAGACAGACAGACGCACGAGTGATCCTATTAGGGTTCCGTTTTTTCCTTTTGAGGTACGGAACCCTAAAAATGCCCCTAACCGCGAAAACTAGCGTCACAAATTCTTGCGTACGCACCCCATTGTATCGGTAGTATCGGTCATAATCGGCGAGCCAAATTGGCGTTTGCGTCCGCACGTCCCGACCCAATCGGACAATTCAATCAGACCGGCGAAAAATTGTCCTCGTCTGGACAAGCCTATACTATAGTCTGTCAAGCCATTTCAGTAAGTAGAAAAAAGCGTCAAATTTAAAAAATGTAGGCGCGACGGGTCTATCTTCCCATAGAAAATTTTAATTTCGCACCCTCTTCTACTGACAAAGTTATTTGACTGACTTTATAATAACTTATTATCGTAATTTCTTTTTTCGTTTTCAACAAGAAAAAAATCAAGAAAAAAAAGGAACTTACAATTCATGAAATCGATCACAAATAGCATTAAGTATAAAGAAAAATCATATAAGGTTAGTAGATTTTTTGTGAAAAATATTATTTTCTGATTTTTTTCTAACTAAATCGATTTACCAAATCATACTATAAAAATGTGACTTAAGCAGCAAAAACGTGACTTTTAGGGAAACGAAACGTAACTTATGACTCCAGAGCCCTGGCAACACTGTTCCTATATACAGTCGAGAATATTTGATGATAATACTTAATATTTATTTTCTTTTTTACAGGTTTTATTTTATTTTACTTGCTGTCGAATAAAAACTTAACGTTTGTGTTAAAAAAACAGTGTGTCTTTCAAGTTACAATGGATGAGGACGTAAACTTAGTGTCTACGCCTGAAGAACTATCAGTGATAGCCCATGAAGTCACTAAAAATAGGTAGATACCGTAGGTAGAAGTCCACTTGATGACATGAAAAATATTTGTTAAATTTACAATTTTATTTCAAAGTAAGTGCTCGGTCGTCTTTATTAACAATATTCGGCTTCGTCTCAAATTGTTACTCACGCCACTCGCCTTTTTTGACCTCTCTTAAACAACGGTTGCATAAAATACTATAAATCTCGAATTTATTTAAACGAATTTAAAAAAAATACGTTCCATAAAAATAGCAGTCTCATTAAAACGTCTTCATTGCATGGTTTCCTTTGACTGTTGTATGTATAATACTATTTATTTATAGTAAAACAGAGCTTTTACTACTGTATAAAAGTATTTTAAGTAAAAAAAATTACAACTATAGGAAGGGGAATTCATTGTTCCAGAGAAATCAGAAGTTTGATTAAAAAGTTGATTCAAGAAGGAAAAACATATATGGATGTTCAAGAAATTATAAACTTTTCAGTAATGTAATGCTCTGAAATGGGAAGAGAGACACGAAACAAGAGGTAGAAGTATTAGTAAAGGCCTACAACGAAAAAGGATGACTCGAGCAACCATTTCTATCTTCAAAAGATATCCAAAACTCATTCAATTTAAATGTGAGTAGTTCAACAGTTCGCCGTCGACTCATTGAAGCTGATCTGCATGCCAGAAGTCCGAGGAAAGTTCCTCTGTTGACTAAGAGACACATAAAAACAAACCCATTTTTGCCAATGAACGTACAGATTGGCCTGTGAATAAATGGCGTAATATTCTATGGAGCGAGGAAAGTGGTGCTGTTGGGGTGTAAAGGACGTCGAGAATATGTCGGGAGACCTGTGGGTGCTGCATTCTTGCCGCAGTACACAATAAAGACTGTCAAACATGGTGGACTTAGTTTGATGGTATGGGGATGTGATTCTTACAACGGTGTAGGCCCTATCATTGAGATCGTGGGCATAATGAACAAATACTATTTAAAAAAGCGGCCAAGTGCGAGTCGGACTCGCCCATGAAGGGTTCCGTATTTAGGGGATTTATGACGTATTAAAAAAAAACTACTTACTAGATCTCGTTCAAACCAATTTTCGGTGGAAGTTTACATGGTAATGTACATCATATATTTTTTTTAGTTTTATCATTCTCTTATTTTAGAAGTTACAGGGGGGGGGGGGGGGACATACATTTTACCACTTTGGAAGTGTCTCTCGCGCAAACTATTCAGTTTAGAAAAAAATGATATTAGGAACCTCAATATCATTTTTGAAGACCTATCCATAGATACCCCACACGTATGGGTTTGATGAAAAAAAAAAATTTTTGAGTTTCTGTTCGAAGTATGGGGAACCCCAAAAATTTATTGTTTTTTTTCTATTTTTGTGTGAAAATCTTAATGCGGTTCACAGAATACATCTACTTACCAAGTTTCAACAGTATAGTTCTTATAGTTTCGGAGAAAAGTGGCTGTGACATACGGACGGACAGACAGACGGACAGACAGACAGACAGACATGACGAATCTATAAGGGTTCCGTTTTTTGCCATTTGGCTACGGAACCCTAAAAACCCACCACAAAGTCTCAATTATGGCACGTGGTACAGTCGGCATGGAACAATATTCCTATAGAAAGGTGTCTGGTCTGTCTTTAATTGACTCCATGCCGAGATGTGAGGCTGTTATTAAAAATAAGGGTCAAGCCACTAAGTATTAATAATAATTTATACTTTTGGTTTCGAGTTGTTTGGTTTAAGTTGTTGATTTCAGTTTAATAAATAAAACTGCTATTTTTTTGAAACAGTACCTACAACTGTCTTTTTTTTGTTATATCTTAAAATATTTTCGTTTATTTGTAATGTTTTATTTTGATTTACTATTATTATATGTACTTAGAACAGAGCAACACTATGAACTGAACTGGCAATAATAGAAAGGGACACACTGATCCTGTTGTCGCTAGAGTCAGACCAAGAATAGTCTGCACTTCTGCAGGTCATTTCACGATATGCCTGATCTTACGATAGGCCGCCAACATATATAAGTTACTCTATGATGATAAAAGTCAAATGTCAAATGGAACAGAAAACAAAAATTTGTCACTTTTGACTATCAAAATTTCCGTACGGCAACATTTTAGTCTACTCGTACTCGTACTTATTATGCCCGTCATGTGGGGTATTTACATGTTTAACAGTAAGTATAATTATGTATTTTGTCAGCTAGTTAATTATATCAACTAACTATCAACAAAATTATAGCTAATTATATCAACTGCGACAATGAGGATCACGTACAGTCAGCAGCAGAAGTTGCTAAGCGGGCGAGGTGTTCAAAATGATCTTGACGCGACTTCATTGTTAAGAGAATAAGAACGTGTCAGAGAGCAACATCTTAAATATAAAATTATATTTACACCCCAAATCTTGAATTTTAATTTCACTGCTATTATTCAGCACATAATTAACTGTATGTTTGTGCAAGTCAAATCTTGCAAGCGAAGTTAGACCTACAACCCATTAACCCTCCGTCCACAAGGATCCATTTGTTAGGATCCATTATGGATCAATGGATTTGAGCGGACTTTATTGGACACTAGAATCCAAATAGATTATGTTGAACTAACATGTCTCCTAAAATCGATCAATGGATTCATGTGAAATATTTTTAGCCCACGATCCTTATATGGATTTTTTCTACTCCAGCACTTAAATGTGTCAATTAAATGACTGACAGTGATATCTAAAGCAATGTCATTTGAATGATTTGTCTATAGGCTCATAAGATGACTGCTAGCAGTCATCTTATGAGTATAATACAACTGCTTTATTTTTTTTAAAGATACAAGTTCCGATCATCTTGATTGAAAGAGGTATGTTTTCATTTACAATAATAACTCTTTTTTTTTTAAATAATAACTCAATTTTTTTAAATAATAACTCTTTTTTTTTAATAATAACTCTTTTTTTTTTGCTGCAGCTGTCATAGAAAAAGTAATGTATGCAACAGCTCATAATTGGTTCTTAAAATTCTCGGGTCTTTTTTTACAAAACTCGACTACGTCTCGTTTTGTAACTTCGACCCTTGAATTTTAAGAACCCTTATTATATCACTGTTGCATAAACTACTATTAGTTCACTTTGATGTCGAATAGAATCCATCAATGGAGTCATGTGAACTTTTAATAAACAGGTTGTAAGTTATTAAATATAGATAAATGGAAAAATCGCAGTTTACGATTTGTTGAAGTATTTACGTGAATATACCATTATTATGCACCACAAAAGTGAAAGGTTTATACAATCATATAAGAACAGAAAAAATAAGTAACAATACACGGCCTTGTCGCTAAAAAGCAATCTCTACCAAATAAGCTACAAGCAGTGAGAAATGAAGAACTTTGATTTGGAAAAATAATATATACAAACCTCAACTATGTAACTACCAAATCTAATTTTTAGAAATAAAAAAAACATATTTAGATGCTATATTTAGGATTATATTATTCGCTGCATTATACACTCAGTGCATCCTTATAATACCTGTATAACTCTTTGTATACATGCTAACATACTGGCCACAGGATGCAGGAGGCAGTAATAGGTAAAATTGCACGTGTATTCCACTTATGAAAAAGACAAGTAATAGTATTTTATGCAAACGTTATTTAAGAGAGGTCAAAAAAGGCTAGTGGCGTGAGTAACAATTTGAGGCGAAGCCGAAAATTGTTAATAAAGACGCCACGAGTATTTTTTAACTCAGTTAAACAATACTTTTTCTACGACCAAGCACTTACTTTTTAAATGAAAGCAAAAATGGAGGGTACGTACGGGCGGAAAAAGAATGAATGAAATTTGGGGAATAGACTAAAGACTTGTCTTGACAACTATAAGGTAGGGTTTTAAAGGTGTGTGCATGACCCTTTATATGACAAATAAAAGTACGGGGGTAGAAAAATATAAAATAGTATTGACTGTCACTGCTGCTTTGTTCAAAGACCATGGCGGATATTTTAAGCGACGTAAAATATGTACATTATAGAGGACTACTATTACTTTACGAGGGACGCAAATATCATCAAAAGGTAGAATACAAAAACCAGTATTGTAGCAGTGCACACATTGGAAAAAGAAAAAATGTACTGGAACTGGAACATTACATATATCCTTATTATCATACTAACCTTATTTCTTGGGACCCAGATGTTGACGAATTAAGGAATATGGCTTCAATAGAAAATTATAGACACATCCTAAAACACGCAACCATGACATCGGTAGATGTAGAGCGATCATTTTCCACACATAAATGGGTATTCAATAAATTAAGAAACTGATTTACTGCAGTAATCTTGCAAATTACATCTCAGAGGCAATAACAGAGCAAACCTCAAGTCTAGAAGGTGATTACTAGTACATTACTGCAGACGCCGGGAAAGAAGGGCTTGCCGGGTGAGTAGGTATAGCCGGCCGACCGTAGGGAGGCCGGATAGTGATACGAAGCCGGCAAGACCTTTTCACGGCTAGGCATGTATAGTGCTTTTCTCAAACATGCAATGAAATAAAAAAATACACCACAAAAAAAAAACAAATTTATAATCTTTATAATAAAAATCCAACTTCACAACAAAAGTTTTTTAATTTTCCTTCCAATCCCGCCATAATTGTTTTTTTTTTTACGGAAGTCGTCCGTATTTCGCGTGTGTAGTGTTCGAATAGACCTTATTAGGGCCATTAAACACAATCTGGTAATAAGAATCTCAATTTCATAAATTAAATAAATGCAGAGGATTTTAAATATTGTCTATGGTCTCTAGTGACTTACGTATAGACAAAATTTTAAATTTATTTATCAACACATTGAATCATACAGATTCGTATTCTTAATATCAGTACGTTCGTGTATAACAGGCGTTAACACGGATATTTTGGTCCGATAACCACTCGATTCACTCAAAATATAAAAATATATATATATAATTCGGCTGTTTAGCCTGTTCATGGACACAGATCCCATGTTTACATTAGAATTTAAAAAAAATTACTTCCCGGCCTAGGCCTTCAATTTCGTATGAAATTCCTTTACAGTTCTCTGGAGTTGCTCCGCCCTAAACGTGATACTTCGAAGCCTGATATAACGCCCGGAGCGACGACATTTCATTGCATGTTTGAGAAAAAATTATTAACTGCGGGCGGGTTTAAAGATATAAGCACATGTGTTATTTTCGACTACTCGCTTGCGATTATGGCGCTCGAATCTCAAAAATTTTGCCCCCCGTCAGGGAAAAATATCAATTTAGAGATTTTTGTTGAATTTTCATTTGTAGGTATCCCAGGTCAAGAATCAAGATGAGGCCGTCAAACAAGGCACTTTGACGACCACGGACGGCCGATTCAGCGAGTGGCGCCGATGGTCTTAGATCCAGCCGAAGCCGAGCACCGCCGCCGCCGCCACCTGCTGCCGGAGCCACTTCGAGCACCATCAACATCATCACAACCACCGCCAACGGTCTCGGAAACATTAATTGCTGTGCAGACATCAGTTATGTTACCCGTCGATAGCGCAAAACCGGACGTCGAAGAGGAGCTCGAAGTCTCCGAGCGCATTAATGAAATAAGACGTAAAACGCGCGATAATATAGTCATGAGGCTCATGAGTTGAAAGCGGGAGAGTTTGCCTGCTACCAGCTTTTTCCTCGCGGCGAAAACGGACTGAAACAAGCAAGGCCTGTACATATAACTCTACTAGACTATTATCAGTTCCGTATTTTGGGCGAGGACTCGAGGTTCCAACGGAATGACTACCTCTTTTACGCCTTATCCATGTTCGAATGTTATCGAGTTAAATCCACGATTGCAGCTTGCGCCAGAAAACTTGAAGGGGAACACGATACTAAAGTGGAAGACCTACACTTATACCTGAAGAACCTCAGTGCGCAGTGCGCTAAGTGATTTGATAGCCCAAATAAGATGTTTAGGCCCTCCAAACTATGTCCTCACGTTAAACTGCAATGACCTGTACTGGACCGATATGAGGAAAGTGCTCCTCATGGCTGACGGTAGAGACAATGTCAATCCAGAGGACCTCGATGTCAATGCAACACAACGTTTGATTGAAATGTACCCTGTCGCCGTGAGCCGTCACTTCATGGTACGCGTGAATGCACTGATGTGATTCCTAAAATTGTACGCCAGTATATTCGGCAGCCCAATAAAGGACTTTTGGTGGCGGATTGAGTTCCAGAATAGGGGAAGTCCCCATCTGAAGACCATCCGCCCATTGACACGCCAGAGGGGATAGCTCGTATTGACGCCGTCTGTAGGACAAGTTCAGCTCCCGAAGACACAGAGTTGCGCGGCCTGGTTCAAAAATGTGAACTGCATCATCACACTGCCACAGGCACAAAAAATAACACCACAAACACGTGCCGTTTTAACTTTCCCCATAAAGAGTGCGCTGAGATACATATTATTGACCCTTCTAGCGACGACTTTCTTCGCAGCGGCGGACGTATTTGCGTTTTAAAACGAGAACTTGTTGATTGTTGTGTCAATAATTACAACCCAAGTCTGCTCAAGATGTGGAAGGCAAACATGGACATCCAGCCGTGTGGAACCAATGAATCCATCGCGTACTACGTAGCTAAATATGTAGCAAAATCGGAACCGACCAGCTTGGACGGCGAGATCACTCGAGCAATCCAGCAAATAAGAACGGAAGAAACTGACGTCTCACTCATGTAGACTATTTAAAATATGTATGCGCATATTGAAAGAACGCCAAGTTACTGCGTGCGAGTGCGTTTTTCGATTTTGCCACCTTATTTAATTTGCGGGATAGCTCAAGAAAAGCAGTATTTCTAAATACTCGCAAACCTGAGCAGCGGTATAAAGTACTGAAGTTTGGTGACGCAGGTCAAGTAACGGGATACTGCGCGAACATGTTCGACAGATATGAAAAGCGTCCCACAGAACACCCTGACTACGACTTCCGCACGATGAGTCTGATACGAGTTTGCAATGCTGTTCGAGCCGTATTATACCAAGCCGCAACAAAATACCGAAGAAAACATTGATCAAGATGCGTATGTACCTGCGGGACAGGTAACGAGAAGGCAACTTATTACGCTTGTGAGTTGTGGATAATTCTAAAATGAGCATAAGAAATACGCCGGCCGTAATACGCGTACCCAACTTCGTCTTATGACTCGTCTCATTAACCTTTTCCACGCCGTGTCAAACACAAAAGCTGTCACTCAGACGCCACATCATTGAAGTGTCAAAACTGAAGTTGAACTTTATGTATATGCACGTAGGTCGATGTTGCTCTGTGGTCTATGACCGATTAATCAGTCTTTGGCGTTGAACCAACGGTGCGGATATTATATAGGTCATTGGCGTCCAAAAGGTTAACAGCCAACGGCAAACATATTGCTGTCTTGTAACTTGGAACACGACAACACAACAGATGGAAAAAATAATTCTAGTTTAAACATTTGTGTAATATTTCAGTAGCCAGACTCTAATACCAAGTTGCTGGGAAGCCTAGAAAGTGCTAAAGTGTATCTCTTAATTTTTTCTCAAAAGTGGATGGCAAAGTCGACGTTGCCGGTTAAAAAATAGGTCGCGAAGTGCGTAGTTTATGGTCATTCAAAAAATTAAAAAGTTAAAAACATTGCAGTCTCGATTTCGGGACTGCAATGTTGCATACAAATTCCATTATTTAACGAGTTCAAAACTTTTTAAAACTTTAAATGGCCATATCAAATGAAGGCATAGGTCCATTAAACAGCCAAACAGATGATCGGCACTTATTATTATAATGTTGGTACCGCGACTATTTAGGTGTCTCAAATACGTTACCGCATTTTCAGCAGAAAAATACACTTCTTTTTTTTTAAGGCGGCAAGCAAATCTTTTTAATGGTTTTACTTTTTTCTGTGAAAATTAGAACGTTGCTTCTGTAAAATATTTCTATTTGCACCATTTTTGAGAAAAGCACTATATATGACTCGGCTGGAAGGCTACTTGCTGGCTTCGGATTCAATTAAACGGACTCCCAAGGTCGTCCGTTTAAAACGAATCCTCAGCCTGCAAGTAGCTACTTCCGAACCTCGACAATAATGTACTATTACTTGCCTTTCAGAAACGGAGGTGCGGTGAAGACGGGGGGCGCCCGTCCGAAAAAGCAAGACGTTGTTTTGACTGCGCACTATGCGGAAAAGAATTAACTCCATCAGATGATGTTGTAGTCACATTTTGCGGGCATGTCTTTTGTAAGACATATATTAGGGGAGAAAATCAATGCCCCGCTTGTGGGAAGCGGATTCGAGGGAAAAAAAAATATAATTAATTACATTTAGAAGTTTAGACCTCCGCCTCCCGCACATGTAGTCCTCCTCAAGATACAGAAGAGCGAGCCCCCCACGCTGGAGCAGCCCAGCAAGTGGATCCACGCCTTCAACGGTCCAAATAAAACTGGTAATAAATAAAAATCGAGCTACAACTGTCGTTCAGCCAATAATTCACAAATGTTTAACATTATTAGCCAATATCGATCTGCTTCTGTTATAACTGCGGCCTTTACAGAAACCAACATTAAATTTTGTTTAAAAAATCAACTGATCCGCAAAGCGTAGGTTAGGTTGGTTAGACATATGGTGATAAACTGATTTTACAGTTAAGTTATAATCCAAAATGAAATAATTCGCTTACACAGATTGCTTAACAAAATTTGATTAATGGCGGATCGCTTACTGCCTCTCAAATAATGAATTTGCTAACCAAATCAGTATGACATTAATTATGCGAACTGGTATAGAAATACTTGCTTACCACAAGTTGCTGACCAAGTATCAATTTCGGCAGACCAAATGGTTGGGCATAATAAGTGTCCTAGTTTAAAAAAACTCTTTTTTTCTTAAAATACTTCAGAACTTTTTGAACTATTATAGTTTTTAAATTGCGTATTTATTATAGTATCTATAAATCGTAATGACAGATTGATTATCTTTTGTTTTCTACATTTGTCAACGACATGTCAACGATGGACGCAAAACGCGAACTCGTAATAGATTTGTACAAGAAAAACATAGGCCATGCGAGATACTTAGGAAACTGAAACACCTAAATATAAATATAAAGTTCATATCGCGGACCATAAAACGATTTATAAAAACCGGATCTTGCCGACCGACGCCCAAACCTGGACGAAAACCTTCGTCCAATCTAATAAAACGTCTAATAAACGTGTAAACGGAAAAAAGTGGCTGTGACATACGGATGGACAGACAGACAGACAGACATGACGAATCCATAAGGGTTCCGTTTTTTGCCATTTGGCTACGGAACCCTAATAAAAAACACACGTTCCTATCATAGTTTCGTCCCCATCTCTAAAAATGAATTGAAAGTACGACGTTTTTCATCCTCAGAAGACTTCGAACAAGCAAAAGTTGCCAAAGAATGTAATATTTTTCAATAAATATAGTGAATTAGAAACTTTTGGCTTATATTTAATGTTTTTCTTTCAACAGTTTCCATAAATATAGCAAATTTCATCGAAATCGTTAGAGCCGTTTCCGAGATCACCGAAATATATATATATAAATAAATAAATATACAAGAATTGCTCGTTTAAAAATATAAGATATGACACATTTCAAATAACCCAGACTCATTGGCCACCCAAACTTCAAAACAGCCATTATTTTTTTACACTATCTACAATAGTCACAATGTCTGCTGCGACCGGTTCATGAGTCTTTTGTTGCGCCTGCCAACAGTGCCAACGGGTACCGGCACCGGCAGCCATTCTTCATGACATTAAAGCTCTCCAAGGGTCCCAAGGGGTCTCTTCGTGCAGAGCTGGGCACCGTTAGTCAAAAAGTTAACTTCGTTAATCGTTAATCCGTTAAATAAAAAGTTAACTTCGTTAAACGTTACTTTTCAAAAGTTTTAACGGAAGTTAAAGTTAATCGTTAACTCGAAATCGTAAATATACGCAATAGGAAATAAAACTAGTAGAAATAATCATAAATAGTAAAGAGTTGTTATATTTGTCTCGCCCGCTCGTATCTCCTATGGCAACTGCTCAGGTTGCGCGATCGACGAGTAATTTGAATACATAGGTAATACATATAAGTAATTCATTAGCAACGCTTAATACAATTTAATGTGGCTGGCTGGCCGTGCGTGGACTTTATCTCAACGAGATAGATCTACGCCTGGTTAGTTGAGTGTGATGCTGTCTCGCAATATAGATTTAAAATACATACATATAAGTAAATTTATGTTCCCAATGCTAACTTGTTACTAATAATTAGTGTACCTATTTAGCTTAAGATTATTTTAGAGCGCAACGCCAACAAACTGTCTCACAGTTTGGCGAAACATTAGATTAAGGTACTAAAATACTGTATTTTTTATGTAAAATTTTCTATAAAAAAATAAAAAAAAAAGACTGTCATACTCTCGTAATAACAAAATTAATACGGCACACGGGGTAAGCAATATTAGATTAGTCAGTAGTACAAGCGCGCGACGATTCGCGCTATGTAAAGTTGCACTGCATACAAACCTAACGCAAACTACTCGGAACGTGATCGGCGCGGCGCGGCCGTTACTCGAAAACCTAACTTCGTTAATTAACGATTAACTGATTAACGGACCCAGCTGCCCAGCTATGTCTACGTGTTGGATCTATATCCCCAAGCAAGCCTATCAAAAGACCGGGATTTATAGGCCCGTGAAATCCAAGGAGATTCAAAAAAATATAACACATTTCAAATATGATTGAATTAACTATTGTTACGTTTATGAAAATTTGTGTCATCTCAAAACTTATGAACAGGCGAGGTAAGTACAGAGAGATACTGCACAATTCCCTTGTTATTGCAACCGGGAACCAGTTATTGCATTTAAAAATACCGATATTAAAAATGCGTTTAAAAATACCGGTATAAAAAAGGGGTTTAAAAATACGGAATCCCGATATTGGAAACCCTAGTAAATATATAAGGAGTGACAGCCGAAACGCAAGCGGCTGTAAAGAGGCAAAAATATGCTCCTATTTGCCTCTTAATATTCACATAGAAAAATACCTAAAAACCGCTGCCGGATACAGAGCAAAGAAATCAAAAATTTTCACAGCCTCAGATATAGATTTTTTTTAATTAGGCTTCAGGCTTAGAATACCTAGCAGCAAAAGTAAGTTAAATTTTGCATATCTAGTACGAATCTAATTCTTTGTTTATTTTTCAGGTAATCCTCATCATAGGCATAAGCGGAGCTAATGATGACAAAAGGAGGTTGAGAAACATTCTGGCACATTATTATTTAAAATACCGAACACAAAAACAAACATCGAAAGATATTTTGTAGTACCTACGTGATGAATAGGTATGTAAAAATTATTGAAAAATATCAAATGCTGCGACCACCCAATACATCAGTGGACAGATTTATTCTTGGCTACCACAAAGGAAAGTGTATTAACCTTTTGGATGCCAATGACCGATATATCCGCACCGTAGGTTCAACGCCAAAGACCGATTAATCGGTCACAGACCACAGAGCAACATCGACCTACGTGCATTACATTAAGTTCAACTTCAGTTTTGACACTTTAATTATGTGGCGTCTGAGTGACAGCTTTTGTGTTTGACACGGCATGGAAAAGGTTAATCAGCCCATTATCGAGCTAGGTCTTATTTACACTACATTTCATTTTTCGCCTTGTAACAATGGTATATGGTGAGAAAGTGTTAACATATGTGTTTATTGTTGACTGTACATAGTGGTAGAAATTATGTGAGCTGACTTTGAGTGCACGTCAACGTATATTTAACTTATATCCCTAAGGATATAAGTTAAATGGGTCGATCAACTATTTCTTGTTGGTATTCTGTCCCATCACCCAGGAGACAATAGTAGCATAGTTTCTTAGAAGAGCTTCTGTGCCATGTTCTACAAAAACGTGCTTAGTAGATGTCCCATTATGGAAAGGCCTTACAACTACCAAAAAATTCAAGTTTGGATCATTTAAATACGAAATAACCAGTATTTTAAGAGAGAGGAGACCGTAACCATGGCAACTAGTGACAAGAAAAAGTTGAAACGCCCAAATATAAAAAAAGGCTTAAAATATTTTCTAGTATCTAAACTATAATTCCTACTACACAAAGTGTGACCAGCCCAAAATTTTTTGAATTTCCCGCCAAACATTTGTGTAATATTTCAGTAGCCAGACTCTAATAACCAAGTTGCTGGGAAGCCTAGAAAGTGCTAAAGTGTATCTCTTAATTTTTACTTGCCTTTCAGAAACGGAGGTGCGGTGAAGACGGGGGGCGTCCGTCCAAAAAAGCAAGACGTTGTATTGACTGCGCACTATGCGGAAAAGAATTAACTCCATCAGATGACGTTGTAGTCACATTTTGCGGGCATGTCTTTTGTAAGACATGTATTAGGGGAGAAAATCAATGCCCCGCTTGTGGGAAGCTGATTCGAGGGAAAAAAAATATATAATTAATTACATTTAGAAGTTTAGACCTCCGCCTTCCCGCACATATAGTCCTCCTCAAGATACAGAAGAGCGAGCCCCCCACGCTGGAGCAGCCCAGCAAGTGGATCCACGCCTTCAACGGTCCAAATAAAATTGGTGGATTGTCACGCGAAATAGCATCTTTCCTGGGGCTAACATCACCCGAACAATACGCTGAACATTGTTTTAGACTTAGATGGACATTGGCCACTCTATTGGCAGACTCTGGTGCAGACTTAACCACTTTGAAGCGTCATGGTGGTTGGAAATCCTGCACAGTGGCAGAAGGGTACCTTGAAGACTCGATTGAGAACAAATCCAAAATATGCAAGGGGATTGTTAGTAGTAAAGCTCAACAATTCATACACAATCCACTTAACCGACCATCCATTTCTAGAGATGCACTGCTCTTAGAAAGTCGTCCATCTGATACCAAAGAAATCCCCATTGAAATTGCTGATGCTTGTATTTCTCCCACTCACTCTCCTACATTTACCTTAGAAACAACGGATAAAGAGAATAAAATACCATGCAATAACAGTAACACCAAAGTTACCAACACAAGCATGAATGTCCCCAAAAAAAACCTAAACATAAACATATAAAATAGGTTAATGGTTTGTAGCAATATAACTTTCAATTTTTAGTGCACTAACATTTTTAAAGATAATTTAAACTTTGAATTTGACACAAGTAATTACACTGTTTAATTTTGCATGTGTATTAGTTGAAACACTCGCGGGTAAAATACCCCACCCCCCCCCCCCCACCCCACCCTTGAATAACAAATAACTATTTTGGCGAATCAGTAACGAGATAAGGGACGAACAACGAATGAGACTAGAACGTGACGAAAAACTAATAGGACAAGTCACAGACTTTGACCCTTTGACCAGTCTGTGATTCACGCCAATGACGTTGGAACTGAATCCCCGAGTTTTCTTATGTTTTTTGTAGCTTATCATATTAACAGCAACGGCTTTAGGCAATACAGTATCCCATATTTGCTTCAAAGTGCATTGTCTTCGACGTCTTCGTGTTATTTGCCATCAATTATGAACAATCCTAGACACCTTTTTCGAGACGTCAAAGACGAACCCATCTATGTAGATTTCGTATCGTATATGTATGATCCTTCGCAGCAATCTATATACGAAAAAAAAACGCTTTTTATAGACAATGTTTAAAAAAAATCATAAAAAATAAATATTAATATTATTAGGTTAACTGGAAGAGATCCCTCAAAGGGATAAGTTCGCCTTTGTACTTCTTACTAATTGTATGTTATTTTTAATGTCTTTTTGTACAATAAAGAGTTTACTACTACTACTACAAATTTCTTTCAAAATCCGGTAGACAAAAATGGAGATCAAAGATTGAAAAACCGATAGACGGTTCAAAACTTGTCAATAATCGATGCAAACTGCAGGTAGAATGACAAAAAACGAACGACGATTAAAGAACGAATAAAGAATAAGAAATAAACGAAAAACAAATGAGACGAGTGATGCTGATACCACATCAAATCCAAATGAACGGTGTCACCCTATTTCACAGACAGAAATTTCATAGAATATCGTTTCTCAGAAATTATTTCATATATTATTTGGTTCATATACTTTCAGTTTCAATGTTTCATAGACTATTTACTTGGTTGAAACATATTTCACAGAAATCCAGTTGAATGAATATTACTATCAAACTTTTTAAATTTAGAAACTTATCAAACAGTAGAATTATGTTTCGTGTATTCTTGTTTCGTAGACACAGATTTCATAGATTGTTATTTCATAGGAACTGTTTAATATAACATTTAGTTCGAGTATTTTCTTTTCAAATATTATTATTTCAGAACTTATTCACTTTATTTAAATTTATTGAAAAGAAACTCAATGCAAAGAATTGTAATATTAGAACTGCGACCCCCGCAGAAACAAATTGTTGCTAGAAAAGTAGGTTAGGTTAGAACTGCGACCCCTGCGGAAACAAACTGTTGCCAGAAAAGTAGGTTAGGTTAGGTTAGAACTGCGACCCCCGCAAAAACAAACTGTTGCTAGAAAAGTAGGTTAGGTTAGAACTGCGACCCCTGCGGAAACAAACTGTTGCCAGAAAAGTAGGTTAGGTTAGGTTAGAACTGCGACCCCCACAGAAACAAACTGTTGCTAGAAAAGTAGGTTAGGTTAGGTTAGAACTGCGACCCCTGCGGAAACAAACTGTTGCCAGAAAAGTAGGTAAGGTTAGGTTAGAACTGCGACCCCCGCAGAAACAAACTGTTGCTAGAAAAGTAGGTTAGGTTAGGTTAGAATTGCGACCCCTGCGGAAACAAACTGTTGCCAGAAAAGTAGGTTAGGTTAGAACTGCGACCCCCGCAGAAACAAACTGTTGCTAGAAAAGTACGTTAGGTTAGGTTAGAACTGCGACCCCTGCGGAAACAAACTGTTGCCAGAAAAGTAGGTTAGGTTAGGTTAGAACTGCGAGCCCCGCAGAAACAAACTTGCTAGAAAAGTAGACTAGGTTAAGTTAGAACTGCGACCACCGCAGAAACAAACTGTTGCCAGAAAAGTAGGTTAGGTTAGGTTAGAAAATTAAAATATTAAGTTTAATAAAATGAGAAACACAATTCTATGAATATGCAGGCTTGGAAACAAGTTTTATATAAACTTAATATTATAAGGAATAATAATATATGACCTGAAATTTCATAAAATGAATTTCGAAACATTAATTTTCTGAACTATAAAAAATATACAAATAGATCTTCTACAATGTATGTGCACTGGAAGTTGATCATTCTATGAAATGATAATATGAGAAACATTTTCTATGAAGCGCAATTCTACGAAAATGTAGTATATGCAGAGTATATGAAACAACAAATGAACGCTATTAACCCTTTGAGCGCCGTTGGCATGTATACAAGACAACGATAGAACGGTACACTGGCGCCGCTGTCTTGTATACAAGACACAAATTCAACCGCTCGGTAAATGTGAAAAAAATATCAATTGTAAAAAAATTTACACTCATTTTATTGTTTTAAGTCTTTGTTTTTATTAAAAAATGCATTTTAAGCAGCTATATAAATCCGTTATTTTATAATAAGGCTATCAAAGAATTTGCTCCAGTTTTCAACGTTTTTCATGTTTCTCGTCGCCGTTGTCTTGTATACAAGACAGCTAGGGATGGGAATGTTAACTCGATATAAGAATATTCAAAATAAATATCAAATCGCAAATCTCGTTTTATTTAAGCTAAATGCCAATTGGTGGTAACCAGTAACTAGATTACGTAAAACGAGAGAGAGACAGGCATAACTATAGCTGAAGTTCAGGGAGCTTCTTCAGCTGTAGATAGTAGAGTCAGACAACTGACAAGTAAATCTGTCCTTGTGGTCTATTTGTAGAACAAATGATTCATTTTGACATGATAGTGTAGTGGGGAGTGATACCCCTGCAGTGAGTCATTTTAAATTAAAGATGATTACAATTTTCACTTGCATATTTTTAGTCACGCACACGTGTTCAAGTGTATAAAAATACCACACTGTTTGAAATCACACGTAGGAACAAAGGACGCGCCGCGCGTTTATTATGTGACGGTTTATAACCCTTAAAATTTTCTTTGTTCACTCGAACCGAAAAACACAGGAACCAAACCTAAAAAGGACAGCTGATTATTTTTTGATAAGAAGTTAGGATGGAAAGTAAAAAAACTCCTAATTGTTCGTTGATAAGGAGTTAGGATATAAAGTCAAGCTAGGTATGCTACTATTAAATTGTTTTCAAACTATTACATTAATAAATGACTGAATAAATATTTTTGTTCTTCACTCATTGACAATTCAACCCACGTGTAATTTTCTCCAATGCAGTTCCGGTACATTTATATTATCGACACACTATGCGCGGCTCTAACGTTACGCTTATAAAGTTTACGTACCGACAAGCGCTTACGCCGCTGACCGAGAGACTATTATTACTTAATCCGTGCGGAAACAGTCCTTGTCGGTCTGCACTGCGGCCAGTCCATGCGCGCCGTTGTCTTGTATAAAAGACTTCTCGTACAGCCTAGTGCAGTGATATTACGTCATGAATCGATATTGTTTAGTGGTTGTTTTGAATGACAAAGACCTTTATTTTTAACATTGTCGTGTGTAAAAATATGTTAATTTTTGGCATTTTCGAAATAAATTAAAGTTGGTTAAGAACAAAGCCAAATTGAGAAGATTTTTACCATAAATTGTAAATATCGATATCACTATTTGCAATCCCTAAACTTTTTATTAGTTGTTTACTTAAAATTTACTCTGGCGTGTGAGTGAGCGTCTTTGCGGACTAGGTCCGGCGGCCAAAAGGTTAAATATTTGTCATTCAAAAACATCACATGAAAATAAACTTTTAACATGAGAGCTAGCCTCAAACTTTGTTTTTAATGAATAAAGGAACATTTACGAGCCGGCGCGGTAAATTAAACCTTTGACCTTCTCGTCATTCTCATCTCATGACATCTTCATCTTATGACATTCATTAACTTTTTCCACGCCGTGTCACACAAAAGCTGTCACTCAGACGCCACATCATTGAAGTGTCAAAACTGAAGTTGAACTTTATGTATATGGACGTAGGTCGATGTTGCTCTGTGGTCTATGACCGATTAATCGGTCTTTGACGTTGAACCAACGGTGCGGATATATCCCCTCCAGTACCATCGGTCCACTTTCCCAATCTGTCTACTTTACCAAAGGGTCCATTTTCGCGATCTGTGTACTTTACCGAACGGTCCACTTTCGCGATGTGTCCACTTTACCATCGGTCCACTTTCCCGGTCTGTCTACTTTGCCAAACGGTCCACTTTCCCGATTTGTCTACTTGAGCACGTTGTCTACTTTCGCCATTGGTTCACTCGTTTCGTAGCATAGTACCAACTTCGCGAACTTTCATTTGGCGATTCGCGAAATGTATTTTTTATACACGCAAACCACCAGTTTCTCTGAATACTAAAAACGCTTAGTGCCAGCATAATGCCAAGTCAATATGTGTCAACCTCAGAGGACCGACATATCAGTATTGTAACAGGTGCGAGTGAGACACCGTCATTGTTCTGACAGTATTTAATCAAATATAACTGATTGCGTTGCAGCAAATTACCGTTTTGTGACTACAACGAACAAAATGTCTGGGATCATTCCAGTAAACAATATCCCATGAAAAACATTTCATATAAAATGTTGCCAAGACGAAGCCACAAGGCTCGGACTGTCAAAAAGTTATCAGATATCTTGTAGAGCCAAGCTTCTAACTCTGCAAGCCCTCACATGACAAACTCTACATCTTAGTCAACATATGTGGCTTGGCCGTTTCGCTACCGTCACATGGGCGTGATGGGCGGAAGGTGAAATCTATTCATAATTTTTTATTATACAATTGTTTTTGTACTAACAAAACGGCCAAGCCACGTATTTTGACTAAGGTGTAGAGTTTGTGATGTTAGGGCTTGTAGAGTTAGAAGCTTGGCTCTACAAGATATCTGATAACTTTTTGACAGTCCGAGCCTTGTGGTTTCGTCTTGGCAACATTTTACATGAAATGTTTTTCATGGGATCGGAAAAGCGGACCATTTGGTCAAGTAGACCAATGAAGAAAGTGGACCGATCGGCAATTAGACGGATCGGGAAAGTGGACCGATAGGTAATTAGACGGATTGAGAAAAGCAATTAGGCAGATCGGGAAAGTAGACCGTTTGGTAAAGTAGACAGATTGGGAAAATGGACCGATGGTACTGGAGGGGATATATCGGTCATTGGCGTCCAAAAGGTTAACAGCCAACGGCAAACATATTGCTGTCTTGTAACTTGGAACACGACAACACAACAGATGGAAAAAATAATTCTAGCTTAAAATTTATAAAAAAAATAACTTCGTACGTGATTGCAATTTTTTAAATGATTTGTTAAAAATATATTGGTTAAAAGGTTAAATCTTCACAGTTCGGTCGTAAAATTAATATAGTTATAGGTAAATTACAGATCCTGAATTTGTGTTTTCTTTATTAGTTTGTTAAATTATTTGCAGCGGCCACTTAAAATAAAACTTGTAGACAACAAACTAGACAGAATTTATAAATAAGGGCCCATAGAGAAATAAAAATTACGGATAGTTTTTTTTAATTTTATTATTACTCTTACAATAACAGGAGGTTCTTAGATCCTGGAAGGATACAGCATCTGAAACAAAAAAAGAAATATTTAGTAATTTCGAAAGGTAACAGGTATTTTATAATAACCTTGGGCCTGTACGAAGGGCGTAGTCAGCCAGTGAACTAGGGCGCTGCAAGTTGATAGGCCTAGGCCCCGGCAGTGGCCGCAGAGGGGCACACATTGTATGTCAAAGGGTATAGCCGGGTAAGCATGGCCAAACTGCCCTTAGCGAAAAAAACAATTTCCTTTTACTGGATTATTAACCTATATATAAGTAGTGCTTTCACCAAATATTAAGCCTCAAATGCTTCAGATTTAAAAAAAAAATGCAAAAAAAGAAAAATCATTTTTATTTTATTACAGCCAAAGTACTAATCCGATTTCTTTGTAATTTGGGTATGTTGTATATACAATTAAGGTCGCTTTCTGAAAAAAATTATATTGAATTATCTCTTAAAATAATAGTAAAAAATAGAGATGAAAATTTTCAGAAAAATAAAAAAAATACATGCGAGATAGCGACAGTTATCAAATTTACATATTTCATGTAGAATTTAATAATGTTTAACATATATTTTTTTCAAAAATTAAAATCGGGATTAACAGTGTTAAAAATTCGAATTTGTAACATCCCATAATACCTTCTCTTCATACAAAATAACTTGTACGTTATACTAGAAAGTTATATTCCCAACGCAATTTGAATTTAGAACGCGACTTATTTTGCTGAGCGCGGACCTTAAACTCCGTGGCTGTATGCGGCTAGGGCGAACGGCATTCAGAGATTAAAAAAAAAACCGGCCAAGTGCGAGTCGGACTCGCGCACGGAGGGTTCCGCACCATCAACAAAAAATAGAGCAAAACAAGCAAAAAAACGGTCACCCATCCAAGTACTGACCGCGCCCGACGTTGCTTAACTTCGGTCAAAAATCACGTTTGTTGTATGGGAGCCCCACTTAAATCTTTATTTTATTCTGTTTTTAGTATTTGTTGTTATAGCGGCAACAAAAATACATCATCTGTGAAAATTTTAACTGTCTAGCTATCACGGTTCGTGAGATACAGCCTGGTGACAGACGGACGGACGGACGGACAGCGGAGTCTTAGTAATAGGGTTCCGTTTTTACCCTTTGGGTACGGAACCCTAAAAACAGGAACAGGAACGGGAACAGCGCGGGAACAGGAAAATAGGCACGAATTTTATACAGAGCGTTAACGATTGAAAAATGTCTGTTCCTTTGATGAATAAAATACGTCACATTCTAAATTCAAATTCGTAAAGACTGCGTTCACAATATACTTCATTCGTTTATGACTACTTAGCTTTGCTTGTATGAAGAGAGAGTATTATGGGATGTTACAAATTCGAGTTTTTCACACTGTTAATCCCGATTTTAATTTTTGAAAAAAATATATGTTAAACATTATTAAATTCTACATGAAATATGTAAATTTGATAACTGTCGCTATCTCGCATGTATTTTTTTTATTTTTCTGAAAATTTTCATCTCAATTTTTTACTATTATTTTAAGAGATAATTCAATATATTTTTTTTCAGAAAGCGACCTTAATTGTATATACAACATACCCAAATTACAAAGAAATCGGATTAGTACAGTCACCAGCATAAATAAATGACTATGGGCAGCCGTGCAAAAATATCTGATGCTCCATTGGAGGCATAAGTATATGACGACACTACCTCGGTAAAAATATGTGATCCTTTGTGACCAGCAAAAATATCGTTAGTCCGTATCCGCATAAATATCGGATCGGGTCGCTTAAAAATATTTGATTACTCATAAAATTCAAAATTATGTGATTACTCTCATCTGGAATAAATATCTCTCCACTGTAAAAGCAAATACATCGGATGGACGACAGACCGCCTATTTATCTGACACGTTGGAAAATCACAAATATGTTATCGACCTTTAAAAACGAACCATACATGTTTGGTATAGAGCCATAAATTGTATAAAGTGATTTGACAATTCACGAAAAGAGTGCCGACTTGTCATTGTATATGTCTGTCTCACATTATATTCTATCATCGATTTGACGGAATAAACTGGATATAATTTTGAATTGTAACGTATTGCAATCATGAATCTAGTATATAACTGGATCTGGCATGAGGGGTGCGGGAAATGACAAAACGGGATAGTCTTATGTATCTTTCAGTAGGAGTAGCAGCGAAAGCGCTATTATTGTTTGTCCTTGTCAGTCTCACAGGTTGACCTTTTCATCATTCTTTTTTATGTAAGAAGGAGGTTTATTACACATTGTCTATTAAAAGTCTACCTGAATTATGTCACAATTTAAAATTGCAAATGAAATATGTGAGACAGACATATGCAATGACAAGTCTGCACTCACTCTAAAAAATGAAGACCAACTAAGAGCAGTTTTCTCTTAGTTGACGTTAAGTTAATTATAACAATAACGATCTTATATAAATCAAAGAAACCTGATTACTTAAAACAATAAGTGTATCTGTGATTGAACTAATAAAGTAGGTATGTTATTAATCCTAACAATTGTATACTTTGCATCTATCATTAACTTGTTGGCATAATTATGTAACGTAGGTTGATTCAATCCTTAACAAATTAATTAAAACAGATAAATATGGTAATAGTTATGAACATCTTAATAGTTTATGTGATTATTTTCTCTTTGTTGATTTACGTAAGACTTGGTATTTTAATCAACTAAACATATAATATTTAGAACAACGAAGATAAAACATTCAATCCCATTATGATCAAGTTATTGTATTAATTACGAAACTAATATTCCATTCTATTAAGAATTATTTGTTAAATCGATTTTCTTCATAATTAAATTAAATAATCAGTTAATCCGTTCAATCAAGAGATAAGTAGGGGGGCGCCGGTGCACCCGCGGTCCTCCCCGCCCGCGCCCCTGCGGCGCCTGTGACCGTGCGAGTGGGGAGTCAGTCTCAGCCTCGACGTTCAACATTCAACTACTTAGCGCCACTTGCACCATTCCACTAACCCGGGGTTAACCGGTTAAACCATTAATCCAGTGTCTAATTGTACTGGATACCATGCTAAACCCCAGATTTAACCGGTTAACCCCGGGTTAGTGAATAGTGCAAGTGGCCCTTAGTCATTCAAGTACGCGTCAACGAAATAAACTTTACTTGTGCCTTTATTTCACGGCAAGCCTGGAACAGTGAACGTGTTACCTTTGCTTTGTGTACCTAATGTATAATAGTGTATGTGCAACATGGAGCAAGTGCTAATCGCGGCGACGGGAATAAAAGGCGCGGGGACGGGCCGGGATGGTTATGTGGGCGTTGGCGGCCTCAAGGCTTTAAGGCGAGGCACGGGAAACGATCGGGACCATGCTTCCGAAACCCCGCCAGCGGCTGTCCGAACTGCGGACTCGACTTCGGAGGAACTGTTTCCCTTTACTTCTCTAAGAGTGCGCCATTTTTTGCGCATTGGCCATCCCAGGGACCCTCGTGTAGGCGACAGACGTCCCCGAGCCTGCCGCCAACGGGTACCCATAAGGGGGAAATCGACGGTTGTGCGCCAAACGGTCATTATATTTGTAGCCCGTTTTAAATGTTAATTATAATATATATGTAAGGTATGTAAAAGAAAGTTCGATTTTTAAATGTAAAACGTTTAGTTTTCTAAATGTTTAGATGAATAAATAACATCTTATTATATATATTTTTTGTTTTATTCATTTACCCCCTTTTCATAAAACTTTACTTTGTTAAATTTGAATCTCAATTGTTTAATCAGTTCAACTATGAAGCTTGTTGTTTGTTGTTGTGTTTTATTGTACTAGTACAATTGATGAAGAATGGTATATTGTACTAGACAAGCTTCATAGTTGAACTGATTAAACAATTGAGATTCAAATTTAACAATTTCTTAGTTCTGGCTAATAAGATGCATAACTCGATGCAATCATGTTCTTAGTTGAACTTATTAGGGTCAAATAGTTGATACAGTAATTCTTCATGTTAACATTGATTTACATCTTAGTTGAAATGATTAAACAATTGAGATTCAAATTTAACAATATCTTAGTTCAGGCTAATAAGGTGCATTAGTCGATGTAATCATGTTCTTAGTTGAACTTATTTGGGTCAAATAGTTAATACAGTAATTCTTCATGTTAATATTGACCTACATCTTAGTTAAACTGACTTGTTTGTATTAGTTGGTACAGTAACTTATCATGATAATAATGATCAAGCCCTTAGTTGATCTTGCTAGGATCAATTAGTTAGCATAATTATTTTTCGTGTAAATATTGAACAAGATCTTAATTGGTTCAGTTACATAGATATAGTAATAGCAATCAGAATTACCTTATTTGATGTGTCTAAGTTCTTGTTAGGCTCGTATGGAATCAAGATGCTTGATTACGACTATCAAGATATTGATAGGGCCAATCAAATTTTTTTTAGAGTGCTCTTTTCGTGAATTGTCAAATCACTTCAAATAATGTAAGGCTCTATGCTATCCAGGTATGGTTCGTTTTTGCCGATTGATGACATATTTCATAATTTCGTGTCAGATATATAGGCGGTCCGTCTGCCATCCGATTTATTTGCATTCACATTGGAGAGATATTTATGTCAGATGAGAGTAATCGCATAATTTTGATTTTTATGAGTAATCAAATATTTTTAAGCGATCCGATCCGATATTTATGCGGATACAGAGTAACGATGTTTTTGCCGGCCACAAAGCATCAAATATTTTTACCGAGGTAGTGTCGTCATATACTTATGCCTCCAATGGAGCATCAGATATTTTTGCACGGCTGCCCACAGTCATATATTTTTGCTGGTGACTGTACTTTGGCTGTAATAAAATAAAAATGACTTTTCTTTTTTTGCATTTTTTTTTTTAATCTGAAGCATTTGAGGCTTAATATTTGGTGAAAGCACTACTTATATATAGGTTAATAATCCAGTAAAAGGAAATTGTTTTTTTCGCTAAGGGCAGTTTGGCCATGCTTACCCGGCTATACCCTTTGAACTCCAGGATGGGACCTGCCTACGCCCATGATATTCATATATACTCGCATGAGAGGGATGCACTGAGAATACTGAGATATAAAGTCAAATGTGTATGATGTATTTTTTTACTGATAAATACGAGGCATTCCGCCAGAATGGCAACTTATGTCTTGGATATGACCCGTATGGCAGCTGCCTTTACCTTTAGGCCGTCAGGCGAAGACCAAAAATATATGTAACACCGTATAGGTAAGGAAGTCTAAGAAAAAAAATTGCCTCGGAAATCAAGAAAATGTATGCTCGAATAGATGGCGCCATAACTATACCCGATATTTGATATTTAACAATTTTAACACACATCAGTGAAAGAACATGAGTCAGTCATATGGCATTCTAAAATAATTAAAATAAAAAAAACCATTTATCCAAATACTGTGACTACAAAATTAACTATGACAACAACTATGAACAAATAAAATATGGAAGCCGCGTTTGAGAACATTACCGTTCAAATTCTCGGGACAATTAGCACACATACACAATTACGCCCACATTTAAATAAGACGATACGTTTACAGAGCCTGTAATCAAAACTGCCAGCCTATTATGGATAGCTTTATCCATCTTTATCCACGTGATAAAATAACTGTCACTGTTTAACACCGTGGGAAAGAAAGTGACGGACACCGTTTTATCACGCTGTCACGTAGACAAGAACGACCATCATATCCGTACAGGTCAACAAAAAAACGTTGTTTTTATTTTATAAACCAATTTAGCCATCCGTCACTGACTGTCATCTCGGTCGAACTGAAGTTGCAAATTGGGTACTTTGTAATACCACCCACTTTTGGTACTTTACGTTGGGCGTTGGGTATGATGACGAACAACTATCGGAAATATATCCTGAAGGACGGTACGGTCGACATTTGTCGGGCATGCCGTCGTCCCGGAGAGTCACTCAGGCATATCATCTCCGGTTGTTCTCATCTTGCTAACGGCGAGTACTTGCACAGACATAATCTCGTAGCCAGGATTATACACCAGCAGCTTGCTCTTCTATACGGCCTTGTGGACCGCGAAGTACCGTACTACAAGTATTCACCTGCGCCAGTTCTCGAGAATGGTCGTGCCACGCTCTATTGGGATCGATCTGTCATCACTGACAGGACTATTGTAGCCAATAAGCCTGACATTGTGATAATAGATCGATCGCAACGCCGGGCCGTGCTCGTTGACATCACAATCCCCCATGATGAGAATCTCGTGAAAGCCGAGAAGGACAAGTCCAGCAAGTATCTAGACTTGGCTCACGAGATAACCGCCATGTGGGATGTTGATTCGACGATCATTGTCCCGATAGTCGTTTCAGTGAACGGTCTAATAGCGAAGAGTCTCGACCAACATCTTGAGAGACTCTCGCTAGGTGGTTGGATCAAGGGTCAGATGCAGAAGGCGGTGATCTTGGACACGGCGCGGATAGTCCGCCGGTTCCTCTCTCTGCAGCCCTGACCACCGGCAGCTTGGGCCTTGCCCCGCTGCTGGCGGCACCCTAGGTTAGGTTTTTTATAATATGTTTATAAGTATTTTGTATTGTTTTTGTAAGTGTTTTTGTATTTTATTTTTATATCCATATTGTAAAATAACCTAACTTAAGACCAAAAATAAATAAAGAGAATAATAAGCATAGTATGATAATCATTAGTTATTCTTGCGTAAAGTCTATTTTTTTATTCGGTAGACTAAAATGTCATTTCATACTATGAAATGTAATTTTAGAGTACCGAATAAAAAAATAGACTTTAATGATGCCTAGAAATGTGTCTGAATTGGCACATAATGTATTGTCTTTGTAAAATAATAATCAAGCCCAAATAGAGTACCGAATAAAAAAATAGACTTTAATGATGCCTAGAAATGTGTCTGAATTGCCACATAATGTATTGTCTTTGTAAAATAATAATCAAGCCCAAAAAGTGTACATAAACAAAGTGTACACAAAATTCATTTTAGTTGACCAACATAATAAATTAAGATTTGTTTTGTTAGTACCATGTTATGAAACCAAGTCCGGGAATAACAAAATTGAATTGAAAACTAGTGACAGTATTGTAAGGTTAATGGTTCCTCGCTAGTCTCACTACCAATAATATCTGAGTGACCGAGCTTCGCTCGGAAAACATATAATAACTCGGAAATGCGCGTTTTCCCAGAGATAAGACCTAGCTAGATCGATTTTTCACCCCCGAAAACCCCTATATACCAAATTTCATCGAAATCGTTAGAGCCGTTTCCGAGATCCCCGAAATATATATATATATATATATATATATATACATAAATAAATAAATAAACAAGAATTGCTCGTTTAAAGGTATTAGATAAGTAACCAGCTATCTAGAAGAATGCAATTGTCACCACCCAGGGTTGTATTTTAATTAACCAGTCTCATTCTCTTTCTTTTGTATAGATATTGAAAATGATCCCAAATAATAAACAAACAATATATACTAATGTTACTGGCCTTAGAACTCACACTGACTCACACCCCATAAGAGGGTCTCTATTGTTTCCCTAATAGTTTTAAGCCATAATGTATTGTTTGCCCGAATTTTCGTTAGTCATAATTCATTTGGTTCAGAAACGCGTCACTTTTCAGGATTGCCATAAAACAAACCTAACCTAACCAAGCCTATCTATAGGATAACCTAAGGAAAATCCTGAAATGTTAACGGTTTCAGTTTTATGACTATTGATAATATGACAAACAATACATTATGACTTAAAACTTTATGGGAAACAACGGGACCCCCCCATCCCCATAAAGCAGCAATTACACTTCGTCGTTCGCCGCATGCTGCATGCGACAGGAAACCAAGTAGCACTACTGATAAGCAAGACTACTTACCACTCTTATTCTATGTCCCATGGCATGTGCGGGGAGGTTGGACTTGAAGCGTGCACGAACTCCACCAGAGTTGCCATGGGGACGGGTCACCTTGCCCCAGATGGCACGCAGCTTGGTCTTCTTGCCGCGGGGCCCTCCGGCGATGGGCGTCCTCTTCTTTGCACGATACACATACACGCAACGCTTGCCAGCGTAGAAGTTAGCGTCGACACGATCACGTGCACCTTCAATCTGGAATCCATTAAGTCTTGTCAACCATCATGGACTAAACAGGTATATTTTTTAATATCACAATAACATGTATCAGTATAAGTAAAACCACATGGTTTGGTTCAGGTTTCAAATGTCTGAAGGCATCATTTAGAAATAACTGTATAAAACAGATGTTATTAAATACACTACCAATTAAATCAGCAGATAAATCGATAACAAAAAACCGAGTACACACACTCGCAATGCTTAATAATTAAGATGGTAAAGAAAGAATCTCAATATTATCTGGCCGGCATTCATAACACACAAAAAAAATTGAGTGTAACAATTACCTTCCTAACCTATAACAGCATGGTTTAACTAACCGAACGCAGAGATCGCACAGCGGTACCTAACAAATTTATAGTAACGAATAATATGATAAAACACACGTACCTTTAAAAGCGCTGTGTTTTCGTGTTGGTTTCTCAAACCACGTTTGTAGCCAGAGAACACAGCTTTGGCATAAAGTCTGCCATGTCGTGGTTTGGACGACACTTTACGTATCGCCTTCGGGGGCTCGGCGGGAGCCGCAGGAGCGACCTTAGCGGCCTTCTCCTTAGGTGCCTTGGTTTTAGGCGCTTTTGCCTTTGGCGCAGGTGCCGGCGTGTCAGCCATTCCTAAAACAGGCTTGGACTGTTAATCACTGAACTAACTTTGCTGCTCACAGCTAAGTCTAGGGTTATGTTGACATTCGAATGGAAACAAATCGGTAAATATCTTCTTTAAAATCGATAATCCAATATTTCTACTATTAACACACAGCGGCAATAATGTTTTACCAGCAATATAAACCTATATTTTAAGTCCGAACCTTAATTTATAAAAGAAATCTTAAAAGTAATGGCGCACTAACCGGATATCAATTGTGGAAAGAACGAACTAGAGCCGGTGTTGCCAAGATTTACCCACTACCCAAAATAATTAATTATGAGGCAAGCTAATGATACAAATTACCCAACTATAAGCCGGTCAAACAAGTTTATCAGTAGAAAATAGTATTTTATGCAACCGTTGTTTAAGAGAGGTCAATAAAGGCGAGTGGCGTGAGTAACAATTTGAGGCGAAGCCGAAAATTGTTAATAAAGACGCCACGAGTATTTTTTGACTCAGTTAAACAACGTTGCATACAATACTTTTTCTACGACCAAGCACTTACTTTGAAATAAAATTGTAAATTTAACAATTATTTTTAATTCAAGAAGTAGCAAAAATGGAGGGTACGGGCGGGAAAAGAATGAATGGATGAATGAAATTAAAAAAAATCATGTCTATGGTTCACTTATTTGTCAGAGATGACATTTAAAATAAGGTTGGCAACACTGTATTTCATTCAATATTTTTTAAGTGGCCATTACACGAAGTATCGTAAAATAGCCAAAAAGATACTGCGTGTATGCACAAATTCTTTTTTGGGGCATAGACTAAAGATTTGTCTTGACAACTATAAGGTAGGGTTTTAAAGGTGTGTGCACGACCCATTAAATGACAAATAAAAGTACGGGAGTAGAAAAAAGTAAATTTCAAATTTTCTATGGGAGGATAACCCTTACCGCCTACATTTTTTTAATTTGCTGCTCTTCTCTACTGACGCAAATGGCTTGACAGAGTATAATACATATTACATTTTCAATTATTAAGGGCTAAAATGTACTAACAAACAAGTTAGAGTGACGTAGCGTAGCCCTAATATGAGATAAGAAACATTTTATTTAATTGAATATTTTGCCATTCTAACTGTAGGACCAGGTCGATTTATTTATGATTATCCTGCAATTTTATCTTATTTTCTTGTTTGTCATCAAAATAGTCAAATGCACATTGACTAATTTGACTTGGTCATACTTGGCAGTATCTACATATTAAATGCGGATTTCCCATACATTTCCTTCATTCAGCCACAGAATAAATATAGCTGGTCAACCAAATCTTGTCAGTAACAAAAGGCGCGAAATTCAAATTTTCTATGGTACGATATCCCCTCGCGCTTACATTTTTCAAATTTGCCGCCTTTTTCTACTGTCAAGATCTGGTTGACCAAGTATAATAATACTACCGTACAAAAATAAAATATTTCTTTATTTCTGAAATAGAATAATAACAGTGTTACATTTATGCTGGCTCCCACGCTAGGCAAAGCCGCCGTAAACCGTAAACCGTATTATTTCTCCCACATGGGAGAAATAATACGGTTTACAGTAAAAACAATAATACTATCTGTTAGTTACAACAATGATATTTAAAAAAAGATAGATAAGGTTATTTAAACATTAAATTATAGAAAATATTTAATAATGGTGGGAAATGTAATTTAAGTCTAAATTACTTGTAATTACAGTTTATACAAATCACAAAAAGAAAAGAAAAAGAGATGACAATTATTAAAACAAACATTATCTTATGCCATTATTAACAAAAATAATTCTTCATTAAATAAAATCTAAATTATAATAAGTAATAATACAAGACGTATGTGTGTGTGTGTGTGCGTGTGCGTGTGTCTGTGTGTGTGTGTGTGAGTATGTGTGTGAGCGTGGTGCGTGTGTGTGGATACTGTGTGTGAGTTTAGTTAATAGAGTTATTAGATTTTCTGTATCTACATATGATAGATGCATTAAGTTCTTTGATAAGAGTTTTTTTGTCTCAAACATGGAGTGTTCTTTAAATTCATATAATCTAACAAGTCGATTGTAAATTCGGGGGTATAAAAAGACAGAAAAATGGTGTGCAAATGTAGTTTTAACTGCTGTAACAGGAATTTTGAAAATACGATTATTAAGTAGTGTGTTGTAGTTAGATGAGCTAAGGACTGTTCTATGTACGTACAGTGCAACCCTTATTATGTAGAGCTTCCTGACACTGAGGACCTGAGCGTCATTGTATAAATCGGTTGTAGGGTACCTAATTGGCTTCCTCAAAGCGACCTTCAGCACCGCCCTTTGCGCTCTTTCCAGTTTTAGAATAATAGAGGAGCTTGACCCTCCCCAGGCAAGAATGCAGTAATTGATGATTGATTGCCCCAGAGCTAAGTATATGGTTTTCAACAGGGAAAAATCTGCTGATTCTCGTAGCAATTTTATTGTGTATATCAATTTTCGCACCCGACCTGAAACCGTAGAGACATGCTCTCTGAAATTTAGTTTTTCATCCATCGTAATTCCAAGGTACTTCACTGTATTTGTTCTTGTAATGTGGTCACAAGTGCAATTTTTATCAAGGGTATTACAGTTACGACTATGGACTTTAATTTCTCGCTGTAGTTTTGGTGCAGAAGCTGTAGTCTTATGGAAACATAGATATTTAGTTTTAGTTGTATTTAGGGTCAAAAGATTCTCCTCTAACCGCATTGACACTAGTGGCATACCATTCTCGACATGTTCACAAACATTCTTCCAGGAGGTCCCTTGGAAAATTATAGCAGTGTCGTCGGCGTAACACAAGATTTCTGTAAGGGGATAAGTGAGATGTCATTTATATACAAAAGAAATAGGGTAGGACCTAGAATGCTGCCCCGTGGTACGCCGAAGAGAACTGGTCTAAGGTCACTAAGATGTTCACCAATTTTAACTCGTTGGCTTTTTTCTGTCAAGTAGCTTGTAAACCACCTTAATGCAGTCCCTCGAAACCCATATGCTTCTAATTTCCTCCGTAGGATGGGGATCGAGACCGTGTCGAAGGCTTTGGCTAAGTCCAGGAAGACTCTGACACAGGCCCGACCCTCATCTGTGTCGAGACAATTTTAGTGAGAAGGGTAACGGGATCTTCAGTCGATATTCCCTTTCTGAAGCCGAACTGGCGCTCAGTTAGGATGTCGTTGCATTCGAGGTAAGAGATTACTCTTTTATTTATAATTCGCTCCAAAAGCTTTGAGAATGACCCCAAAAGAGATATTGGGCGGTAATTGCTGGGTTCATTTTTTGCATTTCCTTTGTGGATCGGAACGATTGCCGCGACTTTCCAGGCTTTTGGGAAAATACCACTCTCAATACTCTGGTTAAAAATTGCTGCAAGTGGTTCAGCAATTTCGGGACCGATGGCTTTAAGAATCTTGTTATTTATATTGTCAATACCTGGTGAACTATCTGGATCCAGTTTCTGAATAAGACTCAGAACTTCATTGTTGTCTGTGGGGGATAAGTATATAGAGTTCAATGTGGGTGGATGAACTTTAACTGTAGCAGCTAGAGACTCTTGTGTTTCATTTTCTTTATTTAGTATTATGTTGGCAAAATTTTGTCCAACAGAAGAAAAATAATCATTGCATATATACGTTTAAGGATTCCTTTTCGAATTGTTTTATTTTTGTCAGATCATACGCAGTAGGCGTTGATAATTTCCGATGTGCAATTTTATTGATAGTTTGCCACAGTTTTTTCGGCGTTTTGCTGTTTCCAATAAGTTCTCTTTTTTCATATTCTGCTTTGAGATTTCTAAGGAGTTTAATAAAGAAATTACGATATCGTGTGTAAATTAGTTTTTTAGTGTCATCGTTAGGAAACTGTCTTGAGATTCGATGGAGTTTATCTCTTTGCTTTGAACATCTAATGAGCCCAGGAGTCATCCAGGGTTGGATACAGAATTTAGAGCGGCTTACTTGAATGCTTTTAGAATTTTTAGAGATCGCATTTGAGACAATAGTGGAGAATACAGACACTGCATCATCAACATTGCTTGCTTGTACAACATGAGTCCAGTCAATAGATTCGAGTTCTTTGTAGGGTCCACAGTAATCAACTTTTAATCTTGATCTCTTTTGAGTTGTGTTCATATTATGACGTTCTAATTTGATACCAATGACTCTTCCTATAAAACTGAAGTTTGACAGCGATTCAAGGATGAATCATGCTATTCCGCAACGGAACTAGCAAAACCGTGGTGTGGCTCATGAATATAGCAAAACAAAACAGCGACATTACTATATTTAGTTCAACCGAAATTTCAGTGCCCCATGTATAAAATAACGTACTTGTGAATCCAAGCGTATAGTGATGGGTAGGACATCAATTTAAAATGAGTTTGTATGAGTACCTCATTTTCTAAAATGAGGTGTTACAATGTCTTACTTCAAATGAGGTGAGGTACTAGCATATTTTCAGCATCGACTATTCCATTAATTCCAACAGCGACAATTTTTTTATGGAAGGTTTATGTATAATTTGTTAACCCGTGCGAAGCCGGGGCGGGTCGCTAGTTATTATATAGAAGTGACTAACTTACCACCTCAGACTAATGTGATGCGCGAGAGTAAATGAGTAAAATGAATAGAAGAGTGAAGTAAGACATTTTTGCGGTACGAAGTACTGCGACAAATTAACAAAATGAGTGGTACAAATGAGGTGCCTCACGAGTGAGCGACTCAACACTACAAGCGTAGCCGAAGCGTAGAATACAATAAAATAAATTTGACGCATTTTTCACCTACGCAATTTTACTATAAATTGACCCATTATTTACTGTAATATTTAGGCTAGTAATCTTATGTGTTTCGTTATGCGCAGTTTACGTTCCGTGGTTTGCTGCGATGCGGGCCAGAAATTTAGTCAGGGCACATGAAACCATATAAAAACAATATCATTTAATGAATAACGAAATTTAATTTTATCGTCATGTTTAATTGATTGACATATAAAATGTATTCATAGGTGAACCAGGATCTATTGAGGGTGCGCCATGTTGCGGAATTTCCTTGGAGGATATAATCAAACGGAGACGCCATGTCTGTAATTTTCTGTACAAAACAGTCTGCCGATTTTTGCGGGGGAGGGGAACGTCAAATGTATGCGTAACGTAAAAATAGCCATGTCAGATAAACGTCAGTCCATACATTGTGTATGACCGTTGGCCGCCTATTTTCGACAGAGGGGAAAGCCTGTCAATGGCTACTCCGTTTAGTTGTATCCTCCAAGGGAATTTCACTGGAACAATTTTTTTCATACTACACTGAATTGTCACCCTATACTTACATGAGAATAACAGCGCCCTCTTGACAATTATCATATATTACTGGTCAGGCTACAAAAATATACAGTACTCAGTTGTGCTGGCATTCTATTCATCGTAGTGGTTACCGGCCGTTCTTCGTAACCAAAGTGCTATTATGGCCTAAGGTTTACGTTAAGTTAAATGGTGGCCCCGAGAGAAGATTGTGTTCTGGAGCTCGCGACCACCTAGATCGACGGGTTTTCGTGGTCTGTGAGCTGATCACAAAGCTATTAGAGGCTGACGAGCCGATATAAGCCGCTTGTGCTGGCAATATAGTGGCAATAAATGAAAATGTTTATTTGTCAAAACTCGTCCAAGTTCTTGGAAAGTATAAAAGTTTCTACAAACGTTTGCGATAATATGTCCGCCCACCAGAGTGAGATAAAGCGAGATATGTCACAGCCGACATATTGGAAGCATTATGTCCAGAAATACAAATTAAAAATACCCGTTTACAAAGAACTCAACTGACATATATATATATAGTACCTAGTAATAAATAATGCTAATAGACACGTACGACCGAGAAATTGGTCTGGTCCGCATATCTCTTTCTAGCTCTTATTCACAGCTGCATGGTTTCGGCTAGGCGCGCACGAGCAACTTTTGTCTCAGCAGCTATTTTATCTCTCATATCAAGTCTATGGCCTCTATGAGTACTTAGTATGAAAGTGCGACAGGGACAAAAAATTTGCGTAAACAAAAGTTGCTCGTGCGCGTCTAGCCTCTAGCCTAACATGTTTAATTGACTGACATACAAAATGTATTCAAAAATATACAGTACTCAGTTGTGCTGTATGCTGTATGTTGATTGATGTGCTGGCAATAGTGGCAATAAATGAAAACGGTTATTTGTCAAAACTGGTCCAAGTTCTTGGAAAGTATAAAAGCTTCTAGAGTCTGTTCGGAAAGAGAAGAGTCGTAGAATGTATTGGGCCTAATACATTCCACGACTCTTCTCTTTCCGCACAGACTCTACAAACGTTTGTAATATGTCGGCCCATCAGAGTGAGATAAAGCGAGATATGTCACAGCCGACATATTGGAAGCATTCTGTCCAGAAATACAAATTAAAAATACCCGTTTACAAAGAACTCAACTGACATATAGTAGTAATAAATAATGCTAATAGACACGTACGACCGAGAAATTGGTCTGGTCCGCATATCTCTTTCTCGCTCTTATTCACAGCTGCATGGTTTCGGCTAGGCACGCACGAGCAACTTTTGTCTCAGCAGCTATTTTATCTCTCATATCAAGTCTATGGCCTCTATGAATAGATACTTAGTATGAAAGTGCGACAGGGACAAAAACAGTTGCGTAAACAAAAGTTGCTCGTGCGTGTGTAGCCTCTAGCTTAACTTGGCTTTTTCTCTTCCGAGCGGTTGGCTTTGAAATGTCTGATTTGGACCAATCAGGACAGACCACGAAAAGTGCCGTAAGAAAGATGGATTGTGGCTCTGTCAACTAATTAGTTTGTATTGAAATTAAATGTAATACGCTTTAAACAGCCACTTTAAAAATTAAAAATAATGATGGACTATTTAGTGAATATTAATTGGAACAAAATAACACCATGTCTCGTTTTATTAGTGCTAGAAATAGTGTTAGAATGTAAGTTTAGCATTGACCGGACTGCTATTGGCCTGATTTTTTCGGTACTTTTGCTTTAGGGCTTATAAATATTTTTTGTGTGACACAGTTTCAGATTGTGCGACGCCCGCAGAAGTGAACAAGCACCTGGAGCTGGGTCGGGACTTCCTGGCGCGAGGGCAGCTCTCGGACGCGCTGACGCACTATCATGCGGCAGTCGGTGCGTGATCATTCCTACATATATCTGCTGTTTTACACTCGGGCCTTATCTGGTGATACTCATCTTATTTTCAGTCAACAATCATCTTTGATCAGTTAACTTTGTAAATTGGTGAGGTGGAGGTCACTTAACATAATTATGGAATACATTGCTGTTTTATGTGGCATGATAAATTAACTGATAAACTTATTTATCTTTTTAGAGGGTGACCCAAACAACTACCTCACATATTTCAAGCGTGGTACAGTTTACTATGCTCTGGGTAAAGCAAAGTTTGCACTGCAAGACTTCACTAAGGTAAGATTGAGGATTCTCTGAGCACACTAGATTTTATGTTATATTATTTTCTGTTATAGTAAGTTGGGAGTTTTTTATAGAGTAATATTCCCTGAAGTTTGCTACGCTTTATAATATACATATATCAATCACTTAAGATTCACACATTTTGTGGTGGATTTTAAGGCACTTAGACTCTGTGTTTTGTTTCAATTGTCATAATGTTTATAGGTGTTGGAGTTAAAAGCTGACTTTACTTCAGCGCAAGTGCAGCGTGCTAATGTCTACCTCAAACTAGCTCAATACAGAGAGGCTAAAGAAGACTTCTTGCAAGTTGTAAGTATTTCAGATACAACTTGTCCTAAATCCATAAAGCTAAGTCCTAACCTAAACCTAAGTCCATAAAAACAGTATATTATGGACTTAGGTCTGCCACTTTTCTCAGGTAATCGGTAAAGTAGTTTCAATAAAAGAATAGTTAATTTTTGGTACTTAATCTAGCTAAAGTTACATGTACCCAAGCGTTCAACCGGTCTGTAACCATAATAACTTACTAACTTAGTCTTAGTTTAGTGGGAAAGGTTGTGGAGGTAAATTTGAACATTCCATGCAGTGGAGTAACTTAACCAAAGAAAGGCCATGGCAAGTTCATCATATGGGGCCAATGGGGCCCTGTTCTCAGTCTCTTTATTGAACATTAGGAAAGGTTGGAGGCTAAGTGTGTACCCTGTGAGATGGTACCCTATAGTGTGTATACATTTATTTAGGCTGCATCTTAACAAACTGCACACTTCAAGATGCATCTCATTACTCAATGCACAATTGTAATAAAACAACAATTACAAAACTCTTATTCCATTTTACTATTGCCATTGAATCACATGAATAAGTGTCCTTTATGAAGTCCTTCTTATTTGTAAAATGTTACTAGAGAGCAGCTCTACTAATTATTAATTTATGTTTTATCTCTTTCTTACAAATACATAAGTCAAAATGACAGATTAAGACAAACAATTAATAGCTAAATATCTGGGTGACCGAGCTTCGCTCGGAAAACATATAAAAACTCGAAAATGCGCGTTTTCCCAGAGATAAGACCTAGCTAGATCGATTTTTCGCCCCCGAAAACCCCCGTATAGCAAATTTCATCGAAATCGTTAGAGCCGTTTCCGAGATCGCCGAAATATATATATATATAAATAAATAAATAAATAAATAAATAAACAAGAATTGCTCGTTTAAAGGTATTAGATTGAAGCTTGTAGTGTAGGGATAACCATCCCCAGCCACCCCCACCAACGACCAGTGAAACCTGCGTCGAAACATGTTGTAAGTCAACTATGAATGTGTGAGTTTGATGGCACTAGTTTTCATGCTAAAAAGAAGTCATTTCATATTCGATAATTAGTTTATTATAATTCGTGAATACCGTCCATTTGAATTTTATTTGTAATATTTTACAGTTAGTATTTTCCTTGCGTTAGTGTTGTGAATAGTTTCTGGTTTCTCTTGCTAGTAAAGTTTGTTTAAATCTCATGCCTTGAAACCCACGTAATGCTCCAGACACCACTTCGAATCACTTGTCACTCTCGTGTTTCAATTTTACAATCTTTCGCTTGCTCGATGTTAGATATGTATACTATGCATGTGTGAGTGCGCGCCGCTGTGTTTGTATTAACCTGTTCGGTAATGCATTAGAATAAATCAGTGTTAAACTAGCTCGCTTGTTTGATGGTCGTGCACCCTCCCGTAGCACCCCCTGCGCAGATCTAACACGTGGCGACGTTCGGACTCGCGTTTAAAAAATAATTATGGCCACGGGAGCAACGTTTGGCGTTCTTTCGACCTTTGACCACACTTCGCAGGACTGGATCAGCTACAAATCTCGGCTAAGTCAATGGTTTATTGCCAACGACATAGATGAGCAAACCGATAAGTCCGCGGTCAAGCGAAGAGCAATCTTATTAAGTGCATTAAGCGAATCGTCGTTTAAGTTAGCTAGTGACCTGGCATTGCCAAGTAAGGTGGAAGAATTGGAGTATGCAAAAATAATCAAAATCCTCGACGACCATTTCACTCCAAAACGACTCGGGTTCGCGGAGAAATCTACCTTCTATTCGGCAACGCAACGGCCAGGTGAAAGTCACACTGAGTGGGCAGCCAGGATTAGAGGATTGGCGGCACATTGTGGGTTTAAGAATTTGGAAGAAGCCTTGCTGGATAAATTTATCATGGGCATGGCGGCGGGACGCGAGAAGGATAAGCTGTTCGCCCAGAATCAACTGGATCTGACCCTGGCCAAGGCTATCGACTTGGCAGAGAGTGTACGGTGCGCGCGCCGCGCCACCGCCGCGCAGGCTCCGGGGGCGAGCGCAACGGGCGCCGGCGCTGACGTGGCGGCAGCGGGCCCGGACTCCGTGTTCAACATCTCCAAAAAAGAGAAATGCAATGTGTGCGGGTTTACCAATCATAAGACTAATCAATGCGGCTACAAAAACTATAAGTGCAAAAAATGTAATAGGAAAGGACATTTACGTAAGATGTGCACGTTCAAGGACGCAGTGAAATTCGTGGAGGAAGGATTTGAGGACGAAGGAGACGACGACCTCACTGAAAATGTGGAACAACGTCAGTCCTTACAGGCTAAATATTATAGAGGAGTTCAGAGACCGAATTTTAAAATTAATGATAACGTGTGGCTAACTAAATACACAAATAATAATAAGAAAATCACTTGGATCGAAGGTATCGTAAAAAAACAGATTGGAAAAGTTATGTACCAAATTTATGTACCAGAACTGGACTGCGAGGTAACCAGACACATCGATCAATTGAGGGCGCATCCATCCCCCATACAAAGCGACATCTCGCAGTGGGATCCCGACGTCGTGCCGGACATACCGTCGTCATCGTCGTCGGAAGCCAACGCGCAGGCCGCTACTGTCGCGCCCGCGACTACGAGCCTTAGCTGCGCTGCGACGCCTGCTGCTGGCGAGCAGCCACCTTCACAGCCAGAAGAGGGAGAGGAACTGGATGTAACTGCCAGACCAGTAGACCCAGACCCGGCTCAGGCCGGAGGTCCATCAACGCCAACTGCCGACTACGTCGCTAGGCGAAGATATGCGATAAGCCCTCAGTTCGCCACCCCCCCGCAAGTGCAGGACACTAATAATTACGATACCGAGTGATTTACTAGTTTTAGGTTAAGGTCATTGTAATAGTACCTAGGTATATTCCTAGCTATAAGGTGGAGGGATGTTAGATATGTATACTATGCATGTGTGAGTGCGCGCCGCTGTGTTTGTATTAACCTGTTCGGTAATGCATTAGAATAAATCAGTGTTAAACTAGCTCGCTTGTTTGATGGTCGTGCACCCTCCCGTAGCACCCCCTGCGCAGATCTAACACTCGAGTATTAATATTAGCAAGAAAACAACAACTTTACCCGATTGTAAAACAAATCACTATTTAATATTTAATGATAACAATGAAATAATGTTAGGTACGTATAGGTGTATAAATTGTAAGTAGGTAGGTACCTACTAATTGTTGCAATGAGCCACGTATTATACGACTAATGTGATAAAGCATGTATAATATTCACTGACGTAATTTATTTTTTTGTATTCTGTCGTAACACCCGATGCCATTGCTTCACTGGTTGTACAATGTACATTATATTACTAAGTTCTAGAAACACGCCTAGGTTTTTTTCTGTAGGTGTGTAATTTTAATTATTGATGGCTATATATCCGATAACATTAGGTCTGATGTTGTAATATTATTTACAGTACATATGGGGCTACTTTTCCGCACTAGTGCGTAAAATAGCACTTTTCGTGCATATGTCGAAACTTTAAAGTGCCATAGGTACTGTAAAACGTTGTTCGATACACGTGCGAATAGGTAATTCGCAACTCATGTCGATTTAAAACACTCCCTTCGGTCGTGTTTTAATTTATCGCCACTCGTTTCGAATTTCCTCTTTTTCGCACTTGTATCGAAAATAACTATTACAGTACATGTGGCCCTATTTTCACGCACTAGTGCGTAAAATAGCACTTTTCGTGCGATGTCAAAAGTTTAAAGGGCCATATATACTGTAAAACGTTGTTCGATACACGTGCGAATAGAATTTCCTCTTGTTCGCACTTGTATCGAAAATAACTATTTTATATAGGCTTTTTTTGTGCAATTACAATAATATCTGTTTACCTAACAGTATATAAATATATTTTTTGTAAGTAAATGTAACATTTATAAGAACTTTTCATGGACTTTCGTACCGGTCGTATCCGAAAATATTCACTCAATCCAATAATGGTATTTCAAACGCCATAATAGTTTTTAGAGGCCTATATAACGTCACTACACCACAAACTTTAGGATTAGAGCAAAAAAAAAACATCCATACAGCACGATTTAAACATGTATGCCAATTGCCAAACCTTTTAGGCCAATCAAGTTAGAGCAAATAAAATCGTTTTAATACCTACGGTCCCACGCAATCCCAAGAGGTGAGGTGTGCATACATTTTGGGAGGCTTGGCAGATACACTTTTCCTTGGATTGCCAAACCACTCGATGTAGAAGGAACTAACCATCAATTAAAATGGCACTACCAGCAGGGTTTTGTGGATCAGATACCTACTGGCGAGAAGGAGTTTTCAGATTTTTAACATGACCATATGTATAACTGTATAGCTTCTGCTTCATTTTTGAGCCGGTTTAAGCAGAGCTCGATCATACGTGTCTGTACCACTTTATGGCGAAATCTACCAATATGCAACAATGTTATAAGGTACAGTCTGGCAAAACAATTTTGTCAGTTACAGTAAATTAAAAAAACTATACTCACAAGAACATTGAAGTGTAGGTGCTATTAAAATTAACTTTAAAAGATCATTTTGAACAGGAACAGCTTTACTGTTACTGTCTCCATAGCTCCATACATGGTGGTCTGATGACATAATGACTAATAGCGTGTGTTTGTCGACAGACATACGCAGACCCATATAACAGCGAAGCGGTGGCGCAGTACCACAAGATCGACGAGTACATGGAGGACTTCAGGCTGGTGGAGGCGTACTACCGCGGCGGCGACCACCGCGCCGCGGCCGATCTCGCCACGCGCCTGCTCGAGGTGTCGCCGTGGTCCGCGCAGCTGCGACAACTGCGCGCCGAGAGCTACATAGCCCTGGTTAGTGCGCGTGGTTACGGGTACCTATACCTACTTACGCTAATTGTACTTATAAACTTAAATAGATGTCATATATTAAAGAAAAACTGACAAAGGCCGGATCCACTCCACTCCACTCCACTGGAGGTCTTCGTCACTTTTTCTTTAATATATGACATCTATTTCAGTTTATAATTTATTGTATAGTAGTGTGACTACTTAAAAAACACAACAATAAAATAATTTGATTTGTTCCCATAGTTGTGTAATTTTACTTAGTTTAGGTTCGTCAACTACAATTCTACTACCTATATATATTACGTGGAACTGATTTTGGTTATGAAGATCCTTAGAGCAGGCTTTATCCAACAGGGGATACCAAATGGTTTACTGTCTTAACTGTCACTTTGATACGAATAATACGTGAGTCAGGGCTTTTCTCTATCCGTATCATAACTTGTGCTCCTCCATATTATTATTTCACTACTTTGGTCCAATAATCTCATATAGTACTGCGGTATTAAAGTTTCACACCTACGCCATTGTTGAATGAGTACAGTTACGGCATTCACACTCACACACACATACTTACCATAAATGATTAAAAGTGATAACTGATAATTTAATGAGGCTTATTGTAAATATGCCACTAACTATTGAATGTTATCTTCCAGAATGATCTATTCTCCGCTGTTTCTGACATTCGGTCTGTTAATCGGCTCCAACAAGACTCCACGGATGGCTACTACCGGCTTGCGACTTTGTTGTATCAACTGGGTCATGTCAGTGATGCCCTAAAGGTAAATAATAATTATGATATCACTAACAGTGTACGAAAAGCTGAAAGGTTAAGCTCTCTTTGATTAGACCTGTGTCATAATTTTGAGTCCCCACTCTTTATTTTTAACCGACTTCCAAATCTAAAAGGAGGAGGTTATCAATTCGGTTGTATGTTTTTTTTTTAATGATTGTTACTCCATATCTCCGGCATTACTGGACCGATTTTGAAAATTATTTTTTTGATTGTACGTATATGCATCAGATTGGTCCCGTTTGTCAAAACTCAGTTCTGATGATGGAATCCATGAGGAATCGAGGGAACTCCTCAAATCTTAAAGGCATACATATAGTGATTTTTGTGTTTTTATCAACAAATCAAGCATTTTCATTAAAAACTGTCGCATTTGATGCAGTGGAACTGCTGATGATGATCAGAACAGAACTCTTCAACGACGCATAGTACAGTTTGGCGATTTGACCTCTTCGTTATGTTTGTTAAATAAGTTAAGTTTTTAAGCCACATTTTTGTCAAGCTCGAATTCTGATGATGGAATCTATGAGGAATCGAGGGAACTCCTCAAATCTTAAAGGCATGCGTATATAGATTTTTGTATTTTCATCAAAAAATCAAGCATTTTCATTAAAAACTGTCGCATTTGATACAGTGGAACTGCTGATGATGATCAGAACAGAACTCTTCAACGACGCATAGTACACGTTTAGCGATTTTGATTTCGACTTGGACTGGGAGACCCGGACCCGGATCCGGACTAGGGCCCGGACTCGGACCCGGCCCGGTTCGGACCCGGACCTAGACTCAAACCCGGAGCCGGACCTGGACCAAGACCTGGACCTGGATCCGGGCTTTTATCTGGACCTGAACCTAATATTGATACCCGAGCAAGCGAAAGATTCCAAATGTGAACCACAAGCGTAGCGAGTGGTTCGAAAAATGGAATCTTGAGCGTTACGAGGGTTTCAAAGCACGAGGGTTAAATAACAAATTTTCCCCCAAAATTTAAAACAAATAACTATTCTTTCACCGGGGTGTCCCTCATGGAAGTCGGTTTTTTTTCTTAAAAATTATTATTATTACTTATACGAATGTTAAATTTTCATATCTCAAATAGACTTCTTTACATTGTGTTTGTATTCAAATTATGTAGTTTGATATCTACAAATTATTTTACAAAAAGTGGTGCTTTAAAATACACATTCATTTAAAATATTTTATCGTATCATAGGTAAATCTCTAAAACTGGCGCCTGTGAACATAAAAATTGTTGCCATATGCATATACTTATATGTCGTTTTTGTTAATTTTACGCATTCATTCTGTTTGGCTAATAATACTGGACCACTTTAAAATCATACTAAATAAACGCAGAAAATGATAATTGCCTCAACTTGGCAAGTCAACCTGCAGATATACGTGAAGATATAAGTATCACATTATGTTGTATGTATCGTAACAGGAAGTCCGCGAGTGCCTTAAGCTAGATCCGGAACACAAGAAGTGCTTCCCGCTGTACAAGAAGATCAAGAAGGTGGACAAGTTGCTGCTGGAGTGCGAGGAGCTGAGCGAAGCCCGCGACTACGTCAAGTGCATGAGCAGCGCCGAGAAGGTGCTCAAGGTCGAGGACGAGGTCTCGCTGGTCGTGTTCGAGGCCAAGCGGTGGCTCTGCAGCTGCGCGACCAAGGTTAGCTGTCTGTCTGCATTTTTAGGGTTCCGTAGCCAAATGGCAAAAAACGGAACCCTTATAGATTCGTCATGTCTGTCTGTCTGTCTGTCTGTCCGTCTGTCCGTCTGTCCGTCTGTCTGTCCGTCCGTATGTCACAGCCACTTTTCTCCGAAACTATAAGAACTATACTGTTGAAACTTGGTAAGTAGATGTATTCTGTGAACCGCATTAAGATTTTCACACAAAAATAGAAAAAAAACAATAAATTTTTGGGGTTCCCCATACTTCGAACTGAAACTCAAAATTTTTTTTTTCATCAAACCCATACGTGTGGGGTATCTATGGATAGGTCTTCAAAAATGATATTGAGGTTTCTAATATCATTTTTTTCTAAACTGAATAGTTTGCGCGAGAGACACTTCCAAAGTGGTAAAATGTGTGTCCCCCCCCCTGTAACTTCTAAAATAAGAGAATGATAAAACTAAAAAAAATATATGATGTACATTACCATGTAAACTTCCACCGAAAATTGGTTTGAACGAGATCTAGTAAGTAGTTTTTTTTTTATACGTCTTAAATCGCCTAAATACGGAACCCTTCATGGGCGAGTCCGACTCGCACTTGGCCGCTTTTTTTTATAAAATGGGACATGGGACGCTTATGATTACATGATGTGTGGGTTTATTTACAGCGTTTAGGTACCTACGGAACGTTTTAAATGATTGGTAATAATAAATCACTATCGACGTTCCTTTTTTTAATTTTATTAATTATTTTGTAAGAAACAACTTGCTTGCATTGCTTATATGCTTTGTATAGACATCCTCATCAAAAGTTTAATTGTATGATATAAAAATAAAATGTATTCTTTAACTTGAAATGTATACGAGTTTAATGATTCCTCAGTAATTAGAAGTGATAAAATACATAGGAATAATAAGTTAAATAGTTAGCCATAATCTGAGGGCCTATCGCAAACATCTTCGGTCGGTTGACAATTTGCCTCTATCTTGTATCTTCGTGAGTTATAAAATAATATCTATAGTAAATTTCATCGAAATCGTTAGAGCCGTTTCCGAGATCCCCGAAATATTATATATATATATATATATATATATATAAATAAATAAACAAGAATTGCTCGATTAAAGGTATTAGATTCAGGGTAGGCCCTCCGGTTGTGTTAGGTCGGCGGTCGGCGCTGCCACGCCTGGTGAGAGCTACTCGTGTAACCTGTGACACGTTCCAGGAGGAGCAGTACACGGAGGCGCTGGGGCACTGCGCCGCGGCGCTGGCCATCAAGCCGGACGCGCGCGTGCTGTGCGACCGCGCCGACGCCATGCTCGGCCTCGACATGTTCGACGACGGTGAGCTCACACCACAGACAAGACATCCTCTAGACTGAGCATAGTAACGCTACCCCCTCTGCCACTTATACGGTAGTTTTACTCCATCTTCGAGTCAATCCCGTGCCGTGATTGGTCCGTGTCTTTGAACGGACCAATCACGGCACGGGATTCGCTCACCTCGTCTCCCCGCACCCCCGTATTTTTGGCAGCATGGGTTTCATGAAATAATTGCTCTAAACTCAGTCTAGAGGATTCCTAGTCTATGGCTCACACCTTACACTACACGCCACAGCCTTATGAATATGTTATTTTATGAGTAATATCTGGGCGATCGAGCTTTGCTCGGAAAACATAAAAACTCAAAAACGCGTGTTTTCCCAGAGATAAGGCCTAGCTAGATCGATTTTCATGCGAATTTCATCGAAATCGTTAGAGCCGTTTCCGAGATCACCTAAATATATACATATATAAATAAATATATGATTATATATACAAGAATTGCTCGTTTAAATGTACATATAAGATTATAACAACCGACTTTGATTATATTCTTTCCATAAATACATGGCTAGAATTAACTCCACCATAACGCAAAAAAATATTTAAGCTTTAGAAATATCTAGAAAAAAAACGACTCATTTATTCTTTCACCTAATCGTATATACATCGATCGATGGAAAATAGTAACTCGGTATTTTCGTATACGAATGCAAGCCTCTTTGTTTTACCCGAACAAGAAATTATAAAAACGTCAGTGTTAATTCTCTGACACGATTTTTCTCCATTTACCGTGAGCTTCCTATCACCGAGCTTCCACTGTAGCTTGTTCCATTTGATTTAAACAAATATTAATTTATTTGCAGCTATACATATGTACAAAGATGCACTAGAATTAGATGAAGGGTTCCAGAGAGCAAAGGACGGCCTCAGCCGCGCGCAAAAACTGCAGAAACAGTCGGAACAAAGAGATTATTATAAGATTTTAGGCGTTAAGAGGTAAGTTCTGAACCACTGCTTGTTTAATTTTATTTTCGGCTTGTTTAGTTTTAATTTTTAGGGTTGCGTTCCCAAAGGGGAAAAACGGGATCCTATTACTAAGACTCCACTATCTGTCTGTCTGTCACCGTGATGTATTTCTGTTGCCGCTATAACAACTAATACTAAATACGGAATTAAATAAATATTTAAGTGGGGCACTCATACAACAAACGTGATTTTTGAAGTGAAAACTTCTTTAGCGGCGCTGTGCACTTTTTGTGATGGGGAAAAAATGTTAAACTCGTAACAGGAGTCACGTGACCGTAAGACGGACACGTGACCTGATCGAAAAACTGTTATACTTGGTCAACCAGATCTTGTAAAAAAAAGGCGGCAATTTTGAAAAATGTAGGCGCGAAGGGATATCGGTCCATAGAAAATTTGAATTTCTCGCCTTTTTTTACTGACAAGATTTGGTTGACCGGCTATACTTTAATGGCATTGAGTTTTTCTTTATTGATTTAAATGCCATCTAGTGAGTTTCGCTCCAACTGGTATTAATATAACTCGAGTACTAACAGTGATATGCTTAGGGGTTTTAGTAATGCGACGAAATAACGCTAGATGGCGTTACCCTCAATTATACATAGTGCTGCAGACATTTTGCAATAGTGATTGAGTTTTCACTTCTGCCGGCACTCCCTGAGTGCAACCCGTTGTTTTTTTGACGTTTTTTTTTGTAATGGTACGGAACCCATCGTGCACGAGTCCGATTCGCACTAGGCCGGTTTTTTTACTAGTACATATCTGAAATCTAATCTCGTGGTCTGTTGACTCTGTTGTGTGTTGAGGAAGTATTTATTAAGGTAGTTGTGTTGTGTACTACAGGACAGCAAATAAGCAGGAAATCACTAAGGCGTATCGGAAGGCGGCGCAGAAGTGGCACCCCGACAACTACCAGGGCGACGAGAAGAAGGTTGCCGAAAAGAAATTCATCGACATCGCCGCAGCCAAGGAGGTACTATGTCTGATATTATAGTCTATCCTAGCTAGTGGATTAAGGATTTTTTTTATCGCACTTGCTCATAGCATAGCCCTTTTTAAACAGGAAAATTGAGATGTGCTAATTGAATAATTAATTCAAGTGACATGTGTTAAAATTATCTGTGCGGGATGCACGCTTATATTAGCCTGGGTGGGTAAGGGGCAAGCGGCGTCTGAAACGTGCAGGCATATTGAGCTATCTTTTATCAGGAGAAGGCAATTAAAAATTAAAACCACCGGCCTGTCTAAATAATAGTTTTTGGGGTAATAAAAAAGGCGTGAAAAATGTTTTAGGGCTCTATATCAACCTGTATAAGAAGTATCATAATTACTCAACAAGATGGTAGGTACCTAATTTTCATGATGTAGAGACAGTTATGTTCGGTAAGTGGTAACGTGTCGGTGGTGGCAGGTGCTGACGGACCCCGAGAAGCGTGCACAGTTCGACGCGGGCGTGGACCCGCTGGACCCGGAGTCGCAGCGCGGCGGCGGCGGCGGCCCCTTCAACAACCCCTTCCACCACTTCCAGCAGGGCGGCTCCCCCTTCCAGTTCAAGTTCCACTTCAACTAAACATATCCACAGTACAAGAACAGTAGTGAATCTTCATAGAAATGTGCCGCTGCCGGCTTGAATATGTGCGTGCGCGCCGGGCGCCGTGTACGCACGCGCTGCCACGCACACATTCGCATAATATACGGGGGAATACGGTGGCGGCAGTGTGGGCCGTACCGCGACTGTGATCGCGCGCATTCGAGTACGCTCGGATTTGCCTGCTCTTACCGGCCTTAATTTATACCTTATTTATGAATTGATTGAACATTTCATTATATTATATAAATAGAATACGCAAATAATATATAACTAAAAATAAAAGTGACAACCCTAAGCGCCAACGCAAGAGTAGGTAAATAACTTGCCGAGCGGCCTTAGATTCACTACTGTTCTTAGTGTACTGTGACATATCGCTCGGCGCGCCCTTGCGTGAGACCAAACAGATAAGATACCACCTACACTACACACGCCAATACGACTGACTTTCACGGCTTCACTCATTATTAACAATGGCGTATCTAAATTGAAAATAGTTATTTTTAATTTAAGTCGAAAATGTAAATATATTGATATTTTTTAATCTTCTTTAGTTGGTTTTACGCTAGGTTAACGCGGTTAGATGAATTACCTGCCCCGAGGCTCCCGGTCGCACCCTAGCCACAGAATAAATAATAGTCCTAAGTACAGAAGACTCACTCTCTAACAAAACGCGTCTGTTACGATCAGCACAGATATGGCCGCTAGGTGGCGACAGCGCCACGCGCGGCTTATGGCTTTCCCCAAAATTGGGGCCGAACGGATGTACTTTTAGCTACCTGTAGCAAAGCGATGAAATCGCGGAGTGAGCCACGCCTGCCCTAGCCTTATATAGTTATTTGTAATCAGTGTCAACAGCATACATGCAATACGCATTTTCCTTCAAATCTTCCTATACTTGTAACAGACTGGATCCGGGGGTGCATACTGGATTACATGCCGTAAATAAATGTTATTTATCGGCAAAACTAGTCTTATTTCTCTAGAATTATGTACAAATCAAAAAACATTAAGTCTATTTATTTCAAGTACATAAACTACTTGTTTAATTACGAGGACAATGTTTCGCCACTGAGATTGCTCGTGATTGCATTCTGCATTTGAATCACCACTTGCCTTAACGGAAATCTATTCATTTGTTTTAAGCACTATGGTGATTAATTGCTCGCCAAAACTCTTATTCCTAATGTTTGTCAGCATTAAAAAAAAAGTTTGTACATTAGTTAATTGCGTGTGTTCTTTGCAGATTTTTGTTAGTTCTCAATATCACCTCGAGAGCTTTCTATCCTAATAGAAGTGTCGTAGACATTTTTTATTTTGCCTGCCATTACGTTACTGTCATACAACAATAAAAAATAGGAAAATAATCTTTGGATGTACAAACTTCTTTAATAATGTTTTTGTATAATCATCAAGAGCTTGCTATTTATCAAAGAGTGTGATAGTAAAGTGTCATTCAATAGAACTTGCTAACTATGTAAACAAAACTTACTAGTAAATTGACATTCAGTGTCAATTTTAGTATGGCGGTTTGTTTACATAGTTAGCAAGTTCTATTGAATGACACTTTAGAAGAGACGTAAAGTCTAAGAAAAATTGTGACGCCCATAGTTTGACAGCTGCTTTATACATATGTATAGTGCTGCACTGCGTCATGTTTTGTGGTCACAGGATTGTCAAACGTCAAGTTTTGGCATTTTCGAATTATTCTAAACAAAAATTAAACTTAACACATCTTATACAATCAATGAATCTTTGCTATTTATATAATTTTGTTGATTGGGAATCGGAGTTAGTACTTTAAAGTTTGAATTTTTTGTAACATATAATGATTCGTTTTATTTATTTATTTTATTTTTAAAGTACAAAATCGCATTTGGAGCTAGCATTACCAATATACAAATCAAGCGTTGTCACAGAATAAATAATAGTACTAAGTACAGAAGACTCACTCTCTAACAAAACGCGTCTGTTACGATCAGCACAGATATGGCCGCTAGGTGGCTACAGCGCCACGCACGGCTTATGGCTTTCCCCAAAATTGGGGCCGGAACGGACGTACTTTTAGCTACCTGTAGCAAAGCGACGAAATCGCGAAGTGAGACACGCCTGGCGTTGTTTACAAATATACGGTAACAAATATGATGACTACAGCAATAATAAATTGTCTAAGAACTAAATGTTAAGTACATACGAATATAATTACAACGCCTCCGTACTGTCATAGTCGGCTAGCGTCTGATATAGAAGTATATTATAAATAAGATTGTAAGGTACCCTGGCGATTAAAAATTCGTTGCATATTTCGTACACTGTTCCTTCAGGATAATAATTTCACATTTTGCTTACGTGACTACAACCAGGTTTGAGTTCGTTGTAACTGAGTGACGTAAGCGACGGCTTGTGACTGTTGTTCGTAGCTTTCTGTGATATCTTCGTAACATCACGCTTTAGTCGCTCAATTAGAACGAACTCAAACCTGTACCTGTAATGTTACCTTAATAAGCATTTATTAGGTAACGACTTACAACAAGCTCTGATAAACGGATCAGAGATTGTTCAAGAGGTGAAGTTCTTAGATCGGCGCGCGTACAAGAAATATTTTGTTGGGAAGATCACGTTTAACTTAGCAGTGTAGGAAAGGATACCGATCTCAAAATACTACGCTAAGTGAGGTCCTAACAATCTGTAACCGAATGAGGTACGGTTGCACCACGTATTTGGGCGAATTAACTTTTTGACCGACTGTTTTAAGTGTCTCTTGCGTTACTCAAAATATCTCGGGAGTTACCGAGAAATCGGGCTTCAAGTACCTAAGATATACATTGTTTCTGTTAATAAGGTTTAACAGTTGAGGCCTTTAATGTTTTAAGAAATAGGAAAGCCATTTTTTAAAGGTGAAATTTTACTAAGAAGTCTGATATGTCATTCAAAAAGTAGATTCGCCCAATTACGTTCGTTTGCTTGTCGATTGTGTTTGGTGCAACCGGACTAACTAATAATTTATTTTATATATGTTATTTTGTTGTGATTCTTGTAACTTTGTAAATATTATAGAATAATAAGTCATTATGATAAACAATTTGTTTTATTTATTGTCGTATTCGTCGTAATACATTTATGATAATTCAGTCTTATTTTTTATGTTTAATATTAGCATAAATAAATCTCCGCGGGTGAACGCTCTGACTAAATAAATTAGGACTGTGTTGAAGGCTTGTTGGGGGATTCAGTCGTGGTTAACGTGGTTTCCTGGGTAAGTTTGTTTTTCGAGACAGATTCTATCTCGTTACCGAGTCTAGCCTTGTCCTCTCCTTTCTCGCAGACGTATCTATGTTTGAGTCCGCAGTCCTGGCCCCTGTAGACGTACGCGCGCGCCGCGGGGTCGTGGATGAGCGCGAGGCAGCGGCCGTCGCCGACCACGGTCACGTTGCCGCCCGCGCCGCCCGACACGGGCCGCGCAGAGTTGGACCAGATCCAGAGCAGGCCTGGATTGAGCCCGCCGGTCCACCAGTCCAGTGCTGTTATTGTTAGTAATTAAGTCACATATTAATAATGTTTTTATTATATAACTAACTATATACTTACGCCTCCGAATAAACACAGTAGTGACGCTTAAGTTGCGTTGCCAATTTATATAGTGCCGGTTCATATAAAACTTAATTTTGAATATTTATGTTATTTCCACTCAGAGTCACAATAACGACTATCACGAGCTCTTTCGGTCCATTGCAAGAAATAAAGTGTTTCAAAATTTCATATGTAAGTAAGGTCATAGAAGGTTGTAATGAGTAGAAATAATTTGGAGGTACAAGATAGAAATGCCCAATTAATGTTTGTAGCCAAGAAGTGTTGGGCAAGACGTTGATTACTTAGCTTAGAAGTTTTGTCCTGCTGTCAACCATAATTTAATTTTAGGGAATTTCCTTATGTTACCACTTGATAGTATTTTAGTAAAGTTATAGGTACCTCTTATTTTGCTATCGCTGAGCAAGTGCGCGAACAGCTGCCGGCGCTCGGGCTCCGCCTCCAGCTCCAGCAGGTTGGAGCGCAGCTTGCGGCACGCCAAGTTGGCCGTTTTCCAGTCCGCTGCCGCCGCTGACAAGTGGTAGCATGTTTCACCGACTCGCGTGAAATTTGCCACACAGGGATCTGCAGAATAACGACATTTTTTATCTACTTTTTATCCACTACGGCTGCTATCATCCCCCATAGGTACTGTAATAAAGGCAAGGCGGCACTATACCGGCTGAGTCCCGTGGCAAGTTGTTTACAAAAGCGGCAAAAAGTTGTGAAATCAGTCTTTTACAGAACCAAAATAAAACTATCGAAACTTACCTGGGTGATGATTAGAACCGGCTACCAATACATGCATCGACTCCTCTAATTTTCTCAACCTCTTTTCCATTAGATCGGCTCTGTACACCAATTTTTCAATGGCCGATAGCAAGTACAAGTCGGTCTCTGTGACCTGCTTTCGTGGAGGATCGTCTAACCTATCTATGGAATTTGGTCGATGAGGTTGTTGTTGATAAGCTGGAATTGGTTTGTTTTGCTGTGAAGGTGTCTGTAGGAATAGGAAAAAAAATCAATAAGCACGTTTAGGTACAACGTACATCTCTAGTACTAAGTTACCTACTAATATATGATACGTACATACTCGTAGCTGGGTTTGAACTTATCCTTATACGGATTAGGGGGCCTATTGACTATCTTCCCGGGGCCGGGTGGCGGCGGCGGCGTGGCCGCCCACTCCTCGTAGGGCCGCGAGCCCGCAGGGCGCGGCGCGGGCGGCGGCACTAGCGGCGTATCGATGCGGTCCGTTATGTAGTAGCCCGACGATGGAGGAAGCGCCATTATTCTACCTGTTGGATTTAGTTCGCACCGAGGTAAACGTTAAGATGGTTGAACCGTACAATGAACATTGCAAAATCTAGTCCCATCCCATCTGCTAAACATCCCTTTCGTAATACGTATAGTTACAGAATAAATAATAGTACTAGGTACAGAAGACTCACTCTCTAACAAAACCCGTCTGTTACGAAGTTACGATCAGCACAGATATGGCCGCTAGGTGGCGACAGCGCCACGCGCGGCTTATGGCTAGCCACCAAAATTTCAAGCGTCAAAATATCTATCAGAAACGTGTAGCTTCCATCCAAACACGTCATTAAAACATCGAACGCACCTTGCCTGCCTGGGCGTTCCCCGGCGGAGGTGGCCCACTCCTCGAGCAGAGCGCTCCACGGGCCTGGGCCCGCGACATCGCACGTGTCGTCGGGAGCAGTCGAGTTCGACGCGTGCACGCCGTTTACGATAGCTACGGTGACTGCCAAAAACACCAACCTCATTATGTCTGAAAAAAAAACCTATTTAGTAAAACAGGACCTAGAATCTAAAATTTTAGGACTTTGTCGTTGCCAAATCATAAAGTGTCCGGCCCACGACCGGCCATTTCAGGAACCACCTAACTTTATAGGGTTTCGTAGTCAACTAGGAACTATTCGTTTTTTTTTATAAAATTACCAATCCTCATTGACTTATATTATTACCTACTTCGTAAAGACGGGCCTTACGGACGCTACGAATTGGGTCAGTAAATTGGTGCGCAAATGGCGTTTGTAGGTACCTACACATTTCGTTGGTGCGGAATTTTCGCACGGCGTTATTATTTCTAAAGTTCATATATGAACTTTAGAAATCTTTGCCGATCCTACTAAGGATGTTGTGTCGTAGCTAGCGACACAACATACTGAAATGCGTACTCTGGCACGGCAAGGTCACATAGATCTGAAATTATCTGAAGGTCTGCGCAATGATGATGCGTCAAGAAATGTCCAGATGTAGCGAAAGGATGTACCTAATTGAATATTGGACAACATTTTGGCATTAGATACCAGCGACTATGTGTCATTGGAAGTCACGTTGGAAGGATTCGTGTGTAGCAAGTTGCATCATAGGTACCTAGTGTAGTGCGTCACGTCGAGGTCACGGCAGGCGATCACGTCCGTCCGCGTGGCGTAATGTTATGTAACGCAGCGGCGCGGGCGCGCGGTGAAAGTGGCAGGGCATCCGCCTGCGCCGCGCCGGTGTAAACAAGGACTGAGTTTCACGATATCCGCTTCGTGCTAATCGTGTAAGTAGTTAATTGGAATTTCCATGAATACGGATTAACTTTACAAGGAAGGAGAAAAAAAAACCGGCCAAGTGCGAGTCGGATTCGCGCACGGAGGGTTCCGCACCATCAACAAAAAATAGAGCAAAACAAGCAAAAAAACGGTCACCCATCCAAGTATTGACCCCGCCCAACGTTGCTTAACTTCGGTCAAAAATCACGTTTGTTGTATGGGAGCCCCACTTAAATCTTTATTTTATTCTGTTTTTAGTATTTGTTGTTATAGCGGCAACAGAAATACATCATCTGTGAAAAATTCAACTATCTAGCTATCACGGTTCGTGAGATACAGCCTGGTGACAGACGGACGGACGGACGGACAGCGGAGTCTTAGTAATAGGGTCCCGTTTTTACCCTTTGGGTACGGAACCCTAAAAACAATAGTTGGGGAACCTATGATACTTACAAATATCAAGCTATCATGGCCATGAATGAATATAATAAGAACGGAATATTTGCGACTAGGAAGTCAACCAACAACCCCTCACATGGGTGCAAACTTCGCATATGTACAAAATGTAGTAGGTATGTGAATTTCACAATTTCTTTCAAATGTGAATAGCATAGACACTGCAAATGCAATGGTTAAATAATGATTAAAAGCGGTTATTTCTAAAGTATTTTAATGAAGACTAAGTACTTGGCTGTATATATATACTTACTAGAGTCTGTGCGGAAAGAGAAGAGTCGTGAAACGTATGGGATCCAATACATTCTACGACTCTTCTCTTTCCGCACAGACTCTATACGGGAACTACTAAGTATTAGGTTCTCTTGACTGTTCAAACACTTATGGGAAAGATGCATTATTCCACATGTGGGGCAAAGTAATCAAATGCAAATTTTAAGCTGTTTCCTTATGTTGACTGGTAGAATTTACTTTTAATTTTTTTATTTTATTACATATTTATTTTTAATTGATTTTGTTTGATATTTTACAGTTAGTATTTTCCTTGCGTTGGTATGGTGAAAAAATTTGTTTTACTCGGTGACAAAATATATGCCTTGAAACCCTCGCAACGCTCATGACTCCACTTTTCGAACCCTCCCTACGCTCGTGGTTCAATTTTGGAATCTTCCGCTTGCTCGAGAATCAATATTAACAACTTGGCCCCCTTATAAAGATAACTATTGTTATAACACCTTACAATTAGAAAGTACCTACCTTATCACTTGCGCTTACCTATAATTTATTCCAATAAACGGATCTCTCTTCTGTCCAAAGACAAGCGTGCGATCGGCGTCGGATCACAAACCACTTTTACCGTGAATCGGAGAAAAGTTAATACGTAGGTATCGTGCGCTGCGCACCACTCTCTCGTTATATTTGAACACTTATCATATGCGTGGGGCCCCGGTATTGTTCGTAAGAGGGGGTATTCAACATCATAACATCTTGACAATGAAATTATGTATTATGAAAGTTAAATGTCATGTCAGTCGAAACCGCGATGAGTAAGTAAACAACTCCGGGTACTCTTTCCTCACAAATGCTCTAGATTTATTATGACGTCAGTGCAGTTTGACTACAAAGGTGACCGTGTCTTGAGTTTATTTATTTTTAACCTGGCTTCAAAACAGAACTTTCGTACCTAAATCGTCTAATCATTGTTTTTGCTGCTGCTGCTAAACAGCCTCCTTTAGACTTCAAAAAACCCCTTGGCTCCGCCATTACAAAATGCGACCTGTACCCAGGGAGAAGAAGAACACCCGGGCGTACGAAAGCATTATTGCACAAGCTGAAATGGAGACCTTCGCTTCACTCGGTCAAACAAAAATCTTCAATTATAAAATTTGTTCGTGTCGATGTTTTTAGAAGTGACTGTACTATGTTATAATAATTATAACTTAAAAGTTTTGTATGTCTTTCCCATCACGGAACAAAAAGACTTGCAGCTGATGGCAGATACCTATTGGGCTTTAAGATTACGGATACAAATCAGCACGCTGCTCTGTTATGTGAGCGAGACAGAGCTATGCACGTATAATAAATAATATTACGATGTAGAGTAGAGGACATCGCTCGCACACCGGAGAGTCATGCGAAAGCGCAAAGGTTTTGAAACAAAAAGAAATCAGGGGCAACTTGCTTCAACATAATATTTTAATAACAGTCAAAACATCACTGGAATCTAATGCGCGTCATGTTCTATACACTTATAACAATATATTTTAGAAATACAATAAGTCCCTATGTTTAATTAATATTTTTTATGCATCAATGCATCATTATCATCATCAGCATGCATAGGTATAGGTACTAAATAACAATTAACAAATCTACTCCTTGAATTTAAAGGACTATTGTAATTTTTGATGACAATTATATGTAAACTTTTCTTATTAAAAAAACATTTTGGTTGTTAATGGTCAGCGACGTTAGGGCTCTCGCATTTGAAGACAACGATGTTTTAGTATAACATTTAGTCACTTCAAATACATAATGCTGCCCTCCTAGCTAAAAAGTGGTATTTGCATATAGTTTTCTTTGAAAATACGGCCTTTTAGCTTAGGACGGCAGAATGGGACCTGAACGGAGCACGTGCCTACATAATTACATCGGCAATTGAGAAAACGAAATACTTTTTATGTATGATTGAATTTAGTTTCTATTTATTTTCCTTACGGATCTACAAGTAGAATAGTCCAGGAAGAAAAGTACACAGACTTATTTGATAAATGATAATAGAGTTAGACCAAGAAAAGTCTGCATCGATTTTGATAGCCCACGCAGTGCAAGTGTTATTTACACGTCATAAATTCATAGAAGTTTGACGTTTAAAATAACACTTGCACTGCGTGGGCTATTAAAATCGCTGCAGAGTTTTCTCGGTCTGACTCTACTAATTAAAGTCACAGACCCTGGCCATGATTTTTTCGTTAGGACTTACTTGCATTTGGAAAGTTTGCATGTCTGGAGGTTTAACCCATAGGTAGCGAAAAACATTTTACATATTAAAAAAAAACATATTTCAGAAAACTGCACTAATTTAAAAATGACATGTACTTACTTTTTCTTCTTTTAATTGAATCGTTCTCTTGTCTTATTTTTTAACTTAATCTTTCTAAAACTGCCAATAGTCAACGGCATTATCATAAGGAAATGTACCTAACGATATATTAGGCCTTCTTGGCCGTCACCTTGATGCTGACTGTACGTGTTTTGGAACTTATAATCCATTCATTTCTAAATGTTAGTACCCTAAAGAGGGATCGAAAGAAAACATCCTCTATAGAAAAATATTACAGAAAGCTCATGCGGGTATGTTGTCTTCACCTAGAGCAAACCTTACAAACAAAGTAACGCGTTGACTTATTTGTAACAACAAAAATCTAAATACACTATAATACTATGACAACAATATTAATTTACCGTTTCGTTTAAAAAAAACTTAAAATAATTTAAATACATCAAATAATATCTTACATAAACATTTGGTTAAAGGTAATCTTCTTTAAATATTAAAATAATATTGTAGCGTACTTGCATGAGAAGCGGATTCCGCTACTTAGTGCTACGTCAAAACGATTTGCTGCTACATGCATATACATGTAGATTGTAGATATAAATTAAATTTGATAAAGTCAATGCATGAAGCTCTCTACGGCGCACATTCATGATTCCGCCTTAGTTTCTATGCATAGAAAAAGTTATAATGAACATAACACCACGTTTTCAGTAGTAGGTATATTCTTGATATTTTTAAATGTAGCTACATGTATCGCCTCATTTATGAAAAGATATACATAAATGAGGATCTCCCTAAATCCATGAAATATATCACAGCGTTTAAAATAATGTAATTACTAATTACTTATACTTAACTTGATCATGTGCAAGTACCCAACCGAGTCATAGACACAATGTTTACAGGACACAGCTTAAATATTTAGTTTCTTTACATTTGTTACCCTAACAATTTGTTTTAGGACTTAGTAAATAATGATCAATGATGATCATTAATTTCATCACAATAAAATTTGTGATAAGTACATGGTACACCAATTTGAAAAAATCTTATTTATTTATTTTTCTTCAAAATCTAGTGATCCAACAGCATACCGATTTCAAAAGTTGTATTTGTATTATATGATTTGGAAGACAGATTTATCCACAACATATGTTAAATTATTTTTCCGTCATACAAAATACATATACCTATGTATATTGTATCGCTTAAAAAATGTCATCCAGTATTTCGTAAATGCTGTAAAACAAGTTTGATTGCAGTCTGCCAGATTGAACTATGTTTGAAGCTAATAACACTAACACTGTCTTTTAATTTTTCTTTTATAACTCCAGATCATGGCCCCGACGGAAGACCAGCGCTAACCTAGTCAGGCTAGCACCATGCTGAGTCGGGACCATTTCGTGACTTTGTTGTTATGTTACCTGTTGTTTTCTTTACTTATTTTTGGTCACGAATAAACGCTTTCTATTCTATTCTAACTATTCATTTGATACTAAACAATAAAATGGATATTTCAGAGGGCAGACTGATGAGACTGAGCACCGAAGCCGACTGGGTCAAAGGAATTAAAAGTAGACGGTAAGGTTCATGTGCTCAGCTACGGCCGGGTTCGTTGCTTCGTTGACCTCTGCTTCACCGCCTCCCTGTCAACAAGATGATAAATTAACAATATCATTATATCAATCGCGAAGATAATATGGCCTAGTCATTTGATGCAATGCCAGCGAGTCAGCTAATGTGCAATCCTACGCTGGAGCGGACGACGCAAGAGAGTCACATACAATCTCTGTTCTTTTTTGATGGAGTTTATGGCCTGGTTACGAGACCTTTAAGCCAAGAATTCAGTTCGTTTTCATACAGAAAATTCGAGTGTAGCCAGAGAAAAGATGAGGTGTTACGTTATGAAAGAGACCATGATTCGTTTTGTTAACATGTCAACGATTAGGACTGATTTAGACGGCGCGCGAACTCGCATGCGATTTTAGTTACATTGCGGACTGTTGGTTACGTCCAATTCAACCGACCGATCAAAACCCGCAATGCAATATTCAAAAAGAAACTTAAATCCCTTCTAATAGATCAGGCATACTATCGTATTGCCGACTTTATGAGTGCGCCGGTGAGAAATTGACCCAGCACCGTTTGAGAAACAGGTTCTAGTACCCACCTACCTACAAATGTTAATACTTGTTTATTACTTGTATTTAATGATAAAAACATAATGTACCCAGTAGTTTTAAGTTTATGACGTGTAAAATGTTTATATTTACCAATAAAGTCTGTATTTCTGTATATTTCTGTAATGTAATGAAACTCGTATGCGAGTTCTCGCACCGTCTAAATGAGCCCTTAGGACAGGTATGTCGGGGCGGGATGGTTAGCGAATGGTAATACCTGGTCTCCGTCGTCCCAGCTGAGTTTCTTGACGCGCGCAGGTATGGTGGCGCTGGGCCAGGCCACGCCGGAGCGGCCGCCGGCGCGCTGCAGGTGGTCCGACATGAGCGCCACGCTCGGCGCCTCCGGCGGCGCCGGCGCCACCTTGCCCTTGGGGACCCGGGCCGAGTGCCGCGTCACCGTTGCATCTGGTATCAACAATTGCAACTATTAATATTTCAAAGCCGGGAGCACCGTATAAACTAACTTATAGTATGACTTACACCCCACATGAATTCACAGTGTCTCGTAATTCATAAAAATATTTTTCACCTCAGCAGCTCGAACAAGGGTACTTTGCTACTTAAAAACAGTGAGCAAAATTGCATTTTGCTCACTGAGTGAGACAAAATGAGCAAAATGCGATTTTGCTCACTGTTTTTAAGTAGCAAAGTACCCTTGTTCGAGCTGCTGAGGTGAAAATTTAATTGTTGGTATATCTTAAGAAAACATGAGTGAATAGAGGTAAGTGATGAAGAAGGAATACATTTTTCGGGTTCACTAATATGTTCTCACTACTGAGGTGAAAAGTTTTGTGAACTACACGAGATCAAAGTTATTTACATCTCGTGCGCTTTTGAGTCCCTTACTACGCTCAAGATTCTAAATTAGATTCTTTCTCTCTCTATAGAATCTTTCGCTTGCACGGGACTCAAAATAAGCACTCGAAGAAATATCAAACTTTGATCTCTTGTTGTACAAATAACTATTTTACCTAAACTGTATTACAAGTTACAAGCGAATGTCACTTTTTGGCATCCCCTGTACTCATATAAATTAAAAATATGTTCTAAAATAAAGGTTTAGGGGTTTACATGCGTTGTCACTAACACTTTATAAAACAAAGTCCCCCGCCGCGTCTGTCTGTTTGTGTGTATGTATATTGGCGATAAACACGAAAACTTTTGAACAGATTTTCATGCGGTTTTCACCTATCATAAGATTCATAAGAGTGATTCTCGAGGAAGGTTTAGGTGTATAATTTGTCAAGGTTTTGTGTAACCCGTGTAACCCGGTAAGTTATAATATAAAATGGTGTAGAATACAACTCAGTTGTGCTGCTCGAATCGTAGCATTTTACAAGTCAAATTTCACCCAATGTGTGGTGACCTTGTGCTCTTTGTAAACGCTTCATAATGCAGTGCAGGGATGTTGCGAACATCCGCATCCGCATCCGTAACCGCGGAACTTCCGCATTATTTTCGACATCCGCATCCGCATAAAATCGATGCGGAGCTTATGCGGATGCGGATGTCGAACAAGTTGGTACAGGAACGTCTTAGCGGCGGCGTAAGTGCTGGGTAATTTCGTCATTAGTCATTACCTATAACGAAATCGTCTAGATCCAGAAAAGTCGGCCATGTTACTGTTTATTAAATATAACGCACCTATATTCTTGCTCAAATACTAAACGTTTCGTTTTTTTTTTAAATAAAAAAATACTAAAAATTTAATATTTGACGTTTTCTAAGTACCTAATCTTGACATCCGCATCCGCGGATGTGAGCCTTTAAATATCCGCATCCGCATCCGCGGATGTCAAAAAATCTACATCCGCAACATGCCTGATGCAGTGTCTGTGTAGTCTATGTTGTTACATGTTTAGTTGTACAACTATGTTTAGTTGTAACGGAGTACTGACTTCTGGAGTGCGTGGCGGCGGGGTCGCGCAGGTCGAGGCTGCTGGTGGAGTTGGCGAGGATGGTGCTGGCGCCGGCGCTGACGCTGAGCAGCGAGCCGGAGCTGGCGGCGCCGAGCGCGCTCGCCGGTGGCAGGGGCTTCTCCGGCACCACGAAGTTGCTCTTGCTCGGGGCTGCACTCGGGGACGACTTAGAACGCCGACTGAACACAATTTAATCACTTCATGTTAGTACAGGTTCAAAATTCAGGTATAAGCAGGGGTCGGACAAAAAGTGCGGATGACGTAAAAATGACGTAATCTTGCACACAGGATGATGTTTGAGTTTGTATTTAAACTTCCGTGTGACATGTAGTAACAAAGTAGTATTAATGAAGTAACAAAATAATCGTAAATAAATCCATGGAATGAATAATACAGGTGCTAGGGTGATGTAGTGAATAAAATAAATTTCACGAAACTTGTTACCATAAGGTATAATTATTTGAAATTAGTTAAAACACTTAGAACAAGTCTTTGGGATCCTCAGATAAATAGGTTTAATAGTCAAAAGTGAGAACAGTAGGTAAGATTAGTAAAAATAAAAAAGATAATTTGATGTTATTATACTTTTATAGCTAAATTTTAGCTAAATATAATCGTGAAGATACAATAGCTAAACAATAACGAAGACAATTTATTGTTCATCTGATTGACAATGTGTCAGTCAAAAACGTACTTACTCATTTCAAGTGGCGATATCGTTTGATAAAGAGGTTGATAAATGATAAGTGATAATTGTTTATGAAAATCAAAAATACTATTTGAAATCATCCTATAAGTGGTTTGACGTCATCCGCACTTTTTGTCCGACCCCTGGGTATAAGTTTGTAATTTGTGTTAAATATTAATTAGGTACTGAATCACATTTTGACACTGCCTTTACTGTTCTGAGCTATCTTATTGCCCTGGGCTCCACGGAAGACCAGCGCTATAGCATATATATTATGTTAGAGCATATGCTGAGTGGTGTCCATTTGTAGCCTCTATAGCAGCATCAATACTACAATTATTATTGCATGTTAGTTTAAGCTACTAATAGTTTTAACTGTTTAGTGTATAAGATCTTCTTTCCTAAATTTATATGTGTGGTGCTGTATGTAGATGGTTTTTGCAATAAACGTTAAAAAAAAAATCGTGAAAATCATTGACATATTTTACGCTTTATATGAATTCATTTTAATAAATTTATTAAAAGATTCTTGTAGTGAACTGCGTCTATATAAATGTTAAAATAACTTAGCTCGCGCCACTTCCACCATTCCACTAACCCGGGATTGACCGGTTAAACCTGGAATTACCATAGTTACCAGTACAATTTGACACTGAGTTAACGGTATAACCGCTTAACCTCGGGTTAGTGGGATGGTGCAAGTGGCCCTTATGATTTAACTAAATAAGAGCGGATACAAAAAACCGGCCAAGTGCGAGTCGGACTCGCGCACGGAGGGTTCCGCATCATCAACAAAAAATAGAGCAAAACAAGCAAAAAAACGGTCACCCATCCAAGTACTGACCCCGCCCGACGTTGCTTAACTTCAGTCAAAAATCACGTTTGTTGTATGGGAGCCCCACTTAAATCTTTATTTTATTCTGTTTTTAGTATTTGTTGTTATAGCGGCAACAGAAATACATCATCTGTGAAAGTTTCAACTGTCTAGCTATCACGGTTCGTGAGATACAGCCTGGTGACAGACGGACGGACGGACGGACGGACAGCGGAGTCTTAGTAATAGGGTCCCGTTTTTACCCTTTGGGTACGGAACCCTAAAAAGGTGGTTGTGAAGAAAGTGAAGGATAGTAGGTACTCACTTGCGGTAGATGTATGCGAGCGCGACCGCGAGCAGCGCCAGCAGCACTAGGGCTCCGAGCGAGAGCGCGCCGGCGAACATGAGCACGCCGCCGCCGCGCTCGCGCGCTAGCAGACGCGCGGCCACGTGCACGATCACGGGCACTGACGTCTGAAGGATAATACATACAATAATCGAATTTAAACTGTTGTGAGACATGCTAACATTGAATAATTTTACGGTTTAATGACAGCGGAAGACCTTCCCCAACCGGTTTTCTCGGCGCGCGCGCAGCGTGCGACGCGGCGTGCCGCAGTACGCGATACACGGCCGTCGTGAACGCTGCTCGCACTGTTAGTGCTTGAGAAAGGAGACCTAGGCTCTCCGAAACATGTCGCGCGAGTGACTTAAAACAAGTGAGTCTAAACCGTAAAATTATTCAATACATACAATCATTATATATAGATATATGTACATACTTATAATAGTATTTTATGCAACCGTTGTTTAAGAGAGGTCAAAAAAGACGAGCGGCGTGAGTAACAATTTGAGACGAAGCCGAAAATTGTTAATAAACACGACACGAGTATTTTTTTACTCAGTTAAACAATGTTGCATACAATACTTTTTCTACGACCAAGCACTCACTTTGAAATAAAATTGTAAATTTAACAAATATTTTTAATTCAAGAAATTGCAAAAATGGAGGGTACTGGCGGGAAAAGAATGAATGAATGAATGAAATTAAAAAAAAAAACATGTCTATGGTTCACTTATTTGTCAGAGATGACATTTAAAATAAGGTTGGCAACACTGTATTTCATTCAATATTTTTTAAGTGGACATTACACGACGTATCGTAAAATCGTCAAAAAGATACTGCGTGTATGCACAAATTCTTTTTTGGGGAATAGACTAAAGACTTGTCGTGACAACTATAAAGTAGGGTTTTAAAGGTGTGTGCACGACCCTTTAAATGACAAATAAAGGTACGGGAGTAGAAAAAAAAATTAAAAACCGACCAAGTGCTAGTCGGTCTCGCGGTCAAATAATTGTTCATTTTACCTTATTTCCTTCCACCTATGAGAAAGGCACTATATAAGTCTTTTACTATATAATTTCCCTGTCCCAGCAGTAAATTAGTGTTATAGCGTTACCTGTCTCGGCGGGGAGCCCGAGTCGATGGCGGTGGCCACCACGTGCAGCACGCTGGAGTTGAGCGTCGACAGCGCGTTCTGCCGCATGAACATCTCGCCGGCGTCGTTTATGTAGAACATGCTGCGACAGACCAACAGTTAACACTAATTACACATACAAGTAACAACTAATACGAATCTCACACCACCGCGTTTGTTACAGGTTTATAGGTGAGAAGAACGAAATAATGATAAATGGAATTAAACACATATGTACGATAGATATAAAAATCTATGAGTGACCTCTTCTTACCATGGTAAGAAGTTTAGATGCAACCTCCCTCTAAACGTTTCTAAAACGGATTAAGTACTTCCTGTAGTCTATATTGGCGTTATTCATATACGCGCTACAAGCCCCAATTAGCTACTAATCGTTTATCTTAAACTATCATTTTGACTTCTGTATGTGTCAGAAAGGGATAGATACATAAATAAATAGAGCTTATTAGGCTCGCCTTGTGGGTACTACACGACGATATACCTACAATAATATACAGATATAAATAATTATTATACATAAAAAACATCCATAACTAAGGAACACATTTTGGGATACCTTGATACCTTTATGGACCTCCTGCTTCGTAGGCAGGGTCACAACCGACTAGGCTAGGAGACCGTAAAGTGCGTTGATAGAACATAAATTAACTAATGTAAGTTTGTAAAGTTTTATGAATAAGAGAGTAAGTATATGTATCGTAGAATTGGCTATTTGATGTGATGTTTATGAAATTAACGACCATGATATGGTCTAGCTAGATCATTTTACGTTTAAAGATGTAATCGTCACACACGTCATTAAATGGCCAAGCGTCACATGGTAAAGTAGTATGGGAGTTCCAAGGTGTGGTGACCGTCGCGATAAATAAGTACGTTGTATATTCTAATGCCGGAACCACACTTCGCTATGCGTTATTTGTTATGCGACTACGCTGTATTCGCTCAAATATTTGTTATGTGAGCGAACAACAAACACGGCATCCACACTTCGTGCCGGTGTGCCAAACATATGTGGTGCGTTTTGACTTTGAAAAGCGTAAGCGAGTGAATGAGTGAACGAAGTGTGGGCAGTCGAGACGCATATTCGGCTTATTCGTGTCCTTTGAAGTGTGTCAAAAAACCGACAGGTGGACGGATAGGCGTATTTGCTATTCGCGCTTATGCGTTATGCGGGCAAATATAGCAAATATAGACGAATGAACCCTCCACACTTCGTCGTATGCGGCCGAATAACGCGCATAACAAATAACGCATAGCGAAGTGTGGTTCCGGCATAATAGTAGTAGTTAGGTATGTGTGCTGACCTGGCGTCGGAGCCGCGCAGCGTGAGCGTGACGTTGTCGCCCGCGTCGCCGTCGAACACGTCGAGCCGGCCCACCGCCAGCAGCCCGCCCGCGCCCTGGGCCGCCTCCACGCGGAACTCGTACTGCGGGTACTTGAACCGCGGCTCCCACTCGTTCACGTTCAGCACCGTTATGTTTATCGACGCCGTGTCGTTCTGGAATAGGGATGATGACACATGTTCAATTTTATAACATAATCTAGTATATATAAAAATAATAGATAGAAAAATAGATAGAAAACGAGCAATTTATCACAATAATGTGGATATTAAAATAAAATATTGAAAAATTACAAAAATACAGGACCTGAAAGTTTCAAAATTTAAGTTTTTTTTTAACTTCCATAAACGATAAAAGTAAGGGTACCATTCGATTCCTTACATTTCATCCAAAAAAATATTGTATAGCAACTATATACATACAACAATATTTCACCGACAAAAACGCAATTTTCTTGTTTTGTCCATACTACAAGATGGGCGATGACGTCACCGACCCTTGGCCGTTTTGTATAGGGCGTTTCGCGAGTGAAGTGCGACTGTCGGCCTTTGATTACAATTTCTGACTTTTGTGTTACTTTAATGCAATGGGTCCCATATAGACATTTAATCCTAAAAACAAACCCGATCGATTGATACCATAAAAAAAAATTAGTCATGTAGCCTATTATACGCACCAATATGTTTACCCATCTATTTGTCTACGAGCTCAGCGAAAGTCAACAAAGATGACGTGAACTGATCGAGTAAATGAGTGAATCAACTTTTTCATGTAACTTGTTGCCATGGTTAATAGGGATGTTGACAATTTTTTGGAACTGGTTTCATTTTGTAGATAGACACGTAATAATTACAGAAAAAAATATTAAAAAAATATATTCATTAATTTTGAATAAGAAAACATGTATAATAAGTTTCGTGTTTAAATTTCGCGCCTAAACGCTCCAAACTGTCACGTGACCTTGATGACGTAACGGCGTTTTAAACAAACTGCTGTCAGTAATTTTTTTAAATTCTTTATATGGCAACTGACAATTTTTTTTAAAGCCTTAACACACTACCGCATCGGACAGCGACCTTCTTTCTCGCTCTAACTTATAGCTGCGTCCTTAACGCACCACCTTACACACTATCGATTCGTGCGCCGCACCGCACCAAGATCGCGTTTCGGTACGATAATCTGTAGACACTTAGGCAGGTTTTATAACTTGTCTTTGGTGATTCCACTGTGATTACGTCACGCGCTCCGATTGGCGTTTGCAGTCACGTGATACTGGGCATTATTTTAAATACTTTTGATTATTTTTAATTAATTTATTACAGATATTTACACTTGCAAAATATGATTTTCCGCGTTCTAATATTCCCTGCTATGGTAAAAACATAACATATTATATATTCGCGATTCATATCAACATCCCTATTGGTTACGTTCTCCTGGGTCACTCTTTAAAACCTGATTTTTAGGCGTTTAAATTCACCAAACGTGCTTTTTTGTGATACTTATAAACCCTTTCTGTTGAGGGTCGTCTACCAAGCGTGTCAGAAGATGGTGGTGTACAATGTCTTCTAACTATGCTACTATTGTCTCTTGGCTGACCGGACAGAATAACAACAAAAAATAGTTGATCCACCCAAATGGCATATTATATTTATATGCAAATCAGTCAAAGTCGGAATTTTTGTAGTTTCCTTCAAGCGACAGCGAGAAACTGATTTTTTTCCGATTAAGTGAATTTATTAAAACAGGTAATGGAGATTAAGTAAAACCAATTTATGTAGGCATATAGTACACCAGCTTCCTAACTCAAATTCTCGGAGCTCAGGCATAAATAGCCTACCAGTTGCATTTCTAATCTTATACCCATTAAGACAAAGCTTGAAGTTAGACTTACATATATACCATCGGTGACCATGACTTGGTAATAGTACTCGGGCGTGGTCTCGTAGTCCAGCGCCCGCCGCAGCAGCACCTCTCCCGCGCTGTTTATAGCGAACTTGTCCAGGAAGCCCCGGTCCGACACGTAGAATTGGAAAGGCGGCTGTTGATCATACATCTACTGTTATCTAAACTGAGCACATTTGCATCCAAAACTCAAGTGACGTTTCACCGGTGCACACATTACATTAATAATTAAATATGCTGATTAAAACCGCTATGTACTTATTCCAAGTTCTCGTTAAGTGAAATGTAAAATTTCTTATTTGAAAAATAAAAATCTTTAACCCGAATTTGCAATTTGGAACCGAGCGAGTTATGTCTTACTAAAAGCTTATATTCATATAGGTATAGTGACAGTCAAAGTCATAAATATGTAGGTACCTAAAGTCTATTTTTTTATTCGGTAGACTAAAATGACATTTCATAGTATGAAATGACATTTTATGTTCATACTATGAACTGTCATTTCAGTCTACCGAATAAAAAAATAGACTTTATCTATTTCTTGAGCATAATCTAATTCCTTGAAATAATGTAAAAAGAGTAGACATATTTACGACAGATATATAAAAAACCTCCGCGTGTAATGTACTGCAAGTGGTGGAAGAAATTCTACGACTTTGATGTACATATTTATCTATGTACGTAAGTGTGTATATTGAGCACCCATAGTACAAGCTTTGCGTAAGATTGTCGCCATATATCAAACGAAATATTAAATTAAAACAACGGGTTTGCACTCCGGGAGTGCTGGCAGAAGTGAAAACTCAATCACTATTGCAAAATGTCTGGAGCACTATGTATAATTGGGGTTAACGCCATCTAGCGTTATTTAGTCGCATTATTTGAAACCCCTAAGCACATCACTGTTAGTACTCGAGTTATATTAATACCAGTTAGAGCGAAACTCACTAGATGGCATTTAAATCAATAAAGAAAAACTCAATGACATTGAAGTAACAGTTTTTCGATCAGGTCACGTGTCCGTCTTACGTCTTACGGTCACGTGACACCTCTCGCGAGTTTAACATTTTTTCCCCATCACAAAAAGTGCACAGCGCCGCTAAAGAAGTTTTCACTTCAAAAATCTGAAATATCCATACCGTCTGGCGGTCGGCGGGCGGCTCGGTGTGAAGCGTGAGCAGCGCCGTGCCGAGCGGCGCGTGCTCGGGCACGCGCGTGGTGAACGCGCGCCGCGTGAACCGCACCGCCCGCCGGCTGAGCGCGCCCGAGCGCCGGCTCACGGCCAGCGTCGCCAGGGCGTAGCGGTCCGCGTTGTCCACTTGGGTAGCCTTTACCAAATAACATTAGTATATATAATTTAATATTTTATTGATTATATTCTGGTGACATCCTTGTTTTGACGATCATAATATGAATTCTTGTAGATTGACATGCCTGCATTTTATAATGTAATCTAATCTGTATTATGAAATAAATAAATCTATCTATCTATCTATAGTTTGTCAAAAGACTGTCTCATTTCAAACATAGACAGAGAGAATAATACTATCTTTGTCTTACACTAGTACTAGCACATAAAATAAAAGGATGAGTTTGACCAACTATGTATATTTAAATTGTTGTTTTCAAAAGATTAACTGTACCCGTGTAGTGGCATCGAACTGCCCAAACAGATAAAACCGATAACGGCAATAACAATCTAGTTTTTTATGTAACTTGATGGACAGTTTTTTTTTGTTAACTTTAATCTTGTCCAGGCGTAATATGGGAATTTTCAGAAAATAGTGTACCCAATTAATTATCGTCACAAAACTGTAACTCACGCTAATTGGGTACACTATTTTCCGAAAAATCCCCTATATGTCGCCCCAGAAGTGAGTCCCCAGGTCGCATTAGGGTAGGGTATAATCGCGCGCAAAGGAGCGACAGGTACCTCTATAGCTTCTATTGGAAAGGATGACTTAGCTCCACGTGATATACTTCTCTAAAACGTTGGTAGATATTGTTAACTGTACAGAATTCGATGTGTTGCTTACCCTTATAACGACGGTGACGGGAGCACCAGTCTCAAGCAGCTGGGTCGCGGCCGCGACCCGGCCCGTCTCCCTGTCGACGACCACCATCTCCCGCTTGTCGCCCGTCACCGTGTAGTACAGCGGGGCGTTAATGCCGACGTCCTGGTCCACGGCTGCGATCGGCCCGGGCGCGGTGTTGAGAATAGTACCCTACAATGTGCACAATAAAACTGACATGTGTTATTAAATAACCTTTTTCTACTCCAGCACTTAAATGTGTCAATTAAATGACTGACAGTGATATCTAAAGCAATGTCATTTGAATGCTTTGTCTATAGGCTCATAAGATGACTGCTAGCAGTCATCTTATGAGTATAATACAACTGCTTTATTTTTTTTAAAGATACAAGTTCCGATCATCTTGATTGAAAGAGGTATGTTTTCATTTACAATAATAACTCTTTTTTTTTTAAATAATAACTCAATTTTTTTTAAATAATAACTCTTTTTTTTTAATAATAACTCTTTTTTTTTTTTTGCTGCAGCTGTCATAGAAAAAGTAATGTATGCAACAGCTCATAATTGGTTCTTAAAATTCAAGGGTCTTTTTTTACAAAACTCGACTACGTCTCGTTTTGTAACTTCGACCCTTGAATTTTAAGAACCCTTATTATATCACTGTTGCATAAACTACTATAATAATTTAGTAGATCTATAGTTTGTCAAAGGACTGTCTCAATTCAACATGTGTCTCTGTCAAACATAGACAGAATCATACTATCTTTGTCTTACACTTGTACTAGCAACCAAAAGAAAAGGATGAGTATAGTTTTTTTTGTACTTATTTACTGACAATTTGGTTTGACCAACTATATCTCCTAGTCTCTAGCATGTAACCTTAAGTTCTTACTAAAAACCAGCTCTGGTTGGTGTATGTTTTTTGAAGGCAGCTTCTTATTTTTTTAAGGTTTTTAAGGAATATTTTGTTTTACTATGGCGAATTACTCATGGGTGCATTACAAAGTTGTGTTGTAGATACATCATCTATGGATAACCGAATAAAAGATCTAATTGAAATTATAGTTGCTATAAAATGATTGTTTTGTTTAATTACCTCTACAGCATCGTCAGGGAGGAGTGCAGTATAATGGTCATGAGTAAACTTTGGATTCTGATCATCTGCGTCAAGCACCTCTACAAAGAGAGTAGTGTCGTTGTGCAAGGGTGGCCGGCCTTGATCCTGGGCCCTCAGGGTCACTGTGAAGTTGCTCAGGGTCTCGTAGTCTAATGCTTGCTTGACTATCAGTACACTGTCAAGTTCATTTGCAAACCCAAAATATTCCTGCAGAATAAAGTGAAACAAATTGTTTACTTACTAGAATTACCACTTTGTGTGAAAATTACCTCACAGTTGAAATAACTTTTTTTTTAACTAGAAATTATGCTAGTAATATATGTATAACATGCAAAGAAATGGTTTTGCTCGAATGCACTTGAGTTTATATCTTACACGGCATGCTGGATCCAATAATTCATCTCATAAGCAAATGTTCAGTTCGCTTGCGCAAGTAAATTACAGTACTTATCAATATTACATCCATAAAAACACATAAGAACAATAAACAATAAGGTTGAAATACAAAAGCAAACTCGCTTAGCATAGTAATAATGGCTAGCTTGGCTATTAATGATCAAAAATAAAATGTGTTAGGTTACGCTTGAATTATCATCATTCTAAAACACAACTAACTGTATTGCAAGACAACAACCAATGATTTGTTATGTTATGTCATAGAATATAATATGCTTGGATAGCTTTATATATATATCACACATACACAAAATGATGAATAGAATTAATTATCACTTATTAATGTACAAATAAAGAACAAACCGAATTAGGTCCTGGCATAACTGAATAATGAATTGTAGCATGGGGGCCGGGCTGGTCAGCATCAGTGGCTCGCAGTCCAGGCAGGACCCGCGAGCCCACCGCAGTCAACTCTGACAGCCGCACATGGTATGGAGATCCAACCCATACTGGAGCATTGTCATTCACATCCCACACCCTCACAGATACAGGAATTATAAAACTCTGAAATACCAGTTGAAAACAAATCAGAACAATCTCAAGAATATTAGTTAAGAGCAGTAACAATTCAATTTAGTGAAATTGAAAAATTTATCTCATTTTTAATTACTGTATGGCTATGTTATGTTGAACTCTTTCAATGGGGGGTATTACTGCAATGTTCTGCGGCCAGAGTGCAGTACTAGTACCCAACGTAAACCATAAAGTAACTTATACATAATACTGTGCCTTAAACTGTTTTATGACAAGTTTTCACAGTCAATAAAATATGACATTGATACATCAAGGCGGTTTATTTATAAAGGGGCTACCGGGAAACGCGAAACTCGAAACTCAGCTATCTGCCTCCTGATCGCTAGAATATGCAAGAGTGATAGAGAGGTTAGATAACAAATTTTCGATTCTATTGTTTGCGGTAGACCCTCAGATTGTGACTGTTTGTGGAAGTGGCGCCCTCTACGCAGAGTTTCGTGTCATATTCCCTATTTTGGTGTTTCAGGATAAACATTCGTACGGAAAGTGATATCTTACCGGATCAGTGGTTCTTCGTCGATCACATCTCACATTCACATAAATATTTGAAGGGCCTAGCCTCTCTTCCCTGTCAAGAAAGCGTAATAGGGTCAAGTTTTTGGTCCCCGGAGCAATGCCCAATGCAGCATCTTTTTCTTGCAATTTGAGTGATATATTTCCATCATCTTCACTCGGATCGCCATTGACACTGAGAGTGCCTGGAAATTTATACACATAAAAATTAACAAAAAATAATATACCTAAAGTCTATTTTTTTATTCGGTAGACTGAAATGACAGTTCATAGTATGAACATAAAATGTCATTTCATACTATGAAATGTCATTTTAGTCTACCGAATAAAAAAATAGACTTTATATTAAAACATAGTTAGATACAAAATAAATTTCACGATGAGTAGATATCATTAAGTTTTATGACTAAAACTACGTTTTAATGTACTGAGAGAGACGAAGGGACTGTTAAGTAGTACATTTCTGGGTGAAAAAGCTGAGATTATACATTTTGTTGAATGGGACACATACCTATAACGGTTCCAACCGGGGTATCTTCGCTGATAAAAAAACTTTCCACCGCGCCACCATTCATTAAGTAGCAACGGCTGTCTTGAATAGCTGCAAAAATGCTCACACATGACATCCATACATGATAACAGTATCATTTTCAATACGTACATTTCTTCAAAGTTGGCATTGAACTAAACAAATATAATATAAAAATAAATAAGGAAAATATTTTATTATATTTTTGTTTACATGAAGCACGGACAAAGACATAAAATTTTCGCGCTCGCGCTTGACAGACAGCTGAAGTGTGCGAAAGGGAAGCCATCCCATATTGAACATCCCATGAGTGCGAAAGAGTCAGACTACAGATGACAAAACGTGACCATTTTTAGGGTTCCGTAGCCAAATGGCAAAAAACGGAACCCTTATAGATTCGTCATGTCTGTCTGTCTGTCCGTCTGTCCGTCTGTCCGTCTGTCCGTCTGTCCGTCTGTCCGTCTGTCTGTCCGTCCGTATGTCACAGCCACTTTTCTCCGAAACTATAAGAACTATACTGTTGAAACTTGGTAAGTAGATGTATTCTGTGAACCGCATTAAGATTTTCACACAAAAATAGAAAAAAAACAATAAATTTTTGGGGTTTCCCATACTTCGAACTGAAACTCAAAAATTTTTTTTTCATCAAACCCATACGTGTGGGGTATATATGGATAGGTCTTCAAAAATGATATTGAGGTTTCTAATATCATTTTTTTCTAAACTGAATAGTTTGCGCGAGAGACACTTCCAAAGTGGTAAAATGTGTGTCCCCCCCCCTGTAACTTCTAAAATAAGAGAATGATAAAACTAAAAAAAATATATGATGTACATTACCATGTAAACTTCCACCGAAAATTGGTTTGAACGAAATCTAGTAAGTAGTTTTTTTTTTATACGTCATAAATCGCCTAAATACGGAACCCTTCATGGGCGAGTCCGACTCGCACTTGGCCGCTTTTTTTGATTTTGATGACGGCCGCGGACGGCCAAGTGCGTATCACCGTAATTTTTAATTTGAAAAATATAAACAAATCAGGAAGAAAACTATACTCGGTCAACCAGATCTTGACAGTAGAAAAAGGCGGCAAATTTGAAAAATGTAGGCGCGAAAGGATTGCGTCCCATAGAAAATTTGAATTTCGCGCCTTTTTTTACTGACAAGATTTGGTTGACCAGCTATATTAAATAAAGTAATACAGTGAGGATGGTGTTTCGTAGTGTGTCGGATTGTAGTGTCACGGGGTTAAATAATCCAAGCAAATACTCATTTCACATGTAATTATTATATTCCGAGCGAAATTTTCTTAACGATATTTTGTCAAATTAACAGCATAAAGAGTGTAAGAAGCCGGTTTATAGAGTTCATTATAAGTTTTTCTTCCGTTGTGTGCTAATATTTTATCATATTAGTCAATAATTTAGAATATTTTGTGTAAAAACATAAACTGTTACTTTACGCTAGGGCTTGACTAAAACTAAATTTTCATATGACAGTATCGATAACTCGTCGGTATATTAATAGTGACTGAATAGTGAATATTTTGATAGCACACGCAGTGCAAGTGTTATTTATAGGTACGTCATAACGTCGTAGAATTTTGACGTTAATAATAAAATAACACTTGCACTGCGTGTGCTATCAAAGTCGTTGCAGACTTTTCTTGATCTAACTCTAGTTAAATTTTAGCCGCTTTTCCACGGCTTTGCTGCCAACACAAGGAAACACATATACATCCAACTTATTCGCCCCCGAACACCCCCATATAGCAAATATCATCGAAATCGTGTATGGTATCTATTTCAGTTTATAATAAAATTCACACATTTGAATGAAAAGTAGTCTATAAAGCAATCAAACACCGATAGATTATTAATATGTTGTAACATGACATCACTATTTTTGATCTCCATAGACAATTGACGCACACACTTGCATTTAATTTTTGGTCGTACTTTTTAAGTTTGACAGTTGTTCTATACATTCTATTTCTATGACATGAAGAGCAAAAAGTCTTGAATTGTAGAAAACATAGAAAAGTATCTTTTTTTTTTTAATTATGGCCTGGAACATGCCTGGAACCATAGATGGTAGAAAATAAGTGTCATGAAAAAGGGCCTACCGCTAACATAGAAAAGTCGTTATCTCATTGTTATCTACATCCCTATCAGTCAAATATGCAAGGGCGATAGAGAGGCAAATAATGATTTTAAACGTTTCGATGTTGGCGTTAGAGTGTATACCCTAAAATAAAGGGCTCTATTGATGCAGCATGGTTTTTTATACCAACAAACAAAATATTAAGCCCCCTCCAGACTATGTGCGTGAATCGCGGCGCGAATTTATATAGGTAATGATAATCAGTCTCAACAACATTGCAAGGGATTTTCTAAAGACTTTCAAAAGATGTTCAAAAGTGCCCAAACCTCCCCATGGGTCGGGTGGTTTCGGCACCATTGTAAATTACTTCAACAGTAAGTACCTAAGTACCTATCCTCAAAAATCAGAGCAATCACTGCGTAACTTTCTTGGCTAAGGGTTCTAATTGTTACGTAAGTGTCTAATTATTATTAAGATTACCCACCTTACACATATTGCCCCAATGCAGTATACACATACATACTCCCTTGGCTAAACGACACGAATTTCACGAATCTATTTTCTATACCATAAGTAATTAGGTACCTACGGATTTCAATCAAATAATCAATCATGACTCATGAAAATCGGAATAATACTGTGTAATAAGTTTGATGTCGTCAATAAGTTTAATAGCATGGTAATGAGGACGCTGACTCGCCTTTAGTACAAGTCCGGCACTTATCTATCCAGGCCAGGACAAGGGGTGGCGGCCGCGAGGCTATTTCCTCTTTCCTCCGTTGGCACGGGAAATAGAACGTTGTCCGCTTTGTTTGGAGTTGCGTTTCAACTTTTTTATTGTTACCCCATTTAAAAATTGTGGCGGAGCGGAGATTGCCGTTAAGCCTGATTTGTTTTATTAACGTTGCCTAACTGCGGCATGTTACATAGTTGTAGGTGTGTGTTTAAAAATGTGTCTACAGGTTAGGTATAACGTACATAAGCAATGTCTGGCTAGCCAGTTTGTCAGATGCAAGGAACGTAATTGAAAATGTGTACCTATGGGAGATCAATCTTTTGCGCCTTACACTTGTAAATAATTATTAGGTAGGTATGCCGATTTTTTCTACAGACAAAATGACAAGTTATTGCCCAGACTATCAAAAACATGTTGCAGTGAACGCGAAAAGTAAAAAAAAGTACCTAAAATACCAACAAATACTTTGCTGCCAAACCTAATAATGACCCATAAGTCTTCGCTTCGCTGATTACACTTTCTATTATTTGCGTTCTAACGATTGCTAAATAAGATTAAGATTGCCATAAATTATGCGGCTAACTTAGATAATAGGGACTGTGACAGTCAAACAACAGATAAATAGGTGCAAAATTGAACCATTTCTCACTACTATACTTATCTAAACCTTGCAAAAGAGATAAGGAATTATATTTGCAGCGAATTATTTCCCGTAAATAATCAAGCTATACGTAATGATGATTAGCCTAATTGAACTGATAATAGCAATGAACTCAGTTTAGCCGACCTCTTTCACGGGCAATTCATCGCATTCGAAATAGTAAACTATATCATAGGTATAGTATGTAATAACTAGTTTGCCATTGACAATAAATGCATAGGGAACTTATAAAAAATGCAAAAAAGTGCGACTTGATGCGAAAGGCGTCACAGTAGAGCCTCCGTAATCCGGACGGACCCGACGCGGTGAGCCCGAATTAGCGAGGCTCTGCTATAAATACTCATGGGAAATCAGGTAACTTTAGCAGTGCGCGTAAAAATACATCTACATATTCCAGTCATATAAATCTTAAAATTGTGTTGGTTTATCTCGGTGCAGAGTCACTATCTCTAACCTTAACACTACCTACTACGCTACGCTACTATACTATGGGTAAGTTGTATGATATAAAATAATGTAGCAACTAGCAACTAACTAAAGCTGAGTATAAAAGTGCAGCACTGACTATAATTTGAGGGCCGGATTAAGACATAACATGTTTAATATTATTAGCCTTTAGGCAATGACGGTATCCTAATAGTATAGTTGGTAAAGGTAAGCACTTAAGCAGGTCTGTAATTGCCTACATTACCTCTATGGATAATCCGGCCCTTATATGACGGGCGGACTCACCCCGGGACTTGATAGAGAGTGCTATGGCGGCGACGGTGGCCGGCCGGGCTGGTGTCACCGGCCGAGACGCGCGGGCTTGCTCTGGATACCATAAACTAATGAGTTCTTTGCTATAATGACGATTGCTTTTTATGTCCAAATTATAGAATGTACCTATTAAACAAGCCCTCAATACAAGCACACCAATGCATTTACCTACCTATGTAAAAATAATGAGGTGCGTTGGGGTAAGTTGATACAACAGGGATAATACAAAACATCCTCCGTAATTCCGAATCACGTGTAATATTTTTTTAAGAAGAACACTGGAGGGCTCCATTTCGTAAATACATCTTAGAAACACTTAGATTCATCCTGGAAAAGGAAACCTTGGGTTCAGGAAACCGTATTTGGCATTTTTATATAATGTAGACACACGACTGTAACTACTCTTATTGCCAATTGTGAAATTTTTTAACACAAGCCTTTGTATTTTGTTTTACGATTGTTCCAATGTAATACCGCTCATCTCATCAAAAAACATACCATCTAACCCCCAACGAACCTCACATACATTTTCACTGAAATCAAAAACTGAATACTATAGGTACAAGGTGTGGACTCATACATGGGTCATCTTAGTAGTCTTAGAAAACTAAATTACCTACGCGATGTTTTTTATTCCATAGCATATTTACGGCAGGTGCGCAGAGACAAGTGGAGCACCGGAAGACGGACTCGCAATAAATCCCCCTCGCTACTTCCGGCGCATTTGAAATTCAATATGGCGTCGGTTTCGTTAACCATATTATAGTTAAGTTACCTGATGTGGAGCGGGTTATTCACTATTCACTTTCATTTACTATTTGCTACGAACATCTTAAAATATTTTTATAGTGTAATAATTTTATTGTAAGTAAGTAGATACCTAGGTAAGGTAATCGACGGTAATTAATGAGCAATGAGTATAATAGGGTATTTGTCAATGTTTTATGAATGATATCAGTCGATCAGGTTTGTTTTGAGGATCAAATGTCTGTATGGGACCCATTGTCTTAAAGCAATACAAAAGTCACAAATGATGGTCAAAGTCTGGCACCCGCACTTCACTGACGAAACGCTCCATAGAAAATGGCAATACATCGTGACGTCACCATGTAACGTTAGAAGCCGTTTCAATGTATGGAAAACAAGGAAATTGCGATTTTGTCGGTGAAATATTGCGTTATGGTTGCTATACAATATTATTTTAAACTAAATGTAAGGAATCGAATGGTATCATTATTTTTTCCCTATTTGGAAGTAAAAAACATTTCATTTTGAAACTTTAAGGTCTTGTATTTTTTTTATTATTATGTTATATTTTGTGATATTGCTCATTTTCTATCTATTTAACTAGATTTAGTTATAAAATTCAACATGTGTCAAATACCCTATTTTGTATGAAAAGGTACTTAATATAATTTTATAGCGTGAGTTATCCTTTAGTCAGCGTGCCTATGGTGTTGTGTAATACCATGATGATGTCTATATTGTCCATGGAAGAAAGGTGCTAATTCCCGAGTCTTCTCGAGAAATCACTACACTTATTTATCACTTAACAAAATTATAATAAAAGTAATGTAGGTACATTCTTAATCATGCATAATAATAATTCATTTGCGAACTCACTAGTTCACCACAAGTAGGCCACAAGACACATTTCATAATCTAAAGTCTATTTTTTTATTCCGTAGACTGAAATGACAGTTAATAGTATGAACATGAAATGTCATTTCATACTATTAACTGTCATTTCAGTCTACCGAATAAAAAAATTGACTTTAATATAATTCAACCACAACTAACTATAATACACTACAACGAAGTTCATAGAATCAATTTGCTGGAAGAAATGATAGTCATTTCCGATTTCATTAGCTGAGGTAAAGACAATGTAAGATTGTTGTTATTAACTGAAGTAGTTGCCCATGTTACTGGCCTAACTGTGTAGGTAATGTCATGCATTTGCCCATTAAATATTTTTATACACTTTTATTGCGCTTATTACGAGTCGTGCTAAAATTATAGTACTGTCTAATCAATTACACTTGGTTAGACCAAATAGAGGTGAAAGTGAACTGATCAGTGATCTTGATCAGTGATAAGTAGGTAATCATATAATTAATATAATAACGTAGTGTGAACTAGGAAAGTACCTACAAAATCAAGCAGGTAAGTGTTATCGTCGTCATAATGTGTTTATATGGGTATTTCCACTAAAACAATGACAAAAGGTTGATAGATGATTCATATTGCAGAGTTGAGTGTGGATTTCTGTGAACTTTAAGGCAAGACGTAGTAGCAAGTGTCGACAGGCCGGCAAGGGGGTCCGCAGGTCGGAGCCGCCATGCGTGCTTCCGGTCACAGCTCACCTCACCTCGCTCTCCGCGCGTCGCTCAGGCCAGGCTAAACCATTACTCTAATAACAAGTACTCAAACGATTCTTAAACGCACTACTTGGATCCAGATATTTTAACAAGAATTTAAAATACAATTAAATCACGGGCCGCTCAGGACTATTTCGACATTTTCCTAAACTTGGCACTTTCCTATCTTGTCTCTTTTTTAACTTGCCATTTTCTTACCTGTACGGATATGATGGTCGTTCTTGTCTACGTGACAGCGTGATAAAACGGTGTCCGTCACTTTCTTTCCCACGGTGTTAAACAGTGACAGTTATTTTATCACGTGGATAAAGATGGATAAAGCTATCCATAATAGGCTGGCTGGTCTCTTTCCCAAACTTGTCTTTATCTTAACTGGTCTTAAGTTTGGAAAAGAGACAAGGTAAGAAAATGGCAAGTTAAAAAGAGACGAGTTAGGAAAGAGACAAGTTTGGGAAAGAGACCAGGTAAGAAAATGGCAAGTTAAAAAAGAGACAAGATAGGAAAGTGCCAAGTTTAGGAAAATGTCGAAGTCGTCCTGAGCGAGCTGAAATGTCTGGATCGTGTTATGTCTTTGTGACAACGTAGACATTAATGCTAAATACCTCTTTATCAAAACGTCTCGATCTTAGAATGTTGCAATTTAAAATAACCTAGCAGCAAAATTCTTAATCTTCGAATGTATTTATTACTTAATAGACTTAAACGCTAAATAGTCTGTATTGTGTAATGTCTTTTTAGGGTTCCGTAGCCAAATGGCAAAAAACGGAACCCTTATAGATTCGTCATGTCTGTCTGTCTGTCTGTCCGTCTGTCTGTCCGTCCGTATGTCACAGCCACTTTTCTCCGAAACTATAAGAACTATACTGTTGAAACTTGGTAAGTAGATGTATTCTGTGAACCGCATTAAGATTTTCACACAAAAATAGAAAAAAAACAATAAATTTTTGGGGTTCCCCATACTTCGAACTGAAACTCAAAAAATTTTTTTTCATCAAACCCATACGTGTGGGGTATCTATGAATAGGTCTTCAAAAATGATATTGAGGTTTCTAATATCATTTTTTTCTAAACTGAATAGTTTGCGCGAGAGACACTTCCAAAGTGGTAAAATGTGTGTCCCCCCCCTGTAACTTCTAAAATAAGAGAATGATAAAACTAAAAAAAATATATGATGTACATTACCATGTAAACTTCCACCGAAAATTGGTTTGAACGAGTTCTAGTAAGTAGTTTTTTTTAATACGTCATAAATCGCCTAGATACGGAACCCTTCATAGGCGAGTCCGACTCGCACTTGGCCGCTTTTTACTAAATGGAATAAACGCCAAACGACCCGTTGGCAAAACGTCTTGATTTTGATATGACACTTATTAAAACCTTCCCGCGCATACTTTGTATTGTAATTTAAACACATTGACACATTACATTTCATGACGTTTTGCTACTAACTCGTTCTGTGTTCACGTCAATCAAATAATTTTACTTTCGGCTTATTAGGTATTCTAATCATACGGACTACTTATATTTCCAGACGTTTGGCTACTTAGTCATTCTAATTCTTAGTCATCCAAATGAATTAAATTGACTCTTTGCTGACTGAGTATTCTACTTTCATGTCGTCCAGCTGAATTGACTCTATGCTGACTGTGTATTTTACTTTTATGTCATCTAGCGATAAGGTAATTTTGATAGTAACCCTGTACCTGCACCTACAACGAACCGCTCGACCAAATAAATGCTAAACTGAAATAGAAACTTGTTAGCACGTAATTAAAAATAACATTTCCTCTTCCTAATAATGACTTGGCGCATAATTATAATTTCCGTAGTAATGGAATTGACGATCGTTTGCGGTGTTAACTATTGACAACCAGTTAATAACGCTAAAGTTTACTTTTGTTTACTTACGCGACGTGATGTAGTGTGCACATATCTGACACGCACACTCTCTCACATGTACCCTTATAACGTAATGTAGTGTGCACCATATATGACACGCAGACACGCACACTCTCTCAGATGTACCCTATAATATATACCCTAGTTTATCAATATCTGGGTGACCGAGCTTCGCTCGGAAAACATATAATAACTCGGAAATGCGCGTTTTCCCAGAGATAAGACCTAGCTAGATCGATTTTTCGCCCCCGAAAACCCCTATATACCAAATTTCATCGAAATCGTTAGAGCCGTTTCCGAGATCCCCGAAATATATTATACATATATATATAAATAAATAAATAAACAAGAATTGCTCGTTTAAAGGTATTAGATATATCACATATCAGAATAAACCTATGGGTCTTTCCGCGTAACTCGGACATGACAACGAAAAAATAAACTATTGAATTTAGAATGTGTTTGAATGTAGAATAATCAAATGAGGGTAGCAGAACAAATTTTATAACCTTAAGTCAATAATAAGTCAACGGTTGTCATAATTTCCGACATTGTAAGTGCTGCTTGCGGAATCAACTACGAACGTAAAATAAGTGATTATAAATATTACGACTTTAATTGATTTTTACGCAAAGAAGAGGTAAGTAACCTTTATTTATCTGTTGTCTATTAAATTATTCACGCGTTACTTTGATTACAATTATCATAAGTTGAAAGAAAAATATGTAAGAGGTGAATGAAAATTGCATGTCGTTGAGTAACGTGAGTAACGTAAAAAACAATATTTTTCATTTACTGTACTGAAGTTTTGGACAAACGAACTTATATTGAACTATGTGTATGATTGGGCTTAGATGGTGTCATTCTCGCGGTTTATTTCTCCGCATAAGTGTTATTTTATAGAAATACATGACTTGAGATACTTGTAACGTGAGTCACAGTGAATCGCGTTGTTGCAACTGTAAAGCGAGTAACTAAATATTTGAATGTATTTTGTAGCTACAATGCCTCTATCAGCGGCAGAAAGGGCAAAAAGAAGAAGACAGAAGCTGAAAGACGACGGAAAGTACGAAGAGTATAAGAAAAAACATAGGCTTGCCGCCAAAAAATCAGGCAAAAGAAGAAGTTGCTAGATAACATGACTCAAAAAAAGAAAAACCAATTTATAAAGGATGAAAGAGAAAAAACCAGAAAAAGAGTTGAAAAACATATAGATCAAAGAAAAAAGCTGAATAAGCAAGAGCCTTAGATAGTTCAATTGCATCCTCATCTTCGATGTTAATGAATCGCCAAGCTTTGGGTAGAGCTAAATAACGTATCAGAAAAGTTCTAATTCTAATAATAATAAGTAAAAAATATGCTATTTGTTTGCTAGAAATGATAAAAAATATCAAAATATTCTAGGTAGTCGCAAGTAACGTGATTCACGAAATCGCTGTAACGTGAGTTCGTAAGGTTTTATATTTTATTTAAATAAGGGTGTATCTTTGATTTTATTTGGTTAACTATTAAAGAAGCTTGCATATTTATGTCATTGTTTTGTTATTTTGTTAAAACTAATTCATTCAATAATCAAAGGGAAATCAATAAACACAAAAGGCGTAAAACTCCGTGTCCATTTCTTGTAACGTGAGTCATGGAGTTATTTTCCACTTTTCTCCAATTTTTATAATTTGATGGAGAAAAAGTACTTCGATAAATGATTCGCAGTAATGTACTCTGTGATATTATTATCAAGTTTTCGACGTAGAAAGCTCTTGATCTCAAATATACGACAAGATTGTTAGGAATAGTGACTACAAAGTAACGTGAGTCACCGTGGATTTACCCCTATACTCCAGAGATAGTGTTTGTCTTTACGTCCCACACCACATGGCGATCCCGCCAGTGCAGCGCAAGGCGCGCCGCGCCAGCCAAAGGACGAACAAGAACAAAAGGAAGGTTACAAATTAAATCAACAATATTTACAAGGACATTACATTTACTGTCAATCATTATTGACAGTTATAGATACTGCACAGTGTCATAGAGAAAAAAAAACATAGAATGCTCACTCCATACATCAGTTTTGCTACCAAAAAGACTATTAATTTCAGTGTCTACATCTAGCATCGAGTAGCGGAACTATCAGTACTGCTACTTGATAATAGATGTAGCACCGACCGGAAAGTCTTATGTTGTTGACCATAAGACTTTGCGACCAAAACTGATGTATGGAGTGAGCACTCTTGTCTTACTATATTTCTCTATGACAGTGTAGACAGTTTGTAAAGTTAAGCGCATAAATTAAAGTGTTTAAACAATTTCAAAAAACCTTACTATGCTTACTTACTTATGCTAGGGTATATATGGGTAGTGGGTACATGTGAGAGAGTGTGCGTGTCATATATGGTGCACACTACAGTAAGACGTCGTCGTCGGCCCTTTCGCTTTCAAATATACATGTAGAGTCTGTTCGAAAAAAGAAGAGTCGTAGAATTTATGGGTCCCAATACATTACACGACTCTTCTTTTTTCCCACAAACTATAAAATAGCGGGTAAAAAGCGCTACAAAACAGGTGATTCTTCAATGTCTTCTTCCTAAGTTTAAACTCCCTCGTTCCCGATACAAACTTTTAAACCCTTTTCAACCCTATTTTGGATGAATTTTCAATAGCACTGAAATCACTTTCCTTATTTTCTAATATTGTGTCTTCCTCCAGATTTGCAGTCTCTAAAAAGTATATTCTTCAGTCGGATACAATAAAGAATGATTGAATGAAAACAAAGCTTTAGCCATGCAGTATTACAAAATTGTTTCTGCTCTATATAGCGGAGGAGCAATTAATGTCAACAATGAGCCGTGACTTCGCTACAGATAGTTTTGAATTCGATAACACTTTCCGTACATAATCGTGTTTCACCGTATCATCTTCACGGAGAGAGTGTGACCGACCAAATCAAATAATTAATTCGATCTCATCAAAAGATAATGGCATTATTGACAAATGAATTCGATATGATTGCGTCAGTCCTTCTACAAAGCTAAAGTCTATTTGGCATTGTAACTACATAGATGCTGATAATGTTGAGAGTGTACATAAAACGTACAATGCTGTCAAATAAGGTTTAGCTCAGTAGGAAAAAGGAAACGTCAGTACATAAACACACTTGTATGTATAGGTACGAAAATTAATAGCATTTAGCAAACAATGTATTTCCGACACTGATTACAATGCAATCTACACATCAACCTCAGGTAGGTACCTCAATCCTACATATTATAGGACTACCGGCCTATTCTTCGGTAATTCGGCTGCCTTTTCAGTAACCACTGAGGTAAACACGAGCGAAGCGGAGAGCGGATGCCTATATTTATTTATTTATATATAAATCGCTACGCCAGCCAATTTTTTACTTTTTCTATACCGCTCGATTCCTGGGTAGGTCGGTACTTGCGTAGATACCTTCTCTATGCGCCAGGGCCGTCAAGTACTTAACTGTAAAGGGTTCGCAACTTCGCACCAATAGGTTCGAGATTGCGCATATAAAAGTTCCGTAGGTAGAGTCTGTGCGGAAAAAGAAGAGTCGTCAAATGTATGGGGTCCAATACATTCTACGACTCTTCTCTTTCCGCACAGACTCTACTACCGGGTAATTTTTGTGCTGAATTATAATTTGTAAAAGACTTCAACATTAAAAAAAAAGTTTTTTAGGTACTTAATAACGTAAACTCCGTAATTTCTGAACAATTTTTTTTTGTTTTAATGTTTATAAAAGTTACCTACAGATTGTACCCATTTTTGACTCTTTGTTTGTCGTCTTTTTGTTTGTTGTTGAGGGAAGCTCTACAACTCTACTTGTAAAGGTTCTTGAAACAGCTAGCGAGCTATTGGTAGGTAAGTAGCTGACGTAGCACTCAAAAGCCCTCATTTGAAAGAAAACACAGAAAAATATATTTTGTTTTGCAGATTGTTATTTCAATTGAAATATATTTATGTGACCCATATAATAACTGGTAAAATTCTCAGTGGTAAATAATTAGCACGGTAGCAGTATCAAGACAGTTATTTGGTGTTATTGCATTTAGCGTTAATAGTATTTAAATGGAAGGAAGTGACGACCCTGCCGCTGTTCGCAACAATGGGCAGCCCACGCAACAGTTTCCAATCGCAGGCAAGACTCGTTAAGGCGAATCAGTCGAGGGTTCAACTCGCCTGTGCTTGGCAAGCAATACTAATCCTCGACCAGATGGAGCGTCTACAATGCTTGGTGGTCACTGTCTAGTACCATGAAAGAACGACGCTGTCGCGTGAAAACGGAATCTCATATTTTTCTCTCAAATCTGACCATGTATTTCTCTACCCGGCTGTCGAAGAAGAGAGGAAATTATTTCGAGTCATCCTTATTACGGGATAATTAGTTTAGAGTAGACTGCCTATTTAGAGACATTGTGTGTGGTGCACTTGTCTAAGTTTAACGGAACTAATTCTATTCTAATAACGTAATAACATATTGAATAGAATACTTAAATAAAGTTTCTAATGTCAACTTCAAGTGGAAACGATGGTAAGAAAACTATTAAATTTGCAGACATTGCTACATGGAACTGCGTGTGCGGTATGCAAATGACATGGCGTGTTGAACTAGAACCACTCTGGCTGTACTGCCCAGTGCCCACCGGTCACGTACCCATTAATGAACCGCCACTCCAGTACTTGCACTTTACCATGCAATATAGGTCGTCGACCCAAACAATTACATCCTTAATTGTACTCTTGCCGCTGGTTATGTTTACGCGTACCTACCGAAGTACGTCTAAAGTTCAGTTGGAAGGTAGTAGTAGTAAAGTATATCATGCTGTGCTAGTGGCGTTAGTGACAATAAAATAATATGTATGTAATATGTATGTATGTAGTAGTATATGTGTCTAATAGTTTTTCAAACTCAATAAAGTATAGGTACTAATATTTAGATAGGTACAGGACATAAGGATGCTGATAAGCAATAATGTGTCAACCCACATTCATTTTGCAATAAGATGCCAACTCAAAAATTTACGCTTAAAGTTGATATTCTATTGCAAAATTAATGTGGGTTGACACATTTTTGCTAAACAGCATCCTATTTATTTATTTTTATTTATTAAATTGTTTTCCAAATTTCGTACACAAATGATCGTAATACTTTCTAATAAATAACAGAATTTATATGAAAAAAAAGGCTGTAACGTTTAGCAATTTTCACCTAGAGCCTTTTCGGACAGTTCCAATTTTTGCAAATGCCTCTACGTCAGACCGGTGAGACTATAGCTGGGTTTAGTGCGCTCAGCTCTTGACCTCGCGGTCACCGGACAGAAAATAGTACTTACTTCACATGAATCTGACTACCTACAGTCGACGTCAAAGATATATTTACAATTGAAAGTTACAAAAAAATCTTTACATTAAAATAAGTTGCCATGTAATGTGACAAGTACTTGTTTACGTGATATATTACAGTTTTATATTTTCACACAATGTGCCCAAAATATGTTTACACTATTTAATCCGTGTAGTTTGCCCCTTTTTATGGCGTATGTTCGTTTACATGACAAGTTACAGAATAATATTTACTCTTAATGTACCAAATTAAATTGCATGTAAAGATCTAATGTAATATTTACAATCAACCATACATAAACAGTTTTATACCTCCTGCTAAATAATAGTACATTACTGCAGACGCCGGGAAAGAAGGGCTTGCCGGGTGAGTAGGTATAGCCGGCCGACCGTAGGGAGGCCGGATAGTGATACGAAGCCGGCAAGACCTTTCACGGCTAGGCATGTATAGTGCTTTTCTCAAACATGCAATGAAATAAAAAAATACACCACTCAAAAAAAAAAAAACAAATTTATAATCTTTATAATAAAAATCTAACTTCACAACAAAAGTTTTTTAATTTTCCTTCCAATCCCGCCATAATTGTTTTTTTTTTTACGGAAGTCGTCCGTATTTTGCGTGTGTTCGAATAGACCTTATTAGGGCCATTATACACAATCTGATAATAAGAATCTCAATTTCAATAAATAAAATAAATGCAGAGGATTTTAAATATTGTCTATGGTCTCTGATGACTTATGTATAGACAAAATTTTAAATTTATTCATCAACACATTGAATCATACAGATTCGTATTCTTAATATCAGTACGTTCGTGTATAACAGGCGTTAACACGGATATTTTGGTCCGATAACCATTCGTTCACTAAAAATGTAAAAAAAAAAATTCGGCTGTTTAGCCTGTTCATGGACACAGACCCCAGATTTACATTAGAATAAAAAAAAAATTACTTCCCGGCCTAGGCCTTCAATTTCGTATGAAATTCCTTTACAGTTCTCTGGAGTTGCTCCGCCCTAAACGTGATACTTCGAAGCCTGATATAACGCCCGGAGCGACGACATTTCATTGCATGTTTGAGAAAATATCTTTACAAACATTTGAAAGCTGCATTCTAATTTCAAATAATGACAATCGTCGAAAAGAGTACCATACTGTCAAATGGTCTGTTTGTCTCGTTCGTTTAGATGACGTCAATGCTATGTCGAGTATATAATTCCGATGTTTACATTTAAACCATTTTCAGTATTTTTGACTTTCAGGGTTTCGTACCCAAAGGTTAAACGACCCAATTACTAAACCTCTTCACCAGACTGCATCTATCTCACAAATAGTTAAAACTTTCAGACGATGTATTTCTGTGCCGTTAAGTTTAATAACAAATACTAAAATCAGAATAAAATAAATATTTAAGTGGAGCTCCCATACAACAAACGTGATTTTTTGCCAATTGTACAGAACCCTTAATGGACGAATCCGACTCGCCCTTGGCCGGTTATTTTGTAAATGCATAGATACTGAAGAATTATAAGTTAACCCTTTTCGGCGCCATGTCAAACGCAAAAGCTAATATGAATATTCTTAATATGAATTAATAAAAATAAGTAAGAAGGTAAAGAAAATTATAGCAAGGAGGTTTCATAAATAAAAAGTAGGCCAGAATGAAATAGGTGAATTATAAAGAAATTAGTAAATAAACAGGTGAATTGTGTAAATATGTTTTTGTAGCAGAATGCGTAAAAGTTTTTATGCATCATGAAACGTAAAAACAGAAATGTTGCTCTTGACGTGTATCACGTTTGACACATTGGGTGTAAATATTATTCTGTAACTTGTCATGTAAATGAACATACGTCAGAAAAAGGGGCAAACTACATGGATTAAATAGTGTAAACATATTTTGGGCACATTGTGTGAAAATATAAAACTGTAATATATCACGTAAACAAGTACTTGTCACATTACATGGCAACTTATTTTAATGTAAAGATTTTTTTGTAACTTTCAATTGTAAATATATCTTTGACGTCGACTGTACATGTAGTAAAATTGTGCACGCGAACCAATTCTATTGATTAACGTAAAGATAAGATAAGATAAAAGATAGTTTATTCAAGTAGGCATAATTACAATGCGCTTATGAACGTCAAATAAAGCTAGGTAGACCGGCTCCAACCCTACACCTCTGCCCCGAGAAGATTTAAATCCCCCCTCAATTGGAGGAGGGTATCCCAATATGGGACCGGCAACAAACTCGGCGGGACACATCTTTTCAAAAATAATTACATCTTATAATTAACATGCATTACGAGAAAATAAGGGAAAAAATACAATTTAAATTACTATAGAATTCATGCAATTATACACATAAGGTGTAATAGAAATTTGATTTAGAAAATATACATATGTACATGGAATCATACAAAATCGTAGCTCTTTCAGAAAACATATCAAATTCTTACAAAAGGAAAAGAAAATAAAGTTATTAAAAGAAATGGGAAAACATATTATATAAATCTGATTGATTATTATTAATTACCAACATATAATATTTGATGTGCTTTCCTGCTTACCTGAGCTGTGTCACCTATAACTCTATACATAATACAATGTTTTTAATTGCTACTACTTTTTATTAGTTAGTTTCTGGTTTGGACCATGCATGTTTGTCTGTCAAGTAGTCCTCGACTCTGTAATAAGCTTTTAACATCAATGACTTTTTTAAGTAATTCTTAAGAGCTGGAAAGGGTAATCTTAAAGCATTCTCAGGTAACTTGTTATAAAAATGAATGCATTGCCCAACGAATGACTTTTGTACTTTACGGACACGAAACTTTCTGATAGCAAGCTTATTTCTATTTCTAGTGTTAAAGTTATGGACATCAGAATTCTTAGTGAAGGAGTCTAGATTCTTAATAACATAAATAATACTATCATATATGTATTGGGAAGCTACAGTTAAAATATTAATTTCTTTGAAAAGTTCTCTTAATGATTCACGCGCTCTTAAGTTATATATAGAACGAATGGCTCTCTTTTGTAAGACAAATATAGTCTGTATGTCAGCTGCTTTGCCCCAAACCAGAATACCATATGACATTACACTATGAAAATAACTATAATAAACAAGGCGAGCTGTTTCAACATTAGTCAGTTGTCTAATTCTCCTCACGGCGTAAGCGGCCGAACTTAATTTGTTAGCTAGTGTTCCGATATGAGGACTCCATTGTAGATTTTTGTCCAATGTTAAACCAAGAAACAGAGCTTTATCTACCATCTCTAAGCATTCATTATTCAAAAGTATTTTAGTATCGACTGGTTTAACATTCGGCAAAGAAAATCTAATACATTTGGTTTTCTTAGCATTAAGAAGCAAATTGTTCATAGTAAACCAGTTAAGTACATTAACGAGTGTGCTGTTAATTACACTATAATCGGTAGATTTCCGATCAACCTTAAAAAGTAATGATGTGTCATCAGCAAAAAGAACTATTTCACAAAGATTTTCTACTATACATGGCAAATCATTTATATAAACCAAAAACAGGAATGGACCCAAAATAGAACCTTGCGGCACTCCTAATTGGACTACAGCTCCGCTAGACTGGGTTTTGTTTACAACAACTGTTTGTGTTCTATTGCTAAGGTAAGAAGACATAAAGTTTAGGGCATTTTCTGACAGACCATAGTGTTCTAATTTCAAAATGAGCGTTCCATGATCCACACAATCAAATGCTTTAGAAAGATCACAAAATATGCCAATTGCATCACAAGAATTTTCCCAAATATTATAAATATGTTTAATGAGTACCGAAGCAGCATCGGTCGTGGAACGGCCCTTTGTGAAACCAAACTGATTGCTTGTAAGTAAAGTATGTCTGTTGAAGTGACCCAGTAGATCATTTAACATTAATTTTTCAAAAACTTTACTTAGTACAGGAAGTATTGATATTGGTCGGAAATTAGCCATATTACTCGAGTCACCAGATTTAAAAAGAGGAATGACTTTACTATATTTCATAAGATCTGGAAAGACGCCTTGTGAAATTGAAATATTATAAATTACGGCTAAGTAAGGCGCTATTACGTCTATGACATGACTAATGACTCGAACTGATGTTCCCCATAAATCTTCCGTTTTCTTTAACGTAATACACTCTAGCACGCGAGCCAATACTATCGATTAATGAAACACAGAAAAGTGAACAATTCGATTACATGCTCTATTAACCATGTACTTTACTAATTACTTTTAGTGTTCAAATTATTTTTTATTTATGCAATCGCTCTTGTCCTAAATGCGTTTTTATTGTTGTTTGTCACCCCATGTGTATGTAATTATGTATCAATCACCCCAAGGGTACTTACTCGTGGTAAGCTGCGACTCGAAAAAATTATGAAAGGTAAGTTTAAATATATCTAAGATAAGAACTATAATTTAACCCTGATATTTACAGTCTCATAACAGGTAGGTACTGATGTGTAGTGAGATTAAAGAGAGACATTATTTTTAGATACCTTGAGCATGAGTTGATATGGGCGCGGCCAGTATCAGCAGCCCCAGACCCAACGCTGCGGCGGCCATTCTGCCGCTACCGCTTCTCCCGCATGCCGATGATCGGAGCTGCCTTACTTCGCAAGCTTCCTATAACAAATAACAATATCATTATAACCAGAATGCAACGGTTCAAACGGTTGAATGTTGAATAGACCATAAACCAAAGTTAAACGTAAATGACTGACAGAGCGGCAAACCCGCATTTGGGAACATTAAGGAAGTTCTAAGTATTTATTTGACCTATTCCTTAGATACGGTCTAATTCGAGAAAACAATTTTCTAGATTACAATCTAGAGATTAACTGTCACAAATAGATGTAATTGTTCGTATAGTTTTAATACTCCTATACTAAACATACACGGTACTGCTCATGAGGAACCCGAAGGATTTTAACAGAGTAACCTTTTCTTGATTATATTTAAAGACTAAAATGTCATAGAAACTTATCTGAAAATTGGAAGAAATTAACTCTGAAACCTAGTTTCAGAGTTAACACCAATTCAAAAAAAGTGGGGGGAGGCCTTTGTCCAGCAGTGGGAGACTAGACAATAGGCTTCTTTTGGCCTCCGAAATGCGTGGTAAAAAATTTCGGGTTCGTCGTGAGCACCTTTTACTCATATGGAAGAACTAAGTGAAACTTCTTCGTATGTCCAGAAGTAATCACTCCCAATTTTTTCATGTAATTTATGATACGTTTCACCGAATAGAGAGCGTGAATTATTATTCGGAATTGGAAGATTAACAACATGGCGTGAGAATAGTTACTTAAAAGATGCATGAGAGGTCACCGGATCACCGGTAATTTTGAGCACCGAGGAAAAGGTTGCGTGATGCGATTCACGACAACGGCTCGAGCTGCAAAAATCGAGCAGGAATCGAAAATTTTGCTATATTAATTCCATCGAAACTGTGCAAATAGCGAGGTGAATGTACTGCGTACTGTGGGTGTTCACCTATACTACACCACAACAGCCGTTGGTCTAAACTCTAAGTCATACATATATAGCACCGGGCTGTATTTAGAAAGCGGAAAAAACATCAAAATCGCTGCAACCATCGCAGGCAGATTTCGCTTTCTTGCGCTGCGAATCAAGATTCATTTACATTTTACATGTATTAAACCATTCGAAGCATTGTTTCCGAAAAACTCTTTACGTTACTGCCAATGAGAGTAATTTGCGTGATGGAATTTGATTCCTAAGACTTTCTGGTATTTTATTAAAAAATACTCTATGTCAGTACGGTACCTACTTACCCGATATACACAAAGCACCTAATGTTTTGACTGCTGAAGAAAATCGGAACTGATAGGGCCAAACTAAAGTAGGTACCTACAGTTATGATTGAAAATAAAAAGTATAAACTGTACCTAACTTCGATTTTTTACTGGAAATAAAATCGACCAAGAACGGGGCATAGGTACTTAATGCATGGTTCAGTGCCAGTCCGTCACAGTCGGCAGATCTAAAAAAAATCTTTAGATAGGTAGGTACTAATACATATGTACTACATAGTTATGGCTACTTAGGTTAGCAAAAGGGCAATATTCACTTTATCAAAAGAAGTTTCCAAGACCCCTGGGTATTCTTTTAAAGAAACGTTCATTAGAATTGATTTGTATTTTTATTAAGTATTTTCCTCGTGTTGGTGTGAAATGTTGGTGTTTCACTCGGGAGCTAAAAGTTTGTTTAACCCTCGTGCCTTAAACCCTCGCAACGCTCAAGATTCTATACTTCTCGAACAATTTTGGAATCTAAGTTTTATGAATAAAGGGGTTTAATAATAGCAGCATTAGTACCGGAAAGGAATTACCTAAGTATTTACAAGAGGCGTGGTAGAGTCGAGAACGGATTCAAAGGATAGAGGAAATAAACCTGCCCTTACAATTTGACGCACATGAGTGCACAGAGCGCGATCAGGTAACGCTGAGGGGCGTCACGGATGCTAAGTTTTCAACTACCTACCTATACCATTGCGTTAATACAAAATCCTACGACAAATTTAACATGTATGCTACCCAACCCAAGTCCTCTCCTCACTACACATTTAAATGCTGTATCCTTTCTTCTATGTTCTATGTATAAAGAAGGTAGCAGAAATTTGAAACTATGGCTGTTTCAAGCGCCCTCTGTAGTGAACAATTGCCTCAATTGGCAGTATTTAACCGTATTATAAGGATTTATTTTATTTAACCGGTCATGCATACTCACTAAAGATTCCGGTTAATATTAATATATATTGGTATATTATATTGCTAGTACTGGCCAGGGACCGGAACCGGTTACCTTAACCGGGGTTTTTCATAGGGTTATTTTAGAAGTGGTTATAAAAACCCCTACCATAACGGTAACCGTCTGATAAGGTAACACTTTGATTCGGTAACCGTATCAGATCGAGTTAACCCCTGTTACCGGTAACCGAAATAAAAACCCAGTCGATTCTGTTACCTCATAATAAGGTTTTGAACCAGTTCAAACGATTGTAATCTTTACGCAGACTTAAATTCAACTCATTATTGAATAACCGTGGTTGGCATGGGCGGTCTATGAAGCCTCCAGCACAAACAAGTTTTTTTGCCGGTAACTTCGCTTATTGTCAATTCAAACAATATTGCACTTTGAGTCCTTAAGCTAAAGTTGAAAACATAAGTGAGCGATTACAGTATTATTTTGGAGCGACAGCCGCAGGCAGCGTGGTTATTCCTTTGTTTATCTTTATACCTGTGTGTTCCTATTGTTGTGTTTCGGAGCAATTCTAGTTTAGAAATGTTTAGAAAAGGGGTTGCAAGTAAACAACATCCTATCCTAGTAATATCTGCTATTATTTACATAGTTATATTTTATGCTACTTAGATTATTATTTTTATTTTCGGGTTCACACTTGGTATGTACCTACAGATTAAAGACTGATTTAAAGAAAAATTTTTACCTAACTAGTAATTTTACTGGTACATAGTTAGGTATAATTTATCTTTAGATTCCAGAGAATAGAGATAGAGTGATTAAAAAAAATCACTTTGTGATAAAGATACATGCGCTAGTGGATTGTGGTAGATATTTTACCATTGTTAACAAATGACATATGTACTAGTTATTACGAGCTTATTTTATAATAAGCAATTAAAGTCTATTCTTTATCCGGTAGACTAAAATGACATTTCACAGTATGAAATGAAATGACACATGATGTTCATTCATACTATGAAATGTCATTTTAGTCTACCGAATAAAAAAATAGACTTTAGTTTAAAATGTTTTCATATGCGGTGAGTTTGTATGAGCTAAAAGTCGTAATTTACCTTGTACCGCTTAATGCAGCGATCAGAAAATATATATCTATAGCAGTGATAAATAAACTTATTTTAATACTTCAAATCTTTCATTAATACCAGAATTCATTATATTTATTGGGTATCTATAACATTGCTAGGTGAAATAGTTTTGTTTAAATTAAATAGATACATACATACTTAGTAAGCAGTGTTGATCATTCAAGAATAAAATCATTATTTAAATAAGAATTCCTAAGAATAAAATCATGTTGATTTTATTCCCGTCAAAATTATTTAAATAAATTTGATCGGAAATAATTAGTATGTGAAAAAATTGAATAAGAATAATTCTTAATCAAATAAATGTAATCCCATCAAAAACATTACATGTAAAAAGGTGCAAGTCTCGCAACGCTTTTACTACAAAAAAGTTTTGAGATGTAATGTGAAACCAAGTCGGTTATTTTAATCAGTGCCAGGGGGTGTTAAAACCGTATCAATAAGATATCTTTAATTTGTAATACGTATAATGACTTGGCCATCGCACGGCTGCATAATGGCAAAAGGATCATCGTCACCTATTAAAATAATTCTAATTGAACATAACGCTAGCGCTAATTGCAGTTTGAGCATTACACATATTTACGAGTACGGTACGAGTAAAGCATTATGTGCGATTGCCAAGTCATTATATGTATTACAAATTAAAGATATCTTATTGATACGGTTTTAATACCCCCTGGCACTGATTGAAATAACCGACTTGGTTTCACATTACATCTCAAAACTTTTTTGTAGTAAAAGCGTTGCGAGACTTGCACCTTTTTACATGTAATGTTTTTTTAAGGGATCTCATCTCTTTTTGTAGGCAGTCCTTCTTTTCGGGTACTCATACCCATACTATGTATACACATATCATAACTAAATATATCTTCATTTATGAACTGCAACAGTAAATTTGTAATATCATATATTTATATGGGATTACAAACTTACTTATGCAGTTCTTAGATCTTTAAAACGTGAGTGATATTGCAATATTTTTAGGTGTACCCTTTATGTGGCCATTAAACCCTAACTCTGTACCAAATTTCAGCTCTCTGAGTTTATGGGAAGTACTAGTTCTATTCTGATGATCATGAGTGAATGAGTGTCATAAATGCGAAACTTTGCTTTCGCTTAACTTCGGAACTAAATGACCTACAGACTTGAAATTGGATTTTAAGTATGTGATTATAACTTACTGGATGACGAAAATTTCTGCGTTCTGGTCTTATCCAGAGGTTCTCAAATAGGGGCCTGAAAATGCGGCGAAATGGTTCCAGTAAAGGATGGTACGGCAGTGTTTGCTTCGCGCTCGACTTGGCGGGGGCACTGCCGTGCCCCAAGATCATGATTTTATATTCTAAATAATATTCCTAGATTAAACATGCAGTCTGGGTGCCGTATAGGCGTTACGTATAGATAGAAGTAAATTAGACAAGAAACTACTATGTTTCTTGTCTAATTTACGAGGGGCGTTCAAAATATTCTCGGTATTGATATCTTACGACCTCTTCTAAAATTTCTTTCGTTACTGGCCGCTAAGGTTTATTCATTGACATTAAAAAAAAGTATAATTCGAACCGAGATAGTCTTTTGTTTTTCTGCAATTGCTGAACAAACATGAACATCCTGTGCGAATTGACAATGTTAACTAAATTAGAACATCGATGCGTGATAAAATTATTGACAAAACAGGGTAAAAATCAAAAAACCATAAAAGAGGAAATGGATTGTGTTTACCGTGAGTCTGCTCCTTCTTTATCTACCATTCAAAAGTGGTCAAGCGAGTTTAAACGCGGAAGGGAGAGTATTGAAGATGACACTAGACCTGGCCGGCCTGTAGTAGCTACTTCACAAGAAAATATTGATAAAGTGGAAAAACTTATATTGGAAGATGGTCGAGTGAAGGTAAAATCTATAGCACAAGTAACCAATCTCTCTATTGGTACCGTACATGATATTATACATGACCATCTTAATATGTCAAAAGTAAGTGCAAGATGGGTTCCGCGAATGCTGACTCGGCTTCAAAAAGACATGCGTGTAGCTTGTTGTTCCGATTTTATTGACCTGTGCGGTGAAAATCCTGATGAGGTGCTGCAAAGAATAGTTACTGGAGATGAAACCTGGGTTCATCATTATGACCCAGAGAGTAAACAAGAGTCCATGCAGTGGCACATTAAGGGTTCAGCTCATCCCAAGAAGTTCAAGGTCATCCCTTCAGCTGGCAAGGTCATGGCCACGATATTTTGGGATTGTGAAGGAGTATTACTAATCGATTATAAAGAAAAAGGTGTAAATATCACAGGACAGTACTACGCTAACATTCTACGTCAATTAAAGGATGTAATTAAAGAAAAGAGGCGAGGAAAGTTAACCAAAGGTATTCTGCTTCTGCATGACAACGCCCCCGTCCATACTGCTCATATTGCCAAGGCAGCTATTGTTGAATGTGGGTTTAAAACTGTTACTCACCCACCGTATAGTCCGGACTTAGCCCCCAGCGACTTCTTTTTGCTCCCCAATCTTAAAAAGGATCTGCGTGGAAATTAATTTTCTGACGATGAAGCATTGAAGGCGGCAGTGGAGGAGCATTTTTACACGAAAGATAAAAAATATTTTTACGAGGGATTAAAAAAAATAATTGATCGATCTTTTAAGTGTATGAACATAGGGGGGGAGTATATTGAAAAATAAAAATATCAAACTTTTCGTACTTGTTTGTTTTCATTCTCATACCGAGAATATTTTGAACACCCCTCGTATACCTGATTTTATGCAATAAAATCTTACAAATTTAATTTACTGCCGCATAGTCTTGGTATTGGACGATACCCGTATTTCTTTTAATGTGATCTAAATCATCAGGTACAATTCAGCTGCTATGAATAAAAAAAACCGGCCATGTGCGAGTCTGACTAGCGCAGGAAGGGTTCCGCACCATTACGCAAAAACCAACAAAAAAATAACGTTTGTTGTATGGGAGCCCCACTTAGATATTTATTATATGCTGTTTTTAGTATTTGTTGTAATAGCAACAATAGAAATTCATTATTTGTGAAAATTTCAACTGCCTAGCTATCATGGTTCATGAGATACAGCCTGGTGACAGACAGATGGACAGCGGAGTCTTAGTAATAGGGTCCCGTTTATACCCTTTGGGTACGGAACCCTAAGAAAGATGTTTTTAAAGGTAGGATAAGGAATGGCTCGATATGGTGTATTCCTATTTCTCCCCGCCGGGCACAGATGGGAATAGGCGCTTCATTTAAATCATTCCCATATGTCCCCGCCTCATGTATCGCGGCGGTCACGTTGGGCAGGAACAAATGGGGAAAATACTCATGTTTATTTTCTGTTTTCGAATTATGTTTAGTATGTGGTTACAGTGTCCGAGTTACTACCAAGACTTATGGTGTTTTTAAAAGTTCTTCTGATATTTAAAATTTGCATTTATTATTTAGACGGAAATTAACAGATATTAATATCGTTTGACACAACGCTTGCCGCACGTGTTTAGCAAATGCTGACAAAGAATTCACCACGCCACGACTTAATCCTATTGTTATTACCAATGAGTAATAAATGACGGTCTCAAGTGGAAACACGCCTGCAACTTTCTGCAAATCTAGTGATAAGCGTAGGACTCTTTTCTTACCTGCAGTAATTTACTATCTCATTCACTTTCCGTAGGTGTGAAAGAGATAGCACACGTATGACCTCAAGGCTGATAGGAATCATAAACAAAATACATACATACTTAATACGCAAAGAAATATACATTGAACCATCATAATTATAATTTCGCAGTTTACTTTATATGTAGCTTCATTATAAAATTATCATCACCGTTTCGAAGACTTCAAAAAATGTACCTATCTATCACAATAAAATCTTTTACGCTAAAAAAAAATTCAAATCAATCCGACCATTGAAAAGAGGGGTGAAATTGAAGTGGATTATGTATTGTATATTTAAACACGTATCATCGTTGTTTCTTATTTATTAATAAAGAATACATGTTTTTGGTGCAAATCTAAATAGAAAAGTCACACTCTTTTAATATGTCAATGTTTTAAATGTATAAAATCAATATAACTAAACGGAGAAGGTTTTAATACCGAACATTCATTTTACTATCTATCTATAGTTAACATTCTAATTGAATAAAACGTTATTTAGAATAATCCTACACCTGGAATAAATATTCCGTTTTTTATTTTTCATTTAATAAAATAAAAGTGACATGATTTATTAACTTTTATTTTATTCTAAAATAACGAGTGTAAGAATTATTCTTATTCAAATCGATTGGAATAAGAATAAAATGTATGTTCTTATTCTTCTTCTTATTCAAGTTATTTTTAGTCCAACTCTGAGACTTGAGACTTAGTATGCTTTTTACATTCCAACAAAACTTTCTTCTCCAATTCACGGGATTTTTTTAAACCCGAAAGAGTAAAAGGAATTAAGTAGTAATGTATGTAGTATAAAAATGCAAGCTATATCAATATAAGCCAGAAACCCAGAACGCCTGAATTAAAACTTGGGAACATTTAACTATATACCTAAAGGAAAATACGTCAGGTCTTCTAAATGTTTAATAGAGTAAAAAAAAATGTTTAACAATAAAATTAAATAAATAAATGCTTATGACAAAAATTAATGAACAATGGTTAGGTTATGTTTAATAAACAAAATTAATAAAATTAAAAAAATAAATAAAATAAATAAAATAAATAAAATAAATAAAATAAATAAAATAAATAAAATAAATAAAATAAATAAAATAAATAAAATAAATAAAATAAATAAAATAAATAAAATAAATAAAATAAATAAAATAAATAAAATAAATAAAATAAATAAAATAAATAAAATAAATAAAATAAATAAAATAAATAAAATAAATAAAATAAATAAAATAAATAAAATAAATAAAATAAATAAAATAAATAAAATAAATAAAATAAATAAAATAAATAAAATAAATAAAATAAATAAAATAAATAAAATAAATAAAATAAATAAAATAAATAAAATAAATAAAATAAATAAAATAAATAAAATAAATAAAATAAATAAAATAAATAAAATAAATAAAATAAATAAAATAAATAAAATAAATAAAGTAAATAAAGTAAATAAAGTAAATAAAGTAAATAAAGTAAATAAAGTAAATAAAGTAAATAAAGTAAATAAAGTAAATAAAGTAAATAAAGTAAATAAAGTAAATAAAGTAAATAAAGTAAATAAAGTAAATAAAGTAAATAAAGTAAATAAAGTAAATAAAGTAAATAAAGTAAATAAAGTAAATAAAGTAAATAAAGTAAATAAAGTAAATAAAGTAAAGAAAGTAAAGAAAGTAAATAAAGTAAATAAAGTAAATAAAGTAAATAAAGTAAATAAAGTAAATAAAGTAAATAAAGTAAATAAAGTAAATAAAGTAAATAAAGTAAATAAAGTAAATAAAGTAAATAAAGTAAATAAAGTAAATAAAATAAATAAAGTAAATAAACTAAAATTAATACAATAAATACAATATATACAATAAATACAATAAATAAAATTAATAAAATTAACAAAATTAATAACAAATAAAATAAATGAAATAAGTAAAATAAACAAAATAAAAAAATAAACAAAATAAATAAAATAAACAAAAACATTAAAATAAGCAAAATTAAGAAAATTGACAAAAATAACAAAATAAACTATTATAAAATATGTAGTTAATTTATTATTAACAATTTTTCTTAGTATTTGACTGACGGCACATCACTAAATACGAATGTAGCAAACCAATAAGCAACCGATAATAAAGGTTACCATAACTGAATAAAAACCGGTTAAAAACCCCTAACAAAAACCCTAACGCGATGGGGTTTTGAGATTAACTCGGTTAACGGTTAAGGTTACCGTTTCAATAAGCTTACCGTTACAATCAGGTAACAGTATGATAGGGTTACCGAATGATAAGGTAACCGAATTGATTGGGTTACCGAATGGATAGGATTAAGCGTAAAGAGGGGTTTTCCGGTCCTTGGTACTGGCAATAACAATAAGTAGGTAAGCTTATTTAAAGGAGATTGACTTTAGCACGTGTGATGTAAACAATATCGGACATTTTGTAAATCCACTAATTAATGGACTAAAAAGTGGGTAAAAAACCTAACTGAATTGAATGAGAATTTTAACGAACTAAGTTAATTACTTTAAACAAAAGGAATTTGTAATAAACCTGCAAAAATATTTTTGTCTAGTTGCGTTATAGTGTTGTAGGTAGGTAGGTTAGGTTCATACCTACTCATAATTACAACGTGTCAAAACAATTGCACTATTAGTAAGTAGGTACGCGCCGCGGTTATCAATTCATCATGATGGAAGCCATTTTTTTAATGCCAACATATTTAAAGAGACATTGTTAGAACGTTAAATTGAGAGACAAAAGCAGTTCCTCATTCGCTTCCATTACTTAGGCATGATGTATTGGCGCGTGCCTAACTGGGTCTCCCCGTTGGCTCGTCATGGTGCGCCGACTTTTTATACGCTACGGGACCGCGGCCACGACCATCGCACTAAACTCACCACCTACTATGCAGTCAGCTTCTATATCATACGTAACACGCGAAAGACGATGTTCCTTCCATAGGCCATAGGTAGGTAGTTTTAAGTAAGTCTGCAGATATGGCCTGGAAAATTAGACAAGAGAAAATCGTCGACAGATCGAGGTTGCGGTTGGTTTACCAACGGCAAAATAAATAGGTACCTATTATTTCTACAAATTGACGGTTTTCGGAATTAGGTATTTCTTTACTTGTGCTACACAGGAATACCTACACACTACAATGGGAAGTCCGCTATAGGTTTTGATTATCTCCCTAACGGCCTAGGGTGGAATCACATCTGTCAGCATCGAGCCGCATTTTATATATGAGAAATTGCTCGTTAGTATGAAGATGCGTACGCATGCTTTCAGCTTTCCGATGCGTACGCATCTTCATACTAACGAGCGATTTCTCATATAGACACAGATAGGGGTGAAATCACATCTGACAGATGTGATTTCACCCCTAATCTTGAATTAATTTTATTTAAATTAGAACAAATTTACTTAATAAACTAATATCCCCTGATACCTAGTGCCGCTAGCCAGTCGTAAGTTTCAAGTTGAATGAGAAGGAAAACAATTATGCACTACATCTGTATATTATAATATTTATAATATCAGGCCCAGCATAGTGAGATGGAGCGATAGCCTATATAATATGAGAAAACGTATATTATCGCAGCCGACATATTGGAACTGATGGAAGAGTTGTTGTTTCACGATTTTTTTAAAGTTTAGTATTAAAATACTTATTATTTTTATTATCAAACCTAGAAATTAAGGGATTGTTTTAGAAAAAAGACAAATCCTAATTTTATAATCTGGAGAGACCTCTAGCGATCTATCCTGTCTGCCTATTTTTCAACTCTGTCAAAAAATACAATTTTATAGTAAGCCCAAGTAACACAAGGCAGCTGAATATTGTTTGAATAATAGAGCATGCCGTACTGTAAGCTGAATAAGGTAGCTGAATAATGTCTGCAACAGCGCTGTTACAGACGTTATACAGAAGATTTGGGCACAAATTAATCAGCTTACAACTGAATAACAGCAATGTAATAGCCGTATAATGTGTGCATAGTGGTGAATTAGCTGAGTAACACTTGTATAGAGGCTGTCAAAAGCTTCTATTCGGCTTTTAAACCAAAGTTATCCAGCTTTGTACACAATGAATCAGTTATTCACACGTTATTCAACTTTTGGTTCAAAAGTGCATTTTTACAGAAAATATATTCAGATATTAGCACTAAAATACAGAAAATGTGTATTAAATCAATGATAGTACATATGGTGCTACTTTCCCGAACTAGTGCGGGAAATAGCACTTTCCGTGCGTAGGTATATGTCGAAAGTGTAAAGTTCCATATGTACTGTAAAACGTTGTACGATACACGTGCGAATAGGTAATTTGCAACTCGTGTCGAGTTTCGAATTTCCTCTTTTCCGCACTTGTATCGTAAATAACCATTATGATATTTATAATTCATGAGAATACGAGCATTCGCTTGAGCTTCTAAGAGCAATGCACTTACCTAATTTACGACAATTCTAAGAGCTGGTTTGTAGTCTTGTACTCTGTCAGATACTTACTGTCATGTGCAACTTGTACAAGCATTCTACTTCACTAAATTTTTTTTAGTTAACTGAGGCTTCTTGAGTCAAGACTCCCCCGCGACTACGGCCTTGAACTATGGATAATCCTTATATCGTAATATCATTCATCTAATTGATCTTAATTTAATGAATGTCATTAATCTTCTAATATCATACAAACTACACCTTAAGTATATTAAAGCCGCGCTTTCTACTCACCGGATCCACTTATAAGATTTTGCTCAGATATCCTGATAAATGCGTAATGCACACGTACTCAAGTCGTAACTTATCCCAAATTGTATCACAAGTACCACTCGGGTAGTTTCGCCAATTGGAAATAATGTTCGTTCACAGAAAAGTTCGTTAATTTAAATTTGAACCAACGGCGGGAAAGCGTCGCTGTTCGTGTGTGCGTCTATACGGCACGGCGTCGGTACGGCAGCGGGCAACTCGGCGTGAGGCGAGACTGGACTGACCTCGGTTCGGTAGGCTCTGGTGCGAATGGAGCGGTGGTGGCGAGAGGGCGAGCTTTGCGAGGGTGGGGTCACCACGGGCCATTGTCCGAGCTGCAATTGCAACCACTCGTATTATTTTTATGAAAACTGTGAAATCTACAATAAAAATCTGGAAGGATCTAGGACAAGAATATTCTCCATACAATTATAAAATCTCTCACCAAACTACCGAGCCCACTATAGTTAGGTACCTATACTTAGCTATAGTTATCAAACCAGAAAAGGAAGCAGCATTCAGTAACCCTGTTACATGGTATAATAATACGAGGGGCGTTCAAAATATTCTCGGTATTGATATCTTACGACCTCTTCTAAAATTTCTTTCGTTACTGGCCGCTAAGGTTTATTCATTGACATTAAAAAAAAGTATAATTCGAACCGAGATAGTCTTTTGTTTTTCTGCAATTGCTGAACAAACATGAACATCCTGTGCGAATTGACAATGTTAACTAAATTAGAACATCGATGCGTGATAAAATTCTTGACAAAACAGGGTAAAAATCAAAAAACCATAAAAGAGGAAATGGATTGTGTTTACCGTGAGTCTGCTCCTTCTTTATCTACCATTCAAAAGTGGTCAAGCGAGTTTAAACGCGGAAGGGAGAGTATTGAAGATGACCCTAGACCTGGCCGGCCTGTAGTAGCTACTTCACAAGAAAATATTGATAAAGTGGAAAAACTTATATTGGAAGATGGTCGAGTGAAGGTAAAATCTATAGCACAAGTAACCAATCTCTCTATTGGTACCGTACATGATATTATACATGACCATCTTAATATGTCAAAAGTAAGTGCAAGATGGGTTCCGCGAATGCTGACTCGGCTTCAAAAAGACATGCGTGTAGCTTGTTGTTCCGATTTTATTGACCTGTGCGGTGAAAATCCTGATGAGGTGCTGCAAAGAATAGTTACTGGAGATGAAACCTGGGTTCATCATTATGACCCAGAGAGTAAACAAGAGTCCATGCAGTGGCACATTAAGGGTTCAGCTCATCCCAAGAAGTTGAAGGTCATCCCTTCAGCTGGCAAGGTCATGGCCACGATATTTTGGGATTGTGAAGGAGTATTACTAATCGATTATAAAGAAAAAGGTGTAAATATCACAGGACAGTACTACGCTAACATTCTACGTCAATTAAAGGATGTAATTAAAGAAAAGAGGCGAGGAAAGTTAACCAAAGGTATTCTGCTTCTGCATGACAACGCCCCCGTCCATACTGCTCATATGAGCAGATGATTATATATATATTGGCAATATTGCCAAGGCAGCTATTGTTGAACGTGGGTTTAAAACTGTTACTCACCCACCGTATAGTCCGGACTTAGCCCCCAGCGACTTCTTTTTGCTCCCCAATCTTAAAAAGGATCTGCGTGGAAATAAATTTTCTGACGATGAAGCATTGAAGACGGCAGTGGAGGAGCATTTTTACACGAAAGATAAAAAATATTTTTACGAGGGATTAAAAAAAATAATTGATCGATCTTTTAAGTGTATGAACATAGGGGGGGAGTATATTGAAAAATAAAAATATCAAACTTTTCGTACTTGTTTGTTTTCATTCTCATACCGAGAATATTTTGAATACCCCTCGTATACTCCGCCTGGTACTCTCTTCCGAGATTCGCGAATGACCTAACTGTCACTTGCCTACGTCATCATGCTGTTTACAGGTTCTCAAACTTTAAAATGTGGGAGAATTTTAACCAACGGTGAAAATTATTTTAACGGCATTAATTTTAAGTTATTCATGTAGAAACATAGTAAAATAAAACAAATCTATACTGCACTTTTCACTCCTACTCTTACAGTTCCGAATAGAGCAGCCAACCATTTTCGTAACAAAACATTAATTACCAAGCTTACGACGTGAAAAGTTTGGAAAACACTGCGACTGCTGACACTGAGCGAGAAGGAAATAACAATTAACACGCGTTCGACAAGGATGACGGTCAGGGACAAAATGGCGGATTGTCAAATGTAACAGCGCTATCCTGTGTTGCCAGTAGTGTAAACAGAACTACCCGAATGTCTGAAATTTCTTTCGTGAATCGGAAGATATTGCTAACCAATAATTAAAAATGACGTGTTATTGTAAAATTTAAGATAAAATACATATAAATGAAATTTATAAAATTATAAAGAAATATTTTAACTTATTAACCATAGATATAATGTACCCATGTAACATGTTATGTTGAAATAAAGTGGCAATGTTTTTGTGACGTAGGCAAGTGACACTCTGGGAAGAGAAGACCATGTTTTATTAGACCATGACCCTGTTACAATTCTGGCGAGCTCGGACATACATGATCAAAGAATATAATACTCACTAGGAGTACATGATACAAGATATCCCTAAATGCCCCTAGTACCAAATGTTTACCAAATTTTATGCTAAACCAATTGCAATCCACAAAAAATAATTAAGTAAATCGGAGTAAGGTGTATTATAGTAAATTGAGTAATGGTTTGAAGGAGTTACTCTTAGATCCGTATTTTCCTGTATTTTCACTCAAAATTTACATGTATCTAAAATTCTAAATACATTTTTTGGCGGGAAATTCATAAAATCTTGGGCTTGTCGCACTTTGTATAGTAGGCATTGTAGTTTTGATACTAGAAAATATTTTTGATTTTCTGTGCACATGTAAGGGAGTCATCCATTAATTACGTCACACGAATTTCTAGGTTTTTTGACCCGTCCCCCCCTCCTTGTCACACTTGGTCACATTTGGCAAACCCCTCCCCCCTAGTGTGACGTCACATTTTTTCTACGAAATCGCCAAATCGAATTAAGTAAGTTCCTAAGTATTATTAATATTTTATCAAAATATTTTTGACTATATAAATATTAGTAATTTTATAACCTAAAACTGCTTAGGAAAGAAAATTAAACGAATAAAAACGACTATCGTTTTAAAAACTTGTTATATAAATGTACAGCGAATAAAATAATTTAAATAAATTTTCGGTTGCTGATGAAGTTAAAGAGACGTCACAAAGTTTTTGTCTCCCCACTCCCCCATGTTACAATATGTCACATTTTCTTGACCCAGGGAGGGGGTACCCCCTAAACGTGTGATGTAATTAATGGATGACCCCAAGGTACCTAAGGAAATAAATTAAATATACGTTGACGTGCGTGACGTGTCACTAAGGCCTTTATAAACAAGTTACAACCTTGATTTTTTTTGGAAATATACTAATATTAGATGCAATTAACATCCAAATTTCAAAACAATCGAACCACTAGTTTAGCTACAACAAAATAAAAACGATTAAAAAAAAATTTTTTTTTTAGCCGAACCAAGTAGATTCTAGCCTTGAAATTTGGTAAAACGATATCTTATAATAAGACAAATAAACCTAAGAAAGGTACACTTTAGCCAGGGGCAGTTTCACTATAGGATTGCGGCTAGACCCTTTGAAAAATGTAGGCGCGAAGGGATATCGTCCCATAGAAAATTTGAATTTCGCGCCTTTTTTTACTGACTAGATTTGGTTGACCAGCTATACATGTAATGTTTTTGATGGGATATTATACTTGGTCAACCAGATCTTGACAGTAGAAAAAGGCGGCAAATTTGAAAAATGTAGGCGCGAAGGGATATCGTCCCATAGAAAATTTGAATTTCGCGCCTTTTTCTACTGACAAGATTTGGTTGACCATCTATATTTAAAATAAACCCCCTTTTTTTTGGGAGAATGGCTTTTGCTGCCAGGGCACTATGCCAACGTCAAGTTTACTTATAATATAAGGACAAACTGAGGAGTGCACCTAATAATGATTTTGCCCAGAATTTTGAATTTAGAGAATTATACATTTAATATAAGTTTTAATAATATAACATTAGCAATAAACACATATAGCTGTACATACATACGAAATATTTATAGACTTATACATATTATTTTTATCAATAAAATATGCCAACAGTTTTAATACATTGGGTTCAGAACTAGCCAGAAGAGATTTGACATTACAGGGGAGGCAGACTTTGAATTTTATCAAGAGATCGTATAAGGAAAGACGGTTCAACGGACATTCGAAAAATATAATTATGTTCAATTGTGCCTACACCATACCCACATTGGCATTCCGGGCTACCTTTTACATTAATCCTAAATAGAAACTCCGGAGAACAAACATGACCCAGCCTAAGGCGAATCAGAACACTTGTTACTTTTTTTTGAACTTATGTTTATAAAACCAAGGTTTACGATAAATATTTTTTTGAATTTGAAACCCAAAGATCCGACCAAACAGAAAGTAGCTTTGATGATGAAACTACGTCCAAGTCCTTACTGAAGCATTTAAATAAAAAGCGGCCAAGTGCGAGTCGGACTCGCCCATGAAGGGTTCCGTATTTAGGCGATTTATGACGTATAAAAAAAAACTACTTACTAGATCTCGTTCAAACCAATTTTCGGTGGAAGTTTACATGGTAATGTACATCATATATTTTTTTTAGTTTTATCATTCTCTTATTTTAGAAGTTACGGGGGGGGGGGGACACACATTTTACCACTTTGGAAGTGTCTCTCGCGCAAACTATTCAGTTTAGAAAAAAATGATATTAGAAACCTCAATATCATTTTTGAAGACCTATCCATAGATACCCCACACGTATGGGTTTGATGAAAAAAAAATTTTTGAGTTTCAGTTCGAAGTATGGGGAACCCCAAAAATTTATTGTTTTTTTTCTATTTTTGTGTGAAAATCTTAATGCGGTTCACAGAATACATATACTTACCAAGTTTCAACAGTATAGTTCTTATAGTTTCGGAGAAAAGTGGCTGTGACATACGGACGGACAGACAGACGGACAGACAGACAGACAGACATGACGAATCTATAAGGGTTCCGTTTTTTGCCATTTGGCTACGGAACCCTAAAAAGGACCTACTACCGTTTGTACCTCTTTGGCAGCTTCATCTGCTTTTTCGTTACCGTGGATTCCTTTGTGGCTTGGAATCCACGATAACTGTACTTCTAAATTTAACAAGTGGCAAGAAAAAAGAGCTTCTTTAATTAGGCAAATTATAGGGGCTTTTGAGCAATTTTTGATAGAATTACAGGTAATGGCCTGAATCGAGCTTAAACTATCAGAAAAGATTACCGATTTGGGCACCTTGAGTTCTATTATATATTTAACTGCTTTCAAAATGGCTACGCATTCTCCGGTGAAGATAGAGCAAACTGAGGGAAGTTGAAATTTGCGGGTTGTCATCAAATTATCATGAATGAAGGCACATCCAACTAAACTTTAGATTTTGAAGCATCCATTTTGAAACCCCTTATAAACCGTAAACAATTTGAAAGAATAACATATTAACATCATAACATAAATTGACAACAGATTTTAAGCTTTTTTTTAATCATAGACAATTGGTGAACACACACACCTACCGCACCCATACCGCACCGCTCCGCGACCTTGGTGCGCCGCACCCATAGGTGAGAGCGAGAAACAGATATCTTTTTCTCACTTGCGCCGTGACCTTGGTGCGGTGCGGTAGTGTGTAAGGGCTTTAACACAAAGTATGTCGCATGGGATTTGTCGCATGGTCTATGGAGCCCATTAAACGACCAAGTTGCCATCAAAAATAAGAAATTAATAATGACAACCCTGCCGTCAAAATGTCACTGATTTAATTTTCAATTTCGCTTGGTAGTTGTTTCTTGTTTTTTTATTTCTGACTGGGTGCAGTTACCGAGTTTAACATAGAAATATGAAGGTTTTTTTCACGCTGCCGGTTCGGTTAGGCTGATAATTTGCCCGGAACTACCAATTTTTGCTTTATTTCCTCGGATAGAAAGCCATTGCGATGGCAGAACTTGAGTCTTTGAACCCCGACAGTCGTGTCGGAACCATTGGGTATATTAGTAAGCTTGATGTGGAATTGAATATAAAGAAGGAGGTTGAGATAAGGGTCAAGCCCGAGCCACACGAATGCGTGACGTGCTCGAGCCGGGGCCGCGACGGACTTGATATCTACAACAGTAATACGGCTTCCGGCATCTCATTGTACGACTTCCTATACAAGTTCACACGCGTAGACCTCTCCGCAGCCGAAAATTGCCCCAAATATATGTGTAAGTCTTGTTTTGAACTTATTAATGTCTTGGAAGCTGCAGAACTAGAATATCTAAAGCTCAAGCAAGCCTTTGACGACATTCTTAGCAGAAATCCTTTATTTGACACAACATCCCATCCTGTTGAACTCGGCGCAGTAAAGACAGAAGTTTTTGATGAAATCTATAATACAAGGAATAGAGATCTAGGACCTGACTCTGAAGATGAACCACTTGCAATCACTAAAAAGAAGAGACACCGAAAACCTGAAAAAACAAAAAAGAAGCTTTCAAAAAATGCACCTAAAAGAAAGCCAAAGAATGCAGACAACATTGAAAGGTCTGTCTCTACATTTTATTATGAACTTAATGTGTAAATTTAACCTTTCAGTTCAAATCAGCCACTGTTTAAAAGTTTTTATTTGTGTACTTTCCAAGGCTCTGAAATACGCCCGTCATTTTGAAAACGAATCATAATTTACGATCCGTTTACGAGTCGAAAATGTTCGTTTACGGTCTATGGATGTCAGAGTAATGTTTTCAAAATGACGGGCGTTTTTCCAAGCCTTGAAAATTAACATTTTTAAGATGTAATGCATCTAGAAATGTTAAGTTATGCTTGAAATGTTATGCCATTGCCAATTTTACCATGCCCAAGCAGCAATGCTGTGTGGGTTGTGTGGGCTATCATGAACATACATCGGGGTTTCATGTGTGGAAATGTTTTACACTAGTCAAAAAGTAGGTGAAAACTAAAAAACAATATTATTTTAACATTTCTAAGCACATTTGGAGCTTACTACTTATTTTTACTTCATACTTTGGTAATTATTTTACAATAAACTAAGTTATAAATACATAAAATCATTCCCACACCAAAGACCACGATCTATGATCATGGACTAGTATACAGTGTGGAAAGATAAGTCGGGCCCTGGAGGGAAACTACCTTAAATCCTTAAGCTGGCTCATTTTACTTAATGGAGACATTCCTTTATTTTTAAAAAGAAACAAAACTGCATTCAAAGTATTTTTCTTTTTTTCTTCAATTTGGCTTGTCTAAAAAAATCTTGAGTACTAAATATTACATTTTATGGATTTTTTGTACGACAGACGAGTTTAAGACCTAATGTTTCTTGGAGAAATGTTATCATTAACATTAACTGTATCGACTAGTAGAATAAAATTGCGAGTTTTTATTTTTTGGAATTTTTAGTCGGTTCGAGTCCCGGGTGAGGCAAGCGAGTTTATTAAAATCTTTGAATGCAGTTTTGTTTCTTTTTAAAAATAAAGGAATGTCTCCTTTAAGTAAAATGAGCCAGCTTACGGATTTAAGGTAGTTTCCCTCCAGGGCCCGACTTATCTTTCCACACTGTATATGATGTTTTCTTTGTATTTAAGTATTTATTGTATATCATATACATTGTTTTGCTTGCTTTTAGTTGGCAGTGCAATGTGTGTGGTAAGAAAGGAGATACTGGTGGTATTATTGCGGAGGCAGCCCACAAGTTGACTGTTCACAGCTTGGTTGCAACCGCAGCCCCTAGCCTCGAGAATGTTAAGAGAGAAGATTCAACAGATGGGTAATTATTTATTTAATATATTGCAAATTTTTATGGTGTGATATTCATAATACTTAACAAAGTTATATTTAAACTCAAACTGTTGTTATGTAACTATTTAGTTGTGTTTCAAATGAGTGACATTACTTACTTTATAATGTTGTCATTATGTATACAGGATGGAAAGATAAGTCGGGCCCTGGAGGGAAACTACCTTAAATCCTTAAGCTGGCTCATTTTACTTAAAGGAGACATTCCTTTATTTTTAAAAAGAAACAAAACTGCATTCAAAGATTTTCTAAAACTCGCTTGCCTCGCCCGAGACTCGAACCGACTAAAAATTCCAAAAAATAAAAACTCGCAATTTTATTCTACTAGTCGATACAGTGATAACATTTCTCCAAGAAACATTAGGTTTTAAACTCGTCTGTCGTACAAAATATCCATAAAATCTAATATTTAGTACTCAAGATTTTTTTAGACAAGCCAAATTGAAGAAAAAAAAGAAAAATACGTTGAATGCAGTTTTGTTTCTTTTTAAAAATAAAGGAATGTCTCCTTTAAGTAAAATGAGCCAGCTTAAGGATTTAAGGTAGTTTCCCTAAAGGGCCCGACTTATCTTTCCACCCTGTATATTAGGGATATAACAACTAGTCCAGTCCCTGCCACCCAGGTCCCGTTCGGTTCGGCTCTTTTTGATTTACGAATAATGTGATATTTTAAGAAATGTCAGCCAATATTTATTATCCATTTCTCAAATACACTACAGGAACATTCATTCATTTTATTTATATGGAATTCATGACTAATATAATTGCTCAAGGTTTTCAACGTGTCAAGTGACCCACGAAAACTATAGTTTAAATTATTGACGGCTTTCCTATACGGCTTGTCTGGTGTTCTCCTCTACAGTATACAGGTCGCATTTTCAACCGATTATTGTGAAACTTTGTGAACAAGTTCGATAGTTACTCAGAATTTATTGTCTATTCTGTTTTTGGATTTTTTAAATGTTGGAGTCATAGGGTGGGCGAGGTTCACAGCGCTCTGACAGTGGCTACTAGTCATATGAAAGTCAGCTAGTTATATTGCCGTAGTGAAGATAATATTTCATAACTGGCTACAATTACAATCGTAATATTACAGTATCGTCGTAAGTACTCTTCTTTTTATTGTAATGTGTATTTTTTCAGGTGATTTAAAATGTCAACCTGACAAATCACAGGTCTCTTAAGGTGCAGTTGGTTTAGAAAGCGGATTTAAAAAAGTCATAGCGCTTGTTTGGATCACAATACGGGTGCCATAAATTTAATTAGCAATCATGAGGCCTTTCTCTAGGGACTTTAGCGATTAGAATAATTCGTTTTTGGCTTTCGCTTCCAGTGAAAGCATATAACTGGAAACCGCCTTTGGGAACATTACCGTTCAAATTCTCGGGCCAAATTAGCACACATACACAATTACGCCTACATTTAAATAAGACGATACGTTTACAGAGCCTGTCTCTATTACACTAACGTACACAGCTAAGTGTAGATGAAATGCATATAATGTCAATAACTACCAATCAGCGACATTAATCCGCTAATAACCTTCTTGCTGTACGTACTGGCCGCTGAGAATTCGCGGTTCATATTTGATTAGAATATGACTTGGACAGGGATAGGTTTATGCCATACATTGAAGAACCAGTCAAATAATTCACGTATAATAATTTAATGCAGATTAAAAGATAACTAGTTAAAATGTTGTTATGAAATTAAATGACAGACTAACTCAACATAATTAAATATTCATTGTTGTAGGTATAAATGTATTCCGCTATAATAAGTATTTTGTATATTTTATTATCAATCTGTATGGCAGTGCGAAGTCACGTTCAGAGCCCGTACCATGAGTCACTGACAGTGTCAAAACTGACATTTACGCTATCGAGAACGTAATTTACTTTCTATACATCTCGTTTGCACTAATATGCGAGTACGAGCGAGATGTATAGAAAGTAAATTACGTTCTCGACGGCGTTTGTCAGTGCCAAACTGATGGTAGCCGTACTGGTATAGTCTGTCCGTTTTTCTAAGATCAAGTACGCCATAGTAAATGTATGGCGAACTTGATCTTAGAAATCGGACAGGCTATACAGCCTGCAAAATTTACATGGGTAGGTACACGAATCGGGTCAAAAACATTTGAACAGGCGGAGTCACAATAAATCCCCACTTTCAGTTCCAATGGAAATATTTTATATGTATATAGCCGGTCAAGCAAGTTTGTCAGTAGAAAAAGGCGCATAATTACAATTTTGTATGGGACCATAACCGTTCGCGCGCTTACATTTTCTAAATTCGCCGCTCTTTTCTACTGACGGAAATGGCTTGAGAGAGAACCTACATATATGTGACAGTAGAGGGTGGATTAAAATGATCAACATTTTGAGATAATGTGTGTATTTGTTAAATTAATTCAGTGAAAGCGTGATAGAAAAAAATGTATCTACATATAGGAGACCGGATATGATTATCTCACGGGTTATCTCATGAATAGAACATTATATATCTTGCCAGGCATCCACTCAATTTCATGTCTCTCTAATTGGACAGCTTTTTTCCATAGTTCTCTGCGAATAGCATATTGTGGGAATTTGAATGGAAAGTAATGTAAAATGACAATACCAAATTTGATTATTAATTTGAAATAACTAGGTAGTTTTTTTATAGCTCCATCTCATGAAATAAAAAAGGAAAATACAAATCTGTAAGAAGGAATTTATTACTACATTTATAATTACAGTGGAATCCGTTTATTATGACTCCGCTTATACTGACCAACCGCTTACTATGACGCAATTACTGTGCGAAGTTTGGTTTTCATATGAAATTCTTTGTGGCAAAGTCGGATAAGATAACTTCGACCTATAAATACTATTTTTATGGAATTATGTCCGGTTATACTGACAAATTCGCTGGTTTTCGTGGCCGGCCCCACATCTTTCCCTGCGAGGACGTCTGTGGCGTTTAAATTGTTTTAGTTTTTACTCTCGGTGAAAGTTGATAATTGGTATAAGGTTAATAAAACTCATCTCTCACAAAATTGTTTGAGATTAATTTGGAAAAAATAAAATAAAAAGTTTATCAACTATGCTTTATATGACATCCGCTTAGTATGACATGTTTGTTACTTCCCTTCAATGTCATTATAAGCGGATTCTACTGTATATAGAAAATACCTAAACCAATCATAAGTTAATAAAATAGTCTACTTCATTTGGCATAAAACCATCCCTATTATCCTCGCAATTTAAAAAGTCGTATGTTGTTATGAAAGTCGTATGCAGTTGTTACGTTTTAGCTTAGCACGGTAGTATTGAAAAAATGTCGTCATGTTTATTCCAAATTTTACTGAAGTTATCTGTTTACTCCAAGTGAAAAGTGATTCCACTGTCCTTGATATGAACTAAAACAACTTCTGCACCACTTCACGACATATGAAGACATTTTTAATTACAAAAAAACGTAGTTTTTATAAACCAATTTAGCCATCCGTCACTGACTGTCATCTCGGCCGCACTGAAGTTGCCAATCGAACACTCTGTAAGCACCGCCTACAATCGAATACTTTACGTTGGGTCATAATTAAGCGGACAGAATACTTCCATGGTTTATATGCGTTCACTGTTCGCTTCATAGAGCAAAATTACGAACATAGGTCTTTAATGCACTTTAAAAAATTCTAATAAATTTTGCACCAAAGCTAAACATATGAAATATGAAAATTATTTCTAATAAAGGAGCAACATTATGCTTGATGGGAACTCGGCGATTATTATTTTTATTTTTAAAAACATATAAACTTATTTTACACTGCTACTGCAACAAAGGGATCGTTTTGCCCATGAATTAGGGAGCTTGGCATTGAAAAGTGTAAATACTGTTTGCCTCATACACATCTAACACATATGGTTTGGTTATACATATAAAGTCAGCAACAGCAACCATAAAGTTGTAGATTGTGACTGATTAGGCGTTTCAAAATATTTAATAGATTTATTCTTAGGTTTTTTCTTTTAATAAGTACTTTAATAAACCATGTACTAATTTTCCAGAACACACAGTCCAGATTACAGCAACGGTTTTGATACTGCTAGTGACAGTTTGTTCAAAATTGAAATGGGCGATTTCGAGGACGATGATGATGACAGCGACAACTATATTCCGGATGACATTAGCACAGCCGAGGTGCCTCGTAAAAGATCGAGAATACTGTCTTCAAAGAAGAGAAAACGACGCGAGGACAAAGTCATGCATCAGTGTGATCAGTGTGATTTGAAATACTCATCTATGGGTAAGTAATTTTTAATTTTATGTTTGTATAAATGAATAACATGATCTATTCTGTCTTTTGAGTTTTTCAACTTTAAAAAAGCGGCCAAGTGCGAGTCGGACTCGCCCATGAAGGGTTCCGTATTTAGGCGATTTATGACGTATAAAAAAAAACTACTTACTAGAACTCGTTCAAACCAATTTTCGGTGGAAGTTTACATGGTAATGTACATCATATATTTTTTTTAGTTTTATCATTCTCTTATTTTAGAAGTTACAGGGGGGGGGACACACATTTTACCACTTTGGAAGTGTCTCTCGCGCAAACTATTCAGTTTAGAAAAAAATGATATTAGAAACCTCAATATCATTTTTGAAGACCTATCCATAGATACCCCACACGTATGGGTTTGATGAAAAAAAAGAATTTGAGTTTCAGTTCTAAGTATGGGGAACCCCAAAAATTTATTGTTTTTTTTTTATTTTTGTGTGAAAATCTTAATGCGGTTCACAGAATACATCTACTTACCAAGTTTCAACAGTATAGTTCTTATAGTTTCGGAGAAAAGTGGCTGTGACATACGGACGGACAGACAGACGGACAGACGGACAGACAGACAGACAGACATGACGAATCTATAAGGGTTCCGTTTTTTGCCATTTGGCTACGGAACCCTAAAAACCATATGCCCAAGGCGTCAAAGTTATGTTAAGTTTTAAGGACTTTCATCACCTTCTCACTTTAGCACTGTGGGTCTAAGGATAGAGTTGCATTCTCATTATTTAGTTTGCTGTTGATACTGTTGGTAAGTCGAGATAGTTTCTTTTGTAGTGTAAAACCCTTTACATATTGTATATTTTGCGGCTTGCTCAAGAATTTAGAGCCGGCAAAGTGAGGAAACAGAAAACCGGTCGTGTTTTAATTTATCGCAACTCGCTACGAATTTCCTTTTTTTCTCACTTATATCGTAATGTAGTATTGTGTATCTGTGTGCAGTGAGGCTCCAGCAGCACAAGCGGAAGCACGACGACTCGAAGCCACCGTACATCTGCGAGGTTTGCGGTGCTCACTACAAGCACAAGCGCGCATGTGATATACATGTCGCTCTTCATAAAGGTAACTAAGTATTAACTATTGATTTCGTTACAATGGTGTATTGTTGTCTTTATTAAAAGCAAATAATTTGTCATTTTGTGCCACGTTTTTGTTTTCATAGTTCACTATTTATATATGTACAGTGGGCCAAGAAAGTGGTCTACCAGTTTTGACAAAAGTTTCTCCGAGATCTAACGATCGCTAAGGTTGACAATTGTCACTGACATTCATGTCAAATCGACCTTGTTGTCTCATGACGTTCAAACGAACCTCAACCGTAGGGTGGTAGACTACATTCTTGGCCCACTGTACAGTCAAACCTGAGTAAGTAATAATTGAAATTACCTATACCGCAAACTATAGAGACAAAGATTGGTGCAAGATAAAAAAAATTTTTTTCTTTATTTTGCGGGGTTAGAAATGCTCTAGACCCGGGGTGATCTAGATTACGTTACGTTCGTACTGGTACTGAGACTTGAATACTTCAACAAAATAAATGCCCCTTATAATGTGTGCTCATTTTAAAAGGAAAAAAAGCTGGTTAAATTTCATTTTAGGTATCAGCGACTGGAAATGTGAAGAATGTAATAAGCTCTTCCCATCTAAAGGTGCACTGCATAGACACAATAATATACACACCGGGAAACCCAATTATCAGGTAAGCCAATTTACAATATCTATCTATACATAGCAACAATACAAATTATTAACAGTTTTTTTACGTTTAAGCAACCTAGTCAACCCAGCAAATCCCTCTATGAACCTGTAAACGGGCAGCAACGCGCATGAGATCAGCGGCTTCGGTATCCTCTTAGCATCAGGATTTGTTCTTAAATTCTAGAAGTTACATTAAAATCCTTTTACCGCCGGCAGCTCAACTGGCTTTCCATCCGTCGTCGTAGGTTCTTCCGGATCCTTTGTATCCTATTTTCGATCCTGTTTGAGCCTTCTGCTCCGGGATATCTCAAAAGTAAATTCGTGTTCCACACTCCGCGCCCAGGAGGTGAGCTGCGTACCTCCCGCATTCTCAAACTGACCATACCTTCTCACCGTACTGGTTTCATGACTCATTCTTTCGCCGTCCAGGCTAGCCGTCTTTGGAATTCACTCCCTCTAAATATTAGACAAGCTACTAGTAAGTTTTCTTTCAAGCGGATGTTACGTAAGCATTTGCTAAAGCAAGAGTTCGAATAATATCCATCATTATTATATTTATAGTATGTATTTTATAAATATGTGGTAGTTTATATATATTTTATTTATTTATGTAATTTATAAGTATAGTTTGCTTTTTTTAACTCACTCAATATATTTTCTCTCTCTGCACCAATTGAAGGTATCTCTGTTTGGCCCTATGGTTGACTGGTAGAGAATGCCATTTGGCATTAAGTCCGCCATTTGTACATTGTTGTATATATTTTGTGCAATAAAGTTTAAATAAATTAATAAAATAAAGATAGTGCTATAATATGGCACCATTAAGGATCATGAAGAAACAAATTAAATTTTAATGATTACCAGTTTTTTACCTCAGCAACGACATCTTTTCAATTTACACACAAAACTGCGTGTTTTTTTGTACGACACAACTGGACATAGACTAAAATGTTGCTTTAATCATTACTTGCTTAAAAAACTTACGTTCTGATCTCCTCCAGCAGTTCCACTTCATAAAATATCAGTTTATTGAATGCAAATATTTGTTGATGCAAACACAAAGATCGCTACATGTATGTGTATAAAACTGGAAGAGTTCCCTTGAGACCTCATGGATCCCATCCCATCCCAGAATTGGACAAACTGGAAGTATATATACTCCACTGGAAGTAAGTGCCGAAATATACAGTAAACCGTGAGTTTGTCACGTTTCAGTGCGACCTGTGCGGCAAGTCTTTCATCCACACGTCGTCGTTCAAGATGCACAAGCTCTCGCACTCGGGGGTGAAGCCGCACGCGTGCGACGTGTGCGGGCTGGCGCTCATGACGCGCTCGCACCTCAAGCGGCACAAGCGAGTGCACAGCGGCGAGAAGCGCCACGAGTGCCCCATCTGCGGGAAACGCTTCTCCGAGAGGTAACAAGCACTTATTTATTTCACAATCAGACACATTGCTTTCGGAAGCCCCGAAAGGTAGCCAGAGATGGGCAAAGTTTATTCGAATGACGAATAACGAATAAGAATAACAAAATTTATCGCGAATGACGAATAAAAATGTCGAATGATTATTCTTATTTGAATAAATTATTCGTCGAATAATTTATCCGCGAATAATTTATTCGTCGAATGAATTGCCACGAATAATTTGTTTATTCGAATACCTTATTAATTTTTCATGGTTTAGAAAGATTGGCAACTGTAAAGTGCAATGCAACTACAAAAATAGTAACTGTAAATATAAATGCGTTGTGAGATTCGCTCTGAAGCAAACAACTGCTAAGAAAATTTGGTGTCACACTCTTTTATTAAACTATCTCTTTCTAGGTCAGGCCAGAAAGTTACTAACTTTGTGTGTGAGTAATTCATTGTTCACGCTAGTCTTTTTTTATTATACTACCTGGATTTAGCTTTTAACCCTTAACAATCTTTAACTTCTGAACAAATATACAGTAAAAGAACACGTCATATGAAACGTGCTATTATTCGTGTTGTTTATTTGAATGGGATAAGCTAAAAAACTTAAATATTCTTCATGGATTTATTCGAATGAAATAACGAATAAATCATTCGTCATTTGAAAAGTGTTCGAATGATTCATCCGCGGATGAATTAATCGCGAATGAATCATCCGCGGATGAATTATTCGCGAATGAATCATCCGCGAATAAAAAAGTCGTGAATTATTGTTTATTCGAATGATTATTCCGATAAAAGTTTATTCGAATGATGCCCATCTCTGAAGGTAGCAAGCACGTCTTTGACAATAATGTCCAAAAGGTCAGATGGGGTAAGAAGATAAACACTGGGGCAAAAGTAACATTTGTAGGGAATCCTCATACTGTTACTCTTGCTCCGAATATAATAAACTATGTATTACCCCATATGACCTTAACCCATAGTGATATTAAACAAAAAAAAAACTTAAATTATCTGGTCATGACTATACACTTGTGCACTTTAGGCCCAAACACCCATGAGCCCCATTTAGCCCAAACTCTGTTAGGATACATCGTTTTATTACGGAGTTTCAGACTATTTTAAAATCTACGTGGGCAACTGAAAAATAATCTACCTAACTAAAAATACGAGTAAAAGACACTTTTATGTAACTTTTCATTTCATGTTCAGTATAATCGCCTAGTTAGTGAAATGCATTTATCTTACCTTTACCTTTAAACGAGCAATTCTTGTATATTTATTTACATATATATTTCGGGGATCTTGGAAACGGCTCTAACGATTTCGATGTAATTTGCTCTATGAGGGTTCTCAGGGGCAAAAAATCGATCTAGCTAGGTTTTATCTCTGGGAAAATGGGCATTTTTGAGTTTTTATATGTTTTCCGAGCTTTGCTCGGTCTCCCAGATATTTACATTTATCAAATATTAATATTAGGTCGCGAAATAATTATTTTGTCTTTTGGTCATAAAGTCTGCAGATAATAACACTGCAGCGTTTAGTCGTCGGATATCTTTCATTAGAGAGTAAATAGTCGTATGGGACTTAGTATGGACTTGGTGGTCAATGGTATCGAAACCTATCTCTCATAGCAAATTTCTCAAACAGTTCGAAATTCTTTTGCTTAATTTATCTCGACTCCTTTTTTTTTGTCGCATCTCTTTAATTGGTGCATTTTGTTAAAATAATTAGAAAAATTCCTTCTGTATCTAAAACCATACGTGGTCGACAGTTGAACTTCAAATTCCTGAGGAAGTTTTACCTTTTTGAACTTCCACTGTAAATATTCTCGTTTACTGTCGGGATCCCAGTGTCGAAACCAGGTCTCATCACAAGTCATCAGGTCATCTATCTTGAAATAATGTCTTCCTTTTACCCACGACTCATATCCAAAAAAACTCTTCACAACATCAGAGTCGTCTGTCCTTGTCAAACGCCGTTAACTTCCGTGGCATCACTGCGCTCACCTCGGGCATGTTCACATGTACATGAATTATTTTTTAAGTACTATTTCTTTATTAATGCTCACATTTCTGGCTATCTCCCACTCCTTCGTCCGTGGGTTTTCTAATAATATTTGCTTACTTTGGTTACATTTTCGACGGCGCAAATCGATATTTCCATTATTTAGGAGCGTTAATCTTTCACTTCTTAATTAGAATTGCTTGGAGTAAAACATTATTTTTTCTTGCAAATATTCGAGAAATCACAGACAAATGATATACAAAAATAGAAGCGAGTGCCAAAAATAAAATAAAAATAACCAACTACGGATGCATTTCAGTCAGTATTTTATGCCCATATATTTTTTACCATGATTATTTTTTAGCTGCCCTTCGTATATCAGTGCACTTTCCCCTATCACTGTAGTGACCGTAATACACTCGAGAGCAATAGTTTCGGGTCACTAGCATTTACTTGAATATGTATGTATGTATGTATGTCACTTTATTGCACATAAACAGGTTTACATAAAACGGACAAAAACAAAACAAAAATAAGAATGTAAAAAATAAAAAATGAAAATAAGAATATGAGCTCGAAAACGAATAAAGGTAGCGTATTGAAATTGAAACAAATTTAACCTTATAGCCAATTTAATGTTACTAATATAAAATACATTACATTTATTAATGATAGTTTATTTATTTAGTAAAAACCGATAATGTAAAAATGGCTTACAAAACCAAAATTTAAAAAAAATATTGAACTTTTTATATTTACATGTAGTTATGATACATTTTAGTACTAAGTCCAATTTAGGATTACCCCCATGTTCTTCCCGCACAGAACTGCAATGCGATTCGGCATGCTGGTACACCATGTTTCTAGAACACTGTTGGGGAATGTTCTCCCATTCCTCTACTATTGTATCTTTCAACTCACGAAGCGTAATTGAAGGAGAGTCTCGTTGCCTTACAACCAAGCCAAGGCCGTCCCGGGCATTCTCGATTGGGTTTATGTCGGGGCTACGTGCTGGCCCCTCCATGGGACGAATACCTACGTCATCCAGGTAGTTTTGCACTACTCGATCAATATGGTAACGGGCGTTATCGTGCATAAAAATAGCATCCTACATTTTTTCAACAGCTCATGGTGACATTCTTATATTTATGTCCGCTATTCGCCAGTTTCAAATTTTATACGTTTTTTCCGACAATTTTCCGAAACGATTGCATAAAAATCGCATTCTCACCGAGTATTGCCATAAATGGGCCGAGGTGCTCATTTAGGAATTGTTCTTGGTATCTTCCGCCATTCAGAGTACCATTTTCAATCAGTACTAGCTGTGTTCGGCTTTCCGCAGAAATCCCATCCCACACGTGTATGGAACCACCACCTTTTCTTCGATTCAGGCTCGCATTCTGTACACCTTTACCCATCCGTCATGTCCATACATGACATTTGACCAATCTTCCATCGTCCAATCCAAGTGTCCGCATGCATAAATTCGTCTTGCTGTACGACAAACACATTTTATGACAAAACAAAAGTAAAAACAGTTGCAAAAATTACAAGTTCGAATTGAAAAATAGCGATCATTCTAAAAAAACATGCCATTACTAGTTTTTATACGTGTAATTAAGGATTATTAATATCTATAATGTTCAATTTATTAGTTGTTACAATACGCCAGCTTCGTTTTCACGATAAGATATTAAAGTAAATGCTAGTGACCCGAAACTATTGCTCTCGAGTGTAGTACTATTATTAGACACCTTATCAAACAAAACGTACTATTTTGAACACATATTACTCATATTTATAGACGGAGATTTTAATCGTAGGTACTAGTCGTTGAGGAGTTCCGCTGGTTTTCATAAAGTTATTTTCGTCAACGAATCAACCATTTGAACATTTCAAACTTTAAATGCTTAACTTGTTAACAGAAATAATACTACATATATATTATGTATATAGCTATTTAGGTATAACAGCTGTAATGTGAACGAAATAAACACAAATTAAAACATTTTCATAGAAAATAATTAAATAGACCTTTAATGTGATGGACAAAATAATATTTTTTTATACAGTCAACAGCAAAATTTGCTAAGCAGGCAAGGTATTCAAAATGAACTCAACGCTGCTTAATTCTTATGAAAATAAAAGCGTTTGTACATCATTTAGAACACCTCACCCGCTTAATTATATCTGCTGTCGACTGTACATATAACTACATACAAAATCCCACTTCTTGAATAATCATTCAAACACTTCATTCATGAATAAAAAACTTGTACCACATTTATTTGCTTTTAAATACAGACAATAAGAACCAAGAAACATAAATATAAACATTGGTAATTATTATTTGCTTTGGGGATATAAATGATAGTAATATAACTGGCAGAAACACGAATTATATGTACTTGATCTAAGATTTTGTGTTCTATGGTTTCGTTCTGCTTAGTTCTATCAGTGATGCTCATTTTCGAGGCACGCTTTCAACAAGTGATTGTAGTGATGTAAAATATTCAGGGTCGGTTTGGTCAGCTTTTGTCAGTGCACTGAAGTAGGAATCGTCAAATGTACCTACTTATTTGTTATATTAATTTTGTTACGTCGGGTTGAATTAGGGCGATTGTGGTATGTGGCATCCATTTGATGCATTTGTTGTGAGCTTCGGCTCATTATCTTGCTGAAAATCTTAAACTTTCGGCCCTTCAATGAATACTTCGAAATTGCATTTATCAGTCGACAATACTGATTATAAAAACTTCAAAGGTCACCCTTTTCAAGGCAAGTAGGTAATGCTTTTTCGCAATTAAACTGATCCTGTCCTACGTTTTTTCAACAGCTCAAGGTGACATTCTTATTTAAATGTAAGTCCACTATTCGCCAATGTCTTATTTTTTTACGTTTTTTACGACAATTTTCCGAAAGGATTGCGAATATCGGTAGAAATCTGTTTTTCCAACATCTTGAGGATTATAATAATACTTACATGAAAATGACAAAAAAATCGTAAAATACATTGAAATGATTAAAATGGTTAAGAGTGGCACAAGTATTTTGTGGTTCGTTTCTTCGCTCCCTTATGTTCCCTTTCTCGTTCACACACACTCACTGTTTATTTATTGCACTTATATTTCATTTATATTCTCACAAGGAAAAAAGCGTATTTTGTTCTTGATTGACATATTTATCATTTGTTTTCAATTTTGACATATTTATCATTCGGTATATTTCGTTGCGTAGGTGTACTTAATTAATTACTTGTTGGTAGTAAAGAATAAGGTCAATATTGCAAAAAAAACAAAGGAATGGGTATTCTTTGTTATCTGTACCTAGCTAAGGGGCCATACACAATATAGACAAATAAAACTAGCATTTTATAAAATATTATCTAAAAACTAAAACTTGAACTTGTAGACATTTATAAAACTAGCATTTTATAAAATATTATCTAAAAACTATAAATTCACAGTATTCACACTGTTTGTGAGACTCCAACTGGACGACCCTCAGGAGGAAGAGGATATTGCTTTTTATTTTATGAATAGTATACGAGTAGATTATTTAAATGTGCTACACGTTTGTATAAAGTCAACACCTGGTGGAGTTCATTAAAGTTGGTACATAGTTTTATAAAGAAAAATATTTTGTGTGTAAGAAAATATATTTTTAAGAGTTTGATTTATTTTGTTCATCACTGTAATTTTATTATTGTGTGGTGTAGTTTCGATTGAAGGACTTCTTTCTTCTTTATGAATCCTGTTATTAGTACTGCCCTTCGACAAAAATGGGATTTATCCTTAAGTTATGATTTATTTTTTCAAAACACTTTAAGAAATGATTTATAAAACCCATTTGTCCAACTTAAACTAAATATAATTGCACTATACTAAGGACACAGGTGTTGGGTATATGTACAATTGTACAGTCAAGGTATTAAATATCGGCAAAGTGCTAAAAATATGTACACACTACCTTAATGTATGTAATTTTGGCACTTTACCCGTGTAGATAATGAATACCCTGACTGCACCCGTGTTTTAAATATTGACTTTATTTGTGTTAAGTTAGAAAATGAAGTAGGTTGGTGCTAAACATCTGTTTAGTCCACAACTGGTTGCGTAAGTTTATTCTACTAAGGAGCGTAGCAAAAAAAAAAAGCAGACAACTACAACATCGTGTTTTAAATTTAATAGTATGGTACTGCATTGAGACTCGGATATAATTATTTATATTTTTTTAACTCAAGAAATGTTGGTTGTTTATTGCGCGACATGTGTCTATCCACTACTATACCTATTCCTGATCTGTGGGGTTAGTACGAGTGCGTCGCGTCAGTATTTCGCGCACGAGATGACTACCCGTCCGTTTTCTCGAGTGATAAAATCTAAGTCTAGCAAAGATATATACTTCAGAGTGAAATCGTCTATCGAACTTTCTTTTTAAAGCTTTTTTTTTAGGTTTTACATGACCACTACTTCTTCATCTTCTTCTCCTTGTCCTTTTCCCATTATTTGGAATCGGCTCTCCAGGTTATAACCAGGAGTTATGTTTCGCCAGGCTTCACGGTCCTGAGTCGTCTCAGGTGTACTACCACCACCACTACTGTGATATTTTTACTATTTTAGAGGCCTGCCATGTTCACTGTTTTAGTTTCATCAACTGAATCGTCGAAATGTACATTTTTGGAGCTACCGTTTTGTAACTGCCTCGGACAGTTCCAGTCTGCTTCAGAGCGGAATTATTATCTATCTATAATATTTACCATTTTGGCTTGGTTACATTCACTCGTAACTTTCACTGTTGACGACATGGTGCGAAGTCCAGCTAAAATAAAATAGCTATCCTGTGCTCATCTATAACTAGGATGCAACCCCAGTTTTTCCCGCACTCATGGCAATATGCATAGTATTCACATATTGGTATTTTTTTGGAATGGAATACCGTAATAAGTCTTATAAAAAAAAACTGTGAATAAATGATATCTTTTGTTGTCATACTATGATCGTATAGTTTTCTCGTTGATATGGTTTGGTACACGAGATTGACTGTCCGTCTTTGTCTAATTTATACTCGTACCTACACTTAGAAAAATACGTAATCTGTCTCGCGCACGAGATACTGTCGCAGCACACTCGTGCTAACCCTACACCTACAAAGGTGATTATCTTCTTAAATTGGCAAATCGGTCAAGTACGTACCTGTTGTGTCAAGTAGAATCGACATGCTTCCAAAGTCTGGCCAAAACAGTTGGTAACCGTTTCTTTCTGATGAGTGATGACGAATAGAAAGCTGATTCCAAAACGAATATAATAAACTATAAAGTTGTCTGCTTTATTTTTGATACGGTTCTTAAAAACCTTGTTAACTTTACCTCACAAAGGGATACCAACTTAGGGTTTAACCACTAGGGGGTAAAAAAGCAACCTGGGGTGTTTTTAGGGTTTAATATTTTTAGGGGTTTTTACATACCAGGATTGAACGTTTCGTTTTACGCTACACAGTGATGATTTGATGTTCGCAATTCTATTTTTTTTAAATAATGTATTTATACTGAAACACACCCAACTTATCAGTAGGAAAAGGCGCGAAATTAAAATTTTCTTTGGAAATTCAACTCTTCACAAATACATTTTTTAAAATTTTCTGCCTTTTTCTACTGACAAGGTCGCCGTGCCAGAGTATATTAAAACCTGATCAGTAATTGATCACGCGCCATGTTGCGGAATTTCGCTGGAACTAATTTTTTTATACTTACTATACCGAACTATCACCATATCATATAAATGAGAATAACAGCGCCCTCTTGACAATGATCATACATTACTTGTCTGGCTTTAGACGTGTAATTTCTTTTTTTTTTTTTTTTTGGGGGTTTTAGGGGATTTCAACTTTAGCTCTAGGGGTAAAATAAATTGGATTTGGCATTGGCAACCCTGCATCCCCCGTGGAAATTGTTGCCTTATTAATTGCCAAGGAAAGGGCGCGTCGTCACAGACACAATACTATTAGATTACTTTCTTGCAAGAGCGTAACGATAACATTTGTGTAAGTAAGTTGCTTTCATATTGTACTAACTGAAAACTATAGCTATAGTTGTTATAGTTTACGTGTGGTTGTAGAGGGCAGAATAATTGTCAATTTGACACTAATATTTTGCACATGGTTGACTGAGTTTATGGGTTTTTTCGTGGTGGACGCAAGTGCTGCAATCAATTGGCTAACTGCTTACTGACTGCAACGAAATGTTCACCAACAGTGTCTGTTTTGGAAAAATGCAATTCGTATGTCCATAATTAATATCAATCTAAAAATGAACGTCACTCGTCAAATTTATAATGAACACATTGGTCACCTTGGTGGAGCAGCGTTCATTTTAAGATTGCGTTTACTCTTAGTTACTTGTCTAAAAAGTAATTAAGTACCTAGACTTACAAATCACTTCTAAGCTCTTATTAATGTTTTAACGCACGTTGGCGAATTGATATTTTGTATGCAGATATGATGCTGCAAATAATATATAACCATCAGTCAAAAAAGTATTTATAAATACGCACGTTTCAACATAATAAATAGGTATACCTAATAATGTAGGTCTATTTGATAATGTCTTTAATGATTATCACCACGGCGAGCATTCAGTGTTTCGAGATTAATCAGTCTGTTTCCATTACACTATCTACTTAGGTATTACATCTGCTTTTGCTTTAGAACTCATTTCAGAAATATTCAGTTTAGGTTCTGTCCTGGTTGATTTATGATTTATTATTTTGTTTTGTGATAAAGAATAAAATAGTCTTTTCCTTTCGAATTTTGTGATTTCTTATCGCAATTCAAACTTCGTTTCTCTAGATTTTAGTAAACTATTGCGAATGTTTTGTTAACAAGTTAAAAGTTAATTAATCCGTTTTGCGAAATGTGTGACTGTAATCTGATCCTTGAAATTACCGTTCACTTCTGTTCACTTTAGGGAGTATGACTCAGTCCGAGCTTGCTTCTGCGTCGTTTAGGCCTACTATATGTAATTGACTTTGCGAATTTTATTTTTATTAACTAAATAAATGTATGTTGTGTTATCTTTGAATATGTGTTAGCTTTCGGGTCAAACTGTTTTGAAATTGTGTTGTTTAGTATAAAACTGAAATTGTTACAGTATACCTGGCTTAAGCGTTTGTGATAATTGGTATTTTATAATATCTGCAGAATGAATGAACATGAACTCGAAGATTTATTGAAATTAGTCGAAAATGCATCTGAACGGTGCATTTGGGATTTAGATCTTTTACGCTAAAAAAGAAGCCGTTAAAGATTCAATCTTCTTTTCATCCGCTGGGCATTTTACGCAAATCGATAACCATTGTGCCTGTCTATTTTGCGTGAAAAACGAGGTAGCGCTACTCTAACCACCCCAGATCCTCCACGAAACGAACGAGGTGTTCAGGTTGCTAACTGCCTCCTATATTTCATCATATCGGCTATGTATGTGAAAGCATCGTTTATTATTGCAAAGTTTCTGTAATCTTTGCTTTTTTGATCCTATAAGGGAGGGATGGGAGATGGATTCGATAATTTTCAATATGTTGCAAGGAGTTTTCTTGATTCCCCACTATCTCGCACAGAATTCATAAAAGTGATCGGATACTGACCGAGCACGTACAACGCCGAGCGAATGCACAAAGTAAAAAAATGCCCGTGACGTCGTTTTCACTGAGCGAGCAATCGTTCGCCGAGACAAGCCGATGCGATCATCACCGAACAAACATGTTTGCTCGTTGTTCGCTCGCAAGTGTTATTTCCATTTACCGAACCAACGAACGATTGTTCGCTCAGAACTGTTCAGAACACTAAGTGTAAACGCGGCTTCAGCTACTGCCTATTAGAGTTAGACCAAGCTAAGTAGGCAGCGATTTTGATAGCACGGATTGCGCAAGTGTCATTTAAACGTCATATGTTCATAGAAGTTTGACGTTTAAAATAACATTTGCACTGTCTGGGCTATCAAAATCGCTGCCAACTTAGCTTGGTCTAACTCTAGTAACCGCACGGAATACCACTGACGTCTGTCATAAAGCTGTCTCTCCTTCACACTAATACTAGGCAGGCAGGCAAGAGTGAAAGAGATGGCGTTATGAACGCACTTGGTATTGCGGCCAATATAGTACAGTCAGCAGTAGAAAATGATAAGCGTGCCAGGTGTTCAGAATAATCTGCATTCTCCTTGCCCTCTGCACAAGGATCAAGGACACACTCAGAATATCGAATACATGTAAGGTCTGCCGCGACTCGCCGTTTGTAGTTATTAGTGCGTGCAATATGAAAGCAACTGTCAATACTAAATACCTAGGTTTAATTCGTGTGATCACCGTTGTCACTGTCAGGGTTGGGCAAAATACTGGCTTCCACGTATTTGAAATACAAATTACAAAATACATTTTTAAAAGTATTTGAAATACAAAATACAAACTACTTTGGTGACGGGTATTTGAAATACAAAATACAAATTACAGTGTTTAAAATAATGTATTTCAATTACAAAATATACCTTTATTTATTTTTTTGTTTAGCATTTAGTTTTAACGTTAACGAATATCCTTTCATATAAACTTATAGGGTCATTGCGCTAGTTTTTGTCCAGCTCTAGTTTACGTCCACTTGACGAAATTTGAATATATACCTACATTCCTGCACAAATTTGGACTGATTTCAATCCTTATGTCTAAGGCGTCTAAGCAATATATCTGTCTACATATAACAATTATATTTCGCAAAAAGGAAGCGCTGGTGGCCTAGCGGTAAGAGCGTGCGACTTGCAATCCGGAGGTCGCGAGTTCGAATCCCGGCTCGAACCAATGAGTTTTTCGGAACTATGTACGAAATATCATTTGATATTTACCAGTCGCTTTTCGGTGAAGGAAAACATCGTGAGGAAACCGGACTAATTCCAATTACGGCCCTAGTTTACCCTCTGGGTTGGAAGGTCAGATGGCAGTCGCTATCGTAAAAACTAGTGCCAACGACAATTACTGGGATTAGTTTCCAAGCGGACCCCAGGCTCCCATGAGCCGTGGCAAAATGCCGGGACAACGCGAGGAAGATGAAGATTTCGCAAAAAGTAGTAAATTAAAAATGAAATATATATTTGATAATCCGTCAAGTCGTCGAAAACTAGTGCATGGACGGAAACTACTGCAATGACCCTATCCCCTAGATTTAAACGAAAAGTTCCACGCAGAAGTTGACCTAATATAGATCCAGTATCCAGCCAATGAAAATTGTATCTCGGCTGGATCGGAGGTTCGCGGTCGGCTCACAGCTTGTGCGAGAGATTAGACATTTTAGGATTATAGAATTTAATAAAATGTATTTATAGAAATGTATGTTGAAGCTTGAAGTATTTGAAATACAAAATACTAAATACATGTGAGTGCAGTATTTGAAATACCAAATACAAAATACTTTTGAGGTAGTATTTGAAATACAAATACAAAATACTAATTTGTATTTCAAATACGTATTTCAAATACATGTAATTGAAATACTGCCCGACCCTGGTCACTGTACGGGGGAGGGGGGTCCAAAAGTAATGATAATCAGTATGAAAGACACATCACATGTTTAAAAGCATATTTTATTTTCAATCTAGTCTCTTATTGGGACCGTGCACGATGGCAGCGCCGCCTAGCGTTCGCAACGTGGTCAGCGCTGTCAAAATAACGAGCGCAACAAAATAAAGATTATTCCTTAAAAATATTTACTATAATGTACTTAACAATGTGCGGAATCTATTCCTATTTCATGTTAAATACACCTGGTTTTTGCTTTAGTGAAAACAGTAAGAATGATCTGTGTATTTTATATTATTCGGTCAATTTTCTTCGTTGTTGTTTCGTTACAAATTCAATGAAAAAATGTATGTTTCGCTATGTTTTGATGACTTACTTAGTGATCCTCATCCTGGGGACACGACCGATGCTTGCAATTATAAAAACTTTACTTTTTCACAGGTTTTAATCAACATATTTTGTGTTAAAAAATTATGTTCTCCCACTTTAGGCACAATGTCTGTTGTGACACCTGTGACAGACGACAGATAACACTACGTGCCAAAAGTGTGCTTTTGACGGGTTTGCAATAACTAATATTTCATTCACTTAATGTTGGTACACTGTATTAGCCATACTATTTTATTAACATACAAGAAAAACTCTGTGTTGACATAGACTAGATAAAATGTTTAGCCATTACGTTGTTAAGCCTGGAATAGTACTATATGATATAAAAGGCTAATATCTAGCTCGGCGTTGAAAATATATAAAATGTAATATTACTGTTTCGTCCAGTATTATTGCAGTTTACCACACAATAGCTATCGTGACGCATTTTTATCGTAAGTGTGATTATAAAGCCAAAATAACTGAGAAGTATGGGAATTGACAGAAACAAAGTTACCAAACTTGTCAGTATTGGCCACATCAAGCGCTGCGATCGTTTCGGCTTCCCCTACCAGGTGCTTTGCACGGAGAGAATAGTTGGTCAAACCAATTTGTTAGTAAATAAGAACAAAAAAAAAAACTATACTCATCCTTTTCTTTTGGGTGCCAGTACTAGCGTAAGACAATACTACAGTATGATTTTCTTTGTCTATGTTTGAAATGAGACAGTCCTTTGACAAACTATAGTAAGTTTTGACACATAGACCATCGTTTCTCTAGCTAGACCATCTATTCATTAAAAAAAAAATGTTTTTATTGACCCTTAAAAATGCCTTCTTGGCCTTGGATTGTCATTTAAAATGCTCCTGCGTGAACAAATAGTTGTCGATCAACATTTTCGTACGTTTCATTGTAACCATGATATTTTTGGCCGACAGCGTGCACGCAGCTAGGCGCACGACTAATGCGCACACCATCATTGTCCTCAGGCGCTTGTCTCCATTGCTAGAGGGAGGCATTTAGTTTGTTCGCGCATTTGTTGATGAGCACAATGTCGTCTTCGTAGAGCATTGTCCACGGGAGAGAAGACTGGATATCTTTAGTGAGATAATCCATAGACAGGTTAAACAGGAATGGACTAAGTGCCGATCCCTGATGCATTCCTACCTTTACTTCGAACGGTGCGCTGAGTCCGGCTAAGCTTTTAACTTGCGTCCTGATGCGATCATACATGTCCTGTACTATGGATATATAGTGTTCCGGTTCCATAAGTTCCATAAGTTCTGGCACTAAGGTTTTGACTGATAAAATATAATATACTTCACAAAATGGTGTTAAAATCAGTTTACAATCAATTATTAGTATTAACCTAATTCATTAGACCAGATTTCGTCACCAGCATTAAGTTCTCCATCAAGTCTGTAGGGTCCAGTGGGGTAAAAAACACGGGTAAAAATAAGACCAAGTTTTTAAGACTAAGAAGCCTTGTGTGTAGACTTATTTTTAAATGGAATAGGAATATATAATAGATTAAGTTTTTGAGTACCCCAACTAATTCAGGTTGGTTCCATGTTCTTGAAAGCCATAAACACAATCTAATCGCGCGTTGTAATTGAGATGTTTTCTAATTGCCATTTCATCAAATACCAGGGTACACATTTTTTCATCGTCTGAAAATTGTTCGGCCATTGATTTCAATCCAGCGAAGACCTGTTGGTTGATTCCCGGCTTCATAGGGACCTTATTTAGCAACCTCATTTGACACCAATCAAAATATGTGATGAAATAAGTAATTTGAATTGTTCCCAAAGTTATAGAGAGAAAACCAGTTGGGAGAAATGTTGCTGTAGTAAAATATCTTTATGTTAATTACTGGCAACTTTTTCTTAGAAACGGACAACACATAGAAGCCTTGGTGCACACATGCGCAATTATAAAGGGTCATATGTTTCCAAGGAAGTCAATAGGCCTTGCACTAGAGTTAAACGCTCGTTGACAGTTACTTTCAAAAACTCATATCTCGTAATGTCATAATAAACTGTCATCCAATTTTTTTTAATAGCCCGTGTTAGTGTCCCACTTCTGGGCAAAGGCCTCTCCCCTTGATCTCCACAACTCCCGTTGTTGTGCTATTTCCGGCCAGTTACTGATGAAGGCCTCTGTCGTACCGCCATCTATGTCTGGGCCTGCCACGTCCGCGCTTTTTTTGCGGTATCCATACTATTATCATGCCGCGATCAGAAAGGGATTAGAAATAACAGATTTCCATACACTTACGTCAAAATCAATATGGATTGACAGCTATCTCAATCCCTTTCTAATCGCGATTCAGTAATACATACATGCGGTATTAGTATCTGGATGCATGCGGCAGACGTGACGTCCGTTTTCTTGCTTAGTCCAGTCAAAAATTCATCAAATACGGATATTTTTCTTAATGCCTTTTTCGTAATCTTATATATGACGGTTTTCGATACTTTTACGCTATAATAATATAAGAAATTATAAATTCGATGTTTTATATTACATTAAACTTATTATTCATCAGTATCTTCTACTGGTATTTCAAAAAGATAACTGTATTCATCTTCGTCGTCCATATTATTTTCCATAAAATTAATTCCAATGCTTCAGGAGAGAGGTGTTTAGGTTTTTTACTTAATTTCGGTCTCAAAAAGGTTATTTGAGGATCGGAAGATATTAAAAAGTTGTTTGAAATATCTTCATTTGTCTTTTTTCTGCTACATTTTCTAGCATAATGTTCTCTTACATTGCGAAATCTTTGTTTCTCGCTTCCGATGCTTCTTCTGACAATTTTCCAATAGGCAGCATACCGAAATGTTCAATAATGTCAGCCCCGTGTATTAAAAGCTTGTGCACACTAGGTGTGTCTATGTCATCGTCATCTAAGTCATCTTCGTTGATTTCGTCCTGCGCCAAATTTTCTTTTGGCCAACATATAGCCTTGTTCAGCCAGTCACTGTTCTTCAAGAAATTATCAAGTGTGCGATTAGACTCTCTCCATCTTTTTTAATGCTAATGCAGTATTTTTCACAAAACTTAAAATAAGGTTTTTGTTGTTCTTCCAACAAATTGAATTTGACGGTCAAGTATCCATGTAATTTTGCACTGTTCGTGATAGAACCCATATTTTTCAGCACGTTAAACGAATCAATATTATGAACTAAGCTTTCCATGTTATTATTGGTATAATATGTCCGGGTTACGGCAGAGCAGCGCAAAGGGGTTCAGCGTTTAGGTTGCACGTATGTAAATAATAAATTATCACGTTAATAAATATAATTTTTATAATATCCAAGAAAAGCAGTACATGTCAATGAATGAAAAATAGTAAGTAAAATATAGAATAGTCAATGTCATCGTAACCTAAGTAAAGCGGCCAGCACGAAACCTTGGTTTTGGTATGAACCTGAAGTTTGTTGTTTAGTAAACGAGCAAATAAAACGTCAAATTCGTAATTTATTGTTATGGTTATAGCATAAAAGTATCGAAAACCGTCATAAGTTTACAAAAAAGGCATTAAGAAAAATATCCATATTTGATGACTTTTTGACTGGACTAAGCAAGAAAACGGGCGCCTACAAAACTAGGCTATTTATCATTTACTCGTACCTACTCTATAAAAGTAGGAAAATAATATCCTGAGAGCGGTTTCGCACTACGTCCGATCCGAATCCGATCCGAATCCGTGAAAATATTCGGATCGGACGTAGTGCGAAACCGCTCTGAAGGTTAGAAGACACGTTCTCTGATAGTTTCCTTGAAATAGGGTACCTAAATTTGGGTCCTATACAAAAAAATCACATTTTATTTTTTTCTGCTTTAAATATGGCTTATTTAAAAAAAAATACTATAAATACTATCGAATAGTATTTATAGTATTTTTTTAAATATGTTTTTCGCAAAAAAGTACGAATGTCCGCTTTTTCTTCGATTCGCCCCATAGTGCAGCGTTAAATCGGGCAAACGGGTTGGCCAACGACGTAGACCAAACCGCCCGATCCATCTGTTCTCGAACATATCGTTCAACGCATTCAGAACACGAACCGCCGCTTCTTCTTCAGGCAGCGTACTTAAATATTCAGCTAGCGGCCCGTTGATAACCTGAATGAATTTGTCCGCATTCAAGTTACCGTCGATAAAAACAGGTCCTATGATCCGGTTGCGGTGTATTGCGACCCACACGTTTACGGACCAACGATATTGATGCCCAGTTTCTTTCATATGATGAAGGTTTAAGCGTGACCAGTAATGGGAGTTACGTTAATTCCAAACCCCATTCCTGAACGTGCTTTTATCTGTCTAGATAATTTTGGATATGAAATCACCATCTTCTTGATGCCGCCGTGTAACCACTCGGAAAACGTACGATGCGGTGGTAAATCCCTCGGCAGCAAAGCATGTACCTTTAAAATTTATAAGGCTGTTGCTTGTCACGTTTTAGTATTTTGTGTACCGCCGTATGACATGTTAAACCGTCTTCCAGCAGTTCTAGTACTACTCTCTGGGTCAAGTGCAAAATGGCGCAGGACTCGGTCTTGTGCTGGAGCTGGAACCTCATTGTTGACAACTGCTCCCTCCACCCTTCCAGTCACAGGCAAACCATCGCGAACTCGCTGTATCGCATTTACGATTACTCGAGCGAGTCGAGCGTTACTTGGCATTCTACGATTTGGAAACCGCTCTCTGTACACTAAAGCTCTATTGCCGTTTTGAAGTGCTTCACTATAAATTAAAATCATGTCCATTAATTCCAGAGCACTAAAATTCGTTAAACGAGGCATTTTTATAACAATTATTTTATGGAGTGTAGAGGTAAGGAGAACAATCTTCATGTATTAAAAAGTGTCCCTCAAAAACATTAAATAGGCGGCGCCACTATGCATCGCGAACCAATTTTCAGCCACAGCCTTAGTAGTGACCCCGCTTATGAAGCAGGAGGTCCCGGTTTCAAATCCCGATAAGAGCATTTATTAGCTTTTTATTTTTTATGACAAATATGTTCCTGAGTTATGGATCTTGTCTAAGTATATATATATCAATATATAAATAAATATTGATATATACAGGGCGTCCCACGGCTATGCCACATGGAGAGAAAATACCCTGAATAAGGACTGTTCAATTTACTAAGCGGACACTTAAAAAAAATAGCTAAGCAATTTTTTTTTCGGCAATATAGTTTTATTTGGCTGAATGTTAGTAAAACGAAAACACACAGAATAATATTTAATATGAAAAAAAAAGAATTTAATTACATCGGTAAAATTTGCGCACTTTTATCCGGATACGACGCATAAGTGCTTGCACATCGCTTTTTGTTACTTTTCGGCAAGCTGCAAGCCACATTCCTTTAAATTCATCTATGGATTTAGCTTCTCGGCCATCCTTTCTTAAATGCCTCTTCACAATGGCCCAGTAGTACCGTTCGATCGGACGGAGCTCCGGGCAGTTTGGTGGATTGTCTTCCTTTTGGACGAATTCAATGTTTTTTGATTTAAGTAGCTCCACTGTCTGACCAACATAGTGGGCACTTGCCAAATCAGGCTAAAACGAAGACGGGGTGTTATGCTTCCGATAGATAGCAACTAGTCGTTTTTGAATGCACTCTTTTCTGTAAATGTCGCCACCTACGGTTCCTGTTGTAAAATAGGATGCACTTTTAAGGCCACAGGAACAGATTGCCTGCCAAACAAGGACTTTCTTCCCAAATTTATAATTTTTTATGGTTTTCTCCTCATCTGACACATGCTCTCCTACGATGGTATTGTAGTACTGGGGTCCCGGTAATGTACTACAGTCCAATTTGACGTACGTTTCGTCGTCCATTAAAATGCAACGAGATTTATCCTTTAGTAAGATGTTATACAGTTTTCAGCACCTTTTTTTTTACCGTGATTTCTGATCTGCACTTCTATTCGGCATTTTTTGTTTTTTGTAGGTCCGTATATTATTCATCTTTCTTATGTTTTGAACAGTACCTACACTAACGCTTGCCTTTTTAGCAATTTCGCGAACTGATAGATAACTCCGCGATTTTAACAGCCGCAGGACTTTTTCGTCGGCTTGAGAATTTGCCGGACCGCTTCTATGCCTAGATTTCGCTAAATCTTCAAGCGTATGGTGCTCTCCAAATTTTTTGATGATTTGGAACACCGCAGATTTTGAACATTTGTGCATATTTGCGATTGTTCGCAGAGAAAACTACCCGGTACACCATCTTTGCACAATTGATTTGCGATCTTCCAAATTAATACGTTCCATCGTGAAAAATAATTGACACTGGAAGAATAAATATGTAACAATGATGATGATAGCTTTTCTAATGTCATCGCCGTCAATTGTCAATCAATCGTTTTTAAATCAGAAGTTTTGAAGAGGTTTTAGCGTGTCCGCTTAGTAAATTGAACAGTCCTTAATCCTTATTGTAGATGTAGATAAAACATATTACTGAAAGAAGACATTATTTTAATTTAAAAAACAATATAAACTGCTTTCATAGATTTTTGAATAATTACATGGTTGAACCGGGAATCGAACCCGCTACACGAGAAAAAAAAATACCCTAGCTAGCTTTATCATACCGATCGAAAGGCTTCATCATAAGGTTATTTTTTTGCTAAATAACATAGTGTCAGAAATATGCTAATAGAAAATTGATTTGAGGAATATTAAATATTATTGTAATACTAAACCTAAATAAATAAATAAATAACCTAAAGTAAATTTAAGTTTATTAATTGTGTTTGTTCTAAAATAGAGGATTCTAGAAATAAAAGGCTTTTTGTTTTTATCTTTGTTTATTTTACTTTTTAGGCTAGGTAAATTTTAATATTAATATAAAAGTAATAAATAAAAACACAACAAAAAAAAACAAACACATTTTTATATAATTATACATAGGTATATATCATCCTCTAGTGACCACAACGGGTTCGCTTTACCGAGCTTACTGTGGGACAACGAAAATGCTCGAAACTTACTTTTGAAATTCTCTGTTGGATTTATTGTTACATCGGTATCCTGATATTGACTCAACAATGGTTCTGCAAAGTCCTGTTGTATCATTTCATAATCCATTAAATTATTAGATCAGTTTGATCTTCTGATAATTCCTGTTGCTCGGCATTGATTTGTTGTTGCTGCTCGTCCTTAGGTTGATTGGGGTATGGTTCGAAAGATTCCTCTACATGAGTAGTAGGTATTAGCTTGGAGCTCATGTTCGGGAATGGGAATAAACTGATGCTCAATCGTGGGCACAGCTTCTTCCTTAAGCGTTTTTCTTTGTGTATGAATATATTTGAGCTCTCCTTGAATAGTTAACTTTTCGTACATATTTATATTTTCTTCTTTAAAATGAAGATGGCAAATAAGTATAATCATTTGCTTTTTCCAACTTTCTAACCGTGCCGGAGTCTGGGAATTAATAGAAACATGAAGAATTGTTGAAGTGACATTATTAATTTATTAAGAAAAATATAAAAATCACAATATAATCTAATACCTTTAAACGAGCAATTCTTGTTTATTTATTTATTTATTGTGGGGGCGAAAAATCGATCTAGCTAGGTCTTATCTCTGGGAAAACGCACAGTTTCGAGTATTTATATGTTTTCCGAGCGAAGCTCGGTCACCCAGATATTACTTTATTAAATAACTAGCGACCCGCCCCGGCTTCGCACCGGTTAACAAATTATACACCTAAACCTTCCTCAAGAATCACTCTATTGATAGGTGAAAACCGCATGAAAATCCGTCCAGTATGTTTAGTTTATAGCAAACATACACAAAAACAGACAGACGCGGCGGGGCACTTTATTTTATAAGCAGTGACCTTAAACATTGTACATCCGACTCTTATTTGTCACATAAAATTTCTTCACAAAACGTAAAAAAAATTCATTATAAATAAATACATCATCAGGGAATTCAGGGAGCGTAAAGATCATGCCGGTTTCGTCATAATCACGTATATAAACACACAGGATGTTTTTAAATACGTAATGACAGATAAAGTCTATCAACGTTCGATTGTAACGAATGTAATAGTTTTTACATTAGTTAGTGAAATAAAAAATAAGTACATAGTAGGTACTTAATAAGTTAGAAACATAATGGTTTATTGTGTAATATAAATAACATTAAGAATTATCATTTAGTTTCATCTTACCCGTCAGCGAGTTGAAAAAAAGCACACCATGCCATCGACTTCATCGTCCATCGAAATATATAATTCATACCTATTATATGTATAGCGATTACGTTCCTCTGCAAATTGTACCAAATCGCACATCCGATTAATCTTTCCAATTTCTCGTTTAAATAACTATGAAAGTATAGACGGACACATATTGAATCGTAAAATATCTTGACACTATTTAATGACAGCAGTGATATAATTAATTTATTACTTCTTAATTACGGAAGGTTATTTTCTTAGGTGACAGTTCCTTTAACGTTCGGTTCTTTTGCAACGAATGAGGTTTAAACTGAGGCTTAATTAAACTTATCTTCTATATATATATATAAAAGAAGATGTCCTGACTGATTCATCAACGCACAGCCGAAACTGCTGGAACTAGAAACTTGAAATGTTGACCAGAGCTTTATTTTATGACGTAGGCAAGGGATAAGACGGAAAATTTGGAAATTCCACCCCTAAGGGGGTTAAATAGGGGTGCAAAGTTTGTATGGAGGAAACTTATTTTTTTGAGCTGGAGACTAGAAACTTTGTAGAAAGGTTACGTATGTAAAACTTAAAAAAGTACTTTCAGCGTTTTACTAAATTCTACCCCTGAGGGGGTAAAATAGGAGTGCAAAGTTTGTATGGAGAAACTTCTTTTGAGTTAGAGACTTGAAACTTTGTAGAAAGATGACTTATTAGAAGAAAGATGACTTATTAGAATACTAAGAAAGTACTTTCAGCGTTTTGGAGAATTCCACCCATGAGGGGTTATTTAAACAGGGATGCAAGTTTTGTATGCAGGACCCTTCATCTTTTACGCGGGCGGAAAACTAGTACTTAATAAATAAAATTAATCAGAACTGTGTATAAAGTAAAATAGCATTCTTTATTGTTTGAACTATAACTACATACATCATTTATATATTTTTTTTAATAACCGGCTATAGTATAAATATGTCTAAAAAAAATTCTACCTACTGGTCTAATTTTCGTCTGGATTCATTGTTGATAATAAGAATCCACTCTAAGTTTTTTGCACTAAAATTGCAACGGGTACTGCAAAAAATCCATTTCAACATTGAAAATGATATATATTTATATTTATTCATTTACTTTCGTTTAACAGTTTCAAGTAACAATAATGGTAATAGTGGTTGTGGGCTTATTGGCCCAATAAGCCCACAACCACTCATGCTTTAAAAGAGGAAATTCGACGCTGCATTGGAGAAATTCAGCCGCATCTATGCAAAATGGTCATAGAAAATTTTGACTAAAGAGTGCGTATGTGCCAGCAAAGCCTAGGAGGACATTTGCCTGACGTATTATTCCACAAATAACCCTATTTTATGTATTTCAAGATTTTATATACAAATATATTATAACGAAAAAAAAAGTGTTTTTCATCAATTTCAAATCTTGCGTCCTTTTTGGGACATCCTTTACAACCATAAAACAAAACACGAAACATTAACATCACTATATTAAATTAACATTATTAAATTATTATATTAGTTATTATTTCACATCTTTTATTCCTTACTTTCCTTGAAATTATAGTAGTAAACCATAATTTTTTCAATATTTTCTACTGTCAATCTATTTTATTTTTCATTTTATTCAAAAGTTTTATGTATTGTCTGTCAAACTTTATGTCCATATAGGTCTTCTATTTCTTTTGGGTGCGTGGTATATAGTTTGCGTGATTTTCAGATCGTAATATCCTGCCTCCTTTTTCAGACATTGTATAAAGAAGTAAATGTTAGGGGTCTGTGGCAATTTTATATTAATTCGATGGTGCCAACCCTCTAATGCGTTATTAGTTCGATTTATTTTTGCTTCCGCACAGCTTATAAGTTCAGGTGTTGTTTTTCTTATCCACTGCTTGTGAAAATATTTTTGAATTTTTTTTTACTATTACGGTTTGCGGTGTACAATCTTTATCGATGCCCATGCTTCAGTAATTTTGCCAGAACCCTCGATGAGATTGGAAATAAACATCTGTTGAAAAAAATCTTTTATGAAATTTTGCCTCCGGGGAACAAACAGAACAGAAAAATGAAAATTGGGAAATTTTTATTAAACATTAATTTACGCTTCAAGAAATATATAGGAAGAGAAATAATACTCGTAGAAAAAAAATTCGCGAATGGAAAAATCACTAGCAGTAAAATTCGATTTTCGGGAAAAAATCGCTACTCTCCAGTGAGGGCAGCTACGAGATCCCGTGCTGCTACGAGAAAACGGTCTTAGAAGACCTTCCCTCGCCCATCAGTCCTACAGCACTATCTTCATACAGTATTATGGTCCTTAAATGTAACAGGACTCATTGGGCAGATAGAAAATTGTGAATAAAATTTCACGTTTGCTGTATGGGTAAAATTTTTATTAGTTCGTGGCTTTTTAGTACATTACCGTAAGTTAACCCCTTGGAAACTATTGATACCTACTGGATAGTAATGGAATCGATTGGCATACAAAAATAGCACGTGAAAAATAAGTTTTCATTTTCATACAAATTGTATTGGAAAAGTTTTGCTTGATTTGTGGCTTTTCTAGATTGGCGTCAAAATTTTTTTTTGTCAATAATTACCTTTTTCTTGCACCCTGTATGTTTTTTCCAAAATGTGTAAAAGTCAATCTTCAGTCATTTGAAATCGAGGGAAGGTCTTCTAAAACCGTTTTCTCGTAGCAGCACGGGATCAGGTAGCTGCCCTCATTGACCCAAAAGGAAAATCCATCCTGTATAAACGGCTGGAATAACACATAATTGACCACTAGTGTAAGGAAATGAAGCAAGTTGTTGTATGGAGACCCATGCATTAATTTCTCAGTCGATGAAATTTGGCTTGGTTATTGCCACACCTTTATTATAAATCGCCTGAGAAAAGTGAAAGAAGCACCCTTGTACTTCTGTATCGGAATATAATTGTTTTATTGCGTTAATTACTGCTATCTCGTAATCAGATGTGAATATTTGTGGTCGAAAATTTGGAACTTTTTCTCTAATGTGTGTAAACATCCTTGTATAAGTGTCCTGATTTTTGTTTGACAGCAGAGCAAAAATGCAGGGAAATACTTTAGTGTAATTAGCATCCGAACCTATGTCGGCATGTATGGTATATAATTGAATAAAGGGTTCAGGCGCCACTTTGAAAGTTCCGTCTCCGAATAACGTATTACAGTTGCGAATCCACTCCTTTGTTTCACGTGCAATAAAAATCAGAATGTCATCATTTTGAACAAAAAGCCAATCTTTGGCTAAAGTCCCGGGTAAAGTAATATCCTCGCAACACGAGAATGATACGGCATTACGACGTGCTCTGTGAAGCATATATTTTTGAAGTGAAAACTTAGCGGCGCTGGGCACTTTTGAGGTGGGGAAAAAATGATAAACTCGAGACAGCGTAAGGCGATCACGTGACCGTAAGATTTAGATGGCCACTCATTTAGTTGGCATTTAAATAAATAAAGAAAAACTCAATGACATTACATGAAAAAGGTTCTAATCTTGTACGGGCTGAAATACGATGAACTCACAGTTACATTTTAACTTTATATCACTCAAATATAATTCAATAAAGCTACATCTTGATGAAATCGCTAATAAAAGTGAAGTCTAGTACTGGTGAATAAAACTCAAAATATCATGACCAAATATATTTAGATGCGAGGTCTGCAAGGTAACTTTACAATTTCTATTCGAATTTTAAACAAGCTTACTGACCAGCAATTTCGGAACTAAAGTTTTTCAATAGAAAGGATGGGTCAATTATACATAGTGCTGCGGACATTTTGGGCTAGTCATTGAGTTTTCACTTCTGTCGGCACTCCCGGAGTGCAACCTGTTGTTTTTTTTATAGAAGTGAGCCATCGTTGGATATTTCTTCCCGATAAACCTGTTGATGCGGCTATGCCAGCCGTCTATGTTGTTGGTAGTTCTAATTTGCTCCTGTTCACAACAGCAAATTTTAGAAAAGTCTGTTTTTGTGAACCACTGTTTTTTAAAATATTTATTAAATTTCTTAACATGTTCGCCCTTAGGGATCTTACGCATTATATACTGCAATCCTGTTTATATGAAATGTTTTGGCAGCCGTGCCAGACCAGCACAGACGTGCCGTTTTTTAACTCGTGATGAGATATTTAATTTTTTGGCTTTCCGGAATAAGCATCTATTGAAATGGAAAAAGCATTCCCTTGATCACTATGTTCGGATAAACTTTTCTCAATGCATGCAACCACGCATAGCTGCGATCTCAAAATCTACCGTAACCTTTGTCGGCTTCCATTCAGGAATAGTACATTACTGCAGACGCCGGGAAAGAAGGGCTTGCCGGGTGAGTAGGTATAGACGGCCGACCGTAGGGAGGCCGGATAGTGATACGAAGTCGGCAAGACCTTTTCACGGCTAGGCATGTATAGTGCTTTTCTCAAACATAATATGCAATGAAATAAAAAAAATCACCACTCAAAAAACAAATTATAAATATCAACCACAAATAGCTACACGACTAAAGTTTTTTAATTTTTCTTCCAATCCTGCCATAATGACTTTTTTTTACGGAAGTCGTCCGTATTTCGCGTGTGCAGTGTTCGAATAGACCCTATTAGGGCCATTATACACAACCTGATAATAAGAATCTCAATTTCAATAAATAAAATAAATGCAGAGGATTTTAAATATTGTCTATGGTCTCTGGCGACTTACGTATAGACAAGATTTTAAATTTATTCATCAACACATTGAATTATACAGACTCGTATTCTTAATATCACTACGTTCGTGTATAACAGGCGTTAACACGGATATTTTGGTCCGATAACCATTCATTCACTAAAATATAAAAAAAAATATAATTCGGCTGTTTAGCCTGTATGGACACAGACCCCATGTTTACATTAGAATTTAAAAAAAAATTACTTCCCGGCCTAGGCCTTCAATTTTGTATGAAATTTCTTTACAGTTCTCTGGAGTTGCTCCGCCCTAAACGTGATACTTCGAAGCCTGATATAACGCCCGGAGCGACGACATTTCATTGCATGTTTGAGAAAAGAGTGATTTAATCAGATATAACATAGTTTCATATGTTTCGTCATTTTTGTCCGGAAGAAACCAAAAAAATTAAGGTTTTATAGACAGGCTTTCTTCGTCTAGTCTCTACCGTGGATGGTGTATAGTTGCTTAAATCCCGTCCGGCACGACTTAAATGTTCCATCGGCTAAAATATGTTTAAATTAAATCGCCCGATCGATTCCCTGGTTTTCTCTCCACAGAATAATATGATTCTTTTGTTCTCGTCCACATCATCATAATCCGCCAACAGAAAGTTTTATGATTTTTTTCGGTATTATTGCTTCACTGCCTGCTGAAAATCTATTTTTTTTTTACTCCCAGGACTTTATTTCGAGCATTAATCAGTCCTGTTTTAACTCCCTCGTATGTAGGCATATCTTCTACTAAATGTAAGCCTTAATTTTCAAGAGCAAAAACCATAGACTCATACTGTTTCTGATTCGAATCAAAATTTGTGCTTGTCCTTGCCTTAAGACTGTCCAGTTCCTTCAAAATTTTGTTTTGAGTAAAATTACGTTGACATTCAGTATTATGCGGTTTCTCTTTTACTATTTCATATCTATTGTTTAAAGTAACACTTCCCTTGCATCCATTTTCGTTGTTGTAGTAGCACAACCAGAACGAACCATTACGATAAAATTTCTTGCGGTGATATCTTCGTCCTGCTAATAGCATCGAACTTCTTGTTGTTATGAAATCAATTTCTTGTTTTATTCATTCATATTCAATGCACAGCATGCAAATTATTTGCAGACACACGAATGATAACCAATGACAGCTAACAATGAAATGACATTATCTAGAATAATTGGATTGTATTTTATCTCCTCAATCACCTCCGAACAGGAATACGTCTACTTACCACTTACCTGGTACCTATGAACGGTTGAGAGGTTTCGTACAAAAACGAAAAGTGTTCGATCGTAACTGGATACGAATTACGAATAAGAAGGCCCTTTGTAAATAAACCGCCTTGATGTATCAATTTCATATTTTATTGTCTATGATAGATTTTATAAACTTGTCAAAAACAGTTTAAGGCACAGTATGTATAAGTTACTGTATGGTTTAGGAAAGGCGTTAGTATTGCACTCGGCAGAACATTGCAGTAATACTCACACTTAAAAGAGTTCGATTATTCTTCACTAACTGCACGATATCGAAGATTCCTCCTGATCCTACCCAGGTACACTTATCTTTTGATCTCACCCCACTAATTAAAATCTAGTAGGTAGTCTTTTATTATATTATATAATTTTCGTAATATAAAATTATCATTACGATTTTAAACTCCTTCGCCTTGGCAATAAAATCCATGTCAGCCAACTAACGGAAACTAAAGGAAATCTACTGTAGTAATCGGGGCAAATTTAAATAATTTACTTCTGTAGCTACTACGCAGTTCCACTTCTTTTCCTATGATGTCATATTTAGAACAAATGGGAAGTACCCAAAGTTGATACAGCGAACCACCCTTCGTGTATTTTGGTACTGGGTAAATGTGCAAGGAATGGAGAGGCCCCGAAGGACCCGCGGGAGCGCAGCCCGAAGTTAAAAGGGAGCTATGGCTATGAATGATATTAAGATTATGAAATTAATGGGGCCGACCTCACCTGGATGCTATTTGTAGGTATTGTGGCGGCCGCCAGTTGTGTGGTTTGTTTTCCTCTTCTCATTGTCTCTTTATTTTTCTACTTTATACACGGGAAATGCATTTTTTGTTGTTTGACGTATTATTTTCAATGACATCAGTGACCTATATTTAAATTATTTTACTCTTTATTCGCGGTTAGAAAGGTCGGCAAAAAGGCGGGTGATATGAAAAATTACGTCCAATCATTGAGTATATACTCAAAGCGTCCAATATATTTATGAAAGAAAGTGAGCGATATGGATGAATATGAATGATTATGAATGAAAAGGGGCGCGAACACAATACAAATTAAAACATTTCCTACACCACCCATTATTAGTAGGGCTAAAATCCCTTCATACTGAATTATACGTAGAGCGGCAAAAGCGATTTTATACCTAGGTACTTACGAAACATTCCTAACAGGAGAGATGAAAAAACGTTTTCTTATATCAATAATTGTATATTGCAGGTATAATTTGGTAGCTCACAGCAAATCTCACTCCGGCGAGGGTGCGCAAGCGCCGGCGACACCCGCAACGCCACCACCGCGGCGCCGTCTGTTCCGCTGTAACTTCTGCCAGGAGCGATTCGAGCGCCGCTACATGCTTGAGAGGCACGTATCCGTCGTCCACGGACGAACGCTAGAGCGGCCGCCACCTACCCCACGCAACACCATGAGCAAAATGCTTAAGGCTCAAGCGCAAGCGAGACGATCGCCAACTCATTCGTCTAACGAAACTACTACTAAAGAGGAACCGAGCCCGGATACCACGGAAAAAATACCGACTTCCAGCAGTGCATGGACCAATGCTTATGTCCAGGAATTTGGATTGAGACCGGAATATCAACATTGATTGTTACTTCTTTGTGAGCGGGCAGAGGTAGTCACTCTGCCCGCCACACTAGAGCCAGGCAGTTCATTACTTCTCATGTGAACAAATAACAGTACTTTTACAAAAACCACATTAACGACAAACAATATTATCCTAAGTTTATTGGTCGTTAAACAATTGGTGTTCATAAAAGTTGTTGATTTAGTAGTAACTAAGGTCCATGAAATGATTCCACTGTGACTTAGAAAGCATACAAGTGTTTTACACCTATATTATTATTTTATGTGGGTGCATGAACCTACCATGCATATGGCATGTAAACTAGTTTGTTTACTGATTAATTTCTTACAATTCTTACTGCACATGTTGCCTAGAAAATATATAAGTTTAGTAAATAATGTATATACGAATAATAGATACAATTTGATGGCTATGAAAGTACTAAGCCTGCAGTAGATTGTAAATAGTTAATACTGATATTAAATGTCTTCTACGTTTAGTTATAAATTATTATAGTTCACTGGAATACATGTTAATTAAAACTATATTTTTATACTGTTACTAAATTGGCACTATACGATTAGCGCAGTAATCAATTATATTTATTTTTATCTCTGATATTCTATGATACATCAATGGAGTTTAGTGCACCGCCGACTTGTTCGACCGGGCAGCAGTATTGTTCTTGCATTCATTTTTATTGTAACGCGCTCATAATGGTGGATTTTTAAAAAGGATTTACAAGTTAAATATTTGCAAACTCGTAGAATATGAATAAATTTTAGAAATAAAATTCCAATAAACGCCCAAACGATGCATAACACGTTTTTGTTCAATATTGTATTACCTACATTTTACATTTATTCTGTTAAGATTTATTACCGTAATCCTATAGCCATCACTGGTCTCCAGGCGAGGATTTTTCTCTTCAAGCCCATAATTTAGTGAAGGGTGAATACTATTAAATTGTCGCTGGTCGAACATGCTACAGAAGACTTTTGACTTTCCACCGTGGATGCGTTTCAGAGTAGATCGGCACCAATCAACACGCGCCATCCTTTGCTCTTCTGACAAATCTGGTACTGTAAAGGGATACGACCAAGCAGGGAGGATGTGGAAGATATTCAAACGCACTTCGATAATCTTCTGTATATTCTTTTCATATATTATTTTAGCTACGATACAATAATATTCGGCTAGTCCTAATGGCTGCCTCTTCTGGAATGCCGATCCGCACACCCGTTCCATTTGACAGCGAGATCAGATTCTAAATTCAAATAAAATGACTTGCCAGTCCCTGATCAGAAAGGCTGTGAAGGTTACAACCCATTATATATCTCGCCGCCTCGGGTGAAAGAGGCAGCAATCAATCACGCAACTACGCCCTATCCTTCTCTACCCTAACTACAAATTGGCCCTACCTAGGACAGACCCCAACAAAGTTTCATATTTTCCTAACCCCTTTTGCTTGAGTCAGCCTTTATTCAAGGCAGCCAACATCTAAAACCAACTGCGTAGGTCGTGCAAATGGCTGAGATCCTCGCAAATAGGTCAGCTGTGGACTTGGTTAGGAAAACTCAAAAAATCCCCGCACCTCCACCATGTAAAGGGCTACGACGTAGCAGGGAGGATGTGGAAGATATTCAAACACACTTCGATGATCTTCTGTATTATATTCTTTTCATATACTTTAGCTACGATACAATAATATTCGGCTAGTCTTAATGGCTGCCTCTTCTGGAATGCCGATCCGCACACTCGTTCCATTTGACAGCGAGATCAGATTCTAAATTCAAAAATGCTGTAAAGGTTGCAGTAATGGTCGCGCTATCACAGAAACACCTTATTAAACGAAGCACAATTTTATTTACAGGAAAATTTACACGAATAGGTCTTGGTAAGACAAGGATGTTTTATAGACTACTATGGCAACGTAGGTATTCAAATTGTTCTACAGTGACAAGGTTCTAAAACCAATATGTACTATACTATATTTATATACCACTTCGAATTCTTCGAAAGATGAATTTTTAGGACTATTGTTTTTAATGTCGATCTTGATAATTATGTCATTGGATGTATGGTGTTCTATGGCGAAATGACGAGTGGCTTGTATTGTACCAAAACCATACTGTAAATATGTAGACATTGCTTCTCTCACTGCTCGGCAACAAAGTTTAGCCGCGAGGAGCTGGAAAATACTACTTTACTGCAATGGGTCTGCAATTGGCCAATTGCACCGTGTTTTTTAGATAAAGCACAAAGAGAGGCCCGCAGAGGCTCCATAAATAAATAGTCTCACCTTTATGTTCAGCATACCTCTTTCAATAGGAAATTGCATAATTTGGTAACATCTAGCAGACGGGCGCCGTTGTTCCCAGCGGCCGGCGAGATCAGTTCCAGGGTGTTAACTGTTGAGCTGAGGCCGCAAACCATCGAGACCAGAGGCCCTACCGCGAAAAACGAAATTCGCAAATTGCGGGGATCTTTGTCTTTTACTCCAATGAAGGCGTAATTGGAGAGACAGAGACAGATGCCCGCAATTTGAGAACTTTCGCGGTTATAGCCCAGAGGCCGACCTGTTATAGAAAGACGCAATTGCCGTGGCTACGTCTGATGGTGTTATGGACAAAACGGGCGTGCAGTGCTAAATGCTTGGCTCAGGCGGCTAAGCTACTAAAGGCCCCTGTACACAATGGGCCATCGCCGGCCAGTCCAAGGGAGGCAGCCATGCGGTAGAATGAGATAGCAATATCACTTGCTCCCTCTAACGCATAAATGCGTCCCCCAGAATGGCCCACGCTGGCCCATTGTCATGGGGCCTTAAGGTCAAGCGGGACAAAGGCGTCACTGTTTTTTTTAAATGTTAAAACCATATTGTTTAATTAGAATTCAACAATTAAATATTAAAATATGACTAAAACCTAATTCTACAAATTAATAAAATTATCCTTAAAATATAATAATCATTAGGAACCTGAACTTAAAATAAATAAAGTAATATAAATTGTCCCCCGTGGTATGGTACCGTAGACGTTGGCAGCGTTGGCCGCATAATTAATACGTTGAGCGAGGAAGCTGTCAGCTCTACGGTCACCGGTGACGTCTATTTAGTCTTTTTTCGTACCTAATATCTTTAATTAAAGTGTGTGGTCACTCGGACCCAAGGGCCACCGTGGCAAATAGGAAGGGGAAGGGATGCAATGCAATCCTATACACACTTTGAATTTCGCGCTTATTTCTACTGAAAAATTTGGCTTGCCAGAGTATACCTATTTAAGACTTTAACAGACGGGCGTACCGGGCCGCGACTTTGGTCCAGTCAACATATATTTTTCTCACCCTCACTTATAGCTACGTCCATGACCACTTTCCACACGATTGAACAGGCCTCGGACCGAACCAAGGTCGCAGTCCGGTACGCCTGCTTGTTATAGCTTTTACACTTAAAGCCAACTTAAACCTATAGTCTATGGACTCTATGGCTTATGCTACTGTCACTGTCCTGTCACTGTCACTGTTATCGGAAGTTTGCGCGGTATACGGTACCGGTACGGTATTTGGTTCGCTAATAGAACCACATCTCGAGTATAAAATATTCTTTAATTGAAAATATAACACTGTGGTCAAGGAAGTTGGAAAACATAGTATATGTAAGCAAAATGGAAAGTGAGGATTTTTACAATGTTGATGTGCTTATCAGACCAGCCAGAAAGGACGATATGATGGCTGTCGCTAGTTTAATACAGGTGTTTGACTACACTTAGTTATACAATTTACACAATATTATCAATTTAACATTAGAATTATAATCATTCTTTTTTTTTTAGGAACTGGCCGATTTTCAAAATATGTCAGATGGTCCGAAAATGAATGCTACAGGTACTAACCTAATAATTAAAAACAAATTTTATGAAACAACTATTCTTGCATGGCAATGTTTTACTATACACCGTGCTTTTTTTGATTTCCGTTAATTTCAAGGGTGCATTCCTGACCTTAAATCAAGTAACTTTCTCAAAGACACCGATATTCTAATTAACTCCATTTCGGAGATAATCAATAATTTATTTTTTAAAGGCCTCTACAAGCGTGTACACTTGCCTTAGGGCCGGTTTACATATTGATTAGTGTTTAGAATGAGTTCATACATTTGCTACTAAACTTAGGTACAATCTCGGTCGATCAATGTTCGAAATGACACTGCATTGTCACAGATTTCAATTGTTTGGTTGAGTTAAATGTAATGCCCGTCTTAAAACATCGCTATATGCTACAATTAATGAGCTTTTAAACTTAATTTTTTTTTGTAAAAAAAAACAAATTTTTTTTTGAAAATTAACTATTCCATTTTAGTTCTCTTAAACGTACTTAACCATACCTCGAAGTTAACGGAATTCAATAAAAACACGGTGTATATGAAGGTTCAAATTATAAATAGGGAAACTTTGTATGGTGGACCTTATGAGGTTAAAATAAATTACTTATTTTACCTTTTTTTAGATTTACAGAGAGATGGCTTTGAAACAACACCACCAGCATTTCAGCTTCTTGTAGCAGAGAACAAAAAGAATAATGCAGTTATTGGCTATGCTCTGTACTTTACAACATATTCAACTTGGGAGGGCCCGGCAATGATGCTGGAAGATTTGTATGTGAAACCTGCATTGAGAAAGCAAGGTATAGGGAGAAAGCTTTTTAATGCAGTTACCAAGGTAAATTATTACTGCTCAATTACTTAGGTGCTTCACTTTATATCTCATTTTAAAACATTTGTTTATAGTCAGTACCTCCAAAAAATATTATTTAACATTTTCGTACCTACCTAAATATATGATTGTAACAAGTAAATGATGTTTTTTTTAACAAATCTAATCTTGCTTGGTATATTAACTAATTATCTAATGCCTTACTTTCCAGCAAGCATCACTGGCTAGATGTTCACGATTAGACTTTCATGTCTTGGAATGGAATAAAGCAAAATCATTTTATGAGTCCATTGGAGCTGTAAACCTGACCAAAACTGAACAATGGTGCTTGTATCGACTGTCTGGGGATGCTTTCCAAAAAACAGCTAATCAGAAGTAGCATAACAGTGTTGGCAATTTAATAAAAGACTCAATGTGATCAAACATTATGGGTATATTTTTGTAATGTAATATTATATACAACATAACATTGTGTAGTTTACTTTAGTGGCATTATTTAGCTTAACATTACTGTGATATTGCCAATGTGGTGACAAAGTCTATGCTTGTTATTGAAATAAAATTTAGTAGGTACAATCTAGTTCTAAAAACATTACAATTGTTCATTGACAAAACTATGTACAAATAATTATAAATGCCATTTATTTTACTTAGTCTATAAATAATACTACTCTGTTTACTTTAATTATCTATCTTCATTGGAATCACTATCAGATCACACTTTAAGGGCGTCATTTCAAGTTTTGTTCGCACAATATTTCACAGGCAGTCATGTAAGTCCTGCTTTGAACCATTTTAGAACTTCTAGTTGCAGTTGATATAGCCGATGGTCAAGGGGAGGGGGAGGGGAAGGGCATACATTTAGTTACATTATTTTCTCTTGGCGACGCCCTTGGTGACAAAGATGAAAATACACATTTTCCAAGTTTGTAGTAGGCCCTCTGATGTTGTACTTTATTTCCAGCACTTTAGTGGAATAAGCAGTAGCAGTAGTCTAGTCAGTCAAATATAATCTATTTTTACAATTATGTATAACGTGAACTGCTATACATACATCTCTCTACATCGATATCTATACTTAAAATACATTGTGCTGGTTTTGTAACTTGTCAAATGTAAGAAATCAGAATTTAGATTGAACATGGCGAACTATTTTGTCTCACCCAACAGTAGTAAAACAGTATTCATAAATATTTCAAATACATATTTGTTATATACATAACTTACATTATAGACTTAAGACTAAGACAGATTCCTTGGCATTTGTTCATTATCTAATTTGTGGAATGCATTGGTGGGGTGATATTGTCTCAAAATGCGTTGCCCACGCGGTGCCACGGCTACGCCACTGTTATCCTGCACAGTCCCACTTGCGTAAGGTTCACCTTAACATATTAAAAATTATTGTTTTTTATCCATCTTGTTATTCTCATTCGCTTGTGCATATACATATTAAATTTTAATCTATTTCCATTCAGTTATTATTGCAGGTGACTAAATAAACAACCTGTATATTACCTCAAAATCATAATATAGGTATTCGCATTGCAATAATTAAATGCATTCGAAGGCAATAAATGCAAATACAGAAGAAATTCTGTATGAAGAATTTGTTCGTATAGGTATGTATGTATATCGGCCAGACGCTTCCTATGCTGGCTATGCTACTATACGAGTAGTGATGTGCCGTTACCGGGAAAATTCCCTAGGGGGAAATATTCCCGGCAACGTTTCCGGGAAATTTCCCATATGAAGGGAAAATAGGGGACAGGCACATCGGGGGCTTAAAGTGATGCCATATTTTTTTAAATCCCTAGTGGCGACTGTTGTAAGCAAACTCACTTTCCAAGTTTTTTTGGAAAGCCAATTTGCATTTTACGGTTTATAACTGGGTAGTTTATTTTACTAAACGCAGTGACTTGTCGTTATAGCTAGCTTTAATTAAATGTAATTCACACTTAATCTATGTTTCAATATTCCCTTCTTTGGGGAATATTCCCGGCAACACGGGAAATTTCCCATATGGGAATATTCCTATTTCCTGGAAAATTCCCACGGCACATCACTATATACGAGTTATACGAGTTATACGAGTAAATACGAGAGAGAGAGATAGCTTTAAGAAATAGTTATTTGTACAACAAGTGATCAAAGTTTGATATTTCTTCGAGTGCTTATTTTGAGTCCCGTGCAAGCGAAAGATTCTATAATAGATTCACGAGCGTAGCGAGTGAATCTAATTTAGAATCTTGAGCGTAGTAAGGGACTCAAAAGCGAACGAGATGTAAATAACTTTGATCTCGTGTAGTACACAACATTTTTCACCTCAGCGCAGTGAGAACATACCTATTAGACAACTTGAAAAATGTAATCCTTCTTCATCACTTAATACCTGCACTCATGTTTTCTTAAGATATACAAACAATTAAGTTTAATTACCGCAATGGAACACAAAAATAAAACGTAATAATAAATTCCAGTAAAATAATATAGAAATAACAAACATTAACTGACACTTCAATCGCCAACTTTGACAACAAAAAAAATCTTTGTAAGATACGGTCCGAATTGCGGATACGTACTATTTGTCAACTATGGTAGAAATTCTTAAAAGTAAGATAATTAATTTTGCGTGATGATCTGTGTATTTTTTGAGTTCGTTATTTTAATTGTACAATAAAATACCTAAAATATAGTATTTTATCAGTTTTTATGAAATCTTAAACTTTATTTTTATTTATTATTATTAAGAATTCATACTCGTACCTACGTGGTTTGGAACGATGCGGTCTGAAGTTTTTCGGGGGTCTATTATAAACCGTGAATATACTGTTGAATGTCGTTTTAACTTTTTTTGTCTGTTTCTTTTTGCTAACAGTGTGAAAGGGACAGAGATAATAGAACCCAAGTATTTCGAACTTTTATTAGACCCCGCATGTTGAAATGACATTTGACTATAAAGGTCACTTGAATGTCATTTTGTCTCACTCAGTGAGCAAAATCGCATTTTGCTCACTGTTTTTAAGAATCAAAGTACCCCTGTTCGAGCTGCTGAGGTGAAAAATATTTTTACAGTACATATGGGTATAGTTGTGCCGTTCTCGAGAACGTTCTCAATTTACTATGGAAAATATTCTCGAGCGAGAACATTCCCCATACAAAAGGGAGAACGTTCTCGAGAACGGCACAACTATACATATGGGGCTACTTTTCCGCACTAGTGCGTAAAATAGCACTTTTCGTGCGTATGTCGAAACTTTAAAGTGCCATATGTACTGTAAAACGTTGTTCGATACACGTGCGAATAGGTAATTCGCAACTCGTGTCGATTTAAAACACTCCCTTCGGTCGTGTTTTAATTTATCGCCACTCGTTTCGAATTTCCTCTTTTTCGCACTTGTATCGAAAATAACTATTATAGTACATATGGTGGTACTTTCCCGAACTAGTGCAGGAAATAGCATTTTCCGTGCGTATGTCGAAAGTTTAAAGTGCCATATGTACTGTAAAAGTTGTACCTACGATACACGTGCGAATAGGAAATTCGCAACTCGTGTCGATTTAAAACTTCGGTCATGTTTTAATTTATCGACACTCGTTTCGAATTTCCTCTTTTCCGCACTTGTAAATAACTATTAACGGTCACTTGTTTATAACAACGTTTCATTTGAAATGCCGACAGGTATTGAAATGACATACGTTTTTTGCTGGATAACACGGAGGTGTAAACAATTAATTAAATTGTTTAAACTAAAATTTTATATTATTTTAACTAGAATATGTGTCTTATTTTTATTATTCTTAAAATATATTTTCGTTCCTATTTTCTATACCTACTGTAAGATCATGACAAAAGAATTGACTTTAATATAGTTAGGTACCTACATACTTGTAATTTGAAAGTTAGGGAGAGACCAGGTTTTATAGTCATGCCAGATCGCTTAGCATGATTATTAGGACTGGCGCGCTGCTCCACATGTCAAGCGCGACTTTTTAACAATGAAGTCATAAACATTTATGTAGTTTTCTTTAATAAACTAAAATAGACGTCATATATTAATTATTAGGCCGGATCCGGCCTTCACCACTGGAGGGCTTCGTCACTTTTTCTTTAATATATGACATCTATTTCACTTTATAATTTATACGTAGTAGTTAAAATAAGGGTTCCTTTTGTACCTTTTTGGTACGGAACCCTAAAAACACAAATCAAAATATTTGATTTGTTCCCGAAGTTGTGTAGTTTTCTTTAATTTGAGTTTATTTATGTGGAAATCGACATTGTGTCCGGTTCTACAACAATAAAAATAATAAATAATAGAGTAAGCACATATAGGCTATTGATCTAATACCCGGGTATCTATTCATGTTATATTTTCGGTTTAGTGTTTCTTCTATTCGTACGGTGGCCTGAAATATTTAACTAGCATTCATATTCAATCGAACATCACGCACATTGGTGCTTTCTATCCTGTTTTCAATAGAATTGAATACAAAACAGGCCACACTGAGATTGAATTAAAATAGGTAGGTAAGTTTATTAGTTAAGTAGCTGTTAGGTCAACCTATATGTTTCGTTCCCCATATAAGTCTAGCATTTCTTTGGTTGAACATCTTTATGTTAATGATCTGAACATTCAATTTAGAACCAAAGAAACATTTTTGTTGCGTCTGTACACTAATTTCATGGGCTGGTCTATCTATCTGTACCTAATTTAGGTTCATTCTTGGTTCTGATTGTACTTAACATCTAAATCCGTAAAAAACATTAAAATGTTAATACTCTTTACCAGAGCGCTGCCTTGTCACGCATAACAACCGTTTGTAACTTGTAACAATGAAAACCCAGTATAAACTGTATTGCGAGAAAAGGTACATAAGTTTTTGATAAAATAGTCAATTTAGATATACACTTTTCTTGAAACAGCCACCTGCCCACCTAGTAGAGTACTCGCATCAGATGATACTGACAGGCTTGACAACTGAATGAAGTTGTATTGGTTTATCAAGAGTCCTGTGGCCACCTAACTTTACCTTTGGTCTCCATCATCAGATCAGCTTAATGGTTCCCAAACATTGCATAGTCATCCAAGTTACGTATGTTTGTATACCTATAGAGTCGGACCAAGCTAACTCTACATGGAATTTGCAATGTAAAAGTTTGGCAATGGTAGGTATGCTTAATGTCAAAGGAGGGTGGGCAAATTGGCCTATATGACCAATAAGGACAAGCAATATAATACTTTTACTATGGCAGATAGTCCCTAATCTTTGTGTGAAAAAAGTTATCACCGCAAAAAGTAGTGTGAGTTTAAACGTGACTGTAACATAGTTTTTTTCGATACTAAGTTCCTGTGTCGCAGATCATTAAAGTTTTGTTATTGTGGATGATTTGGTGTCACGATATTTTAGTTTTTTTATTCGTTTTCTTATGTTTTTTCAAATCTGCCCATCCTCCTTTGTATGAAAATATGGCGTTTATAGGTAATGACCCTCCCTTAATTTCTCCTCAAGTGGGTGCAAAGTTAGCTTAGATGGACTATCTACCAAATTTCAGATTTGACCCACATAGACGAACCTACCTATGTAATTAACCGGCAAAGTGAATTATAAATAATAGTTATTGAGTTTTTGAATGCATCATACCTACCTACGGTTATTAGGCGTGGCGAGTGGCGAGAAAGAAAGTACGCAGGTACGCTTATATAATTGAAAGTAGAATTAAAACGATTACAGATTAATATTTTTGTGACAAACTACCGAGGTACCTACCTACTCGTATATAGGTAATAAAGTCCACTCACTTCTCGTACTACTCCTACCTGATGTGCCAAGCTACTGTGTAGACATTCACAATCAGGTGGGGGGGTTATCATGACATTTATATATTCTAAATACTTACAGTACTAACATTACACTCGTAGATACCAGTGGCGGCGCGTCCATAAAAGCCGATTCCCACCGGCTTGCCTGGTTTTCGACATCTGAGCAGAGTTGTAAAGGAAATATGTAAGCCAAATTAAACCCGGCTTGTCTATGGAAATCATTGACGCGTCGCCATTGGTAGATACTCATAGATAGGGTACGTTGGTAAGATTTATTACCGTGCCGCTATAACCTACATAGTTATTCTTTCTCTCTGATCTCCACATAGAGATGCATATGAGCACTTATGAACTGATCTTGTTTAAACTAAACGATTCACTATTCTCTACATAAGTACCTATATCTAACACAGAAAGTAATATGAGTACACTGTACATATTATGTACTACGACAGTCAATTGGAATTATTCGCAGCTTTGTAAGGGCAGTGCAAAGAGTTGTTAACTTAAACGTACCTAAATGAGATAGTATTCAAGTGTAGATATGAGTTAGTGTAGTCGTCCAGTGGACAGGTTCGGGGAGCGCTACGTGGAGGCCATGAGCTTGGCGTGCGCGGTCACGTTGCGCTGGTGGAGAAAGCCACTGCCTTCCTCTTCTTCGCTGTTACCGAGGCCGTACTGTTGGCAACACACATTTTGATTAGGTACATCAAATATCGGTATCGTCTTGGGTAGTCCCATTCGTTTTTCGTTAAGTTCTTAGTCCTATTCTGCTTTTTCACCCATTCTACATTGAAAGCCACCGACGATTGTGACGTATGTAGAATGGGTGACGAAAGCAGAATAGGACTAATTTAAGAACTTGACGAAAAACGAATGGGACGACCCAAGACGATACCCAAATATCTAAAACTTAACTACATAATATTTTATAGTATTCAAATTAGGGACGGGAAAGCTGACGACACTACCACCAATTATGTGTACGATTCATTCCCTCAGGTTTGGGCTAAAGAACCCGGTACCTACCAAACAGACAAGATAAACATGCATTAATCACTTGCAAAAACATTACCCGACTTTTAACGTTACTCGGGTAACAATGAGATGATATTTCAAATTTTATATTAAAGGAAAAAATGGAAAAAGTTACGCTTCCGGCAGGACTTGAACCCGCATCCTCCACAATCTGTGTGTTGCTCTTGACCAATTGAGCTACGGAAGCCTACCAGGACCTCGCAAAACCTCTACGGGTCTTACGGTAGATGTCGCTATACGCCACCCCAAAGACGTGTATGCATAAGGGAAGGAATGAAAGGATTTGCGAGGTCCTGGTAGGCTTCCGTAGCTCAATTGGTTAAGAGCAACACACGGATTGTGGAGGATGCGGGTTCAAGTCCTGCCGGCAGCGTAACTTTTTCCATTTTTTCTTTTAATATAAAATTTGGAATATCGCTCGCAGACGTATCTGCTAGTTAAAAAATTGAGATGATATTTACCTGTAATGCGTGCAAGTAGTGCTGTTGCGAGTGGTAATGGCTGCCAGAGTGGGTCGCATATCCATCGTAGCCATTGGGGGCGTTTGGTTCACTCTTAATGTTGAAGATCGAAGGGTTGGAGAGGAAGCCAGGAGCCGCGGGCAGGCCCAGGGGGTACTGCGTGTGCCCGTGCCCTTGGCTGTGGGAGTGCGCGTGAGGGGACGTCTCCGACGAGTGCGCCTCTGCGCGGGCCTTCGAGAGGGACCCGTGACTAGACATAGATGCCGTTAAAGGCAATGGCACTTCTGAAACGCTTGGCTTGCTTTCTGGAAAATACACATGAATTTACATATAAATCCATATTAAAAAAAAAAACTTGCGCGTGACTCCACATATATTAAAAATAATATTAATACGGTCCCCTTGACCCATAATATGGTGGAAAGATTTGCTGGCTATGGATGAGGTCTTGGTGGCTCAGATGGCAGAGCGCTGGAGTATCGATCCAGAGGCCGTGAGTTCAAGTCTCACCCAAGACAGTAATTTTTCCACTTTTAAATTTATTCTAAGCTTAATATTAATACAGTACGGGTTACACAAAAACTGCTCAACATATTACGCTCCATAACGGGAAGCTTCAACTGGTGCGCGCGTTGGCTGAACGCAGACTCGTTATGAAGCGAAACATGTCGAGCCATTTTCGATTTATAAAACGAGAGCGTTTTAAGTCATTTACTAAAAGAAAGGCATAGTTATTTAGTAGTTAATCTAATTTACCATCAACACCAGGTGAACATTGTCCTTCTTTCTTGGAACTTTCTTGTGCGGATTTAGCTCCATTAGCAGACTTTTTCGGTTTCCTTTTCCTGGTTTGAATCCCGTCCTTCCTCATTGCTAATGGCCTGTAATAGTTAGATTTTAGGATATTTAGGAGATAAATATATAGATGTAGTGTAGGTACCTACCCTAATGTAGACGATATGTAATGTATTATGTACCTAGGTGGAGTAAGAAGATGTTGATACTATTTCTCAGTAGTTTCATAGGACCCCTTCAATTGCTGTTTGATTTTACACCGTCGTAAATTAATCTTGAATTCAATTGAAATTTGTCGGGTGAGTGTGTGAGAAACTATATTATAGGACTAATTACTTGTACTATTTCTTGAGGTAACATGCACTGAACGATTGAGGAAAGGAACGTTATTTATGTAATCGGGAGTTAAATATCAGAATTAATAGAAGTTATACAACAAATCCACTATAAACCGAATTGCTTATCGAATGTTAAAAAAGATAAACTTGAAAGGTTAAACTTTCTAGGGTCGAAACGTATCACCTTTAACCCGCTTCATAGTTAAGCAACGAGTATGACAAATGAAAACATAATTTGTCGAATTACTCGTTATCTTTTCTTTTTTTTGCATCTTTATTTTTGATAATGTTACGACAGGCTTTCATGGTCAAATATTCATCAAATCCACCCAAACAAAAAAAGAACCACCAGTTTCTTGCTTGGTCGGTTCAGTTGGTTTGTCAGTTCTACTTGCTTGAGCTTGGTCTTCCCCTAGTCACTAGTGGCTTCATCACTGGCACCGAGGTGGTGAACGCGCATAGTAAAATTGCGTCTTCTGACATGTGCATCATTCATACTATACCTATCATAATTCGAGTTCATAAATATGTACCTATATATACCTACTCAAACACCCACCCAACTTGTCAGTAGAAAAAAGCGCCAAATTTTCTATGGGAGGTCAATACCCTTCGCGCGTACGTTTTTTAAATTTGCCGCCTTTTTCTACTGACAGAGTGGCTGTGCCAGAGTATATATTTTTACACCTTATTGCAATGGATTAAGGTATGAAATGTATAGTTAGGTACATATTTATGTAGTACCTACCAAAGACTGACAAATAAAATAAAAATATCTGGGTGACCGAGCTTCGCTCGGAAAACATAAAAACTCGAAAATGCGCGTTTTCCCAGAGATAAGACCTAACTAGATAGATTTTTCGCCCCCGAAAACCCCCATATAGTAAATTTCATCGAAATCGTTAGAGCCGTTTCCGAGATCCCCGAAATATATATATAAATAAACAAGAATTGCTCGTTTAAATGTATTAGATATGTATAAATACCGATTAATTCCATGCAGCTTGTAGTAGAGTCCGCAGGCGTTGCAGACGGGCTCGCCCTCGTTGTTGCGTCGCCACAGCGTGGTGTTGCGGGACCCGCAGTTGGTGCAGCACTGCCCGTGGCGCCGCGCAGCAGACTGCAACGCGTAACGCAACCCGTTACACACACACCTACCTTCTCATGCCACATTTACACCCTTCTATCCGGACTAACAGTTCCTTTAATACTTTAATACTCGGTATCCATTGTGAGTTGTGAGTGATTTATAATTATGACATTGAGTCAATGCGTTGTACAAATGTCCGCTGCTGCTACGGTCTACGGCGTAGCGTTTGGCACAACATTCAGTGCCAGCGACCCGCTAGGCGGATTCTCTGTGTTACTCGTATCGGCTACGCTGGTAGCGTGTACAGATGTAGTGAATTCATAATCCTTTATCATCGTTTTTCTATGCTATTTCACTCACGGCGCGATTCGGGAAATGAATTAGAGATCCACTAGATATGAAATAGTAAAGATATGTGACGGTCCACGGCAAAAGGTACCATTGCCCCGGCTGAATATTGGAGCGGCGTTAATAATAGCGTAAGCGCCAGCCGCCATAAGGTACCTTTTGCCGTCGAACGTCACATATCTTTACTATTTCATATCTAGTGTAGATCTAATTCATTTCCCGAATCGCGCCGTCAGTCTCAGTACAAAAATTTCCGAGGTCGACTGAAGTAGCATGACAAATAGGTACGACCGTGTCCGAGAAAATAGGATGGCAAAGGATTGTTCGTCACTACATCTTGTAACTCGGGCTGGCAATGAATGTTTTCAAAGCGACATTCGGATGGCAGATGCAGCTGCATTACTGATGCGGCATTATTTCTGAGGCGTTTATGCAGTCACAGTCACTGTTAATTTCCTTGATAAAATAAGTGACATTACTGCCGCGATTTGAACGTTCAATCCCTCACTATTTGATCAAGGAAATTGACAGTAACACCACAACAGAAATGTTGGTGCAGACGGTGCAGTTGACATCCGAAACGGTAATTAATATAACTCCTTAGAAAATGTATTCAATGAATACAGCTTTATTTAAATCAGCAGTCGGCAACCTTTTAGCAGCCAAGGGCCACATAGTAGTTAACGAAGTTGACGCGGGCCATACTTTGTTAATATTTATGACTTTATCAGACATTGTCGTTTGTCAATATTACATACAAAATAGCCAGGGAGGCTCGCGGGCCGCAGTTGACACGTTCACGGGCCGCATGCGGCCCGCGGGCCGCAGGTTGCCGACCGCAGATTTAAATAGTTATAAAGCTGGTCAAGCAAATATCGTCAGTAAGAAAGGCACGAAATTCAAAATTTTTATGGGACGATATCCCTTCGCGCCTACATCTTTCAAATTTGCCGCCTTTTTCTACTGACAAGATCTGCTTGACCAAGTATAACTTATAATAAAATTACCGGTAGCGGTGCAGGGTGCCTAGCCAAGGTGACAATCGCTTGCGCTACGACAACGAAACGAGTTGTGTCTCTCTATCTCTATTACTCTTCCATATTAGTGCGACAGTGACAGTTGCGTTTCGTTTCCTACGGAGCGTAAACGATTGGCATGTTTGCTACGCACTCTGATATTGAAATGTTCACTGACTAGGATTATATTTTGTGTTTATTCTAATAATAGCGATGTCTGACATAGGTACTAGCTAGGTACATGACATCACGGCGGCAACGAGGTAATATTTATAATCGATTCATTATTTAATTTATCATTTACATATTCATTATTTTTAACCTAGTGACATATGCCTGCAAATAAGTTTACCGATTCGATATTTGAATTTTGTTAGATAAAACCGTCAAAATCCGTAATAGGTAATCGTATGCCGCGAAATACATAAGTACGTGCAAAATGCCTCGGATCACCACAATGGTCTCGAATCACGATTAACCCAAATAATGAAGATACCTACCAACAATGATAATTTCTAGTACTATCCAGTGGTGAGGTGAAACAGGCGTTTTACTCTGTGAGTTGTTCGAAATGTAAGATGTAGTAGGTATTAATTAGAAATATTAGTTTTAAGTTAGATTAAGAGTATGTACCTAAAGCTTCAAGATAACATTTGCACGGTTAACCAGCAAAATATGTTTCTGTCCCAGAATATCTTTCTAATAACACCTTGTTTTACCATATTTAATGCGGATAAAGAATTTTCATTTTTCCCTTAAAGATTATGTAAGCGCCATCAGCCCATCACCAGTCCTTCACCAAACATGACAGTATGTATGACATGTAAGAAAAGTGAACAACAATTGTAGCTTCACAACATCTATCTAGAAACGCCTACTCAAGCAATTTTACTGTCGACCGCGTCGGTGAGTTGCGGTATATTAACGGTTCCGTACGTGCTACCGAGAGCGCGCGCGGCGCGGCGCGGGACTGCGGGTGCGGGCGGAGCCGCTCGCTATAGGCCGACGTTCTGATTCTATCATTACTATGCGTACATAGCTATCTCTATCAACGCATTGTGAACGTCGCCTATTTACATCGAGATAAGCCATTGATGGTTGCTAGTCAAGGTTCAATATTCAATGTCGATAATGTACTGCAATCGGCAAATGTGTCTCCCGGTAAGTGCTCCCTGTGTATGGCTTGGTTGCGTTATCATGTACGTTCTGTTATCTACTTGTCGCAGTAATCGCGTTGGTCCTAGTAGTGTTTGGGTTCGCTTAATGTAATACTTATTATACGTGGCTCGCGTCCAGGCGCACTTTAGCATCGTCAGGGGACATTCAATTATTTAATGCTCTCCTTTTTGCAATTAGTTACGAGCTTGCCAAACCAAATCAAACCAAATAAGGATCTGAGAACAGTAAACCTATCAATCTGATAATTAGTATGTCGATGTAACATACTTAGCTAGGTATCTGTAGGTATAAAAAAGATAACAAACACGTGCAACCAATTACCAACCCCAAGGGTATTAGGAGCTTTTAGTTCCAATGTCGCGAAAGAGAAGCCGTTGTTTTCGCCTCAACTTTGTAAAATGGCTTTGCTGAAATACTGATATCCTATCCGATTTTTGATTTCATTTGGTTAGGGAACCCTAGAGGCTACATAAGATACCTAGATTATCTTGGCACGTGTAGTTGAACTGTGATGTTTATGTTTATGATCGCGAGAGTGCAAAACGAAGCACTTTGCTATCAGCCGCGCCCGTGGGCGACACGGAGCGTGCCGAGATACGACAGAACATTTCTGAGGTTTATTAAGAATGCTATACTTTTTATAATAAAATATAATGATAATCTAACTATAAACATAGTGTTTTATTTGAAATAGTGACATTATAACAAAAACGGATCCCACATTAATCTAAATGCTGACTCGGCTATCGGGAAGGGAGCGGAGGCGTGTAGTTTCCTATCACTCGCTAAAGCCAAAAAAATGTGAGAAAAAGAAGTTGATAGCGCGTGCGAGGATTGTAGTTGGTGTCGAAAGGATACAGACAGGGAGCATGCACTAGTCTACACGCCACCGACTCACCTTCTTCATGCCCCTGGCCATGCCCTCCACACTCATCCATCTCTGCACGGAGCCGTCCTTATAGAAGCGCGTCAGTAGCTCCGCGTCCGCACCTGTTTCAAAACAGAGCGCGTTACTATGTGTTCGTTGCACTTACCAGCCGCTTGCTGGGCTTGACGAGCGGCCGGTTCACGCCGTTGATCTTGTGGTAGAGGCCGCATGCGTTGCACAGGTAGTGCCCCGTTGAGTCCCTGCGCCACAGCGGGGTGTTATTGGCGCCGCAGTTAACACACTCACGACCCTCTTCGTAAGATTCCAGACCGCCATCTGTTCGCCAATGGACTATTAAAACCTATCTATTCATATGCCTACAATATTTTTACTGTTTTGTTTCGTTTACGCTAAACTAGAGATATTTCTAAAATATAGTACTTAAATAACGGAGATCTTAATATAAAATAACAAGGTTGCAGGTATGCTTTACACCGGCAAGTACTTAAATAAGGTTGCAAGTACATATATTTTACACAGGCAAGTATAAGTACCTAATACATAATAAAACCTGTTTTACAAATTATATAACAGAACTATTAGGTACACTTTATTTTGCTAATGCATTTTTTAAGCCAGTAAAGATAAAGATACTGGAATTTATAATAAAAGAATATTTAAATTGGCCTTAAAATTGGCTTTAACTATGACAAATCTGATGACACTCAGCCGTGATAGAATCAAGCATACTATACACACGATATTTATATTTTCTTTGAGAATAAGGAGTACCTAAGTAGATTTATTGTTAATGAGCTAACGTAAATACATAGGCACCTACACATTGAAAAGTTTCCTTATTATTGTAGAGGGAATTGTGATTAATTGTAGACGGAGAGCTGAAACTGTAAAGATTATTATTCTGTGGTCGGGGAACCACAGATTACAATAATTAAGGAAACAACAATTGATTCCAGTACCTAGGTAAGTACCTATGCTGTTAATAAACTGTATCCTTAATAATACTTATCCCGATTACGTAGCAAAAATCTGGGTTTATCACGTAAAGTTAATTGTAGGTAGTCATACTACATAGTAGTAAATGGTATTAATCGAAAGATAAATAACGAGCAAAAAAAAATTTACCTTGATTTGTTTAATTAGATTAGATATTTCTGGTAACCGACGTTAGTAGTATGTAGGTATTTACAGTCAGCAAAACTATTAGCTTAGCACCTCTGCATACCTACATAATATTTGTATGCAGCAGCGGTCCCAAACTGATAGTTTTGTTGGCTGTACCTACGTTTATCGATACCTGCAGTAAAACTAAAAAGTATTGGTACCTATAATTGCACATTTGTTAGTTTCCGGGGATCGAGAGACGATTTAAAAAAATGATTTGAATCAGTTTAAAAAGTTTTTAACATGATTTTAATAGATACAATGACAGCAAATCTCGACACTTCATTTTTAGTGATTTAGTGAGTGGCAACAGTTGTGTTAATGTACTTATAAAATAAAAAGAAAGTAGGTTTAATACATAAAATATGAGATATTATTTATTATTTTCTTATAAACGAGTTATTTTTATATTCTTTGAATTTGTGGATTCGCCGAGCCGTGGCAATGGCAAACGTCTTTCAAATAGTAACATCAAGGAAAACGACACCTTGTGATTGGACATGATTTGTCATATTAACAGCATGAATAATTATTATTGTGATACTTTATAAATTATAATACAGAGTTGATGTCACTTTTAAAGTGTAGCTGATAACTGAATGATTCGTCACTAGTGGTTTTATATTTACCTATGCTTATTAGAATAACAATGTACCATTAAAGCGAATACGGACTGAAATTGAAACTTAAAACTTTTGGGTTTATTTTTATTTTATTTTATTTTATTTAGAAATTTAATTCAGGCAACAAGGCCCATATTACAAATACCTTACAGACTAACATACATATGTATTTCATAAACAACAACACTATATGTTCAGCAACATATAGTTACCTATATGATTGCGTACGTTTAAGTGCACAGAGTTATGGAACATGGTGAAATCACATTATAATGCTATGAATAGGTAAGTCAGTCATGATGCGACTGCCTTGACCGTAGCTAATATTATAATTATTTTGGTTAGACTTAGCCGTTTTTTATTGTAACCACCATACTATAGAAATTATTAATCACCAGTTAGCTTATGCAAAAAAATGTATATTTCTTGTAATATTTGTTTAATTTATTGCCTTATTTATGCCTTCCTATTTTTCGCACTTGTATCGTAATGTACTATTAGGTACCTACTCAGCCATAATTTTAAAACTAAAATGGGATTTAATTGCGTGCACTTACGTTAACTTATTATTTGGCCTGACATTTCGAACGTGACGACGAAACTCTCGCTATTGTTTGCCTATCGTATTCTTACGCAATAAATTCCATATCAAAATATTAAATGGCTATTAGTTAGTTGAAATGGGATGTGGGGCGGTATCGTATAAGGTACCTGCATCATATAAGGCCCGGATCTTAAGCGTGCCTACTTAATTTCATGCTTTTATAAGTGTGATTGGGTTCGAATTTTGCGTCCATGTTCGCTAGTGCCACAAACAAAACTAAGTTTAGATTAAACATACTTAACAAAAATAAGAAATTACCATGGGCGCAGGTACCTTAGTACCAAAGTCTCGTCACTGAGCATTAGGTACTGACTTGTGTGACACTTCACTATTGATCCCAACAAAGGATGTAAGTAGAACCTAGACATGTATGGATTCGACATTAAAGATAAGGATTTAAAAGTTTATTAAGTAGTATGTATATATATATGTGGATTTATGTAACTATAGTGGTTAAATTCGTTATGAACAATGTTTCAAAGATACACTTAATAAAGACTGATAAGCAGGAAGACCAAAGCTCGAGGAAAAAGTTGTTTGTACACTGTAAGTACCTACATGTCAAGGTAAAACCACGTAAAACTAACACGTTTCAGCTGTGACTCGTAACCACAATTTAATATTTGAATACGTATTTCTCTGAAAGAACTTTATTAGTATTACTATCAATGATGCTTGTGAAGTATTTCGATAGGTACGAATGTGTTTATTGGAAAACATCTAGGTATGTAAATGGTTAATTGGGCCGAAATAATTTCGATTCTCGGTTCGTCGATACGAGAGAACTGGGAGAGTACCAGTTCCAATCAATTTACACTTATAATTACTAATTCAACCATGTGACAAAACAAAGACAATACACTTAAAAGACTTATAACTGGCCGTTAAGCGTATTATGTGCTATTTTTATCTCTGTTAACTAGAACTCGTACAAATGATTGTATATAAATCTCGTCTCACAAACCAACATATTTATTGCATTTTGCATAACGAACTAAAATTCAAAAAATGTCGTTGTTTTAGATACCTACTTTACTAGAAATCCCAGCAAAACAATAAATATTGAAATCATAAAAAATAACAAGAAAAAGGCAAGAAACCAAAGTCTAGGGCGTCATGTCGATAACCATTTCGCTGCCGTATCGCTTACGTCAACGCTTGAATTATCTTAGTAGATATTCTTCTAACAACCATTATACCTACTAGCGTAACATCCCCAAAGAAGGATATTTTGTGATGAAACACTAATATTTATTGTATTATTGATATAAGATTACTGGTCCAATACGTGATAATTATAGGACATGAATATGATTTTTCAAAATTAATTCAGCCGTTTTGCTGTCTATGCCCATAATATAAAAAATAAAGCGTTTATTAAAAAGTTATAGCGTTTAATACTCGTACTTAGATAAACCCTAAATGACCCTATGAGGTAAATATATGTTACCGTATGCAGGAGGGCGCTGCAGTGCGTCGTATGGGGCGCACCAGGAACCCATCACCATGTTCTGGGGGTACAGGCCGCCGGCCATGGAGCCGACGCCACCAACGCTGCTACTGCCTGCCAACAATATAAACAATTGTGGACCTCGTTTTCCTGGTATAATATTATTTCACCTATGATATGTAATTATGTATATAACAAAATAAAAAGAAAACCATTAATAGAACCGGTGAATATAGTTGCATTATATAAAACAAAACTCACTAATTAAAATGTAAATGGGTAACTGACCTGTCATAATAATATTTTGTAACCAGCTCGGAGGCAGTAATGGGATGGTATCCATTGTAGGTAGTACCGAGGTCGTAGGTATCGGAATAAATTAGCTGAAGGCTGTGTGACCGATAGCGCGACTCGGCGGTCAGAGGTCGGGGCGCGGACTGACATCTGCCGCGGCCTGATCGCGCTACCTACGGCTGCTTATCGCTTCTGATTCACGCGAACGACAAATCGCCTACTTTGCCAACAATCATTTTTATGTACAGATCAGGAGGAAACATTTTACATTAATTATATGTTTAAATGATTAACACGGCTTCATTTTGTCTAATCGGTCTTTTCTAAGTACAAGTTAGGGCCTTCTGAAAAAAATTTCATGTTAAATACATGACGTATTTTTAATTTTAATAATAATTTTAGCTCTGTCATCTTGAATTCTTAAGAAATAACTGATTAATGTCACTACCTAAACCTGGTTGCCCGTAACCCTTGCTATTTCAAAAGGTATCTAAACCATCTTAGTAGCCATCATGGTTTTGATATATAGTTCGAATTTTCCGCTTCTGTAAATATACCTACCTAGTGGTACGTAGGAGCATAAGGTATACGATCATACAATATGTATTTTATAATTAAATAGAATTTACTGACTACTAACATTGATGCCTATTTAAACATGCCAATGTACCGTTCCGCATATGAATACGTCAAGGTCAGTATTTAGGTACCTACCTACTAAAGGGAATGATAAATTTGAGACGATCACAAATGTTATTGTAAATCTTCCAGGTTTTTCAATGACTGTTCTTGGTTTTCTATCGTAATTTACCCGCTTGTCATGAGGTGCGCAGGTACAGGAAGTTTATTGTCGATATCTTCCTCATTAGCTATGGTTAACAGATAGTACCAGGTTATGCTTAATAAAATATTATAAACAAATAAAAACATAACTTCGCATTGCGTGGGACATTTTTATCAATTTCGCAAAAGCATTGTGACACGTCTGCTCTGTTGTGCTTAGCTCCGTATCCCATCTCAACTATTCCTAGTTCCTAATACCGAAGAGCGCAGTCGGGCGTTCGACTCAAGCGGAACATGGAAATCCGTAACAATTGAAGGCAATCGCTGGCCTGCGGCTGTATTCCGACCGTCTGGAATACTGTGGCAGTGGTACGTACCGTAAGTGTCGTGGTGGGGAGTGTGATGGTGATGCCAGACGTTCTGGTGCGGGAAGTGTGCGTACTGCTGAAGGCGGCCTCCGCCCGCCACGTAGCCCAGCCCGTAGCCCTCGGCGCAGTCGCCGCTGCCCGCATACCCTCCCCCGTTGCCTCCGAACATTCTGCTGCCTCCAATCGAATCAAGCAATTACCATTCTTTTCTGTAACCTGTAACAAACATTTTCAGTCTTGTATGAAAACTATTTCTTGTTCTCATATTTAATACAGATTAGGTAGGTACGACGTAATTATACGTTTGAAGTCTTTGTTCTTTATTCCAGATAGATTACCTACGACTCTTTTCAATATAGACCAGGAAGTTAGATTATTCTACCATCAATTAGGATATTGATAGCACAAAGCATTCTGTCACGTGGAGTCATTGTTCTGTGCAGTCCTTATCGCTTTGTCAACTTTTAGGTTAAACAGATAACGTAATGCATTTACAACAGTAAAGTGGACAGCGGTAGCGCTTAGTAAATCAGAGCAAGTGATTATAGTTAGCAAGTGCACGTATCATACCTACGGCATGCAATATGCGCCGATAGGCTGGCGTGTGGGCAACTGACGATACAGCACGCACTCCTGACTTAGTTATCCGCGCATTCCGCGTAGACACGTTTCGGCCGAACTACTTGTCTGCCTTTGCAATAAAGGCTATATCTCACTGTAATTTCCTTCTTAACAGCAAAACGTTACTTGGTTAACAACTTGCCACAGTGACTCCATTACCTAATATCAACAAGTATTGGAAACTTATCTTTACATATGTACTGATTAGGTAGATAGTATTTATATTTATAAAAATATTTAGTTACTTGTGGGTAAATAGAGAATGATACAATATTACGAGTACTATAGAACAGGGATGTTGCGGATGCCGATTTTTTGACATGATGCGGATGCGGATGCGGATTTATAAAGGCTCACATCCGCGGATGCGGATGTCAAGATAGGCACATAAAAGACGTCAAATATTACATTTTAGTAATTTTTATTTCAAAAAACCGGCCAAGTGCGAGTCGGACTCGCATTCCAAGGGTTCCGTACATTAAGTCCCATTCACGGTTGACTGCTCATTTCTAATAGGTTTTTTGGCTAATGACTAAATTACCTAGCAGTCTAGCACTTACGCCGATGCTAAGACGTTCCTGTACCGATCTGTTCCACATCCGCATCCGCATTAAACTCCGCATCGATTTTATGCGGATGCGAATGCAGATGCGGATGTTGAAAATAATGCGGAAGTTCCGCGGTTGCGGATGCGGATTATGCGGATGCGGATATTCGCAACATCCCTGCTATAGAAGTAAAAAAAACCGGACATGTGCGAGTCGGACTCGCCCACCGAGGGTGCTGTACCCAAAGGGTAAAAACGGGACCCTATTACTAAGACTCCGCTGTCAGTCCGTCCGTCGGTCCGTCTGTCACCAGGCTGTATCTCACGAACCGTGATAGCTAGACAGTTGAAATTTTCACAGATGATGTATTTCTGTTGCCGCTATAACAAAAAATACTAAAAACAGAATAAAATAAAGATTTAAGTAGGGCTCTTATACAACAAACGTGATTTTTGACCGAAGTTAAGCAACATCGGGCGGGGTCAGTACTTGGATGGGTGACCGTTTTTTTGCTTGTTTTTTTTGCTTGTTTTGCTCTATTTTTTGTTGATGGTGCGGAACCCTCCGTGCGCGACTCCGACTCGCACTTGGCCGGTTTTATTAGTATTTGTTGTTATAGCCGCAACAGAAATACTTACTATAACCAACTTCTCAATACAACAACAAGAACTGTTGACCTTCCAGTGGCCAAGGGAAATCTCGGGCTCGTCCCACCGATATCACCTCAGGAAGTTAAAACGGCGCTACGAAAAATGTCTAACAAGAAGTCCACGGGCCCTGATGGAATTCCCATTGAAGCCTGGAAATGCCTGGAGGAGAAAAGAATATATCTCCTTACCCATCTATTTCTGAAAGCTTGGGAAACTTCATGTATACCGGACGCATGGAGGATAAGCACCATCGTTCCCCTCTACAAGGGTAAGGGCAGTAGATATGAGTGCAACAATTATCGTGGAATAAAGTTGATGAGCCACACGATGAAGCTATATGAACGAGTGATCGACGCCCGGTTAAGAACAGAGAGCTCCTTATCTAAAAACCAATACGGCTTCGTCCCGGGGCTGTCCACTATCGATCCTATGTTTGCAATAAACCTGGTTGCACAAGAATACAGGGCCAAAAACAAACCGCTTTTTATTGCTTTCCTAGACATGGAAAAGGCATTTGATCGTGTTCCTCGTCCGACAATCTGGTGGAGTCTTCGGAAGAAAAATATCCCAGAGAGGTACATTGACATAATAGCTGACATGTACAGAAACGTAAAATCGGTAATTCGAACGACAGTGGGGCAAACCAAGCCAATAGCAGTTACCGAAGGGGTACATCAAGGTTCTGTGCTAAGTCCATACCTCTTCTGCCTGGTAATGGATGCACTCACTGAGCATGCCCAAACCAAAGCACCATGGACATTTATTTACGCAGACGATGTAGCTATCTGTACACCATCCCGAGAAGAGTTAGAAGCAGCTTTCGGTGACTGGAAACGTCAGTTGAAGGCGGGCGGCCTGATGCTGAGCATCGCGAAATCCCAATACATGGTGTGTAACGAACCAAACCAGCTTGAAGACCCTCTCGTTATCGACGGACAGCAAGTCACTCGGTGTGACGAATACAGGTATTTGGGTACCATGGTGCACAGCTCAGGAAAATTGGAGGTGAACTTGCAGCACCGGATCGCCGCTGCCTGGCTGAAGTGGCGGGAAGTCACTGGCGTTACCTGTGATCGGAGGATGCCCGTGAAGCTTAAGGGCCTAGTCTATAAGAGCATAATAAGACCGGTTCTAACCTATGGGAGTGAAACATGGGCTATGACGCAGAGCCATGTCCGATCTGTCCAAGTCGCCGAAATGAAGATGCTTCGGTGGATGTGCGGAGTAACGAAGCTCGATAAGATACGCAACGAGTACGTTCGCGGTAGTCTCGGAGTACGTGATATCGCCGATAAGCTACAAGAGAGCCGACTGAGATGGTTTGGACACGTAAAAAGAAGATTACATCGGGAATGTTGCTATGGATCTGAACATTGTTGGGTCCAGAGGAAGAGGAAAACCGAAGATGAGATGGGCGGACACCATAGCAAAAGACATGAGGGCCTGCGACGTTTCAGTAGACGACACGTCCGATCGCGCGAAGTAGAGAGAAAAGACCAGAAAAGCAGACCCCACAATCAGATGGGAATAATAATGCTGAGGAGAGAGAGAGAGAGCCGCAACAGAAATACATTATTTGTAAAAAAAGTAATAAAAATGATTACCTTATTATTAATTAGCGGCCCGTCCCGGCTTCGCACGGGTTAACAAATTATACATAAACCTTCCTCTTGAATCACTGTATCTATTAAAGAACCGCATCAAAATCCGTTGCGTAGTTTTAAAGATCTAAGCATCTTAGCAAGTAAGCATACATACTGACAGACAGACAGACAGCGGGAAGCGACTTTGTTTTATACTATGTAGAAATAACCAATGAAAAACTTACCTATTCGATTGAAAAATAAAAAGACAAAAAATGCTTAATCGGCACCTATCAGTCTCGGTAAGTCAAAGTAGTTAGATGTAAGATTTTATTGCTTTAATAAGTACAGTTGAATGCAATTCTTATGTTTTTTAAATGATCCCTTCCATGATTATATGATGTTTATTATGATTGGATATCGCTAGTACCTACATACCTACTTAGGATCACGTCTAGATGGAGCTCATATATTGTCTGCTTATGTTTATGCAAAAAGCTTGTTGCGGGTCGTTATCAGATGTCGCGGATTACGAAATATTATGTCGCTCTTGTAGGTGTTAGATACTTATAAAACAGCATATTTGAGAAGACAAACTAGTGATACTAAGTAGTGGTGGCTAATCTGATATTGGTAATGGAAAAGAGTTTTAAGTATTTTAAGTTCGTACACAAATTTACTTAATAAGTAAGTAAGGAGCAGACAATTTTATTTTATATTTGCTATTACTAAAGGATTTCATGTAAAACACCACCAGTATGTACCTACACCACGTAAGAATACAGTGTGTGGCCTATAACGCGGGAGAATAATTAAAACGTAGATTCTACTACTCAAACAATAAAACTTTTGTTCGACAACTTTTTGAAATTATGTAGTCTTAAAATTGTCCCTTTTTCAAACAAACTAAATAATATTTTCAATGTACTTTAAATTCCGTCTAATTGACATCGCCCGTCAGTCTTGTCACCGTACAGGCATAATTAATTTCGTGATACATTGCGTGTTCGATTAAATTTTAAAGTGTTTTAAAATACAAACCACAAGTTATTTTTAAAAGTTGCTGAACAAACATTGTCTAGTTTGAGGAGTAGAATCTACGTTTTAATTATTCTCCCGCGTTATAGGCCACACACTGTATATGTACTTTACTGAATTTATATAAATAAATTAAACTTCTAAAAGTTTTCTTCTAAAGTCTTCTAATAGACTACTATACTTTTTGTCAAAAACTCTAGTGGTGTCACTAAGCTATGTTTGGTGTTTTGTAGAATATTCCGTTTCAATATCGCAATTATCGCAAAAGCACTAAAGCACTACTGTTTTACTAACTACCCTGTATGTTTCTACTTCTATATATTCTTAATACCGGCCAAGTGCGAGTCGGACTCGCGCACGGAGGGTTCCGCACCATCAACAAAAAATAGAGCTAAAAAATCGTGTTTGTTGTATGGGAGTAAGGGGGCTTTTTTATTTTATTTTATTTTTAGTATTTGTTGTTATAGCGGCAACAGAGATACATCGTTTGTGAAAATTTCAACTGGCTAGCTATCGCAGTTCATGAGATACAGCCTGGTGACAGACGGACGGACGGACGGACAGCGAACGCTTAGTAATAGGGTCCCGTTTTTTACCCTTTGGGCACGGAACCCTAATAAACGTAAAAGCTATATGTATGCCAAGTTTGGTGCTTTATGCCGGACGGGACCATAGTTGAGGCTAAGACGCCGCACTAATTATAATGTAAGTATAGGTAATTAAAGGCGACTCAGCTTTTGACGGTGAATATCACTGGCCCCTATTTCACCAAGGTGACAGATGCGAGAATTGTCGACATCACTGTTACTGACGTCACAAGCCTTCATAGACTATGGTAACCGCTTACCACCGGACGGGCGGTGTGCTTGTTTGCCACCAACATATTCATAAAAAAAACTCCATTATATCGCCAATAAATAAGTACTTATTTTGCGAAGCTAATGACAATTGTCACAAGAAACACGACAATTTCACGAAATTCCGACACAGAACTCATTTTCTGTCAAGAATTACCGAAAGTTCTATTAAATCGTGTGACAATTGTCATCATCATCATCATAAACTTCAAAAGAGAAATACATGTTTTTTGCCGATATAATAAAGTTTTTTTTAATAATACAATGATCGTGGCAAACAGGAATACGGCCCGCACAATGGTAAGCGGTAACCGTAGCCCATGGATGCCTGGGACGTCAGCAACAGTGACATTTGTCGAATTGTCGCTGTCGCCATGGTGAAATAGGGGCGTTTTAAAATAGGAAGAGATGAATGTAAATAGGTAGGTACTAAATCGTCAAGTAACTTGATTCTAACGTATGCATTTATGACGTCGTTAGGTGAATTTATTACTTTCATCAAACAAGAAACTGATGTTTATTTTAATCTTAAATACTGAAAATTATCAACCTGCGGCTGTAGCACAGTCGCATTGTTATCGCTTGTCACCATGCCTGTCACGTTCTAACAAGTATGTAAGTGCGATAGTGACGGGCATAGTGATAGTCGATAAAAATTCCATGCTGAGCCCGCAGGTAAACAATGTCGTAAGTGTCGTAACGTTGTCTGCGAATCGATAATCGGCGAAACTTTGGTCGGCGAATCATTATAGTTGGAGTAGGTATCGTAAGAATATATTTTTGAGAGTTTATTGATTGCAGATTTGATTTTAAATGTATGAAGCTAAGGCTATCAGGGTAAAAGATAAATAGGGCAAATTAAAATATAAAATAAATACCACTGGGAATTATTTTTCGCAGTAGTTACCAGTGGTAAAAGGTGGGAAAAAAATTCCCAGTAGTTACCACTGGTAACAACTTGGTGGTAACTAGTGGGAATAACCATCTTTAGCCACTACCACTGGATCACCACTGCCTACTGGTTTACCACTGGAGGGCTTCGTCACTTTTTCTTTAATATAATTATGATATCTATTTTATTAGTGTTAGATATGAGGATATTAGGTATAATTTGAGGTATATTTTACAAAAAAATATTGAACGGTATTGTATCTGGAGAAGACCAAACTTGGTATGTTTTGAAAATTATTTTTATTATAATAAAAAAAATGACTCGAATGTAATGATGTGATATATTTTTAGAATCGGCTCAGAAAGCCGTTTCGTTTAATACCATACACGATAGGTTTCTATAAAAAAAAATATTCCATAGATAAAAAAGATGACGTCATAACTCCTCTCGTGTTTTTTTATTTGTTGGTGGTCAAATTGTTTCTAATGTCCTAAAGATCAATCGTACCGATTTTCACACCTTTAACATCATTTGCAGCGTTTTTTGGCGAACCGCTATCGCTATTACCGAAATACCTACTATTATTTATCTATGACCTAGGCGAACATTGAACATGGAAAAAAACCGGAAAACACTCGATTAATACGTGACGTGAAATAACAATAACAACGCAGATTGTCCAGCAAGGGTTGCGTGCGTAGAGTCACTTCCTATGATAACTTATTCTAGCATTTATTACCGAGAACCCAAATGGATTAAGAACATCGTCCTATCCTACCTATAGAAGAATCAATACCCCGTAGACGTCACTCCTACGTCTTCTACTTAGTGCTATTAAATCGGGCAAACGATGGTATGGCGTATTTTCGATCTTAATAGTAAAGCTCCAAGGCGGCGCGGGCCGCGCAGCCTTGCCTGTACACATCTTGATTTATGCGATACATTAGCGGCCGGTGCATGCGCGCTCCGCTCTCCGCGATTTATGACTGCAAACCGAAAATTATGCATAGAATTTATTTTACAATCCGCATTGTGGTGGCATGAACTTCTTTCACAGGAATTCTTTGCGAAATTTCAATGTCATACTATGTACATTTATGTATTATAAAAATGTAGGGGATGAAAGAAAGAATATGCAAATAAAATATAGGTATAAGTACAGGATATATTTCCGTTTGTCTTGTTATACGTAGGTATTTAGTATCAAAAATACTACGCTTAGGTAGTAGTACTTTTGATCATTATATTTTTTGAGGGAAATTTTACATTTTTATACGCTTAACGAAATATAGTAAAGTGTACTAGTTTACTTAACTAAATGTATTAGGGATGTAATAAAATGATGTGTTAATGTATTTCAGTAACAAAGTGCCGTACCATTACTAAAAATCAAAATAAATTAGATATCGTTGAATCTACCAATTAATAAACTGTGTGGATGTGATTTCGTGAGACGACAAATAATCATATACCTACCAGTACCATAAAATTGAGCGCGGCTCTCTTGTTTTTGCTTAAGTATCAATTTAATTTTGTAGTGTAGTGACAAATATGTGTACATACGAGTATTTACAAATATGTATTTATATTCATTTGGTAACTATTTTAATACGTACTTAAGTTTTAGTGGGAAATATAATGCATGTTGTGTTTTGTAGATGTATGAGTGATTGATCAAATATTTAAACTACTTATTGTTTTACCAGAAAAAACAAAGGTTCTTATTCTTATATATTTCAATTGAATAGTTGGGTGTACCTTTCCAGGTTTTTTTTTAAGCTTTATACGGTAACAACTCAAGTACAGTGTAAGGGTATATAACAATTGATTTTATAGTATACTAAGAGAGCCATTAAGGGTACAGTAATAAGCAGAGCTCGGCGGGGATGAGCTATTTACCTTATAATTTGACATGTCTCACGTCAAATTATAAGGTAAATAGCTCACCCCCGCCGAGCTCTGGTAATAAGTACAATCAAGCCCTAGTAGCACGGTCGCATTTTTATCATTTATCACCATGCCTGTCACGTTCTAACAAGTAGGTAAGTGCGAAAGTGACGGGCATAGTGATAGTGGATAAAAATGGATCCGTGCTGAGCCCGCAGGAATGAATTTTTAGTACCATTTCGTACCTTGTCACAGTGACAATCAATATGCAAGCTGTATGCAAGTCGCTAGGGAGTCTAGGGACCTTAATACTATTGTCATTGTCACCATGACAAGGTACGAAATGGTACTGAAATTAAATTCTTTGACCGTACTTCTGCCCTATACAAGTATTCTCTGTAAGATTACCGACTAAACCTCTACGTTATTACATATTAGGTAAATGTATCTACATGTTCAAGCTCCGACCGACCTAGGCCAACGTGCGGGTACCGGCGGCGGCGCAACCGGCGCTTTTAGACGCACTTGAGAGAGATCTCTGCGCAGCGTCTGCTGCGACCGCCAGGCGCCGCCACTTAACCAGCACTATGCAACTCCTAATAATACTATCACCCGCTAGGGTTGTCTCTAACGTATTTAGTTGCTTAATTGAAATATTATTTGAATTATTTTCTTTCATATAAATATTTATAATCACTTCAAAATCCTACGCTTGGTCTAAGATACGTTATAAGGAATATCTACCCTCATCTGTTATAAATTTATTTGTGATAAAAAATGAATGATAGATAATATTCACATTGACACATTGCAAATAGGTTGAGTAGTTAAATTGCGTACGGACAGATACTTTTTAAACTTCTTTTTTTGTTAAACTAAATAAAAAACTTAGGAATTCGGGCTCCCAATCCTAAACTATTCGGCTTTGTCGCACCACGCGCCTATATGATGTTCAGGATCCTTCGCTCTATGAGCGGCAAGCGTCATAGGGAGCGGTCGCTGTGAGCGTCGTCGGTGACGAGTCAAAATGTGTTTTTAGTGCAAAATATTTGATTTTGAAAGGTAAGTACATTGTATGTTATTTTGTCACAGTAATTATCTCGAATTTTAATTCAAGTTGCTTCTATTGCTTATTAAAGTATCTTCCTTTTACAACGCATTTCTTTTAAAACAATCCAACGGTTATTTTTTTAATTATTCATAATCTTTAACTGACTGAATGGGCAAAGTGGATCGGGCAAAGCGGATAGCGTGTTCACTTTGAATTTATTAGGTAATTTTTTATAAGATAATATTTTGTTACAGATGGTATATAAATATCAAAAAAAGACCGATAATGGCTCCTGGCTAACAGATGTCATGGAAATGGCTATCAAAATGTGGATTCGCTGTGTTAAAATGTCTTCAGAAATGCCGTGAAGACTGCCGTGCTTATGAAATCAGTGAAAATATATCAAAAGTTACTTGTGACAGCTTTTTCTAATTAATATTATTGAAATGATCTGATGTTGATTAATTTTCACTTAGTTATTAAGTTCACTAAGATTTTAGGAGTAATATTTGCTTTGCCTGGGGGCCTGTTTCACTTTGCCCGGCACCCTGGGCAAAGCGAATAAAATATCTTTTTTTACGTTTTGTTCAAAATTGCAGCAACTATTAAACATTGGAGGCTAGTGTTGTTTTAAATTAAAAGATTATGAAATAAAGACTTATTATTGATACTTTTTTCATTTCTTCCTCGTTAAATTTGTCTGTTATGTCAAGTCAAAGGTAAAGGTGTTCACTATGCCCGGACTTCCCCTACGTATATAGGTATTGTACGTTCAAACTCTCTTCCAAGTCATACATTTTATTGATCTCGTGTTAACTTCACGCTGTCTGATTGTGATAACCGCGACATTGAGAACTTGTTTGTGAGGAGAGCCCCATAACATAACAGCACAGTAAAAATATATTGAAGTATCATCCCTGACCGAGAATAGATGACGTGACCCGGTATCTGGTGTATCTTGTATAGATAATCAATCAATGTTCATTGCAGTGATAAATCCTAAAAATATTCATCATGCCTGTGTACCTGAAAATTCAATACGAACATGCAAAAATGACGGATCTATCAAAGTGGTTTTCAACTAACTTTACTTATTTTCTCGTAATGCATGTTAATTATAAGATGTAATTTTTTTTTTGAAAAGGTCTGGGCCGCCCAGTTTGTTGCCGGTCCCATATTGGGATACCCTCCTCCAATTGAGGGGGACTTAAATCTTCTCGGGGCAGAGGTGTAGGGTTGGAGCCGGTCTACCTAGCTTTATTTGGCGTTCATAAGCGCATTGTAATTATGCCTACTTTAATAAACTATCTTTTATCTTTATCTTTTTCTTTATCTAAGTGTTTTCGTGGAATGGCGTCAATGTGATACCAGAAATAAATTCGGCACCCCCGATTTATACGAAAACGATACCAATCTTGGCCTAGTAGCTTATTAGATGTACCTACCTACATATCAAGATAAAATTGAAAGCAATATTTATGTTTTTATATATTGTTACATTTCATAAATAATAGATAATTATGTTTCAACTTACCTCAGCACCTGTTTCAACTTACCTCGGTATTAGGAGAGTCTGAAGAGTTGGAACAGACTGGATTGATGCTTGGAAAAATATGGTGTTTCTATTCTGGATGGTAAATGGTTATGAAATTTGCTGTCAGATGACACAGATTTCATTAATCTAGCTTCTAATGTGTACAACAGAGTTATGCCCAAAAATGGACAATTTGTTTTAACTCTCCTATTTAGGTCATCATCTTCCTCGCGATGTCCCGACATTTTATCACGGCTCATGGGAGCCTGCATGGGGCCGCTTGACGACTAATTCCAGGAATTGGCGTGGGTACTAATTTTTAAGAAAGTGACTGCCATTTTACTTTCTAACCCAGAGGGTAAACTATAGGCATTGGGATGAGTCCGGTTTCCTTCACCGAAAAGCGACTGGTAAATACCAAATGATATTTCGTGCATAAGTTCCGAAAAACTCATTGGTACAAGCCGGGCTTTGAACCCGCGACCTCCGGATTGAAAGTCGCACGCTCTTACCGCTAGGCCACCAGCGCTTCAACTCTCCTAATATTTAGGTACTACAATAGAAAGAAAGTTCTACGGTTTCTAGCAGGATGTTCACTTATTTAGTACCTGATATGCGTGTCATGTAACATGTGTGTGTTTTACAATTTTAACAGCTGTTTAGGTAAAGAGTTATCTCTAGTTACTCTATACATACATATGCCTAGATATATATTCAAAACGTTCGCAGAATTTAAGAAATAAAAATGTCGTGTAAATGTTTTAAAGTAGGGCTAAGATGGCCGGCTCTTTATCACTTGTCACCATGGCTGTCACGTTCTAACAAATACGTAAGTGCGAAAGTGATGCATAGCGTGACAGGTGATAAAAATGCGACCATGATAGCTGGTCGAGGGGTATTCGACAAGCGACGTTTGACGTATCGTGTTGAACTCCCGTTGAATCGGAACAATCCTGTGTCAAAATTTGACATTAGCAATCCACAGTTAGGTGACAACCAAACCATTATAAACCTTAAAGTAGTAATAAAACAAAGTTGATAAATTATACTATCCGGAGTTGATGACCATGCGATTCAATCAACTGTTGAATTGAAGTGGACGCGAAATCTGACAGTTGTACATCTCGAATAGGGGCCCTGTAATACGACTAAAAAATTAAACAGTTGGCTATACTCCTCATACTGACCAACATTTGTTCAGCAACTTTTAAAATTATTAAGCCATTCACTGCTACAACCACATATTCAGTTTTAAATCGTTCTAAATGGCAGCTTCCTATTTCGAATGATCTCTGAGAAAAAAACGCCTGCGTTAGATGACATCGAAGTGATTCCATATGTTCCAATTTGTCAAGTTTCGTTGACAAGCTTGGTGGTAAGAGCTGTAAATCAGACTCGGGGAGTTGAATTTCTGTGTCATCCAGCCAGCCTATTATGGATAGCTTTATCCATCTTTATCCACGTGATAAAATAACTGTCACTGTTTAACACCGTGGGAAAGAAAGTGACGGACACCGTTTTATCACGCTGTCACGTAGACAAGAACGACCATCATATCCGTACTGTACTTACCTATAATAAGTCGCTTTAAACATAGGCAACATTTCATTATATACACCAGCTATCGAGCTACTGCTAAAGATTGAAGTTTTAGTAATATTTATGATTTTTGAAGCACGTTTTTGTCAATTATAGACATTATAGTAAAAGATAAACGCAGCAGAAATATAACTACATAATTTAAATATGTTTAAACTGTGTATGAGACGAGTCGTTACGGTATCCCTAAAAATATTTACCTAATAGGTTTCCCAAAGCTTTTACAGATGATAACAATAAATCATCAATTGCATGCAGTTACAATATTTAGTTATTTACCTGCCTAGCTATATATTATACCCATGTAAAGAATCATATAATCATACGTTTTGGGTCAATATTTAGATTCTAAATAGGTATCTATCCAATTTGGAGGACTTAAGCCCAGTCATGTTATACTCAATCCTTTCAAGAAAAGAGCGTACCTACTCCCATCTTAAAAGCCGGTAACACAATTACAACCGCTCTGGTGCCGCTGCTGGGTGTCCATGAGCGACGGTAAACGTTTACCATCAGGCGATTTGTCTGCTCGTTTGCCTCCTATATCATAAAAAAAGTTTCAACTATTAGGTACCTATGTTAAAGCCTAAATGATGGATTAGTATTAGTATAGTCGCGAACGAAAGAAATAAATCAGCAGCTTGAACAAAGACGGCGATACTAAAGGAGCGACATGACACTGGCTAATAGTCGATGATGAGAAACAAAGGTCATAAAAATGCATAAGACACAGTTCCCACATTATAGCGGGACTGCGTGCATGTGGCGCCGAGTGCGGCGGCGTGCGGCGTGCAGGTGCAGCCACTCCAGCCAGCGCCGCCATGTGACTCTGCCACTCCATATCACCACTTTTTGTTTCATTTTTTAATTGCCAATTCAATTAAAACACTGGAGGCTGGTTGAACTGAAACGGCCGCCACTTTATATATCTTTTTCTAAATAATTTGTTAATTAAGTTACTTTGCAGGTTAATGGCTGCTCAAAAGGAAGGTAAAATTAAGCTGAATAATGTTTTAATATTTATACCTTTCACATATGTAGTTACATTTGACGCTAAAGTACACAGTACTTAAATTCATACATTCGTCACGTCGACTATGCGCTATTATGAATTTACATCCTATTCGTTTAACTAAAGTGGTGCTTAAAGTCATACCCATCTAAAGTTCACCTCTAAGTTTTCCACCACCCTATTAAGTGTCGCAGGGTATATATTACTTAGATTGTTTCAGGTGCCCTTTCTCCTGAAATAATTATTAATTAATACTTTTACGCTCAGGGGGCCGATTTTTGAATTTCGACTGTTCGATTTCGTGTATTTCGTTCAGTAATATCTCCAATAGTAGGCATGTAAATTCTACTAATAGAATTGAAAACGAGTGGTCAATGGCACTAGATTTCCAATTTATATCGCTCGTATTTCAAAAATCAGCATTTCGCCGTTTTCCACCGATTTTCGAGTGACGAAATCGAGCGATCGAAATTCAAAAATCGGCCCCCAGGGCTATAACCGCGGAAATCGAAGTTCGCAAATTGCGGACATCTTTCTCTGTCAAACAAATTACGCCTTCATTGGAGTAAAAGAGAAAGATCCCCGCAATTTGCGAAATTCATTTTTCGCGGTAGCACCTCACTCTTAGGTACATCCTCCTGCAGCCTATCCTGTGCCGACCGGCTCGTTCTTATCCTGAATTTCCCGTCACAAATACCCGAACGCCGTACACAGTAACTTTTGTGATATTGTTTTTCCCACAGACTTGTCATTGTCGCGCTCGCGCTTGACAGACAGCTGAAGTGTGCGAAAGGGAAGCCATCACGTATATGAACATCGCATGAGTGCGAAAGAGTTAGACTACAAATGAGAAAACGTGACCATTTTTGAGTTTGACGACGGCCGCGGACGGCCAAGAGCGTATCACCGTAAAATCAATTTGAAAAATATACACAAATTCGGAAGAAAACTATTTGATAAAGTAATACAGTGAAGATAGTGTCTTGTAGTGTACCGGATTTCAGTGTCACGGGGCCGAATAAACCTAGCAAATACTCATTTCAGAGGAATAATGATATTCCGAGCGAAATTTTCTTAACGATATTTTGTCAAATCAACAGCATAAAAAGTGTAAGAAGCCAGTTTATACAGTTGATTATAAGTTGTTCTTCCTTTGTGTGCTAATATTTTATCATATTACTCAATAATTTAAAATATTTTGTGTAAAAACATAAACTGTTACTTTACGCTAGGGCTTGACAAAATGTTCAGATGACAGTATCGATAACTTGTCGGTATATTAATAGCTATGTAATCATTTCTTCACAAGACATAATTAAGATATTAACCTTTATAACCGACTTCAAATAATAACGATTGTTATACCATTTTGAAGGTGCAGATGTTTAGCAGTAAATTTAAACTTCACTTTCCAACACAGTAAGAGTTAGACTAAGATAAGGCTGTAACGATTTTGATAGCACACGCAGTGCAGGTGTTATTTTATACATCATAATGTCGTAGAATTTTAACGTTTAAAATAACACATTTGAAAAAGTAGTCGATAAAGCAATCAAACACCGACAGATTATTAACATGACATCACTATTTTTGATCTCACATAGACAATTTATGCACACACTTGCATTTCATTTTTGGTCGCACTTTTGAAGATTGACAGTTGTTCTTGTCTATTCTAATTCTATGGTTATTCCTGTTACTGAAGAATTAGAAAGCAGTTTGTGGTAACTGAGTTTTGAGGAGGGGTTCGAAATTAAACAGTTAATAGAGTCATAAACGGCTGATAACGGTATTTGGGATGAGTTTTTGCAAAGCGTGTTGGCGCGTGCCGTTGAGCCGCCGCACCATGTGCCGCCCCCTGCGATTAGATAAATGCTGAAATATTGCCGACGACACCAATTAAATTACCGCTCGCCCTGCGCTGCGCCGGAGCATGCGGGCGCCCAACTCCATTTTTTTCCGTTAACACGAACTCCATTAGCTGAAACCTTGACTTGCTACTCGTAGCTTATCTTCCGGTTAATTACCCACGACCTTATATTTGAAGCAATTAAAAAGAAAGAAATAAGACAAATCACATAAAACACGAGTCATAAACTATTATAGGCACTGTGTTCTGGATGGTTTTGTGAGTAAATTAATTCTCTGGGACACACCTATTACTTACAATTACCTATCGAAATACTATCTACATACATTTTTCATCTATGTAGACACCGAGCGCACAATTAGAGCGTTTGTCGTTGCTAATGAAGGCGCATAAAGTTAACTAAAGGGGTAATTAAATTTCTTAATTAGGTATTTGTTTATGACGTGTTGCTGTTGAATTATTATCTTTACTTTTACGTGATGGATGCCTTTAAAGTTTTTGCGTTCCTATAAATTTGCCCATGAGTGTACCTATTTGTATTAACAAAAACTTTGTTATGTTTCCGTTGTTTTCAAGGAGATAATATATTGTCGTGATTTGTTTTTCGAAATCGTAAGCTTCGCAGGTTCAGTGTTTAGTATTTTAACGTAGTGCAGTTAAGGTGTAGTTTCGGGTAAATGTGAGTGTGGCGGGCCGCGAGTCGGGAAAGCCTCCGCCCGGGCTCGCGTCGCGGCCACGCCCGCCGCCCGCCGGCCGCCCGCGCCTCCGCCGCGCGCCGCCCCGCGAGCCGGGATAGCCTCGCCTTTCATCTCCCCTTCGTTCGGCTGACCCTCGTCACCACCCGCTACACTCGTTCAAACTTACTTCAAACACCTTGATTTCATTCCGGCATTCCATTTTTAGGGTTCCGTAGCCAAATGGCAAAAAACGGAACCCTTATGGATTCGTCATGTCTGCCTGTCTGTCTGTCCGTCCGTATGTCACAGCCACTTTTTTCTGAAACTATAAGAACTATGCTGTTGAAACTTGGTAAGTAGATGTATTCTGTGAACCGCATTAAGATTTTCACACAAAAATAGAAAAGTAAACAATAAATTTTGGGGGTTCCCCATACTTAGAAATGAAACTCAAATTTTTTTTTTCATTCAACCCATACGTGTGGGGTATCTATGGATAGGTCTTCAAAAATGATATTGAGGTTTCTAATATCATTTTTTTCTAAACTGAATAGTTTGCGCGAGAGACATTTCCAAAGTGATGATTGTGTGTAAATTTATATTGTGTGTCATTGCAGCTGTCAAATAAATGATTTATCTATCTATCTATCTATCTTAAAATGTATGTCCCCCCCCCCCTGTAACTTCTAAAATAAGAGAATGATAAAACTAAAAAAAATATATGATGTACATTACTATGCAAACTTCCACCGAAAATTGGTTGGAACGAGATCTAGTGAGTAGTTTTTTTTTTCCCCATAGTTAGAACTGAAACTCAAAAAAAAATTTTTCATCAAACCCATACGTGTGGGCCTGGGGTATCTATGGATAAGTCTTCTATGGAGGGTATCTATGGAGGTTTCTAATATCATTTTTTTCTAAACTGAATAGTTTGCGCGAGAGACACTTCCAAAGTGGTAAAATGTGTCCCCCCCCTGTAACTTCTAAAATAAGAGAATGATAAAACTAAAAAAAATATATGATGTACATTACCATGCAAACTTCCACCGAAAATTGGTTTAAACGAGATCTAGTAAGTAGTTTTTTTTAATACGTCATAAATCCCCTAAATACGGAACCCTTCATGGGCGAGTCCGACTCGCACTTGGCCGCTTTTAATACATACATACTTGGTTCCATTTCCATGTGTTTGAGTAGGATCTAATTCAATCGATATAATAAAATAACGTAACGGATGAGGTCAGAATTAGTTGTAACGTACAGTAATGTTCAGTGATCGGAATTGGCAGTGCCATTTCACGGGACTTCGGTGCGTAAGCTTAGTATGGATATACCTTTTCACCCCGGGTTTGCATATTACCTACTTCAATAGGGATGATGACACATGTTAATTTTATAACAAAATATAGTAAAATAGATAGCAAATGAGCAATTTATCATAATAATGTGGATATTATAATAAAATAGGGAAAGGTTACAAAAATACAGGACCTGAAAGTTTCAAAAAAATTTTTAACTTCCAAAAACGATAAAAGCAAGGATACCATTCGATTCCTTACATTTTATCCAAAAAAGTATTGTATAGCAACTATATACATAAACGCAATATTTCACGGACAAAAACGCAATTTTCTTGTTTTGTTCATACTTCAAGATGGGATCTCAATGATCTTGACGTCACGTTCACTTATCCTTTTATGAGGGGCGTTTCGCGAGTGAAGTGCGACTGTCGGACTTTGACTATAATTTCTGACTTTTGTGTTGCTTTAATGCAATGGGTCCCATATAGACATTTGATCCTAAAAACAAACCCGATCGATTGATACCATAAATGAAAATTAGTCATGTAGCCTATTAAATTAAAGACATGCCAAGGAATATTTTCGTGAAAAAATAAGTCTTGGAATCCCGAGTCTTATCCATGTTAAGTACAATGTTTGAGGTCATTGACCCCAAATGGCACTACCTATTCCGATCATTGGTAATGTTCCATGAAAATAACATGCAGTACTTATTTATACCTGTCGCTTTTGGTGAAAATCAATAAACGTACTATGATGTGTTCAGGAACCGCATGTTACTACCGGGATTGCGGCGTTGCTCCGTCGAGTATGACGGTAGCGTCTCCGAAATATCAATTTCTCATTAAAGGTACACTGATTGATCGGACGAAAATTGATCGCCCATTTTTTGCGGAAGCGGTGTGTGTGTTCGTTTTTAAATAACAAAACAAATTTCCATGGCACGCGCATATTATCATTACATCGCTTTCCCGCCGGTTAATGCCACTGTGCAGGAAGGACAGCAATATATGCGAGCGGTGATAGGAGATGGTGGGTCAGTGTACGAAATTCTTCATGCTTGGCGTCCTTATTAACTCACATTTGGGCGTTTTTTTTTTGTTGTCCCATACACTATTTTTTCGGGATTTTTTATGTTATTTCTACTCAGAATCACGAGCTCTTTCTATCCTAAAAGGAGAAAAAAAGTGTCCTAAGGTTTTTATTTCCATTACGTCACCATTTTTCATTGACTTTGTATGGCGGTCGCGGAATGTATTATGACAAGTTGCAAGGAGTACTTCATTCAACATAATATTATCTTAACTCTGCCGTCGTTATACATTTTAGAAGTAAGCACTTTCGTTAAAAACAACATTTCCCTTTTCCCGCAGTACTACTCTCGTCCATCTAACTTACGACCCAATACAACATTAGCCCGCCCTAACTCAAGCATGAAAATGATCCACTCTGGTCCATTTACCATGTCAGTCAATATATATAATAAAATTCCAAAGTCAATACAGGTGGAAACAAACATAAATAGATTTAAAGTGCAACTAAAGCGATATCTAATTAGCAAAACATATTATTGTATCCAAGATTTTTTAAGTGAGATATAGATGTTTAATTTAGTTTAAGTTAGTCTGTTATGTTGCTATACCCTCGCAGGGTTCATGTTGAAACTGTACTTAGTCCTAAGATCCTCTGTACACATGAAATGCAATAAAATATATGAGTATGAGTATGACTATGGAAAGATCGAAAAATGTATGGAAATTTTGGGACACTTTTTTTCTCCTATTAGGATAGAAAGAGCTCTGAGATTCTGAGTAGAAATAGGTAACATAAAAAATCCCAAATTTTGAAAAAAAAAGTGTAGGGGACAACAAAAAAAACGGTCATTTATAGACGGGTCTAACGCGAAATTTATTCACATACCTTTAATTACCGACGTTTCGACACAGGTTTCACTGGTCATGGTCGCGGCTAACTGATATCCCAGCAAAATGTCAAAACAGAGATTTGTGCAACTACCCGACGAAAAGTGAGTTAATATGTGTTCAAAACGCGAAAGTTTTATAGTATTTTATGCAACCGTTGTTTAAGAGAGGTCAAAAAGGCGAGTGGCGTAACAATTTGAGGCGAAGCCGAAAATTGTTAATAAAGACGCCACGAGTATTTTTTTACTCAGTTAAACAACGTTGCATACAATACTTTTTCTACGACCAAGCACTTACTTTGAAATAAAATTGTAAATTTAACAAATATTTTTAATTCAACAAGTAGCAAAGATGGAGGGTACGGGCGGGAAAAGAATGAATGAATGAATGAAATAAAAAAAACATGTCTATGGTTCACTTATTTGTCAGAGATGACATTTAAAATAAGGTTGGCAACACTGTATTTCATTCAATATTTTTTAAGTGGTCATTACACGAAGTATCGTAAAATCGCCAAAAAGATACTGCGTGTATGCACAAATTCTTTTTTGGGGAATAGACTAAAGACTTGTCTTGACAACTATAAGGTAGGGTTTTAAAGGTGTGTGCACGACCCTTTAAATGACAAATAAAAGTACGGGAGTAGAAAAAATATTATATTGGCGTCCTTACTTTAGTAATGTCTATTATGTACATACTATGTGTTTCTGTTGTGTTTGTGTTGACCAAGAACAGCAAATCTTTATTAAAAATTACACTGTACCTATTTGTAGATGGTGTTCTAATCGTGTCAAATGTATATTACCATGTCCAGGAGTTCGAAAAAAAAACGCACTTTTTTTAATAATAATTATGACTATTCTGATATGTCTGCATAAAAAACATTAATACTACATTAAAATTTTAGTTTTTTGAGAACATATGTCATAAGTATATAGGTAACTACATAGTAAAAATTGAAAATTTACCTTTATTTAATATTTAAAAGTAATGAAACAAATAATAAAAAGCCTTAAAATAAATATTACAAACTAAAATAAAAAAACTAGAATTAAAAACTAAGCATAAAAATAAACTATAGATAAAAAATTTGGCCCAAATCGCCGTCCATTGGCAGCGTGCCCAGAAGGCTGGCAGCATAGATTGTATATCTAGGTACCCACCCACACAAGCAATTTCCTGAAAATAATAACCGGGAAACCCCGTGCCCAGGTTATGCCCAGACCCGGGAAATGAATATCTTGGGACCGGTACTGCATGCCCTAAATTCAAATTTATACTCAAATAGCAATGAAAAAACCCTAAAAAGGCGTAATTAAATAATTAGGCAACATTTCATGGTTTTAAACGGCAAAGAGAAGCCTATTATTACCTATTGTGGTGATCGTAAGTTGCTCTTCAAGATTATGGTACCTAAGAACCGAGCCGGCTATAACTAGGTATATTTTATTATTCAATCTCCATCGATATATAAGCTATAAGATATCGTCCCAAAACAGAAATACGTCTGCTCGTACTTATCCCACCCGGTCGAATTATTATGGTAATGATGAGCCCGATTCAGATATTGGAGGTTCGAGGGGACACTTTCCCATACGTCAGCTGGGAGTTGCTTATCGCGTGGCGCCTGCATTAGTGGGCCCGCAGCCCCCGACCCCGCGCCGCGCCAGCGCTCTCCTCTGCTGTCCGGCGCCGGCGCCGCCGCTCTTAAGCCGCGACAACATTTTTTAGTTTTTTTTTGTCAGCTCTCGATGTGGAAGGTAATTAATGAGGCCGCGGGCCCTCTGTGAGAAAGAAGACACTTGACTTCAAAACGCAGAGCGATTCGCGATCACATGGTGAGGTTTCATACGCATGGCAACAAAAATTCACAATATTTACATTCATATTTCATCACTTAAGAAAATTATATGCATGTACTCGTATTTATCGCTGTTGTCATTTATTTCTTGCATTGGATAATACCTAACTTTGAATATTATTGAATAATACACATTAATTACCTATCTTTATCAAGCAGTGAATCTTACAAAATTAAGACATGTTCATGAACAGAGTTGACGAAATATAACCTTAACGAAATTATCATACAAAATGAACATTTTATAATATGGTGGCCACGCAATAAGGTACACTGAACGTTTCCAGTAAGTGTGTCATAATATTACTGGATCCTGACACCTAGGTGCGAATTATTGGTGGAGCTCGGAGATGAAGGCCAGCAACGGTTATCAAATTACTTGCTGTTATTGGAATATTTGAATCTTAATAATGCCACTCGTTTGGCATGGAAGTAGAGCCATTAGACCTCGAATGTAATATAAATTATTGAACCCTGCTTTCTTGTAAAAAGCGGCCAAGTGCGAGTCGGACTCGCCCATGAAGGGTTCCGTATTTAGGCGATTTATGACGTATAAAAAAAAACTACTTACTAGATCTCGTTCAAACCAATTTTCGGTGGAAGTTTACATGGTAATGTACATCATATATTTTTTTTAGTTTTATCATTCTCTTATTTTAGAAGTTACAGGGGGGGACACACATTTTACCACTTTGGAAGTGTCTCTCGCACAAACTATTCAGTTTAGAAAAAAATGATATTAGAAACCTCAATATCATTTTTGAAGACCTATCCATAGATACCCCACACGTATGGGTTTGATGAAAAAAAATTTTTAGAGTTTCAGTTCGAAGTATGGGGAACCCCAAAAATTTATTGTTTAGTTTCTATTTTTGTGTGAAAATCTTAATGCGGTTCACAGAATACATCTACTCACCAAGTTTCAACAGTATAGTTCTTATAGTTTCGGAGAAAAGTGGCTGTGACATACGGACGGACAGACAGACAGACATGACGAATCTATAAGGGTTCCGTTTTTTTCCATTTGGCTACGGAACCCTAAAAACAGCACATATACTCGTAACACCTCATTCAAATCTTCGGATTGATGATAAATGCGATAAATAGCAAACATTGTGCTGTCATTAAAACACGAGACTGCTCACAATCATAATCTACTAGTGCAGCTACTTGGGAAAATGCCTGCTATACCAGCTCAATCATTTAATCCTATTTAATTTGTAATAAAAATGTTCCTCTAAATTCCTAAGGTAATACGCCTCGTTGCAGCAGCCCAGGTTGGAGCTGACCGCAGGCGGCGCCTCTATACACCGGCGCAAACATAAGCACAACATAGAACCTTTTATTTGTTAGCTATTAATAACCGAACCGATCGGAGTGGATTAACACATTAACAGGTTCGCTGTCACCAGAATAAAAGCATTTCCGATTTTGTGCGGGAAGCCTTTAACAAAAAAAATTGGTGACAGGGTCAGACGACGGGGTGGAAGGTATCAATAAAAATGAGTAGGGCTTGTAAGTTGTATCAACGGGCGCCACTGCCCCGGCGCGTCGGCGTTCGTTGACGGTTGACGATATGGCTTTTTTGATCCAACATTTGCCTATTTTAGTATTATACTTTTTCACGATCTCGATTAATCTTCCGCAAAAGTTAAAAGCAAGTTAAAGTTTTTCCATTTGTACAGCTCCTATCATGAGAATATGTTTTATTTCTCATTCATGATATTGAGAGTGCTTATTACATTACTAATATGTATATAAAATGAACTAGATATTTTAGGATTTTGTACACGATGGTCATCGATGGGTGACAATCGGGACCATATTATACTAACCTTACTCTGTCCATGAATTCGTCCATATGTCTGCCAGCGGGCCCTATCCCATGAACCGTTATAGTACAGGTGAAATTTTGTCACAGTAGACATGTTTTTCTATTGCTAATGCCACTTTAACAACATAGATGCAATAAAAATAAAATCGTAAGCGTGAGCGAGATGGATGTGCCTGCTCGGGACCGCGGCTATCATGTTTGTGAATTTAAATTTCATGTATGTTTTAACAAAAAAAGCAATCGAAGAGCAAGAATAACATTTCGCATTTTTAGAAATAATGTTCATATTTTTAACAAATGCACCGCATTAGCTTTTGAGCATAAATTGTTACAAAATTTTAAAGTGCGTTTTAGAAATATAAGTATTCATGTATTTTTCTATCGAGCTATCAAAGCTAGCTAAAAATCAGGATTTGAATCGATGAAGTCACTAGAAAAAAACGTCAAGTTTGCTAATTAAATTTTGGTAACCGTATTGTGATATAAAAATACGATTTTTCAAAAACTCCGCTCTCTGAACCTACGGCACTGGGGCCAAACAAGAACACACAAAGCAGGAGGTCGTGGGTTCGAATCCTGGTAAGGGAATTTATTTTTGTGTTTATCAGATAATCCTTTTTTGTAAAAATATATAGGTACGTATGTATAAGTAAAATACTTACTCTATACTTTTATATCCTTAATTAAGTACGTGCTTAGGACAATGGCTCTAATTGTAGCTAGGAATATTTTGAATGGTTTGGATGTACCTTCAGGATTTAAACTAGTCTTATGTACCTAGTAACTTGCTAAAATAGAAGACGGGCGTTCGTGTAAATTAGGTATAAAATTGGTTCCGACGTTTCATGTATTCAATTCAATTAGGTATCCTTAACCAATTTTTTAGAATGACGTAAATGAACATTCGATAAAGGGAATGCGGCTTAATTAACATCTGAATCATGCTTCGGTACCAATTTACCTCAACTTTTCTAAGACAAAATTTACATGTTTAAGGAAAAATAACGTTTATTTGCCAATCATCTGAAGTAATTGTTTTGTACAAATAGGTTGTATAATTAATATTATGTGACGTCTTTAGCTTAGTTGGCGATCTTCAATTGGTTACTCAGCACAACGATTGATGCAAACTCAAGAAACACACACATAGGTACACATGTAGGCAAAGGATTAAAATGGGACGTTTATTTTTCCTTGTAAAGTATGCCTTGGAGCCCGATTCGGGTTTTGGACTAGACATCTATTAGACATCACCAAGATACGACAACGATATTTTTAAGATCGAGCCTGTCAAATTTGACATTTCCGCGATCCTGGAGATAGGTACTCTTGAACGATTTCCATAATGTCTACAACGTCTCGTTATGTATCTTTAGATCTCAAAACGATTTTGAAACGATCTTAATACGATAATTTAACGTAAAAGTGACATACAGCCATATTCGAACTTTAAGATAAGTCAAATATTAGATATCCAAACGATATGGATTGGATATGTCAGTGTCAAACAAGTGTCAAAAGTGACGTTTCTTCAAACAAAAACGTCACTTTTGACACTTGTTTGACACTGACATATCTTCATGGTGATGTCTAATAGATATCTAGTTCAAAATCCGAATCGGGCCCATAGGTTGCCCGAATTGAGCTGCAAAAGATATCTAGTTGAAATCTAAAGTACCAGGTATCTAGTACATTAAATATCGTGTCGTTCTCTTCTCTAGAACGGATCTTGTTTTCCGAATACCGCGGTTGGTCAAATAAACACCTACACATACTAAAAAAGATATGGTAGAAAAGAAATAAACGATTTATTTTTCTACCATACCTGTCATTTATCTTTTTATTGTTTTTTCGAGAATAGATACATAATAGAAAAATACAGTCTTTAACTTCTTTTTATTTACTTTTGAAATATTAAGTAGCCTATGAAATAATGATCCTAATACCTACACAACACTGATATTTAAATTAAGAGCTTTTGATTCAAAGTAATATAAAACGAATTAAAAGCAAATTAAGCCGATAGACGAAACATCAGTAAATCCACTTCCACATTCATTGGATCCTTCTAATTGTGTCGGCGGCGGAGGCTTAATGCCGCCGAGACGGTGCCGAGCGGGGCGCGGGGCGTGGGGCGCGGGCGCGGGCGCGGGGCCAACACGGAAAGGCTTTCGCGGCGGCGCTTTACAGGCTCCGCGGGCTGCTAGTGCTCTGGACACACAGCTTCTCACTCAACCAACCAACAGCTATAATACTAATATGGTTACGGCAAAATTTACTTTTTACTACTTGACCCCAGTATAAGTACAAGTGGTCCGATTGAAAGTTTTTGTCATTATATTTTTATAAGTTCTGCTCTAGCTTATTAAACTCACGCTGTACCTATATTCGCTTTTATATCAGGACATAATTAAGCTTCGAACAAGTACATATTTGAGAACTGTACATATCACTACATAGTATAAAACAAAGTCGCTTCCCGCTGTCTGTCTGTCTCTATGTATGTTTAGATCTTTAAAACTACGCAACGGATTTTGATGCGGGATTTTTTAATAGATAGAGTGATTCAAGAGAAAGGTTTATGTATAATTATGTTTATGTTAACCCGTGCGAAGCCGGGGCGGGTCGCTAGTTTATACATATAAATAAAATTATCTCTAAAAAGGCGTAGGTAAAAAAAAGAAAATGTAAAGACATGATAAATTAAAATAATTATTTCAGTTTGACTAAACATATTGTACAGTTTGAGATAAGTATACATTTTTCTATACAGCTAGTACGGCGACGTGGATACTTAAGTTGTAGCACTTACTGTACATATAAAACTAACGAGGATGATTTTTATTAGCAAAACCGCAATCAATTGTGCCTGTTTCACCGCTTCTGCTGTGTGTCCGCGGCCTAACAACGGCTCTATAGCGCCGGCGCCCCAATTCATTCGATACACAATATTTTTCCAATATTTGATACAGCTTAATGTAGGTACGGCGTCTGTCTTAAACATACACTAAACTTATTACAGCTTTTGGAATACCAACTATAAAAACGAATCATCTAACGACATTCCAAACAAGCTGCCGTATTCGAACTTCAAGATATTCACAAGAGACGACACGTACTAGATCCATTCTAGATACGTTATAGTTTAGATTTCAACTAGTTTTCTTTTGCAGTGCAATTCGGGCAACCAATGTCACTTTTACGTTAGATAGAGTTAGATATCTATTAGATGTGAATTGGATCTCTAAGTCATATCTTGTGGAAATCTTTCAAGAGTATCTCCGGAATCGCGCAAAAGTCAAATTTGACAGGTTAGATCTTAAACATATCGTTATCGTATCTTGGTGATGTCTAAAAGATATCTAATAGATGTCTATTTCAAAATCCGAATCGGGCCCAAGGACAGATCACTTAAGTGAATAAAAAACGCAAAGCTTTTCCCCGGATCCGACCCGCATTTGACCGATGTTTATTATTTGCTGTTTAATTTTGTTCTTAAAATAATCAACATCATACCTGTTTGCTTGTAGTAAGTTACAATAATATGCCGCTATTATTCGCCTGCCTGCCTCTAGCCGATTCTAACTTTTGCTTAACCTCTAGCCGCACATACGTCAAACCTTGCCAAGCAAAATGAAGTTTTATTTTGTCAACACAAAGTTCATTAGAATGGAACAGGAGACCTTTTTATAGGTCTCTGGACGGCTAGAGGTTAAGAGTAAGGTTTGCAATCCGGATATCCATTTTATCCGAATATCCGTCCAATTTACTATCCGGATTTAGATTAAGTAATTTGATATCCGGATAAAACGAATAATTCGCTTACTACAATTTTCAAGATAATAATAATAATAATTTGAGCCTATATACGTCCCACTGCTGGGCACAGGCCTCCTCTCATGCGCGAGAGGGCTTGGGCTATAGTCCCCACGCTAGCCCAATGCGGATTGGGGACTTCACATACACCTTTGAATTTCTTCGCAGATGTATGCAGGTTTCCTCACGATGTTTTCCTTCACCGAAAAGCTAGTGGTAAATATCAAATGATATTTCGTACATAAGTTCCGAAAAACTCATTGGTACGAGCCGGGGTTTGAACCCGCGACCTCCGGATTGCAAGAAAACTATTTTAAAAACGTTGAAAGTTATAATGGTCCCAAACTCACAAGCGGTATTGAACCTTTAAGTCTGAGGAGAGACCTTGCCTCCTTATGTGTGTTCTACCGCTTGTACAATGGGCTGTGCTCTGAAGAATTGTTTGACATGATGCCAACGGCAGCTTTCTATCACCGCACCGCTCGCCATCGGCAGGGTGTTCATCCACACACCCTAGAACCTAAATGGTCGCGTACTGTGCGGTTTAAGAGGAATTTCCTCCCGCGGACGCTCCGGCTGTGGAATGAGCTCCCTTCCGAGGTTTTCCCGAGGGTCTACGATATGGGGTTCTTCAAAAAAGGAGTGTACAGGTTTTTAAAAAAAGGTCGGCAACGCGCATGTAACACCTCTGGAGTTGCAGGCGTCCATAGGCTACGGTGACTGCTTACCATCAGGCGGCCCGTATGCTTGTTTGCCACCTATGTGGTATAAAAAAAAAAAAAATGGTAATCACGTTGTCGGTTGATATTATTTATTTGGATACATATATACGTTATAAAAACTATTTATTTAAATATTACTCCATGATTGCCGACTACTTCCTTATTTTTTTAATATTTGAAATATTTTTATGCGATCTGCATAAAAATAAATATAAAATTATCAAGTCTTTAGTCTATTCCCCAAAAAAGCATTTACTGTGTATACACGCAGTATCTTTTTGGCACTTTTTCGATACTTCGTGTAATGACCACTTAAAAAATATTGAATGAAATACATTGTTGCCAGCCTTATTTTAAATGTCATCTCTGACTAATAAGTGAACCATAGACATGTTTTTTTAATTTCATTCATTCTTTTTTCGCCCTCCTCCCTCCCTACCCTCCATTTTTGCTATTTTTTGAATTCAAGAACCGCCTGGTACTCTCTTCCGAGATTCGTGAATGACCTAACTGACACAGGCTTACGTCATCATGCTGTTTACAGGTTCTCAAACTTTAAAATGTGCGAGAATTTTAACCAACGGTGAAAATTATTTTAATGGCATTAATTTTAAGTTATTAATGTAGAAACATAGTAAAATAAAACAAATCTAATGTATTAAATTAAACTTTATTTATCTATACAAGACAAACGTTTGAAAAACTAATTCACAGTTTCGACACTTAAAGCACTTTTTCGTTTTAATTTCTTCTGGAGTTGATTACTAACGGTTTTTTAATGCATTTTTTAGTCTTATTATTATTACCAAGCTTACGAGGTGAAAGGTTTGGAAAACACTGCCCAACAAACAATTAGGCGACACTTAGCACCTATTTTATAACCTTAAGACATAAAACGGCGGTAGAATAGCTGCATAGTCTTAGCCTACAGGCTGAGGTGATATAAAAGTGTTTAAGATGTTTAGCTATAGCTTTAAGAGCCACAATAACTATTTTAACCGCTATAATGCATGCTAAGCAGCTAGTGTTATAGCTCAAAGTGAATTTTATAACCTTAGAATCTATATGAGTTATAAGCAGCTGCAATTTACACTTAAGGTTCTAAACAGGCGATAAAAAGTCTCTTATAGCTCCTTGTATCGCAAACGTTACTAACTCCCTTGTATCACTTACAGTAGAATAGAGAAGTTATTAGTCGCTATTATAGATCATGTAGTCGCAGACGAGCGTTATCCAGTACCATAATATATCTTATACTGTTATTAGAGACCAACTTACAAGCTGAGCCTATAGCGCCATGTTAAGATGGCTGATGAATCAATTAGCAAATCAAAAACTGTAAATTAGAACGTAAATACTGAATAAAAATGCATAGCTTTACTCAATATTGACCCAATGTTAGTACATATTAGTATACTTAAAACCGGAGTTCACGGTTAATGTAAAAAATTTCAAAAGTTAAATACGGTGGACCACAATTAAAGAACTATTACATTTTGATAAATATGCCAAGGATCAGAGGCCCTTTAAAATTTTATTAATAATACATATAGTAATTGACAGTGTAATTAATTTCGCCGCCATAAATCTGCAGACAGCGCTGGTACCAATGCACTATAATAATATTTCCTTTTATTTATCCGCCATTAGATTTCACTTAAAGCTGTCACAAGGTAAGCTTACGAACAATAATACAAAAATATAAACATCTACAACCAAAGAAGATAGTGACAAAGGAAAATAATGTGCATTTACCTTCTTGAGTGTTACAAATGTTGACCAGAAATGCCAATATACCATGTAAAGCTGAAAGTATCATCTATATAGACCCATACTACTACTCAAATAGGTAATAGTCACTTATTTGGTACCCCTTTAACTCCTAAGTACTTAATCAATGCTATTATAGCACTACTGTAGCGCTCTTCTACCTCTTATTTCAATCTGTAACCCCGTTATAGCGCCATTTTGCTACCGCAGGTGTTAAAATTTGTGCCCAATCCGGGGATATTACGGGGTTATAGTCGGCTATAACTCCTATTTTTAGAACATCAATAGAACCAAAGGAGCGATCGAACGGTTATATAGATCTGGGGGCACGGCAGTGCCCCCGCCAAGTCGAGCAAAACAAAGAGGCACGGCCGTAGTACCATCCTTTTCTCGAAGCGATTCAGGCCATTTTCGACGTCCTGAAATTTTGTGCTGGCTGAAGCTAGAACCCTGAATTTTCAGTGACATATAGGGCTTAACATGCTTTAGATATATTCTCAAAAACATTAAATTTGAACTTGTAGTTTAAGAATTATTGTACGTCAAAGTTCCTTAGTTTCGACACTGACACACTCACTCACTCATTCACTCACCGATCATCATTCTCGATCTCATACTTCTAGCATACCCACAAGTTTCAAATTTTAAACATAAGTAGTTTTCAGCTTATCAAGCCATAGAAAACCTAAAAATATTGCAATATCAGTCACATTTTAAAGATCTAAGAACTGCATGAGTAAGTTTGTAATCCCATATAAATAAATATATGCTATTACAAAGTTACTGTTGCAGTTCCTACAAATATGTAGTAGGTAAAGTAAAGGTACACTACGATGTACGATGTGAGTATGAATGAAGATGTGTTTAGTTATGATATGTGTATACATAGTATGGGTATGAGTACCTACCCGAAAATAAGGACTGCCTACAAAAAGAGATGAGATCCCATCAAAATCATTACATGTAAAAAGGTGCAAGTCTCGCAACGCTTTTACTACAAAAAAGTTTTGAGATGTAATGTGAAACCAAGTCGGTTATTTTAATCAGTGCCAGGGGGTGTTAAAACCGTATCAATAAGATATCTTTAATTTGTAATACATATAATGACTTGGCAATCGCACATAATGCTTTACTCGTACCGTACTTGTAAATATGTGTAATGCTCAAACTGTAATTAGCGCTAGCGTTATGTTCAATTAGAATTATTTTTAATAGGTGACGATGATCCTTATGTCATTATGCAGCCGTGTGATGGCCAAGTCATTATATGTATTACAAATTAAAGATATCTTATTGATACGGTTTTAACACCCCCTGGCACTCATTAAAATAACCGACTTGGTTTCACATTACATCTCAAAACTTTTTTGTAGTAAAAGCGTTGCGAGACTTGCACCTTTTTACATGTAATGTTTTTGATAGGATCTCTTTTACCTCTTATATTTAGCGCCTAATGTTAGTCGCATGCGACTGCTGACACTGAGCGAGAAGAAAATAACAATTAACACGCGTTCGACAAGGATGACGGTCAGGGACAAAATGGCGGATTATCAAATGTGACAGCGCTATCCTGTGTTGCCAGTAGTGTAAACAGAATTACCCGAACGTCTGAAATTTCTTTCGTGAATAGGAAGATATTGCTAACGAATAATTAAAAAAAAACCGGCCTAGTGCGAGTCGGACTCGCGCACGGAGGGTTCCGCACCATCAACAAAAAATAGAGCAAAACAAGCAAAAAAAACAAGCAAAAAACGGTCACCCATCCAAGTACTGACCCCGCCCGACGTTGCTTAACTTCGGTCAAAAATCACGTTTGTTGTATGGGAGCCCCACTTAAATCTTTATTTTATTCTGTTTTTAGTGTTTGTTGTTATAGCGGCAACAGAAATACATCATCTGTGAAAATTTCAACTGTCTAGCTATCACGGTTCGTGAGATACAGCCTGGTGACAGACGGACGGACGGACGGACGGACGGATGGACGGACGGATGGACGGATGGACGGACGGACGGACGGACAGCGGAGTCTTAGTAATAGGGTCCCGTTTTTACCCTTTGGGTACGGAACCCTAAAAATGACGTGTTATTGTAAAATTTAAGATACATATAAATGAAAATTATAAAGAAATATTTTAACTTATTAACCATAGATATAATGTACCCATGTAACATGTTATGTTGAAATAAAGTGGCAATGTTATTGTGACGTAGGCCTGTGTCACTCTGGGAAGTGGGAAGAGAAGACCATGTTTTATTAGACCATGGAAGAGAGTACCAGGCGGAGCAATGATTTATAACTCAAGATAGGTTATAGGCGTTCCAAAATTAAAGCGCTTACCTTGTGACAAATTGGACAAGTTGCCTTTAGTCGCACCTGGACAAGCGAGAAATGTACACGTGCTAACGAGCTCCCGCACACCGAAAGAGAAAGAGACGAGCTTATGTAGTGTGACAAAGATGGATGGAATGAGAAAATTAATGAAAAATAACAGATTTCTTCGTAGGTACAGAAATAAATATGGAAGTATTTTTTGTGCTCCTCAAGTATGAGTATAATCTATCTATGATTATATAATATCATTGAGGCGGAGTATATTATTATACCATGGTGTATGCACAACTTCTTTTTTGGGGTATAGACTAAAGACTTGTATTGACAACTATAAGTTAGGGTTTTAAAGGTGTGTGCACGACCCTTTAAATGACAAATAAAAGTACGGGAGTAGAAAAAATGTTTTATGTTACATTTTTCAGAGTAGATACCTATTATTATCCATTCTAACGACTCGTAAATTTTCTTTTAGGTACAGTGCAATCGATTGTAGTGGCTTTTATTAGTAAGAGTTTGCAGAAAAAAGTTAAAATGATCATAAATATATTTAATCAATGTTGACTAGTGTAACCGTATATGTAGTACCCAAGAGTAAATTAGTCATGTTCAGCAATGTCTTACGCATATTATTGTCGACATTCGTTTTATCATTTACCTACACATCAATAGGTAATGTAATGCCAATGCCATTTCATCTTGTACCCGTTGTAGTTTTTATGTTCGCAGACAGTCCGTATTCTAATTTGACAACCGTGTTAAAAATAGAAGGGCGCGCCGAAACAGATGCGACGCGCGATTTACACGATCCTGATTAGATAGCGCTGATCTCCACGGATAAGCCGCGGCCACGAGACCCGGTATGCGCCTCCGTGTCAACCATATTACTTAACAACTTATACCCTCTAATACCTTTTGTAGATGACGTAAGGCGTTTCGGTGGTGTATAATCAGTAGGTAGCAAAAATGCCTTACAACTATGCAAATACTATAATAATTGGTGTACACAAAGATCGAAAAAATAAACCACATTGTATATTGTATCACAACAAGCAAAGTAGTCCTACACAAATAAATGTTTTGAGTAATTATCTACTAATAACGTTCTTATAAAGCCTTTGGTGTAGACTGTTTTCTTTTACTTAAAAGCATTGGAGAAACTGTACCGCATACATACTCTCTCTCTTGCATTATTTTTTAAGTTTCAGTCTTGTAGTTTGCGCCGACCGATTAAATACAGGATAGGTAGTAACATTTCCTAATCGTACATACTCTCAAGAAAATTTGTTTTTATTTTACAGTCTATTAGTTAGCTACAAGATAACTTGTAATACTCTTATAGGTAAGTATCCTATATTTAATATTTGTATGAACTCAAATAGTAGGTAAGGTCACTGCGGACAAGTCCGTCAACACGTTATAACTTTTGAATTTGAAGGCGTATGCCGCTTTGGAGTCTAGTCGATTAATCAGTTTTGCGCGTTAGTTCCCTCACTCTAAAACAGATGGCGCTGTGACAACCCATTTCAGAGAAATTCGCCTAAATAAGTCATTTCGTGTTTTGAACTCGAAGTTCGACAGCCGTTCGAATAAAAATTGTTAAAAATAGTTTTTGAAAAGATTGTGCATTAGAAAGTACCTACGTAAGTAGCATAAGAACCAGTTATCTTTATTCTGTGTTTAAAATATCAGAAATTGGCTTAGTTTTGGAATTATACGTTCCACCATTTATCACATTAAAATTTGACTAAGTTGGAAAGTCCGTCTGTTATGTACAAGGCAAGTCCGTCATTTCGTTTTTGCGACTTTAATATTATAACGATTTGATAAGGTATCGACAAATCCTCCTGACATTGCGCATGATGTTAGTTTCCTAAATTTTCATTTCAGTAAATTAAAAGAAACGAATAAAGTACATTTTAAAATTTCTATTGGTCTTTTATTTCGGAAATCTAAAAAATAATTACGTGTAATTATTAGCCAAAAAAGGTTTACCATCCCATTTTCGTAGTATAGTGACTTGCCTTTATATTAGAAAAGCGGCCAAGTGCGAGTCGGACTCGCCCATGAAGGGTTCCGTATTTAGGCGATTTATGACGTATTAAAAAAAAACTACTTGCTAGATCTCGTTCAAACCAATTTTCGGTGGAAGTTTACATGGTAATGTACATCATATATTTTTTTTAGTTTTATCATTCTCTTATTTTAGAAGTTAGGGGGGGGGGGGGGACACACATTTTACCACTTTGGAAGTGTCTCTCGCGCAAACTATTCAGTTTAGAAAAAAATGATATTAGAAACCTCAATAAATTTTTGAAGACCTATCCATAGATACCCCACACGTATGGGTTTGATGAAAAAAAAATTTTGAGTTTCAGTTCGAAGTATGGGGAACCCCAAAAATTTATTGTTTTTTTTCTATTTTTGTGTGAAAATCTTAATGCGGTTCACAGAATACATCTACTTACCAAGTTTCAACAGTATAGTTCTTATAGTTTCGGAGAAAAGTGGCTGTGACATACGGACGGACAGACAGACGGACAGACAGACGGACAGACAGACGGACAGACAGACAGACAGACAGACATGACGAATCTATAAGGGTTCCGTTTTTTGCCATTTGGCTACGGAACCCTAAAAATGGCGTTTATTTCGAATGTGAACGCTATATTAACAAGTTGAAAGTACACTTTTTCATTGTCTTGATTCATTCTTTTTAGGAATTCGACTACGAACATCGTCGGGTGACAAGCAAAAGTCACTAAGTACTATGAAAAAATTAAAGTAATAATGCAATTTATTACACTTGTAACACGGTTTATTGTCCAATAACTTCAATGGTGTTAGTTAGTGACTTTTACTTGTCACCCGACGATATACGCACCCATTGGCTGATATCATTACTAGACGGACTTCCCTTAAACTACAAGGGAAGTCCGCTTACTCGCTGATTTTTTTAAAAACTATTGTTTTTGCTTAATTTGTGATTAAAATGATCTGTCACTATGGCTAAACTATTAATTATTAAATTCTTCATCGTATGCGATTACAAACGGTAAGGTAGGTGAATAATTAACGCAACTAGACCACTCCAAAGTAAAAAACAAAAAAAGTAAGTATGGCGTCTTGCCCACCGTGACCTTGGTAGTATTTTGTGAGAGAAAAATATATAATTACATACTTAACATTAAGCTGGAATTATTATAAGTTTAAATAGTTATTAGTCTTGTTCGAGATTCGTTTAAATAATAATTGTAAGTACCTACCGACTTGATAAGAGCAATATTGGATTAAACAACCATATAAACTATCCAATCAATCGCTTTACTAAAACTGATTCAATTGTTCGATTCATCTTGTGAAAATCGTGTATGGGTGTTAGGTGATGTAAACGAAGGTTCCGAGGTGGAAATATTTTTTACTCGAGCTTTTTACTATAGCGAGAACATTGAAAAATTTGTGAAAGAATGCGACATATATTTACAGCTATGACACCATTATTATTGTATTTTAATATTGATTATATGTTAACAGTAAAGTGGGAGTGGGAGTTCAATCTTGGATCAGTAAATCGTCCACAAATAATGGTAACACTTTTCAGATAAATATAATGAAATGTGTGTTAATTGTCTATTGTCATTCACGCTGTTGTACCTGGACCTCTGGCATGCACAGCAACACAGACGTGCGCACGTTTACAATTGCTCGAGATAACTTTTTCTTACTGATATATTTACCACCTCACAAAACTCGTTAGGTTGAATAAATATACTTGTTCGTGTGTTGTTTGGAAATATGTAGGAAGGTATATACTGAGATTCGTGTCGGTTATCGCATTTTTATTTATTAATTACTTTTTTAGAGTTCCGTCACTTAAAAGGTAGGTAAAAATGGAACCCTCGGCTTATAGGATCACGTTCAATTTGCTACTGCAAAGCTACTGTACTGTTAGAGTTGAAATAAAAATGGTACACATAGGTTGTTGTTTATTATTATGACGGACATTTTCGGGGTAGAAATTAGAAAGACAAAGTTTTGCGATCTATCGTGTGATATATAGGTATCTACCGAAAAAGAAAGGGTTCGTTGTAAATAATTTTAAGATAAAGAGTAGAGATAATTTTAGGCGAGACATAATCACAGAGAAGAAGAAGATAACGATGCACGCTCTATTTACCTCCGAAAGTACTGAATGTACAATTGAAAAAATACATAAATAAAATACATAGTTTCATTTACGAAAAAAACACTTTGTATAAAATGTGTGTAGTACCTACGCAACCCTTGGTGCGCGAGCCGACTTGCTTTTGGCCTGTTTTTGTATTACTTAATAACCCAATCTCGTGCACATTTTCTGTTGACCTGTTTACAAAAAAAAAGAAATTAAGTGTCACGAATTATTTATAAGTAGTAAAATAAGTGTTGTTCCATGAAACAATTCAGTCTTAGCATTGCAATGTCTGGCAAGTCAATATTAACTCGAATGGTTTTCTTACACCACTTGCAATAATCGCATATGCCGTACCTAATAATGTTTTACGCTTCATAAAAAAAATGTTCTTATAATTATTATAACCTTATGTTATGCCCATACCTACTTATAAATGCCAATAATTGTAGCGTAACAATTTTTGCATTTTTTTACAACGTGTCGTCTACTATGAGTCAACAACAGTTAGCGACGACTATCTAAAGTTTGTTTATCGATATTTCTTGATTATTGGCAGGACAAATGGGAGAAATGAAAATTATACACAATTTTTTGTTAAGTTCTGTCGCATACCTAAGGGCACCTCAAACTAGCGTCTTTTGAGCGTCGGCGTCTAGCCAGCGCTATGGAAATCGATTCGCCGACGATCGATTCGAAAGACGCTAGTGTGGGCCACTCCACACTAGAAATCAACAAATGCCAAATCACAAACTAGAATTAATAGCAATGTAAATCTTTGTATCTAGGTTGCCCTAAAGTATAAGGGAACCTAGATACAAAGATTTAAGGCTTAAACAATAGATGTCCAAGCAGTGGTGCTAATTTATTACTCAAGCGAAACGCATACATGCAACTATTTAATATTTAAATAATTAACATTTAGGTGGGTATAAATATAATACAACTTTGATATAATTTTGAATTATTTATAATTTGAAATTGCAATATGTAATTAAAGACGTCTGGGCAATTAAACTGATACCCCTAGTGTATTTGTGATCTGAGAGCCTTGCAATATTAGTCAATAATCGTTAGACGATAACTGGAACTAGGAGTTAAATTAAGTGCTTTTAGTTAGAAACGCGTCGTTTTAGGAATAGGTACTTAACTTTTATACACCTATTCTGTGCAATATTTATTTGCATAAAAGGGTATTAACATTTATTTCCATTCCTTATTATATTTTACCATAATAAGCCCTACAAATGTAATATTCATTAACTAATATTAATTTAACCAAGTTATAGAGCTAAATGTACAGCGAGCAGCAAGAGACTACGCGTTAAAATCATTAGTTATCGAATAAACTCAAAAAGATATATTGGTCTAAATGTGAAACAATCACCAAACACAAACAATATATCTCTTGAAAAGTATTAATATCCGAGTCCGAGTTTTGCTCGGAAAACATAAAAACTCAAAAATGCTCATTTACCAGAGATAAGACCTAGCTAGGACAGCTAGGTCGATTTTTCGCCCCCGAAAACCCCCATATAGCAGATTTCATCGAAATCGTTAATGCCGTTTCCGAGATCCCCGAAATATATAAATATATATATTTTTCAATGTAGGGGAGACTCGGTTATACCTATAAACATCTTATCAGTTTTTACGTAACGTCAATATTTTGTCCATGAAAAGCAGTTATACATATTCATAAGTGCATGAATATAATAATATGCATATAAAAGTTCAGTATCTCAGTCTTTATATGTAGAACAATTAAGACTTTAGAAGGTGTATGTATTTTTGAACGTGAATTTTAGAAGTTTCCCAATAAAACAGCGCCAACCCGGTAAGTCCAATATAACCATCTCTCACATTGTAATCGTAATGCTATGGCATGACGAGCTATTATGCGAGGAAGCTGCCAGCTCTTCGGTCTGACTGGTGTCAAGTGGAGTCGACCAGCCTTTTAGAAAGTTCTTTAAAAAACTGATGAGCGCTGGTACTCCATGAATGATATTGTAATATTGAATGTTGATTAATGGGGATTGAATTGACAATTTATCTAAGTTATTCGAAAAGTAAACGATTTGTCATTCGCCAGTTGTATGACGTAATAAGTATGATGTACATACGAGGGGTGTTCAAAATATTCTCGGTATGAGAATGAAAACAAACAAGTACGAAAAGTTTGATATTTTTATTTTTCAATATACTCCCCCCCTATGTTCATACACTTAAAAGATCGATCAATTATTTTTTTTAATCCTGCATAAAAATATTTTTTATCTTTGGTGTAAAAATGCTCCTCCACTGCCGCCTTCAATGCTTCATCATCGGAAAATTTATTTCCACGCAGATCCTTTTTAAGATTGGGGAACAAAAAGAAGTCGCTGGGGGCTAAGTCCGGACTATACGGTGGGTGAGTAACAGTTTCAAACCCACATTCAACAATAGCTGCCTTGGCAATATGAGCAGTATGGACGGGGGCGTTGTCATGCAGAAGCATAACACCTTTGGTTAACTTTCCTCGCCTCTTTTCTTTGATTGCATCCTTTAGTTGACGTAGAATGTTAGCGTAGTACTGTCCTGTGATATTTACACCTTTTTCTTTATAATCGATCAGTAATACTCCTTCACAATCCCAAAATATCGTGGCCATGACCTTGCCAGCTGAAGGGATGACCTTGAACTTCTTGGGATGAGCTGAACCCTTAATGTGCCACTGCATGTACTCTTGTTTACTCTCTGGGTCATAATGATGAACCCAGGTTTCATCTCCAGTAACTATTCTTTGCAGCACCTCATCAGGATTTTCACCGCACAGGTCAATAAAATCGGAACAACAAGCTACACGCATGTCTTTTTGAAGCCGAGTCAGCATTCGCGGAACCCATCTTGCACTTACTTTTGACATATTAAGATGGTCATGGATAATATCATGTACGGTACCAATAGAGATTGGTTACTTGTGCTATAGATTTTACCTTCACTCGACTCCATCTTCCAATATAAGTTTTTCCACTTTATCAATATTTTCTTGTGAAGTAGCTACTACAGGCCGGCCAGGTCTAGGGTCGTCTTCAACACTCTCCCTTCCACGTTTAAACTCGCTTGACCACTTTTGAATGGTAGATAAAGAAGGAGCAGACTCACGGTAAACACAATCCATTTCCTCTTTTATGGTTTTTTGATTTTTACCCTGTTTTGTCAAGAATTTTATCACGCATCGATGTTCTAATTTAGTTAACATTGTCAATTCCCACATGATGTTCATGTTTGTTCAGCAATTGCAGAAAAACAAAAGAACATCTCGGTTCGAATTATACTTTTTTTTAATGTCAATGAATAAACCTTAGCGGCCAGTAACGAAAGAAATTTTAGAAGAGGTTGTAAGATATCAATACCGAGAATATTTTGAACGCCCCTCGTAAATAGTCAAGTTTAACGCAAATATTAAAGTTTTTATAAAACAATTCTAGTAGCGTCTGTTTGGAAAGAGAAGAGTCGTGGAATCTATTGGGCCCTATGCATTCCACGACTCTTCTCTTACCGCACAGACTAGAGTAAGCCATAAAATAATTGCATTTATAAGTTTTAGTTCATGACATGACGCACTTTTTCGTGCTGCCCACAGGGCCCACTCGCGCACACTCGTGGTTGTGAATGTGAACGGCTTCGATCGCCGTTACGTCGGCTCGAGCGGCTTCTTCACGATGGGATTTTGATGTTTTATTACGTTTTTATAATGGATATTAATCCCCAAGTATCACTTAACGGATTCTGTTGTCAATAAAAGAAAATAAATGATTTTTGTGACTGTTAAGATTGCGCCAAAACATGGAGAAAAATTTAAAGTGTTATGGGAACTTACGTCAGTTTGAAAATAATTGTAAAGGGTATTAAAATTATTGTCCGTATTTTCGAACGAGCGACGCACATTTTATGTTAGGTATATTATTTAACACGTATGTACATATTTAAAATGTTTCAAAAATTAAACCGACGTTGATTTTTGAAGTGAAAACTTCTTTAGCGGCGCTAGGCACTTTTTGAGGTGGGGAAAAAATGATAAACTCGAGACAGCGTAAGGCGATCACGTGACCGTAAGGTTTAGATAGCCACTCATTTAGATGGCATTTAAATCAATAAAGAAAAACTCAATGACATTACATGAAAAAGGTTCTAATCTTGTACGGGCTGAAATACGAGGATCTCACAGTTACATTCTAAGTTTATATAACTCAAATATAATTCAATAAAGCTACATCTTGATAAAATCGCTAATAAAAGTGAACTCTAGTACTGGTGAATAAAACTCAAAATATCATGACCAAATATATTTAGATGCGAGGTCTGCAACTGCAAGGTAACTTTACAATTTCTATTCGAATTTTAAACAATTAACGCTACAAATTTAAGCTCACTGGCCAGCAATTTCGGAACTAAAGTGTTGTAATAGAAAGGAGGATGGGTCAATTATACATAGCGCTGCAGACATTTTGGGCTAGTCATTGAGTTTTTACTTCTGTCGGCACTCCCGGAGTGTAAGAGTGTAACCCGTTGTTTTTTTAAAAATTATCCAATTACCTACTTCATGTATAACCCGAACCCTATTCGATATCATTAGGAGATTTTTATCATAGCATACCTACATTTTGCGGTAACATCGCGCCATTAAAAAAAAAGTATTCCCAGTGACTCGTTCCGTCCTTCGCGCCATAGGAAACGAGATGCGATGTCAACTCAGAGAGAAAATATGTACGTCGATATTTGATTCCAAAAATTTGTGGAATGCCATAAATTAGACGCCGGGCACGAGCCCGCGCATCGCGTTGCACGAGGGACGCAACACGGAGCAAAAACTAACACATTGTCTTCACACAAATATTGAGCTATCCATGACAGCACGGGCGGGGCCGGCGTCAGCTAATTGTCTGAGGGAGCGGGACCACCGCCTGCCCTTTGCAAGACAAAGACGCAACGCAACCCAATAATCCCACTATAAATAACCAGGCTCCTAATGCGCAGGCGCCACGCGTTTTTACGTTTTTACCTTTGTTCTCAACAGTCGCCGCTCGATCTTGATACTTGACTTAACAACACTACAGTAAAAGTTGATTAAACCTGGTGAGTTGAGTGTAAAATAAACGATATTTCCGAATGACCTAATTTTATTATTACGTATTTGGCAAATTGAATTGAATGTAAAATAATTAATACCGTAAAACGGGGTGAGTAGGTTTCGCGGGGAGAGGTGGGTTATGAATGGGGAGAGAAGGTTTAAAATGGAGCTAATGCGCATAATAAAAAAAAATCGATCCAACAATCTTCCAAAATCACCTTTGTACGAAAACCCCTCTCACCCCAAATACGAGGGACTACGGGGTGAGGTGGGTTTTCCTCTTTATCGTCAAAGTTATGAAATGGAACTACCCGAAATAAAATAAAAACTAAAATACAAACGTCCGGAACACTTATTATATACACCATTCAGTTTCCATATGTAAAAATAAAATGTTATCGAGGTTTGAATTTCAGTTTTGACCCTACTCACCCCATTTTACTGTAGTTTACGATAATACTTATAATGCGCTATTGAAATATTCCAAATGTACTGCCTGTAGTGTAGTAGTGTAGAGTACAGTACCCGTCGGCATTCTCTGAACGTAAGAACAATTTTACAGCGCCTATTAGGACGCAGCAGCAGCACGCATGACTCCAATTCATGATGTATAGAAACAAGATTTTTTAATTAATTTTTTTTATAAGTTTGCTCACTAACTTAATTTAATTTTGTAATTGATTGCTGTATTTTTCTCATGTAAGTGAATAATTGTTATTCTTATGAGAAAATAAAGATCTTTAAACCGAAAAATAAATATTGCAATATTTTACAAACGATAGCACACCTGTCAAGAAGTGTGAGTCGCTCTGTCCGCTCGGTCCCAGCGTTAAGTGCGAAATATTTCCAAAACCTTCACCGTCTTATTTTTTGTGCCGATTTTAAGAGTACTTAGCTATGCTGCTTAGTCGAATCATCACGAACAAAAAAGTTAATGGGCCGCCACGATGTGATGTATCGATTACAGAAAATTGGCTGGGCGGAGAACATTTTGATATACAAACATGCAGTTAACACCACTGTGACTTTTTTATAATTTACAGCCAAGTAGGTAAATTATGTTAATAATGCCTTTTTTTAAAGTGTACATCAGTGCTTTTACAATAAAAGCTCCACTCGATATGGATACTTTAGACGTTTGACGTAGCATGACCTGCGAGCAACATGTTTTATAATATTTAATTATAGTCATCTCCGTTTTTTTCTACCTTAGTACATTATGTTGGGTGTTTGTGAAGACTGACTGCCTTCTAATTAGTGTTGTGTGCAGAAGAGAGTGACCACTTGTGAGGGTGTCGCAAGAGTGTAGTTTGTTTGAAGTTTACTAATACATATTTTTGTAAGTATGTACATATGTATAAACTCTTTATTGTACAAAACAAACAAATATGGCACAGGATACGCAGTACAAAGGCGAACATATCCCTTTAAGGGATTTATTCCAGTTAACCGTTGAGTAGATGATAATTGATGAAGAACGGTAGACAAATATAGTACTGAGTATAATAGACTAGAGCAAAGTCAATAATCGGCACAGAGAAAATTTAGTTCGTCACTGTAAGGAGTCTGATTACATGATTGAGCACATTGTTCGTAGAGAGTTGTGTACCTAACGTAAAATTACGTTTAAACGTAAAATATTACATTTAAATACAACACTAGATTCAACCCTTGCAAAAGTTAAATAATTATTCTTAAGGTGACAATCCATTTCCAACCGCAGCTGCACTACTGTTCATTTTACTATGGAAATTGACAGTAACAGCGACGCGTTCAGTACCACTAGTGCAGCTGCGGTCAGAAATGGAATGTTACCCTTAATCATAACTTAAAGCTTAACTTTAGTAAAACAAAACTCATGCAATTTAGACTCTATCAGAAACGTTGCATAGATATCAGACTTCTCATTTCATAACACTACATTAGGGGCCCGATTCGGATTTTGTACTAGACATCTATTAGATATCTATTAGACATCATCAAGATACGACAACGATATTTTTAAGATCTAGCCTGTCAAATTTGACGTCTGCGATTCTGGAGATACTCTTGAACGATTTCTACAGTCTAAAACGTCTCGTTATGTATTTTTAGATCTCAAAACGATTTGAAACTATCTTAATACGATAATTTAACGTAAAAGTGACATTGGTTGCCCGAATTGAGCTGCTAAAGATATCTAGTTGAAATCTAAACTACCAGATATTTAGTACATATCGCATCGTTCTCTTCTCTAGAACGGATCTTATTTTCCCAATACCGCGGTAGAACGCGTCAAACTTTCTCACTGCTAGGCAATTCTACAATTAATTAGAAAGAGCACATAAATATAATATCCATGAAGTTGAGCCGATTTACTTATGCCTTAGGGGTCATCCATGAATTACATCACATATTTAGGTGGAGAGGGGTCAAGAAAATGTGACATGTTGTGACATGAGGGAGGGGGAGTCACCATCTTTGTGACGTCACTTTAACTTATTTAAATTATTTAATTCGCTGTACAGTTAAATAACGAGTTTTTGGAACAATACCTAATCATTTTTATTTGTTTACTTTTCTTTAATAATCAGTTTTGGTTTATAAAATTACTAATATTTCTTTTTTCAAAAATATTTTGATAAAATATTAATAATAGGTACAACCCACTTAATTCGATCTACGATTTCGTTGAAAAAATGTGACGTCACACCAGGGGGGAGGGGTTTGCCAAATGTGACCAAGTGTGACAATGAGGAGGAGTCAAAAAACCTAGAAAATCGTGTGATGTAATTAATGGATGACTTTATACGAATTAAAATTCCTTATGGAATGTCCCGACGAAAAGACAGCCATGTGTGCCTTCTACGCATACGCACACGCATGGCTACAGTATGGCATAGACCTATGGGGGAATAGTTCCGATGCAACAAAATCATTTTTACTTCAAAAACGGTGCCTTCGAATTATTGCAAACATAGGGTATTATGACAGGATGCAAGGAGTACTTCATTCAACATAATATATTAACTCTGCCGTCGTTGTACATTTTAGAAGTAAGCACCTTCGTTAAAAACAACATTTCCCTTTTCCCACAGTACTCTCGTCCATCTAACTTACGACCCAATATGTAGGTACTAGATTAGCCCGCCCTAACTCAAACATGAAAATGATCCAGTCTGGTCCATTTGCCATTTCAGTCAACATTTATAATAAAATTCCAAAAGTCAATACAAGTGGAAACAAATATAAATAGATTTAAAGTGCAAGCGACATCTAATTAGCAAAGCATATTATTGTATTAGAACAAATTAAATTATTTTCAGAAAATATTTTAATTTGTTTTTATTTCAAGTAGACACACTACTATATAAATTATAAACTTTAAATAAATGGCATATTCTAAGAAAAAGTGACCAAGGCCCCTGCCACAGCACAAGTGGCACAGGCACCTGCCGCGATAGCAGAGGACGCTGGTTCGATTCCAACCTGGGGCACTGGAGGCCTTGGTCACTTTTTCTTAGTATGTGACATTTATTTAAAGTTTATAAAGCATATTAGTACCCAAGATTTTTAGTGAGATCTAGATGTTTTAAGTTAGTCTGTTATGTTGCTATACCCTCGCAGGGTTCATGTTGAAACTGTACTTAACCCTAAGATCCCCTGTACACATGAAATGCAATAAAATATACCGGGTGTTTCCTGTAACACGAGCAAATAATTAAACCATATATTGTACTCCTCAAACGAAATAACTTTTGATTAACAACTTTTAAAAATTATGTAATATTAAGATTTTATCTTTTTCATACCAATTAATAGTAGATTGTTAACCAAGGGTGGAAAGTGAACCATTTCACCCGATATATTTTCAACAGTTCGAGCATGAGATGGTTACTTTTACCAGTTTTACCTAAGTTAAACACTCTACTTTTCATTTCGACTATGAGGAAAGTCAAACACGAGAAATGTAGGTTTATTATTGGTAAGTATTTATGAAGTTTTTCAAGTTCACTTGATGCTTTGCAATCATCACTGATTAAAGCATAGAGTAAATGCTCCAAAGTGTGGAAGGTTGTAATGATTTAGACATTTCACTGAAATAAGCCAAAAATACGTTTTCCGACAGCGACTTCACTTTTTTAACGCTTCTCCAATTCATGAAGTGCTCGTATGCCTTTAGGTATCTTTGTATACAGGTAAAATATTATCAACCACTGTTTTTGCTTCTTCTTTAACAGATTCAAGATTTAATTCTATGTTTAAGTCACTCGAATAACTTGAAAAATCAATTTTTAACCAGAGCAAGTGTCTCAACAGTTTATTTATTTAGTACCAATACATATTCCCGCCTTTTCCTAATTAGGTAGTTATTTTTTCTATATTATGAAAATTAAAATGTTGCTTCTGCCAAAATATTTATTATTGTGTATAAAAATTATACTACTTATATTTAATATTTAAATGTATAAAATAAACATAAATATTTGTTAATAAATTAATATAAATGGCAATGAATGTTTATTAAAATATTATCATTACATTACATTCATTCATTCAGTTTCACTTCTTTTAAGGCGCGTATACACATTAAGGCCGTTTCAGACACATCCCAGTTTAAGATCGGATTGTCTATGGTTTAAAATTTTTTTTCCGATCAAAATGTAAACGGCGCCAATTTCAGTCATGCGGAAGCTAATATGAGAGCTTTTAATTGAATAATATGGCATATATGGCTGTTGCCGCTTGCTCGAAGTTTAAATTAAAAAAAAAAAATACTTTTCACCCTAGGGTGGGAAATGCAATTTTCCACCCGGTTATCAGCTTATGAAAGGTGAACTTTCCGAACAGGAGAGATGAAAATATTATTTTCAATGTACGCTGACATCAGGGTGTTTGACGTTGCTGGTCACGCTACAAAATTTGCAATACATTGCGTCTTAGAATAAACTTGAAAGTTTAATAAAAATCAAGATATGTATAAGTTATTTTTAAAAGTTGCTGAACAAATGTTGGTCAGTTTGAGGAATACAGCCTACAGTTTAATTTATTGCTCCGGTTACAGGAAGCATCCTGTATGACTATGAGTAAAAATGTGACTACCTACTTCTCTTCACTGGGTAATTGTGCTCCAACATTATTTCAAGTGAAAACTTCTTTAGCGGCGCTGTGCACTTTTTGTGATGGGGAAAAAATGTTAAACTCGCGAGAGCGTAAGACGTAAGACGTAACCCTCTCTTTCTACCGCGCGGTGAAAATGTATGCCTGAGCTTGCTGTTTCGTTTTTATTCACCAAAGAACTTTAGTCATAACGTATCATAATCAGGTCAATTATTTAAAACTGGACTTTTATATTAAGCAATAAAGCTCAATGTTCTAATCTTGTACGGGCTGAAATACGAGGATTTCACAGTTAGGTACATTCTAACTTTATATCACTCAAATATAATTCAATAAAGCTATATCTTGATGAAATCGCTAATAAAAGTGAACTCTAGTACTGGTGAATAAAACTCAAAATATCATGACCAAATATATTTAGATGCGAGGTCTGCAACAGGGATGTTGCGAATATCCGCATCCGCATCCGCAACCGCGGAACTTCCGCACTATTTTCAACATCCGCATCCGCATCCGCATAAAATCGATGTGGATTTAATGCGGATGCGGATGTGGAACAGGTCGGCACAGGAACGTCTTAGCTTCGGCGTAAGTGCTAGACTGCTAGGTAATTTAGTCATTAACCAAAAAAAAAACTATTAGAAATAAGCAGTCAAGCGTGAGTGGGACTTAATGTACGGAACCCTTGGAACTAGAGACCGACTCGCACTTGGCCGGTTTTTTGAAATATAAATTACTAAAATGTAATATTTGACGTTTTTTATGGTACTATCTTGACATCCGCATCCGCATCCGCATCCGCATTAAATCCACATCGATTTTGTGCGGATGCGGATGCGGATGTTGAAAATAGTGCGGAAGTTCCGCGGTTGCGGATGCGGATGCGGATATTCGCAACATCCCTGTTGCAGACCTCGCATCTAAATATATTTGGTCATGATATTTTGAGTTTTATTCACCAGTACTAGAGTTCACTTTTAAAGTCCGTCAACCAAATCTTGTCAGTAGTAAACGCGGCAAATTTGAAAAATCGCGGGTTAGCAACACTGTGTTCGAATAATTCCAAAATGCGTGTCATCTGTGTTTTATCTGTGGAATGCGGATCGTGATGGGATCGTGAATGACAGCCGTCACCTTATTTGTTTTCATTTGGTTTTCATTCTGAATCGTTTCTGTTTCAAGAGATATTTCTGCTGTCACCATTAAATACCAATGCATTAAATAAGAATAAGCAAAGCTAAGGGGCCTACAATGTACAATCATGCTCGTTGATGGTAAACATTACTAAAAATTGAGGTTATGACAAGTACATACTGGAAGAACTCTTTCGAACTTTTAAGATTATGTTCAGTTTTTTTGTTTTAGGGTTAAAAGGCATAAATAAAATTAAAACGTATGCCTAAATCTATCCAACAAGACCATAAATTGTGTCCTGGAAACCGTCCATAGGCCCACATGTCTAATATTTTCAGCAATCAGCTGTGACTATTTACAAAGATGCAATAGAATACTACAGAGTATTATGCTTGGTTGAAGTGACCCGGTAACATTGGTAACTTCATTATATTTTTTCAATTAATGACCTGAATTATAGTGTAAGCTAAAGTGACCCTTATCTTATTTACCTTTAAATTAAATAAACACCCAAATATCAGTTGTTTTATTTTTAATATGTAATCCTATTGTACAATATATACCAATCAAAAAAATTACACAGGTAAGTATGTCATATTCATCCAGAAGAGTACACTAATTTACATTAACAAGTGGCATATTATATTGTAAATAACAAATATATGCACTATCTAATTATCTGCATTTTGATATGATTTTATTTTAGTAAACTTAGAAGACATAGATAGGGAACAAAGAGAATATAAACACTACGATAGGGAGTTGTTTTTGATATCTTCAAATTTGTTCATCATTTTGATTAACATTGTTTTAACATCGCTTTTAAATTGTCCGTCCATGTTTCAAATTTTTTCAATAAACCGCGAGTGACAATTTGAATTGACGTATTATGTAATACGCAGGGCGCGCTCAGCGGAAAAAAAAATCTTTTGGTTCGATGTACATTGCTGCTTTTCTTAGCGCAATACTGCTCTTTGAGTGTTGCCCTACTTTAGTTTGCTTTACATTGCTACTGACAAGATTTGGTTGACGGACTATATTAGCGATTTCATCAAGATATAGCTTTATTGAATTATATTTGAGTGATATAAAGTTAGAATGTACCTAACTGTGAAATCCTCGTATTTCAGCCCGTACAAGATTAGAACATTGAGCTTTATTGCTTAATATAAAAGTCCAGTTTTAAATAATTGACCTGATTATGATACGTTATGACTAAAGTTCTTTGGTGAATAAAAACGAAACAGCAAGCTCAGGCATACATTTTCACCGCGCGGTAGAAAGAGAGGGTTACGTCTTACGTCTTACGCTCTCGCGAGTTTAACATTTTTTCCCCATCACAAAAAGTGCACAGCGCCGCTAAAGAAGTTTTCACTTGAAATAATGTTGGAGCACAATTACCCAGTGAAGAGAAGTAGGTAGTCACATTTTTACTCATAGTCATACAGGATGCTTCCTGTAACCGGAGCAATAAATTAAACTGTAGGCTGTATTCCTCAAACTGACCAACATTTGTTCAGCAACTTTTAAAAATAACTTATACATATCTTGATTTTTATTAAACTTTCAAGTTTATTCTAAGACGCAATGTATTGCAAATTTTGTAGCGTGACCAGCAACGTCAAACACCCTGATGTCAGCGTACATTGAAAATAATATTTTCATCTCTCCTGTTCGGAAAGTTCACCTTTCATAAGCTGATAACCGGGTGGAAAATTGCATTTCCCACCCTAGGGTGAAAAGTAATTTTTTTTTAATTTAAACTTCGAGCAAGCGGCAACAGCCATATATGCCATATTATTCAATTAAAAGCTCTCATATTAGCTTCCGCATGACTGAAATTGGCGCCGTTTACATTTTGATCGGAAAAAAAAATTTAAACCATAGACAATCCGATCTTAAACTGGGATGTGTCTGAAACGGCCTTAATGTGTATACGCGCCTTAAAAGAAGTGAAACTGAATGAATGAATGTAATGTAATGATAATATTTTAATAAACATTCATTGCCATTTATATTAATTTATTAACAAATATTTATGTTTATTTTATACATTTAAATATTAAATATAAGTAGTATAATTTTTATACACAATAATAAATATTTTGGCAGAAGCAACATTTTAATTTTCATAATATAGAAAAAATAACTACCTAATTAGGAAAAGGCGGGAATATGTATTGGTACTAAATAAATAAACTGTTGAGACACTTGCTCTGGTTAAAAATTGTTAAACTCGCGAGAGCGTAAGACGTAAGACGTAACCCTCTCTTTCTACCGCGCGGTGAAAATGTATGCCTGAGCTTGCTGTTTCGTTTTTATTCACCAAAGAACTTTAGTCATAACGTATCATAATCAGGTCAATTATTTAAAACTGGACTTTTATATTAAGCAATAAAGCTCAATGTTCTAATCTTGAACGGGCTGAAATACGAGGATTTCACAGTTAGGTACATTCTAACTTTATATCACTCAAATATAATTCAATAAAGCTATATCTTGATGAAATCGCTAATAAAAGTGAACTCTAGTACTGGTGAATAAAACTCAAAATATCATGACCAAATATATTTAGATGCGAGGTCTGCAACAGGGATGTTGCGAATATCCGCATCCGCATCCGCAACCGCGGAACTTCCGCACTATTTTCAACATCCGCATCCGCATCCGCATAAAATCGATGTGGATTTAATGCGGATGCGGATGTGGAACAGGTCGGCACAGGAACGTCTTAGCTTCGGCGTAAGTGCTAGACTGCTAGGTAATTTAGTCATTAACCAAAAAAAAAACTATTAGAAATAAGCAGTCAAGCGTGAGTGGGACTTAATGTACGGAACCCTTGGAACTAGAGACCGACTCGCACTTGGCCGGTTTTTTGAAATAAAAATTACTAAAATGTAATATTTGACGTTTTTTATGGTACTATCTTGACATCCGCATCCGCATCCGCGGATGTGAGCCTTTAAAAATCCGCATCCGCATCCGCATCCGCGGATGTCAAAAAATCGGCATCCGCAACATCCCTGGTCTGCAAGGTAACTGTACAATTATATTCGAATTTTAAACAATTAACGCTACAAATTTAAGCTCACTGGCGAGCAATTTCGGAACTAAAATTTTTCAATAGAAAGGAGGATGGGTCAATTATACATAGTGCTGCAGACATTTTGGACTAGTCATTGAGTTTTCACTTCTGTCGGCACTCCCGGAGTGCAACCCGTTGTTTTTTTTTTAACATTAAGAGGAATGGGGATGGCTGTGTATGCATACATAAGTAGTAGTAATTTTCCTCTCTGGATATATACATTATGGAATTTTGGAGCAATTTCTGGAGCAAAATAGGCAAATTTTACGGTAAGTCGTAAGTCGCCTCACGGATGACACATTGGTATATTACAAGTATTACCGCACTAAATCCATACCGAGCCAAAGCTGCTGTTAAAATTTAAATATACATAGGCACCTAAATAATCTAACGGAAGCCGAACAGAAGAACTGTGAGTTACCTATAGTCATTTCACGGTTACCATTTGGCAATAGGGCCCTTGGCTAATTATGGAAAATGAACCATTGTATGATTAGTATGTATGCAAAATGATAACTTCTTGGAGGGTAAAATTACCACAAACCCGGCAGACGAGCGACGTTTACGTCGGACACAGCGGACACTATTAATATAGGTGGGTTTAAGAAGTTTTAATAATTTAATTTTTACTATTGTTTCTAAATTCATAAAGATCTAAATCTCATCTCGCACGAACAATTAGTCACCAAAAAATGAATAACAACACAATGCTTCTAACGTGAAACTTTTGCGATCAGATAATCGCGTTCCGGAACTTAGCTGAGCTCATAAATTTGTTAGTGCGTTTTTTAGCGAACCTTTAAGTGTCTGGCCGGGGTACGTGGTGGCCGGGCCCACCGGCGCCCGCCGCCTGCTTCCTGAGATGGTATCTCAACGTTATATTTATTGTTTTCTAATGAGACATATCAACATAAATGCCATCTGATTGCGATCATAGATCACGACCTCCGTGGCTCGCCTGAATAGCTTTTGTTCGTGAATGAATATATCCTACTGTTGAGTAAAAATTTAAAAAATACTTTTCACCACACCAACTGGTAAAAGCTCTCTTGCTTGTTCAAAAACTCATAGCAAAGTTGCATTTCATTCACACATTGTAAGACAAATGCAAATTTTGAGTTGTTTTCTTATGTTTGCTGGTAAAATTGATTTTTAAATGATGATTTTGAATGATAAATCCATATTATTAATATTATAGATGCGAAAGTGTGCCTGTATGTTTGTCTGTTACCTCTTCACGCTTAAACCGCTGAACCGATTTAGTTGAAATTTGGTATTGAGTCCCGGGGAAGGACATAGGGTAGTTTTATCCCAAATATCACCCTTTAAGGGAGTGAAAAGGGGGATGGAAGTTTGTATGGGGAATAGGGCTTGCAATTCGAATATTCGAATTTGTCGAATGTTCGACGTGTTTTGATATTCGAATATTCGGCCGCTCAGGTTTCGAATAGGTATTCGAATATTTTTTATTATTATAAAAAATCTATTTCATCCGCTGTAGTTACAGTTTCTGTGTGTTTTCCGAATATTTACAGTGAATGAGGAACGGTAGGTACCCAAATACGAAGGAAATAATATTTTTACTGTATTCCTCTCGATAGACTTCGTGAATACAGTGAAACCTAACTCAATTTGAAAGAAAACGAAATCAAAAAGTATGATATTTTTACGGTGCGTAAGTTTTAAGTTAAAAGGTCATTCTGTTTATTCAGTACAAGCGCAGGTTAAGCGAATTTTTGAAATCTAAACCTTGCCACTTATCGCAATTGTCAAATTTGATCATACCAAACCTGCCCAACTAGGTAATTACCTTTAGCTGACGAATAATCCACCCAGTAGTCAACTAACTTTTCCCCTAAATATTCCAATATTAAAATTAGCCGACCATTAGGAATAAAACCTTGACAAAACAAATAAAGTCAATAAAGATTCAAAATACAATGGAATTAAACTCTGAGTGACTACAAGTTAATTTAAATCGGAAAATAATTATACCTACTAAAAAATTATCTTACATGACCTAAGTGTTTGGATGGTTACTTACAGTTATATTATTTTACGCAACGACGCATTTATAATAAAAGTTTTATCTAGTAATGAATACGTCTAATTTTGGCGTTTTACTTGTTTTTATAAATGTGGGCATCTCATAGTAGGATGATAAAATATAGTCAATTAAGTGGATTTCTGCTAAATATCATTAGTTTTAGCAATACCTGAAAAAAAGCTTTTGAATAAAACGATAATAAACCGATTTATCGTTCCTTTTCTTATTTTTTACAATATTCGAATAGTTATTTGAATATGTCGTCAGAAAAAGTCGAATATTCGAATACCTGAAAGTTTCGAATATTTGCAATTCCTAATGGGGAATCGTTAAAAAGTAGATTGGGTAAAAATAAGCTACCCCAATTTCTAACTCCACGCAGACGAAGTCGCGGGCAAAAGCTAGTATTTAATAACATTCGTTTTGATTTGATTTGGTTTGATATCTTACAGTTAATATTTTCTTCGGGTTGGTGTGGTGAAAAATGTTGTGTTTCACTCGGGGGCAAATGTTTAACCCTCGCAACGCTAAGATTCCTTTTTCGAACCACTCGCTACGCTCTTGGTTAAATTTAGGAATCTTACGCTTTACGCTTGCTCGGGTATCAATATTCGCACGAGCGGTTAAACAATCACTTTGCCCGCTTGTGAAACAAATATTACAAGTTTGTAGTTCAAATGAAGCCAGGAATCGACCGCTGACACTAATATAACTTTATTTTATTGGCACTCCTTCGTTAGTCCGATATGCATCAGTTTAGTAATTACGTTCCTGGAATACGATTTTTTTAACAAGTAACATTGGTTTTAGCAAACGGAGACACTGTAACGGTTTGCTATAAAACCTCGTTTGCGCTCGGCGCTTTGTGCTGGCCGGTTGCAAAAAAACATTACATTTTAAAATTTCCTTCAGGAATCTTGTGAATCTGTCATATGAAAAATATGGTGAAGGTTGCTCTCGTATTTTCGCAAATTTTCTTTGATATATATTAAATGTAAAATACTAAACTTGATTGAATACCTTTAGATCACAAGTTGTTGTGTTCACAAGCTTTTATTATGCTGTGTACATTTCCCCGGATCGGGTAAGTGTTGTGAATCTCTAATCTAAGTTTCTTATGGGAATAATGTTACGTTGTATTCTTTTATACTGTTAACTAATCTGTTCTTTCCTGACTGCTTCATCCGTGAACACTAAAGAAATGCTAAAAGGTTAACTTTCCTGACATTTCTTTCCTTGCGGGCCGGATGACGCAGTCACCGTTGTGTGCATATTCTAATAAGACCAATATTGCTAGGGATCAAGTCTGGGGTTCACTCTGAAAACCCACTAGCCTGCACTATCCCGGGTTGCGCTATGCGCATGCTCCACAATCTGGAAGGTTTCCATTCCGAGCTGAGGATCCTGGACCACAGTGCGGAGCCTTCTTAGAATACTCTGGACTTGCGACTGCGATGCCTGCTTTGTTCAGCGGAGCCATCTACAACTGCCCGCCTGCGAAGTAGAGTTCCAGGAAAGTGCCTCCTATTAAAGACTTGTTTCACTATTTCATTCTTGCCGGCTCAGTTATAAGGACTCACGACCCTAGCTAACTTATTGTAATTTTAAATACATAATATTAACTAACTTTTCTAAACCAAACTTTCATTTCCTTCCTACCTCTTTCCAAACTTCATTTCCTTCCTACCTCTTTCCAACTTTCATTTCCTTCCTACCTCTTTCCAACTCTAAATGCGACGCTAAACGTCACATTGGCGCCCAACGTAGATTTAACTGAGCTGAGCACTACCGAAACAAGTCCTTAGCATTTTTTAGTTTTCACTGATGTTCATGTACGTTCATTACTTTCATTAGTCATTCTAGTTTCTGTACAATCATATCTACCTAGTTTAAGTTTATTTTGAGCTGTTCCTTGGTACGTGGTTATCTTTATCTGTTCAATTTTGTTTTTTTGTTACTATAAAGTAGCTTCTACATCCTAACAAATTTGCAAACCACGTACTATGAAACTTAAACCGTTTTTTCTACCTATGTAATCCTGTAACCTGTGTAAAACCTGTGTAATCACAACACTCACCTAATTCGTGTGACCATGGCTTATCCTATTAAGTTTCTATCTCTGCAAAAAGCCGAATTAGAATATGAGGTTATTCTAAGGGGTGGTTCAGCTGGCTTAGTACAAAATCTTCGAAGCCAGATTGTAAAATTAAACATACCACCTGAGGATATTTTAGAATATCACTTAGAACCTGCGATTGATCTAGATGGTGTCAAGGATAGTCTTTCAAAGTCTCAGACTATGTTGTCATCCTTAAAGTATTAAAATTCATTTCTTCCCTTGTTGCTATCTCTACGTCTATCTACGTCTATAAATCTAATTCTGTAAAACTACCCTCATGAAACTCGTACTTACTAACTAAACCGCTATAATATTCTTTGAATTTTCTAATTACTTATTAGGTACAAATTAATTTTTTATTAACCCCTACCGGTTAATGAACTTCTAAAAAGTTCGAAAAATTAATTTGCCATTATCCCCTACTGGTTAATGAGCTCTTTGCCTATTATATTTAGGTTATAAAACTTCTACAAAGTTTTCAGAAAAAGAATAGTATGCGTGAACAACTTGAATACTGAGGTTTAGAGTTAGACTAATCAACATCTATTAATAGTTATATGAGAGTATTTTATTCTAGCTTAAGTAAAATACTCAGTCTGTATGGACGCAAAAACACTTTTCTGTAGTGTTTATTGCTTGTTTGCCTGCGTGTTGTATGAATGAAGAGGTATTTTGTGTGTGAAGCCTGATTGATAACTTGTATTTCTATTAAGTAAAATAGACTTAGCAGCGGATTTTCTTAGCAAAAATCCTAACCTAAAAAGGGGGGTATGTAACGGTTTGCTATAAAACCTCGTTTGCGCTCGGCGCTTTGTGCTGGCCGGTTGCAAAAAAACATTACATTTTAAAATTTCCTTCAGGAATCTTGTGAATCTGTCATATGAAAAATATGGTGAAGGTTGCTCTCGTATTTTCGCAAATTTTCTTTGATATATATTAAATGTAAAATACTAAACTTGATTGAATACCTTTAGATCACAAGTTGTTGTGTTCACAAGCTTTTATTATGCTGTGTACATTTCCCCGGATCGGGTAAGTGTTGTGAATCTCTAATCTAAGTTTCTTATGGGAATAATGTTACGTTGTATTCTTTTATACTGTTAACTAATCTGTTCTTTCCTGACTGCTTCATCCGTGAACACTAAAGAAATGCTAAAAGGTTAACTTTCCTGACATTTCTTTCCTTGCGGGCCGGATGACGCAGTCACCGTTGTGTGCATATTCTAATAAGACCAATATTGCTAGGGATCAAGTCTGGGGTTCACTCTGAAAACCCACTAGCCTGCACTATCCCGGGTTGCGCTATGCGCATGCTCCACAATCTGGAAGGTTTCCATTCCGAGCTGAGGATCCTGGACCACAGTGCGGAGCCTTCTTAGAATACTCTGGACTTGCGACTGCGATGCCTGCTTTGTTCAGCGGAGCCATCTACAACTGCCCGCCTGCGAAGTAGAGTTCCAGGAAAGTGCCTCCTATTAAAGACTTGTTTCACTATTTCATTCTTGCCGGCTCAGTTATAAGGACTCACGACCCTAGCTAACTTATTGTAATTTTAAATACATAATATTAACTAACTTTTCTAAACCAAACTTTCATTTCCTTCCTACCTCTTTCCAAACTTCATTTCCTTCCTACCTCTTTCCAACTTTCATTTCCTTCCTACCTCTTTCTAACCCTAACTGCGACGCTAAACGTCACACACGTATTGTGTGGCTTTTTAATTCCAATAAGTACTTTTGCATACCTACATAGTATTTACATATCGACGCTACATTTTTGAAGATTAACGTTAATTATTTGATTTTTGTGACCAAACACAATAACAAATGCAAACAAGTAAATTTTTGAGTTAATACTTATGTACTTGCACAGGTACAAAAACACCAGGCCGATGCCCAAGAGCACGAGTGGTTTTAGTCCAAAATTGACATACAAGTTAGTGAATGGCAAACGAAGGTTTCACCATAATAATGTTAAAAGTTGAGGTATTTGTGCGCAGTACCTGGGCCCGAGGCGGAAGCTTCGCCCGCACCGTCGCTGGCGCCGGCGCGCACCGCAGCGACACGTCATCGGTGACAAACGCTCTTATGTGTAGCAGGGCCCTTGCCATTGTTTCATGTACAGTTAGCATTCAAAGTAGCGGATCAGACTACGCGTCAAAAGTATCTACAATTTTCAAACATCTTATCAAAACGAAATATATGTATTTCTCTGGTTAGAAAAATTGTACTGTAACAGATACATTTGAATAAGAACTGTAGTAATTTATCTCTTAGGCGTATTCTGATTTTAAGAATAAGTTAAGAATGAGATCAGATCCATAATTATCTAATAATCGATTTCTTGACCTATCACTAAAATCAGAATACACCTATCTGTTTGGAAAAGGTATACAAAGTAACAGATACCTACTTTTGGAGCTTTGTTCCTTCAGCTAAATACTGTTGATGCTAACTCTACCTGCCTACTATTGCTTTACAAATGCATGCCATAAATGCCACAAGCTTGAGGAATAAAACACCGTTGTGAAGATAAAATGGGGGATAGTTATGGGTAATGTAGCCTAAATAAATAACCTGTTAAAACGTTACATTATATGTAGTTAGATAAGTGTAAAATGAGTCATACAAGGTAATATTTGCATACTTAAAATAATTTTACACAATTTTATACTACAACGGCCCATATCGGACCTAGAGCTTAATTTTTGTTGGTATGTATTTTTAATTTACATGGAAAGTCGTAAACATGGACATGTCTGAAATAAGCGGCTACGCTCCTATACTCGTACTAAATTAGTGGGTACGGGAGAACCTGTGTATTAACTGAGAGTACGTAATTTTTTTTAAGAATTAGGAAGAACTCTGCAGAGGTTTAATTAAACAAGCATCAGGTATCAATTCTAAATAAGCTAAAACTTTAAACTTAACAATTACGGAGTTTACGGACTTATCGCGCTTGTTGAGATTATTTCATTAACCTACCTAATACCTAAGCATACGAATCCAGGCCAAGTGCGAGTCGGACTCGCGTTCCAAGGGTTCCGTACATTACACAATTTTTAACAATATGTTTTTTTAATGAAAAGGGAGTAAAATGTTTTTAAAAAACCCATCAAAAACTGCACATTCCTAATAGGTTTTCCTGTCATCTTCAGGTAAACTTAGTAGTTTCAGAGATAAGGGGGGGGGGGGGGGGTTCATTTTATTCTTATTTTCTCGAATAACTGCTAAACTATTTATCTTAAAATTATGAAAAAATATTTGAGATGAATGAAATGAAATGAGATGAATTTCATTTGATAATATGTAACACGATATAGTTACATTGCTGTTTTATCCCCAAAAGTGGCCTCCATATATTCATTTTTTTACGTTACATGTATTTTTAACAATATGTTTTTTTAATGATAAGTGAGTAAATAGTAGATTGTTAACCAAGGGGTGAAATTCACTCATTTCTGCCGAGGCAGTAGCTCGAACGCAGTGAGAGCGCCAATAGTCCGAGGCTGAAATGATGCCTTTCACCTGAGTTAAACACTCTACTTTTCATTTCGAATACGAGGAAAGTAAAATGCATGTGTTTTTTAGAAACATGAGTAAATACAAATTTTCATAGTATTTCTTGAGGGTACTTTCAATTAACAATTTAGCCAAACGGATCGTTATTTATGGAATGCGGAGTTAAATATCAGAATGGAAATCGTATAACAAATCCATTTAAACCCAAATTTCAATTGCCCATTGTAATTTTTTTTAAATCGTAATTGGAACGTAAAATGCTCTAGTGCAGTAACGTATTATTTTCTGCACACCTTAGAACAACAATGACCCTCTTTCAGAGCACGAGAAATGAAAATGTCTTTAAAAAACCCGTAGGGGTCGGATCAAAAACTAAGTACTTAAGTCCAACTCACGCTTGACTGCACATTTCTAATAGGTTTTCCTGTCATCTATAGGTAAAGAACTATTTAGTGTATTTTTTTCAAAATTTTAGACCCAGTAGTTTCAGAGATAAAGGCCCATTTTCTTGAATAACTGCTAAACTATTTATCTTAAAATTATAAATAAAATATACTTGAGATTCTCAAAATGAGCTCTTTCATTTGATATATAACACGATATAGTTTGAAAAACTTTATTTTTTAATTTGCTCTTTTACCCCCCAAAAGTGGCCTCCATATTTAAAATTCATTTGTTTACGTTACATGTCCGTCTTTGGGTCACAAACTTACATATGTATGCCAAATTTTAACTTAATTGGTCCAGTAGTTTCGGAGAAAATAGGCTGTGACAGACGGACGGACAGACAGACGCACGAGTGATCCTATAAGGGTTCCGTTTTTTCCTTTTGAGGTACGGAACCCTAAAAATGGACGGCAAAGTCGACGTTGCCGGTTAAAAAATAAGTCGCGAAGTGCGTAGTTTATGGTCAGTCAAAAAATTTAAAAGTTAAAAACATTGCAGTCTCGAATTCGGGACTGCAATGTTGCATACAAATTCCATTATTTGTCGAGTTCCAAACTTTTTAAAAGTTGAAATGGCCATATCAAATGAAGGCATAGGTCCATTAAGCAGCCAAACAGATGATCAGTACTTATTATTATAATGTTGGTACCGCGGCTATTTATATGTATTGTTATCCTAAAAAACGAAGTATAATATTTGAGGTGATTAGACCTTAGGTACCTACTACTATCTTGCATTATATAATTAGACAGGAGATCTTTTGCGTTTTTTAGGGTTCCGTAGTCAACTATGAAGTCTTATAGTTTCGCCATGTCCGTCTGTCTGCCTGTCCGTCCAAGGTCTATAATGCTAGAAAGCTGAAATTTGGCATGGACGTATAAATCAATCATGCTGACAAAATGGATAAATAAAAAGTAGAACAATTTTTTTTACTTGGGGTAAACCTTTGAGTCTTCAACAACTATTTTTGATAATGTGAACATTTTAAGAAATAATCGCTCCGAAAGAAAAAAAAGATGTGCCCTCCTCTCTAACTTTTAATATGAAAAAATAATATTAAAGTAGAGTAAGTTCAATGAAAACTATGCTTGATAAATATAAACTTAAATTTTCATTACTCTGAGTTCTTTTCTATACCTATCTATTCCATTTAAACTTTTGTATTACAATGGTTTGATCCATTTCTGACCATTTGACTAGAATATGTTATTAAATTGAATACGTGTTAACATCTCTAATCATTAATGCCTGTGCTAACTTTGATTATGGCTTATGTATGTACATATGTATAAACACAGTCATCGTGTGAATGTTCATTAATACATATTAGCTGATAGCCGGCGTGGCAGCTCTAATTGAGTGCATTACTTTTTCAGTAGGAGGAGCTGGGAATCGTTTAATTATTGAACAATCATACTCACTACCTACTCCGTCCGTTCCGCACGACTTCGGCCTGGGCAGTCAACCTATCTATTTTACCAGCCCTTGTTTATACAGGTAAAAGACACAAGAAACATACCTGAATAAAGAGTAGTAGCTTAACTTGTTAAACTGACTGAAAATAGCACCTAGAGATGACAGATATACAATTACTCGCAAAAGTAAACCTATTAGATACTTCTTACTTATTATAAAACTTTTCCGAATGTGCGTATGTTAATCAGTCGATTGGGGATTGGGGCTCCGCAAGCAATTTTAATATAGTCTTTGCCACTCCCACAACTCAAAAGAATCTATCGTCACAATTTAATTGTAATCCATGAAACAGTGTGGGCTGCTAAAGTCGTGCAAAATATTATTTTTAGAACTGCAGCTGCATTAATGCCGTCTACTGTTAAAGCTCTATTACTGCTGTTCACGCCGTTCACGGAGTGAACGCCACTCATTTTATAAGTAATACGCAACAGTAGGTAATGCAACTGCAGTTGACATCCAAACGTCACTTTTAGACATACATGTTAGTTGGAAATAGATTTTAAATATGTTTACAATAAAGCTTTAAAAGTAGTCGGAGCCGGCCGGTGTACACGATAAGTACGCGTTATTTTTGTACCTATTATTTTATTTCAAGTTTACGAGCAACGTATCACTTTATAAGGAATATGTACCTAAATGTTTAAAAACATTAACAGCGTGTGTCGTTCATTACTCAGTATTCAGGTTCCTAGGTAAGTACCCACAGGTATGGAGTTGGCCAGTCCTACCTGTCTATATACAATTATACATTAAGACCACCTAAGAATTTTATAATTAGCATGACAAAAATCAGACACAAAGAAAAGTTACTTAGCTTACCAGAGTAAGTCTTGGGAAAGTCGATTTCTCTATCACTCACCTATGTAAATATTAACGGGTCCGCTTAGCAGGAATCGTTCAGTCGTCAGCTATGAAAATATGTAGGAATCACCAAGCACACACGACTCGATCACTAAAGTACGTTCAATCAAATTGGGGTAGATGAAGAGATGAGATAGCGGCCCAGGTGAGATAACGAACGCGTGCGTCAGGGCCGGAGCGTACGAGAGCACTGGCAGAGGCGTGGGCTTGCCGCTGCGGTGCGCGCCCATTCGAGCCGCCCAGGGGCGGGGCCAGCATCGCCGCCATGCCTTCCATTTGTAACGGTACGTCGAGGAAAATAGGAAAAGTTGTTTTCATAGATTGCAAGTTCCAATTTAGTGACGCAACGCAGATGTGGTCAGGAGATGTCGATGTCCGCGGGGTGGCGGCGTCGAGCACGCGGGCGGCGCGGCCGATGGGCGGCGCGTTATCGGCCGCGAGTAATGGGCGCCGCACACAGATTTATTACGGCGGGGTTAGTTTTAGGCCTTAATGGAATTATTGCTGGCTTTTTGTTTATGGGCACGCGGCCCCGCGCTGTAATTAATCCTCGCTCCCCACCTCTCCCGGGTGGAGGCGGATGTATTGGTTCTTTAATTAATTAGTAGCGCAATTGCTCTAAATCAATCCGGAGGGTAATAGACGGCCAGCATTAATCCAGCGGTTAGCGTCTGTGCGATGGCAGTAGTAGTTGTTCAAGAGGCCGACGATGCCTGTCTCTGATAGTATAATTACCTATTACATTTAGGAGGGTCCATAATTATTTGACTCGAAGCCACTGGTAAATATATTTTGGTCGGTACTTACTAAATATGTTAATTAGAGCCATATTAGGGCCATTTTATGTAAAGTTGTCCCCTACACTTTTTTATAAAATTGGGATTTTTTATGTTATTTCTACTCAGAATCATGAGCTCTTTTGATCCTAATAGGAGAAAAAAAGTGTCCCAAGATTTTCATAAATTGTTCGATCTTTCCATTCCGAAACCGCCATACAAAGTCTATGAAAAAATGGTAACGGAATTGGAAAAAAACCTTGGGACACTTTTTTTTCCTATTAGGATAGAAAGAGCTCGTGATTCTGAGTAGAAATAACATATAAATTCACAAATTAAAAAAAAAGTGTAGGGGACAACTTTAAATAAAAATATATTTAGGTATTCCAAACAAACAGGACCGTTTATGTGTAAAGATCATTATTGATTTTGTCTGCCAGTCTGTGAGTAGGTATTATTTAGTTGACTTCTGTAAACTATTTATTTGGGGTAATATAGACTCGTTTGGGGCAAAAACATGCGGTGGGTACCTATTGGGTAGGTAAAGGTGCGCAGTGCCTATTCCTCTGGAAGCCATTGGGAAGTTCAGATGCGGGATGTGGCCAATTAGATCTTGGAATAAGTACCTAATCAGCTTTTCATATTTTCATTTTAAATGTTAAGAAAAGTGTGTGGTGATGGATCGGCCAGACCTAGAGAGTCTAATGCGTTTGTGTTCATAAATTATTCTAGAAAATATTCAGTATAAAATGTATATTGTCTGTCAGATAAATTGACTGAGGTAGAAAGCTCATAAGTAAATAAATAATTACTATTGAAATACATAATTAAATTGACCGGGCATTTTACATAATGCCTATCACCTATTGGGCAATTTGATATTACTATTCAAATAATATACCTACAAAAACTGTGGTCTATTTAATAAAGCTACAAGTTACAATTTACAAGCGGAAGTCTCTTTCTGCTAGAACTCTATGTAGGCCACAGAGTTTATCGAAAATATTTACATTTAGTACCTAGTTATACCTATAAAAAATATTGATCAAGAACCATATTGTTTTTTTAAAAGACCTATTCAAAGACACTACGCCACACAGTTGAAACGAAAAAAAGATTTTGGCAAAAATTTAATTTTTGGTACAAGCTTTTATCGCTGACTGTACTTTTCTTACGACAAACAACTAATACTCATCGAGACAATTCTAAAAACTCCTAACTCAATTAGGTTGCGTTGTTTCATCACAGAGTTCCTATGGCCACCTCCTGTCTCCATCATCAGATCAGTTCGACAGTACCATATTATTGTATTGTCATCAGAACTACATACAGCTGCCAATTTTCATGACGCTACAATCCTTGGAAGATGGTTAAATTAGTTACCTTAGATTCCATTACATAGTTAGATACATACAGGTCAACCTAATAAAAGCTTGTTAAAAATGCATCCTAACTGTACGTGTATGATTCCTCAAAATTTATTTTTAGTTTTTATTTGATCACTTTGTCTGCATGTTTATAATAATAACAGAAATCACGGAGGTTAAAGTCACAATAAAAACAAATAAAAATACGTTTCTTGTTACTTATTGATTATTAATAATTTCATTACTTAAATTGTATTATGTCTAGTTAAACAAGCAATAAAAATTCAAACTATAGGTAGTCTACCTATACTATATACCTACGTATCATGGTAGGTACCTTGTAAGTACCAATTGGGTACGGGACACTATATGATATGATTTATTTATCTCACAATATACAATTTCACTTAAAATTACACATGGTAGATTTTCAGGAATTTATAGGTACGAGTACCTACTTATTGTGATTGTCAGTTTTTTTACATTACGAATAATTGAATATCTATTTCATTCAAAAATAGGTATTATAAATCAGTTGATTTACAAAAAGTCATGAATGTACCTACAACTATGTAAGTACCTAATTAGTGGTTGCCACCGGCGAGCCCGCTTGGAGCATTCTCGGCTTATCGTTATCAGCGTATCACGACTTCGCCAATTACTCCCCATTCAAGTTCCTTTGTTGCCAATGCCGCAAAAGACCACAAAATAATTACGCGTAAAAATACAAAAGCCCTGACAAAGGAGTAAAGGGATTAGCAGAAAACCCTTCACCGATACCCAAATATTTAAGTCACTTACAAGGAAAGTGGTGCAGGTTCCGAGGCTGACCCGCTAAGTTAATCCGTTGGCATTACGCATTACGTAGACCGGTGAGTTGCGCCTAAAAGCTCAACAACCTTTGTTTCACGTGAACGTACTTGCTAAATCTTATAGGTTCAACCCACTAGGTTGGGAACAAAACAGTAGTTAACTAGTACGGAAAACACCGGAAACATCAGAGTACATACTTTAGTTATTTCAAATTTTATCTTAAAGGAAAAAAATTGAAAAATTTACGCTTACGGCAATAATATTTATTAATAATATTTGGAATATCGCTCGCAGACGTAGGTATCTACTAGTTACAAAATTGATTTAGTTTAGTTATGTATTATTATTTATTTAAATAACGTCCCGCGGGGTTACAAGCTTTATGACTTGGATTTTCATTTCAATAATTCATTTTTATTTAATTTATTTCATCACATGCTGACACTATACCTACAATTAAACACTTAAAGTTAAATAATTGTACAATACGGAGATAGAATATAGATGGGCAGAATAGAGAGGAGTTTAATAGTTATTACGCGGCCCTTCAGGCCGCGGCACTGACCCCACTCACCGTATAAGCTGTAACTGGCACCAGGTGCGGCCAAACAGTAAAACATTATGTAAAAAAAAACAATTATTACAAAAAAGTCATTATTATCAAAATATCTTTCTCATTACGAAATGATGGTGTTCTGGAAATTTGGGGGGCGTGCGCGGAGCCGAAGCCAACACGTAGTCTCTTTTGACAGTTTAATGAAATGTAAGGGGTACACCGAGCGGATGCTGCCCTTGCCCGTGTCATGGGATGGGACGCACGCAGAGGCAGCACCCACCAGAGTGTAAGGACTATAGAAAGGTGATGGAATCTTAAATAAACTAGGCTATTGGATGCAAGCGATGGACTAAATACTGGGCTATAGGATATAAAAATGAACGCTTGCCTTATAAAATGGTATACAATTTTATTTCCGGCAGACGGTGTCTCGCCCCCACAAGATGAGCCCCCCACAAAAAATGATATTTAAGATGGCTTAAGGGAACACCAGTGTGAGGGCTGAGGGTAGAGAGGTGTCATTGGACTGTAAACATATAGCCAACTCGCCACATACGTACATTTCTTTATCTCCCTCCCTCGAGAACGCAGCTCTGGCGACTCCGCTGTGGGCAGTCGGCTACTAAGGCAAGACAAAGGCAGATAATCCTGTCCCACCCACTTTCGGGTGACAGAATTCCCCAGTAGCAATTGGGTAAGTATATAGAAAAAAAAAACACATTACCGTGTGAAAGACTAGTATATATATTATAAAACCCACATGCTGCTGGTGGTGTACTTCTAGAGACATGCAAATCATCGCAACTAGGGTTTGCACGACGGATCCGAAATGTATGGGAATATCCGCGGATGCGGATCCAGTTCCGGATAATTTCATAGATTTCGGATCCGGATTGCAAACCCTAATCGCAACGCCTCAAATACGGACAGTCACACCGCTCGGCTATCGAACGCAGAGGGGTGTTGGGGCTGGCCCGCAAACGGCGCACCGGGGATGTGCATCGTTTACGCATAGTTGTACAAAAGCAATCTATGCGCGCTTTAGCAAACATCCCTGATGCGCTACAGAAGCGGGGCAGCCATACCAGCACCCGAAACGCGTTGTTATACTGGACCCGGAGGGCTCCGTAGGTAGGGTTGCCAACTATTTTTTGGTAGAATATAGTATTTTCCAGAATAGGGCATCAAAAATATAGTACATTTCAAAAAAATATGGTACTTTTAGATAAAATACTAAACATAAGTGTAACATACGTTTAATCGGAAATATGGTATTATAGCGTACTATATATTTTTCCAAAAGTATATAGTACAGAGAGCCAAAATATAGTACAATACTATATAATATAGTACGGTTGGCAACCCTATCCGTAGGCCCGTTGCGTGTAGTACGTCTATGAGCTGCACGTGTACAGGGAGGTGCAATATGCTCTAAAAAGAGTAATGAGGATATAGAGGATCTCATGAGAGTAGTCCAGTATCCCCACACATACTAAGACAGCGCCTATACACCCAAAATTGCACATGCATCACCTGTAAATCTAAGACTAAGTTTTGTTCTATATTTTAAGTTTTACCTTGTCTCAATTTTACATTAATGTAACTAATATTTAATGTGATTAACTACTCTTTAGTAATTTCATTACATGTATAGTGTCTTATTGGCATTTACAAAAATCATAAGTCAGAAACGTGCATGTGACACCCTTCATATAGGTCAATCGAGAAAAAAGCTGTCTAAAAATTGAATTTAGCGCGGAGCAAGTACCAGGGCCTCATGAGTTAAGAGTTTTTTACCTACATATATGATTCTTCTACTAGTTTTAAGTATTTTTTATTTGTTGACTCGTAGAAAAAGTATTGTATACAATAGTGATATAATCAAGCTTTTCAATCTCGTACCTTACTTAGGCAACTCAACAAGCTTCGTTGCCTAAACACGGTACTCGACTGAAAAGCTCTCCATTATATCACGATTGTATAATAGTATTTTATCCGCGCTAAATTCAATTTTTAGACAGCTTTTTTTCTCGATTGACCTATATGAAGGGTGTCACATGCAAGTTTCTGACTTATGAAGCAATTGTTTCTACTATACAACCTAAAATAGTTAATTTGAGCTATCGTTTTGTTTCGTCCTCTTGACCGAGGCGAGCTGTGATTGGTCAATTTCATTATAGTTGACTAAACTGTATCGAAATGAATATTATAGTTGACTAAGCTGTATCGAAATGAATATTATAATTGAGTTGGGGTCCCATAGTGAAAAAAGTATGCGATTTCACTTTGGTATACGAAGTCTTAATTGCATTGCAGTCGACGAGTAGAAAAATGCTTTTTAGGGGAATAGACTAAATACTTACCTTGACAACTACGAGTATAAGGTAGGGTTTTAAAGGTGTGTGCGCGACCGTTTAAATGACAAATAAAAGTACGGGAGCAGAAAAAATCCCTATTAGGCATGTTTGTAAATTCATATTGTATATTACATATTTTAACACTAGGCAGTAAAATTTTCATGAATCACTATTTACACATTGGCTTCGCCTTTAAAGATTCTGAAAAAAGAAAATTAGAAATTAAGAAGTAGTTGAAAATGTCAGATAGTGACGATGGATTCAGCACTAACATGAATTTGTGTAGTGATGGGACAAAGAAAAAAAACGAGATACATTATTATGTATTTACAATTAAACTTTTTTTATCTATATCAGGTATTTTATTTATCAATCATGTTATCAATAAATGTGTCAATCATGTGATAAATCATACAATAAGAAGTAGGTTATATGTAATACTTTTTCTACTCCCGTACTTTTATTTGCCATTTAAAGGGTCGTGCACACATCTTTAAAACCTTACCTTATTATAGTTGTCAAGACAATTCTTTAGTCTATTCCCCAAAAAAGCATTTGTGCACACACGCAGTATCTTTTTAGCACTTTTTCGATACTTCGTAGTGTCGTCCCGTTTTCTTATATAAATTGGTTTGAAAGGGACGACACTACAATGTTGTCGCTTTTTAATTTCTACTCTTTTTTGCCAAGCTGTAATGACCACTTAAAAAGTATTGTATGAAATACATTGTTGTCAACCTTATAGTCGTAACACGCTATCGCACCGCAACGCGACCTTGGTTCGTCGCACCCATAAGTGCGAGCGAGAAAGATATATATTTTTCTCGCTCTCGCTTATGGGTGCGAATGTCATCTCTGACAAATAAGTGAACCATAGACATATGTTTTTTTTTTTAATTTCATTAATTCTTTTCCTGCCCGTACCCTCCATTATTTGCTACTTCTTGAATAGGTATTTTGAATCTTGAATATGAATACTATTGTGGTTCTCGAATATAAACTTAACTTTTGTGTTAAAAAACAGTGTGTTTCATGTTAAAATGGATGAAGACGAAAACTTAGTGTCTACGCCTGAAGAAATATCAGTGATAGCATAATAATCACTAAATACAGGTAAATACCGTAGGTAGTAGACTTGTTAAATTTACAATTTTATTTCAAAGTAAGTGCTTGGTCGTTGTATGCAACGTTGTTTAACTGAGTCAAAAAATACTCGTGGCGTCTTTATTAACAATTTTCGGCTTCGCGTCAAATTGTTACTCACGCAACTCGCCTTTTTTGACCTCTCTTAAACAACGGATGAATAAAATATTATTTAATTTTTGTCAAAATTAACGCGCGTCTTCCTATTGGTCTAAGTCATATACGTTATAAGAAATATATATCCTCATCTGCTATTTATTTGTGATAAGAATATTATAATTACTATAATTTAGTAACTTTAATATTATTGAGTATAATTACAGTGAGACATCTCATTCGGTTCCCCCTATACATCTCTAAGGATAATTTGATAAACGATATATAATCTTTTAGTTCTGACAGAACTAAGTTTTTTTGTATTTGTCTGTCAGTGTTTTAATCAAAATGTTTATCAGATCGTTTTCGTGGGGGAGTGTAATTTGGCTTTATTTCCAAAAATATAAAGATAATTTACACGGAAGGCCGTGGTTGTTAACCGAACTGTAATTTTGGAATCAATATCAATAGATATTATAAAACAAAGTCCCTGCCGCGTCTGTCTGTATGTACGCGATAAACTCAAAAACTACTGTACGGATTTTCATGCGGTTTTCACCTATTAATAGAGTGATTCTTGAGGAAGGTATTGGTGTATAATTTGTAAAGGTTTTGTGTAAATTCGTTGAACTACCCGTGCATAGCCGGGGCGGGTCGATAGTTTATATATACCTAAACACAGCTTATGATTTTCATTTACTTATCTTATTTGTGCATGAAGAACAGATAGTCCCGATTTGATATTATAGTACCAGTAGTTTTGTTCATTGCTGTTTATCTTAACTCACTCTAATTAAACCACGATTACCAACCATAAAACCTAGCTGAATCGATGTTTCGCCCTCGTTAGCCTCAAATTTGAAAATTAAATCGAATCATTCACTTTACAATTCCATGGCCACCGGGCTGCCGCAAAAACTCGGGTAAACTTATTATTATAAAAATTTACCCTAGCTTGATCAAATTGTCGTTTTCATCAAAATCGCTGAAGCAGTTTTTGAGAAATTACCAAAAAATGTTGCATCATATGTACCTATCTGAAAAAATAATGATAGATTATTTGCCGCTTTAACTAGGACCGACCGAGTAAAATTACCGCGACCCATTAAGAGCCCATCAACGTGCACACTAGCGCCACTGCTAAATAATCGTGGTCATTAACATTTTACGAAATACATTTAAAAAAGGGGGCCGCTACGTACTGTATCTTGTATTAAAGTACCATTTGAATACATCAAACTAGTTCTATGTTGCTGGATTCGTCAATCTATGCATCCAAAGTTAAAACGGCCGTTTTTGTTTTGAGTTGTGTGATTTTGTTTCGTGGCTAGGTAATCCTAGCCACGAAACAAAATTAAACAATTAAAACAGATTAATACGTTTATTAAGTAAAACGTTATTAATTAATTGCCTCAGTGTTGCATCTGAGTCCCTGTAATCAAATGTTGTACGTTAAATGTGACCCACTAAATACTCGGTTTTCAGTCAGATTGAGCTAAAATTTTGGTGACGTAATTTATGGTGACAATCGCCATGAGCTCCGGCAAGGAGCTCCGTACGAGGAGTATGAGTAGGTAGTAGTAGTAGTAGAGTAATAACCTAATGATTGTCCCATAAAAATTACAGTCGGCAAAAAGTTGTATGGAAAATAAGATTATAACTGGGCTTCAGTTGGCTTTTGGAAACATAAATGTATCTAATTACGCCTTGTTTCAATTTCAATCCATGTTTTATAAAAGATAATATCAAACCTGTGTCTGGCACATAGATGCGTGTCCTGATGTCCCGTCAGCACGGCGGCTGCTTTGTACCTATTCTATTATTCCGTGATCCGATAAAAAAGGAATAAAGAGTCGCAGCCTAAACGCAGGAATGTTGTAGATTCCGTTTTAGACGGCGCCGGCGCCGGGCGCATTAGTGCCCGCTCGCCACGACAACACTTACACATTAGCCCCTCGCAAGTGAGTCGCTTGGTTCTGATATAAACTATCCCCATCCATATGTGAGCGAATTTAAACTTAACGCCCCCAACGTATAAGCTTACATTCAAAACCCCCGTCATTTGCTATCTTACCTTTAAACTCCATTCGTAAGTAAACAGCCTTACTTCGGAACGTAATAATGAAAACGTAAGATTAATGAAATTGAATTCGAATACGAGGCGAATTAAAGCCGTTAGGGTCGAAAATGGATTGGGGGCATGTGGTCACTAGCGGAGCAGGCGGACGCCCACTTATCGAATGAACAATTCTTCCAATACGTGTGTACGTGTAATATATCAGTTGTTGCGGCTGCCGTCCGTCCGTCCGTCTGTCGCGTCGGCTAATGAATATCGTGCCATTAATTGCAGCTCGTAGCGACTGAGTACGCCACTCTCACATTCCCCTGGACGTCGAGTAAAGCTCGATTCACTACTTTACTAAAACAAAGAGGCTGTCGCGAAACATTATTTAAAAAGTTAAGACTTCAATATGTAGATACCTACTATATTTTAGATTTTATTTGTTTCTTGCATTTATGTTATTTTCAGGTTCCTGCGGAAAATGGGGTCGTGGACCGCGTTGATGTCTTTTGTTCTATTCAAAGAGTGAGAAGTAATTAATAATACTGGGAAACCAAGCTTTGCTCGGAAAACATATGAAAAATCAAACTTGCGCGTTTTCTCATAGATAAGATAGCTAGATCGATTTTTTATAAGACCCAGCTAAACGAGCAATTCTTGTACAAGCTTCGCTTAGTTTGGGGCTAGGTTAATCTATGTAAGATGTCCCCCAATATTTATTTATAATTATTCAAAAAGTATAGAATTGCAGTTTGATCTATGAACTAAGTTAACGTTATACAATAATTTACTAAACTAACTGAAGATAATTTTGAATAATTATAAGTACCTACTTAGTTTTTATTAGCATTAGAAAAAGGGTAAACAATCTTCACGTAAGAGACACGTGAAGATTGTTGAACACTTTTGAAAAATAAGTGGCAGCATACATGTAGCACAGGGTAAAGGCACCATTAGTCAACCTATTATCGAAATTTCTAAGATTTACATCGTCTAATTTGCCCACAAATTGACCATATTGTAATGATTTATAATATTAAGTATCTATTGTTGAAGAATTATATATAGTTTAAATTTATAAAGAATAAAGAATTAAGATGTTTCATTAAACGTAATATACCTATATTATGTTTTTGTTTTGCCAGTAATCAGCCATAAAGGACCCAGTGTCCAGCCATCATATTTTAGTGGCTGACTAGTGGATACTGACATAGGTACTGAGTTCCGCAATCTCAATATACAGTGATCAGCCACATTCAAAATAACTTACAGAACGCCTGACAAGTGGGTAAGGTAAGAAATTATAGTCTTTATAAAATATTTTATGTAATTTAGCATTATCTTGTGTGGGTTCTAAGGGTTTTAATTGCTCAAACAAGTATTTTAGTTTGTTTAAATTCATGCAGTTTTTGAGAAATATCCCGTTTTTTACATCATATTAATTAAAATGTAGAAAAATGGGAAAAAACCAGTGAATAAACTATTATCTATTCTCTCTCTTTGCTCCCAAACTCCCAACTATTAGCTGTCTTCAGTTCACCTGATGGCGCCATCTATACGGGCTCAGGGGAACCAGTCAGTTCATTACATCTTACATAGGTGGCGCTACTGTAAAGAAATTTTTGTGATATAGTCGATGAGTCCCGCTGGCATTCAACATGTAATTCTTAATAAATTTAACATATCTTAAAGTCAGGTTTTCAGTGCTCTTAAGGATGAATGCTTCTAGACTTGTAGGTTCGGCAAAAGTGCGTGTATATTTACTACAGCGGCAAGCGCCCATAGGCTGTGGTGGCTGCTTAATATCAGGCGTTTCGCACACTTGTTTGCCATCGTCGTAGTATATTGTAAATTACGTGAATTATAAATAAAACAGAAATCAATGCATACCATAATGTATTTAGTAAGACTAGTAGACTTTACTACACCATTAGCTCTTATAACATTAAATAAAAATAGTTTTTTTCCTAATTAAACCATTGGAAAGACTATATTTTACACTACATATAAGCTTAACCTTAATTAAAGTCTCTAGTAATAAATTCGTCGCAGTTTTATGTTCAGTTCCTAAACTTATGAACTATTTATTAAATAAATAAGTATTCAAATCACACGCGGAAGGAAACTCTAAAATATTCACTTTATCGAAGAGTGCAGTAACATCCAGATGTTGTAACACTGTCCTAAAGTACACACAGGCTTAGAAAATGAACCAACGGCATGATAAGAGACCCAGTTCTTTACATATGGCATGCCGCGGGTAATCATCGCACTCTTATAATTATGTCTACGAATATTTTCAAGAGATCATATTTGTAATCCCCTAATAGTTCACGTTGGTCCAACTTACCTTGTACAAACGTTGTATTTTTATTCTAAAATTGTATTTTGTATATAACAGTATAAATACCTACATAATAATATACTTATAGTATACTCTGCACACAGAACACCTCCAGTTAGTAACATATAATTATTTTAATTTTAATAGTTTCCATAACTGAATTTAATTTAGTATCTAAAAGTTAAATTACTTTTATCTACACACACATCATAAAGCCTCTGTGAGGCGTTTAAAAACTGCAAGTTACGGCCAGAATAAAGATAAGCTTTTTTGTTATATTTGTGAAAATGTTATCTTTGCGTAAGTATTTAATACCTAACTAAAATTTATTACATACGTTCAAATTTCGAACATCTCTAAAAACAAAGAACTTTATTTTGGATCTCATTCTAGTATCGGTCGAGATGATGTTTTATTCCATGACATGTCAATGCAAAACAGTGCAATCAGATGCTGCAAAGCAAAGGGCGGCCCTAATATGCGGTTTCCCTGTACACACATAGAGAGCTTATATAATATGTGTGTAAATAATTAGATTAATTAGGCATTTTAACACTCGTGTGATGTTTTTATGAAACTCGCTTTTCACTAGTTTCATAAACCCACACTCTTGTTTTAATGCCTTTCATTATGTAACAGTCACATAAACTACTATTAAGGTAAGGTAAGGTAATCTTAAATCGTAGCGCTTTTTGGTAAAAAACTTAACTAAGTACAAAGGTATGTGGCAAATATGTATACTTACACGAAACTTGTTACAAGACTATTTTTAAATAAAATTATTAGATTACATCTAGTAGCAAATATATTTTTAATAAGTTATATTTTATAGTTATTATTGATTGTGGCACTTTTGTGATCAGATTTTAAAAGTGACTTATTAAGAACCTTCATTATCCTCCAGTCGCGCACAAACCACAACACAACCTACCAAGACAAATGTACTTTATTAGCTAGTAAAAAACACTACATATATGATGGTACATGGCCTTTTATAAGTCTTCTGGTCGGCTAAAAGATAATAGTTACTTATTGTACCTATAGGTTATTGATTAACCCCCCCCCCCCCTAGTGCTAATATTGATACCCTAGCAAGTGAAAGATACCAAAATTTAACTACGAGCGTAGCGAGTTTGGATAAGCGGAATATTGAGCGTTGCGAGGGTTTCAAGGCACGAGAGTTAAACAAACTTCCCATCGAGTAAAACACTATTGTTCACCACACCAACGCGAGGAAAATACTAACTGTAAATGATTACAAACTAGCGACCCGCCCCGGCTTCGCACGGGTAGTTCAACGAATTTACACAAAACCTTTACAAATTATACACCAAAACCATCTTCAAGAATCACTCTATTAGTAGGTGAAAACCGCATGAAAATCCGTACAGTACTTTTTGAGTTTATCGCGAACATACAGACAGACAGACGCGGCAGTGGACTTTATTTTATAATATGTATTGATGATGATCAAATCCAAATGAACGCTATTCAATCATCATCACTTAAAATTACCTAAATTCTACCAGCCAAAACGAGGAAACAACTCCACATTTGCATCTAATTACTTTGGCACTCTTGTGGATAAATTTTTGAAGTATAAAGAGAGCCTTTACGAGCTGGTGCGGTGAAGAAATGTTTAGAGGTTCGCCTCGGGCAATTTAGGGCGGGCGGTAATACGCCGGCGACACTGTCACTGCTGTCCGGTCTAGCGGTGGTATCCTGAAAAAGAAAACACGGATAGTAAATCCTCGGCGTATCTTCTATAATTAAAATATTTAGTGAAGGTATCTGTAAGGTTTGTAGGTTCTTTTCACGGTGAAAAAATAGCCAAAATTATGGAAACTACTTATATTTTTAAGAGGGCGGTACATCCACAAAATACTAGCGTTAAGGGACGTGCGGAGAGTGCAACAGCTTATATCGACTGGTTTAATTTTTGCTCTAGTGAGGTAAACTATCAGGGCCGCTCCCGCGCACCCCGCCTTCCCCGTGCGTCCCCTAGCTTTGACAAACGTAAAACTGGTATTTAAAAACTTAAATCTAATTGCGTCGCGCACATGCCCCACCCCAGTGCTGCCCTAGCAGCACTCTTCTCCTATAGGTATTCGAGCGACGCGTGCGGCGGAACGGGTTAAGACACCCGTCTTCGTCCTTATTCGAACCATTCTGGTTCGTCCGTCTCGTCCAGGTAAAGTCTGTTCGATAATGCCTCGTGGCCAGATGTTACGAGGCCCATCAGGGTCGACAATAAGGACTAGGTCTCCCACTTGCAAGGGCCTCTGCTCCTTATTCCATTTTGGTCGCGGCAACAAATCGGGTAACACTTCTCTGACCCAACGTTTCCAATATAGATCGGCAAGCCTCTGTGCAATTCGCCATTGTTTTCTAAGGAAAAACTCAGAGTTATCGAAAACGCCCATTTGAGGTAAGTTTGACGATGAGCCCAAAAGAAAATGGTTTGGTGTCAAGGTCACTTCACTTCCGGCTTCTACAGAGACGTGTGTAAGAGGTCGACTATTAACCATATTTTCCACCTCAGCGAGTAACGTGTTATATGTCTCTTCCCTGGGTGCACGTTCTTTCAGGACGATTTTCAGCGAGCTCTTTACGCTTTTTATAAGGCGCTCCCATGCCCCACCCCAGTGTGGGCTAGCGGCGGGAATGAACGTCCATTTGGTCCCATTATTTATGGCAACGTTGCGAATCTCGTCATTATTTTTCAGTTCCTGAAGTGCCCTTTTCAGCTCGACGTCGGCGCCACGAAGATTCGTACCGTTGTCAGAAAATATTTGTTGAGGCCATCCCCTCCTCGCGGCCATACGGCGGAGGGCCATAATTAAGGCATCAGTCGTCAAGGAAGCAACGGTTTCCAAATGAATAGCCCTAACGGTCAGGCATGTGAAAATCACCCCGTATCTCTTCTCTCGTCTTCTCCCAATGGCCACTTCTTGTGGACCGAACAGGTCTATTCCGCAGAAGGTGAACGGTCGCTGGTGATGAGCCATCCGTGCTTCAGGTAAGTTACCCATTCTGGGGATCTCAGGTCGGCTTTTCTTTATTCTGCAGACCATACATTTAGATGCAATATTTTTAACCGTCGGGCGAAGTTTAATAACCCAATATTTTTGTTTAAGGTTATTCACCACAGTCTCTTGATTCTGATGAGCGGCGCTAACATGGTAAGACTTTACAATCAATCTAGTTATGTAATCTTTTCCATCTAGGATTATTGGTCTTTTTGTTTCAGGTGACACATCGGCAGCAGCATCAATTCGGCCCCCGACGCGCAGGACTCCGTGCTCATCAAGGTAAGGAGATAAGGTAAGTAGCTTACTACTTTTTTCTATGTATTTTCCTTGTTTCAGGATTTTAATTTCGTCGCTAAACGATTGGGCCTGTGATTGTCTAATCAGCAGGCGCTCGGCTTCCTCCATTGCTCCGTAATTATTATTATCGGTAAGTTTTCGACATATTTTTATAAACTTCAAAACAGCGTGAGTACTTCGAAGCAGGCGCAACCAAGATGAAAATCGCGTAGGCTCAGGTACAGGTAAGTCCTTATACTCATTATTTACCATTTGTACAATGTTAACACACTCTAATTCATTGTCATTTATTGCAGGTTGTAAACAATCCGTCGGCCAAGTGCGCTCATTGTCGTATAAGTAAACCGGTCCGTGTAGCCATTGATTTTGCAGAATAGATACATCATACGCCTCTCTTGTGCCTACGTCCGCTACATTAAGGTGCGTAGGGACGTACCTCCACTCGTCACTGCAGGTAAGTTCGTCTATTTCGCCTAAGCGATTAGCTATGTACGGCTTATAGGTGCGACAATTGTTTCTGATCCAGTGTAAAGTCGTAGACGAGTCACTCCAGAATATTTTGCGATTAGGTTTTATTTTATGCTCCTTTATTATAGTTTCAGCCAGTCTAGCAGCTAGGACAGCAGAATTCAGTTCAAGTCGCGGGATTGACGTTGTTTTATTTGGCGAAATTCGGCATTTACTTGCCACAAATGCCATGTACACATGAGCGTTGCTTTCCCAGCGCCAGTACGCGACGGCACACATAGCTTTGCCAGACGCATCGCAAAACAAGTGCAATTGTAAATTCGTATAGCATGCACCGGGCGATGGTGCTAAGTTCAGTAGCGGTTGCACCGGCGCGGGCGCGCCATCCTTGTCTCGCTCACTAGCTGTGCCGGCCGCCGCCGCGATCGAGTCTGTCTCCTTCACTCCCGTAGCTCCCATATGCGCTGCGTTATGGTAAAATCTCGGTAGCCGTATGTTACGTAATGACTGTAAACAACTTATCCAATTGCACCATTTTTCATATATTTTGTTAGGTATTTCCGTATCCCAATCTATGTTTTCTTGCCAACATAATTGTAGAATCATTTTTCCATTAACAGTAAACGGCGATAAAAATCCATAGACGTCAAATATGGACATCACAACTCGTAAAATGTCCCGTTTTGTCGGTCTTTGTGTTCCGTTGATAATATTTTCAGGAATCTTCTTAAATGAAACGTCAAAACCCAGTACATCTTCATGTGGAAACCAAATTAAGCCGAGAGTTCGTTCGCTTTCATATTGTTCTCCGGTTTTAAACTTTACAGCCGCTTCGCCGAGAGTTGATTTTGGCATGGACTCGAGAACTTGTTTACTATTAGACGTCCAGTTACGTAATTCGAAGCCACCTTGCTGATGAATGGATTTTATATCTCTTATCAACTCAATAGCGGTTTTCTCATCTGGTAGGCTGTCTATATAATCGTCCACGTAGTGTTGGTTGTATATAGCTTCGCAGGCAGGTAACATCGTCGGCTCGAAACGCTGAGCGTTCTTGTTTTTTATATATTGGGCTACGAACGGGCTACAGTTAGCACCGAATATTAGCGAAGTCATGACATAGGTTTTCACTGGTCCCTTGGGGTCGCTTCGGTATAAAAACCGTAGTGCATTTTGGTCCTCTTCTCTGATTTTGACGCGTAAGAACATATCTTTTATGTCGGCAGTTACACCAATCCTTTGCTCTCGGAACCGCAACATTATTCCAAACAGTGACCTCAGTAGGTCGGGACCCTTAAGTAGGTAATGGTTTAGCGACAATCCTTTCGTTTCAGCGGCGCAGTCAAAAACAAGCCGGAGGCGCTTTTTATTTTTATTATCCACTCCAAAATGTGGTAGGTACCATGTCTTGCTAGTTACTGTGGTATCCTTTAACTCTTGTGCGTAGTCATTGTCAAACAGGTGTTGGACGCGCTCGTTGTATCTCTCTCTATAGCCATCACATTTTTCCATCTTGCGTTCCACTCCCTTAAGGCGCGACATCGCGTGAGGGAAAGAGTCAGGTAACTCACACTGTTCATTCTTCCAGGGGAGTCCAACGTGCCACCGCCCATCAACAAGTTTAGAAGTTTTGTCCAGTTTTTCTACGGCGCATACGTCGTTATAGTTCTCACGGGGTTTACTAGTTACGCCCAGTGAGTCATACGTGAAAGAACGACGTACTTCTTCATGTAGGTCTTGCAGCAGTCGTTTGTTCTCAGTCGCGTCTTCGGTGACGTTATTATTGGAGATAAACAGAGTTGAGTGCTGCACAGCTGACGACGTACGAGCGGGAGCTCTTCCGTGTATGCACCAACCAAGAGGTGTGCGAGTGGCGCAGGGCTCGTCAGGACTACCAACAACGATTTCCAATGGTAACTGCAGGTGGTAGTTGTCTTGGCCTATCAGTATTTCTGGTTTTAAGTTTTCATCACAGAAATTATTTTTGAGTCCTTGTAAATGAGTAAATTCATCACAGTTCACTAAGTTCATGTTATTATAGTTCGGTAGGTCAAGGTCATTAACACTTTGCGCGGTAAGCGTAAACTTTTGTCCATTTTTGTTAGATATAGTTATATCCACGAGATAAGATTCGCACACTAGCTCCGAGTCCTTCCACGCGCCACGCACACGCATGCACTCGCGACGGCCGCGCGCCCCCACCCGTTTGGCAAGGTTTGCGCTTATCATACTGACTGAGCTGCAGTCGTCAAGCAAACAGCTGGTTCTGATCACACCGCAGGGTCCATGGATAGTTATAGGCACTGCTTTTATTAAGCCCTTTGGAGTAGAAGAGGAGTTCACGTGCGACACTATTTCCGTTTTAGGCTCCGCTTCAATCTCGGTTACTTGCACTGTACTATTATTGACCTCATTTTGTTTCTCATTAGGTACAAAATGCAATAACCGATGATGCGCTAATCCACGGTTGTTTACATCGCAGGCGGCTGCGGGACAAGTATTTCGGTCGTGATGCGATAACAAACACTTGTAACATAAACCGCGGCGTTTAACGTATTGCCAGCGATCTTTGCGTAAAGATTTTTTTAAACTTTTTACACTGCGGCAAGTCATGTGTAGCTATTTTACAGTAACGGCACATATTATTAAGTTCATTATGTCCACTTTGCACTAATACAGTCTGATGCGCGTTAAAGTCATTCTTATCGTGATATTTATTACGTTTAAAATTGTCCGGACGTGTGTTTAGTAATGTAGCACTGCATGTAGACACTTTGAGCGCTTCTTCGTGAAGAAAATTAGCTAATAAGTCGAATCTAGAAGTAGTTCCTTCGGTGATGCGTTGATAACTATAGTCGGCCCATTTTGATAACAATATGGTAGGCAGCTTTGACAACACAATAGTGACAAGACTCATTCCTTGTAGGTATTCTTCACGTTTTAGGGCACGTACGGCAGCGACGTAATTTCTTATTTTATTCGAAAACACGATGATTTCTTTGTGGTAATCAGGGGCCATTGTGCCTAATCGTTTGATCTCGTAGACGATTCGGGATAATATGACGTCAGGGTTCCCGAATTGTAACTCTAAGGTTGACATCAGTATTTCTGGAGATGTGGTACTGATAAGTAGGGCATTCACTGCGTCCTTGGCGGATCCACGAAGGCATTTCCTTAGGCGCCATAGGTTCTCGCTATCGCTAAATTTGCAGACTCGGGTAGACTCGTCGAATGCAGATTTAAATTGAAGCCACTCCATAGGGTCTCCAGAAAATATTGGTAACTCTTTAGGTGTGCTGATGCGGCTTAGCAAATTAGAATTGTTGTTTTGGTTGCAAACAGAAGTGGACATCATATCCTTAAGTACACAGGCTAACTGTTGAATTGGACCTTCGGTGCCGGAATCCATGACGGCCGGCGGGTGCAGCAAGCCTGAAGATTGACCTTGATTAGCGGCGTGCTGCGATTCCAACTCTAAATTACTGCGTTCTACCCACTTAGCAACTTCACTTCGATTATCGGTTTCCGACGGGGGACTGTATTCTTCTTCTAATTCGGCAAGTTCCGCTTCTAAGCGTTTATCGATAAGCTGCATTTCTATTCGTGCTTTCTTCTCGGCCGCTTCCAGTTCTAACTTCTTTTTACGAGCCTCGATAGTAGATGAAGACGATTTCCGGGACAAAGACTTATGGGAGCCGGGCATTTCGGACTTTGTACTTCGGGCTTTTACCACTATTGTTTTGTCAGGTTGCACTGTTTGTGATTTCTTCTCGACTGACTCCAATTCTAGCTTTCTGCGAGCCTCCATAGAAGTTGTAAAAGATTTCTCAGACACAGGTTTATGGGAGCAGCCGGGCATCACTTCAACTTTAAACATCTCGGATTTCACACTTCGTACTTCCAATAATTTGTCCGGTTGTACTTGAGCTTCATCATTTTTAGCTGCACTCGTACTCGGCTCACTTTGAACGGCTTCATAAGCTTCTTTTCTCTCCTGTTCTCTTCTTACAGTTCCACGAGTTTTGACCATTATTTTAGACGGCGGCGTGAAGAACATCAAGATCCGGCTCGAAGACCACTTTGTAAGGTTTGTAGGTTCTTTTCACGGTGAAAAAATAGCCAAAATTATGGAAACTACTTATATTTTTAAGAGGGCGGTACATCCACAAAATACTAGCGTTAAGGGACGTGCGGAGAGTGCAACAGCTTATATCGACTGGTTTAATTTTTGCTCTAGTGAGGTAAACTATCAGGGCCGCTCCCGCGCACCCCGCCTTCCCCGTGCGTCCCCTAGCTTTGACAAACGTAAAACTGGTATTTAAAAACTTAAATCTAATTGCGTCGCGCACAGTATCCGATTATAATATTTATATGTAAAGTAAGCTCTTCTGCGTACACACATTTCTGCTGGGCAGTCAGAAGTCTTTGCAGCTGACTGGACCAGTATACCTGCCTATTTAGAGTTTACAAAGGGGATTGTTAGTAAGCTTTTAAACGTTGTAAAGTTAGTAGGTTTATACTGTTGTTCGAAATGAGAAAATGTTTCTTAGAGATAATGAATAATAATTGACTATGAATGATGCACATTACATCATCAAATCACGAGCGAACCGCCATCATCATTATCACTAACCGTCTTTTTAGATTCCATTTCACAACATCGTATTAAGTAAAAATAAGTAAATAACCTTTTATAGGTCAAACATATTTTTTAAATACGTCACTGTACCTACTGAAAAGATATCTTCCGCCCTTACGGGCGGGTGACCCCCCCCCACCCCCAATTAGCTTTAGGTTCTCTTAACTTTGCGGTGTCTAGATGTCTACAGGAAATACGCGAACGGGTTAAGCACACTATAAAATGTTTATGACCCTTATAAGAATTCTATCTTCTCCATTTATTTGTTTTAAGTTCCATGTCATCTTCCTCGCGTTATTATTCCGGCTTTTTGCTACAGCTCCAAGGAGCCTGGGGGTCTGCTTGGCAACTAATCCCGAGGACTGGCCTAGGCACTAGTTTTACGAAAGCGATTGCCATCTGACCTTCCAACCCAGAGGGAAACTAGGCCCTTTTGGGATTAGTACGGTTTCCTCACGATGTTTGCATTCACTGAAAAGCGACTGGTATTACTTATCAAATGATATTTCGTACATAAGTTCCGAAAAACTCATTGGTATGAGCCGGGGTTTGAACCCGCGACCTCCGGAAGCCGCAAGCTCTTACCGCTAGGCCACCAGCGCTTGCGTTGTTCAAGTTCCACGTAAGCTGTATCTAAATAAATGAAAAGCTTTTTTTTTTTTAATTTTACCACCAAAAGACACAAATAATCACACACTGAAACAGAGCATAAGCTAGCCACAACCTTGAGATAACGTAAGACAGATACAAATAGAAACAAGAGTTATGCAAATAAAAGAGGTTTTTATAAAGACACTTTAATATGGAATACCTACATCTCGGTAGCAAACATAAACGTCTAATAACGTACGATAGGTATACCTACTTATGGGTATATAGCCTGTTTACTGGAAGTTTTGAAACGAGATAAAATGAGTGACGGAATGAACGTCATAATCGCGGCAGGAGGTCATGCGCTGGCGTTACTCATTTTATTAAGCAAATTGACAGATACAGCGCCCGCATCAAGGCCGCAGGAGTAATGTCGCAATAGTAATGCAGCTGAAGTTGCCATTCGAACGCCATCTTTATGATGAGCATGGTCTAAGTTACTTAAAAATCTACACAAATAAAACGAATGCCCAAAGTGAAATAGCGTTTAGGGATTCCGTTCTAGTTATCAACAGCAGTTCCACTACACCAAAATATAATTTTGAAGGCAAACTAGTTTGAGACCGGTCGAGACGTGGGCTATTGGTTAACCGCGCTGAAAGCGAACGTAGCTATTGTACTATGGTGGTCAAAATAGTCCCCGAGACTGAATTTATCGGTATTATTCAAGCAATTGCTGGTCTATCTAGGTATGCGTTGGGTTACTTGTATGGCTATGCCAAGACGTGAGTTGATGAGGTGGGGTATGTACTTACATGTCGGGGTGATGGCGCGCCGGCGGGAGCAGCAGCAGCCCCGCGCCGCCTGCGCCCTCCACCGCCGCGTACAGCGGAGGCAGCACCTTGTGCGAGTGTGCCTCCACTGCGGACCACCACACACCACAGTTAGCCTTACAACTAGCCGTGCACGAAAACTGATCGCGGACAAAATAACATATAAATGTGTGCCTACATAATACTGTGATGTTAAAACATGTTTGATGGCCAATTTATACTAGAATTAAATGAAATACGAGCTTTTAAATACTCAAACAGTGGAAAGCTATGTAAAAGTAAAACATTATTTATTCCTTCATGGATATTGGCAAGCTGTTTGTCAATTAATTCATGGTTTCGTCACTTCATCAAATCAAAGTTAGTCCAATATTCACTCACTTAACGTTATCATTATCACCTCAACCATAATGTGTGGTAAGTGGTAAATATTTCGCTCGTATTCCATCTATATGCTTATTCATCTGCTAAAATATTGTAAATGATTTTGGGTACTATGCAATGAAATTTCTAAGCATGTAACGCTATTTTTGAACACAGTATTCACACCTCTGACAGGCGCGGTACTAGCGCCACGTACCAGGGAGCGCGCCGGAGCCGGGCCGCGGCACGCCGTGCGCGCCGCCCATACTCTTCGGCTTGCGCTTGCGCGTTTGGATGCCGTCCTTCTTCATACTTAGCGGCCGGTTCACCTGAAAAGTATTTCAACATCTCGTAATAGGGATGATGACACATGTTGAATTTTATAACAAAATCTAGTAAAATAGATAGCTAATGAGCAATTTATTACAATAATGTGGATATTAAAATAAAATACGGAAATGTTACAAAAATACAGGACCTGAAAGCTTTTTTTTACTTCCAAAAACGATAAAAGTAAGGGAACCATTCGATTCCTTACATTATATCCAAAAAGATATTGTATAGCAACTATATAGGTACATAGACGTACTCATTTGAGTAACCACTGTTGAATTGAAACTCGTTGAATTGAAACTCGTATAAACGCAATATTTCGCTGACAAAAACGCAAGTTTCTTGTTTTGCCCATACTACAAGATGGGATCTCAGTGACCTTGACGTCACGTTCACTTATCGTTTTGTGAGGGGCGTTTCGCGAGTTAAGTGCGACTGTCGGACTTTGACTGTAATTTCTGACTTTTATGTTGCTTTAATGCAATGGGCCCCATATAGACATTTGATCCTAAAAACAAACCCGATCGATTGATACCATAAATGAAAATTAGCCATGTAGCCTATAGGTACATCTTTAAATGACGAACAACTGACCACGCATGGCTCTGTTCATTTACACTTAAATTTAAATATAACGGAAGCATTGCTTTAAATAGGTAGATTAGATGTCAGGGTTTTAGTAATGGTATGATATGAGTCGATCAGGTTTGGTATTAAGGATCAACTGTCTATTTAAGACCCATTGTATTAAAGCAATACAATAATCAGAAATGAAAACATCATAATCTGAAATCGTATTCAGTAAACGCCCCTAAAAAAATGGTTAGTGATCGAGACGTCAAAATCATTAAGAAGCCGTCTTGAAGTATGGAACAAAAAGAAGATAGCGAATTTGACGTCTAAATATTGCGATTTAATCTGTCTATCTAAATATTCATACGATCATACGAGTATAATCTATCTATCTAATACCTTTAAACGAGCAATTCTTGTTTATTTATTTATTTATTTATATATATATATGTATATATATATTTCGGGGATCTCGGAAACGGCTCTAACGATTTCGATGAAATTTGCTATACGGGGATTTTCGGGGGCGAAAAATCGATCTAGCTAGGTCTTATCTCTGGGAAAACGCTAATTTTCGAGTTTTTATATGTTTTCCAAGCGATGCTCGGTCACCCAGATATTTTTTATAAAACGTTAAGGGATCGAACGTTACCATATTGCATTATTTTTTTCGCTTTTTGAAGCTAAAAAAAATATTTGGAAACTTTTATTTCTTCTTAGTCTTAGCTCTTTTATTTGTTTAGTTTCCCATTTATTGCTTATTTTCCTAGATTAAGTATGTTATAAAGCTCAACTTGTGATGTAAAATTTGTTATAAAATTCAACAGAATTCAGTAGGTAATCTAATGAAAAGTCTCAGTGCGCCATTGACATACCTTATCTTAGCAGTAAGGTGTGCGATTTTCAAAGGTGGGGTTCAAATTACGGCTCTAGCAATAAGTTCTTAGAATTTTACGTACGAAAAATTATTAGGTATAAATTAATCAAATTGTAACGTCATTACACTCATTACCATTTTTCACGTTCTGGTCGAATGTTTGGTGGCCGAACACAGGCAAAATGCTGCTAACTGCTATTGCAGCTGTCACAGTGCAAAAATGTAGCTGAACTCACTGAACGATGAGCCCGAGCTTACAAAGGCAAAGGTTTTTCCACCCCGGAGCAATTCGTGATAACAATATAACACTTTGCTTAATCAATTTACATTTAGGTACTTACAAATGACCAGTTTGTAATGCCGCACAGGCTTTTTTGCCGCAAGTCTTAGATATGCGCCTTCGTGAGTACAACTGTCATTCCCAGACGGGGGGAACTCCTCGTAATCTGCCGCCACGCGGTCCTATCATCCTTTAAACAAGCGTATCTACATGCGAAGAGATAATTGATAAAAGATTATTTATCTCATTATGAATATTCGTGGTCGTGCGATGATAATTCTCTATCAGTCGGTAGCCCCGGCCGTTTTATCTCGCGAGATTAGATGACACCCTGTGTTTTGATTTTTTTTACACAAACCAATATTTGCCGAGGAGTTCCCTGATAACTGCGACTGCACTGGGCTACGATTAGATACCTGCTGCGTGCGTATCGCCCCGTAATCAATACACCGCTCCACGCGCGCAATCCTATCTAGCGCTGATCCTGCATGTGTGTGCTAATCTGTTTTTAATTCCATCGATAACTTATATATTTACGCGGCATGACAAATTAAGTATTGCAGCTATTGGTCATATTCATTTTATATTGTGATTGGAGATGGAACTTTCATTATCTGGCTTTGCTCAGGTTTGTCCTAGTTTGGTCCAACCTACATTTATAGCAAATAGTATTTGTATGTAATGTGTTCTAACTCACGTTGTGCAGCTTGTAGTAGAGTCCGCAAGCGTTGCAGACGGGCTCGCCGTTGTTGTTGCGCCGCCACAGCGTGGTGTTGGACGTGCGGCAGTTAGCACACGTCACTCCTACGCGTCGGTTGCCGTTCGTTGGCTGAAGATTTAAAAAAAGAACATTTTTCACCACATCAACTCGTAGAGGCTCTTTTTTCACTGCAAAAACCGACGAAAACTAGTTAAAGTAACTAACGGTACCTATAGATTTACTTGATTGAGAAAGATAGAATAAATTGTGAAAGTTAGGAATGTTTAACGTAATAGAATTTATCATCAAGGGTTGATCTTATTTAAGGATCGCCTTATGTTTTAAATAATTAATCTTTAGAGACGGCGAATTTAAAACATTTCAAATATATACCAGTGCCTGTTGAGGTTTTGCTTTCTGTCCTTTAAGAGGTGGCCTATTAACACCATTGATGCGCGTGTAGAGGCCGCAGGCGTTGCACAGGTAGTGCCCCGTGCCGTCGCGTCGCCACAGGGGGGTGGTTGCCGCTGCGCAGTTCACGCATTCTTTTACTTCTCCCATCCCAGCCATGCCTACAAATTAGGTACATATATATAGTAAATTGAATAATCTAATCTATTAATGGAGTATATTTACTGAGAAAGTGACGATATACAATGGTAGGGTGTGTTCGTAAAGCATATTCATTTTAAGAGATAGTTGTTGACTCACTGGCATCAAAACCATCGTCAATTGGTAGCATATTATGTGCAGGCCACGGCTGCGCCGGCGCCGCGTAGCCCTCCACCAGCAGGCCACCGTCGTATCCTGACACGGGCACGTACTCCACGCCACCTCCCTGACCCAGGTAGTGCTCGCCGGCGACTTTGTATTGTACAGCATTACCATGTGTATATAATGTTACCTGAAATATAATATGTTTAACTGTTATATCTGTAACAAAAAATAAATGTATTTTAGGGGTGTAAATTAATTACTTAGTTGAATTACCTGTTGTGAGTTTGGACTAGCTGGGGCTTCGTAAACTGTTTGCGATTGCGGTACAACCGATCCGTACACGACATGCGTTCCGCGCGTGGTCAGGGATGATGATGATAGTGTAGGATCGCTCCGGTAGAGGAGTTGGCCGGGCGGGGACTCGTCTCCTCTCGTCCCGGAACCCGCAGCGCCCGCCGCACCGTAGAGCGTAAGCAGCTCCTTGCCTCCGCCACCGTACGCTCCGTACCCTCCGGCTCCGCCATACTGAGGGCTCTGTCCCGCATATGCATAACCTCCGTGTACAGAAGTTACTGGCTGCAGACTGGCATATGTCGTAGGTCGTAATTCAGGTTCTCCTCTGGTCTCATATTTAACTTGTTGGTACGCAACACCGATTGACTGTTGACTGTTCAAAGAAGTCGTCTGAATCATTTCGAGAGATGTCGACGCCGACACTTGATCACTCAGAACTGCTCCATATTGCCTGCCATCACTCGTACCGGGTGCGCCGATGTCATCATTTTGGGCGTATTGTAATTGTTCCGGTTTGTCTTTGGGTCCTAGGAAAGCATCCGGATCGTGATCTTCTGCATTGTTTTCCTGCGCGACTATAACATGATGCGAAGCACCGTAACGCAAAGATAGTCCCCTGCCGTATGTGGGTCGCTGTGGAGCACGGGAATATTGTACCTGCATGCGTTTATCGGGGGATGGTAGTGATCTATAAGATTCCGGTTTGAAAGCTAGATATCGAGCTGTTTCTGCTTCGGCTAAACGTAGCCTTTCTTCATCGTAATGTTGCTGTGCGACATTCCGTGCCTCACTTTCTTCCAGTTTTGGTGTATATTGGTGCATGGAATGCTGTTCATGTTCTGCCGGCGGTGGTTCAGGGGGTTCGTCCTTCACGCCATCTTCAGGATTGACATCAACGTCATCGGTGGTGATGTGCCCGGCGGCAGTGATAGTACGTACGGCACGACGAGATGTTATTACTGACTGCGACTGCGGATGCGGGGACTGCTGTGGGTCGGCAGCCGTATCAGCCGGAGAGCTCGTACTCTTGTTTGTAGATTGATCTTGTTCGATCCTCTCTTCATGTTTTACAAGTTGTAGTGCCTCGGCAGTAGCTTGCAATTCCTGTTGATTTTCGCCGTCGCCCGCCGTTGTATTCGTTTCCGACTCCATACTAATACTGTAAGAATAATTTTGGTTATTTTGAGTTTCTTACGTTTCTACGTCACACAAGGAGGTGCGTGTTTGAATTTGTTTAAAAGCGTTCGGCCGGATATTCCGCCGGCGCGGAAACGCAAACAGCACGGGACCCGCGGCGCCGGCGCAGGCGAGGGCCTTTGTTGACATCACCATGTCACTGACTCTTAAGCTAGTAGTTACGGTTTAGGTTTTGAAACGGATGTATATTTGTTAGGTATTATCAAGTATTGAACATTTTACATAATGAGATTTTCTTTTAGGGTCTGGGTGCCAAAAGAGATGGGCGCCGGCGGGTAAATACCGGGAAAATACCCACAACTACCCAATCTACCCGATATTTACCCGTATCTACCCAAATTGTTGGGTATTTAAAATTTGTTCGTAAAATTGACGAAATCATTATATAAATAAGATATATCAATATTATTAATATATCGTAATAAACATGAAAATAAGTTAAAATAAAGCAAATAACTTTTTTGTACATAATTATTAATTAATGTATATTTTTCGACGAGTGCATTTTGTTCACTGATTTGTGGTGTAGGAATGTTAAATTAATTAAGCTATTTTATACCGTATTATTTACATTTCTTTGTTAATTTGTGTATTTGTGTATATTTTATGTATATATATATATTTTCCAATTTTTTTTCGTTAAATTTTTTATTTATTTTATACCTACCTACTATTTTTAAATTATTTTCATATTTTGGTTTTGGTATTTCTACATTTTATTTTATTTATTGTCTAATACAGTTATTTTTTCGTTAGGTATATACATATGTATATGGCCAAATTTGATTTACTGAAACCGGTTTGGATGAATTTTTGTGTGTATTTAGATTGTTTGAAAACCACAATATGACCTAGTAGGTGGCACTGCTATCGGTATATAGCCAATAATGTTTTCAAACAATCCAGGTACCGGTTGAAATATATACACAAAATTTCATCCAAATCGGTTTCAGTAAATAAAATTAGGTGATATACCAACAGCATTGCCACCTACCGGGTCCAATAGTTTTTCCTAACCCTTCAGGAACCCATTGAAATATACACACAAAATTTCATCCCGATCGTTCCAGCCGTTTAGAAGGAGTAGAGTGACAAACACACGTATTGTAGAATGTATGTATTAAGTAAGATATTAAACATTTGACGAATTCCTTAGTTAATACAAATATTATACATTTTATAGTACTACAACTACATGAGTATCAAAAAAACTGTTATTTACATTATCTCAATTCAGTTTATTACTCCGTTTCTTTTATTTATACCCACTCATTTGGGTAGAAAAGGTAAATACCGGGTAGATTCGGTAAATACCCGATATCTACCCCGGGTATTCACCCGCCGCCCATCTCTGCGGCAAAAGTCGTGTACCATAATCATAACGAAGAACAAAATATTAGGTTTCTTAGGTTTTTAACGAAGATTTTCGTTTCGAATCTAGCTTTTATTGGCAAATGCGTGGATGTACTGTGTGCGAAATTTTAGCTCAATTAGAATCGGGAGTTTGTTCAATACTTGCTTGTAAGATTTGACCTAAACTAATTTCACGTACCTACCTACCAACAAACACCACAACATGGAGCGAATATGAGTAATGTAAAGCACGAGTCGCACTGCTGTGTTGCATCATGCAGCATTTTGTACTACGACAGCTCTTATTCTTTTTGTTTTACACAGTAGGTATAGGTCCTACAGAGTGTCCCAGAACTACCACGCACAGTGACACCGGAGGTGGAGGTAGGTCATGTTAGGCTGGTTAATAGGCTCCTCTTGAGTTGACCTACCTCCGGTGTCACTGTGAGTTCTGGGACACCCTGTATACATGGGCACAACTTAGTAAGTGGTTGGGCAGCTGTACTAAATTAGTACGGGAGCACCTTTATGTGTGAACTCGTGACCTGTGATAAAAGTTATAAAAATTGGTAATGTGCACTCTATGATTTTTCCTGTAATCGCCGATAACATAGTTATTTACGTAAAATAAACCCATTTGAATAATTTACTGTCCCTACACGCAAAAAAATGTACGTACTATTGTACAATATCCTTATATGTACCTGGCAATATGTTATTTGATTTTCTTATAGGTATATAAGTTACTAATGTAACCTAAGAGCATTGCAATTAAAGGATATAAGAGGAAAAACATTTACGGATGTTAACTCGTTTCTCCGGGAAATCTGGATGTTAAAATTTGAATGGGTCCAATCAAAAACTTATCTAAATAAGAGTATTTAAGTATCTGGTTTGTGGGAGTTTTCATATATAAATGGAGTAGCTCCAATAATAGATTGTTTTAATTATTAAACAATTTTTTTAAAGATAATTAGAACATCAAGCGCCAGCTCTTTGGAATGGTATAATTTAAGTCTACCGTTAGTTGTGATGCGGTATATTTTAATATGACACAAGTAGGTGATATTTGGGTGGTTGTGGAATTTCCGCTCCCGGTGGAACCCTACGCTCCGGCGCGGTTCATGGCGAGCGCGATGTTTGCTCGACACACTGATGGCGCGCGATAACCACACCAGGACTTACATCTTCTGATAACAACTGTTTATTAGTGCCTCATCAAACTAACTATATGCATGGTGTGTCGTAAGTCGCTTCACATCACACCACTAACTTAACCAACCATACTACCTATGCTAGGAGGGGGCGTAAATCCAGGAAATTAGAATTCACCAAAAGTTATGGCGCGTCGCGCGAAACTTGCGACGGAAGGTAAGGCCATCGCGATACCTTTTATCTCAATTACCTACATTGAAAATACGTATACGTCTATTACCAGGCTAAACTTTGTTTAATCTGGTATCGTATACTAGGTACTGACATTGAAATAAATCAAGCACCATTTGGGCATCTGTATCTCGAGACCTATACTTAAGGGTTATGTAGACAAAATTGTACTAATTTTGATGCAAATTTAGTCCCTCAAAACTTTTATTAGTGACACCGATATTTAATGCATATGTGGAGCGCTTTCAAGAGGATACTAATTCATGGGCTTTCAATTGTATGCTAGTACGCTAGTCAATAGCTTTTTTTTGGGAACTTTTTGAGTTTTAAAATCAATTGTACTATCTTATGCCTTTAAACGAGCAATTTTTGTATTTATATACATATTTCGAAATATCGATCTAGTTAGGTCTTATCTCTGGGAAAACGCGCATTTTTAAGTTTTTATGTTTTTCCGAACAAAGCTCGGTCTCCCAGATATTGTAGTTAAACAAAACTTTTTCACTTACACGAACATTAAAATAAGATACCTACTTCGAATTTAAACTGTTGTGAGACATCCTAACATTTAATAATTTTAAAACAAGTGAGTCTAAACCGTAAAATTATTCAAAGATACCTATAATACTTGTTATATGGATCATAGAATATAGCCTGAATATTTCAATAACAGTATAATTTATAGAGGTAATGATTATGGTCATATTCAATAGTCCAGGTAACTAAAAGGACTAAAATAACTGAAATTATTGCATAAAATCCCCGATAGTGTTTAAAAAAAATTACAGTAGGTACTTAATAAATTAAACACGGTAGGTTGTTTTGTTAGCAGTCATGTCGCATAAGAAAGTCGAGGAAATGGCTCTAAATAGTTCAGTCATTGCTGGACCTAAAGGTAACATTAGAAGCAACTCTACCGAAGTAAGCTTGAGTTTTTTTTTGTTAATGTTGTCCTGAATTCCGTATCCGTCGATATGCTCAACCGTGGCTCAACCTATCACATCATATTAGAAAGGTAAGAAGCTGGTAATCACGTAAATAGAACTTCACTTTTTTACATTTTGCAGTCCCCTGATTTTATGAATTATTTCCTTATACTATCCTACATCGCAAAGATTATTTAAAAGTACAAAATAAAAATATATAAACAAAATAATATGAGAGCTCATCCATCCCTGTCCGTACCGTACGATGTGCGAGTTTCTGAAAAACTAGGAAAGTTGTGGGAGACCTCAGGAAATCTCAGACGTATACGCACCTAGCCTTCTTCCGGACCTTAACTTTTTTGGAAATTCTATAAATCAATTTTGCGTCTATATTCTACAACTATCGGGTTAGATTAGATTGGCGTACCTACCTAAATACGTACTATGTTCTAATAGACATACGCACGATAATAACTTTTTTTAAACAAAAAAATGCCTATCGAAAGATCTTCAGCCAAAGATTGAACCAGTTTAGAGTTAACCTGAAAATTCAATATAACTTATGAACATACTTGAATAAAATAGGAATTTGTAAGATATATAAAAATTGCTCACTTATTGTCTTATTTTGTGTGGATGTATTTGTATTTATACCTATATTCGGCAAGAATAATTGTGAAACTTATCCGTATGTTCTCTATTCCAAAACAATTTCAACCATATGACAATTCGCAAACGGCAATATCGCTACAGCATGGATAAATTCGCTATACGGCAGAAGCATAAGCACGGTGGACTAGGTACATATTAGGTACTCGAGCATTCACAACGCCTACGGTTAATTAAACCTTACGGCAAAACAGATCAACTTCCCTGTTATTTATGTATATGCTTATTTACTTGTAATAGACCTTTCGCCCAAGAAATGTTGTATAATCTCCGTGTTGTGTTGTGTCTCCGCCTTATATAATTTAACTGACACACTTATTGCTAGTTCACACATTTTCAATTTAAAGGACTTTAAAATCAATCAAGTACCTAATGATTTTTATTTGTATTATCCACTTTATTTCTAGTCAATTAAATGAACGCGTGTGTGAAACTGCTTATTATGGCAAATATTTATAATATGTCCATTATTGATAATTGGTTTTCTGTAAATTGATAAATGTTTTGCTCTCCCCATAACTTTATACCGTTAAATAGACCGGCAATTATCGACAGCACATATCAGTCCTAATAGTATTTTTTCTACTTATAAAAAAAATTCAGTAGCGTGTACATACCTGAATCTAAGTAACAATGTTTAATTATGTTAATTTATCTTTGGTGCAACTTTGAATCTAGTATAGCATTTTTATGATACCACTATCACTTCACAAAATCGTCAAATCTATTATCCGAGAGATAGTCAAGGAGTAGGCGCGGCGCGGGCGATGCTCTGGTCTCAGGCGCTGTGTCAGTTTTCCAGGTGTGCGAAGCTTTCCGAGGTGAGGATGTCGGAGGGGAGGGACGCGCAGGGTGCGGGCGCCGGCGCGCGCCCCGCGGCGGAGTGTGCGTGCGCGTGATTGGCTGAGCGCGCCCGCCTCACGTCGTTGTAACGTTTTTCAGCACGTAGTCGGAAAGGTTACTTAAACCTTTCGTTATTTTGTGTACTCAAAATGTAGAATTTATAATAAGTAAATGAAATGATGCTGGATTTAACCAATCGTTGTATCACTAATTCTAAATCGTTGCATAATACCAAATCATAAACTATACCTACTGGTAAAGTTGAACGATTCGTCAAATATCTAAAGATATGATAATTTAACTTTAATGCAAAAATCATTTGCGCAGATACTGATCATCATCATCATTTGTTTGCCCTTTTCCCATCACTTGGGGTCGGCGCAAAATGTTTTTTTCCTCCATACCTCTCATAGATAACGATAATAATACCCAACAATTGCAACCTACGTAAGGTAGAGGTCCGAGCCGTCCGAGTGCTGGCCAGGAACCTAGTGTCATTTGCTATTCCATTTTTAAACCCCAACGCAAAAAAGGGGATATGTTTGACGCCAATGTCTGCCTGTCGTTTTGTCTGTGACATCGTAGCTCTGCAACGGATGGACCGATTTCGATGCGGTTTTATTTTCACGTGAAAGCGTGAAGCGGTGGTTCTTGGCTATGTTTGAGAAAAGTCGAGCCAGCAGATTAAAGACTATCAGCTCTTTTCCAAAGGCATATTTGGCATAAAAATGATTTTTTTAAAGGGTTTTTTTTTTTAATTTGGCTAGTAGCATGTCGAGCACTGGAACGTTTACCTTATACAATTATTTGAAAAATTATTAAAGAAACCTGAAGTTGAAACGCCGCAAGTGTATTCCGACAAGACTTTAGCGTAACTTTTGCATAACAATAGTGTGTAAATAGATTAGGGTTAAAACTTGAAAGTGACCCAAAATATTTAGGCGCTCAAACGAAGAGAGACCGCTATAATAACCATAAATCGTAGATTTTGTAGCAATTCGGTTCAGAAACCCACAGTTTGTAGTTCATTTATTAAAACAGAGATTAAGTAACAAAATAAATAAATAAATCATAAATCTAACCCTAAATTGTAATTATTTTAACTGGAACCAGAAAAAGTCTGTACGTAGTCTATATATGGTCTATCTTTTTGCTGCGCTTGTTTTTTGTGTCTTTACCCATCAAGAGTAATATTTGTAAACATTCAATCTGGTCGAGATCTCGAATCACCCAATCTCGACTTAGATTTTAAGCGCGAGATTCCGAATCGCCAATCTTGGTTCTAGATTGCATTCCCTATTACTTGAGAAGGCTCTCCATTCTGGACGGCTGGCTAAGGCCCAACCCAGACGCAGAGGGCCCTTTCGGGTACAGAACTCCCAAGGAGTGTATGGGTATGTGGGGTTACCCTAACAGCTCGCTACAAGCTGCCCGGCATTGACTGATTGCACTGAAAAAAAAAAAAGAAACAGTGGGCGAAAGGGTTGGCATATCCCTACAATCGTAAATTAGTTATTTGTTTTATACCTATACAAGGGGGCAAAGTTGCTATTTAACCGCTCGTGTTGATATTGATACCCGAGCAAGCGAAAGATTACAAAATTGAACTACGAGCGTAGCGAGTGGTACGAAAATGAAATCTTGAGCGTTGCGAGGGTTTCAAGGCATGAGGGTTAAACAAACTTAGCCACCGAGTGAAACAACATTTTAATATTTTTCATTACACCAACGATAGTAGGTAAATATTAACTGTAAGTAAGACATTACAAATTAATTCCAATTTAACGCTATTAAATATTTATCATTCAAAATCATTACTTAAAAGTCAATTCCATCAGGCAAAATGAGGAAACACCTCAAAATTTGCATTTATTACTCTTGCCGTTCTTGAATTAGGTAGGTATCAAGAGAGCCTTTAACAGCCTTTAGCTGGTGTGGTGAAAACGAATTCGCAAAACAGGACATGTTAGAAATTAGCAACAGTGATAAAAAAATTAAATCAAGCAGATTTTGAGGAATTCTTATCGATCCAATTTTTTTACACCATCAAAAAGAAATTGCATAACGATTAACGATTGCAACCAAAATTTCCACATTTAGGACCAGCATTGTAATTATTGTTGTGTTTATTAAAGGCGTCTGTATACCCAATTAAAACTGATAACAGCAGGTAATATGAATATAGTTCACAACCTTCACTGATCATCTCTCTAGAAATTGTTTTAACAGTTATTTTATTCAACTACGCTGCACCGTCATTGCTGAAAGAGTTACGGCTGCTAATAACTAGTTCGGTGTGAAAAAAAGTGAATTCATCCGATTTCATTTCGTCTTTGAGCTAACCTATTTATCTTTGATATTTTTTAATTAAATCAAATTATCGTCGCTTTTTGTTAAAACCTCTGTAAAATTGATACGAGTACCTATTAAGCTATTAATTAGCTTAACATTAGGTACTCGTATAATAGGTACTGGCCTTCCTTCGTCACCAATGTAGATAATACACATCTAAACTCTACAGTGTCTTTATTTAGAAAGAAAATGCTATGTGATCGCACCTCGTACAATACATGATTTTTTACTCATTGTACTAAGAATAAAGCATTTTTTATACATGACTATGTTACCTATTGTTGCATTTTCATTTTATACATTTATTGGAGATTTTTTGTCATAGGTATTTACTTAAGCAGGTATCCAATATTAATCATTTTATGATTATGGATCTTAACAATAAAAAATGCTGATAACAAACTTGGTAATGCGCTCAGGCCGTTATCTTATCAATTAAAGGCTTACTTGAGACATCGATCATCGTTCTAATTGCGTACCTATTACTGTCGATACATACGTGGTTCGTGCTTTGATATTTATGCCCTCCAAACATTATTTTTCTAGTAGTAAAAGTATCAGTCATCTCTCAGAAGAATATGTTTAAAATAATTTTAATTATTGGTTTAAGTACAAAGCCACTAGCCAACTCAAAGCCAGTAGCTGTTGTACCAGATGAAATACGGCGTTTCGGGAACTAAGGATATCATTTGGCAGGATTTTTCCTTAGAACCAATGATGTATTTAAGAAATAGAGCTACCTTTGACGTAAATTCAGTTCTCAATTTTATCTTGATATTATGTCTTCATCAGTTAAGCTACTAGGCCAAGTTTGGTATCGTTTTCGTATAAATCGGGGATGCCGAATTCATTTATGGTAAAACCTTATGTACATATCTAGGTAGGTATGTTTGTTATGTTTAGATATATTTTTTATGACATGGCCAATGAGATCTGTTGGACCAGGTACGATCCGGACGGAGGGTCGCACCCCCTGTCCCTCAGCCGCCGACCCAAATCCCTCACAAACTCCCTAGCCTCCACAGTCCAAGATCCCGCGGTCTCGATTGCAACTGGGACAAAGTCGTACATTGGTTCCAGGGCGTATTTGGCATGTTTCATTTTGGCGGCATACTCCGCGGCTGTTCCAGCAGACCTGTCAGTGAGACTCAAGTGGGAAGGCGTAAATGTGCTCACGCACGTTGCATCCCACAAGAGCCATCGTCCCTTCTACCATGGAACCAATGTCAGACCATCAGGCCTCTTGCCATCCGTGCGGCACAACCCTGGAGGCTCCAAAACGCAAGGAATATTGGCCGACAGCAAAGCCCTGCGGATGACATCATTGATGGCATGATGCCTGGTAAACGGCTCGCGCACTTCATGCAGCTAAGGCCATGGTGACCGTCTTCTTCAACCATGACCTCACAAATGCACCGATGCCCTTCGCACACCTTACACCCCACATGACATTTACTTATTGGATAATATATACTAAAATTAGACCAAGCTAAGTTGGCAGCGGTTTTGATAGCCCAGACTGTGAAAGTGTTATTTTAAACGTCAAAATTCTATGAAATTATGACGTTTCAATAACACTTGCACAGTCTGGGCTATCAAAATCGCTGCCATCTTAGCTTGGTCTAAATCTAGTTATGTATTCTTTAGAACTATACTCGTAGTTCACTGTATATGGTTATCGATTATTAAATTGCATGTCTTCGTTCGATAGGTTGGCAGGGATTCGGGCACCTAGTTACTCACTAAAATTATTTAGATTAAACTAAATTGGAGTCGTAATGTAATCTTTTAGTAATAGGTATTCAGTCTACCCATATATAAATACTTATACGTACTCTTATCCGGATAGGTACCTAAGTAGCTAATCTAGTAAAACAAATGGGTGGATGGGTTTACTCGATTACAGCAAACCCATTTTAGAGCTTAAATTAAATACATATATGTACAATAAAACATTATATGGCTATTGTTATTATTAAGAATGTTCCACCAGATCCGTCAATAAATACTGTTCGGCTTGTTATGAATAAGATTTCAATCGATTTTATTAATTTTAGACTAATTTTAACCGACTTCCAAACTGGAAGAGGTAGGTTTAATGCATGACAAAACAGCGTCAGCTCATCTACCTACTTAAATCACATTTTTTAAATTTTTATCTGCTTTCAAGGAGCTCTTTCAAGTTGAAATACATGTATGTATTTCATGCATGTATATTATCTTAAATAACAAATAAATATACCTCTAAAGTGAAATAAAACTAGGTAAATACATCAGCTGCAATTGTATCGGATGGACCACGCATCCAAGCGTCTCTAGTAGTTTTATAAATTATTACAGGGTGGCAGATATACATATAATGCGCTAACCGATATAAATGGAGCTGTTTGAACCTAATATTTCTATCTATGATAATTATATGTTCTTATAAACAAAAATGAAACTTTAAAATTATAATACTTTAATTCTATAAATATCTAACACATGATGGTGTTACAACTGAAGATTATCAATAGTAATCAGGTCAGCAACAATATTTTTCCGTAGCGTCTTGAAAATACTCAGTTTTTTGGACGAGTGATGGCAGGCGCTAGTCCGTGCACAAACATGGCTTGTCTTATCTTCCCACACTTGACGCCTTCGCGATAAATATTTCAGGATAGCTCCACTCCATCTCACACTGATATATCACACTCTGTTCTATACTAACGCGATGATTCACAATACCTACGGTTTATTTGATTTTTACGTCATTTATTTTTCTTATTTACATTGCATTATTTTAGCTTCACATGCATTGCATACTTTTGAAACTTTAATTAGCGTAAGAATTACATTCAAAATTGTTATCTCCTCTCATGCATAGTTTTGATGTTGGTTTAAGCAGTCACTAGATATTCCAATCCGTGGCTTTTTTTCTACATTCGCTATTACTAAAATATTGAGTTTTTTAACAGTATCAAACATAAATCTGACTATTTACGCTTTTCGGTAAACGAGGTAGAGCACAAAAGGAAACACATAATAATCATAATCATAATAATTTATTGATAATATAAAATTACATGTTAAACACATTACACACATTTAAACATTAAACACCGTACACATTTTCGCAAAAAACGTAAAATGATAGCTCTTCTGTCTTTGGCGTTCGTTTAATCGCCGTGTAAGTGTGTAGGTGTAGGTAGGGTGTGTAACTATTGTAGTTCATTAATAGAGAAAGGACAGTTAACTCCGTTAAGACTCTTTTTAATTGGGCCGATTGTCGCCTATTACAGTAATTTCAGTTTTAGAACTGAACTCTACTCATTCTTCTTCATTCAAATGGCAAAAAACGGAACCCTTATGGATTCGTCATGTCTGTCTGTCTGTCCGTCCGTATGTCACAGCCACTTTTTTTCGAAACTATAAGAACTATATATACTATTAAAACTTGGTAAGTAGATGTATTCTGTGAACCGCATTAAGATTTTCACACAAAAATAGAAAAAAAAGCAATAAATTTTGGGGGTTCCCCATACTTAGAACTTAAACTCAAAAAAAAATTATCAAACCCATACGTGTGGGGTGTCTATGGTTTGAGGTTTCTAATATCATTTTTTTCTAAACTGAAAAGTTTGCGCGAGAGACACTTCCAAAGTGGTAAAATGTGTCCCCCCCCCTGTAACTTCTAAAATAGGAGAATGATTTAACTAAAAAAAATATATGATGTACATTACCATGCAAACTTCCACTGAAAATTGGTTTGAACGAGATATAGTAAGTAGTTTTTTTTAATACGTCATAAATCCCCTAAATACGGAACCCTTCATGGGCGAGTCCGACTCGCACTTGGCCGCTTTTTTATTCTATATTTCGTGTTTTAGTGTTTTTAGCATTAGAAAAAAGGTAAACAATCTCGACGTGTCTTTTTATTGAAAAACACTTTTGAAAAATAAGTCACGGCAAATATGTAACAATTATGAATCACATACGATTATTTACATTCTTTTCTTTAATAGTTACGGATTTTTAAAAAGCGTTTTTCAATTAAAAGACTCGCAAGATCGTCTTTTTCTAGTGCCAAAAAAAATGAACTATAGGTAATATTCCAAACACAACAAGCCAATGAACCCTACATAATTATTATTTAAATTAACATAATCCATTTAATATACATTTTCCTTAATTATAGCTACAAATTTGTTTCCAATCTGTGGTGAGATGAGATAAATCAAACGGGAAGATTGGGGGTCGCAGGCCGAGGTCGCTTGGTAATGCAACTAATGCAACATCAAAGGAAGGAGAGTTGACGAATTTGTTTCAGAAAACTCAAGTCTTACATGAATGTATTGTGCCTGAATTTAGGGCATCGATTCAGGCATTAGAAACTGAATATGTACTAGCGTGTCGATAATACAAATCATGTTAGATACAATTGATACCTAAGCGCTTAATCCAAAACTATTGTGAGGTTGTGTGACAAGCTGCTGGCTGTATAGGTACTATCTGCAAGATGACAAGATTGACAAGGCACTTGACATTCTTTAACCCTTTAACCGCCAGAGTCTGATATATAAGACATTACATATCCAGCTTATTTCGCCACAGTCTGATAAATAAGACAAAGATCTGATTTGGTTTTTACAGCACATTTATAACTCCCGTAACTATGCCAACCTTACTCTGCGTGGTACAATTACTGTCGGTGGCGACACGAGCACGCACGATAAAAAATTGCTGGCGGTTAAAAGGTTAATCGGCAAATATACAATGACTAAATAGTAACAAAACATGGATCAATTACACATTTCATAGGTTCTAACACAACTATTTTACTCGTATATAGTAGAATAAGTAAGTACCTAATCTCCGCGAATATCCTAATAATACTTTCTCTATAGTTGGAATGGTATTTGGGCGAATTGTAAATAAAGTTAAATTCCTATTTCAATTAGTCTTATTTCGATTGATTCTGTTGTGTCACCCAAATTAGTCAACTTTAATTTACCTAACTATGTAACCGATACATCTTTATTGGACAATAACATAAGTATAAAGTAACAATACAGTAACATAAAATTAAAACTACCTACAAAACTAAAACTACTACTTAAAAAAGGAAAACTATTTAAAAATCTATATCTACATTTTTTATTTACATATTTTCTATTCTACATAGCGTCATGTAGTACCCACAACAAAAGCTTGCTGATAGAGATTACTGTGAGACTAGGTCGATTTGTGTAAAGGTGTGTCCCATAATATTAATTTATTATCAATCTTCCTAGTTGGCAGTCTGAAGTAACCAATCATATTTAACTAGGTTTCTATTTATAATCATACAATTTTGGTGGAAATTTTGTAATATAACAGTTTGAGATTCGATAGCGCGTAGATATTTATTTGTTATCGCGTTATCAGAACGCAGCAGTGCCCCCTCTCCCTCCCCGCCGCCGCCCCGGGCGCGCGGCTCGCCCAGCCTTTGCCCATCATGTACGAGTATGATGTTGGTACACACGTTCTTGCTCATTTACTATCAGTATCCACATTTTGTAATATTAAGGTCTTCTAAATTACTTAACAAGTCAAATAAATCATCTGTTCAACATTAATTAGCTCTATTTTATTACTTACCGTGTAGATATGTATGTAGAGTAGATCTAGTTTACTGATATGTCGCTTAACTCAACCCCTTATAAGAAGCCAATAGAAATGATTTTAGAACATACATAACCAATGAGGTACACCTACGCCAGCCGAGTTTGGATGGGATCGAAAGTTGTAGGAGTCCAAAAATATATTTGCTGCATACAGAAGAAAGTGCCGCGGTGATTCCATTTATAAAAAACCGTCCAAGAGCATGTCGGGCTATGCTCAGTGGTTCCGTAGTTGCCTGTCCGTCACAAATAGGTGGACTTAAAAGAGATGTTTTTGCATATTCTACGGATATAATAAAGCACAACAGGGAGTATCTTCACAGCACTTAACGTACTTATTAACAAGAAGGAAAGGTACCTACCCAACTGTCCGACTTATATATATGTTAGAGAGACACGTACTTTTTTAGCTGACCAATCTATAGAAATAGGTTAAGCCAAATTCTGAAAAGTGTCTAATCTTCTAACTTCTGTAGATAGAGTTTTGTTCAAGCAAATTGGTTTTAGTCACTCATCATCAGTCAGCTCAAAAAAAAAACGTGTCTATTATTTTAGACAATTCATCATACTCATACATTCAACATACTTATATCAAAATAAATCAAATCGGAGCTCGACAGTTGGGTACCTTTCCTTCAAGGAATCTCTTATTGCAAAAACTCAAAAACGACTTAACCAATTACATATGCTCAAAATAGTTTTCAATGAAAGTCTACATTTAATTATTATTTATATATAGTAATAGACCCTATAATGGACGTGGAACCAGTAATGGGACTTAAAACCACAAATCCTCTAAAATAAGTATGTAAAAGTAGTTTATAAACACTGGCTATATTTTACCATAAATAAGAGTTATAGAGCTGTTTAAGTTTGACTTTTTATTAATTTCGGTTACTTTTTAAGAAATTGGCGCCAACCCAAAGATTGTCGTGTCACTGGAAAAAATAACCAGTAAGAATTCTTAACAACTTCGTTAAGAGAGTTGACTTCATATATTAAATTGTAATTAATTATTACTTGTTGTAAACTAGAATGTGTTTTGTTAATTGCATTTACCAGTAGATAAGGTATACAACACACTATGTTGTGACTCTAGAGATGTATAAAAAATAGTGGTATTTTGCCCAATCCCATTATAGGAGCTGTAAAACTGCATACCTCCTATGATGGGACAAGATGGGCACAGAGAGAATGGGAAGAAGAGACTGGGTGTAGACAGTCGAAGATGATGATCAAAGGGTTAGACCACAGGAGAACCAGGTATCTTTTGAAACTAGGTAAGAGCAGTCTGAGACTACTGACAGGTATCATTACGGGTCACAATACTCTCAACAGACACCTTAAGATAATGGAAATTAGTAGAGACGCCTCCTGCCCACACTGTGGTAAGGAGGAGACTAGCTTACATTTACTAGCAGAATGTACTATGTACGCGGCACCGCGATATAATACATTCGGTAGAGACACACTGAAAGAACACGAACTAAAGGACGTCGAACTCAAAGATGTCCTTCTGTTCTGCAGGAAAACAAGAAGATTCGAGGAGAATAGTGTGGGAATGCCGCCGGGACAGTAACCTGCAGCTCCAACTCCAGGGAACAGGGCTGAATGAACGCGACACGCGATCGACAGCCCGCCTGCATCCGGCCGGGCGTCTCTACACTACATCTACATCTACATGATGGGACAATTTACATAATGATGCTTGCCATGGCCAAATTTCATGTTTAAACAATACGGAAGTATAATGTAGTTACGAACTATGTCAGGAGGTCTCCTCGGACTTCGGATAAATTAATATCGTTTTTACAAAATTTTATTTGACTTGCCATGTTATAATTTGTATGTTAGTTAGTGTGGTTCAAATCTTGGAAGTTGAATTTGTGCCACTTTCGGATTTCCGATTGAGTTGAAATTTTGGATACGTATGCAAATCGGATGACAACGCAAGGAGGTGGTCATGGGAAATCTGTGATAAACGCAACCTAATTGTGTTTGGGTTTGTTAGAATTGTTTCTATGAGTATTAGTTGGCTGTGGAAAGAAAAATACATTCGTACATAAAAGCTTATACCAAAAATGACTAATAACTAGTTTTTTGCCAAAAACTTATTCCCTATTCCAATATCTTATACTTATATGGTATGTCCATTATAGGGGGCCCATTACTGGATCCACGTCCATTACCGGGGTTCCATTACTGGAGCTTTGGTGTCCATGACAGGAGAAAAAAAACATAGTTTTATTTGTTAATTATGTGGAAACTAATTGCAGTATCTTTAATACAACACGCCTGAAACATGAAAGAAGGATAGGATATTCATCTTTTAACAAGCTAAGCGGTAGAACTTTTACATGTGTCAGGGAAATATGGCAAATACTCCAAATTTCCTCTTAAATGTCCCATGACTGGTGCCGTTTATATTAAATCTTTATTGCACATAAGAAAACACACCACCTGTTCAACATTACCACGATTGCAAGGGACCAATTAAGTGTCTGTGGACCAAGAGGGCGAGGGAAAAACATACCCGATACAAACTTTCAACTCCTTTTAACCCTTTTAAGGGATGAATTTTTAAAAGCTCTGTTATCATTATATATATCTTTAGTTTTCAATGTCTTTTTACGAAGTTTCCAGTAGGTACCTAGCTCAAAATAAAACTTGTACCACATAAATATGCAAGTTTACAGTTCTCAACCAAAACACTTACATATTACATGGCCTGGTGTGTACCTATTTGAGCCCTCACCACGCGGGTAAATAGTCGTGCCTAATCCAGAACACACGAAAAGTACTTATTCCGTAAGCGGTAGCTGTAAAATGTACAAATTCACACAATCTCATACCGAACATTATGAGCAAATTATTCATGTACTAACATCTTGTAAAATATTTCTTGAGAGAACCAACCAATTCCTCGTGGAAATACGATCAGAAATATAGGTAGCAACTTTTATTGTTTGTTATATGTTATATTATATCACGGGGGTAGAGCAATGACCCTTCATATAGATTTATCGCAGGTTTCTTTAGATATGCAAAACGTTATCTCGTTTATCTTAACTATGCGCTAATGTGAGACCGGTTATCTTAAACTTTTGATAATCGTATCTAACAGATACAGCCTAGTCGAACGGCCGTAGCACCCCGCAACGCGCGCAAGCGAGCCCTTCCATTATTGCTTTTTACTACAGCTAGAAAGTACTTGCAACAGTTACAAGTATGTCGATAGTCCTAAACAATAAGATCGTAAAACACGTGAATGTACTCGCAATAAGTCATCGCTGAATCACCTATGTTGTTTCGAGAAGTAGAAGTGGAGCAAAATAAATGCGTGCGCACCCACAAGTGAGTAAACTATTTGAAGTTAGGTGCCGTTTGCTAAACGATGTCAAAATGCGAACGCAGGATGGGTCATGCCAAATCAATTTAGTGTTTGGAACTATTAAACTACGTCAAAGATTATTGCGGCTTTTTAAACTCTCTTTACTGTCGAGTGAGAGCTCTGTTATAGCGAGCGAATGGTCCGCCTGACTACCTTCGAAGAAAAAAAAAACTTACTACTTTATTATCAATATCTATACCTAATATTATTGTTTCCTACTAACTTAATATAACAAAGTAAAGAGTATTCTAGTTTATTTTAGCATGGCGCTCATATATGTGTGATGAGTGTTGTGCAAGTGAGGGTTCTAGCATTGCGGACGCGCCGCCGCCGCTCCGCTTTAGGTGTGTTCGCGAGTGACGTGATAAGGTAAGCAAACAGCGCCGACAGCAAATATTTGTAGGGGCCGTCGCCCCCGCCGCACCCTGCACCTCCTACATCGTCCTAGGTCTCCCTCGACACCAGGACCACGAATCCAAGCTAAATACCCTGTTATTGTTGCAGCAACATCGCGTCACTATGAGTCTAGTAGGGTGACGCTGGTGGCGCATCGCCGTATCTCCGTATCCCAAGATATCGCGATAGCATCCCTGATACCGAGTAATTATCAGATAGAGACCTACAGATTTGATTAGGAGTACTCGTATCTGCACCGTCCGTCTCATTACACTTAACACGGCGCTCGCGTATACCCACTGTTAAGATAAACCATCAGGAAAAAGTTAAAATAGGTAGTATATACATCTATGCATACTCCTGCCGATCTAGTAGTTAAATTTATATTATGAATGTGGAGCCCGTGTCAAGGGTAGTTTAGAAACAACTCCATTAGCGAAGTGTCAGTGCAGTGGTAAAGTGTATTGTGGCTTTAGAGTGGCCGTTTGCGTCACCGGGCGGCGGCCGACGCGCGCCTAATCCTTGGCGCGGATCTGATAGCTAAACACATCGACGGATTATTGATGGGCGCCGCTCACCTTCATCGCGATCTTATCAGTTGTTTTTTGTCGAATGTTTTCCGTGAAAAGCTAATAAAACGCAAGTGGCGGCGGATGCGCGGTGAGGGAGGGGCGGGCGTCGCACGTGACGCGCGATGGCCGCTGATAAGCCGGCGCCATATTGTTTCAGTTAGCCCCCTGCACCCGCCCGCACCGCTTAACTAGCTTAGCCTGAAATGAACACGTTTGCATGACAGTGCCTCATATAAGTATGTACGTCTATTGTACTCTTCGTCTGAATCACGCGCTGTAACTGTGATAGATAAGCCATAAAAAACAATTCAGCTTGTCACTCCTGCACGTAGTACGTACATATATGTTTTGCTCGACATACACATTCCTTGTATGATCTACCTAAATCATATAAATTCAGCTAGAAATTGACCTTGCATATTATATGACTATATGAGTACTAATTAACTAATGTAGCCCAGGCTCAAACTTCCCCATAAAACTAACAGCGTTAATTGTTGCGCTTGATTGCCAAGGAAATTTGTTCAACGCATATCGCAAATCGCAAGCCCTATCTCTGAATCGACGACCCAAGTCTTTGACAAATTCCGCTACCGCGGACTAGTCGAAAATTGGCTCCTAATTGGCGTGCTTCTATTTAGGCATAAGTAATATCCAGAAATGGATGATACGGCCGTGCCTCTTTGTTTTGCTCGACTTGGCGGGGGCACTACCGTGCCCCCAGATACACCGCAGACAACCTAGCAGCAGAAATTGTGACCATATGAGACGGGGCACAAGTGCTGACACACGTAGCGTCCCTCTATCAAGGAACCAATGTAATTTCGTCAATCATCTGGCTTTTGGCCATCCGAACGGGACTAAACTAACTGGATCAAGGCTAAAGGACATAGGGTACGTTCGCTGAGATAAAAACCGACGAACGAAACGACAAACAATCTCATTAGACAATGGCGTGGTGACCAGAAAAACTTCCAGCATTTTATTGGCAACTACCATACTGGTGACCATTTTCCTGAACCACCTCGACCACACCTTACAACCTAACCGTGACGCAACCGCGATCCTCAACAGGTCGTTATCCTGCAGTGCGCCTAACTAGAGAGAAGGTTGTGCGTGCAGTTTCGCTCCTAATTCCAACCTCTAGATTTGGTTAGCAGTAATCTCAGTAATTATCTACAGTAAGTAGATAACAGACAGCAGTAACTGCCCTGTACGTCTGCGTGGAAAATAATAATGTTTTTCATGAGCACATGTGGAATAGTTAAGCCCGTCACAGAGGGGTTTCACTTGTTTAACAAGGGTGCTAAATTGTTTACTTCTCCTGCTAATAATGTGTTGACATTTGAGCAAGCAAAATACTCCAATTGAAGGATAAGCGTACTGAGTACCTACAAGTGGTATTAGGACTTCAAGTAGACGAAAACTAAAGCTGGATCAAACAAGTCCTATGACCCTATTTAACGGTGCAAGGGTTTCAAAGTCAATTCAAAGGTGTTTTTTTTTTCAGTTTTTCGTAAATAAGTTGTAATTTACAACTTATTTACTTATTGTTTATTTACTTATTTAAATAGGGTCATTGGACTTGTTTGATCCAGCTTTAGTTTTCGTCTACTTGACGTCCTAATACCACTTGTAAATGGCAGCCCATAGCGAAGGATAATATTATACGTTTAAAATTTTACAGGTTGGGCCAAACCTCGACGTCCAAAATTTTTTTTTGATTCCTCACATCATGGGCTATCAGAAACCTCATGTATGTTAGCCGATTTTTCGTAGTTTTCGAATTATGAATTTTTGAACTTTTAAATTTGTTAAGAAATTCCGGGATGAACCAATTAATTTATTTATAAAAAACTATTGAACTTTTTTGAATGTTTCTTTTTGTAACATAATCCTTTATAAACGGCGCAGTTGCTAAAAAAATGAGCATCCTCACTTGACTGCGAGTTGGAAAAAAAAGACAAAAGTCAAAGTTTTACGTTCAAGCATGTCAAGTTTAGATTTTGTGCTTACCTAAATAAATAAAATACAAGCGATTTCAAGGACTTTTGGTTACTTTAGAAACTGCTAGACCAGTGGTTCCTAACCTTTTCAGTCCGGTCACCCCTGTGACTAACTAGGGAACCTGATTTTACCCCTCCTCTCAATGGTAATAAAAAATAAAACGTGTACGTTTGTTGTATTTTTATATTAGGTTAGCTTATTTACCCCCGTAAAATACCAGTTTTACCCCCACGGGGGTAATTACCCCCAGATTAGGAACCACTGTGCTAGACCCTAAGTTTTTTTAAAAGGTCAAAAAAGTGACACATAATAGTCATAATTTGTCATGCCTGAACGTAAAATTTTGACTTTAGTCTTCTTTTTTTCCAACTCGCAGCCAAGTGAGGATGCTGATTTTTTTAAATAATTACGCCGTTTGTAAAGGATTATGTTATGTACAAAAAGAAACATTACAAAAAAATCAATAGTTTTTTTAGTGTATTTTATAAATTAATTGGTCCGCCCGGGAACTTCTTAACAGAAGTTAAAAGTTCAAAAATTCATAACTCGAAAACTACGAAAAATCGGCTAACATACATGGGGTATATTCTGATAGCCCACGATCTAAAAAAAAATTTGGACGTCTATGTTTGGACCAACCTGTATAAAATATCCTACATAATAGATATAGGTTCACAATTTTTCGGGAAGATCAATATTGAAAAATATATTAATGGGAGAATTCAAGAGTTATATTTACGAAAAAGTAAAAAAGGGGACCTTAGAATTTATTACAATTATTTTTTGTAGCGTGGAAACTATAGCCCAAGCCCTCTCGCGCATGAGAGGAGGCCTGTGCCCAGCAGTGGGACGCATATAGGCTCACATTATTATTATTATTATTATTTTTTGTAGAAAATTTTATGTGCATTACTTATGTAAAAGAACAGTATTTTTGCTATGGGCCACCGTCTACGAGTTATTTACGAAAACCAATAAAAAGGAACATATGATCCCCGCCCTACCCGTTAGCTTCACCCCATCGGTACTTTTAGTCTGTTATTTAACACGCCATTACCTACAACTACATATGCCAAAACTCGCTTATATCCAGTTTTTTCCCCTATATTTCTTTCGTTTGGTGGCCTAATTGGCATTTGATGATAAATATACGGTTGGCAACGGCCTTCTGGTTACTAATTCTCATCAGCGTGGTTACTAATTCTTTGAATACCTGGTTTTCAAAAAGTTTGGTGGTCCGCAATCCGCAAAAATAATAATATGTTCAATATATTGAGTGTAGTTATTTAATTGAAAGCATTGCTAACATAATATTTACACGGTGTAACATAAAGAAGGGGTGGCTAATGTTGGCATCAGCTAAAATGTATATTTTTTATTTACTTATAAATACCAATCGTAAGGAAATAGGTAACGGTTTCTCTCTACTAAGTTAATGCCAGCAAAAGCCACTTCTTTGACATACAACTCATTCAAATTACCTAAATCAAATGTCAGTATAAATTTCATTTAACGTCATAATATATAATATTGATATTCTTCTTTACCATGCAGTTTCTTACTACACAAATAAAATACAAACGAGTTACATCAACAATATAAGGAACTATTTCATGAGGCACAGTCAAGACACTTTAGAGAGGTTATAATCAGATCTACCTATCATCTAAGTCATATGTTTGCAGCCTTTGTTTAAGACCTAACTATTCATGTTTTCGAAAAAATTGATATTTGTGTTATTGAAATCCTTAACAGCCGGTTAACAGTGTTACGGTCAATGTACCATTTCGTACCTTTTCACAGTGACAAACATGATTTTGTAGCGTACAATCTAAAAGGCACTGAAGGTGAGTAAATCCTGACAAATATAATAATGTAATGACGTAATAACATGTTAAAATTATCGGGGTTACTATAGTTCGTGCATTCTTATTTGCATTATTTGACACATTATGACTGACGTTTATAGAGATGTAACTAACCCAAATCGATTGTCACAGCAAGCGATTACGATTGGATGGCACCTAGACTGAGGTATCGAATTGTGACGTTTAATGAATTTTTATTTGAGATTTAAATAAAGATAGCATTATATGGTTAATAAATAATAATAAGAAGATATACTTATTAATAAATTTAATAATGCTTTGTTATAAATATCTAATAACTATTGTAATATGAATGATTTATAACAAAATTTACCTAGACATAATAATGTTTAAAAATTTTACGTGTAAAATGTATATTTTATGAATAAAACATTGAATTGAATTGTTGCGACCTAAAATGAAAAATGTATATCGATTTACTTAGACGACTACCGATTCATAACGGTGGTGTCCGGCCAACCCTAAATTAAAAAAAAAGACGTAGAACGTAAACGTTCTTCCTTTGTGATTTCGATGTGCAAGACATTTTACGTTGTATTGCCGTTGTGAGTGCAAATATAATGCAAAAATAATGCAAATACGAATAATCCGACTATAATACATATGTCACATTTTCAAGCTAAAGGTATCACATTGTAGGTTGGCAATAAGGGCGAGACCACTCCGTTCCGGGTTTAGCTAGACAATCTAGCTATGTGAAATTTATCAATGAGGGTAGAAATTCCTTGAAACGGACTTTAGATTACTTTAGGGGTTCCCAATCATTTTCAGTCCGCGGCGCCCTAATCTAGCTATATTTCTTCCAAATAGATACATACTGCCCTGCTAAGTTAAAAGGCCGTATTTTCATATAGTGTTCTTTGAAAATACGGCCTTTTACCTTAGGAGGGCAGCATAGGTAACATGGTGAGGAAGTTTGCCTCACGGCGCCCCGCTTTACTGTCTAACGGTGCGCAGTTTGGGAACCCCTGGATTACGTGTTGTACTCCTACTTTATGGCAGTAACACCTTATTACCAAGCGACATTAAGTTACTCATTGCTTAACGGCATATTCTGACAACGATTAAAGTGCGTCATTAGATATTCAACTTGTCTGCCCGTAACTATATTACTGAGCATGAAAATCCATTACCTACATTGTACCATTATACCGTCCACTTTGGCCCTGGAGGGTAATTGTGCCATTGTCCCCATGAAAAATCATATAAAAATTATACATAATGAGAAAAAAGGGCAGTCAGATATTAATAGATTGTTTGACGGTATACTTAGGTACACAGAGCCATTTTGCTCTTGATGAATGTTTGATCAGTGACTACCTTTATCCTGCAGGGCAAAGTTGGTAATTCTCATTCACTGTATCTATTGTATTTACCGGCACACAAAAACTCGTATAAAATATAGGGAAGGAACGTTTAAACATAGGTACAATATGTGTATTTACAGTGGATGTTCACGAATTCATGTCTACGACATTGATCTCCATTACTTGATGAGGGTTCAAAAACGTTGCTTAGGTATACACAATCCATCTTCATTTATACAAGTATCAGTCGAATTAGAGACTATCTTACCATTTCTACAATGCTTAAGTGTAATAAATTTAAGGAATGTTTAACAAAGTCATGGAGTTTGGAGTTATACTACAACAATAAGTTGGTAATATAAAACATGACGATAGCCTCCTCTCGGCGTTTCACACGCACAGGTAGGGCGGGATGCTGCGCCCTCTAGCGCATGTGGAAGGAATGCTTCAGACAGTCTTACTCGTACTATTTAGTACGAGTTTAATATTTGGTAACAAAAATAAACACAAACAATTAAACTAAATGTGACGCTCAGTATTTTAACTTAAATTCGTCTCACTTATGTTGACAGGTGTCAGTAATTATCTTTTATAAATGTAATTGCAGTTACAAATATATCAACTTAATAATCTACATAGGTAAACTAAGTAAATAATGATTACATCACACCGGATTACATAAACTGTGATCTTCAATCTGGCGGATCATTTTATTCTTAGACATTTAGATAAAACTATATAGGTAAATACATATGTATATTTTAAGTTTAAGACTTGTGCACATAACGTGTCTAGCAAATTTTCCTCGAATACGGAAGATGTAGGTAAATATTATTTACAAAATTATAATATCCGACTGTACACATTGAATATTTGGTCAACTAGCTACGACTCTTTGGTCGAACTCGCTCACATTCCTAACCTACACTATTTTACTAAATAAAGTAATTGCTTAACTAAGTGAGATTCTATATTATTATTCTCAACGTTTAAAATATATTATTTTACGCAAGGAGTCGGTGAGTCTTCCTAGCTAACTCCAGTTTGTTTGTTCCGCCGTAGTGTCACGTTGATGACATATTAATGAATCGCTACTTATACGTATAACAACAGCAAATATTTATGACATTATACTTTTGTACCCTGATTTGAGTTCAGCACAGGTCGGTTTTTTAACCAAAGTCACCGAAACTCATTATTTATTTGAACGATCACGCAAACACCATTGATAGATTTCCGTAGTCGTCGTCGCGTTCCCCGAAAGGTTGGCCTCGAGCGACTCGTCGGAGGTGTCAGGATTCGCAGAGGACGAGCTCAGCTGCCGATGGAGACGACGGTGGGTCGTTCTAGGCGATCGGCTCCGTCGGGCGCGCGTCGGAACTCGTCCTCGTAGTGCTGCGCGTGCACGTGGTGCAGCAGCGTGGGCGCGTGCGCGTGGTGCGCCAGCGCGCCGCCGTGCGCCGGCGGCGGCTCCTCCCGCTTCAGCTGCTGCTGCACGTAGTAGCCCAGGGACAGCCCTCGACTGCTCTCGCCCACGGACGACGCCACCGTTGCCCCCGCGTCCACTGCACAATTGCACACAAACAAGCATTAGCTTTATTTTTCCTACCCATCATAATTAGGTATTGCTTACCTAAATAAGTTGGTTAGTTAATTTTTCTCAAAAATGGACGGCAAAGTCGACGTTGCCGGTTAAAAAATAGGTCGCGAAGTGCGTAGTTTGTGGTCATTCAAAAAATCAAAAAGTTAATAACATTGCAGTCTCGATTTCGGGACTGCAATGTTGCATACAAATTCAATTATTTAACGAGTTCCAAACTTTTTAAAACTTTAAATGGCCATATCAAATGAAGGCATAGGTCCATTAAACAGCCAAACACATGATCAGCACTTATTATTATAATGTTGGTACCGCGACTATTTAGGTGTGTCAAATACGTTGGCGTATTTTCAGCAGAAAAATACACGTATTAATTTTTAAGGCGGCAAGCAAATCTTTTTACTTTATTCTGTGAAAATTAGAACGTTGCTTCTGTAAAATATTTCTATTTCTTGCACCATTTTTGAGAAAAGCACTATATATGACTCGGCTGGAAGGCTACTTGCTGGCTTCGGATTCAATTAAACGGACTCCCAAGGTCGTCCGTTTAAAACGAATCCTCAGCCTGCAAGTAGCTACTTCCGAACCTCGACAATAATGTACTATTACAGTACCGACGCAAAGGGACTGTAAAATTAAAAACAAAAGTTTAAGACGGCCTCCTATCAGCCCTCGGTAGTGTCCCTGCCTACAAAGCCGGAAGTAGTAGTAGTAGTAGTAAAACACTTTATTGTACAAAAATCAGAACACAACAGGAAAAATAACATTCGTCATTAGTACAAAGGCGAACTGAAGTCCCCGGTTCGAATCCTAGTAAGGGCATTATTTGTGTGTTTGTCACAAATATTTGTTTTTATATATAAGTAATAAAACTATATATTATATACAGAGTGATTTTGCTATATTTGACCATACTATGAGGGTTGATAACCTATGTACAGTAGGTCATACTAAACAATTTTTACCGTGGGCCAACCTCGAACACGCAAAAATAATATTAAAGATATATTAATGTTTTCTAAGGAACAACAGTTGTTGAAGTGTTTCTTTTGAAACACACGTCTGACAGCAGTTTTATATCTAGTTTAATTTTATATGAGGTGGACCTTGTATTTTAAGTGTATTAATGAGGACTACATGTGTATGAAAAGGCGATTTCCCGCGAATCCTCCACTTTCGTTTGTAACAAACACGAAATAAAGGTACTGGAAGCTCACATATTTTGCTCATCATCATATCAGCTAAAATAGTAGGTAGGTATTGATTGTTAGCATTGTTACTTAGCTGACCTAGGTTCGTCATGCTTTTGTTTTATTTATACTACAGGGCGAATACTAGAAATGAGTCAGAATGGTGAAGTACGAGTACCTATGTAATTTAAATACATAGTTAAAATTGTATAAAAGTTGCACTGAATTAAAACATAATTATATTTACATCGGTAACATAAGATACTTGTTAAAAAAAATCGTGACCCTCGTAAAACATACTCAAGTACCTATATATTTTTTTCCGCTTGTCTTTCGGTTTTAGAAATTACATAAATGGTTATATATATTCAGGGCTGCCAGTACATAATTTTTGATTATACGATCCAGTGCTGGCAATTATACGAAATCCGATTGCATTATACAAGAACACAATAAAAAAAAACGATTAATATTAAATCGATATTTTAAAAACTGGGGTCTTACCGCGAAAACCGAAATTCGCAAATTGCGGGGGTCTTTCTCTTTTACTCCAGTAAAGGCGTAATAAGAGTGACAAAGAGGGACGCCCGCAATTTGCGATCTTCGATTTTCGCAATTATAGCACTGATGTTGACGTACGGTTCCATTAAATTGTATAACAGTATTGACACACTGAGTTTTTTGAAGTATTGTCAGTAGTTTGACATCGGTGTTTCTTTTTACGTATCCAATTATACCGATTGACTACCTATACATAATAGATACGAAAAAAAATCCATTATACGAATTTCGTATCCAATTCTACGATCTGGCAGCCCTGGTTATATTGTACTGCGGGCTCAGCACGGTTCCATTTTTATCGACTATCACTATGGCCGTCACTTTCGCAATTACATACTTGTTAGAACGTGACAGGCATGGTGACAAACGATAAAAATGCGACCGTGCTACTAGGGCTAATCTGAGTATTGTTGATGAATACTTACAGAGATTTTCCATTTTGACCGCAGTTGAATGCGAGTGTTGGGTTAAGTTTTTCAAGCTGCGCTCCGCTTTCAGGCTGTTCTTAGGCTTCCGCTTTCTCGTCTGAAATACGGTAAAAACAGTATGTCAGAATAGTATGATTTCTTTTCCAAAATTGTGTTTTAGCTGCACACAATGTAAAAATACGGTAAGGACCGTGATACTGCAACTGCATTAGTTTCGCCGCATGCGATTGTCCGAGCGTATCCGGGTGTCGTATTTGTATGCATGCGAATTTAAGCAATTACCTACTCGCCACATGCAAACAATTACCTACGCTTACTGTAACCTTACGTTAGGATGCGGCGGCACTAAAGTTATTAAGCAGTTTAAGTATGTATGTAGTTATACAAATATGTACTTAGTATCTAAACTCTCGCTCTCCTTCTGATGGTAGGTCAACGAAATATTTGATAGTCAGCCTTAATTATTACTATAATTACCTACCCTTATTTTTTACTCTTACATCACAATTTCACAATTTAATAATCACAATTTTTGGAAAACCTACAAGTTACATCAAAAAGTTGCATGTTAAGCAGCCAACAGTTGGCTGCTTAACTTGCAACTTTTTGGCAGCCAATAGTTACTATTGCGGGACTAATGGTAGTTTGGTAATGCTTGTCCAAAAATTGTCCCGGTGGCATATGTCATATTTGAGTTGTTGGAATTTCGATTTTATTTCAATTAATCGAATTTCAGATCTAAATTACTTAAATTGTCGGGAAGCCGGTTCCTCCCACTTGAAGAGATAAATAAATGAAAATGGACAGCTACCTGTATGGAGTCTTTCTTCATAGCCATAGGACGGTTGATGTTGTGTAGCTTGTAATAGAGGCCGCAGGCGTTGCACACGGTCTCGCCGTGCGCGTTGCGGCGCCACAGGGACGTCATGGTCGTGCGGCAGTTGCTGCACGACAGGCCAGGCCTCTTCGTTCCCATCTGTACATTCACATGTCCATGTTGTTATCTTACTACTACATTAGGTACATACTACTAAACTTTAATGGCTATCGGCTGTTTGTGTCCATTTGGAGGCCTAGCCAAGTAACGATCGTTTATGGAAAACGCTAAATGAGAGTTAAATAATGAATGGAAATGGTCACGTCGGTTTTTCGTTTCATCTGTCATCCCGATATATTATTACTTTTTGATTGGCATTTGTCGATATACATACGAAGTCTTGGCAAAAAGCCGGGACAACGCTTTGAACATGACTTACGATTGTCATCTTGGCTACGGTCCCTGTTCTCTCTCTACATCTGACGGCACCTATATTAACTAGGTATATAGTCAAAGCGATATCCATTAAAAGTTAGATAGTATGTACTGGTTAGTATTTTTGTGTAGGAAAATATGTTTCTGATTTTTAATGAGTAGTATACAAAAACTTATATTAAATTTTATTATTTCATGCGTGATGATTAAAGCCTGGTAGAGAAGAGACAGCAACATGTGTTAAAAAGCCAATGCATTATATTGCGGGATCGGATGCAAGGATTGGACGGATCGAGATTAGGGGAGGACGTACCCCTTTCTTCGTTTTGTAGTCAGAGGGGGAAGGGCCGGCGTGCGACGACGCACACAGCGGCGCAGGCGCGGGCATAGAGTGCGCGTGCGGCGACGCGACGCCGTTATACAGGAAGCCTTTGTAGAAATCCGCGCCCGGCGGGGTCCCCTCCGCGGCCACTGCAACTAATACAACTGTCACTACGAGTCGGGGAAGTGGACGCTCGACGGGGCGCGGATTTCAGACGGGCGTGGGGCGATAGCGGTGGCGGTGTGAAAGGTGGCGCGGGGCGAGTGTTAGCTGTGTCGAGCGGAGGAATGTCTGCGTACGTCGTTAGCGGGCGCGGGCACGGCGTGCGCCGCGTGCCGCTGACGTACCAGCCGGCGGGGCTGCTTGGGCGGCCGGTTCATGCCGTTCATCTTGTTGTAGAGGCCGCACGCGTTGCACAAGTAGTGGCCGGTGCCGTCGCGCCGCCACAGCGGCGTGTCGATGGCGCCGCAGTTCACGCACTCGCGCCCCTCCGTGAAAATCTCCGCCATTTCGACTGCGCCAACACACCTTACGTTAGCTCACCACACACCAATCCCTCACTCACTCAATTAGAAAAATTATCCACGTCAGCCGAGCGTCCATTTTGAAATACTTTGTGCATATGTTAGTTAATACATAATAATAGTATTCCAAATCGGCATTTATCATTATTCGGCCTTCAGATTATGTAGCAGGAATAAGGCAACACGGTACAAATATGACTGTTAAATTCTCTTTGTCAATCTCGCAAAAAATTACTAATAAAAACCTAATTACTTAATTAATAAGGCTGTGGCGTGGACCACGCATTTTTCATATATTTTTTGTCATATAAATCTCGGAAGAAATTTTCGCCAATTCAATGAATCAATCAACAAAAGCCGAAGCAAAGCGTGGCGTGGATCGTTTTCGTCCTTGGCAATGACTTTGTTCAGATCGATTCATTGATCGCTAATACAAATCGCTGAGTCGCCGCGGCCGCGCCGCGGGCTGCCGGCGACGCCGCACGCTGCGAGAGCACGTCGCGTCAAGGTCGCGCCTGCCTCAACGTGTGCGCGCGTGACTCTTTATTTTATTATTTTTAACGATAATTCATACTAAGTATCCTCTCGCATGTATTATTATTTCTAGTGGCCGGAAGGACTAGAGTGACATGAACTTCCAGGAATAACGTGAGGCTGTGTAGATCGTATAGTTATATCAAGTCTGCATTCATCAGGCTAATTTCCTAGAGTCAAATCAGCTTCTATTTATGAAATGCCATTAATATGTGCTATATATGAGGTTACTACCTATTTAGATTTTAGATGCAGTATTTATTTCATAGGTAAACCTAGCTACTCATAAATTAAACAAAGTTAGTTAGTAGGTACCTAATAGTTTTATTCGTAAACGTGGAATGTGCCCGTTATGTATACCTACTTAGATTTTAACATGTATTTTATCATCGTATTATATGTAGGTAGGTACTTATAATGTATTGTACCTGTAATACCTAACCTTACAAATCGAAAGGGTAAAGTCTATCTTGTCCATTATTAATTATTATCTATGTATGTACTTAATAAGTAATAACCTAACTGGTACTGATAAAATTTATGAATAAAAAATATGTCTTTTTTTCCATCGAAAATCTTAACAGCCTAAACACACAAACATGAACCGTTGGGATACAATTACACGAGTGTGCAGGACACTGGTCTGGTCGCAGAGATTTTAACCGGAATGGGTTCTGGCGGTTCCAATTACTCATAATAGCGTTGGCAGTTGAGTGCTGGGCGAATGTGGTTGTCATTAGGCGTATTATGTTATTGAGTGGTGTAACGGGAACCGAGGCCATGTGCGTCGACGCCCGGCTCGCGCTCACGCTCATCATCGTCCCAAATCTGCACATTCTACTGACTTTTACACATAGTTAACCTAGCCATAAATACTCAAATCAATTGATTATGTATTGTATAGTCAATATTGAATTACCCTAGGCTGTAAATTTAAGTAATTACTACCTACCTATTGACGTTAGTTTGTGTTGTCGCTTTACTTAGCTAGCCAACGAAGTAGAACAGAAGTTAGTGCATTGTCTGTCGACGGGCGCGTGCGGTGCGGGTTACGTCATGGTTCAACTATGCAACAAACATCATTAAGGGAGCTTTCTTTTCGTAAATCCCTAAGAAAGAATATTATGAGTAATCCGGACTACTCGTCCCGGTACAGATAAGAAGTGCAACACATTCGAGACAGTATTAGTAAGCAAATATGCGGAGACGAAATGTAGATATCGTGTGCCAGTTTGTTCTGTGTTGGCTGGTCTGTTTGCAGCGCCGGCCCTCGGGGCTCGGGTCGGGCCGCTCGGCCGGACGCGGGCGATGTTTGCGCGCGGCACGTGCCTTATCCGATACCATTTACGGAATGCGATTTTAATGCGCTTAAAAGGGAACGACTTTATTTTAAAAGGAGACAACGTTTTTTGTCGGGACCTATGCAAACACGCGGCTCGTTCGTTACTTGTCTGATGCAACATACATGGTGCTTTGTTTTAATTTATTTTTATGAACGTTGGTCCTTTGCTTCGCTTAGTTGATAATAATACAACACTATCAACACCGCTCACTATATCTCCAGAGAAATTATCTACCGTAAGACTTTATAGTCTTACGGTCTTATTTTGTTATTTTATTATTAAAATAACAAAATAAGTAACTATCAAACAGAAGGTATTAATATTTGGTATACCTGGGAAGTAATCGATATTTATCTAAGTAGGTACATGTTATTTTGACGCCAAAATATAAGCCCAGCTATCACACTATTGTTATCATACTAGCCCGTCCGCAGTGATTATCCACCCTCAAACTACAAACCCTTATTTCAAAACTTTTAAAGAATAAGATATGTTACAATTTAAGTATGTTATATTCTAGTTAAAGTAGGTAATTAAAAAATATTGTATTAAAATCTACCAAAAAGGCAACCAACATATCACGTATTGAAAATGCATGAAAATGCATGAGATGCATGATTGTGAAACTTTATGGAAACAATAATTAATTTAATATGTCATTAATAAATCAGAAATAATCTCGGTAAGTAGGTACCTAAATACCTATTATATCGCGTACCGTAAGCGACAATAATATTTATTGCGTACCGAAAAACAAAAAAACATGAAAGGATCACTCTTAAAGTTTGAATAAGGTTAAGTGTCGCTCGTCAACATTTTTATGTAAATAAAAAATTACAAGTGTGGGTTTCGATCGCAAAAAGGAGGAGGCTTGTAAAGTTACGACAAATCTATTTATATCTACTATCTATTTATAAACCGTCAAACAAATTAACTAATATTATCTTAGTATATTGTTCAAAGTTGTACCTAATAAATAAGTCAAGTAAACAAACTTAACGTTTGGTCATTAGAGTACTTTAGTAACTCAGTAGAACTTAGCTACTTTTACTGTCATCCTCATAATCTGTGTGCGCAGGGATAACTTACAAAACAGCTCATAGTAAGTAAGTTGGCTTGGGATTTTATTGTTGTTGTTGCTTTATGTTTGTTGGTATTTATTGAATGACCTATGATATATAGTAATTCTCATCTAAATGAGTGTGTAGGTAAACGCTATAAGACCACTTCAGCCCTAAAATAATATTGATGTCGGTATGTACGTAGTAATTAACATGCTAATAATGCGAACTATACCCACAATGAACAGAGTATAACCTGTATAAGTAACCGGGAAAATATTTGTTTTTATTACTACATCACATTTTGAAATTAGGTTAGGTTAGTCGGTAGGTAAGTAGTAGGTAGGTAGTAGGTCGTAGGTCGGTAGGTATTAGGTAGGTAAATCGGTTTTTAGAGCATACTTTACAGAGGTAGCTAATATCACCGCCTTACCTCCCCTTGATATACCGCTTAGTGGCTGTAAGATAGTTACCTAATTTAAATTCGATCCTGCCAGAGGTAATTAAACAACTTGAGTTAAAATTGTTTAAAACTACAACTATGTACCTAATTATAATTAATAAGTTTCACATTGAAAAACACTGCCCTTATCACAAATTTTGTTTATCACAATGACAATACATCTCCACTGTTATTTAGAGAAGAACATTTTATAGTTTTGACAGTCGACCGGGGTTATCGCAACGACCCGCAGCAAAAAATAAACACACTAGCTCAAAGAAACGAGTGCTCGCTCAGTATACTGGAATTGGATGGTTGTAGCACGTTGTAGTATAGCTACGAGTGTAATTCACAAAACATATAATGTAGACGCTGCTAAACCCTATTGTAACTGTAGCTCAAGAGTTGTAACAAGCACATGTAATCAGAGAGCCCACTTATTCTGGTTTGTCAGAGGCGAAGCTCCCTGCTCCCGAGCCATCCCGGGCCAAGCACACTCGCACGCGCCGCCATGTAGATACATCCTGCCCAACCTCCATCACATCCCACTTTTATCATGTTGTTATGTCTTAAAATAACAATAACTGAAACTTTTTGTTTATTTGTCCTAATAAATGTGTCATCATCATAATAGTTTTTTTTTCTAAAATGTACTCTTTGCCTTATTTTATTTAGTTACTTTGTTTACTTTTTAGTCCATTAGAAGTGAAGTCCAAATTAATTACCAGTACCTTACCTACCAAATGATAGATTTTTATACATGTTTACCGACCTATGGAGGTCGCAACTTGTTCACAAATCATAGGGTTCAGTACTTGTATGATTATTGTGCGTACGAGTAGGTAAGTACAATGTTCATACTTTGATTGATAAATAGGTTGAAAATAATTACTAATTTACCTAGTTGATTGAAGAATTGATCTTGTGTATTAAACATTTTCAAAGAATATTTTTTTTTACTCAGACAATGTCTTTATCAAGGTTCATCTACGAAACTATTCCACCTCAGTCACGTTGTTCTAATTGGAAGTCCATTTAAATAGATAGAGTAGCGACTTAAAACAGCTTTAGATAATATTAAAAAAAAAAAAATAATTCGAGGGGGCTAACGCAAAATTGTTTTGTTTTTATAATGAATTTATACACGTTTCAATCAAGGGCAAATTGGATCGATAGACATAAATTACGAAAACATTTCTAATTAGGTACGTAGGAATCCCTTATTTATATACCATAGCAGCATAATTTAAGTATAAAATAGCTAGTGATATAGCCGAAGGAAATAACGAGCCAAATTTTAGACATAAGTACCTAAAGTAAGTCTGTTTTCAGAGTAATTGAAAACGGCCATATCTTTCGTCGCAAGTTTCACTCGTCATATCTTTTGTTTCCTCCTAGTTTCTTGGCCTTACGCCCTTTCTTAAGTTTAGTACGGAAAAGATTTGCAAAGAAAAACGATCCTTACTTGCTGACAGATTGGCGGCGGCAGAGTACTGACGGCGACTGCCTTCTAACCATACTTCCTGAAAATACCAAAAATGTTCAGTTTATCTCAAGGGGAACAATATCAGAACTGAAATGCTAAATATGTACATATTATTATGAATAGGTATTATTATGAACAGGTATTATGAATCTATATTACTGTTAAAATGATAATATGTATACTATGTATATAGGTACATTTATTTTTGTTTTTTGTAGATGGTGGCGTTAGTAGATGCATGTAGCTACCTTATTTGTATTAGATCTGCAAATAGGACTAATTTTTGATACTTTTTTTATATATTTTATTGAAACAAATAGTGATTTGAGGACATGTGATTTGAGGGCACATTAACATAGATCAATCTTAGGTACCTGAGGCACATAGGCGTTAGAAGACAAAGCTGTGGTCCCGTAGACTGTGGAAGGGCGCGAGGTGGCACAAGCGAAGGGTGTTCCACCGAAGCGGGTGTTAAAGGCGGGCAACGCGCCGCCACTGCCGGGCGAGCCGCCGGCGCCTCCGGAGCCCGAGCCGGCGCCGTCGCCGTAGTCCTCCAGAACCGCGCCCGGCGCGCTGCCGCTGGACCCGCCGTACGACGGAGACCCGCCTACGAACAGGCTCTATGTTCACTCGACAACCACCATATTACACAACATCTACAAAGTAAACGCATCTTTCATCCACGTAAACCACTGTATCCTATCATGTTACTAATTAACTCTAAGTGGGCTGCGTCAACAATGCATTTTGACATATGATATGAATGAAATTAAGCTACCCTACATTTAAAAATTCCATGCATAAATTTAAACGTTCGCATAGCGCTTCGCAATTGTTATGCAACAATTGAATAAAAACGCTTGTTCACTTAGCATTGCTTATATTCGCTAAAGGCTCCGTGTGTAGTATCCTAAAGTACATGTACGCACAAATAACAAAATGTGTGGATTGTGTGGCTGTACCTGCACTAGAGGTCCAAATCTGCGGCTGCGACGACAGGTCGGCGCCGTTGCCGAAGTAGGGCGCGCTGCCGGGGTACGCGCAGCGGGCGTACACGCCGCTGCCACCTCCGCCTCTGCACATGCAAACATTCACACGCTCAGTACCTATGCAAACAAATCTGTTGGCACCAAAGAGTATATGTGACCTCGCTGAGGAGGTATTGTAACATTAATTAGGCAACCAAAGCTTAAGCAAAATTAAGTAGAAACTCTTCATCGGTCTGCAGGAGGTAGAAGCGAGTTGCTCTACCTACATAATTTTATATGTCCAGGCGAAATCTAGTAATGTAGCTACTTTAGTCTCCAAGCTTTTACTACATTACATTTTTATAAGTGTTTGGAATGCTCCCGGTACTGAATTAGAATTACGAGAATTGGTAATTCTCGGTTCTGGTACGGTTTTTATGTAGAAAACCAGTGCCGGGAGCATACCCACAGGCGATGGTTCAACTCGGCCTACAATAATGCCAACAACAATTGGAAACGCATGCATTGGGGTAGAGCTGCGGACAAATCTCTCGTTTCAACATTCGTATTTAGGTATCCATTATGTTTCATGACCATTCACCATTAAACATTCTAGCTGCGCTACTATTAGGAGCCACGCCAATAGCAGTGCAAAATTATTTTCCTGTTACTTGGGTGTGAGCTTTCATTACTTATGCTACCTATCGATTAAAGCTGTAATATTGACTGAAGCTAAGATATTACGGGTATGAAGTGGCGGTAGGTAAAATGGAACGCAGTCGCTGAGGCTAATGGCTCGGAACGTCTCGGAAGTGCCCTGTGTTGCTGTGCTTATCGCTCCTGCCCCTCCCCGCACGTCGCCCGCGCCCTCGACCCGTTTGCATTCATTACCGTGTGGTGACGGAGCTACCGTTGCACTAACACAAGGGGGCCTTGTACCGTACCGATGCTGATAACGAATACAAATTCAAGTGATGTCTATATTGACAACCCCATAACAGACGAGACTTCGTCTAAGGTTTCAATATATAGTTCTATAGGACTAATAACATAAACTATAGCTTACTCAGCGAAGATAAACCGTAACGGCCGGCGGCGGCGTATGCCTTGTGAGGAAACGAACATATGGAAACACGGATATTTACAGTAACTAAACACCGGCTCACGTCGAATAGGTATAGTGGGTGAGTCGTGGTCTTTGAACCTAACCTATTAAAAATAGTAGTAGGTACGCTACCAATAGCATACCTACTGCTGCGGGAAAGTCTTGCTTCAATTACTTTTATGATGAAGTACTTATATTTATTTCTGTTGCACGTGTTTGAATAAATAATGGTCTCTAATACCTGCCTACCGAGAAGAAATAGGTATGTACTTAAGTTAGGGCAAACATTTATAAGTGACACAAGCCCGCATCAGGGTACGGAAGCGGTATAAATCGAGTACATGTAGGTGTACGCACTCGGTGCAGGACAGTATCACCCCCGCTGGTTGTCGAAGCGTACGCGCCCGCACGGCAGGCCGCGGGCCGCCGTGTTGTGGCCACTGGACCTCAACACACGACTCAGTGCATGCTGCGGGACTTCTCCAGATCTCATCCTGGGTATTCATCAGTTATTTCCGAAGGTCCCGCAGCGTGCGCTGTAAATTTTCTAATAGGTACACATGTATTCATTTGGTCTTATATAAAATTAGCCGTTATTTGCGCATCATCACCCAGGATTCACAGCAGAACGTTAAGTGCCTATACAAATAAATCATTTCGAGACACTCGACCCGTCATTCGACGAGGGCAAAAAATGAGTGTACAAATTTTGAAACGATCCAAGGGCTCTTAAAACGTGTAAAATGGCGCGATAAAGGCAGATGAGAAACAAAAAGTGTGGTTATGTTGTCAAGGGGTGCGAGCGAGTGGCGAGGGGGTGGCGCGGCGACTAGCGAGCGCCGGCTCGGCTCGGATCCTGCGCCTCCATATCATATCATAAAAATATTCAACAACATTAGAATTCTAGATGATCGATAGGTAAAAATATTAAAATTCATAAATAATTCAGTTGATATACCTACTTATTCTATATAACCAAATTTTCTGTACGGTGGTGCCTGACCTATTTCCTACTTTTTGGTTAAGAATTATGATACAAATAGGGGCCTACCTATACCTGGTCTACTCTTTGTTATTATAAATAGTTATAAAGTAGGTACTCGCCAATAGGTACTTTTGGAAAGGTACCTAGGTAAGCAAACAACTTAGTTAAATTTTCCTTATAGGTATTAATTATTTGTCGTAAACAATATATTTTAAATACTTAGGTAGACCTTACAGGAAAATGTACTTATTGTGTGGCAATTATTATACTTGTGACTTAATTAAATAAATGCAAACTGTTGCGAAGGATACGGACGGTAACCACAGGGTGTCAACAAATACATATATACATAAGTACTTAACATAAATAATACATTATGTACAATGTATGGTGATGGTTGTGTTAAGTATAGAAGAACGTAGATATTCTTAAACTCTTAATTCTGAAAGCAATCAATTTAATTACCTAGCATAAGTATCATCGTATCTATTATCGTATCTATTGAAGAAGCTATACCTACTGTTTGTGGCAATAGAACTTAAGACGTTTGGAATGAAAGAAACGAGGTTATTGCATAGTACATAGCTATATTTATTGTGTAGTTAGGTCATTCACCAGGAGATGTCTCGCGGAATGTATGAAGGTATATTAAATATTGTTATTGTAGCAGCTTTCATTGAATATCGTCTGGTTCTCACGTGCGCTACTCACCACGCGCGCACCCGACACCGTGGGCGCACTCCCATCCAGATCTGACGTCATGCGGTCAACCATACACACATTATTGTCATTATCATTTGTGCACACATTTCTCCAGCTAAACAAAGTAGGTAGACATCGCTGCTGATGGTTTAAATCCAGTTAACTGCAGTTTCTTCTATATAATATGCACTAGTCAGTAACAACTTTTCGCAAACACACTTTTGTTGTGTAAACACCCTCTTTCTTCATGATGCAAACAACCCCATTTTTTATATTCTTCCGCTGGAGTTTCTTCCCTATTTGTGACAAATAAAAAAAAACGGCCCGATCCTATATTATACCGAGCACAAACGCCTGAGCTAACACAATATTTGAATAAGCAATTGACTTTATTTAAAGGTACCGTTTGCTTTTAGTTTTAGAATGTTTGCCATAAATTAATGTGAGTTTGGGTCGTGAAACAGCGTGTGTGAGCGTGCGGCGAGTTGTGCCCGCCGAGTTGGAGCGCTGCGCCGTTGAAGGCGGTAGGTATGCGTATCCGCAGGATCACATCACCGGAAGTCGATGCCATAATTATATTTTCGTAGAAACCACAATGGTACTGCTCACTTATAAAAACAATTGCCTTTGATAGTTTTTTGCGTTTTAAATAACTACTTATTTATTACCTACTGTTACGACAGTAAATTCGGTCTTACTACGCGTTGTCATCACTTGAACACAATACTAAAAGCAAAGTATAGGACTTAGTTACTTTGTATCTTTAAAGTAGGTAATGTACGAAACCATCGTGCCGTTTAGAGTAAATCGCAGGAGCATTTTATTCGCAATTGCAAGCTTAATAAATATTCGCTTGGCAGCATATAAATGAACAAGTGTCCGCCCCCATTTCACAACAATCATCAACTAACATTAGAAAATCTTCAATGCATTCATTTTCGTCAGTAGGTATCATTTCCTAAAATAAATACAAATTTAAACACCTCATGTGTTAAAATTATTATAATCTATTCAGACATTTAGAATTACAGGATTTACAGGGCACTCTAATGAAAAACAAAACCACACGCATGTTTTAGTTTTGGTTATTTGGGCCATTTGGGGGTATAAGTATACAATGTACCTACCATTTGACATTTGTACAATTCTGTGAACGGTTTCCCAATTACGATTTTTGATGATGAATGCTTGAAAGTTGTTATTTTTATAATGACGTAAGTGATGATTTAAGAATTTAAAATGGCTCTGCTGCCTCAGTCACAAACAAGCATGTTTTTAGGGTTCCGTAGCCAAATGGCAAAAAACGGAACCCTTATAGATTCGTCATGTCTGTCTGTCTGTCCGTCTGTCTGTCCGTCCGTATGTCACAGCCACTTTTCTCCGAAACTATAAGAACTATTGAAACTTGGTAAGTAGATGTATTCTGTGAACCGCATTAAGATTTTCACACAAAAATAGAAAAAAAACAACAAATTTTTGGGGTTCCCCATACTTCGAACTGAAACTCAAAATTTTTTTTTTCATCAAACCCATACGTGTGGGGTATCTATGGATAGGTCTTCAAAAATGATATTGAGGTTTCTAATATCATTTTTTTCTAAACTGAATAGTTTGCGCGAGAGACACTTCCAAAGTGGTAAAATGTGTGTCCCCCCCCCCCCCCTAACTTCTAAAATAAGAGAATGATAAAACTAAAAAAAATATATGATGTACATTACCATGTAAACTTCCACCGAAAATTGGTTTGAACGAGATCTAGCAAGTAGTTTTTTTTTAATACGTCATAAATCGCCTAAATACGGAACCCTTCATGGGCGAGTCCGACTCGCACTTGGCCGCTTTTTTTTGCGTTTAGGATTGATTGCTAATATCTAGGTACCATAGTTGAGATGCAAATCACAATCTGTAAATAATACAACTTACACAGTTCTTAACAAATACATCGACAGCCGAGCCGAGGCAGCGGCAGAGGTAGTAATGCGGTTCCGTTTATCATCCTTGAGACAAGGAATCCTAAAAAAAATTGAATGAACATTCTGAACTAATAGCAGAATGTAGAAAACACTTTTGAATTCTTTGTTGTCTGGAAAAGGTATGGAAAGGCTCGTCTCGTAATGGCAGACATCATTAGACGACAGTGATCAACTTTCAGGGTTTTAAGTGCGTGTATACCTACACGCACTTAAAACATACATACATACATACATAATAGGTGTTCTACCTAATCTTTTAGATCGAAACTACATAAACAATTTATTCAAGTCTTACTAATCCACCTGATGTTTTTATTCATGTACTTAAGTATAATTTTTTATTCGGAGTTAAGTACCTACCTACATCTTTTAGTAATTATTGACCTAGATTGAAGCAATTCTATAAGGTCACTGCGGGCAAGACCGTCTACAGGGCAAGTCCGTCAACTCGTTATAACTTTTGAATTTGAAGGCGTATGCCGCTTTGGAGTCTAGTCGATTAATCGGTTTTGCGCGTTAGTTCCCTCACTCTAAAACAGATGGCGCTGTGACAACCAATTTCAGAGCAATCCGCCTAAATAAGTCACTTCGTGTTTTGAACTCGAAGTCATAGTTCGACAGCCGTTCGAATTTTTTTTATTAAAAATAGTTTTTGAAAAGATTGTGCATCAGAAAGTACCTACGTAAGTAGCATAAGAACCAGTTATCTTTATTCTGTGTTTAAAATATCATAATTTGGCTTAGTTTTGTAATTATACGTTCCACCATTTATCACATTAAAATTTGACTAAGTTTGAAAGTCCGTCTATTATTTACAAGGCAAGTCCGTCATATCTTCCGTCCATTATCTGTCCGACTTTCGTTAAATCAGAGATTACCAACTGTTTTTGCGATTTTATTATTATAACGATTTGATAAGGTATCGACAAATCCTCCTGACATTACGCATGATGTTAGTTTCCTAAATTTTCATCTCAGTAAATTAAAAGAAACGAATAAAGTACATTTTAAAATTTCTATTGGTCTTTTATTTCGGAAATCCAAAAAATTATTACGTGTAATTATTAGCCATAAAAGGTTTACCACCCCATTTTCGTAGTATATGACGGACTTGCCTTTATATTAGAAAAATGGCGTTTATTTCGAATCAGAACCCTATATTAACAAGTTGAAAGTACACTTTTCATTGTCTTGATTCATTCTTTTTAGGAATTCGACTACGAACATATACGCACCCATAGATTGGCTGATATCATTACTAGACGGACTTCCCTTAAACTACAAGGGAAGTCCGTCTACTCGCCGATTTAAAAAAAAAAACTAATGTTTTTGCTTAATTTATGATTAAAACGATCTGTCACTATGGCTAAACTATTAATTATTAAATTCTACATCGTATGCAATTACAAACGGTAACGTAGGTGAATAATTAACGCAACTAGATCACTCCAAAGTAGAAAAAAAATAAAGTATGCCGGTCTTGCCCGCAGTGACCTTAATGATAATTAATTTTGACTCCAATGATTTTGCTGCTTTAGTTGTTCTGTTTTTAGGGTTCCGTAGCCAAATGGCAAAAAACGGAACCCTTATGGATTCGTCATGTCTGTCTGTCTGTCTGTCCGTCTGTCTGTCCGTCCGTATGTCACAGCCACTTTTTTCCGAAACTATAAGAACTATACTGTTGAAACTTGGTAAGATGTATTCTGTGAACCGCATTAAGATTTTCACACAAAAATAGAAAAAAAAAAACAATAAATTTTGGGGGTTCCCCATACTTAGAACTGAAACTCATAAGTAATTTATTTTTTCATCAAACCCATACGTGTGGGATATACCTATTGGCAGGTCTTCAAAAATGATATTGAGGTTTTTAATATATTTTTTTTCTAAACTGAATAGTTTGCGCGAGAGACACTTCCAAAGTGGTAAAATGTGTGTCCCCCCCCCTGTAACCTCTAAAATAAGAGAATGATAAAAGTAAAAAAATATATGATGTACATTACCATGCAAACTTCCACCGAAAATTGGTTTGAACGAGATCTAGTAAGTAGTTTTTTTTAATACGTCATAAATCCCCTAAATACGGAACCCTTCATGGGCGAGTCCGACTCGCATTAGGCCGCTTTTTTTAAACTACGAGGGTTATGAGAACACTAACAATAAACTGACATTATAAAAATATGTAGCTAATTTATCTAAACAGTGTTATTTGTTATTATTTTTAGTCAAAGGCGGAGAGCACGCGAGCATACCTATAGTTATGTGCATACCTACTTACAGTCGGAGGTCTGAGTCCACAATAAAAAATATAATATTGCAATAATAGGTAAGTACGTATCGAACACAAAGCGCAGTAAGTACATAATACCTACACACGCAGTCGAGTCGACTGCTGCTCTTGCTTCGACCCGCACACACCCACACATGTGTAGTGTATGACTGACACACACAACCTCTAATTGAACACCACACAATGTGCTGATAACGGTAGAGGACAATTGGCATCCGTTCCATACTACCACCAAAATAATATGCAACGTGTCTTGTTGGGGCTCCACCAAAAAAAAAATCAGAAAAATACCCTTTTAGTATTGCCGTGCCCTTTTCTTCCCATTGCCATTTTCTTCCTGTACCTATTAGTAATGAAATTATTGTTTATAGGTATTATCATGCCGCGATCAGAAAGGGATTAGAAATAACAGATTTCCATACACTTACGTCAAAATCAATATGGATTGACAGCTATCTCAATCCCTTTCTAATCGCGATTCAGTAATACTCGTACTCTATCTCTATACTTATTCTCTATTGGTAAGTAAAGTACGTTATGTGACTGACGGGCATTTATTAAGTTTATTTTTTCTGTAGACAGTTTTGGCACAACATTTGATAGGTCTGAAAATCATACTTGAAGGTTTCTAGAAAATCTGCGATATTGTCTAAACCGACTTTTTACAAAAATGTGAAAACAAATCAAGTAAGTATATATGTAGGTACATAACTATAAATAAAACAAATACTTTATTTATTATTATTAGACTCAAAAACTGCTCTTCTGTGCCGTAAAATATATCTAGTTTGTTAACTACATTTTCTGATTTTCTCTTTTTGTACGTGGCGGTACGGAACTCCCTATCGAGTATGTTCCGGTTTTTCACTTACTTAACGGAAACGTTGAAGTGACACACTAATGATAGATAAATTGGGCAACAAATTTCTTTTAAACTAAGACGACTTCTTCAACTCTTTACTTAAACGAATTATTATACATTAAATGGTTATCCGTAAATGAAGTAAGCTATTAAACAGACCGCAGTCTAGCCGGCCGGTAGATGTGACCGCGCACGCGGCCATTCCGATACGAAGCCAAATTACTATACCTACTTAATTACTATATAAGGACGTGAATCAATTGACAATGTCGACATATAAAAATTTTAGTATATATTTCAGTATATTCCTTATTAAATTTGGCTAACTTATATTCGGTATTACCATTTGAATAGTCCGAGAATTCTTTATTAATAATTACGAAAAACATTTTATTAACACACTTATTGACAAAATTCATGACAAAAATTGCATTGTAACAACATTGGTAGCTTACTAAGTTAGTTGAAGAAACATATAGGTAATTAGTTTTGACAAATATATTTTTTATATTTGTCACCTATATTTCTTAACTGCCCGTATTAGAGTCAGTTTATAGTCCGCTGGCCGGCTGCATGAAACATACCTGATAAAAAAATAGAAAATACCTACCCTGTGGAGGTAGTTGACATTTAGTAGCTTCCATTTAGGGAATGCAAATCGGTTATTTTTTGTATGGAAATAACCGCGGTTTCGGTTAATAACCGATTATTTCCATACAAAAAATAACCAAAAATAACCGATTTGCATTCCCTACTTCCATTGCTCTTGTTCGGCCTAGGCGTAACTTGGCAAGTTTTGTACAAATGGCAAAAAAGTCGTCGTCGTATACATAAAAAAAACCTCATCCAAAAATAGAATTTAACTTGTATGTTAGGATAGCTGACATTGAGGACAGTAAAAAAAAAAAGTGGACGGCCAAATCCTGTGTTGGCAGGTTCCTGTTTCCGACCAGATTTATGGTACCAAGTGACAGCTACAATTTACCTCGTCGAAAAATATTTATAATTGTAGCTGTCACTTGGTACCATAAATCTGGTCGGACACAGGAACCTGCCAACACAGGATTTGGCCGACCACTTTTTTTTTTACTGTCCTCAAAGTCAGCTATCCTACTGTCACAAGCTTTCCTTTCAGGTTTTTTTAACACATTTTTTAATACCTAAGTAAGTAAGTATGTGCTTAGTCCAGTTATTTCTAAAAATATACACTTTATCAAAAATCGCTTTTAAAGACAGACTATTAGACCCCTATTCTTTTTGAAAGACCAATTCAACGACACCTCCACTCGTCCAGAGTTGAAAAGAAACAAAAAATCATCCCCATTTTCATACGTGTAGAGGAGCAACCTTATAAAAAAATCTGGTTTTTATGTTACCACTTTATCAGCATAATTTTTTCGCACACAAACTGATTGATTTGGGAATAAAATTCGCACAATCTGGTTGAATTGTTAATTTAATTATGTGGTGCGAACGCAAAAATGAAATACAAGGACATTGCCTTGCCGATACCACTCTTAAATTTTACGCATGTGGATGCTAGGTAAGATTGAGAATCAAATTGGCAATTTAATTTATGATAAAAATGATAATTTGATTGTCCCGTCTGGGCTGGCCTTTATTTATATGTATCAATGATCTTGATCACTGAGGACGATTATGTGGATGAACAGACAGACAGGCAGACAGCCATGGCGCAACTATAAGGGTTTCTAGTAGACTATGGAACCCTAAAAAGTATGGGGCGACACCATACTGTATCTAAGAGTCCGATTTTTTAGCATGTAACATCATTCCTCACAATCTTAAAAATAACTAAGGATTTAAAAAAGTATTTTGAGTGTGTGAATACACTGAATACGATTTCGATACCTATAATTGTTTCGCTTTGCTATTTCCAATTATTGATATCAGTATAGGTAATAAAATACACATTAGGGGAGAGTACTACATTAAACCGTCTGTCCTTTAATTACTGGAACTCACAAATATAGGTATACCTTTTGTTGTTTGCGTGAATTAATTAAGTATTATACAGGGTGCTTTCTGTAACAGGAGCAATAAATTAAAGTAAAGGCTGTACTCCTCAAACTGACCAACATTTGTTCAGCAACTTTTAAAGATTATGACTCTATGACTTCGTCATTTTCATACGAAATAAATATTGCCTTCAATGTACGCTGACATCAGTGTGTTTGACGTTGCTTGTCACGCTTTAAACTTAAAAGTGTAATAAAAATCAAAACATGAGTTATTTTCAAAAATTGCTGAAAAAATGTTGATCAGTTTGAGGAGTACACAGCCTACAGTTTAATTTATTGCTCCTGTTACAGGAAGCACCCTGTATATTACTATTCATTAATACATACCTTACCAGATACCTACATCAAATTTCATCGCTGAATGACATAGATGCGCAGTCAATTTGTTCAATCACAATCACAATCACAATCACAAGTATTGGTAAAATATCAAAAACCAGTACCAATATAAATAAATAAAAATATACCGGTAATTAAGTGGGTATGTAATATGTATGTATGTAGTTTGTGTGGTTATACTTACTAAGAAAATAAATGTAGTCCTAGCGGTTCACGAAAAAACGCTGCAAATGGTGTTAAAGGTATGAAAATCGGTACGATTGATCTTTAGGACATCTGAAACAATTTGACCCGAAGCACTAACAAATAAAAAAACGAGGGGAGTTTTGACGTCATCTTTTTTTGTATGGAACAAAAAAAGAATGTTTAGAAACCTATCGTGTGTAGTAGGTATTCAACGAAAGGGCTTTCTTAGCCGATTCTAAAAATATGTCATATCATTACATTTCAGTCATTTTTTTAAATTATAATAAAAATAATTTTCAAAACATACCAAGTTTGGGTTTCTCCAGATACAATACCATTCAATATTGTAAAATATACCTCAAATTATAGCTAATCCCTCATATCTAAGCTTAATAAAGCAATTTTAAAAATATTTACATTTAGTATTTTTTTAAATTTTACAAAGTGTAATAATACCCCTGCCGAATTACTCAATACGAGTATAATGTCATTCGGGTAAAATAAGAGTATTGAAACTTGGTTTACATGTTCCTTTGGTAATATCTAAGCTATAAGTAAAAAAAAGTTATGATGAGTGGGGGGTGGAGAACTCGGAGAAAGCGGGGGCGTTAAAGGTGAGTTTTTTCAATTAATTATTACATAGACTATTTTTACTACGACTTATAGATTCCAAGATAAAAGCAACTTTCTGAAAAATCCGTTATATATTAATTTTATGCTTTAATATTAAATATTTAATTGAGAGAATCATAGATTATACTTTGAAAAATTAAAAAATTGAAAAAAATTCCTAAATGTAAATATTTTCAAAATTGCTTTATTGGGGTTAGATATGAGGATATTAGCTATAAATTGAGGTATATTTTACAAAAAAATATTGAATGGTATTGTATCTAGAGAAGCCAAAAGTTGGTATGTTTTGAAAATTATTTTTATTATAATAAAAAAAAAATACTGAAATGTAATGATGTGATATATTTTTAGTTTCGTTTAATACCACACACCATAGGTCACTGAACATTTTTTTTTTAAATTCCATACAAAAAAAAGATGACGTCATAACTCCTCTCGTTTTTTTTATTTGTTGGTGCTTCGGGTCAAAACGATTCAAATGTCCTAAAGATCTATCGTACCGATTTTCATACCTTTAACACCATTTGCAGCATTTTACTGATTTTCGCCGTGTACCGCCAGTGCTAATGTGAGGGTGTTGTTTAACACCAAATGATTCCGTATGATCGTCAATATTTTGGGCAGATGTCAAAGTCACGTGTCCGTGTATAGATACAATGTTGGAATGTTTTCGTTGTGTCGTGTTGCAACCATGTCCGCACAATGTGTCACAACATGCCAAGCGCCGGGGCGGGCACGTAGCGACACGCCGCACGTGACCGCGCGGCGCACGCTGCCCACCGAGCTCACAATCACTTTCATAATTTGGATACATCTTATGGAAGCACAAACAACCAATCAAGTATGTGAAGTATTGTCAGTTCAGGGTCTGAATCAATTTACTACTACCTGGTGCTGGCTGCGTATCAAAACTATGGTACTGTCTCACGGTGGATATAGCACGAAGGGCGGCGACGACATGACAGACCGAGACGAAGATGACGGATCAACCTGAGATGTTATTTCAACCTCTTATCGATCATAACTTTACCTGTGTCTCCTCCTCATCATATCTTTCTCCCTGTTGCATTTTAAAGGAGCACGGGCTCCACTTTGACAATCTAATCCCAAAACTGCGCTAAGGCACTAGTTACTACTAAAGAGGTTTTGATCCGTTTCCTCATGATGCCCCTCTTCACTGAAAACCAATTGGTAAATATCAAATCATATTTCCTACATAAGCTTCAAGAAAACTAGAGCCCGTTTTTGATTCGGGTTCCTGGTACAGGGGGCAGGTGTACCAGCCGGAGTTCGAACTCGCACGTCTTACCATGCCGTCTGTTCGCAGCTACATGGTCTGGATGTATTTTACATATAGTTACTAACTGTTGAAAACCAACCTGCTAGTAGTCTGATAAAACAGGGAGGGAACATGTTGTGTCGTGGCACTTAATTAACTACGAGTCACAACAAGTAATTTTTACCGATTCTTAAATCAAGAATCGGTAAAAATGCTTTGTTTTACTATATGGCTTGCATTGTTTAATTTAGTAACTTTGTGCTAAACTGTAGTTAATTTTGCGTTCCTAATCTAATTGTTGTTTTGAAGATAAGGATCGAGAGTAGGTACTTCTAATTACGTAGTTGTTTTTTTATGATAAATAATATGAAGGTATTAATCCATCCATCCGAGAAATAATTATTTATTTTATTTTCGTTTCGTGAAGTTAAGAGGATTATCATTTTCATCGCGTGAGTAAAATGGTACAATTCTAGATTTCGAACGAAAGTGGAAGATTTTGAGACTGATTGAGAAAACCAAATCATGTTATTATTTAAAGGTGTAAATGAGTTGTTACTAATGTGCTGAGTCGTTAGCTGGAGGTCGACAATCGTCGCGGCGCCCACGCCATTAGAGCCAGCCTAGGCTGTTGTTCCCATAGTGGGCCAGCCACAGCCGAGCGTTGTCTGAGCTGAACCAGCATAAGCCTTATCACTGTATAGGTACGCATTGTTGGATGGATCTAGGTCACAGTTACTTTAGCCGAATGCTCGCTTGGGCGCGGTGACCGATGAGCATTATGTACAAAACTTGCAGCTAGAGACGTAGGCAACGAATTCAATTAATATTAAATTATAAACGTCAGCGCAGCCAAAGTCACTCTTTGTCTTTACTGGAGTTAAAACGGGCCGTTCACGTGCGGAAATTATGAGATGGGATGACCGTTGGACCACATTGGCCATTTGTCAGATGGACGGATAGAGTGAAAAGGTTTTCTAAGAGTGATTCGATTGAGAAGGTTCAGGAAGTCGCTCTCAGCAAGTTAAATGCATTAAATACGCATGCCCTGCTACGAGTATACCATTGATAATGGAGTCCAACTAAGCACTTGTTCCCAAAATACTAGCAGATACGCTAGAAATTTGCAAAAACATTTTAATTTTTGTATTATTTTATGGTTTGAGTTTTGAATTTGAATAATTTTACGGATTAGACTCGCTTGTTTTTAGTCACTCGCGCGACATGTTCAATTGTATGTTTATTCAAATGTTAGTATGTCTCACAACAGTTTAAATTAGATTAAATATTTCCTATATTTAGCGTATCGGCTGCATTGATAGCTAAGCTGGTAGGTATTTTGGGAAGTTACTCCTTAGAGTACGAATGAAACCTACGTAAATCAGTTAGACAATTATACATATAGTTGTAGTAATCTATTAATCATGGTACATTACATATCTATTATAAAACTTACTTTAACATCTACATAATAAGATTAGTACCTAGGTATTATTGTGGTTTGGTCGTAATTGGTGTATGAGCGCGTCGTGAACTTTAAATTATTTTAATGCCTCTGCGGAAAGACTGAAGAAATAAATAGGTCAGACGAAGCTAATAATGCTTTATTTTCCTGGTAGTGCACGATCTTAAAACAATGAATCATAAAACATTATAATACGGTACGGCGGTTATTTATAGATGACTACTACTTTGATTATTACCTACCTAAGTATTTATTATTACAATGCTAAATTAAATATCAAAAGGGAATTTTCTAATGAAGCTACATAAACACGTGTCATTCTTTTATCTCGTCGGTCCTAAGCAAGTATGATTATAGTTTCCATCTTCTGTACCTATGGGTAAATTGTTTAGCTAACTTTAATGTAGGTACCTATATAAGACTGTACTACATACTTATTTAAGCGGATGTACTGAGCCAATGCCATCCATTGCGTATGCGCATCATGAGTCCATAGAGCCTGAAAGTTTCGAAACACTTTCGTTTTCTTGTAAGAAAATAAAGGCCAGCGGGATCTAAGCCCAAATCTTGATCTAAGAAGTCCTTTAAAGTCATGTACGCGTACATAAATGTAATATATATATTATCCGACTCTGCCTGCGTGATGGGCACCCTACCAAGGGCTCAACATTTTGATAGGCATTTTTAATTTTTAGTTAGTGATTTTAATTGTAGTTAGTTTTAGTTTTATACCACTTATTATATAATAAATGAGTTTTTATATACATCCGACTCTACCTATTATTAAGGACATGGGTTTATAACGGCTATAAGCAGTGCTACACAGATTGGATGGCCCAACCGACTCGGCCCGAACTATCATTAATACGTATTGCCTCATTAGGTAGACAGCGTCTTCTTTGAACGATAACTCTGAATATTTATTATTATGTAGCTAAATAATAATGAACAGTTATCGATTATAAAATGTCTGACTGGCTTTAAGAAGATAATATACAACAGCCGCTCTTATCACGTAAAAATAAAAATAAATTATTATGAATAATACAAGCATAGGAAGGGAATCAGACTTACCCGTCGACGTGATGATGGTGATCGTGGGCGTAGGCGGGCGGCGGGCCCGGCGTGTAGGCCTCATAAGGGTGCACGGAACGGTAGTCGTCGCGCCGCTCCGGCGACGGGCTCATCTCGGGGCTGCGGCGGAAGATGAGCACGCTGCCGCCGTCGGTGGAAGCCGGCGTGCCCGCCGGCTTGAACAGCGTCTCCTCGAGGTGCGGGTAGGTCTGCATGTCGCGCGCGTGTGCCGCCGGCCGCAGCTCCTGGTAGCTGCGCGAGTGGGACGGCGACAGCCCGCCCTGGTGGGCGTAGCCGAACGCCGGCAGGGGGGGCGGGCTCTCTGCCTCGCCGCCGCCCGCGCCCTCCGCGCCGCAATCCGCCTCGCCTTCTGCGCACACGCATACATGTTTGGTTAATGCTATAATCGTTACACTGGACTGGACTTAACATCGCACACAGTTGTCTTATCCGAGACAACGATTGGCGTATGCGTCCTCGTTACTTGTGTTGTAATTCTACGTTAGACAGACACATTTTGCCCACCAGTATTCATCAGGATATTCATGACTTTAGTTCCTAGCGCACAGTTGCCCTAGGATATTCACATTCAGTTACTACTTACTCAGTAGTACATATTAGGTTCCTTTAGTTTTTCGTAAGAGGCCACAATTTAACCATAAGAAAAGTGAATTTATAGTTCAGTCAACTTTAGTACTTAGCTCAATGTATTAATGTATGGGAATACTCGTATATAATATTAAGTACCTATCTACAGAAGACCTATTTATTATGCCCTTATTTAGAATTTCTTCTTTAGTGTGATTAATCAAACACAATTATGATCCCTACGTAGGTATATTTGCCTGAGACAGGAGTCCTATCTCAGGACGAGATCCCAGTTGAGGTACCGTTTAAGTAAGAACAAGAGAAGAACTCATCTGTCCTTGCCTAAGTGTCCCTGATCTCGGCATCTTTTTCTAGTAAGAATTGACAGGTACATACTTTGTTTTTATATCCCAGGGCAGTTCGATTGCCCAATCTGACCAACATTTGTTCAGCAACTTTTAAAAATTATGAATCCTTTAGACTTCCCCTTTTTCATACAAAATAAATATTGCCTTCAATGTACGCTGACATCAGTGTGTTTGACGTTGCTTGTCACGCTTTAAACATAACAAAATATGCAATACATTGCATCTTAGAATAAACTTTAAAGTGTAATAAAAATCAAAACATGAGTTATTTTCAAAAGTTGCTGAATAAATGTTGGTCAGTTTGAGTAGTACAGCCTACAGTTTAATTTATTGCTCCTGTTGCAGGAAACACTCTGTATATTGGGCATAAAACAAGTTTTGTTAAAGCTTTATTTAATAAAGATTGGAAATTAAAGTAATAATAATTATGTTAGACCTAATTGTGTTGGGTAGATATGAAGCATTAAAAGTTAAAATATCAATAATCGACAAATTTCCATCAACAAAGTTTAAACCCGTTAATGGTCTACTTAATAGCGATAAGGTCAATAAACAGTTTAATTACGGGTGCTCATTTAGGAAAAAGTTAGTACCTAGCTACGAGTAGGTAACTGGGTACCTAATTACTTAGCACACTTAATTTGTGCTAACAGTTACTTTCGTCTCAAATGTTTATGTGACATAAGTTACGAGGGTACTTTTTAAACACATCATTCATAACGTTAAGGAGCGGTTACCTTGGAGTTAGTTTTATAGTACCTACCTACCGAAATATTATGTGTTTTGTTTTGTAAAGCTTTTCCAAATGACAATTTATTTGTATTATTAACCTATAAACTAAGAAAAGGAAGCTGCATATTACCTTTAAGGCAGTTGTTGTTTACTTCAGCAATGAGAGCGTCCAGTTCGAGGATTTCTGTTTTGAGCCAAGGGCTAGTGATGCCGACCGCCGTCCCGGGCCACGCTTCGTGCAGCATGGCGGGCTGTGTTTACGTATTCAGTTACAAGTGGAAAAGGAAGTTAACCGACGTGTGCTCAGTAGTGCTGCACACTGTAGACTGAGGCGACGGAGCGCGGGCGCCGCCGCCGATACGCCACCGCGGGCGAGAGCCGCATCGCATCCCCGCCACGGCGAGGCTCATTGGCCATTCACTCCCTGAACTTTTTTGGCCCTATGGTATTCCTTTTTTTTTGGGAGGGTCCACAGCTCCCCGTAATCGCATTTAGTCAAGCATATTAATGCTATTAGGCAACTACATTTGTGGCTTTCCACACAGAAGGGTCCTTATGCTTTAAGTGCAATAACCTACATTTATCTGAAACTCCAACAGAAGTTCTGATAGAAAGGTCCTTATTGCACATGAAACATAAGGACCCTTATCTGATGGAAAGCCACAAAAGTTGCTTTTCACGATCTTATGGGGATAGATTTAGGCTGATAGGTTAAGACAGATAGATTTCGGTTTCCTATAAAGTTTCAATGGCAGAGGATCCTAATTTCCCACCTAAATATTTTGTCAGCCATTTTTATTAGGTACCTAACTGCCTCACTGTTGAAACCATGTCGAAGGCTGTTGTCTTTCTCTATAATCATCCATAAAAGAAGTACAACACCGATTAAATTTGTAATATTAAGTCGTTGCACGAAACTGTTTCTCGAGTCAAAATTGTGAGTGCCCAACTTGAAATTATCATTAATCCTAAAAAAACAACTGACAACCGGATGAAACCTACCTATCTCAAAAATAATTATATTTTTATTAACTAAATGCCACGTTGTATTTATTGCATAATCACTGGCATTCCCAAGAAACTTTCGGTATTACCTATGTAATGTTCTAACCGTCATGAACTATACCTACCTGACGCGGCGAATGATGATCCCTGTAACAGTTCATTAGGGTTCCGTAGTTTTTGAATGGAGTCGTTGTAGACATTTTTCGAATTTTAACACATTTTTTTATTTTGAAATGTATCAATTTTGTAATAAAGATACGGTAAAAACCTATGTCTTAAAATATTTTTTTTTTTATATTAAGTCTATCCAAAAGCAACTTTGAGAAACTGTCATAGGGATCATCAATTCATCATTTGCCGCGTCAGGTAAGTATATTTATTTTAAAAGCCTTAGGTTCTGCTAGTTAGGTGCTGATAGTTTTAAAAATACCACTAAATTAGCATTATTCATTATTTTCCCGAAGTGTTCGTGTAACAAGTTAGATAATTATACATACTTGTTTACCTATACTACTAAAAATTCCGAATAAAAATATGTTACGGCTGAAAAACTGAAATATCGAAGTCGCCCCTGCATTTCAAAGTCGCCCCGGTTTACCGTACATAGTACGGATTACGGTGTAAACAAAGGTATATTTTTAAATGTGTTTTTGTTAATTAAAACGATTAGGGTATATATTTAGGCTAGATAGATCTACCGGTAGAGGGTAGATTAGTGCGGGTTCATCTACTAGGTATACCGGGTTAATACCTAATGCAGACAACAGACATGGAGGGTTCCATGTGTTTACGTTGACAATATATTTTTATGATATGTATAATGCTTCTCAATGGTTTTTTAGATTTACATACTTATGAATTTTAATTTAGCTTGAGTTTTAATTTTATGCATGATGGCATGCCCAGAGCGGGACGTACAGAGTAAAGGGTACATATCTATTTATATTCATACAGCTGGACCAGCCTATTAAGGTGCCCTGTCGGTGGTTAGAAAGTTACATATTAATTACTGGGCACCCTGTATATATATAATATATATTTATTACATTAAATAATACAAATAATACAACACGGTGGAAAGAAGAGAAAGAAGAGAAATCTAATCTTCAAGGATGGGTATTCCACAGCCGTCTTCAGATCCAAATCTTTCTATCCCTGTATACAGGTACCTAAAGTGTAATTCAATAGAATTTTCACCTCAGCAGCTCGAACAAGGGTACTTTGCTACTTAAAAACAGTGAGCAAAATCGCATTTTGCTCACTGAGTGGGACAAAATGAGCAAAATGCGATTTTGCTCACTGTTTTTAAGTAGCAAAGTACCCTTGTTCGAGCTGCTGAGGTGAAAATTAAATTGTTGGTATATCTTAAGAAAACATGAGTGAATAGAGGTAAGTAATGAAGAAGGAATACATTTGTCGGGTTCTCTAATATGTTCTCACTGCTGAGGTGAAAAATGTTGTGTACTACACGAGATCAAAGTTATTTACATCTCGTGCGCTTTTGAGTCCCTTACTACGCTCAAGATTCTAAATTAGATTCACTCGCTACGCTCGTGAATCTATTATAGAATCTTTCGCTTGCACGGGACTCAAAATAAGCACTCGAAGAAATATCAAACTTTGATCTCTTGTTGTACAAATAACTATTGTTAACTATGTAAACAAAAATTACTAGTAATTTGACATACAGTGTCAATTTTAGTACGGCGGTTTGTTTACATAGTTAGCAAGTTCTATTGAATGACACTTTAGGTATACTTTAAACAAATGTGAAACTGTTATAGGGATTAGGCACAAATTGGATATATGTACCTACCTACCTATGTACAAATTAGATGTCTATTTGACGTTTTTGTTTGAAGAAACGTCACAGTTGACACTGACATATCCATGGTCTAATAAAACATGGTCTTCTCTTCCCAGAGTGTCACTTGCCTACGTCACAATAACATTGCCACTTTATTTCAACATAACATGTTACAATGTACATTATATCTATGGTTAATAAGTTAATTTAGAGACAAATAGGGATTGCAGAACCGGTACTGTTTAAAAGAACCGGGATTTTCGGTACCGGGCAAAAATGGAACCGGGATTTCCCGGTATTTTCGGTACTTTCGGGACTGCCTTCAAAAATTAGTTTTCACATCAATTTTCAGTAAAAAAAAGCGTAAAATGACCACGAATCTTTCTTAAAACAATAAAAAAGTAGCACAGTGAAGGTACACACTTCTTTTGTACCATAATATGTGTCTTTAAGTCACACAATCATTAAGTCACCGTTACTTGAAATAAATGAATTTTAATTAAAAAATAATAATTTAATTAATATAATTTGTTTTTTTTTTTTTCCTAAACTACATGATATTTTTACTATCTTTGTTGAATGGCAAAAACTGATTTGTGGCTCAGTAATATCATCATTTTTTTTTTAAATATGTAAGACGTTTTGTGAAAAAGGATAAAAAAATTGATAGATAGATAGATAGATAGATAAAGCGTTTATTTGATTGATAATTTTCGCATGCGTTCAAAATGGGCTGTGGACCTTACGAACATATAATAACAGAACTATCAATACGACAAATCAAGAAATTATTCAGCCAGTATTATTAATTCATTTACAATATCATTATCATATGTGAGTTTCTTATACCGTGTTTGAATTTGAATTAAAAGTAGTATTTTATTAATTACAAAATTGTCTCTATTTTTGCTTCTAGTTAGTATACAAATATGAAATAACTAATTGTTCGTATAAAATTATTTATCGTACAAACATTTATGCCCTTAAAGTATCAAATTACGCAATTTTATATTGTCGGCTTTGTCAAACCCATTGACATTTTTTTTTTAATTTATTTTAATGTAGTGGTCAGCCGTAAAAGTATTACCATCAGCCTTAGATTGATAAAATATATTTATTTTCCTTATAAAACATGATATTTCATGCTAAGTACGTAACAGGAAGCAGTCAAATATTGTACCGGAAATTTTAGTCCCGAAAATCCCGGGAGTACCGGGATTTTAATTTTGAAATCCCGGTTCTTTGCTTGGCTCTAAATCCCGGGAATTCCCGGTACTTTCGGTACCGGTATTTCCCGGGAGCAAACCCTAGAGACAAACCAAAGAAAGTCTGCAGCGCAATAATTTGACATCGAATTAAAAAACTACATATGGCAATGTTTTTAAGCAGTCAGTAAACGTCATGCACTATGGTATGTGTTTGTCAAAATCGTTTAAATATTCATTGTGTTTTGTGATGAACGGAATAAACATGGTGAAACCTTACAAAACCGGCGTGCGGGAGTTACTTTTCCGCATGACGAATAATTTTACACCTGTAAAAAGTCAGCACGAGGCGATTCAAGCTAAAAAACGACAATGTTTACAAAATTTGGAGTTGATGACGGGTAAGTGGAATGAAACATCTTAATACTTCACCATATGTAGGTACATATGGTGAAGTATTAAGATAGATAATATAATATTGGTTTAGACAAAGGTTTCACAGCAAATTGAACACACCTAATAGGTATAGGCATACTTATGAACTTCCTCTAACATTTCGAGAAACTCATTGGTACTAGCCGGGTTTTGAGCTCGAACCCACAACCTCCATGCTTATGCTCACGGCATGGGTACCTACTAGTTAAAGCTAAAATTAATTTTTAATATATGTTTATTGTTTTAATGGTTTATTTCGTTTTTCCGAAAACTTTAGTTCGCAAATTGCGGGCAATTTCTCTGTCAATCTAATTACGCCTTAATGGGAGTAAAAGAGAAAGATGCTCGCATATTGAGAACTTCGGTGTTCGCGGTAGGCCCTCTGTACCTATTTACCGCCGTCGCGGATATTACAAAAGCTTATTAATTTTGATGAAGCCAAATGTCACATTCTCCCAATATTATTTATCAATATTAGTATATGTCTACATATTAATAGTGACATCTATTGTTGGAATGAAATTTATTTTACCATAAAAATTAAGCTGTGCATACAGCTTAATTTTTTCATAGACGGTAAATATGGTAGAAATTTCACAAGTATCAAGACTATTTAATCCATTTTCTGTGGTGTTGTCGCATACTGATTTTTAAAAACTACTTTGAATCTAGCGCTGCAGAATTTCTTTGGTTTGTCTCTATTTCTTTATAATTTAATAATTTTCATTTATATGTATTTTATCTTAAATTTTACAATAACACGTCATTTTTAATTATTCGTTAGCAATATCTTCCGATTCACGACAGAAATTTCAGACGTTCGGGTAATTCTGTTTACACTACTGGCAACACAGGATAGCGCTGTCACATTTGACAATCCGCCATTTTGTCCCTGACCGACCGTCCTTGTCGAACGCGTGTTAATTGTTATTTCCTTCTCGCTCAGTGTCAGCAGTCGCAGTGTTTTCCAAACTTTTCACGTCGTAAGCTTCGTAATTAATGTTTTGTTACGAAAATGGTTGGCTGCTCTATTCGGAACTGTAAGAGTACTAAGAGTAGGAGTGAAAAGTGCAGTATAGATGGGTTTTATTTTACTATGTTTCTACATGAATAACTTAAAATTAATGCCGTTAAAATAATTTTCACTGTTGGTTAAAATTCTCCCACATTTTAAAGTTTGAGAACCTGTAAACAGCATGATGACGTAGGCAAGTGCCAGTTAGGTCATTCGCGAATCTCGGAAGAGAGTACCAGGCGGAGTATATTATTATACCATGGACATATCTAATCCATATCGTTTCTAGATCTATTAAGTGACGTATCTTAAAGTTAGAATCGGGCCGTATGTCGTGGCTTCATATCAAGCTTATACTATACTATTGAGGATGTTATCGTCTTCGGATGGCAAGGAAGTACAATCGGTCGCGTAGATATTAATTAGCAGACTGTATGTCTAGCGTGCGCGATGTTGAACGGATCAGCTGATCAGCAGCAGCGCTATCGGCGGCGCGGCGGCGGCGCGGGCGTCGTTGATAAGCCGGTATCGACCACGTGCGCGCACCCGCCTTATCGCATACCATCTCCCGACCTACACTTACTACATATTATGCCACCTAACATTACTATCGCAGGCTACCCACAGCACAGGACAGGCTTAATCTATACTGCTAATTGGCAGGAAAATATATTGTAAGTGTATCCGTTAGACCAGGGTCTCTAGAAAAATGTCGTGTGCATAATTATTAGACCGCAGTTTGACTTCTGATCTTTGTAGTGGTGTTCGTAGGCTTCAAGAAACTCGGTGTTGCCAGGCTAAAAGTGGTACCGCTACCGCCACCAGTCGTTTCCTCCAATAAATCCTATCACTGAAAAGGGACTCTTTTGACCTTGATGAGAACCTTAACCTCTTATACGAGAGCTAGTGCAGAATAAACTACTCTGACATCTAATTAAAGTTTCGCTTGCAGGTCCGGCGTAAGTAGGTAAATAATAGTTAGCACAAACAATAATTTTGAGGAGTTGGCTAAAATACTAGCTGTCAACAGCATGTTTCGATAAATGTTTTCTACCAGACGCGATGCTGAAACACAGGACTCACTCCAAACTGAAGGATTAATCGCTTCGCTCCCGGGAACCAATAAATTTTATCGTATTAGTGGTAAAAAGGTTGTAAATCTTAATAATGCTTGTCGTTTATCCTGGTTCCAAGTATTAGCATACGGCATGCGTGAAAAAAAGTGTTGTGACAGCGAGTCGCGAGAGTCGACGCCCCGTGGCGAGCGGCGCGCGCTAATCCCACATAAATAAATATCCATAAAACCAATAGCTATTAACGAGTCATCATCGTTGACTGATTTTACTGCCGGCTGTTCCCGGGTCCCGGGTCCTACCGCCCTTTATCTCTATTTTAACAACTATTTTATTTCATGCTAAGCTTGTTACTGTTTCATTTGCATTTGTTTACCAAATGTCAACAAACTAGCGAACAATATACTTTTGTGCTTCAATGGAACATAATTATTATTTAAAGTGACTTCAATTTGGTGCCCACATGACCGACCTTATTTACATATTTTTTATTAATGGATGAATTTAGGATTGGTTTTTAAAATTACCTTCAGATGATTTTTTTTACTTTTTCGTTCTAAATCTGCCAATAATAGTCAAAGGCCAACGGCCATCAACATATGTAACTGTTTTAATTTAAATATTACATAACAATTTAATGAGTAAAATAAGCAATTTGTCCTTATCGTATATGTATTTTACTTTATTTATATGAAGTTATTTGGCATGAGGCCACTTTAAAAACCCATTTAATGTCGTAATAACGTTTTAAGGGTTTTGTATTTACGTCTATTTACTATGAAGGGGAGACTTTTTGCGATAACTCAAAAACGGCTTAACTGATCAAGTGATCATGTTCGCTATCATTTTTATTTAATGTCTTTCTTAAGCTCTATTTCCACGATTTTTTTCATATTTTTGGACCCACTGTTCAAAAGTTAGAAGGGTGTGGTTGCGGACTTGACGCCGACGCCCGGGAGAAGCTAGTGTGGGGTCTCTCTAAGTGTTCCTTTCCTAGTTGACTACGGAAGCTACGGAACTAAAAAGACAAACCTAGCCAATTAAAATTTAATCACTATTCACTAATAGTTTAGAGTAGCTTAGACTAACACGTTCTGTACTAAATATTCCATTGAGTGATACATATGTACTTGGTTCAGATTATAAAACTTACGAAACACTAATTTTTGGAACTCAAGTAAGTATTCTATTCATTGAAAAATCAATAGTTTGCCACTAATGAGAAATCTAATCAAAATTCAACATAGTACCTAACTAACATTGCTACTTTGCCTTTTTGTTTTTTACTTAACTCAAAAAGAATGCAATCGCAGGTAAAAACTAAGTAATGACTCAACTCTCAGCAATGATACGGTGAGTTAAAATAAGCTTTAAGCTGCAACGTCTATTATGTATTATTGTATACCTATGTCATTCCCATCACGGAACAATGGAATGGTGCTCCTGATATTTGGGAGGTGTGCGCGGAGCCGAAGCCAACACGTAGAGGCCCTTTTGACACTTTAATGAGATGTACCCCTTACACCAAACAGATGCTGCCCTTGCCCGTGTCATGACTATTGAGCTATTGAGAGTAGGATTATTGAGAGTTGATGGAATTTAAAATAAACTACATAAGGTCACTGCGGGCAAGACCGGCATACTTTATTTTTTTTCTACTTTGGAGTGATCTAGTTGCGTTAATTATTCACCTACGTTACCGTTTGTAATTGCATACGATGTAGAATTTAATAATTAATAGTTTAGCCATAGTGACAGATCGTTTTAATCATAAATTAAGCAAAAACATTAGTATTTTTAAAAAATCGGCGAGTAGACGGACTTCCCTTGTAGTTTAAGGGAAGTCCGTCTAGTAATGATATCAGCCAATCTATGGGTGCGTATATGTTCGTAGTCGAATTCCTAAAAAGAATGAATCAAGACCATGAAAAGTGTACTTTCAACTTGTTAATATAGGGTTCTGATTCGAAATAAACGCCATTTTTCTAATATAAAGGCAAGTACTACGAAAATGGGGTGGTAAACCTTTTATGGCTAATAATTACACGTAATAATTTTTTGGATTTCCGAAATAAAAGACCAATAGAAATTTTAAAATGTACTTTATTCGTTTCTTTTAATTTACTGAAATGAAAATTTAGGAAACTAACATCATGCGCAATGTCAGGAGGATTTGTCGATACCTTATCAAATCGTTATAATATTAAAGTCGCAAAAACGAAATGACGGACTTGCCTTGTACATAACAGACGGACTTTCCAACTTAGTCAAATTTTAATGTGATAAATGGTGGAACGTATAATTCCAAAACTAAGCCAATTTCTGATATTTTAAACACAGAACAAAGATAACTGGTTCTTATGCTACTTACGTAGGTACTTTCTGATGCACAATCTTTTCAAAAACTATTTTTAATAATTTTTTTTCAAACGGCTGTCGAACTATGACTTCGAGTTCAAAACACGAAGTGACTTATTTAGTCGGATTGCTCTGAAATTGGTTGTCACAGCGCCATCTGTTTTAGAGTGAGGGAACTAACGCGCAAAACCGATTAATCGACTAGACTCCAAAGCGGCATACGCCTTCAAATTCAAAAGTTATAACGTGTTGACGGACTTGCCCTGTAGACGGTCTTGCCCGCAGTGACCTTAGTAGGCTATTCGGTGAAAGCGATGGACTAATTAATTACTGGGCTATATGATAAAAAACGGGACGCTTGCCTAAGAAAACGATGTCTCAAGACCACCGGTGGGAGGGCAGAGGGTAGAGTTGTCACTGGACTTAAACCATAGGTACCTCATCATCAGACGGTGAAAGTGTTACATACCATAAATTATTAACCTTTTGGACGCCAATGACCGATATATCCGTACCGTAGGTTCAACGCCAGAGTCCGATTAATCGGTCACAGACCACAGAGCAACATCGACCTACGTGCATATACATAAAGTTCAACTTCAGTTTTGACACTTCAATGATGTGGCGTCTGAGTGACAGCTTTTATGTTTGACACGGCGTGGAAAAGGTTAAGAACAATGCATAAGGAAATAAATACCATATTGCTTACAAAATATCATGTCAGTCAGGGTAAAATGTAACATAATAAATAAAGATCAGCACAAAATCTTGCCCTGTAATTAAGCTCTAAAGATAAGTTTAGAGCGCAAAGTGTGGTATGTTTACTTAGGTATATATTTCTTATAAAAACGTACATTAATTTGTTTATATTCTTAAAAGTATAAGTAAAGTATATTCTTTATTTGCATTAAATGTGGTTAACAGTAGGTCTGATTATAGTTATTAGTAGGTATAGGTATCACACATTTAGCCGTATTATAGCATGCAAAATATGTACAGTCGACGTCAAAGATATGTTTACACTCTTGCACCTTATGCCTTTGAAATAAGGCGAAAAATGTAAACATATATTTGACGTCGACTGTACAATCTTAATTAAATCTATTTACATTTCATGCAATCTATTAATCAATTAACAAAATAAAATATTAAAATAATAATAAAGTATTCGTATTATTGGACAATATTTAATATTAAAGTAGCATAATAACCACTAATCGCTGATTTAGCGCCAATTTGGTTCGCCCCTTGTTAACATTATCCTTCCACTCCACCATGTGTAATTAAATTTTAGTTATTTCCCACGGTCCAATTCCCAATATTACAAGTTGAAAGTTCCTGTAAGGGATTAGTCGAAGGTGATTTAGGTGATCCTATTGTTTCGACGTATAGCTAGGCTAATGAGGTTCGGGGAAAGGAGCGGGCGTGTGGCGCGCTTCTAAATGCAGCGCACCGTCCGCATGGTCTTTCATACTCAGCAAAGCAAGTAGTCTGTCACTATTGTTTACAAAACCCATGCCATACGAGAATACCTTACCATGATTGCGGTACTGAGTCCGGTCTATTCGACGCCATACATAAATGTTTGATTGACTATGGGCCCGATTCGGATTTTGTAATAGACATCTATTAGATATCTTTTAGACATCGCCAAGATACGATAACGATATGTTTAAGATCTAACCTGCCAAATTTGACATTTCCGCGATTCTGGAGATACTCTTGAACGATTTCCACAAGATATTACTTAGAGATCTAATTCACAACTAATATATATCTAACACGATCTATCGTAAAAGTGACATTGGTTGCCCGAATTGGGCTGCAAAAGAGAACTAGTTGAAATCTAAACTATAACGTATCTAGAATGGATCTAGTACGTGTCGTTTCTTGTGAATATCTTGAAGTTCGAATACGGCAGTAAGTGTTGGGCCCTAAAGATGACGGATGAAAAGAGATTGCATGTAGCGGAGATGAGAATGTTAAGATAGATGCGTGACGTGACGAGAATGGATAGGATAAGGGATGAGTATATAAGAGGAAACCTGAAAGTTGCACCCATAACAGAAAAAGTAAGGGCAAATCGCCTAGCGTTGTACTACGGGCATGTGATGCGGAGGGATGAAAGTCATGTGACGAGAAAGGTATTACGAATCAATGTGGAGGGAGGTACTAGGAAAGGAATTAGCGTATCGCCGGTCAGTTTCCTAATTCGTCAATTTTGCTGATTCAACAGTTTACCTTCTGGTCATTTTCACTAGGTTGACAATTTCGCTAGTGGGTCATTTTCCTAAACCTTCAGTTTACTCTTTCGCCAGTTTTGCTAGGCTTCAGTTTCGTAAATTTGCTAGTTTCCTTATGTGCTAATTTAATTATTCGTCAGTTTGGTCAAATGGTAATTTCCCCTAGATAATCGGTTTCTATATTCGCCAGTTTCACTAGTTGCCAGGGTCTTATAGTCGTGTTTCGGTGTATCAAATATACAAGGTGATTTCAGGGTCGTGTGGCAAGTAGCAAGAGACCAAGGCTTGATGCAGAATCAAAAGATGAACCTATTGATGCTTCATTGATGTTTCTAGTCACCTTATTAAATGTTATTTTAAAACTATTATCCGACACCATACAAAGTTATGTCATCTGCTATTCTCCTGTAGGTACAGTCAATAAGACATGACTATGTTTTTTTTTTAAAGAATACGGCAATGTGATTTAAAAATATTAAACTTACATTTCGTGACTTTTAGCCGAGTACAAAAATATGTCTTGTATCGCCTTAAGATCGCCTTAAAAACAGCTGGGTTCCTAGTTTACTACGGAACCCCAAAAAAGTAGCAAATCATAAACATGACGAAATAGCAAAACTGACAACTTAAGATAATTGAGGAATAAGGAAGTTTGCGACTCAAAAAACTGGCTTAATAGGGGCTCTGACAATTTAGTGAAACTGGCAAAAAAGGAAATTGGCGAATTAAGAAACAGTCTAATCATTAAACTGTTGAATCAGCAAAATTGACGAATTAGGAAACTGACCGGCGATACGCTAATTCCTAGGAAAGGAAAACCGAAATAAAGCTGGATGGACTGTGTGAGAGATGATATGAAACGAACGCAAGTGAATGATGAGATGACGGGCGACAGAGAGGTATGGAAGAAAGAGACATGCTGCGCCGACCCCAAGTGAATGGGACATGGGCAAGCGAATGATTATGACTAATTTCCGTATGTTAAGATTCCACAGCAAGCTCCGTTCTCCATACAAACGTAGTTACGCTTTCATTTTAAAACGACTAGCAAAAATTGCTCTTGGTTTTGGTGGAGAAGGACATATCGAGTCTGTCTCACTTATTTAAGTCGCTCAGATTTCTCCATCATCAAGAAAAGATCTGATGACCTTAAAACTAGTGTACTGATGACAAGTGCACTTGAATAGTTAAAGTACGTCAAGTCGCCTTGAAAAAATATAACAAATTCGATCTATCCGTCTGACCGCTACGACGCCACACACAGATAACAAATAGGTAGGTAATTATACAAATTTATAAATACACTCGCTGCACTTAATAACACCCCTCGACATCCCCGATAATAATTATCTCTAAGGGCATATTGACAAACAAAAAGGATTAAAATATAGTTCAGCTTGATGGTTTTGCAATAGGTACGGTACATATGTACATTAATAATAGGTAAATTATGAACTGAATGTATTGTACTACCCAACGCCAAAACTTTTCCTTATTATATCTAACTTTTTTCAGCATTTGATTTCCACGACGTCTTTGCCTTCTATTTTCGATTATATTTTGAATAAAATTGCATTTTCGTGCTTAATTAAGTAGTGTTTATTGCACACCTCATTAAAAGTTACAGTTAATAAAACCGGCCATGTGCGAATCGGACTCGCGTTCCAGGGGTTCCGTCCGTAGGTACATTACACAATTTTTAACAATATCAAAAACCAAGTAATTAAGTCCGACTCACGCTTGACGGCACATTTCTAATAGGTTTACCTGTCATCTATAGGTAAAGAACTATTTTGTGTATTTTTTTTCATAATTTTAGACCCAATATTTTCGGAGATAAAGGGGGGGAGAATGGAAATTTTTTGCCTATTTTCTTGAATTACTTCTAAATTGTTTATTCTAAAACTCTCAAAAAAATAATTGAGATTATCACAATAAGCTTTTTCATTTGATATGTAACACGATACCTACAGTTTTAAAAACTTTTTTTTTTAATTTTGTCAGTTACCCCCCATGTTTGAAATTAATTTGTTTACGTTACATGTCCGTCTTTGGGTTTCAAACTTATATATGCACACCAAATTTCATCTTAAGTGGTCCAGTAGTTTCGGAGAAAATAGGATGTGACAGAAGGACAGACAGACGCACGAGTGATCTTATAAGGGTTCCGTTTTTTCCTCTTGAGATACGTACGGAACAAATAGCGATCTCTCCGTGACAATCTTTGGGTAGGGGAATTAGAGAATATACTAAAATATTATACTCTTTGACACGGATTAAACCCTTCAATCAGAAAATTAGGCTGTAGGTATAGATAGTCCTTAACTTTGGTATGTTTCAAGGAGGGACGTACGTGAAGCTAATTGCTGTGTAAATTGCTCAATGACCATAATTATAATATATTAATCTCAGTGACTTTTGCCGTAGGCGTAGGATAGGTCTTAAGTAGGAAAACTCGCATTATAAGCTAATTTCTTATGTTATTAATAATTATTGTTATTATAATACAGTTCTTTATTTAGATAACAGGATCCAGTGTTGTTAGTTACATATATTTTATGTTTTACTTTTATCTATACCTATTTACAAAAAAATAGTTACATATTAAGGGTCTAATTGCGTCTCAACTTAGGAACTGTTTTGGAAAATGTACTTCGATTCACGGCTTGTAGATTATCCTCTTTCATGAACATTAACTACCCCCAAAATAAATAATTATGCGACCGTAAAATATGTATGACACAATCTTCAGACAGATGATGTTCTGATTGAAATTCAACACTGAACTCAAGACTTTGCATCTGCTATTTCAGCACTGCAGTGTCAACAGGACCTCTAACTGGAGAAAGCACTGGGTTGTTGCCTGAGTAAACAAGCAACATCGGTTGCACTCCGGGAGTGCCGATAGAAGTGAAAACTCACCTCACTATGTTACCGACGCCCGGTAACACGATACATATATTATTATTATTCTCAAATAAGATCACACTTTTTCATTAACATGTTTATTTACATACTGCCATGACAACGTCAAATTATTTGAACATAGGTAAAGAGTCTTGGAAAGGAGTCCGCAACATAAATGTCAAATAACATTGAGTTTTTCTTTATTGATTTAAATGCCATTTAAATTATGAGTGGCCACCTTACGGGGCTTACGGTCACGTGATCGCCTTACGCCCCTTACGGTCACGTGATCGCCTTACGCTGTCTCGAGTTTATCATTTTTTCACCACCTCAAAAAGTGCCCAGCGCTGCTAAAGAAGTTTTCACTTCAAAAATGGGCATAATAGCTTCTTTTTTCGAGATTGAATATCCTGTTCAATGACTAAGATACATACTTACGTTCAATAAATATCTGAGAGGCGTACAAAACGTAATTAAGTACTGAGGTACTTAGTAAGTTAACACAAACATCTGCGCCACTGCCATTGTATTGTTATTACTTATAACCGACTCTTCGGTCGGAGAAGTAAACACATTAACTAATTAACTTTGTTTTATTTTCAGTGTAATTAAAAAAGTATAGGTTACGAATATAATTATATACCTACCTAAATACAACACTATTGACCTGTCGATAAGACGTTTTACTAAATTCTCTGGATATTAAAAAAAAGGTTTTAATAAATTAGAAAGTACTTATATGTATGACTCTAATATTTGTAGTTAGAAAATGTGTAAAGGTGACTCTGGGATTAAGGTTCATTAAACTTCTACAAATGATTAGTGCCTAAATATGGAAAATGTTGTTAAGTATATGAACGGAGACCTGGACTATAGCTTGTATATGTAGACAAGGCTTATGATTTTGAGCCAATTTGAATAAAAGTTTATTACTGGTAATATGGTCACATTGATGATATAGCAAATCGTATTAGAGTTGGACTAAAATCTAATTTTGCGCGGACTTTACAATGAAAAATTTAACTTTGATTGTTACACTTCTAACCCACACATTGTCACGTCAAAGTCGGTGACTCGGTGGTTAACGTTGTAAGATGGACTGTAGGTATCCAGAAAGACGCTAAAAGATCTCGAACTCAGACATGAAGGAACAACTATCTACAATGAGAATAAATGTATAATGGTGGCAGTAACGAACGACTTGGGTTAAAATGATAGATAAGGCCTGCTTAATTGCTTCTTCGAAATATAGATGGCAATATACCAATTTATATTTAGAACCGATTGTTTGTATTGTACCCTTAAACGTTGAATATTGTCACCGCCCTCAACCACAGCCTGTATAGTGTATGTATTCATTCTTTCCATTTTTTATGCCGCGACGGTGGCTAGCTACCATGATGGTAAGCGATCACCGTAGCCTTCGGACACTTGCAACTTGAGAGGAGCAACATGCGCCATGTTGCAGCTGTGTACGAGGACTCAACTTTATAATAGTGTTAATTAGTTTATAATATTTCCGCTAAATTGTAAAACATGCTGTGTACGCTTGTTTTGGATCTCGTGCTAGATTTAAGCCATAATGTGGAATTGTATTACCCATGATATTGTAGATCCGATCTCGTGCTAGATTTAAGCCATAATGTGCAATTGTATTACCCATGATATTGTAGATCCGATCTCGTGCTAGATTTAAGCCATAATGTGCAATTGTATTACCCATGATATTGTATATCCGATCTCGTGCTAGATTTAAGCCATAATGTGCAATTGTATTACCCATGATATTGTAGATCCGATCTCGTGCTAGATTTAAACCGTAATGTGGAATTGTATTACCCATGATATTGTAGATCCGATCTCGTGCTAGATTTAAGCCATAATGTGCAATTGTATTACCCATGATATTGTACGATGTCTGTTTAGTGTACCTAATAAAGTAAAATAAAAAAAAAATCCTACGATTGGAATTTGAAGATTCAATGTTTTGACAGCTTAAGGGACAGGTGTAGGTTTTATGCACACTTTCTTTTCGAAAAGCAGGCATATTGTTCTAAATGCTTACTATCTTATTGTTAGTAGCATAATTGTTGCCGCAAACAATGGTATATTAAAGTTGCAGACTTACCGGAAACGGACGCATATGTACTCGCTCCCTAGGTCTGGTTTTCCATGCCCGCATTTACCAACCTACTCACCCAAATGACTAATGCACTAACGAAAATGCCATAAGTCACACGTCATCGGCACTGACCGTGTTAATTGTACCTTAAAAGAATAGAGAATAGCCAATGGAGTTGGTCCTCCATTACGTGTTTTCTATTTTATTATTAGTAGAGAATTAATCACAACACACATTTCAAAACTAGAAGCATAGTTACACCGAAAATTTAAATATATACAAACAATTGAGATTTAAAGGTCAGTTTATTAGAATTAAGTCTGGGGTATTATGAAAGGGTATTATGGCCACACTGTCGGGTTAAAAAATCTTAGAATATATTAATATTTAAATTCATGATTTTATTTTCTGCCATACCAATTTATTCATTCAAATTAATGACGTAGGTACTTACCTAGGTACACATAGACCACAGCAATAGAAAAAAAATACACTCATAGTCTCATATTATTGTTGGTGTGTATATAAAATATATAAGGCGTAGGTATTTTAAAATAAATGTTTTATATCAGTTTCAAGTAGGTACCTACCTAATCATAAAATATTTTTGAATAGAAGTCTATTTAAAATATTATTTCAGTTAGACGTTATTTTTTATACATTTACCTACCTAATTATTAATCGTATTTAGATAAATTAACCGTACCATTATTATAGGTAAAAGGTATAATAATCGTTGAAAATATTGAATCCTGATCTATGATAAATTGATAATCATGTACAATGTATAGAACAGCGTAGATCATTAATAAGATAAGTGCGACAATGAGTCCTTGTGCAGGGTGCTTGTAAGGGCCGATTATTCGGTGTAGTGCAGTGAGGGGAGGGAGGTCGCTCGTGTTTAAATAATGACAGATATAAATATTTTTAAATGCGAGGCCGGAGGTCGCCAGTCCAGCCGTTATCAGCACCGTCCCCCCCCCCCCCCTCCTCGGAGCTCGCCCCCGATGTCGCCTCACGTTTCTCGCTTTGTGGAAAGTTACTCATTAACATGGCAACAGGGTAGATTTTAAATACAGTTTACAGTATAGTGCTACTTTTCCGCACTAGAGCCTAGTGTATGTGTCAAAAATTTAAAGGGTCGTATGTACTGAAAAGCATTGTACGACACATGTGCGAATAGGTAATTTCCTATTTTTGGCACTTGTATCGTAATGTACTATTACATCACCGCCACGGGCATTTTGTCGCCTTTTGATGTAATTGTAAAATGCCTCTCCATTGTCAAGTGATGGCGTAACATATATGTGATTAACAACTCATGGCCCGATTCGGATTTTGAAATAGACATCTGTTAGATATCTTCTAGACATCACCAAGATACGATAACGATATGTTTAAGATCTAACCTGTCAAATATGACATTTGCGCGATTGTGGAGATACTCTTGAACGATTTCCACAAGATATGGCTTAGAGATCCAATTCACATCTAATAGATATCTAACGTAAAAGTGACATTTGTTGCCCGAATTGCGCTGCAAAAGAGAACTAGTTGAAATCTAAACTATAACGTATCTAGAATGGATAATGGGTAACGTGTCGTATCTTGTGAATATCTTGAAGTTCGAATACGGCAGTCAGAAGGTGATAAAAAACTGATAAAGAAATGTTCAGTTCCTATATTTATGGCCCATCCTCATAGTATGGATGGGGGCCCGATTCGGATTTTGAACTAGAGATATTTATTAGGTATAACCAAGATATGTCAGTGTCAAACAAGTGTCAAAAGTGACGTTTTTGTTTGAAGAAACGTCGCTTTTGACACTTGTTTGACACTGACATATCCAATCCATATCGTTTCGATATCTAATATTTGACGTATCTTGAAGTTCGAATATAGCTGTGGGGCATTTGTAAAATACGATTATAGGTACCTAGGTAAAGGAAATTCATGTCATAAACTCCTCGATATACTCTTATACCAAGGAAATTATTAAATATCTCTTAGACTTTACATATTTTTGGTCAACCGATTCGGTAGTTAAACGAAGATAATTAAGATACCTATGTCAAAAAAACTAAATCGTACAATTTTCGTTTATATTACAGGACAGCTACGAAAAAAAGGGGACTAAATCGCTTTTTTACCCTTAAAAGTCAATAAGTTTATAAATTCGAAATATGTACATTATATAATGTGTAATATGTAATACATTACCCATAAAATAATTGATTGTATTTCATTGATTGATAATTTTATTGACTTAAGTAATTAAAATTATGAAAAATATCTTTTACATATTTTATTTTTACCTATAGTTACAGGTGTACCCTCGTATAGGTACGAGTAGTATTGTAGCTGAAACTGAGTTTATGTTTTTTCTGTATACTTAGTATTTTTCTCGCAGTCGCTTGGTGAACATTTTATGTAAAATTCTACAGTAAAATTCGTTTATCCTTGGTGCCTTGAAATTTAATCCTCGCAACGCTCAAGATTTAATTAATTTTGAAATCTTTCGCTTAGGTAGGTAAGTACTCGAGTATACTGGGTGCCATTTGAGTCGTGATCAGTTATATGTTTTTCTAACTCCATAAACAACGAGCAATTTAATGCCGCCACTTTTACTTAAATCAGACAAGATTTTTTTTATTTTTTGTTTATTTTTTGTCATTTATTTTACTTTTATAAGTGAATTTAGGATATTACAACGGCTTATTAAGATATTTAAATTAGTAAATTGAATCGCCTCTTTCAATCGGAACTGTCATTGACATCAATTTTGTCATTTGTCCCAGTTAGAAATAAAATTTACTTAATTTTTCATTTGAAATATCTTACAAAGCTGTTTAAATACCACATTGCCACTTGTAAAAGTAAAATAAATGACAAAAACTAAACAAAAAGATAAAAAAAATCTTGTCTGATTTTAGTAAGAGTAGGGGCATTAAATTGGTCGTTGTTTATAGAGTTAGAAAAACATATTACTGATCACGACTCAAATGGCACCCTGTATTGGTTGGTACTAGGGTAAACAACAACTTTGCCCCCTCGTAAAACAAATAAAGTTGAATGTTGGGATGCACTGATCAGTATTAAAGCATACCAAAGGTTAACTAAATAAACCAATTTTTTATTTATTAGGAAGGGAGATTAATTAGTAGATACCCTCGTGGTCTCAGTTAACTAACTATCTTTAACCTTATTACAACGACATGTTATTGTTTTTAACAATGGTCATTTTCTGTAACTACATATACGATTATTAGCAAACACGTGATAGATTAAAAACTAAAAGTAATCTTAATATGTAAGGTACTTATACTTGAGTATAGAGTTTCATACCAAAGGCACATTCATTCATACTAATACATATTTAGTGATACAAACGTGATTTTGATGCACCCAGAAACTAAGGCTTCATTTATTTCCACTAAAATCAACACAGATATCTACAAGTACAACATACATAGGTATCTATAGGTACTTCTGTCGACTGTACCATTTCGCATCAGGAGCCCTTCTTGGCTCCTGGCAAGTGACGGGTCATCCCCCGCGTGGATAACTTGTGTGAGCAATATTATGGCAGGTGTCAGTCGGTACCTACCTCTTTGCAATAAATAAGTAGTCTGCTTAGATCGAATCACGAGTAACTATTGATATATCCGTGATTACTTGATTAGACTTCAGTAGAAGTTCAGTAGGTATTCAGATGACATCCAAACTCTCCAATTGATTGTTGAATTTTTAATACAGATATAATAAAATACAATTATAAAATGGAATTTAAACCTAGACTGCATAAATTAATTAATATCGTTTACGCGAGCAGTCGACCGCCAGCCGCGTTGGCGTCAACACAACGTTTATTTCTTGACGCACTGCTGGGTGCGCGAGTTAGATTGGCGACACAAGATAATAATTAAGATAAATCTTTTGTGTAATTAAAATCGGTGTAAATCTCTGCGTTCTGTCCTTACGCCGATAGTGATATTCGAACGTAAGTTAATCGAATCTGTTAGGAGATTCTAATCATCAACGACATCAGTAATTTTCAACAGAGTGAAAGTGATACTGGTACGGTTTGCCCAGCAAGTGGGTATCTTACCTTGACTGTTCTTTATCTATTTCCCAGCACATTCATTATTGTAGATTTACCCGAGCTTGCGGAGTAGGTATCTACCACGTACTTACCTATCCAAAGTATTAAAAATGTTTAATAGACTGTTGTTATATCAGGCGTGGCTCTCTCCGCGATTTCGTCGCTTTGCTACAGGTAGCTAAAAGTACATCCGTTCCACCCCAATTTTGGGGAAAGCCATAAGCCGCGCGTGGCGCTGTTGCCACCTAGCGGCCATATCTGTGCTGATCGTAATAGACGCGATTTGTTAGAGAGTGAGTCTTCTGTACCTAGTACTATTATTTATTCTGTGGTTATATTTAGAAAGTCATGGTTTCTTCCGTTTTCTTTTATTTATTTAAAAATATAGTTTTTAAAAGAGCCATACTTCAACACTCCATCTAGAAGACATTGGGCCACACTCTTTGAGCTTTGGTCTTCATGTCTTCGCTTCGTACAGGAAAGATTAATGTCAAAGATTTATCGATCTTGGTCGACACAAGATCCGGTATTGGTAATGCTATGTAAATAGCTACCTTTGTAACGAGTGTTGCTTCTCACTGCCGATGCAAGTATGTTATAAAATGTACTGAAATTCATAAGCGCAAAACAGAACGTGCAGTTGCAGCGCGCGTGTCGCAATTCCAGCGTCCGATCGATAACCGAGATCGACGTCACGTTCTTACACGCCGTCGATGTAGAAACCGCGCCGTACGCAGCCGCTGGCACGTTCTTCGGCAGCGCTGCCGGGCGTGCATGCTCCTCCCGTGCGTGATGATGCTCAACACATTATACGTAGATCGTTTGAAATATTAATAAGATATGACTCGTTTATGACCGCGTTCATTTTATTAACTAAGTATAAAAACATAATTATATAATATATTAAACCGTACTTGGATAAAAATAAAATCATTCATTAAATCGTAGGTTAATATGAAACAGTAATTTAATTTAATGTTGATGAGCGAGAGGGGTCGGGTAGAGGAGAGAGGCCCGGGCGCGGGCGCGGTCGCGGGTGTTAGGCGGGTGATCTCCGGGGTCAGCGCGAGCGCCGCTTATCGCCGCCGCAACGTCGGCTCCCGCCCCACGCCAGTCCGCTCTCATCAACTATTTAATGTTTAAAAACCACTTATTTCTCAACCTAACTATACGAATAAAAAGAGTATTGGAACTATTTAGTATTTATATCAAACAGCATCGAAATGTTTGCTAGGTGAAATATTTATTTGTATTATATTCTTGTCATTGCAGGTAACAAAAAAAGATAAAAGAGATAAAGAGATGTACGGTGTGTCTACAGTCGTCGCCAAATAACTTACAATAATTGTAAGTTATTAGTACATCCTGCCAATGCTTACTTAAATATTTTTGAGACATGAAAATTGATCTTATCGAGACGCTATTCATGACAGGTTTAGCTTAAACAAATAGAAATTGTGATTCCGGCAAATTTTACGTAAGATAAAGAATATAAAAATGAGGTCTATAATTATGAAACCTTAGTAGGTACCTATTATGTCGTTGTTTGTGTTTGTGGTGCCTAAGGAGATAGTGTTAATTTTGCGGAGTACGTCATCGGGCTACCATGCTAAGCACAATGAAAATAACAAACGAGTATATTGATTAAGTATTTTTTTAAATAAGCTATTAATTTATTTTGTTATCGGTAGTAACCGGAAGCGGGCGCAGCGCCCGCGCGGAGCCGCGCTCGACCAGCTACTTCAAATTCAATTTATTGCCAGCGTTCTTCAGCGTTGCTAGTATTCACGAACAATAAAAATTAAAAATAATACTTTCGCTTGGAGCTGCTTCGGTGGCCATAGGTAACTGATTACCTACTTACCAGTACCAGTGTCCACTGTTAAACTGCGTGCGTATTTTTTTAAACTTTAGTACACGTGTTATAGAAATGCGCCATGCGAAAACTGTTAGGTGCACTAAGTATTGACTTACATAATTGACAACTGTATTCCTTGCTCTCGTCTGTACTAGGTATTAGGTACCTAATCACATTAACCATTGTAAGGTTATGTTTATGTTGCGAAGTAGGTACCTATTACAGTAACAAAAACTTGTAAGTGCATTTTCTATGCAGTTTTTGACGTAGACCGGGAGTGTAGTTAGCGTTTGCGCCTGGTAGTGCGGCAGAAACCGGGTCAGCGGCACTCGCGCGGTCAACATTCGCTAACAATAACAAGGAAGCTTGTGCCTGGCGCGCGGTCGTCTCCGCTGCGCGCGCTCTGCCTTCTCGGCCCAACATATCAATCACATAGTGTTGGCCCATAGTCAGGAAGGCATGAATTGTAATGACAGGTGTACCACTCTTTCAGCGGCACCTGTGGCTGTTGCACCCGACGCGAGTGGCTGCTCACACGAGGCGCGCGATGCGAGCAGGGCGCGCGCGAGCCTACTGCCGTTCACTGAGTTTGAGCGATTTCGCTTTATCTAATCGCCGGATGATAAAATGCTACCACGCTTGCTTCGTATCGACTCTAGATGAAGCCGCCTTTACCGACTTTATTATTCTCGACTTTGTTAAGGTTGTTCAAAACTGTAGGGCAAATATTCCATCCCACACTATTAGAAAAGCGAGGTAGATGTCGTGAACTCGAACTAGTGCACAGGATATAAAAATAGTATGCGAGTGTAGAGCGATAAGAACCAGTAAGGTAGAAGTAAGTAAGGGCTGGGAGCTACGACGAGCAAACTTCGACCTTGCGGCTCGAGCGCAGCGCAGAGGTCGCCGCGCGGGGGCGAGGCGCTTGCGGCCCTCCGGCCAGCACACTCCCGCGCAGGCACTAAAGTCGCACGCCCGTTAAAACCTACTCGCAATAAACCTAGACTTCGATGCAAACAATGAATTGTGTTTTCGTGCTCACTGCTCTTTCAGTTCAACCGAAGTGTAACTTTTAAGAAAGAGCTAAATAATTTCAAATGAAAATACTGTTTTCAACTCGTTGGCAAAGGCAAACCTAGATATGAAATATCCGTCTAATTTTTAAAATGTACATTAAGTATTTAATTTTAGCAGCATTTCTACTTGACACATTTCACGTAATTTTGTTCAATGTGTGTTTGGTAGCTAAGCCGCGAAACGGTAAAATACAAAATCGGTCGTAGTCAGGTACTTAGTTGATTAAGGGAGCCATTTTTCGCGTTTGTAGATATTTTAACAAGCATTAATAAATAAATGTCTTTATTACTTGCGTGCTCGACGCGGTCCCATTACATGTCATCTTGAAACTTAAGTCATTGTCAATAGAGGTGACAGCAGGGTGTCATCTATTGGGCATTAGTATGTCGAGCACATAGAAAAGGGTTTCTTAAACTTTTTGCAGTCACGGACCACTTTCAAAATTATATTTAAGGAAAAGAACACTTAGGTCTCGTCAAGTTTACGAGTAGATACTATAAGATTTTCTAATAAGTATGTTTACAGTAACTGACTACTGCGGACCCCTGATAAACATGCTACGGACGGGGTCCGTGGACCCCACTTTAAGAGACCCTGCTATAGAGTGATTGAATATAGCATCTCGTGGAGTTATACGTGTAACGATTTTATTATCTTGTTGAAATCATCATTGAATTTTCTTGAATTAATTCATTAATTTTTCACTAGCAAAGTCATAAGACCATATTAGGACCATATACACAGATTATTAAACTAAACGTTCTTCTGAAGACAACACTTTCTCCTCAGTATACTGTAGATAAGCTTTATCACTCAGGTCGATAGAAAAGGAGTAGTCCTTTATGAGGATATGGGTCTAATCAGAATATTTGGTTATACATAGGGACATGTATATCAGGATAGACGTAAACCTAATTGCTAAATCTGCATGTCCCCCTCACTCCCCTATTTGACTTGAAGAGTAATCGTACTCACGGTTAATTCTTAAAGTTATGTATCTTATCTTATCTTATTGTTTTCGGGGGCCCTTGCGGATACACTTCGACCCATAGGGATCTTTTGTGCAATTACCCCCTAGAGAAGATCCGTCAACTACTCAAGAGCTTAAGTTATGTAAGGGGGCGTCCATTAATTACGCGAAGGCTTCTGGGGGGGGGGGATCTAGCCGAATCTCACGTAGGGGGGGGGGGAGTTGGTTAGTTTTAATATAAAGATTCGGGCCCCGTCTTCATTACTACTCTCAATAAAAATTATAAATCAAATTGTGTGTTATTTAAGAAATCAAACGTATTATTACTCTAAATACAGAATTTGAAAGATCTCAAAAAATCCTCAATGCCCCCTAAATAAACTGCAATTTGTAATGTAGGCGGTTTCTCGTCTTGTAAAATTTGTCGTGGTGATGATATATTTATAAAAATGATATTATTGTATAAGTATTATCTAGTTCTTGTCGCGTTTTCGAGTTAAGTCATGTTGATTTATCTCTGATCGAGGAAACGTTACAAATGCGGTATTTTTTTGGATTTGTTCAAATTTGGACGGTTCAGGTAGATAGTGGATGTATGAAATGTTCATAGAGTGCATGTATTAAATACGCACTTTACTAAATAGTACCACTTAAACCACATTGCCACTGGTACGTATAACCTAAGGTTATACCTACGGTTATTTTCTTATCGGAGATTCGTCTTAGGTATCTACCTAATGTTATTTAACAAAAAGATAATTGTTCTTAATTTTTTCATAATTCGTATGTGTATTGATAGGGAATACTGGTCTACATTATATGCGTTATCTTTAGTCAAATTTACATAAACCATTGCATTTGTAACATTGTTTGTTAATTGATATGTACCCATTAATTGTAACTATGGTAAAGTAGAGAGACATTTAAATATTTTCTTACTGTAATTTTAGTGGTAGATAATGAAAACTAGATGAACTATCTATCTGATTTTTATGTCCTCGTCTAGATACTAAAATAATTGGCTCTCGGATGGTCACTTTATTAAAACAGCTGGATGCGGTAATAGATTGGGGAATCGAACTGTCATCTTAGTATCTGGGATGTAAAAACAGATTCAAGAAAAAAAAATAGCCCGCTATCTCCTAACGAATAAACTTACCGTAGAACTATCGTAGCACAGGCAGGGGTGCTACGAATTCGCTACGCTCCAATGAGACTCAGTAGTCCTCTAAAGAGTGTAGCTTCCTCCGTGATATATTTTTCTTAATGCTGTATAAACTTTATCATATTTAACAAAATATTTCAACAATCGCTTTTAATGTTTTCTCTATTGGTATGAATGTTTAGGGAGACTGGTGGACAACAAAGGGGATGCTCCTTTTAGTATAAATAGAGAGCCACTGCAGAATAAAAAGTTTATAATTGTCAAATTAAACTTACCGAAGTGATATTCGTGCTTAGTGGTCGTCATAATGGTCTCCATCTGCACGAAAGACGATCGTTATCTCGGTGAAGGGAATGAGTAGGTTTGTAAGATCCGAGTGCAGCATCACCGGACGAGACAGGCGTCCGTCTGTATGTTGCTGACTGTGGAGCACATCGCTCTGCAGAAGAGACGAGTGTCGCGGCCGCGGGACGTGGATCGGCGCGTGCGCGCGGCGGTCGTTAGCGCGCGAGTCCTCGCCGAGCGCCGCGCAGTGCCGCCGCGCCAGCGCGCGCGCCCCTCGCGCCGCGCGGCCGCCCGCCGCGCTGACGCAACCGAAGACGTCGTCGACTCGCCTGACCCGCGGTCCTCCGTCTGCTGACAAATGCCGCTCCATGACACCCTGACTCCAACCCCGACCAATTCTTCTCCTACCCAAAACATGTACTCGAAGTTGTTTCTCCTTCGTAAAAAAAATTGTAGATAAGTATACTTATGGTAGATAAGCATCATATGTGCAGAAAAATAAGTATTAAAAAATAATACGACAAGTGGTGAATTTCCTAAAATACGAGCATTGACAACTCAGCGTCAATTAATTGTGTCAGTACCTACCAACGCAAAATGGAAGCAACTCGACGATGATTGAAATATGTGTTATTGATATTGTCACCTAGTTCTTCGTGAATTAAGGCTTGAACTTCGATCACATTTGAAACTCAAATACTTACATATTCTAGGTAAACTTATACTTACTTTATAGAAACTTAACAATAGCATATAGAAATATTATAGTATCGTATATATCTTGCGTGTCTTTTTTCAGGCTGTTTTTGTATGCGGGTCATTTTTAAAGGCCTGTACTTATTTTCATTAGAACAACATTGTAACAATAATTCAACGGTAAAAAGATTATTTGTTAAAAATCCGTTTAACATGGATTTTAATTAATATTGTCGTCTTAGTAAATCCTCTTGAAAACTGTCAACTACCTACATGAAAGAGTATTATTTATTTCACTCGTACTTAATTACCCAGTTAGACAATTTTCTAAACCGTCCTAATATTTAAGCTTAGTTTCCAGTAGGACCCATGTGGGGAAACCCAAATAGGGCAATCGAGCCAATCGATAGGGGTAAAAACCGGCCAAGTGCGAGTCGGACTCGCGCACGGAGGGTTCCGCACCATCAACAAAAAATAGAGCAAAACAAGCAAAAAAACGGTCACCCATCCAAGTACTGACCCCGCCCGACGTTGCTTAACTTCGATCAAAAATCACGTTTGTTGTATGGGAGCTCCACTTAAATCTTTATTTTATTCTGTTTTTAGTATTTGTTGTTATAGCGGCAACAGAAATACATCATCTGTGAACATTTCAACTGTCTAGCTATCACGGTTCGTGAGATACAGCCTGGTGACAGACGGACGGACGGACGGACGGACGGACAGCGGAGAAGAATCGTAGAATGTATTGGCCCCATACATTTCGCGACCCTTCTCTTTCCGCACAGACTCTAACTATGTTACCTTCCCAGCTCTTATTCATAAAGACAACTTTGTTAGGTCCTTAAAAAAATACAGATATTTCAATTTTTTTTTCTTAATTCACAGTAATTCACCCACGAGAGTAAAGTTGGTTTTGGTATAAATTATTTCAGTATTTTTCTCAAGAATCTTTTCTATAAAAGTCCAAATATATCTTTTTGATATATTTGGACTTTTATAGAAAGTTATCTTCTATTTAAATAGTATGTATGTCGCAGTCAAATTGTAAGATACGGCATTTTACAAACGGCGTCGTCATTTTACAAACGTGAAACGTTATGCAAATAGCCGATGGCAAATTGTTAGTGCGCTCAATAGTGTCAACAGAAAGGTGATGGTTGTCTGAGAGTGACCATGGTTTGCTGTTTTATCAATTTATGGGTATTAACTTTTATACCACACAATCATCCGTCACCACCACACCAAAATCTCAAGGTCTCACCCAAAACCAAATCAGAGCACGCCACTATCCACGTGGCCTTGTCTGTCCTACCCCTAGAGAGCAATTGCAGGAGCGGAGGCAGGAAGAGCAGCCCTCACCCGCTCTGACGAAGCACGGGAACGAGCAAGGCTAGAGGCTGAGACTATTCGCCGAAGCTGCGGAGTCGCTTGTGATCGTGCTTCATCACGCGAGGGTGGAAAGGCTGTTTTTTCAGCGCCGGGGCCACCAAGATTCAAAAGCCTCCTCCGCCCCACGCGCTCATAATAAGTCCGAAGAACTCCAGATTTGATGGACACTCCAGCGTTTTTATTTATTTATTTAAACTTTATTGCACAAAATATATACAACAATGTACAAATGGCGGACTTAATGCCAAATGGCATTCTCTACCAGTCAACCAGTACCAGTTTTTTATAGTTTAGATGAGTAGCGCCACGCATGGTAAATTAACCACTCACATGATTCCGATTTTAACAAAAGGTGCCCTGAACTGCTCTGCCATTTCGCAGATACGACGGCACAGTGTCATGATATTTTCAAAAATCGATAACTTTACTTCTGCTAAAGCATTTGCAACGATTATTTTGGTTTTTTAATGATAAAGAAACAAAGAATTTATTTTACCACTATAGCATTGTGCTGTTATAATAAAAATAATTATTAAAAATTCACAAAGTTGACCCAATGAAATAATGTCCGCGTTATAGTAGAAAACTATTTTTAATTAAAAATCTAAATCGATAACGTATCTTTTTTTTGTATTCAATTTAAAGAAGACTTAATAAGCTTTTAATTGGTACTAAACATCTTGATAGCTCACCTATGAAATTGCCGAGTAAAACTAATTCAAATTCCGATAAGAAACTTTCGAATTGCTCAATCTGCTGTGAAACTATATATTATGTTCATGATTTTTTTGTGGCTAATTTAGACACTGAAGTACTAAAATATAGTAAAAAACAGTTTAAGACACTAATAATCTTGAAATAAAATGCATAACTTATGCAATTATAACGATGATAGTAGCTATGTAACTTAAAATAACAAAAGAGTATCTACGTACCTACTAAATTTTGGTGTTTTTATAATTGCCGATCACCAACAACCGAACTAACTTATAACTACACTAACACGTTTAATACATCCACCATAACACACACTTCACAACATATTAAGCACAATAAACCAATAATAACTATTAACACATAAAATTATACTGATTACAAACGTAAATAAGCCGGTAAACTGACTTCTTCCATCTCAAAAATAAAGATGGCTACCCATTTAGGGTGGAGACACAACAGCGCACGGTGCAGATGTTCAACAGAAATAGGAACTTTAAAATTGTAATACCTAATTAATTATTTATTTAATCGTATAATTATTTAGTTTATTCAATGTAAATAGCAAAGAAATATTAGTAAATACAAATTATAAGTAAGTAGTAAAAAAAATCCCAAAACGCGTATGCAACGCGTCTAGTACACTACATGCCTTACGATATGCAGAAATGCTTTAAGCAACCACAGTTGCCGGGTTTGTACTTACAATTTACCGTCACATGTTTTGATCGCTAATCCTGTGTAATACACAGTGATTTAATACATTCTATGGTTTATTAATGTAACTTAATAATCGAACTATTTAATGTCTATTGGTTGCTCAAGATATATTTAGTAATCTTAGAAATGTAGGGCATTCAAATAAGAAACACGTCAAGAATCTACAGAACTATTGTTTTGAAGTGATATTATTTGGTCATCAATATTAAGTAGGTCTAAAATATAGTTTTAAACTAATAGACCAATAAACGCGGAGTAGTTTAATATACATTACTAATAGAAATATCTAAATTTGAATACTTGAGGCATTTTAAAACACGCAGCAACTTTTTACACATCGCACTTCCTGAACAACTTGCAAAGTAAAATAGATAAGAAATACTGTGGTTGTGTCTATATGATTGAAACATTTTTTAAATATTGTCACGTTGGTAGTCTGTGTTTTAAAAATTGTTTATACCGTATCTGTGCAGCCCTTCACAGATAATAAATAAAAAACCGCATACACTCCTTTTGCAACTCGAGTTGCGACGATCATTTTAGAGGTGCGCAATCTTGAAACTCTAGTTGCTGGAATCATGTGAGTGGTTAAAGAACGAATTCGACCAAAATGCCGCGGGAAAAATTGCAAACGGCGCGCGCGGCGCTTTTAATGTCATAAGGTATTTTACAAAATGCGGACTTTTTACAATTTGACTTCGGCAATTTTACAAACGGCGTCGTCATTTTACAAACGCATTTGTAGGTCCAACAATTTTCACTTAATGTTACTTAATATTATTTATAAAGTGAATTAATAAATTACAATGCAAAAATCTTTAATAATGACATTGATATTCATGAATATGCTAGCATGTTTGGCAACATTACCTACACTTAATAATAACCCCACGGAAAGAAAGGGACAGAGGTCTCCAGCTATCTACCTCTACACGTTTTTTAGAGTTGGCGGACCGACTCGATTATATATCTATGGCGCTGAGGCCAATTCGAACGTACATAGACATCAGAATCATATTTGAATCATGTTAATTAGTTATCGTGGGGCTTGCCCGCGCCAATACATGTACGGACAAGTACGAGGGAAATGCACGACAACTGAAAATTGTACGTACGTTTGAATTGACGGTTGTCACAAGTCAAGATTCTGTAAGTATTCAGTATTCATTTATTTCTTGCTTCCATGGTAGAGTCTGTTCGGAAAGAAAAGAGTCGTGGAAAGTATTGGGCCCCATACACTCCACGACTCTTCTCATTCCGCACAGACTCTACATTTTTGGGTAGTATGTAATAGAGTGCTCTACAAGATAGAGCAACTAAATGACATTGTGGCTGTCTCAGTTTTCTGCAGGGCATTAGGTATGACCGTTTTATGCATATAAGTAGAGTCTATTCGGAAAGAGATGAGTCTTGGAATGTATGGGGCCCAATACATTCCACGACTCTTCTCCTTCCGCACAAACTCTATCTAGAAACGACCGGCACATGAATATTAAAAACTGATCTGATATGAATTTGAAGAACTGATTTTTAAAACTCGAATGCTGCCATCTATAATCAAGCTCATAAACTATGAAACGTATCAAATCAGTAGGCGAACTGAAGTACTTTGTGAAGGTACGCAGCGTACTAGTTTAGACTGTTTCCTACAGATGGCAGTATACAAGCGCGTCACAAATAAATCGCTACAATAAATTGTGCAATACGTTCTATTCTGGAGCAACGACCTTGAATATTATTATTGGTTATTATGTCATTCGTGTCGTGTGGGATAAAGTTACAAAATTATGAATATTATTAAGTAATTGCATGATTACCTAGTCAGATTTTGTCAGAAAATAAATTTTACAATTTAGGAGGGGCTCACTAAGACTTAAAATTGAATTATTTAGATTGTATATTGTCTGTGTTAATATTATATTTATTAGCAGAGAGACGCAGCTTCCTAATATCCTATTTAATGTGGGCATTATATGTTACTAAATACCTAAGTAGCTAGGTACCTATAGGTTTTAATTTCATCTAAAATATATAGGTTTTACCTAGGTATATGTTTCAGTTTCTTCTATTTTATCATTATTTTATTACTTTGTCTAGGAGACTTCCCTTCATGTAGGGTGTCTAACTGGGTGTCTACTGTCTGGCAGTTGATAAATAGCGTAGCGTGTATAAACATTGTACTTATACTTAGTATATACATAGCTTAGGGACTGGTGTAAAAGGATTTCGATAACGTTTAATCATAGGTAATATGTTTTGAACGGAACGTATATCGTTTAGTTTTTAAAATATCGATAGGTCCATGAAGTCAAAATCCTAGAAAACGGATGTCAAAGCGATAATGTAGCTTTATGTAATTTCAATTCAATTTCACTGGCTGTATTCAGTAGCGAAATCGCCTAGATGTAGTTAACAGGTACTTAATAAGTACAGCCAGCCTATTATGCATAGCTTTATCCATCTTTATCCACGTGATAAAATAACTGTCACTGTTTAACACCGTGGGAAAGAAAGTGACGGACACCGTTTTATCACGCTGTCACGTAGACAAGAACGACCATCATATCCGTACAGATGTAGGGAATAATCCTTCACCATCGTATTTTCACGAAAACGCACGAGCGTGTCATGCTATTTCAGTCAGGCCCAGTACAAAAAGTACTGAGGTTAACTGGAGTAGCATGACAAATTCGAACCTTTCTGAGAAAATGTGATGGCAAATGATTGTGCAATAATGACATCTGTAACCTATTGAATCGAATATCGAATGACCAAGCCACTTGTTATTTTTTGTACATTCACAACAAATGTAATATCAATTGAAGGGTCCACGGAAAGAACATGTCTAGTCACACTAGTGACATTTTGAGTAATCGCGGTTTTAAAATTTGGAACAATGTGAAAACGTATGGTAATCCGTGACCAGTACGGATATGATGGTCGTTCTTGTCTACGTGACAGCGTGATAAAACGGTGTCCGTCACTTTCTTTCCCACGGTGTTAAACAGTGACAGTTATTTTATCACGTGGATAAAGATGGATAAAGCTATCCATAATAGGCTGGCAGGTATTATTTAACTAAAAATAAAGTTGTGTTACATTTATTATACAGTGGTAGCAAAAGACATAACTGATAGTTCATTAAGAGCTCTTTTTCATTTTGAGATAAAAATCTCATTTTCCGAAAAATGTGACTAGACATGTTCTTTCCGTGGACCCTTCAATTGCGCTATTGTATAGTCAAAATTAGCACTCATCGCATATCTTTTAGCAAGCAAGTACGAAAATAACGATATTAGGGATACCGTTACAGTATGATAATGGTTTTGATAGTACACTTAACCCTAGCGCAACGCTGTCGCGGCTGGTATGGTCCGGACTCGCGGTATAAGAGAGGAGGGAGCCGCCACGCGGGCGCAACACGTTAGTGTAGCGATGTGACGAGTCCACTTTTTTCAATTCGAATCATTCGAATTGATTCGGCCGCTGATTCGAATGAACTCGAGTTGGGATACTTGGGATGGCAAATCAAGCGGCAGTTGTTGTAAAAAAAACCTTCGGGTCACGGAATTAAGGTTTAATTTTAAATGGTCATAGTACCAACTCGAGTTGAGACGGTGAATCAAGCGGCAGTTGTTGTAAAAAGAGCCTTCGGGCTACGGAATTAAGGTTTATTTTTTAATGGCCTTAGTAGCAGTGTGATAGCGTTGACTCGGCTCGGCGAGTTGGCGAATTGGCGATTCATTCGCCGAGTTAGCGGATCGGATACCAACCTACTGCCGATTCTATCCTTTATCTCAGAGTTTAGTGGTCGAGTTGATTCGAATTGCCAATAGTCTTGATTCGAATTAACTCATCTGTAGGTTGATTCGAATTATTCGAATCAGATAACTCGACGTGCCCATCGCTACGTTAGTCACGTTACTTTAGTTACCGCCTGCCATGTCAGCGTGCAGCACGTGCGCTTAGCAACGTTACAGCACCAGTATTTAACATGGCTGATCACTCTGATAGTTCTGAACCGGAATCGGTGGAAATAACAATCCGCCTAGCGCGTCCTGAAGACATGAAGATTGTCCATGAAATGATACAAGTGAGTCACTTTTCTCATCTTTTCCGGCTTCTCTTCTGCTTGCGCTGTTTATTCATAACATAAGTAGATAATATCTGGGAGACCGAGCTTTGCTCGGAAAACATATCAAAACTCAAAAATGCGCGTTTTCCCAGAGATAGGACCTAGCTAGATCGACTTTTTGCCCCCAAAACCCCCATATAGCAAATTTAATCGAAATCGTTAGAGCCGTTTCCGAGATCGTCAATATATATACCTATATAAATAAATAAATAAATATACAAGAATTGCTCGTTTAAAGGTATAAGATAAGATATGTTTATTTAAAGAATTATATGTACATTTTATATCGTAACAACCATTGAAATATCTATAATTATCTATGCATTATTGATTAGATAATATTATACATAATTTTACTATTTTAAGGTTCAGTCAATTTGTCGATACGTGGCTCAGCTCAGTGAGTGCTAGAGAGGTAACTTATTTCTAAGCACTATTTTATGTCACACTGTACATTGATATTAAATTTTATCATTTCAGGAATTGGCTGTATATGAAGGAGTTCCCGACGGTCCCAAACTAACAGTGGCGGGTAAGAAAAAAATATACTATGTATTCTGTAAAAAAATCACTGGCCACCATTCAGGTTATGTCAAATCTTCGGTGGCATATTTAATCCAAACTTTCTTTTCGTTTCGTAAATGTGTTCCTCCTTACACCTATATACTTACTTCCATGCACCTACATACCTCCCTACATACTTAACAGATTACCTTCTTCGAATAGTTAGACTGGTAAAATAATTAATAATTACATAGTAAATTAATTAAGTATGTAATTAAATATTAAAAAAGAGAGAATTTTGCACAAAACATTCTTACGTCAAAATAGTCATTTTAAAATGTTCATCAGCAGTTCTACTTCATATAAAACCAGTGTTTATCCGACAGTTATTTAAAAACAAACATTTGATGGGTAAACTGTAACCCAATGTTTTTATGTATTCCAGATCTGGTGGAAGATGGTTTCAACAGTGAACACCCCTGGTTCTTCGTGCTGTTGGCCGAGAAAGGCGACGTAGTGCTGGGGTCGGCGCTCTGCAACCGCGCGTATTCAAGCTGGTCTCGCCGCGCCTTTTACATCGAGGATCTGTTCGTGCGGCCAGCGGCGCGCCGCCAGGGCATCGGTCTTATGCTCATGCGGGAGCTTAGTCGGGTAATAGTTATAATCTGTTTTACAAGGGGATAATATTAAAGTTGTTCTTTATCTCCTAGTGATACCCGAGCAAGCGAAGGATTCCAAAATTGAACCATGAGCGTAGCGAGTGGTTCGTAAAGTAGCTTGAGCGTTGCGAGGGATTCAAGGCACCAGTGCGAAACCAACTTGGCTACCGAGTGATACAAGAATTATTTCACAACACTAACTCGAGGAAAATACTAACTTAAATCAAATCCAAATGAACCCCATTTACATATATATCATTCAAAGTCAATTCCATCAGGCAACATCAACATGAGGAAACAAAATTTGCATCAAATTACTTTGCCACTCTTGCGGATAAAATGCAACTTTATCATCGGTTTTGGAGAATAAAGAGAGCCTTTACTTACAGCAGGCAATGTACAGCTTTTGTAACCTCTCTATTTACGTATAAATATGTACCTATGTGTGGTAATAAGAAGTAGGTATATGCCGCGTTGTAAATGGCAGCTCACTAAGATTAACAATAGATGAAATGCAACTCGAATGAGAACATAACGAACTGCTTGACGACTGCTCAGTGTACAGTCAGCATCAATAGCATATAACGGATGAAACAAAGTATCTGCTGCTGAATTACTTTCCAAATCTCTCAGTTCACGACACATACCTATGCGAGACATAATTATGTTTGAGAATGATATATACGATTGACGCGTAGTCCACTATATATCCACTACTGTACCTGCAGTTTCCTTTACAGCTCCAAACAAATGCTTTTCAATTGAGTTAACAAGACAAGCAGTTCGCCACGACGTGGAAAAGCGTCATTTTGTCTGTTGTCGTCAGTTGACAGACACAAATATTAGGCTGGCTCCCTCTCTCTGATTATCTGATATTTATACATTACAATATTATAAATATCTGTTTTTGGTTACTAGCGGGCGGTGCTCGAAGGCGTGAACCGTATAGACTGGCATGTGTTGAAGAGCAACACCAGCGCGTTGGCGTTCTACAACCGGCTGGGTGCACGCGATCTGCGCGTCACCGAGGGTCGCACGGCGCTGCGCCTGGACCGCGACTGCATCGACGCTCTCGCTTCAGGAAGCTAAAGTATCTATTAATACCTACTACAATACTAATTTCACTACGAGGTCCAGTTCTTGGCCGGGGTCTACCGAGGTGTAGATATCTTATCAGCGGGTATAGAGGAAAGAAAGGCACACCTTATCGGCCTTGACTACCATATTTAGGGCCACTTGTACCATCCCACTAACCCGGGGTTAACCTGTTAAATCGTTAACCCAGTGTCAAATTATACTGGTAACCATGGTAGCTCCAGGTTTAATCGGTTAACCCCGGGTTAGTGGGATAGGGCAAGTGGCGCTTAGTGTCTTATATGAATTGGAACCTATTTTTAGGACCAAAGCAAGTTGGCTTATTTCCCTTTTGTATTTTTTTTAATTAGTTACATACAGTATGCAGCGTTGCCAAGCGACAAAGTATTCAAAATCAAAATGAACTGTATCCAACTTTATTTTTATAAGAATGCGGGTGTGCAGGTAATTTTCAGCACCTCGCCGATAAAACGCATATAATACCATACCTACCCTTACCGCTGCTGCAAGCTGCACTATCAATGTCCGCGTTCTAGTCGGATGGCGACGTGACCATACTATTAAAGAGAACGTACTTACCGTAGAGAACACAAATGAAAACGCGGTCCTTTTGGGTGGAATCACATCTGTCAGCATCGAGCCGCATTTTATATATGAGATTGCTCGTTAGTATGAAGACGCGTACGCATGCTTTCAGCTTTCCGATGCGTACGCATCTTCATACTAACGAGCGATTTCTCATATACAAAATGCGGCTCGATGCTGACAGATGTGATTTCACCCTTTGGCGGAGCTTTCTCGCTGTGATTTTTTATTTAAGTAGGTAATTATAGAAACTACGTGGCTACACTGCGATTCCTCAGACCTCATGTGTCAACTATTAAATTCTTCACGCTTGAATTATTTTGAAGATGTGGACTCATTGTAGAGCTTTAAGTTCTAAATGCCAACTACTAGTAGGTATATACTTAGTATACCTAGGTATGTAAGTAGCAATGCATATTAATAATGAGATTTGTAAATGTATTCACAAGCCTATTAAATACATTAGTTTCCTTTTCTTGGCATCGTAACACTCGTGATTACGTAAAATATTTAACAACGTAGCAGCTTCATTTTACTACCTAACAAAATAATTTTGTTATAATACTATTTTGTTATATGTTGGGCTACCTTCCGTTATTTATCATATAAAAAAAAATATGCACACATTTGACATGTAAATTAATTAGTAATTATTGGTAATTATCAACATGATGCCACGGAAACAGCGGTCAGTTGCTCTGCGCTTGTAAATTCCGGCATGCGCTTGATTTTTGACAACTGAAATGTAACTTTGAAAACTGTGTTTTGTTCAAAGAGTAAAGTAAGTATAATTAACTAGGTATATATTAATACAATATATATTATTATGCACATGCAATTTATAGTCACCTTGGTGCTTAAAATTGTATTATTTGAGTGACTAGATGACGATTTTTGTTCCCTTAGATGTTAGATTTTAAAAAGTAGATAACTAGATTGTCGAGGGATGGGCATTGTATTACATGTGGTACCTACATATTATTTACAGAAACAGGAAAATACTTCAACTTGTTCCTTATTTTATTAACCTTTTCAACGTCGTGTCAAACACAAAAGCTGTCACGCTGACGCCATGTCACCGAAGTGTCAAAACTGAAATTGAACTTTATGCATATGCACGTAGTCGTAGGTCTATGTTGCTCTGTGATATGTGACCGATGAAAAATGTGAATTAAATTTCACGTTTTCTCCATAGTAAATGTATGGAAAAAGTTTTCTTTAATTTGTGGCTTTTTAGTACATTACCGTAAGTTGACCCCTAGGAAACTATTGATACTGGATAGGAACGGAATCGATTGGCATACAAAAACAGCATGTGAAAAATAAAAGTTTTCATTTTCATACAAATTGTATGGGAAAAGTTTTCCTCGATTTGTGGCTTTTCTAGCCGGAATTTTTTTTTTTGGTTCCATTCAAGCTTTTGATCCTTAATAGGAATGGGATCGATTGGCATCAAAAAAAAAGTTTGTCAAAAATGACCTTTTTCTCGCACCCTGTATGTTTTTTCCAAAATCTGTAAAAGCCAATCTTCATTAATTTGAAATCGAGGGAAGGTCTTCTTAGACCGTTTTCTCGTAGCAGCACGGGATCTGGTAGCTGCCCTCACTGACCCAAAAAGACAATCCACCCTGTATATGTAGGTATGTACCTACCTTACCTTCTTTTTCACTCTGAATATTCATCAAGAAGGTATCATCATCACCACCCTCGTCCAAGAGGGAATAATAAAAATAAAATATAATAGTTGGCACTAATTATTATTTAAGTACCTAAGTATTGAGCTCTGTGATAAATGAAAAAGAGAAATAATGATAAATCGACTAAATATATGTGTTCACTTTATATATCTGCATAGGTACCTATATGTATAAAAGAATAGGTACCTATATCGGATAATGCAATTATTTTATGTAATCGAAATAAATGTTTTGATACCTAGCAAATTTGGTTTATGTTTTAATTTAGCAGTACCTAATAGTAGTTTATGCAACAGTGATATAATAAGGGTTCTTAAAATTCAAGGGTCGAAGTTACAAAACGAGACGTAGTCGAGTTTTGTAAAAAAAGACCCGAGAATTTTAAGAACCAATTATGAGCTGTTGCATAGATTACTTTTTCTATGACAGCTGCAGCAAAAAAAAAAAAAAAAGAGTTATTATTAAAAAAAAGAGTTATTATTAAAAAAAAGAGTTATTATTTAAAAAAAATTGAGTTATTATTAAAAAAAAAAAGAGTTATTATTTAAAAAAAAGAGTTATTATTGTAAATGAAAACATACCTCTTTCAATCAAGATGATCGGAACTTGTATCTTTAAAAAAAATAAAGCAGTTGTATTATACTCATAAGATGACTGCTAGCAGTCATCTTATGAGCCTATAGACAAAGCATTCAAATGACATTGCTTTAGATATCACTGTCAGTCATTTAATTGACACATTTAAGTGCTGGAGTAGAAAAATACCTTAGATCAATATCATGTAATAAGACAACGTTATATGATAAAAGATATTTATTACATACTATAATAATGAAAAGTTTCAAAAATACACAAATCACCCGAGGTAAATCACAATTTAAGTTGCAAGTGCTTTTGTAAAAAAAATAATTTTACACATGCTACTTCTAATGACTTCATTACAACTTTATATTAAAATCTCTATGAACGAACGTTCTAAGTTAACGGAGGGGAGTAAACAGACCTCGTGGGGAGAGGGACGTGCTTACATTCATACGTTTACATAACGTCGTGAGAGAGTAGACTACCGAAATAAATTATTGTCGATGGAGAGTCGAGCCGACTCGACGAAGTACAGGACGAATAAAAACTTCCGACTCGAGTGCAGTGCGGGTACAAAGGCTAGTCGCCTAAGATGGACACGAGTTAGGGGTTTGTGCTTCTTCCGAGGTCGGCGGAGCCAGAGATGGTGCGGGCGGAGGAGGGAACAAGACGAGCGCGCCCGGCGCGTCGGGGCGCGTGCGGTACCGCGCGGCAGTGGCGCGCGGCGCCGCCGGAGCCAACAGAGCCAGTGGCTCGATGGGTGGCGAGCGGGCCTCCGTCGGCGGCACCGCGCCGCGCGCCCCGGCGGCGACCGCGAGCGCGTCGCCCCGTTCCAGCGACCACTGCCGGCGCAGTCCGCGAGGGCCCCCAGCCAAGCATCTGAAATTAGAACATAATTACCTGAGATACTCGAATATATCGATTTTTAACGATACAACCAGCTGTTGTGCACAATAAAGAATAATTATATGCTCTGAGAAAGAATACTTACATTTCAGACTTATCTTGGTTATCTCGCGCCGTTAGCGATTCGGGAAATGAATTAGTGATTCACTAGATATGAAATAGTAAAGATATGTGACGTTCCACGGCAAAAGGTACCATAGGGCGGCTGGGGCTTACGCTTAATTAACGCCGCTCTAATATTCAGCCGGGGCAATGGTACCCTTTGCCGTGGAACGTCACATATCTTTACTATTTCATATCTAGTGAATCACTAATTCATTTTCCGAATCGCGCCGCTCTATTTTGTTCCCAGGCTTCGTATCCCGGAGGTCTTATCGTACTTACTTATTATAGTTTCTATTCTGACATAAAATGTCTGTGTGTTTTTAATTGATCAATAACTTAAACGTATTGTGTATAGAAACATGTATATTAAAGAACCTGTAACGAGAATATGGTGCGCTCAGGTCTGTCGGAATGGCCGCCGCGGACGTTCCCGTGGTCGGCGCGCGCGGCGGCGGGCTGCTGTCGGCGGACACCGCGCCCGACCGCTGCCAGGCTGTTTCAAGAAATGTTTCACTTTAGTCGAAGGGTCTCCTCGATTTCTTCAGGATTAAATTCCAACATCGGATTCCCTTTCAAACAAAAATTTTATAAATCAGCCTAGCCGTGTTCGAAAAATAGGGGAAACACCAAGGATCCCGAGGAAACCTTAATACAACTATCTTACCAAATTTGTCAGAGCTTGTTGATGCATCAGAACGCTGACGCTGGACCTGGATCTCCGGCTTATCGTTCGTAGCATTTTCATTTATTTGCGATGGAGGCGTCATTGTTTCGCTATCGTTTTCACTATCAGCCTCAAATAAGATTTCTTCACTCCTGTAACCAGATAAGTTAGGTAGGTATGTGTAATGTTTGCTGCTTGTATAGACTTACTTAACAAAGAGGCTAACAATTACGTTGAAGACTTACTGTAGAGGCGGTGGCGTCGGGAGTGGTTTGTCGAAGCCCTCCTTCCCCAGCAGCCAGTAGGTGTGCATGGCCCCCTTGCCCTTGATTTGAGTCAAGCCCCGTGACCGTAAACGGTAACCCCCCGCTGTCGTTAATCGCTCAGCAGTTGTCGCGGAAATCTGAATACGCCACGCAGCACCTGAAAATGTTGATTGGGATTTTTGAACAATAACTCATAAATCCATAAAACCGATTGAAATATCAGACGAGTTAATATTTAAAGATTCGCGTTACTTGCTTTGTGTTAGTTCTATTATTGAAAGGGTTCCAATGTAATATGAACTATCACGCTCCTAGCTAAATTGGTTGTTCCATACTTACGCTACGGAATGTACAATTTAGCTAGAACCCTAAATGGCATAACAATCACGGAGCGTGACTAAATATCGATAACAATGTGAGGAGGACATTCACGTTTAAAAATATCGCAGGTACTAATAAATCTCTTACCAGTAGATTCCATTCTTGAGGCTGTGTTAACAGTGTCACCGAAGAGGCAGTATCTGGGCATCGTCAGACCGACGACACCCGCGCAGCAGGGGCCGGTGTGCAGCCCGATACGTAGATGCAGAGGTGCCGTCGGCGCGTGCCTGATGCGGAAACGTCCCGCCAAGTGCAGCAGATGCAAGGCCATCGTGGCGATGCTCTCGGCGTGGTCTTGCGCGCGAGTGGGCAACCCGCCCACAACCATGTAAGCGTCGCCGATCGTTTCTACCTTATACACCCTATATTGTTCTATGGCATCATCGAATACCGTGTACAGGTCGTTCAGGAGGTCAACCACTTGCACTGGTGTAGCCCGTGCCGCCAGAGCTGTAAATCCGACTATATCGCTAAAGTAGATAGACACGTCTTCGAATTCTTCGGGTTCTACTCGTAATCCAAGAATTAGTCGTTCTGCTACCGATCTGTGAAGAGGTCGAAATACTTAATATGATTACCATTAATATCTACAACTCGTAGGCAGGTTAGATATCTGAAAATAGAATCAAGTCAATTCTAGTAAGTATTTAACAAATGCTTAAAAGTTCGAGTAACAAAATTCTTATTTACCTCGGCAACATTCTATTGAGGAGTTGTTCTGTTTTTTTCTTTTCCATGTCTAACTGTTCCGTCCGTTCCTTTATAAGTTCTTCTAGATTGTTGCTGTACTTCTCTAGCATCTCAAACATTGAGTCTACTATGTTAATTTTCCTGTAAATACATAATATTTAAATACGTCACCTGTATACGAGTACCCACATTTAAGACTGCATAACATTGATAGTAACGACAGAAATTTAAAAAAGCGTATTGTAACGTTAATAACATAATGTAGTAGTTCTAACTCCTGTGGTTCTAACAACGTGTCACATATGCGTTGGTGCAGGATCTTTTAATTACGAGTATATGAGGACTCTCTGTTTGAAAAATAGATCTAAGCATCATCGTCAACACTGTGGATACCAGTTTAACTGGTTGCCTATATACGAGACATGAGCCGACCTGCCGCGGTGCATGTGCCGGAAGATGTCGTGCAGGGTGTGGAAGTCGGGCCGCAGATCCGGCGCCTCGCTCCAGCACTGGCGCATCACGCTGACCGCCTCGGGCGGCGCGGCACCCATCGACACCGACGGCCGGATAAGGGGAGGCGGACGCATTATCTTCTCTACGATCTCTGAAAACGTTCGCAGCAGTGTCGGATGGTGAAGAACATTAGGGGATATATATACATTCAGATTTTGAAATCAGAAGCTCCGAGTGACAATCGAGAGTAGGTATAGATAATCCATACCTACATGTAAAATATAAATTTATTAAAATCATCAACATTGTAAGTATTTGAGTGGATCCTAAAATTAAGTTTTTCTCTATACTTAAATATCACTGGACCACGATTTAGGGCCACGATCTAAAATATTGCCTGTCGAATATTAAAAGTGCGACCAAAACCCAAATGACATTGGAAGTATATAATTTAGATATAATATATTATGCGTTTGTTTTGTAACAGTATATTATTTAAGATAAGTGTAATCACCCACCGTATCTCCTAAATATGTATTTAGGAGATGCCCTCGTATTTTCCAGTCTGCGTCCATATAGACCGCTAGTGGCCTCTTAGATCGGGACATCCCGGCGTCATCACATGGATATGATAGAGAAGCTCTCTATACTCCTATATATTTACCAAAAAAAACAAATTAACCAAAAAATAATGTACGTTTTGGTACATCTGAGCTGCCGTTATGAAGCCTCAAAGTTGTCACGTTTATTCTTTTGCAATTTGATCGATTATTTCGCACTCATAAAACTTTGAACGTTATGGCTTCGTTAGACGTAGAGCTCCGGTAAGAAGGGGCTTTTTAAAATAATATAAGTTACCTACTTGTTGACTTATAGCAGGAAATTAATACATATATGTAGGTAGGTATACACTGAAAGAAATGTTTGCATAACAGTAACACTTGCGAGCTATGTGTTACCTGTTCCGAAATTAGTGGTAGGATATAAGAGAAAAAAATATTTCTTTATTACATACGTTAAGCATTTTTTAAATTACTCAATGAGTTAAGCTAATTATTTATTTCAGTGTAAGTAAACCGACAGTTCTATAACCACGATAAAGTAAAAGTTGCGAGCTATATTTCGATGTCCCACTTTGACCCATCACGAACCTCCAGGTGTGAGAGCGAGCATGCAGTACGGCTCGCCGCGAACAATGACTTCCTGCATGATGATGGCAAACGAGAACACGTCTCCCGGCTGCGACCCGCGCCCCAACCCACCTTCCTCGCGCAGTATCTCCGGTGCAGTCCACAACAGCTCTGTTCATAGGAAATACTTTTCATTCAAATTTAAATTACCGACTAAACATTGAATAAGTAATCGAGTATAGTTCGTTTTTTTGAGCATTAGAAATAAGGTAAACAATCTTGACGTGTCTTTATATTGAAAAACACGTTTTAAAAATAAATAATGGCAAATATGTAACAATTATGAATCTAATACGATCATTTATATTCTTCTGCTTTCATAACTAATAGTCTCTGATTTTTAAAAAGCGTGTTTCAATTAAAAGACATATCAAGATCGCTTACCTTCTTTCTAATGCTAAAAAAAACGAACTATAGATGTGGGACCAACAATAGTAAAACAAAATTCAGTAGGTACCTAATTGGAATAATCTTGCTCGTAAGGCGTCGGTTCTAAAAGTTTTAAATAATGTCAACAGCTGACGTCGTAAGTTGTGAATCGTAACCAATGATTTATAACTCCGATTTTATAATATCATTGATCGTAACTTGCTATTTTGATAGTAAGTTTAAGTCTGACATAAACGGTACAGTCAGAATCATTACTTATAGTAGCAACTGTAGCATATAGAACAAACGCTGCTAAATTATTTGTTACCGTGTCTAATAAGTAGTTTTAAATCTGTCTGTAGATATTATCTTACCCCTTGCGGCCCTTGGCGGCTGAGGTAATCCTTGTGCACGGTAAAAGCTAGGCAGACCGTAGTCCGTTATTCTAAGCACCCAACGTGAATCGACAACGCAGTTCCTCGAAGATAGACGGCCATGCTGGCGCAGCGAGGACGAATGCACATAACGCATGCCTTTGACTAGGTCTGTAAGCAAAGACAGCCGGAAGGTCCAGTCAAGCTTGATATCGTCTGCCATAAGCACGTCCTCGAGAGACCCGCGACCGCAGGCATCGAATACTAACGCAGGCCGCAATTCGCACAGGCAACCTGTAATTAAACACTATTATGTCTTCTATCATTACTGAAATATTAACCTTGAATATATATATAATATATGTTTGCGTGAGTCACTTTTATATATGCACTTTACCTATGAATGGATTAAGGTTTTCGTGCCGCATTGTTTGCATTACAAGAAGCACGTCGGTTGCTTTTCGTTTTATTTCGAGGGACCCGGTAGACGGCAAATATTTTACGTGGACAGCGTCACCCTGTTACAGACCAAATATTATCACATTATTACTTAAATAGGTACTTAAAGTATTACGAACCATTTCAATATTGTACCTATATAATGTCTGAATATCAATCAATAATATTTTAATGGTTCAATTCATACATTATATCATTAAACTGTATTCCAAACCTTTAACGTTTGTAAGGATGTCTGTGAAGCGAATAAGGCCGTCTATTTTCAAAGTCTCGCCGTCCTCTATGCTCAGTGTAACCCAGATGTAGATAGAAACAGTATGCGTACAAAACGAACAGTACCTTGTAACGAGTGCGGCGATCGTGGGTCAGGCGATTGACGCTACAGGTGGAAGAAGGCGCGGAGGGCGCGGCGGCGGCGGGTGGCGGCGCCGAGCGCGGCGACTGTTTCAGCAGGTCGGGTCGCTCCAGCTCAGGCCCTCCGAACTCGTGCAGTTGTTGTAGCCAGCAAGACAGCATTGTCTCCATTCCCTCGCCCACGCGGCGTCGCTCGTCCGCCGGGAATGTGAAGTCACTGGCCAGGAGAACTGCGTCGCCTCGCCTGCGTCGCCGGCGGCGCCGCGTGGCCGCATACCGGGTGACCAGCGCCGCTGCCGCTGCCGCCATGAGAGCACAACAAACGAACACCACAGTCAACATCCCATGTTCGAACCGCGCCCATAATTCATGATCGGAAGCGGCATGTGCAACGGCCCATTCTTCAAAGTTATATGTCGAATTCAACACTTCTACAATAGTCGACCAGTCTTCAGTGTCATCGAGTGAACGTGTCGAAGTTGAATTAAAAATTGTGACGAATTCCCATTCGCAAGGTCCATTTTCGACAACTATTCGTTGATATAAATAAAGTGTTGTCTCGCTACTTTCCGTCCTGGTTCGTTCCGCTAGGTCTTGTCGATTAAGATTTTCTATTACTTCATTGTATACAATTGTTTCCCAGGAATCCCTTTTTTCCTCGGTTTTGCCGACACGTAGTAGAAAAAGATGTCGTTGAAAAGCGTCCAGGTGTAGTAGCAGCGAGTTGAAGTCGGAGACGCGCGGCGGGCCGGCCGCGGCCGCGGGCGACGCGCCACCGGCGCCGGACGGCGTCGCGGGTTTCCCCGAGCTCCGCCGTGAGCGAGTAACATTTGATCTTTGGCCTTGAACTGGAGCCTTCCGCGCATTATCTTCGAGCGTGTTTTTATTAAATGTTTGTTTTGCGGGTCGAGTATTATTATAGGGCCCGGAAAAATAACCTCCGAATCGCCTCTCTAATGTGCTATTTTTTATAGTGTTTACTACGTTTTCGGTTCGTAAAACACCAGTAGACTCCTGACGAATTCTCTTTTTGCGATAAGGGCGCACGGTTATGTTGTTTACGAGCGCAAAGGCTAACGGCGTCGAGAAACTTTTCTTATACAATGGCGCAAGATTGCTCGATAAATTCGGGGTTTGTGAAATATACTTAGATTGGTTAGATGACAAATTCTCTCTCGATTGTGTATAAGGCAAATTTCTTATAGCTAAAGTGATATTGCTCATAATAGAAGTCAGTTGGGCATCTCGGCGTGCGAAGGATGTGATGGGAGAGGGCGGCGGAGGGTCCTGGTCGAGCTGCAGCAGCAGCACGGCGGGCCCGGCGCCCGCGGCGGCCGCGGCCCGGAGCGCCGCCAGCGCCTCCGCGCCCACTTCTCCGTGTGGTGCGCACAGGATCACCACTGCAACAAGGAACACCGGCCGTGCAATGTCGTGCACAACGACCTAGTTCAATCATTATCTAACGATAGCGTAGCGATAACAAAAGCGATTCTATGAACCTTGCACCTTGTTTTTATTTAGTGAAAAACATTAGTTACAACATGCGGTTAGCGTACCTACGTAACAATAAATATCTAACCCCCTTTATTTATAACATAAAATGTACAAGCTTAAAGTTTAGTAGGTATAGTTAATTTATGTGTTATCCCTCTCTTACAAATATATGAGTCAAAATGAGAGATAAAGACGAATGAATAGCTATTTAAATGAGACTTTAAGAGCCAACAGGAGCTGAGATTTAAATATTTTAGGTAAATATACCCGTCTCGCTAACGGAAGCGGCTCCTAAAACTAGTGCGATAAGGACAAGGCGAAAAATCCTGCGTAAAAATCTCATAAATCGAGGTTTCGTACTCGACTGTTTCCTCCTCCAAAACTTAACCAATCGTAACCAAATTTGGAAATCTAAATGATTATGACATTATCTGTGCTTTTTTGGCTAATTGATATAAGTTTTGAATAGCGCGCCTCTCATTGCGGCATAGTCAATTAGGCCATTTTGGCCATTTTTGAAGGGCTCTAGCGCCTTAAAAAACAAAAATATCAAAAAAAGCAAAACGGTCCGACACAGATATTGACAATATTAATCTGTGTTGAAAAAATCATTGCTCTAGCTTCAAAACCCACGGAGGAAACAGTCGAGTACGTTTGTATGGAGAAATGACCACTCCTGTTGGCTCTTAAGCGTGTACACGATAAACCTTAATTTGCGACAACGCATAGCAAGGCAAAAGGGTCTTGTCTTTTTCCTAATCACGGTCTCGCAATCCCGCCGATAAGTAATCCTTACATGAACCCGTAAACATTTGCACGATAGAGGAATCACCATTCATTATTAATTACCTACACATTTATGTTAAACCTACAATAATACTATTATAAGTACTTTATGAGCCCCTACACTTAGCGCAGATAGTGATATCTTGGAACTTGGAACAAATATTAATTAAATATACCTAAGTATTAGGTATACCCGTAAAAAGAGTAGGCATGTTGGTAGTTCTATTAGATATTCCGTAGGTATTAGAGAGATCATATAAAGCCTGGCTGTAATGGAAAAGAATCCCTCTCTTACAAATACATGAGTGAAAATGAGAGATTTAGACGAATTAATAGCCATTTAAATGAGACTTGTAACGGTACACGATAAACGTTAATTAGCGACAACGCATAGCAAGGCAAAAGGGTCTTGTCTTTTTCCTAATCACGGTCTCGCAATCCCGCCGATAAGTAATCCTTACATGAACCCGTAAACATTTGCACGATAGAGGAATCACCATTCATTATTAATTACCTACACATTTATGTTAAACCTACAATAATATCATAAGTACTTTATGAGCCCCATGCACTTAGCGCAGATAGTGATATCTTGGAACTTGGAACAAAATATTACTTAAATATACCTAAGTACTGTATTAGGTATCTCCGTAAAAAGAGTAGGCATGTTGGTAGTTCTATTAGATATTCCGTAGGTATTAGAGAGATCATATAAAGCCTGGCTTTAATGGAAAAGAGCGAAAAATATCGGATTACTAATGGATTATTCATAGGTAAAAGGTCTACACCCTGTCGCTGGACATTACATTGTCTGCAAAATCCATTAAACCTATTAATAAAGTAACAATGCTCTTTGTGATCTAGAATATTCCTAGGATCGTGCGAGGAAGTTTATTTTCTCGTTAATCCCAGCAAGATAATAGACGTAATCTGAGTTTGTATCTATCTAATACCTTTAAACGAGCAATTCTTGCATATTTATTTATTTATTTATTTGGAGTTGCAGTCGCCGCGAGCACTCGAGCCTGAGGAAGGACCCCTGAAGGGCCCGAAACATGTCGCCAATAGCGACTAAAAATTCAAGTGAGTGAAACCGTTGTCGTATAAACAGTTTATTTATTTATTGATATACAGTGTGTAAGTCAAATACGGGCAATAAATTAAACCAGATATAGAATTTACCCGTCTTATCATTAATTAAGATGTTTTTTTAAGTTACACTTAATTATGACCCCGTGATTAATTTTTTCCACATGTACCGAGCAGCAATGTACTGTAAACATTAAGAAACAAGATGATAATGACATTACGAGATACGAGCTTTTCATAGTAACTGCCAACAAGCGTTGACAGTTACTTTAAAAAGCTCGTATCCCGTAACGTGTGTGGTGTATTACATTGCGGGCCGAATTATTTTGTATGGTTATAATTTTCAATGCATTTCTAAGTAAAATCTATCTCAATATATTTTTTAGGTCCTATGCTAACCACCGTTTAAATATTCGCCCGTATTGGATTTACACACTGTATATATATTTCGGGGATCTCGGAAACGGCTCTAACGATTTCGATGAAATTTGGTATATGGGGGTTTTCGGGGGCGAAAAATCGATCTAGCTAAGTCTTATCTCTGGGAACACGCTAATTTTTGAGATTTTATATGTTTTCCGAGCAAAGCTCGGTCTCCCAGATATTTCTTTTAATTAGGCAAACTATTTAAAGGGTACACGGAGAGAACATCTAGTATTTTTTTTTTTAAATTGAGAGGTTAATCTTAAAATGTGTATTTTAACAACATTAGGTACCTATAATGAGGGCCAGTCTCGTGTCATGTCATGGATGAATGAAGAGGTAGTGAATTATTACATTTAACTTTTTAATGTGCAGACTTAGGTTGAGCTCGCAGAGTTGAAAATTGTAGCGCTTTTTCGATGACAATACGGCTGCCAATAATTTTATTAGCAATATTGAGGCCTTGAGGCCTTTCTCTGATAACTCCATTGATTCAAAACCTGATTTCTTGACTTTAGGTTGATAGAATAAAAAAACATGAACATAAAACACATATTACACATTTGTTTGTAACATTTCTTGCAAAATAGGTAACTAAAAATATGAAAATAACTTCTAAAAATGCGCAATTTTATTTTTAATCCAATTCATTGATTATACTCGTTTTGTTTTGTTTAGACTCACTAAAAATGATTTTTCTACTCCCGTACTTTTATTTGTCATTTAAAGTAAAGGGTCGTGCACAAACTTTTAAAACCCTACCTTATAGTTGTCAAGTATTTAGTCTAGTCCCCAAAAAAGCATTTGTGGATACACGCAGTTTTTCAAGTGAAAACTTCTTTAGCGGCGCTGGGCACTTTTTGAGGTGGGGAAAAAATGATAAACTCGAGACAGCGTAAGACGATCACGTGACCGTAAGACGGACACGTGACCTGATCGTAAATCTGTTACATGTAATGTCATTGAGTTTTTCTTTATTGATTTAAATGCCATCTAGTGAGTTTCGCTCTAACTGGTATTAATATAACTAGAGTACTGACAGTGATGTGCTTAGGGGTTTCAAGTAATTAACGCTAACGCTAGATGGCGTTAACCTCAATTATACTGAGTTTTCACTTCTGCCGGCACTCCCTGAGTGCAACCCGTTGTTTTTTTTTTTTAATTTCATTCATTCTTTTTCCGCCCGTACCCTCCATTTTTGCTACTTCTTGTATGCAACGTTGTTTAACTGAGTCAAAAAATACTCGTGGCGTCTTTATTAACAATTTTCGCGATCACCTCAAATTGTTACTCAAGCCACTCGCCTTTTTTGACCTCTCTTAAACAACGGTTGCATAAAATACTATTTCAAAAACATGATATCCGCGATTCTGGACACGCACAGCCATCCCACTCACGTTTTATGTTCAGTGACAGTGAGATAATGAATGAATGAATGATTTATTTGCTTAAACATGGTACATTAGGTTAAGAACCTGAACGGGCCCTTAAAAAAAAGATATATACTTAATAATATATTGAAAAACTAATTCTACTTACCATGTGGTCTCCAAGCCAATTGTTCAAGTGAAAGAGCTGAGCGACGTGCAGCTAGACCCGCAGCGGTGATGGCTCTTGCAACTTCGCGAAGAATAACCGCGCATTCCCCTGCGGCCGGTGGCAGCAGTACGCGACGCCAGCGCAGGCTGGCGGCTAGACGGGCAGCTGCAGCGGCGCGGGCGGGCAGAGCGGCGCAGGCGGCGGGCTGCGGACGGCGCAGCGCGCGTGCCGCCGCCGCCAGCGCTCCGCACGCCCCGGCGCCCGCCCAGCCTGCGCACACCGCCGCGCCGCCCGCGCTCAGAGCGCTTAGCGCGCCGCTGGTTACAAGCTCTCTCCACTTTGGCCCGCACGTGTCTGTATGCATTTAGTTGTTATTAAACCTCAGTACGTTTAAACAGCTTGTTTATTTCAGATAATTCATTTGTCCACGCTTTCACTGAGCTTCACAAACACCTATATGAGCAATTGCAAAGCAATCCACATCACTCGTGAAGCCTTCTGCACTTGTTTGAACTATCAATTCTATCCATATTCTATCATTCCCTCTAACAGATAATATATTTTGGCAGGATATTTGTAAGTCAACAAAATTTCTAGTAATACTTAGGAACATATACAGGGTGCTTCCTACAACAGGAGCAATAAATTAAACTGTAGGCTGTACTCCTCAAACAGACCAACATTTGTTCAGCAACTTTTGAAAATAATTCATGTTTTGATTTTTATTACATTTTAAAGTTTATTCTAAGACGCAATGTATTGCAAATCTTGTTATGTTTAAAGCGTGACAAGCAACGTCAAACACACTGATGTCAGCGTACATTGAAGGCAATATTTATTTTGTATGAAAAAGGGGAAGTCTAAAAGATTCATAATTTTTAAAAGTTGCTGAACAAATGTTTGTCAGTTTGAGGAGTACAGCCTTTAGTTTAATTTATTGCTCCTGTTACAGGAAGCACCCCGTATACTAATCGTACAAGAAATCATGTAGGGGCCCGATGGCGATCTGACCACGCTGAAAACAGAGATAAGTGTTGGGGAACATTTCTACTACGAGTACTAGCAAACGAACTTATCATGTCGACACATATACTAATGGACGGTTGAGCATTCCGCCGTCCCGGTCAGTCAGTCAGGTATGTGAAATTTTCGGTTGCTCTCGTCTTGCTAAGGGCGATAATAATGCTCAGATTATTTACTGCCTACCTGTTCTCCTACATGTGAAATTGTGAACTGCAAAGATCGGATTTACAAGAGAGTAACATTGAGAGATTCAAAAACATGCTATAACATGCTATTTAAGTTGTTGACTTGATAAAGTCGTGAAATACCGTCTAATTCAATACCAATGCTGAGTAATTAATTAGCCAGCTATTTTTATTTATTATTAATATTATTATGGTAATAATGGGTGATTGAAGGAATGACCCTCACTGGCAGGTAATTGAAGGTAAAACCGTAAAAAAGCTATTTTGAAAAGTCTATAAGTACCTATGTATTTTCCCATGTGTTATTAATTTCTCCATTTCTCAGTTCGTAAAGTTTAATTTAAAATAATAGACTGACGCATTTAGAGCATCGCAGTCAGCCGGGACAGGTCTTAAAAATATTATTTTAATACAGTTGCTCAAACAGCACTAGTTCGCAAAGTTACTTTTTGCAAACTATAGTGCTTTTACAATTTTTTTTTATTTGTTTATCACCAAGATATTCAAAAAACAGTGTTCATTTTGTATTTCTCCATTCCAGACATTTATTACGTACATAAAACATTATTACACGATTTAAAATTAAGATTTTCTGTGAGTGTTTCTGTATAAAATAAGTTATTGTAATTATTTTCGCAATGTATTTCCCTAAACATAAAATATAGGTAGTGCCGAATTCACAATATTTCACAATATCAATCAAGTACAAGGGCGATTCCATAACCGCTTATAGGTAGTTGTACCTAATGTAACCAATATTTTAGTGTAATTTTTGCTCATGTGTAATTTTGTGTACCTATTAAAAAGGTCGTTTATGTTACGTGTCATTATGTACTTGTCCCGTGTCTTTAATTCGTCTAAGGCTCATAAGACATCTCGAGACTCGTCCATAACAAACTTTGCACGCTTACAATAAAATGTACTACGTATTTTATATTTATTTCACTTACCTTCGTAATTGAGAATGCGGATTTTGCGCTGTGTCAAGGTGGACTTGCCAATTGAGAGTGCATATTGATGAAAGCGAGCTTCCGAAAAAAGGTCTTCGGGGTGAGGAGCGACGCAAGCGGCTCTCAAGAGCAGCAGCACCGTGGGGTCGGAGGCCCCGACGCGGGGACTCGCGCCAGCGGCGAGCAGGACCAGCAGCGCCGCCAGCGCTGGCGGCGGCAGCGGCGGTCACGTCCGCGCGGCGCGCCGGCCCGCGCCCCGCCGACCCGTTTCGCGCTCCGTCGCTCTGATGCGTTCCGCATAATTGCGCCAGATCAAACGCCTGCTGATCACTTGTGTCACGTTCATAATGCGATCGATGCCTTACTTTGCTTGTTTTCTTTTCTGGACGGAATAAAAATAGATGTTAAGAAATCTTTTTACTTTAGTTGGTACTTTACAGGCAGAAAGCAAAAAAAAAAATCGGCCAAGAGCATGTTGGACCATGCTCAGTGTAGAGTTCCGTAGTTACCATTCTGCCAGAATAGGTTAAAGGGGGGCTATTAGCAAGTGTCATATTTTAAACTGTTTAGACGACAACGGTCGCCAATAGCGACTAAAAATTCAAGTGAGTGAAACCGTTTGTCGTCTAAATAGTTTAAAATATGTCTCACGAAAGTTTAATATCGAAGTGTCATATTTATACATTAAATTACATGCATAAGAGAGTATAGGTACCTTTGCAGCGATTTGTATGTCTTTTTAAGAGAATACTTATTGCAATAACTCAAAAACAGCTAGAGGGATTTTGAAAGACCTATTTAATGGTACTTACACCATTGGATTTAAGCGAAAATTTAAAAAGAAAAATAGTTTTATTATATAGGAAACGTAGAAACGCCTTTTGTACTCGCTGTAGTCGCAGGATATAGGTTCATTTTTATTTATAGTGGTTCCGAACAACTGAAGCCGATCAAGCGTGCTTCGTACAAGAGCGGTATAAAGAAGCTTTATTGAACATCTATGAAGTCCCTAATGATCCGAATGACGAACCCTAGTCTTCTGTAATAGGTACAACCCAGCGTATTCATATTAATATCACATCCAGATTATTCCCCGAAATCATCATACATGATGGACAAAATAGTAGACGAGGGTAAAAATTGACATTTTCACCTCAGCAGCTCGAACAAGGGTACTTTGCTACTTAAAAACAGTGAGCAAAATCGCATTTTGCTCACTGAGTGACACAACATGAGCAAAATGCGATTTTGCTCACTCAGTGAGCAAAACGCGATTTTGCTCACTGTTTTTAAGTAGCAAAGTACCCTTGTTCGAGCTGCTGAGGTGAAAATTTAATTGTTGGTATATCTTAAGAAAACATGAGTGAATAGAGGTAAGTGATAAAGAAGGAATACATTTTTTGGGTTCTCTAATATGTTCTCACTGCTGAGGTGAAAAGTTTTGTGAACTACACGAGATCAAAGTTATTTACATCTCGTGCGCTTTTGAGTCCCTTACTACGCTCAAGATTCTAAATTAGATTCACTCGCTACGCTCGTGAATCTAGAATAGAATCTTTCGCTTGCACGGGACTCAAAATAAGCACTCGAAGAAATATCAAACTTTGATCTCTTGTTGTACAAATAACTATTATGCCCTTGTTGTACACTCTGCTTTTCACTTCGATTGCGAGGAAAATAAAACACATTTTCACGGCAATTAACACCACGAAATTGTCGTAAAGCGAAAGAACATAATACATAACCAATTCCCGCCAACTAACTTTCTAATATTATTTTTTAATTTTCAACATGTGATCAGAGTTTCAGACGCTTGGTTTTCTGCCAGGTCAAACATTTCGGAGCATTATTGAACTATAATCGACTCCTATTTCATGTGATTTACTAAATTTAATGACAGAAAATACGGATTTCTAATAAATTGTAGCAAAAATAAAATAATATAACTAGTTTTGTCATCTACACTTTTTTATTGCTCAGTAAAATTGTGCAATATGTTTTAACTGTTTGGCTGTTGAGACCGATTACCTTAGTCTTAGAAGAATATTTTACTTTTATGCTCTAGAGCATAAAATGCAATTTTATCTACGCACGACATAAAGGTGCACTTTTTGAGCATGAGAAGTGAAAATGGTATTTTTCTTATTATGAAGGAAGAATACATCTACGCTGCATCTACGTAGTAGCAGCCGCTACGCCGTAGTAGAAAAGTTTGTTTACTATAACGAAAAGTGTACATAAGTGGACCTTATGCCGTTTGTAATAAGATCCACCGATTTACAGTTCAGACGTGTTGCTGTTTATACCTAATAAAATATTTCATTTGTTTACTGTAACCTAAAATCGTAGTATCCAGTAAAATATTTAATTGTTTTACTGTACCTAACCAAAAATCGTAGTAATAATCATCTTTGGCCTCACTATTTTTTTTATAATTAGGTAACTACTTTTCATATTATTAACTACGAGTATGTGAGGTGTGCAATCAAGAGTATTTACATACATGTTGCTAACATATTATTGCATGTGCCCATGTAACATTGTGCGTGCTGTTAGGTATGTCGTGGATACGAAAACAAGCTACCTATCAAACAAAAAAATGCAGTAGATACTCTTAAAAACTATCGTCTTTTGAAAAATGCAAAGCCATGTAAAACTCTAAAATATAAATAAAAGTCGCTATGCAGGTATTTCGTCTTGTAATAATTTTAAATTAAAAAAAAACACAAGTTGGTAAAGTGTTTTATATTATAAACTTACAGCAGCGTTCATGCTCAGCCACTGGGTCCAGGTCACTTATTTCTTTAACGGTTGGTTAAGCTCGGATTTATTATTTGTTTTACTATATTATTTTTGAGTTAAATAGGAATTTATCATAAGTTTTATTAACTCGTAAAAGCGTACAGATTTGGTTGTAAAGCTAAGTGCGGAGCAAAGTGCTTCTGTACGAAAAGCGTAGCGCACGGTTTTAGCGAGTTCGGTGCAGTGTGAGCGGGTTCAGGTCGCGGCGGATGGCGCGCCGGCACTACCCCGGCCCGCCGGCCCGGCCGAGCACGCGCGCTCGCGGCGCCCCGGCGCCCAAGGCACACCCCGCCGGGGCCCGTGGCAGCGCGACGCGCATGACGCTGCCCTACTCGTACACTCGCCAGCAAAACTAGCTAAGCGGGTCTAGTGTTCAAAATAGTTCGCGTACGCTCTTATCCTCTTAAGGATAAAGTTGTGTTCAGTTCATTTTGAACACTTCGCTAGACTGGGAACTTTTGCCGCACACTGTACTCAACTCTATTACATCACTAGGGTCAACTCTGTTACTCACCTCTGACAACATTCATTCTTACGCATAATTTATTAGTACCACCTAATTCCCAGGGTTGTTCCAGCATGCTGCCCCTTAACTCCAAGAATTGGCATGGGCACCTGTTTTTCCAAAAGTACTGCTATCTGACTGCCATCTGACCTTCTGTTCAGTGCTGTTTTCTTACTGAAATCAATTTGTGATAACACTGATAGGTTTACCACATGACTTATCTTATCTCAGGTGGTTGATGAAGTAGTTGCGTGGTGGTTTTCTAATTGAAGATTGCTTCGTTTTGGGACTAGTTCAAATATTTAATTTTGCTTTCTACACTGTTGTACATTTTATCTCTTTGGGCGAACTAAATAAGTACGGGACCCTAAGATGTGTTCGGCAATTTGGATAAAACTGCAAAATAGATGCAACGTATACATACGTAACAGAAAAATCATATTATAATTGTGTTATGGTCATGTCATAGCTTAATTTTTGGCTTTGAATTATGCCGACACTAGGTATATAACTGACAATAACCCAAGTAAAAAGTAAAAAATAAATGCGAAGGGAATGAGAGACTATTAACCTGTTATGAGGAAAGGATTAGAATCTGCTTCCAACATTACCCGTAAGAACCTACTTATAGTAAGTACATAGGTAAATACATACATATCTAATTTTTCGATGTCGTTATACCTGCATTTTATTCCGCTGACTGTATGTACAGTTAAGTTGGAAATATCTCCCGATGCTCAACTGAGCAGGATATTTCCAAACAATTTTATAAAAGTACATTTACGCACCTCATGCAACCGGGCGTTTTTTTTTTTGTTGTCCCCTACACTTTTTTTTTAAATTTGGAATTTTTTATGTTATTTCTACTCAGAATCACGAGCTCTTTCTATCCAGTTCTATCCTAATAGGAGAAAAAAAGTGTCCTAAGGTTTTTATTTCCATTACGTCACCATTCTTCATAGACTTTGTATGGCGGTCGCGGAATGGAAAGATCGAAAAATGTATGGAAATTTTGGGACACTTTTTTTCTCTTATTAGGATAGAAAGAGCTCGTGATTCTGAGTAGAAATAACATAAAAAATCCCAAATTTGAAAAAAAAACGCTAACCACATTGAAAATGATGGTTACTTAATGTACAACATACAATACATTATGATATACATATAGCTGAAATAAATGACAAATGTTATTGTATAAAGTATAATTTATAAACAAGAATAAACATTTTAGTAAACGCTACAAACACATAATTAAATGTATGTACTGTCGCCATCAGATATATCGGAGCGGTCAAGGCGCTCACAAATATCTGAACACGCCTCTATTGTCAAGGTGTCAGAGTGCGTGTTCAGATATTGTTGAGCACCTCGGCCGCTCCGTTATAAGCATCTGATGGCGACTGTACTAGACATCAAGGCCATACATCAAAAATATTGAAAATATAGGTATGTGGAGAGAGTAAGCGTGGCTTGGTGTGGTTTGGAAGTCTCTCTTCAGCTGATTTGTGTTGCCGGGCAAGGATATGCTGGTCGATAGGGCTGCCACCGTCGTTGCGCGATCGACGCATGGCGCGGTGATGCCGGCCGACGCAGAACGTTGGAACCTCAAAGCAGCCCCTTGCCCTGTCCCACAAAAACACGATATTTTTTTTTGTAATGTATTCAGGGCTAGTACCTACTTGGCATTCAAACTTTACATCAAGCATAACATTAATCTTCTACGCTTAACTTAGTGTTTATGTAGGTCCTCAAGTTTTATATGTTTAATAAACTTTTTCGAAAGAGCAAAGTCAAAAACAAATAATTTATTAGGGTTGCGTACCTCAAAAGGAAAAACGGAACCCTTATAGGATCACTCGTGCGTCTGACTAGAATTAGAAATGTGCAGCCAAGCGTGCGTCGGACTTAATTACCTAGTTTGATCCGAACCCTACGGGTCTTTTAAAGACATTTCATTCACGTTCCACAAATTGGGTAATGTACGGAATCCGTGGAACGCGAGTCCGACTCCCACTTGACCGGTTTTGTTTAGTTAGTTACTTTTGCACGCGACATACAAAGGCCAATTTCTTTCTCATTTTTGTTCCTAGTTTAGGTTCAAGGTCAAGGTAAGACGAAGGTAAGACGTATTTTCAACTAAATCAAAGATGAAGATCATATTAAATTTCATCTCATCACCATCTTCCTCGCATTGTCCCGGCATTTTGCCACGGCTCATGGGAGCCTAGGGGTTCGCATGACAACTAATCCCAAGAATTGGCTAACTAGCTTTTACGAAAGCATAAACCATCTGACGTTCCAATCCAGAGGGTAAACTAGGCCTTATTTGGATTAAGTAGTTCGGTTTTCTTACGATGTTCTACTCTAATCTCATGAAATTCGTAGGTACATAAGTTCCGAAAAACTCATCGGTACGAGCCGGGGTTTGAACCTGCGACCTCCGGATTGCAAATACCTCTTCAAATGAGTGTTATCACGTTATCAGGCGCGGCGGTCGAGCGCGCGGTTGAGCCGCTCGACGTGTCGCAGCTGTCGCAGCACGAGCCGCACGTGCGCGTCGCGCAGAGCTCGCGCGCCGCCCGCCCAGCCTACTTCCACGCCGCCCTTGCCTCCTACATACAATATATACCACTCCATTAACCAGATACACATCATTACATTACACACACATACCAGTACATTTTATTGTTCATAACCTCTATCTCCCCAGCTAGACACCCTACTTATGTGGTACCGTCAAACTAGCTAACTTTATCTCCCCTTTGCCCAAAAACACATTTTTAAACAAATTCGTTTAGAAATGTATATAACAGTACAAATACTAAAAGATACTATTTTTTAGTAGAAAATAGTTTATGTTTGTGACAAAACTATACACCGTGGGCTCGAATAACCCGACAGATTTTAAAGGTGTATTCTTGACCGCATTTAGAGACTAAAATGTCATATACCTAAACATTACAAAATAGTCTGAAATCAGAGTTGTTTTAGAGATAATGATAATTGTTGTGAAAATCGAAATCACACTCCGTATAAATTAAATTTTAATCATTGCATTGTACCTAATATAGTTAGGTTATGTATAAAATTATATTTGATTTAGAAAATACTTGATTCTCGAGACTTACTATTATTACTTTCGTGTTTAGTGGGTCTAGTTTCACACCATGAAGACTTGTTTTGAAACTCCGTAGATCTATAACAGATTTAAACGTTAAATGAGATACGAAAACTACTATACTTAAAAAAAGTAAAAATATAGTCTAATTTTATATTTTTACCTGTTAAATTCTGAGTGTTTTAATTTTTAAAGATAATTTCCATAATTCTTATCAAATATTTTAACTGGAGGAAGATTGTGGAGGAGGCCAAGACCCACAAAGGGTTGTAGCGCAAACGGAAGTATGTAACTATTCGTAACTGTATATTTACCCTCCTTTATTTAACTCAAAAGCTAAATTATATAAGGAATGTCTATGCATTTTATAAATGGGTCGGTTAGCATTAACAAAAGCTCGCTCTAAAGATGCAACCAGCTCACAATTCTTTGAAAGCACTCAACGAGTCCGCCTCTTATCCGGACTGAGAGCCGCCATATGCCTAGTTAGAAGCGATGCTTAAGAATGAAAGCTGCCGCTTGCATGCCTCGGGGTATACTTTAAGACATACCTGCTAGTAGAGTCACAGCCACGTGAACCTCACACTCGTATATAGCGTGAGATACACGTACGTATTTTTCATCACACTTGCTCGATAAATATCTTATTTCATGCTGGTGTACTGAAGGGAAAAGGCCTATACTGTTCCCACGGGAGTTACGGATGGTGAAAAATCTTTCTTTTTTAATTATGTTACCTATGTCACTAATTCATACGAACCAAGTAGGTTATAAGTAAGATACTTTTTAAAGACAATGCATAAGACAGTTAAACTTTTAAAATACTACAGGCGTTTATAATTTAATATATTTGTTTATGTTTAAAAATAAGATACAAAACATTATAGGTAACAGACAATATGATGACATACAAAAGATATAATATATCCAAGATAGAAGTATTGCTCGACCACCTCTATGTTCCCAACCATATAGAAATATGTAAATTTGAATGCTTGAGGCATTTTAAAACACGCAGCAACTTTTTACACATCGCACTTCCTGAACAACTTGCAAAGTAAAATAGATAAAAAATACTGTGGTTATGTCTATATGGTTGAAACATTTTTTAAATATTGTCACGTTGGTAGTCTGTGTTTTAAAAATTGTTTATGCCGTATCTGTGCAGCCCTTCACAGATAATAAATAAAAAACCGCATACACTCCGTTTTGCAACTCGAGTTGCAAGGATCATTTTAGAGGTGCGCAATGTTGAAACTCTAGTTGTCGGAATCATGTGAGTGGTTATGAGTATGAGTCAATGGTCCCTACGCACATCCTCCTTAGGTATTAGATATCGAAACGATATGGATTGGATATGTCAGTGTTAAACCAGTGTTAAAAAGTGACGTTTCTTCAAACAAAAACGTCACTTTTGACACTTTTTTGACACTGACATATCTTGGTGATGTCTAATAGGTATCTAGTCATTATCTAGTTCAAAATCAGAATCGGGCCCTGCTTACTTACGCGAGTGTTTGCACGGAGAGGCTGCGTCGTGATCCCGGTGAACTTTGCGAACGGTTGCCAGATGTATGTCTGTTCTTTTGCACAGGTCTGTCAGTCTTTGGTTTCCTAAAAATAATGTTGGTATATTTTGTATATTCGTGCTTCGGTTTAATTTTTTTTAATTACTTATATGATATCTAGAAAGTTTTTGACAAAAATTACATTTTTGTTAGAAGCTTTTATCGCTGACCGTAAGTAGGTACTTTTCTTTCCATGGGAAATTATATTCATTGAGATTAGGGCTTGCAATTCGAATATTCGAATATTCGAATTTGTCGAATATTCGACCTGTTTTGATATTCGAATATTCGGCCGCTCAGGTTTCGAATATTCGAATATTTTTTATTACTATAAAAAAATCTATTTCATCCGCTGCAGTTACAGTTTCTGTGTGTTTTCCGGGTATTTACAGTGAATGAGGAACGGTAGGTACCCAAATACGAAGGAAATAATATTTTTACTGTATTCCTCTCGATAGACTTCGTGAATACAGTGAATACTAACTCAATTTGAAAGAAAACAAATTTAATCGAACCAAACCTGCCCAACTAGGTAGTCTAACCATGCACCTTTAGCTGACGAATAATCCACCCAGTAGTCAACTAACTTTTACCCTTAACCCGTGGAGCGCCCTAACAAGACACGTGTGCTAGTAACTAGTATAGGAGTTCCATACTACGGTAATTATGGGGCGCTCCAGGGGTTAAATATTCCAATATGTATTATATAATTAGCCGACCATTCGAAATAAAAACTTGCCAAAACAAATAAAGTCAATAAAGATTCAAAATACAATGGTATTAAAGGCCGTTTTACAGGCCTCTGAGCGACTACAAGTTAATTTAAATCGTAAAATAATTACCTACTAAAAAATGCCTTGCATACCTACGTGTTTGGATGGTTAAAGTTATATTATTTTACGCACCGATGCATTTATAATAAAAGTTTTATCTAGAAATATTGAATTTTGGCGTTTTACTTGTTTTTATAAATGTGGGCATCTCATAAGTAGTAGGATGATAAAATCTAGTCAATTAAGTGGATTTCTGCAAAATATCATTAGTTTTAGCAATATGTGAAAAAAGCTTTTGAATAAAACGATAATAAACCGATTTCTCGTTCCTTTTCTTATTTTTTATAATATTCGAATAATTATTCGAATATTCGAATATGTCGTCAGAAAAAGTCGAATATTCGAATACCTGTAAGTTTCGAATATTTGCAATCCCTAATTGAGATGATTCTAAAAACCCCAAATACAATTAGGTTTCGTTGTTTTATCACAGAGTTCCTATGGCTACCTCTCGTCTCCATCATCAGATCAGTTCGATGGTACCATAATATTGTACTCGTATGCAAATTTTCAGCTTCATTGGAAGTCGGAAAGTCAAATTTACCTTGCAAGGTATGTACCTATGTATGTACATAGGTACATTGCAAGTTAATAAAAAGCTTGTAAAAATAATTTGCGTTATCTAGTGTATATATGTATATCTCTGTGTTGTTAGACTATAATTTTCTAAGCGACTGCGCGCGTGTTTCATCGTGTCTAAATTATACAGTTTGCTATTTAGATGAGCACCATAACGAGAAGTAAAACCACAGAACAAGTAGAATGGCGATGCGAGCAGGGTACGTGTCGCCGCCGGTTATGAGCAAACGCTCACATGCTACTCGCCCGCGCTAACCGAAAAACGTAAACATGCCTTTTGCGCCACAATAACCTTCAGATTAAGGCTCCGTTAACGATTTTAGAGCCAAAATGTAAAATTGATAGATTTAGTCGTTGAAATTGTACTCCTTTTGTTACTTAATATCTAAATAACAAGTATTGGTTTCTATTGACACGTCTTCTCATCTTGCCTTTTAATAATAAGGTCCCGAGCGAGCGTGCGTCACCGGCAATATATGACGAGAAGGGGCAGTTTTTAAAAATTCATCAAAAAATTATAGTTATAAATTATAAAAAAATATGTATAAGAACAGTTTCAGGAAATGTTGTAGATTGTTTAAGTATCAAAATTACGTTGAAATTAAGTCGATTTTCACGAATAATGTTCACTTGTTATGAAGTAATTTCTGGTGAAAATTGATTTCGTCTAACTTTCATTTACTCTTGTTCAATATCATATAACAAAAATGTAGTCTATGCAAGTTGGAGTATAGGATATGTGTAATACATAATTACCATTTTTAGCAGTCTAAACTTTACGGAATTTACAAATAAGATCGACTAAATCAGTACTTTACGCGCGTTTACCTAAACGTCCATCAGAAAAAAAATCATTACTAATTTAGTGAGTCAGTTTTCAAAAAAATTATCTGTACAAATTCAAGATAAGAAGACGTGCTAATAGATACCAGTACTTGTTATTTCTATTACGTAACAGAAGGTGTACAATTTCATCGACTAAATCTATCAATTTTACATTTTTGCGCCTAAAATCAATACCGGCCTCTTAAGAAGCCAGACATCAAATCTGTCTAAAGGAGGCGTATCCATTCACCACGCACACAAGTTTTTATTACCGTTGCGCGAGTGTTAGTAAATATGGAGAGGAACGAGCGGCGACACCGGTTCCGATACTAACTGCGCGCGATAGCCATTCTAACCTCTTTAATATGTTCTGTGAGTAAAACCTTACTTTACGTTATTAGCGTCTGAAGGGAGCAATGGCAAGGAAGCAATTAGTTCCTGTAGGAGTCGTTGCACGAAGCGGCGGGACCAGCGGGGAGCCCCGGCGGCGCCGCTCGCCTCCTGCAACACCCACACGGCTGAACATCGCTAATAACAACTTCCGCGCCCCGGGACCTACTATACCAACTACCTACTCTACTTGTAATGAGGTGCCAATATATTATAAATAAGTATATCAAATTTACAATACATAATTAATTACATATGGTGCTACTTTACCACTCTAGTGCGGCAATTAGCACAATACGTTGCGAATTTCCTACTTTTCGCACTTTTATTGTAATGTACCTACTATTACAGTACATATGGGGCTACTTTTCCGCACTAGTGTGTAAAATAGCACTTTTCGTGCGTATGTCGAAACGTTAAGGTGCCATATGTACTGTAAAACGTTGTTCGATACACGTGCGAATAGGCAATTCGCAACTCGTGTCGATTTAAAACACTCCCTTCGGTCGTGTTTTAATTTATAGCCACTCGTTTCGAATTTCCTCTTTTTCGCACTTGTATCGAAATAACTACCTATAGTGTGTTTCTGACTCACATTATTAAGATCTTCTAACGATATTTAGTTGTAGTACCGTAGAGTTTCGTATCTTTGCCTGGGCTCCCTATTTTCGCCTACTTTGACAAAAGTTGCCATTAACAAAATGTTTCTAATGTAAGCCTTACATAAAACTACTAAATACAAAGTATTTTTTACGGGTGTCAACATTCTTCGAACAATCTGCGGCTAACTTCACACAGTTTACGTTCAGTGAGGTTTTTTCGCGACGCCGACCACACGTTTTTTTAAGCCAGTGTTTGAACTTCGGTTTTTAACAGTGATACAGACCAGGTAATGTTAAACTCTTTACATGATTATATACTATAACTATTTCTTTTTCATATGAAACTATTATTTAATGGCTAGCTTACGTTTAGAAGTCACAATTGGATAAAACATTGGTGAAGGTACTTTGCGTCCATCTTGTTGCCAAATTTCGCCTACCCCTAGGGTTGTCAAATTTGTTTTACCACATTAATAGGGTATTTGACTGTAAGTATTTCAAATAAATTATTTTACACCATGCATGAAATAAAGCATCATAAGGTTAATAGAGAAACGTAGACAGCAGTTATTTTTTAGACACAATTTATATTTTAAAACCGGTATAAAACTATAAAAAATAGGTAACTTGATTGTGACGTCACATGCTAATGTTACATAATAAACCCCATAGTAGCAAAATCGTTTTGACAGTTCGAAAAAAGAAACTGATTTGACTAGTAGTCAAATACCCTATTGGTGGTGGATGGCATTACTTGTTTCCAAATTTAAATATTTTTGTACAGTCAGCAACAGAAGTTGCTCAGCGAGCCAGGTTTAAATATTAAATATTTTTGTTAAAAATTATAATTTTTTTACTTATAAACCATTACTCCCCTTTATTTGGCATGTTGGTTAATTTTTGGCAGCCCTAGCTTCGTTATAGAAAATGTATGAAACCAACTTCAGACTGTTACCAAACTTCGCCTACTACACCGTTTTTTTAAAATATGGCTAGTCTGGTGTAATTAAGGTTCATAGTATAGTAGCACATTCCAAATAGATACGACTTAACATGTGTTAGTCACAGAAAAGTGTATTATTAGCGGTAAAGCATGCCGTAGGCGAAGATTGGGAAAAATACCCAAACATCGCCTATTGCCTTTGACGCCATTTTTTACCAACTTAACCAATGAAATTCAAAGTTTCAATTGTGAATACTGATAGTTAGGAACACTAAAAAATGTTTTTTCGCCTTAACGGATTAAAATGCTTTCAAATTTGAGAGATTTTTTAGGAAAAGTGTCAAAACCCAGGTGAAGATAGGAAACTCTACGGTACCTATGTAGATCCAAGGACAAACTTAAAATCTATTTTTTTATTCGGTAGACTAAAATGACATTTCATATTATGAAATGTTATTTTATGTTCATATTATGAAATGTCATTTTAGTCTCCCGAGTAAAAAAAAGACTTCAGTACCTATAATTATTAATAACAAATATGATATGATAAGTTTTATGAAATTAAAATAATAACGAATAATTTGCCCGACCACTGAGCTTAAATAACATAGGTAAGTAATAAGTTCGTCTAGACTAATATAGCACCCGCAAGTATAAACACCATTATACCTACAATTATAAATTATACAAATGCGTTCGCCTTACATCTGCCATGAAAATGGAATGTGATTACTTCGCACTAATTACATTATATAATTCTGCACGATAATAAATATTTTCATCTATAGTTCGTTTTTTTTAGCATTAGAAAGAAGATAAGCGATCTTGACATGTCTTTTAATTGAAAAACGCTTTTTAAAAATCAGTAACTTATAGGTACTTATGAAAGCAGAAGGATATTTAAATGATCGTATTAGATTCATAATTGTTGCATATTTGCCGTGACTTATTTTTAAAACATGTTTTTCAATTAAAAGACACATCAAGATTGTTTACCTTTTTTCTAATGCAAAAAAAACGAACTATAGCATTCAGCAGTGTAAAAGTCAATAATCTAGAAAAAAAGACCGACTTCACAAAAAAGAGTCTCATTATCGTTATTAGTAATATTTTAATACTAGGTACCTACTTATATAATAAATATGCTTTCCGAAGCAGTAGATTTCAACTGAATGTGTTTTTTTTTGTGTAGCGATACTTATAGTTGTTGGGGACCTTATTTTCGTAAGTAAGTAAGTATGTCAATCTATTTCGTTGTCTGGTCATGACAATTATTGGTTATACCGTCCAAACAGTTTCCTTTCCAGCTTTGCTCGGAAAACATAAAAACTAAAAATGCGCGTTTTCCTAGAGATAAGACCTAATTAGATCGATTTTTCGCCCCCCAAAACCCATCCCCATTTAGCCGATTTCATTGAATTAGAGCCGTTTCACAGATCCCCGAAATATATAAACATATATCAAAAAAGGAATGAAACAAGTCTCTTAAACTAGGGTTTCGAATGTCGAGATATACTATAGGTACTATACTGTACACAGATACTACATTTAGAATTCATCTCAAATCAATAAGTTTCAAAATATTATAACTTTACTGAAGGTACTTGGGAAGGCTGTCCTAATTGTGTGAACGACACCTGGTCCTCTGCTGCAGCGGTTACTTTGAATTTGGTCCAAACACCCTGTAAAGTAACCTCTAAAGTGAATTTGCAGCTATAACACTTATTATAAATTACATATAACATTTAGCTGAAATATGAGATAACCACTTTATTTGCTTAACAAAAGAATTCTAGGGCAGGTATAACACCCTGATAACATCAGTTTTGGACCCAGATAACATGGATAACACATTAATTTATAAGTAATACAATTTTGAAAATATTCAAATGCACAGCGCAGCTGTAATCATACAAAATAAATATTAATAGATAAGGTCAATACGGGTAATTTTGGCTGGCCCTCACGTTGGGCATGTTTACACATTGATTAGTGTTTATTGCGACTTCATGGATTTGCCACTACACTCAATGTGTAAACAGGCCCCAATGTAAAGGCCAGTCACAATTACGAGTATCCCATTGCCGCACTTATATCCGTAGTGGCCTTATGTGTTATAACTACATCAGTGCAGTGTCGACAAACCTTCACATTCCGCTTCAGTACCGTGACCGGGGCAGCCGGAGGGCAGTTTCCGAAACCCACAGATTGTGTGTTTCTTGTATCAATTTGTATCAGATCTTTAACCTCTTCATAACGCGAGGCTTCATCCCTAGCAAAAAGTATTCATTCTAAATGATGTAGGTATAAGAGTAAATTTAACTATTTATGTTACAATCTATTGCTAATTAATTAAATTTCATTGCGTTTGATGGGTTGAAACTAAGTTCAAACAGATGGTCATTTCATTAAATCGAAACCGGTTTTTATTGAAAAATGTAAATCTTAGTAGGTATGTGTACCAAGATGCACCAATTGTTTCTGTTGTGTATGTGTGCCTTCGTACCTATGGGACACATTTTAGAGTACTTACCGAACTAAAGAAGTACACAACTTGTGTGACTTGTATTTGCGAAAGTAATCTTTTGAAGTAGAACCTGCACAAAATATAACAGTATTAATAATTATCTTTCTTGGTTTTCCTAGCATTTATTAAAGTATAAGTCTCGCTTCGGGTATTCAGTATTAAATTAAAAATACCTATCAAACTATTGCGATTAGAATTAAATTTGAAATAAGGAAAGTTTTACACGTAAATTTAATACTATAAGTACGTAACCTGTAGCCCAATAGTCGGGTCCATTCATCGGCAAACTTGAGTCACTAAATCTGCAAATATATTGGTTAGGTAATTATAGCTTAACAATATTATATATAGTAGTCCTTCGACATTTCAGTCGTACTCGTACCAATTTATTTTACTAGCAAGGAGTAAGTACTCTTTGACAACGGATGTTGAAAGTCAACAAATGCCACCGATGTAAACAAGAAGAAAATACTGCAATTATAATAGTTATTTACGATACAAGTGCGGAAAAGAGGAAATCCGAAACGAGTGGCGATAAATTAAAACACGACCGAAGGGAGTGTTTTAAATCGACACGAGTTGCGAATTACCTATTCGCACGCGTATCGTACGTTTTACGTTAGCATATGTACTGTACAGTAGCATACGAGTATGTACCCTTTAAATATTTAACATAGCAACGAAAAGTGCTTATTTACGCACTAGTGCGGGAAAGTAGCACCATATGTACTGTAATGATTTTACCACATAAATGCCAGCCGCCTTAAAAATAAAGCAATGTTTTTTCAACAATACATTTTCTACATAAAATTTAAGCGATACTCTAATGATTTTTAGTTTAAACTTAATAATGATTAATTTTACCGTAAGTTTGTAAAAGGTATTATTAAATAAGTTTGTTTTTGTCAAGTAAGAGTAGCCATGTAGGTGAATCTCTATTAGCTTACTTATTTTTTCAAAGTAAAATATGCATTGACTTACTTATACCGCATAGGTGAAGTATCAGACACAGTATTTCGAACATACTCTCTTGAATGTAATCCTGAAAATAAATAATTTTAAATAAAATTTATATAAAAATAAATTGGCGTATATTGGACGTTACATATTTTTACAATATTTATAAGTACTTTGTTTTTAATATATTTAAATACAAAAAATATTTTTCTCCAAATTCTATTTAAGGTCTTATTCGGTAAATTTTGCTCAGAACCAAATAGGTACATACCTACGTTATATTATAGGTAGGTACAGCTCTTTCAAACGAAAAAATCGCTGGGGACACGTGTCGTGGGACATATGTCCCCTAGTGTATCCCTAGCTTTAGTATATTATACTGGTACGTACTTCCTGATATGCGAGACCACTGTGCCGCCGATTTTTTAGCGGCAATGTTTGTTTCGCTGAATTTGGACCTGTAATTTAAATATATCATGACAATATTTTTTTCAGGTCACCCAGATATTGATACAGAAGAATATTATGATACAAGCATTAAGTAAGTATATTATTAAGTTAGTATGTTGCAACGCATCGTGTATTTTACATCGTGTTTAGTTGCTTCTTAACCCATTTACAAAAAGAAACGACAGTCTTGGCACATACCTACCTATATACATAATATTAGATAATATACAAATCGTGATGTCACCAGATGTATCTTAAGGACAAAAAAGTTTACTACTTACTAGTACTCTATACTTATTGCACTTATAAGTTGTAACAAATTTTTATAAGTTGTAAAATTAAAAATATTAGGTAGTAGTCTGTGTGGAAAGAGAAGAGTCGTGAAATGTATGGGATCGAATACATTCTAAGACTTGTTTTTCAGCACAGACTCTGATTATGATCTTTCTTTAGAAACGATTTTGTTAAACAATAAAATACTTTATTAAATGATTATGCATTAAGTATTATAGTTTTATCTTACAGTGCATCCAACATCTTGAATTATTAGTGGAGCTGATAACTGTTGGTATCTAATTGAGCGCTACAATTTAACGAAATTTTGGGCAACGTTTGAATATAAAATCGAATAAAATAGAATTGTGTGTGACTTTGATTATGTTTTGACTTTTTAAACCATAGACAGAAAAATCGAGGTAGCTACATCAAGGTACCAAACAAGGTATCAAACCTTTGTGTGCGTGTGCATAGAGTAGCATGGCAATATTGCCTGGCTGGCAACGCTGGTCAGATCTAAAGAACAGCTAAAAGTACGGAGGGTAGAAGGTACCTGGAATCGCAATAAAGCTTTGTTCCCACTAACGTAAAAATATGGCCCGTAGACTAGTACAGCGGGCTTTACTTTCGTCTGACTCATCTCTTGATTTTATCATCAGAACCTAAGGGTAATTAGATAGAAGAATGACAACCTTCATACAACGTGCAACGCCCCGTGATCAATGATAAGGACCATTGTTGTAGATGGAGCTAATGCATAAGCTACGAATATTATTAGTATTACCTATTTATATTTTCAAAACCTAAAATGTAGAACAAAAGTAAACCATAAGTACAATAAAAATTGGTTTTGGTTAGCATATAAAGCTAATAAAAGCTTAAACATACCAACTTTTCAGTCCCGTTATCTAGGTAGATTAGCCCATTTAAAGCATTCGAATTCGAAATAAGGGATGGTTGGTGCCAGTGTAGGGCAAAAAGTAATTGAAGTACAAATTAACAATTGCAATTAAAAAATTAATTGCAAGAAATAATTTCAATTAGGTATATGTAGAAAATAATTGCGGTTCAATTAACAATTACAATTACAAAATGAAATGTTTAATTACATTTTAAATATAAATTTGAAATTAATTACTTTACTTAATTACAAACTTTTAGCAATAGCTATTTCCAAAGATGCGAAATAAAAAAACATGTTTATCTCTATCTTTTGAACATGGGTCCAAAAATATGAAAAAAATTGTGAAAAAAGCTTTACAAATACTTTCAATCAAAACTATAGAGAAAATGATCTGTCTGTTCAGCCATTTTTGAGTTATTGCAAAAAGTCTTCTCTTCTTAGTAAAAAGACGTACAAAGCGCTGCGAAGGTCCTCCTTTAAGCTTGTAATGTTCAGTCAGTTGCAGAGAAAAGGTACCACCCTTACATACATGTAAACTCTGATGCAGGGGTGGTACATTTTCTCTGCAGCTGACTTTACATTATACTTACTAATTAATAGATTTAACATATTCTGACAGAATCCCTACAAGGTAATGACTTAATGACAACGAAGTAATTTTTATTTTTATTTTTTTAGCTTATCGCGACGTCTACAGCTCACAGTCACTGGTTTGGGACTATTTTTGTATTTAGTAATATCATACTTATATGAAACTATTTTTCTATTTATTAAATAAAGAAGGCTGAGAGAGTACCTAAATGAAGATGACTGGTCAGCTCCATACAACTTCGCGTCGTGAAAAACGTCATATTTTTTTTTTACATTTTATTTATTTGCGTATAAAAACTGCCACGCTTAATTTTAGTTAGCTAATAATTACAAAACGTAAAATTTGACTTGACTGACCGCATTAAATCACAAAAGTAGATTTTAAACATAAATAATCATTGTAGAAAAACTTTGATCAACACGGGCTTCCGACACGGTCGAAAAATATTAAAAAAGTTAAATCTAGATGCCTTTAAATATTTGTAGCTTTGATTGTAGTTTTGTTCATATAACAGCGGACAGGAAAGGATTTTATGTTTAGTGGTCATAAAAGCCGTATGTGATAGAATTTATAGGTATAAGGTTAAAATGGAAAAATTGCAAAAAGACACGCAATGAACGCGGTGTTGAATGGAGTTCTTCGTCTTGAATATTCGCAAATCTCTGGTAATATGAAATTACTGATCTGTGCATAATCAAAATAAACACTACACATACGGTTCATTGAATTTGATGCCTTGTTGTCTCAATAATTATTCTCCGAGTGTTTTACTTATGTGACGCAAACATGCGACACTTCACGGAGCTATAACTACTTTGTCGTAAATTTCATTTTAAAGTTATACGTTTAAATAATTTTGTTCAGTAGATTCTTAACACGTTCACTGTTCCCATACAAAATGATATGACAAAGTCATATGTCGATGTCCTTTCACTTTGAAGTTGTGAACCTATAGTGGAAGCAAGCAAGCACTCTATAAGCAAAAAACTTCTTGACTTCTTCTTCAGAGAACGTATTAATTACCCACAAGTAAGTACATACCAACTCAATTCAAAACAGCACCACTACCCCCAGTTTGACACTGATATATACGCGAGTGTGTGCGTAATAGGGAATTCAATCTCGCACCAAGATTGGCGATTCGAGATCTCGCACGAAGAATCTAAATCGAGATAGGGTATTTCGAGATCTCGACCGTCAGACTTTCGAGATCGAGATTAATCTCGACAAGATCGAGATTACACAAAGTAATTAAAAATGTCCTAATCTGGTCAAAAATCTCTAAGAATTCTGAAAATACTACTTAGTTAGGGTACTATACATGTTACGTATTGAAAATAAAAACAACAAATTTAATCAACACATAACAAAAAAAAATACTCTTATTAATACTAATTAAAATAAATTATTATTATTATTCATTTATTTATCTTTCCTCTTACGTTAGGTTATTTATAATATGAATATAAAAGTAAAATATAAAAACACTTACAAAACAATAAAAAATACATATAAACACATTATAAAAAACCTAACCTAGAATGCCGCCGGCAGCGGGGCAGGGCCCAAGCTACCGGTGGTCAGGGCCGCAGAGAGAGGAACCGGCGGACTATCCGCGCCGTGTCCAAGATCACCGCCTTCTGCATCTGGCCCTTGATCCAACCACCTAGCGAGAGTCTCTCAAGATGTTGGTCGAGACTCTTCGCTATTAGACCGTTCGCTGAAACAACTATCGGGACAATGATCGTCGAATCAACATCCCACATGGCGGTTATCTCGTGAGCCAAGTCTAGGTACTTACTGGACTTGTCCTTCTCGGCTTTCACGAGATTCTCATCATGGGGGATGGTGATGTCAACGAGCACGGCCCGGCGTTGCGCTCGATCTATTATATTATTATTATTATAGCCTTTTTTATTCCTTAAAAGTTTACATTTAGTTACACATAATATACATAATTTTACAGTTTAAAGTAGTACATTTCATCGTAAGTAGAATCGTTATTTCTGAAATAGTTTAGTTACAAATATGCTTAATGTGAATATTTTTTTTTTTTTTTTTTTTTTTTTTTTTTTTTTTTTTTTTTTATACAACAATAGTTACTTAATCAATTTTTACAAAAAGAATAGATTTGATTAATAATTGTCAAAAAATTATAATTAAATAGTTTTTACAATTACAATTAGGAAGTCATGAATGATTTTTTTTTTTTGTAAAATTTAATAAAAAATAATGCTTAATAATAAATTAATTTAAAATTGTTGTATAAAATTATTTAAAATATTGAGATAATCATATTTATATCACAGTCTTAAAGTTAATAGAACAAAAAACAAAGTATTATAAAAATAGATCACATTTTGTCTGTATTGTATTTAAAAATTAAAAATAAAAAAAATTAAAAATAAAAATAAAAATAATAAGATTAAAAAATAATAATTACAAATCAAGAATATACCTACTTATATCTATGTATAACATGCATTTTTTTTTTTTTGTTAGGTAAAATATTTTCTAAGGACCTCTTTGCGAGTAAAGGCCTCCTCCATACTCTTCCAGGTGTCTCTATCTCTCGCTTTTTTTATCCAGTCTTTTCCCGCCACTCTGACAATCTCATCAATCCATCTATCTTTCGGTTTTCCTCGAGTTCTTTTCTCACAGAGTGCGTCACAGTGCTATTTTCGTCGGCTAAAGCTGGCTACACACAATAGCACTGCCTGAACAACATGAATCTAAGGTCAAAAAGATTACTCAAAACAAAGTAATCCACAGTGATCAATCTTTCAATCTCGTTCGAGATCTCGAAAATTTTAATCGAGATCTCGACCAAGATTGCATAAATCGAGATTCCCTATCAACGAGATTGAATATCGCAAATTAGTGCGAGATCTCCCTAGATCTCGAAATTGCGAGATCGAGATTGCATTCCCTAGTGCGTAATCTACTTTCTGTGCATCTCGTTCGTATACACTTATTATTGGGAGCGAGATGTCTTTAATTTACATAGAAAGTAAATTACGCAGACGTTAACGAATATGTCAGTTTGACACTGCTAAGGCAGTCGTGGTAAGTACGGTAAGTAAGACTGCAGCTGCTTTGATATGTTATGTTATCCTTATTTGGTCTTAGCGGGCGATTGTGAACATCCGATAGCAAAAGAATATGGGTCACCTGTGTTTAATAAAATGAAAGGGTTAAAATTATAATAATTTAATGAGTGATTTCTAATATACTAGTATACACTCCGGACACCAAGCCAAAAAACCCGAGTAACATGATTACAATGTCACGAATAAGCTTGTACTTGAGTAGTCCATAATTGTCTGGGTACCAGAGGCAGAGATCGATCAGGGCGGGGAACACGATGGCCAGCAGCGACAGGCACAGCGCGCCCACCAGCGAGATGACGGGCCCGAGCTCCGGAACCGCTACTGCCATTGCAACTGCACACAATTTTAACGACTTAGTCCAGTTCAATTAATTTGCCTTAAAGGATGGGTAAGGAGAATGTCTCGTCCTCTTCTAATGTTTAAACAGTCCTACTACTTAATTCCTGTAAAAATATAATTGATTGGGTTTTGGGAGAAATGGTGTAAATCCGCAAGTTGTGCGAAGTCACGCCTACTTTTGGTAGGTAGCTAAGTTGGTGCAGTGTGTTCAGCCAGAAGAGTTTTAACGCAAAAAAAAAAAACGAACTATAATACTCATCGAGACAATCCTAAAATCCCTTAACACAATTAGGATACGTTGTTTTATCTCAGAGTTCTTATGGCCACCTCCTGTCCCCAACATCAGATCAGCTCTATGGTACCATAATATTGCAATGTCACCCGACTTACTCGTACATTATGTATGCAATTTTTCAGCTTCATTGGAAATCGGAAAGTGGGTCAAATTTAACTTACAAGATTTGTTACAGACAGACAACGGGATAGGTGAAACTAAATAAAAGCATGTAATGTAATACAGAGACCCCCCCCCCCCCACACAAGTAATGTGCTCTTCATAGAAGGTATCGACTGTCGTTATAAGTACAATAGTTAAAACTAATCAAACTTGTGATAATGTAAAATAATTAAAACCATGAGCGTGGATAAATATTAAATAAACATTTAAAAATAAAAATATGATTGATGGTAGGAAATCTCGGAGCAAGAGTGCTCGAGTTATCTGAGATTATCATTAAACATTCCTATCATCGGTAAACATGCGCCTGGAAGTATCTGCCCAGTCAACGATAAACGATAATTATCTACTTAATCTAGTGTAAAAGATGACACTCGGATCTCCAGAGACGTGTTTCACCAGTTTCACCACGCTGACAATTGACGCCTAACATTGATATTTGATAATTCACTGTACTTTGTTGGTTTAACAGGTACCTAAACGTCACAGATACGCTTAAATATAATTGAAATGTGCAAAAGGAAAGCCATCATCACGTACATGAGCAATTCTCAAAAAGTTTGTACATTTCGATCACATCTTAGATTTCTATAAAAATTGGTAAAGTACATGAAGCTGAACAACTTCCACCACATATCCCAAAATGTCCCAGAAAGTTTCTAAGAAACATCCCTTGTTTGTTACCAGATTTCCTTACACATTTGGTAACAAACAAGGGATCCCGGCGTTGAAGATCAAACTACCCAGCACATTGTAGAACGGTGCCCAAAGAGACGTTTCCAGGGCAGCCCGGAGGACCTCTACACCAATCTGACACCTGATGCGATCGATTGGCTGCGTAGCCTGGATGTCGACTTATAATTAGTTATACTAGTTGCCTACAATATTAATACGCCATACGCTTAAATAAATTAGAAACTTTCTGGGACATTTTGGGAAATGTGGTGGAAGTTGTTCAGCTTCATGTACTTTACCAGCATACCAATTTTTATAGAAATCTAAGATGTGATCGAAATGTACAAACTTTTTGAGAATTGCTCACACGGGAAACGATTATGAGTGTTAAAGAAAGAGGCAGTCTAAACTGAAAAATTAGAGATATTTCGGGCCGCGTACCAAATGTACTAAAACTTAAGATTAGCGGAAAATCTGTATTAGGTAATACTCAGGAGAAACGATGGGAGAATCATCTTGGAATATGCTGGTACAAAAGCAAATATTGAAATACATACTGCCAATATTGTATAAATAGAAGCGCTGGTTACCTAGTGGTAAGAGCGTGCGACTTTCAATCCGGAGGTCGCGGGTTCGAACCGCTCGTATAAATTAGTTTTACGGATTTAGGTACCATTCGCTTTTCGGTGATCAACTGAACTAATCACAATAAGGCCTAGTGATAAAGCAAAACTAATACATACATCTGTTAATTTACTTACCAGGTATTATGACGAGTATCACACGCAAAGAGTAGTCGAGCAGGCGGGCTTTTGGGCCTTGATATTTCTTCTTACATGAATTCCAAATCAGAATATATGCTACAAAGTTTTGCAACGGGTGTGATAGTCCTATAGCTAATGCTAACATTAATTTAGCCACTTGTGCTTTTCTGTAATTGTATACCATTAAAAATTAAAATGTTTATAAATGTAACTTAGGTACATAAAACCAGAAAACATATTTAATAAAAATCGTACTTTTCATGTCGTGGTAAGTTAAGTGTGAGAGAGGCTTCTATCTCATTACCGTATTTCATATAGCCAAATATTCCGACTATAATATATAAAATTAGTATTATTGCCATGCCAATATTAAAAAGGCCGAAACATCCCACAAACTTCTTGGGTTCTTCCATATTATATTCTAATGCTAAAATCTGAAAATAATGAAATAGTCGATGTAACCAAAATAAACATAAATTGAAACGTTTAATTGAACTAGGCTTGCCTCATGAAAACTTATTAAAATCATATCTCAAGCAAATATTTTATTTTAACAAGGCACTGAGGTATGTAGGTACCTAGTCATAAAAGTTGAATAGACCCACCACTCCGACCGCCTCGAGGGCAAACAGCGTCATACCCACAAAAACGGGGAAATCGAGCAGACTCTTTGGTCGAAACATTTCCTTGTCGACTTCCAGGTCATCCTCCATCAAGTAGTAGAACACGAGAATGAGGCCGAAAATTGTTATTATATTTGATATAAATGATATCGGAGATAGCACTTTAAGACTCTTCATCATGTTTAGGATAAGAAGTGGAATCAATCCCATTAATATATGTAGTCTAATTGAATATTCAAATCCATAGTAATCGCAAACCTGTGAATTTTAAAATGCTGTCACTTTTTAATAAGTATTTATCTAAAGTCTATTTTTTTATTCGGTAGACTGAAATGACAGTTAATAGTATGAAATGACATTTCATGTTCTTACTATTAACTGTCATTTCAGTCTACCGAATAAAAAAATAGACTTTAACAAACCAATAATGAAATTAATATAAAATGTTAACCTGTTTCACGTTTTCCGCCACAAACACGCTGTAGACGCAACATAGTCCAAGTTGCCACACGATTAGGACAGCATTGACAAACTTGCCCAAGAATCTGGACAACCATCGGCAAGAAACCGGACCCGACTCTGTCGCGGTCCTTATAGACCGCGAATACGACATGTAACCTTTCTTAGCCCGTTTACATAAAATGTATTGCGCTGCGATCTACAATAACATGTAACAAAATAAAAACACTGGAGAAAAGAGTAGGGAGGAGTTTTATTTTCCCTAACAAAAGGAATAACGGCCTGTGCATACCGGATGCGTGTGCGTAGACGTGCACGTGCGCGTTGTATTATACAGATCCTTATGAGATTCGGCACATCGCTTGCGTGAAGTGTGTGTGTGCGCGGCTCAAACATTTTACCGCACGTGCAAGTCTACGCACACGCAACAGTCATCAAATACCTATCACTCTTCTGAATGTAAATGCTTGATTTGTCTAAGATATTATTTGAGCAGTTCTCTCGATTACTCATGGATCCCATCATTCAACAATCAATTCATCACTGGGTTTTGATAAAAATGGGAGCATTATGTATATATACTTTCAATAAAAAAAATTGAAATGACGTAGTTAAATATGAAGTAACAAACATAAAAAAACATGCGACCGAATTAACAACCTCCCTCTTTTGAAATATTGAAGTCGGTTACAAAGTAATGAAATGATATATGTAAATACAAACGAGCATATGAATGCAATATGTAGCAAATACGCCAATTAAGATTAGACCGATGACGCCTGCAATAAGGCCCATGCGTCTGAAGCCATCGGGCATCGCCAGGATGCCGGCACCTATACTGCCTTTCAACATGTGCACCATGGTTTCCGAATATCTGGAAATAGATACCTACTTTAAAAATTAAAACCACTGATCCGAATCGATAGTGCTTTTTCTTGTTAGTCTTTACTTTTCGTATGACATAATACTCATAAGAAAGTCTAAATATCAAACAGTACTAGGTACCTACCTGTATATTTAAATAAAGAAGATGGACTTCAATACATTTATAAATAATATGAGTAAGCCACCTCAAAGGTTACAAACATTTTCAACACAGGGGCACAGTTTAAAATATGTCTCACGAAAGTTTAATTT